>NC_044552.1:175961480-177355103 GCF_007565055.1 Rhinopithecus roxellana | reverse complement strand
CAAGGGAGTAAAAATTAAGTAACAAGTGCATTTTTTCTTTTTTTTTTTTTTGAGAAGGAGTCTCACTCTGTCGCCAGGCTGGAGTGCAGTGGCATGATCTCGGCTCATTGTGACCTCTGCCTCCCAGATTCAAGCAATTCTCTGCCTCAGCCTCCTGAGTAACTGGGATTACAGGCGCCCTCCACCATGCCCAACTAATTTTTGTATTTTTAGTAGTGACGGGGTTTCACCATCTTGGCCAGGCTGGCCTTGAACTCCTGACCTCGTGATCCACCCACCTCGGCCTCCCAAAGTGCTGAGATTACAGGTGTGAGCCACTGCGCCCGGCCAACAAGTGCATTCTTACTTACAGCATTTATTACAAACCTATAATCCGTATCCTCTGAAAAAGTCAAGCATTATGACAAAACAATTGGTCAATCAACAGATCTTCATGTAACACTATAAATCATAATGCAGCCAGAGACAGATACATACACCCCAAAACTCTAACAGCTATACTTCAGAACAGCAGAATGGACTAGAATTCAGGGGTCTGAATTTGAATGGGGAAAAAATGTAGCATCTTTATGGCTGTAATGTAGCATTTCCTTCCCTGTGAGTGTCAGCAACAAAACACAGCACTATCAACAGTGCTGTGTCTTTTTTGTTTGTTTTGAGATAGGATCTCATTCTGTCGCCCAGACTGGAGTGCAGTGGCACAATCACAGCCCACTGCAGCCTTCACCTCCCAGGCTCAAGCAATCCTCCCACCTCAGCCTCCCCAGTAGCCGGGACCACAGTCACACCACCACACCACACCATGCTAATTTTTTATTTTTTGTAGATACGAAGTCTTGCCACATTGTCCAGGCTGGTTTCGAACTCCTGGGCTCAAGTGATCATCTCACCTCAGCCTGCCAATGTGTTGGGATTACAGGCATGAGCCACTGTGCGTGGCTTTTTTTTTTCCTAGCCACTAGACCTCCAGGGAAACAGTACCTATGTCTTTGTCATCAATCAGAGATATTTTAATATTACATGACAGTTTCTACAAATATTCACAATAGCATTTATGCTTCTCACGGCATCAAAATTATAGTAGTTATTAGATCTCCCACTGTCTTTGTATCACATGTAAATAAAGAGGCACGTACATTGCTATAACCAAATGTGGTACCTTTTCTATACTTTAATAATTGCATTTCAGGCTGGGCACAGTGGCTCATGGCTGTAATCCCAGCATTTTGGGAGGCCAAAGTGGGTGGATCACTTGAGGTTAGGAGTTCGAGACCAGCCTGGCTAACGTGGTGAAAACCCATCTCTACTAAAAATACAAAAATTAGCCAGGCATGGTGGCACACACCTGTAGTCCCAACTACTCGGGAGGCTGAGGCAGGAGAATCGCTTGAGCCAGGGAGGCAGAGGTGGCAGTGAGCCAAGGTCACGCCACTGCACTCCAGGTGCGCAACAAGAGCAAAACTCTGTCTCAAAGAAAAAAACAAGCATTTTACCATCATTGATTTGTTTTATAATCATAAGTGTTTTCATTTAAGCATTTAAAAAATATTATTCTAAGAAGGGATCCATGGGCTTCACCAGCTTGTCCAAGGGCATCTGAGGCACATAAAAGGTTAGAATCCCCTGGACTAGATGAGATGCTAACAGCCTAGGTTCTGGTTCTGTGGCAGCATTACCTGGTCTCCAACATTGCTACCTCTACATCTGCACCTCAGTCCATCTCATCCAGGGTGCCTGGTGTGCCTATAATAGAGTCTTGGTCTGTATGTAATAGTAACACAGGCAGCAACTGCCACCAAAGTTTCTCCAGCCTGATTCAGAGGATGCGCAAGAAGCTCTGGACACAGAAGAGTGCCTAAGCCTTGGTTAGCAACTCCACCCCCAAGCTGGCCCCTGAGCTCCCACCCCACCCTGCTCTGAGGCCAGGCTTCTGCACATGGTTTTAGATGCTGCCCAGCAATGGAGTTCTCACCTGACCTATGGAGTCAGTGGATTGTCCAGGGAACTGCTATTGATGAGTGCTGGGCCTTCCTAAAGGTCTTGGTAAAATGGTTTCTAGGACAAAAGGCATATCATGAACCACAAAGGATGGGGAAAATACTTCACAAATTGGAGTAGGACCATAAAGTTAAGCCTTCAATATGAGTAAGAAAAAATTAATTTTATTTTATTTTTTGAGATGGAGTCTCACTCTGTCGCCCAGGCTGAAGTGCAGTGGCATGATCTTGGCTCACTGCAACCTCCACCTCCCAAGTTCAAGTGATTCTCCTGCCTCAGCCTCCCGAGTAGCTGGGATTACAGGCACATGCCACCATGCCCAGCTAATTTTCATATTTTTAGTAAAGATGAGGTTTCATCATGTCGGCCAGGCTGGTCTAGAACTCCTGACCTCCGGTGATCCGCCTTCCTCGGCCTCCCAGAGTGCTGGGATTACAGGCGTGAGCTACTGCACCTGGCCAAACAATGAAATTCTTAACTGCACCACCCTCCTGTGATGTCAGCCTTGTCAATGTAGGTCATCACCTTAGGTATTTTGTTTGTTTGTTTGTTTGTTTGTTTTAAGATGGAGTTTCGCTCTTGTTGCCCAGGCTGGAGTACAACGGCGCGATCTCGGCTCACCGCAACTTCCAGCTCCCAGGTTCAAGCGATTCTCCTGCCTCAGCCTCCCGAGTAGCTGGGATTACAGGCATGCGCCACCAGGCCCAGCTAATTTTTTATATTTTTAGTAGAGACGAGGTTTCTCCATGTTGGTCAGGCTGGTCTCGAACTCCCAGACTCAGGTGATCCGCCTGCCTCGGCCTCCCAAAGTGCTGGGATTACAAATGTGAGCCACCGCGCCCAGCTCACCTTAGGTATTTTTTGTTGTTCTCTTTTTGGGGGTGTTGAGGGACCGGGTCTCACTTTGTCATTCAGGCTGGAGTACAGTGGTATGATCTTGACTCACTGCAACCTCCGCCTCCTGGACTAAAGTGATCCTCCCACTTCAGCCCCCTGAGTAGCTGGGACTACAGGCATGCACCATCACACCTGGCTAATTTTTTATATTTTTCGTAGAGACAGGGTTTTGCCATGCTGCCCAGGCTGGTCTCGAACTCCTCAGCCCAAGCAATCCTCCACCTCTGCCTCCCCAAGTGCTGGGATTACAGGCGTGAGCCACCACACCCAGCCACCCTAGGTGTTTTAATCCTTATTCTTTTTTGCTACTTAAACTCTAAGATAGCAGCCTCCCCAGGTCCAAAGTGTGGCACTTTCCTGTGTCCTAGGCTGTGGGTGCCCTGTTTCAACTACAATGAACAGTTTTCATGAGGCGGCACCCATAACTGGCCACATCCAGCGTATTCAAGTTAAGCAAAACCAAAGGAGCCAGTTGCCCATAGAAATCCTCTCTGGGCAATTAATAGCAGGTCCCCAGGCATTTAGGGTAGTTTTTACTGCAGGTTTTAGAATTGCAACTTAAAAAAAAAAAAAAAAAAAAAAAAGGCCCAGGAGCTGGACATGGTGGCACGTGCCTGTAGTCCCAGCTACCCTGGAGCTGAAGCAGGAGGATTG
The DNA here is from genome assembly GCF_007565055.1 of Rhinopithecus roxellana. Classification (NCBI taxonomy): domain Eukaryota; kingdom Metazoa; phylum Chordata; class Mammalia; order Primates; family Cercopithecidae; genus Rhinopithecus; species Rhinopithecus roxellana. Next base: position 177,351,554 of record NC_044552.1, on the reverse strand, counting down.
CTTGTGGCCAGGAGTTCAAGGCTGCAGTGAACTGTGACTGTGCCATTGCACTCCAGCCTGGGTAACAGAGCCAAAAACTGGCCCTGGGATCATCTTCATTAGAATCACCTGAGAGAGTTGTTTGCAAAATGCAGCTTCCTGTCTCCATTTAGATCTAATCAGTTGGACTCTCTGGGGATAATCCTGGGAATCTGTGTTTTAACAAATTCACAAGGTCATTCTTCTGCATACTGAAGTTTAGGAGTTAACCTAAACTCCACTTTTGTATCACTGTTTGCCTAGCACATGGGAGGTGCTAGAGAAATACTCCTGGAAGGGATGAAGAGATGTTGAGAGCTGTCAACTCAGTGTGCCCCACCCACTGCGTATTTATGCACCGCCGCCACCCACCTTCCCCCCCACCCCCCACCGCCCATTAGAGCCCCTTCAATTCCTTGTATTCCTTTGGAGACAAGTCATTTAAATGTTTTCTCACGTACCTTTCTCAGCTAAGGCTTTGCTAGGCTCCCAAGCTCCCAAAGTTTAATTCTTACGCCAGCTCAGCAACCACAGTCCTCTTAGGAAGGTGCAACTGGCAGCAGAGGAAGGAAGTGTCATCTGAGCTCAGAAGCTCCCCTTCCAGGATCTTGTCTAATAATCCTTTAAAAGTTGAGTGCCTCCCAGGCCAGGCATCACACTAGACTCGGTGGATGAAGAAAGATGAACAGGGTTGGGAAGGGGTGCTTCTAAAATGGTCTCAGAACCCACTGAGAGGATCAGTGGGCGGGGTTGGCGGGGTGAGACTGGGCTGGCAGGAGCTCCTGCAAGCAGCCTGAGGCCAGCCCTGAGGGATGGGTTTTCACCTGCCTGCCAGAAGCCTTGTATCCATGCTTTGATCCTTTTTTTTTTTTTTTTTTTTGAGATGGAGTCTCACTCTGTCACCAAGCTGGAGTGCAGTGGTGCAATCTCGGCTCACCGAAACCTCCGCCTGCCGGGTTCAAGCGATTCCCCTGCCTCAGCCTCCAGAGTAGCTAGGATCACAGGCGCACCACCAGCACACCCAGCTAATTTTTGTATTTTTAGTAGAGATGAGGTTTCACCATGTTGGCCAGGAAGGTCTTGATCTCTTGACCTCGTGATCTGCCCACCTCAGCCTCCCAAAGTGCTGGGATTGCAGCCGTGAGCCACCACGGCTCACGGCCAATTCATTTTTATAAAATCACATGCAGTGGTTAGGCTTCTCTTCTCCTTAGCGCCCTAGGTTTGCATTTTAGTCTCCTGAAATGCTTTAAAAATACAAACTTTCAGATACGTTATTAACTGTATTTCATCCCAGGATTAAAAGGAGACTCCAGACAGGTTTGTGCCTGTGCCCCTCTGTTTTGGTGTGGTGGGCCTCAGAGGAGGGCAGTGTAATTGCAGAGACTGAGTTTGAGGTTAGAGTGTTTATGTAACAAATCAGCTCAACTTAAATATTTCTTGTGGTGCGGTCAGGGCTGCAAACATTCACCCAGGACAGCAGCATGAATGTCATCTGTTTATTCAACCCTGTGTGGGCATCGATGTTTATGTGAAAGGACCCTGATCGTTTAAAGCCAGTTAATATTTTCAATCATACATCATGTTGCTTATGTATCTTACAATCAGGATTGTGAAGAGACAAGTTCCCCAAAAAATCAGACTGGTTGCATTTGTATATGTGCTTATGAGCAGACACATTTAACGAATGTTCATTTGGCAAAGTCTTACAATTAAGGATTTTTTCTTCCAGAGATAATTACATGAGCCCTGATAATTTTCCTCTAAGTCAGCCTCTGATTACCTCCCCGCTTGATAGAGACAACATGTACCAGACAAACAGTGGAGACAGACTCCCTGAGAGAACTGCAAGTGCTCTCTGGGGTTCAGAACAAGCCAACTGTATGAGAAGTGATACTTTCCAACTTCATGTCTTCATGGAGTTGAACGCCAAGGGAATTTGGGGACCAGGGGAAAAGAAATGGCGAGTAGCTCCCCTACTCCTCCCAAGACATTTTAGATTGTGGCTTTATTATTTAGTTTGAAATTTAAATTCCTGGAATATCAGATACCCGCAAACTCAAATGTGAGTAAAGAAATGCATTCCAAAGCCAAATGTAAATTCTTTTTAAATTATTCATGCACCTAGCTCACCATTAGAACAGATAATTGAAGTAACTGTAAATATGCACAAACAGAAATGACAGAAACAGAAACATCCACAACAAATTACAGATGGACAGAAAAATCCACTTAAGCGCTAAATAATTAGAGAGGAGAGAAGCCAAGGAAGGCAGGAGGCCATAGCTCTGGAGTGATGGGTGAGTTGGGACTATTCTGCAGACAGCCAGAGAGATGGGAGCCAATTTGGAGGGGAGGGAAGGGACCTGGCTGAGAGGAAGGGGCGTGGTGAGGGCTGAGGGGCAAAGCGTGTGTAGGGAAAGACAAATCCGTGGTGGGTTCTGGTTTCTGACAAGTCTGAACTCAGAGAGGCAAAAGTGACAGAGGGAACCCTGGTCAACATGAAAAAAAAAAGAAAGTACGCTACAGATGAGATGGTGGGGGGTCTTCCGGGAACCACCAACCAGAGCACAGGGAAGTGACATCACAGCTGCAGCTTCCCACCCCAGGGCTGGGCCCATTCGCTTCCCTGTGGATGAGCAGGGGGTCAAAATGTTCTTAGAAGCAATTCTCCTGTAGTAGATGGCAATTTGGGAACAAGAATATGCCAAGCGGAGGTGGGCAGATCACCTGAGGTCAGGAGTTTGAGACTAGCCTGGCCAACATGGTGAAACTCTGTCTCTACTAAAAATATAAAAATTAGCTGGGCATGGTGGTGGGCATCTGTAATCCCAGCTTCTCAGGAGACTGAAGCAGGAGAATCACTTGAACCCAGGAGGCAGAGGTTGCAGTGAGCGAAGATCGTGCCACCACACTCCAGCCTGGGCAACAAAGGTAGACTCTGTCTCAAAAAAAAAAAAGAATATGTTAATTGGCAAATGGTTTGAAGTTCCCCTATTTAAAAAAAAATAGGGGGTTCAAAGCAGCTATTTAGAACCCAACAGGTTTTAAGGGTTAAGGAATATGATGTTCTCCCAGGGCCCCCCCAAGTCCTTATTTGCCACCACAGTGTGTTCCCTTTCAATTGCACGAAGGTAACCGACAAAAGGAAACTCTCCAGAAAACTTAATGAAGTCAGCAAAGCAACCTGAGCATGAAAGTCCAATATTGGCTGCGATATTGATCATTCCTAAGTCAATGTACCTAAGTTAATCACGAAAAGTTCAGCTCTTAGCATAATTTTTTTCTTTGGAGACAATCTCTATTGCCTAAGCTGGAGCGCAGTGGCGCAATCACAGCTCACTGCAGCCTCAACCTTCCTGGGCTCAGGTGGTCCTCCCCACTGAGCCTCCTGAATAACTGGGACTACAGGCACGCACTACCACGCCCAGTTACAGTTTTTTAAATTTTTTGTAGAGATGGGGTTTCACTATGTTGCCCAGGATGGTCCCAAACTCCTGAACACAAGCAATCCTCCCACCTTGGCCTCCGAAAGTGCTGGGATTGCAGGCATGAGCCACCGTCCCAGCCTCTTAGCAGACTTTGAAATGGGAGCAGAGATTTGAGCAGGTGTCCCCCCTTTGTACAGACATCTGGTGGTGGCTGACGTTCCTGTTCCAAGCCCAAGTCAGCAGCCCGGTGAGGACTGAGAGTGGAGACCAGATTCTTCAAAGAGCCACCAAAATGAAGGCTCACAGCAATCAGATAACAGTAGCAACAGGAAGCCAGTCAAGATGGGCATCCAGTTATTTAACATCTGATTCTAACAGCAAACATTGACTGAAAGATTAACATTTGCCAGAGACTATCCCAATGATCTTGCACAGATTATTTTATTTAATCCTACAACAACCTTAGAAAGTAGGTACATAGTTGCTTTTTAAAAAAATTTTTTCCCCACTTTGTAGTTAAGGAAACAGAGACTCCGAGAGGTAAGGGAACATACCCCAGATGCCACCATCTGCAAGTGACAGCTGGGACTCAGCCTGGTCCACCTGACTGTAGAGCCATGTGTGATGCACTGAGCACTTCTGCCTGAATCCAGTGGGGGCTGTCCAGGTTGGGATGAAGCTATGTGCAGAGGAATGAAAGGTTTGAGATGCTCTAAGGGTTCTTGGACCCAGCTGTGTGATGGGAATTTGAAATCTCAAAGAGTGAAGAAGCCACTTCTGTAGTAGGTGATTTGGGAAGAGTAAGTGAGGAAACATAGAGTCTGCATACCCCTGAGTGGAGATGACAGTACTGACAGTACTAACCCAGACAGACTGCCTGGAACCCCCAGATTGTGTCCAACATGGGTAAGAAGAGAGGGACTTTAACAGGAGCTTGTGTCCTCTCACACATGACCACCAGCCTCGACACACAGAGGCTTACCTCCATGTCACCAGGGGGCAAGTGTCGTGGGAGGCCAGCCTCCCCTCATCCTCACAGTGACCAATGGACCCACACCAGGCATTGGTGTGCAGTGAGCCTACCCCACACACCCCACCTGTAAGCCACAGCCTTGCTGCTGGTCCTAGAACTGAGGCATGGGATCAAAGCAGAAAAATCAGTCAACTTTAAAATTGCTAATATTGCCATCCAGATATTTTTTATAGGAGAATCTTGTTTAAAAATCCAGCAGAGACCAGGCGCAGTGGCTCATGTCTGTAATCCCAGCACTTTGGGAGGCCGAGGCAGGTGGATCACTTGAGGCCAGGAGTTCAAGACCAGCCTGAACAACAGGGTAAAACCCTGTGTTTACTAAAAATACAAAAATTAGCCAAGCATGATGACACATTCCCGTAATCCTAACTACTCAGGAGGCTAAGGCATGAGAATTGCTTGAGCCCTGGAGGCGGAAGTTGGTTGCAGTGAGCCAAGATTGTCTCACTGCACTCCAGCCTGGGCAACAGAGCAAGACCCTGTCTCAAAACAATAAATTAATTAAGATTAAAATGTGGCGGTATTAGAGAATCATCTCTGAGTTACTATACCTGGATGAATACACGTCTTATGGGGTGTGTGATTCAAATTATGACACTTTTAAGCACTTGCCCTATGCACAATACTGAGCCTGGTTCTAGGAGTAAGAACTCCTCGGTGCAGGCAGATAAGCACACAGCTTCCATGGAATGCAGAATGGTGATTCCACCTGTCTTTGTTTTCACAGTTTACAGAGCACCACGATGCGATGCGGCAGACCCTGCACCCAGCCCTGAGAATGCAAAGTTGACGGGTGAGGTATCTGCCCTCAGGAGGTTCACTATTGAGTAGGCAAAAGAGCATCATAGGACCCAAGACAGAGGTGGAGACAGGGGAGGTAACGGAAGGGAGGAGCCTGGAGCAGAGTCAGAAAAAGCTTCTCAAAGGAAGTGATGCTGCAGAAATGTGCAAGAACCAGACTGGATGGTGAGGGAGGTGGTGGATGGAGAGGCTCTGACCATGCGGATTAGGTAAAGATTCACACAGCTGGGTTCAATCGACGCTGGGATGCTAGGTAAATCACCACCTTCCTTCTTCTTGATGGAGTGTAGTGTAGAATAATGGATCAGAGTTCAGGTTGAATCCTGGCTCTAACCTTCACTAGCTGTGTGACATTGGGTAAAATACTTAACCTCTCTGGGCCTTATTTGCCTCATCTGTACAATGGGGATAACAACAGCACCAGCCTCACAGCATGGTTATGAAGGAAGAACTTTGTGAATAAAGTGCTCAGTACTGGGTTTGGCATAGTGTGCTCATTGAGTGTTATTATCATTATCATGATTACTAATAGTAGTGTTATTTATATTCCTGCTTAGCAGCCTTTAGGAGCTGCTTAATAATTCTTTCACGGGACGAATGAGTTCACCAACTCATTATCAACATGGACATTACCATTGCCCAAGATGGCAGCAGGAAACAGCACAAGGAGAACCCATGAGCCAGGTGCCATTAAGGAAAGGGAAACCTTATCCTGAGGTTGATAGAAAATGGCAATGAAGGATGGGTATTGTCACTTCACATTTGCTGAAACAGGCCCACGGTTCAATAGTCATGTAGAGTTCATAATCTATAAAGTGAAAGGAATAAGGTTTTTTCCTTAAAGACTTGTTCCACCTGCTTGTATGCAGTTGAGACTTGCAAGCCTGAGAGGCTGAATCCAACAAGCTCCAAAGTCCTCATGGTGGGGAGAAGGGAGTTGGGTGGTGAAACCGAGCCCAGAAAGGTCTAAAAACTTCCCGCCTGGTCTGGGATTCTCCACCAAAAGCTCCCAGGAGCTATGAGTACAGGTGTGAGCCAAGGCCTCGGTAGGCAGGACACCCCCACGCGCCAATGATTGTGAGGAAAAGCCCACTGCGGCTCCCACAGAGGCCCCACCTTGCGGACTCCAAGCCCAACATGGGGGCCAGGCCTGGGCTCCGTAGAACACTGATGACCATGGTGCCCTGCCTGAGGGCACCCTGACTCTAGAACAATCTCTTCCTCTTTCTCCACCCAAGGTGCCCTTAGAAAAGAGTGGGAGAGAAAACTCATTCCCTGGGGTGCTTTATTAAGAAACTGAATCCAGTGTAACTCTATTATTCATTTGCTTAGGATGCTTCTGTTTTAATAGGACCCAGTAGCAGTCACTCTAGGGCAGAGGGGAAGCCATCAGGCCGGCCGGGAGAGCACTTTCAAAGTCACAGCCATTCCCCAACGGCCCATACCACCGCCCTCCCTCCCCAGAGAGACACTCCCACACATGCACTCACCCTGCTGTAGTGCAAGCAGAAAACGGTGCTTTGAACTTAGCAAAACGAACAAAGCTCTGACGAGGTGTTCCAAAGGAAATGAGGAATGTGAGGCACCATTCGCCTTCCTGGTTTTGCCAAGACTGCTCTTAGTCGCCTTCAGAGTGAAACTCAGGGTTTTCATGACAGCTTTGCTCTCTCAAATCCCAGACCACCTGCAGCTGCAAACTATGTCTCCTCTGACCCACTGGTGGCCAAGGAGTAGTATCAGGCAGAAGCTGGTGTTTCTGCTGCCCCCAGACCCGCAATCCCAAGTTGACATCTGGAAGTGCCCCTTCCTGTGGCTCTCTCTGCCCAGCACTGTGCCCTCCCTCGGCTGGGCCCCTGGCCTCCCAAGCATAAAGGTCCCACGCCCAGACACAGCATCCTCATATAGACACTGCCCATGGCAGAGGTGGCCAGCTCTTCCAGTCTGTGTTCCAAACATCACCCCAAGAATGCAGAGACTCTGATCCTTGGAATGCAAGCACAAATTCACTCTCATTAGGCTGAATTTGTATTATGGTTTTCACAATTCAAGTATTTCTTACGTTTGTTTTATAAAATTAAAAATACATTGTCAAGAATATCATTGTCAGCTGAGTACAGCGGGCCACGCCTGTAGTTCCAGCTACTCAGGAGACTGAGCTGGGAGGATCACTTGAGCCCAGGAGTTCGAGGCTGCAATGAGCTATGATGACAATGTCTGTGAATAACCACTGCACTCCAGCCTGGGCAACATAGTGAGACCCTGTTGCCAAAAAAAAAGGTAAATAAAATAATACAATAAAATAAGAATATCATTGCCATTCTCAACCACAAATGGAATTATTTATTTGGATTTCAATTGTATCAACAAAGTTTACTTCATACAATTGCAGTCTATCTCCTTTTTAAAAAGTTCTTTATTTCCATAGCAAAAAAGAATGTGTAAAAAGTTAAATATAGAATTACCATATGACCCAGCAATTCTACTCCTAGGTATATACCCCAGAGAATTGAAAACAGGGACTCAGACAGACACTTGAACACTAATGTTCCTAGCAACATTACTCACAATAGCCAAAGGCTAAAAACAATCCAAGTGTCCCTCAACAGATGAATGGATAAACCAAACGTGGGACAGACAGACAATGGGTAAAATTCTGACACATATTACAACATAGATGGACCTTGAAAACATTACGCTCAGTGAAATAAGCCAGATACAAATGGACAAATAGAATATGATTCCACTTACGTGAAACGTCTACAATTTAGGCAAATGAATAGAGATAAAAAGGAGATTGAAGGTTATCAGGGGCTAGGAGAGGTGGGTAATGGGTAGTTATTTATTAAAGGGTACAGAGTTTCTGTTTAGGGAGATGAAAAGGTTTTGGAATTACATAGTGGTGATGGCTATGCAATGTCATGAATGTATTTAAATACTTTGGGTTGGGCTGGGACGGTGGCTCCCACCTGTAATCCCAGTGCTTTTGGAGGCCAAGGTGGGCGGATCACGTGAGATCAGGAGTTCGAGACCAGCCTGGCCAACATGGTGAAACCCCATATCTACTAAAAATACAAAAATTAACCAGGTGTGGTGGTGGGCTCCTGTAATCCCAGCTACTAGGGAGGCTGACGCAGAATCGCTTGAACCTGGGAGGCAGAGGTTGCAGTGAGCCAAGATCATGCCACTGCACTCCTACCTAGGCAACAGAACAAGACTCCATCTCAAAAAAAAAAAAAAAAAAAACTTTGAGCCGTACACTTAAAAATGGTTAAAACAAGCTGGGCATGGTGGCATGTGCCTGTACTTCCAGCTACACCAGAGGATCTCTTGAGCCCAGGAGTTTGAGGCTACAGTGTGCTATGATTATGCCACTGCACTCTAGCCTGGGTGACAGAGTGAGACCCTGTCTCTAAAAACAAACAAACAAACAAATAAATAAATAAATAAATAAAGTTTTAAACTGGTTAAAACAGTGTATTTTATGTTACATATTAGTAACATAATATTAGTAACATAACATACATATTTTGTTAGTATTGAAATACTAACAAAAATCCTTATTTTTGCATAAAAGAATTGAAAAAATAAGGATTTTTGTTAGTAATTCAATTTTTGCCTACTAGAATGATTAACATTTTTATTGGTTATGTTTAAAGGCATTATAATTACATTTATTTTCAACATACTGCCCCAAATTTGAACATCTTTCAAACGTAGCTGGGCAACGGCAGACTGGCTAGAATTGCCCTTCTTGGGGAGAGCAGATTCAGAAGGAGTGAGGGGTACAGCCTCAACAGCCTGGCTTTCTAGCCAGCTCTCTGCCTTCTGCCCATACAATCTCAGTCACTTATCGTCATGATGCCTTGGTTTCCATGTCATATAATAATAATAACTGTGGCTGGGTGCAGTGGTTCATGCCTGTAATCCCAGCAGTTTGGATGGCAAAGATGGGAGGATCACTTGAGCCCAGGAATTCAAAACCAGCCTGGGCAACAAAGCAAGACTCCATTTCTGCAAAAAAATTAAAAAATTAGCTGGACATGGTGGCACACACCTGCGGTCCCAGTTATTCAGGAGGCTGAAGTGGGAGGATCATTTGAGCCCAGGAATTTGAAGCGGCAGTGAGCTATGACCACGCCACTGCACTCCAACCTGGATGAAAGGGGGAGACCCTGTCTTCTTAATACTACTACTACTACTATAGTTTTATAGGATTGCCATGAACATATTAATAAAATGTGTTACAAATGTAAAGTGTTTAATACAGTGCCTGGCAGGTACTAAGTGCTTATAGTTAAGCTATTCTTAATATTATTATTACAGAATTTAGTTGTTTTAGTGAGTGATTTTTTATTTATTTATTTTTTTTAGATGGAGTCTCCCTCTGTTGCCCAGGCTGGAGTGCAGTGGCATGATCTCGGCTCACCGCAACCTCCACTTTCCAGGTTCAAGGGATTCTCCTTCCTCAGCCTCCCAAGTAACTGGGGTTACAGGTGCATGCCACCACACCCGGCTAATTTTTGTATTTTTAGTAGAGACAGGGTTTTACCATGTTGACCAGGCTGGTCTTGAACTCCTGACCTCAAGTGATCCACCTGCCCCGGCCTCTCAAAGTGCTGGGATTACAGTCATGAGCCACTGCTTCTGGCCTGATTTAACAGGGAAAAATGATTAAGAAGCACTGACAATTCCAAAGGAAAGAACTATAGGGAATGGCTTAAAGGCCTACAAGGAAACTCGGTCCTGGAAAGTGAGAAAGGGCATGAGGCTCTCCTGAACATGCCCCAGTGGCATGTTGAAGATGTCAGGTCTGATATGAAACCATTCTGCGAGAGAAGAGTGTGCTGGGCACAGAAACAGTCTCTCTGCATGAACAGACCTCTCAGCCTGTGCAGCTTCTGCTTCCCGGGAGCTCAGCAAGTGGGAGAAGGTTTCCTGGTGCAAAGATTTCACTTTCACTATTAGGCTGTCACTATGTCCTGCCAGTTTCCCAGGTGTGAGGTACAGCTACTGGTTTGAGGCTCTTTTTTTTTTTCTCTACGTATCATATAGGGCTCAGCCCATTCCTGTGAAGAGAGCACATTTCTTGCTTCCCTTAGTCACTACACTGGTGTCAATGTCAGACACTTTGCATTAGGAACCATGGTTCCTGAAGAATCTTGGAAAAATGGGGTGGGGGTGGAGGAGGCAGTGGCTGGGAGTGAGAATACGTGCTCTAAGGCCAAGAGTCCGAGAGGGCATGGACGTCCTCTCCAGCCAGGCCCCTGTCAGACCAAGGACACATCCAGGGGTGGAGAGCGGAAAACCAAGAGCTCCCCGTGAGCCAAAAATGAATAAATTGTTTCTAAGCAAAAGTGATCAAAAATGATGTAATGATATTCTGATCACTGAAGGTGAAGAGGAGAACTTAGGAGATTTTTAAGTCATAAGTATATGCTAGGATACCCTGGAAATTAATTTTCCAATTCAAAATATTTTAATTCTGGTATAAACATTCATCAGTTATTATTTAATGGGTACAGGGTTTCAGTTGGAAAGGATGGAAAAAGTTCTGGAGATGGATGGTGGTGATGGTCACATAACAGTGTAAATGACCTTCATGCCACTGAACTGTGCACTTAAAAATGGTTAAAGTGGTAAATTTTATGTTGTATATATTTTGCCACATTAAAATTTTGGGTCTTGTTCTCTTGCCCTGGGCTCAGCCTCCTGAGTAGCTGGGACCACAGGTGTGCACCACTATGCCCACCTAATTTTTAAATTTTTTTTTTAAGATGGGGTCTTACTGTGTTGCCCAGGCTGGTCTTGAACTCCTGGGTTCAAATGATCCTCGCACCGTGGCCTCCCAAAGTGCTGGGATTACAGATGGGAGCCACCACACCATGCCTAAAAAAAAAAAAAAAAAAAAAAAAATGTCTTTAAGTACATTCATTAGCACACCTACAAAACTTTTGACTCATCTGACACAAATTTGTTGCTTCATTCTTATCTGTATTATCTCTGCTGCTTAGGTGAGCCCTGGTTCTGATGACCTGGATTCTACTCAAACCGGTTATGCAACCTTGAATAAGTCATCTCACCTTTCTGGTCATTGGTTGGATCACCTGTAAAATAAAACTTTTTTTTTTTTTTTTGGAAGACACAGTCTCCCTCTGTTGCCCAGGCTGGACTGCAGTGGCGCAATGTGTAACCTCCACCTCCTGAGTTGAAGTGATTCTCATGCCTCAGCCTCCCAAGTAGCTGGGACTACAGGCGCCCGCCACCACGCCAAGCTAATTTTTGTATTTTTAGTAGAGACAGGGTTTCACCATGTAGGCCAGGCTGGTGTCAAACTCCTGACCTGAAGTGATCCACCCACCTCAGCCTCCCAAAGTGATGGGATTACAGGCATGAGCCACCGCACCCAGCCTATAAAATGAAACTTCCGGAAAAAAAAAAAAAAGTCTGTTACGATCTTTTGCAGCTCTGATATTCTAGGTTTAATAACAACTGCCATTTTTGAGAGCTTACAGGCTCTCTGCTGCACATCTTATAAGCATTACCTCATTCACTACTCTTGAGAATGCCATGAGGGTGGTGTGATTACCCTCATTTGAGAGAGAGACTGAGCCTTACAGAGCTCCAGGGACTTGTCCTTCACCAGTGAGCAAGTGGGTGGAGTGGGCTTTGGACTCTGGACTGGAGGAGCACGGAGCCCATGCTCTCGGCCGCAGCTCAGCCCTGCAGCAGGAAGAATATCTGAAGCAAACTACAAAGGACTTTTCTCCCTGAAAAAGCGATTAGCTTGGAATAGAAGACCTAAGTCCAGCAAAAGAGCTGCCGTTTCTGCCGCACTTTGTTTCCTACTGGGTGATGGATGGCGCTGCCATCTCTTCAGGGAGGGAGGCTTACACACAGGCCAGCTCGTCAGCCTGCTCGCTCCTTCAAAGTCAGGTCTTCACAGTTCCTTTATTTCCGTCTCAAAAGGTTGAAATCCCCTCAAATTAGACACACCCTTATCTCTATGTAATTGAAGTATGCACAAGAAGACAGGCATCATTTTAGATTATGCTGACTCCTATTTCTCATCATTAATACAATCAAGAATTGACTCTCCTGAGCTTCCAGACCTTGAAGCAGACATCAGCTAACTCTGGGGACGCAATGAAGATTCATTGACCTTTGAATATTCTCTAAATCTGTTTTTAACCATTATTTGTTCTGTCTCTCTAAGCTACAGCAATAATCAGGGATCTGCCCAGTGACCCTCAGCCAGAGAAGCAGGAAGAAATGCAATAAGAGGCAGCAAGGGTACAACTGAGCCTTGGCTGCCCATGAGGTATTTACCTTCCTTGACTAAAATTGTTGAAAATCAACCTAGGAATTGATAACAACAACAACAACAACAACAACAACAACAACAACAACAAAACCACCTCAAAACATCCATACAATGACATTATGTGGCCATTAAGAATAAACAGGATCGCTAATGAAATAAATCATTGTCTAAATCAATGACAGAGCTTTGCAACTTGAAGCCAAATAGAGCAATCATCTTGCAGAGATACAGATGGATTTGAAAATAATATTAAGGTCTTTAAACAAGGAGCATCCAATGCCACAACTAACAACCTGGAAAAATAATGGCGTAGGACTCAGTAGGGAAGTAGCTCAAGTGCAAATAACAGAAATCTAAACCCGAGTACACCTTTCTCCTCAATGCCACATTGGCTAAAGCTCCTTACCAGAACTCACTGATGGTTGTAATCTGAACGTAGCATTTGTATTATTATGTATTTATGCATAAGATACACACACGCACACGCAGACATGTATAGCCTTCATTTTCTCATCGGGATTCAAATATTCACTCTCTTTTTTTTCCCTATAAATTCCAATTTTTTTTAGATGGAGTCTTGCTCTGTTGCCCAGGCTACAGTGCAGTGGTGCCATCTTAGCTCACTGCAATCTCTGCCTTCCGGGTTCAACAGATCCTCCTCCCTCAGCTTCCTGAGTAGGAGGGATTACAGGCACGTGCCACCATGCCTGGCTAATTTTTGTATTTCTGGTAGAGACAGGATTGCACAATGTTGGCCAGGCTGGTCTCGAACACCTAACCTCAAGTGATTCACCCGCCTTGGCATCCCAAAGTGCTGGGATTACAGGTGTGAGCCACCATGCCCAGCCAAAATCCAAAATTTGAAAGGCCTTTGCTGGTAACTTTATATGTAGATTTCTGCATTGGATACTATCTACTGATAACCAAGGTCTGTTACCTGGAGTGGGTAAAACCAGGTAAGTAACACTGTATCAGTTAGCTATTACTGCATGACAAATTACTCCAAACCTTGGTGACTTACAGCAACAACAGTCACTTACTATTTTTCATAGTTTCTGTAGATCAGAAATTTGGAGAGGCCCAGAGGGAGTACAGTTTTATTTCTGTGCCGCAATGTCTGGGGGCTCAGCTGGAAGTCTGACAGGTGGGCACTGGAATCCTCTGAAGGATCATTCCTCACATGTCTGACCATTGATGCTGTCTGTCAACTGACAGCCTAACAGGGTTGTTGGTTGGAACACTCACACATGGCTTCTCCATGTGGCCTGGTGGCTGGGATCCAAGGGCAAGCATCCAAAGATGAAGAGAGCCAGACAGAAGCTGTATCCTTGTTATGACCTAACCTGGAGGTCACCCAGCACTGTTTCCACCAAACTCCACTGACCAGGCTGATCACAAGCCTCTACCCAGTTTTAAAGGGAGGGAACATCAACCTGCATCTTTGTGGGATAAACATCAATCACACCATAAGAAGAGTGCATAGATAGGGTTACATCTATAGGTAAGACCTTCTTTGGAAAATACAACCTTCCCATACTGAAAACTGCCTTCTGTACGGATGTCCATGATACAGTAAGCTATAAACAAGTCTTAGGTGGATCCTAATAGATGAATGGAAGAATATTTGGTTTCTGGTAACACGGTAGGAGATGAGATTAGAAAGGCATGTAAGGGGTCAGGAGCAGTGACTCAGGCCTGTGATCCCAGCAATTTGGGAGGCCAAGGTGGGAGGATCGTGCAAGTTCAGCTTGGGCAACATGGCAAGGCCCTGTCTCTACCAAAAATTAAAAAATTAGCTGGGCATGGTAGCTTTCTCCTACAGTCCTAGCTACTCGGGAGGCTGAGGCAGAAGGATTGCTTGAGCCCAGGAGTTTGAGGTTACAGTGAGCTATGATCACACCACTGCCCTCCAGCCTGGGCAACAGAGCCAGACCCTGTCTTTAAAAACAGAAAAAGAAAAAGATTACCATATGGATGTGGATCATGAAAAAAAAATTAAGAAAAGAAACATCCGGTAGTGCCAGGTTTCAGAAAGTCCAGAATGACACATTAGAAGTGTGGGCTTTATTCCGGGGGCACTAGGGATCCATAAAAGTATTTACAGCAAAGATTACCTCATGGCCCTAGAGAAAATGGATTAGAGAAAGGAAAACCAAGAGTCAGGGAAACCAATTGGGAGTTATTTAAAGTGGTCCAGGTGAGGGCTGGGTGCCGTGGCTCACACCTCTAATACCAACAATTTGGGAGGCCGAGGCGGGTGGATCATTTGAGGCCAGGAGTTTGAGACCAGCTTGGCCAACACGGCAAAACCTTATCTCTACTAAAAATACAAAAATCAGTCAGGTATAGTAGTGCACACCTGTAGTCCCAGCTACTCGGGAGGCTGAGGCAGGAGAAGTCCTTGAACTTAGGAGGTGGAAGTTGCAGTGAGCCACTGAGGCATGAGAATTGCTTGAACCCAGGACGTGAAGACTGCAGTGAGCTGAGATTCCACCACTGCACTCCAGCCTGGACGACAGAGCGAGACTCTGTCTCAAAAATAAAATAAAATGAAGTGGTCCAGGTGAGGAATATCAGGAGTGTGGACAAGGACATTAACCTGCATTTGTGAGCCACCATCTGTTCTATACCATCTGTCCATGTTTGTTCTTGTTTAATTATATATCTAGATAGAACCCAAATACTAATAGCTCCAGCATCTAACATTAATAGATTATAGGGGCCGGACACGGTGGCTCATGCCTGTAATCCTGGTACTTTGGGAGGCCAAGGCAAGAGAATCACCTGAAGTCAGGAGTTTGAGACCATCCTGGCCATCATGGTGAAACCCTATCTCTACTGAAAATACAAAAATTAGCTGGGCGTGGTGGTGGGGTGCCTGTAGTCCCAGCTACTCAGGAGACTGAGGCAGGAGAATTGCTGAAACTGGAAGGCAGAGGTTGCAGTGAGCCAAGATCATGCCATTGCACTCCAGCCTGGGCAACAAGAGCAAAACTCCATCTCAAAAAAAAAAAAAAAAAAGATTATAGGTTTTAAATCTTAGATATATATTTAAAATACAGTTATGCACCATACTGACAGTGGTCTCATAAGTCTATAATGAAGTTGAAAAATTCCTGTTGCCTAGTAGCCCTCCTAATGTCATAGCACAACACATTACTCACATGTCTGTGGTGATGCTGGTGTAAACACCCCTAATGTGCTGCCAGTTTTGTAAACGTCTAGCACGTACAATTATGTCCAGTACATCATACTTGATAGTGATAACAAGCGACTGTTACTGGCTTATGTATTTACCATACGATACTTCTTTTTTTTTTTTTTTTTTTTTTTATATGGAGTCTTGCTCTGTCACCCAGGCTGTAGTGCAATGGCTCGATCTCAACTCAGTGCAACCTCTGCCTCCCAGGTTCAAGCAGTTCTCCTGCCTCAGCCTCCTGAGTAGCTGGGTCTACAGGCACGGGCCACCATGTCAGCTAATTTTGTTTTGGTAGAGACTGGGTTTCACCACGTCAGCAAGGCTGGTCTTGGACTCCTGACCTCAGGTGATCCACCTGCCTCAGCCTCCTAAAGTGCCAAGATTACAGGTGTGAGACAATGTGCCCAGCCCATACTATACTTTTTATCATTATTTTTAGAGTGTACTCCTACTTATTTTTTTTTAAGTTAACTGTAAAATAGTCTGCAGCAGGTCCTTCAAGAGGTTTCCAGAAGAAGGCATTGGTGACATAGGACATGACAGCTCCATGCATATTATTGTCCCTGACTGACCTTCCAGTGGAACAAGATGTGGAAGTGATAGGCAGTGATATGGAGGATCCTGATCCCTTGTAGGCCTAGACTAATGTGCTTGCTTGGGTCCAGTTTTTAATTAAAATTTTTAAAAAGTAAAAAATATTAAAAATTTTAGGCCAGGCACGGTGGCTCACACCTGTAATCCCACCACTTTGGGAGGCCGAGGTGGGCAGATCACGAGGTCAGGAGATCGAGACCATCCTGGCTAACACAGTGAAACCCTGTCTCTACCAAAAATACAAAATAATTAGCCAGGCATGGTGGCAGACGCCTGTAATCCCAGCTACTTGGGAGGCTGAGGCAGCAGAATGGGGTGAACCTGAGAGGCGGAACTTGCAGTGAGCCGAGATCGCGTCACTGCACTCCAGCCTGGGCAACAGAGTGAGACTCTGTCTCCAAAAAAAAAAAAAAAGAAAAAGAAAAAAAATTAAAAATAGAAAAAAGTTTATAGAATAAGGAGATAAAGATAGAAAATGTTTTTGTACAGCTGTACAGTGTGTTCATATTTTAAACTAAGTGTTATTACAAAAGGGTCAAGAAGTTAAAAAAATTAAAAGTTTATAGAGGCCAATTCTGGGCATGCTGCCTATGGGTTAACCCTGCTCTGCAAGGAGTAGTACCACGAAAAAAAAAAAAAGGTAATTTATTGCAAAAGAAAGAAAATATTTTTAATAAACTTATTGCAGCCTAAGTGTACAGTGTCTCTGGTAGTGTAATGTCTCTGGTGTACGGTCATGTCCTCGGCCCTCACATTCACTCCCCACTCATCACTGACTCACCCAGGCAACTTCCAGTCCTGCAAGCTCCATTCACAGTGAGTGCCCTATACAGGTGGACCATATTTTACTTTTTTTTTTTTTTTCCGAGATGGAGTTTCACTCTTCTTGCCCAGGCTGGAGTGCAGCGGTGCAATCCCGGCTCATTGTAACCTCCACCTCCCGAGTTCAAGTGATTCTTCTGCTCAGCCTCCCAAGGGATTACAGGGGTGTGCCACCACGCCCTGCTAATTTTTGTATTTTGAGTAGAGATGGGGTTTCTCCGTGTTAGCCAGGCTGGTCTCGAACTCCTGACCTCAGGTGATCTGCCTGCCTCGGCCTCCCAAAATGCTGGGATTACACGTGTGAGCCACCGTGCCCGGCCTTATTTTACCTTTCATATCATATTCTTACTGTACATTTTCTATGTTTAGATACATAAGTACTTACCATTGTGTTCCGATTGCCTACAGTATTCAGTTCAGTCATGCGCTGTGTAGGTGTGCAGCCCAGGAGCAATAGACTATACTGTATAGCCTAGGTGTGTAGTAGGCTATACTGTCTGGGATTGTGTAAGTACATTCTATGGTGTTTGCACAGAAATGCCTAGCGATGCGTGTCTCCAAACATATCCCTGTCATTAAGTGATATATGATTGTATAGTTTTGTATCTGTAATCGTATACATATGGTATAAAGCAGTTTGCCTTAAAATTACACTTACTTAACACATGGCTATAAAATTTTATAAAGCATGGATTTTTTTCTTATAAACCCCACAAACTTCCTCCTTCAGCTTCTTCTTCGACTGGTTTTGAGTATATTGCTTGAATATATTACTTTGGCCCCTCTGTTTTTCTTTTCTGACTGGCTTAACCCTTAGCATAAGCCAAAATCACTGAGCAAATTATATCCCTGGTTCTCTAGAAAACTTGATTGATGGTTGAATTATGATTCAAGAGTTCTAAATATTGACGTGAGGAGAAGGCGGAAAGTCGCAGGCATCTCTAAGAATCTGATGAAAATTCACAGCTAGTATGTCACTCTCAGCTGAGATTTTTGTCTCATTAAATGGGAAATAGCTTTGGGGTACTGGCTTGAGTCAACAGGTTCATATGAATCAGCTATAAATTGTCACCTGGATTAGGTCAGAGGGATCATAGGTATCCCTGGCCCTTGAAATAAGGGCTCTGTCTGACTTAGGGCAGTCACCCATCTCTTTGAACTTCAGTTTCTCAAAATGAGAATGACAATGATGAAAATTGCCCTCTGGAAGCAACGTCCTGAGGTGCTAGCCGTCTGTTTGGAAATCAGCATTCGCTTGTGTGCACAATCAAAACAAGTGTAACCTGTCTGTTCCGCTGACTCTTCGGAGGTTGCTTTTACCACTATGACTTGTAGTTTAGTTTACCATTGGATTGCTTTATTTAAACTCTAATCTAGTTATATAAACACACTTCAGCACAATTTATAGGCTTGCGATTCTTTCTATCATGGCTGGCTCTTTTTTCTCTTCTTGAAACAAACCCTTGAGTCTAGACTTTGTCAGGTTGATACATGAGTTTGGGGACTGTTTATACAGAAACCATATACACATTCCAGAAACCTGCCTTGTTACTGATCTGCAATAAAGATGATAAGCCTTTGACTCATAAAAGGACACCAAAGATATCCTTTGAAGTGCAAACCCTGATCTACTACTGAAAAGGGGCACAAAGAGATTCCTCAAAACTTGCCTTGTTGCTTTAAGAAGAGGTGACTATTAATGAGAGAGCAACTGTATGGTAGAGAACTTTCTCATGATACAAACTGTTAGCAATGCAAGGGGCTGAGGAATCTGTAAATAGTGACTTTCCTCCTGGGGCAAGTGCTTAAGCATGACTGATTGACCATCCTCAAGAAACAGTATAAAAGGGATTAAATCAATCAATGGGAAAGAAGATGGATTTGTAGGTGCCTTTCAATTCAAATATCCTGTCTTCGATTTCTCCACTAAGCCTAGGAAGACAGGATTGTGGTAATGACTCAGTCCTAAAGAATAGATCCTTGTAAACAGTGAATGTGGCCACCCTACCATTGGTGACGTAGGGCAAGTGGTAGGGGTATATGTGTGGTAATCCACTGGGTGTTTTAGGCCAAGTATGTAGTCCAAAGAACACATTTCTAAACTTTTAAAACACAGGCAAATTATACTCAATAAATCAATGTTCAGTGACTGTTTCTTGCTAGTGCAGAGAAAAACAAACATAGAAATGGTCAAAGTTTACTTTGCCAATCTGTCATAGACTACAGACTATTAGGAGGGAGATCTCAGTAAAGGTCAGGCCTAAAGCAATGAGGAGAGAAAGGGAGCTCTTGGTCCTTCAGAGAGGACTGATGTCACAGTGTGATGACAGACTAGTACCAATGCACATGAGAAGCAAATCAGTCCCTGAAGCTTGACGCTATATATTCATCACAAATAAACCTGAAATGCATTACCTGGTCTCTTCTGAATCTCATATGGATCAGTATCTAAAGAGCAATAAAGTTCAGGAGCAGGCCGGATACGGTGGCTCAAGCCTGTAATCCCAGCACTTTGGGAGGCCGAGACGGGCGGATCACGAGGTCAGGAGATCGAGACCATCCTGGCTAACACGGTGAAACCCAGTCTCTACTAAAAAATACAAAAAAACTAGCCGGGCGAGGTGGCGGGTGCCTGTAGTTCCAGCTACTCGGGAGGCTGAGGCAGGAGAATGGTGTGAATCCTGGAGGCAGAACTTGCAGTGAGCCGAGATCCTGCCATTGCACTCCAGCCTGGGTGGCAGAGAGAGACTCCGTCTCAAAAAAAAAAAAAAAAGTTCAGGAGCTGTGACTTCTAATACAAATGACTATATGACTATAGATATAGTTATAGATAGATATAGTTATAGATCTAAAGATATGTGTACATATATTATTTTGGCCAATGATTTCTTCTCTTTCAATTACCAGAAAGTAAAAATAAAGAGATGAAACAGTAGTGCTTTTGTTACTTCTTTCTGGCTTTCATTATTGCTATCATTTTTATTTTCTTTTGTTTTTTTGAGACTGGGTCTCACTTTGTCACCCAGGCTGGAGTGCAGTGGCGTGATCACGACTCACAGCAGCCTTGACCTCCCCAGGCTCGAGTGATCCTCCCACTTTAGCCTCCTGATTAGCTGGGACTACAGGTGTGTGCCATCATGCCCAGTTGATTTTTGTATTGTTTTTGTAGAGACAAGGCCTTGCCATGTTGCCCAGGTTGGTCTTGAACTCCCGGACTCAAGCAATCTACCTGCCTTGGCCTCCCAAAATGCTGGGATTACAGATGTCAGCCACTGCTCCTAACCTTCTTACTACCTCCTGTGTGCTGATGACTCACATCCTACTGTGGAATAGATATACTGCTTTTGCCTTCCCAGCATTGAATCCTCTTTGTCTAGAAATGACACCTTAACTTTCCTTTGGGGAACCACATCACTGTTCGCTTGAGTGCTTCTGGTGGGCCAAACCCCATCGCTGGCTCCAGATATGAGCTAGTAACCTAGGTATGCTGATATGGTTTGGCTGTGTCCCCACCCAAATCTCATCCTGAATTGCAATCCCCTTAATCACCATATGTTGAGGAAAGGACCTGGTGGGAGGTGACTGGATCATGGGGGCAGTTTCCCCATGCTGTTCTCATCATACTGAGTGAGTTCTTAGAAGATCTCCTAGTTTTACAGCCATCTGGCATTTCCCCTGCTTGCTCCTCTCCCTCTTGCTTGCTGCCATGTAAGACGTGCCTGCTTCCCCTTCTGCCATGATTGTAAGTTTCCTGAGGTGTCCCCAGCCATGCCAAACTGAGTCAACTAAATCTCTCTTCTTTATAAATTACCCAGTCTCACGCATTTCTTGATAGCAGTGTGAAAATAAACTAATACAGTAAATTGGTACCAGGCATAAGGTACTGTATAAAGATACTTGAAAATGTGGAAGTGACTTTGGAACTGGGTAACAGGCAGAGATTGGAATAGTTTGGAGGGCTCAGAAGAAGATGGAAGATGTGGGAAACTTTATTGCTTGCTAGAGACTTGTTGAATTGTTTTGACCAAAATGCTGATAGTGATATGAACAATGAAGTCCAGGCTGAGGTGGTCTCAGATGGAGAGAACTTGTTGGGAAATGGAGCAAAGGTCACTCTTGCTGTACTTTAGCAAAGAGATGTTTTAGATATGAGTTCTAAATTTCTTTTCAAAGAATCAATATGTCAGTATGTTCAATTCTTTGCCTTCTACTTTTAAACTTAACTTCCTCATAAAGCAACCTTTTCGATTACCTGTTCCACCCTGACTCATTCCGATTACCTACTCCATCCTGATTCATTCCGATTATCTCCTCCGTCATAACCATATTTCCTGCCAAACTACCCACCCCGCCACTCTCTTTAAATTAGCCAACCAGAATTAGTTTAGCCTGTGCGGTCTAACCCTAGCCAATAGGGGAAGGACACAGCAGCAGGGGCCACATGCGTTGGGGATAAGAACCCCTTCCCCTCCCTTGTCCAAGTGTGCACTTACCATTGCTTCATATGTAAGGGCGCAACCTTCTATAGAAGTAGCTTGCCTTGCTGAGAATTAAAAATAAAATTTTATATTCAAGTGCTATTTCTTTTGTGGCACTGAAACTTTATTTATAACAGATAGGTGGCATTTTACCCCGGCCCTAGAGATGTGTGAAACTTTGAACTTCAGAGACATAATTTAGGGTATCTGGGGGAAGAAATTTCTAAGTAGCAAAGCATTTAAGATGTGATCTGGGTGCTCTTAAAATCATTCAGTTACATGCATTCACAAAGAGATGGTTCGAATTTAAAACTTGCGTTTAAAAGGGAAGCAGAGCATCAAAGTTTAGAAAATTTGCAGCCTGATAATGCAACAGAAAATAAAAACCCATTTTGTAGAAAGAAATTCAAGCCAGCTACAGAAATTTGCATGAGTAACAAGGAGCCAAATGTTAATCACCAAGACACTGGGGAAAATGTCTCCAGGGCATGTCAGATGTCTTCACAGCAGCCCTTCCCATTGCAGGCCCGGAGGCCCAGGAGGAGGGGGAAAAAATGGTTTCGTGGGCCAGGCCCAGGACCTTGCTGCTTCGTGCAGTCTGGAGACTTGGTTCCCTGCATCCCAGCTGTGACTAAAAGGAGCCAACTTGCAGCGCAGGCCATTGCTTCAGAGGGTGCAAGCCCCAAGCCTTGGCAGCTTCCACATGGTGTTGGTCCTGTGGGTGCCCAGAAGACAAGAATTGAGGTTTGGAAACCTCCACCTAGACTTCAGAGGATATATAGAAATGCCTGGATAACCAGGCAGAGGTGTGCTGCAGGGGCGGAACCTTCATGAAGAACCTTTGCTAGGGCCGTGCAGAAGGGAAAAGTGGGGTTGGAGTCCCCGCACTGAGTCCCCACTGGGGTATTGCCTAGTGAAGGTGTGAGAAGAGGGCCACTGTCCTCCACACCCCAGAATGGTAGGTCCACTGATAGTTTGCACCATGTGCCTGGGAAAGCCACAGACACTCAACACCAGCCGTGAAAGCAACCAGGGTTGGGGGCTGCCCCCTGCAAAGCCACAGGGGCAGAGATGCCCAAGGCCATGGGAGCCCACCTTTGCATCAGCATGACCTGGTTGTAAGACTTGGAGTCAAAGGAGATTATTTCGGAGCTTTAAGATTTGATGACTGCCCTGGTGCATTTTGGACTTGCATGGGGCCTGTAGTCTCTTTGTTCTGGCCAATTTCTTTCATCTGGAATAGGAGCATTTATTCAATGCCTGTACCCCCATTGCATCTAGGAAGTAACTAACTTTCTTTTGATTTGACAGGCTCCCAGGTGGAAGGGACTTGCCTTGTCTCAAATGAGATTTTGGACTTGGACTTTTGGGTTAATGCCAGAGTTAAGACTGTGGGGTACTGTTGGGAAGGCATGATTGTGTTTTGAAATGTGAGGACATGAGATTTGGGAGGGGCCAGAGGTGGAATGATATGGTTTGCCTGTGTTCCCACCTAAATCTCATCTTGAATTGCAATCTTCATAATCCCCACATGTCAAGGGAGGGACCCAGTGGGAGGTGACTGAATCATGGGGGCAGTTTCCCCAATGCTGTTCTCATCATAGTGAGTGAATTCTCACGAGTCTGATGGTTTTATACGTGTCTGGCATCTCCCCTGCTTGCTCCTCTCCCTCTTGCTTGCTGCCATGTAACATGTGCCTGCTTCCCCTTTCACTATGATTTTAAGTTTCCTGAGGCCTACCCAGCCATGCTGAACTGCGAATCAAACCTCTTTCCTTTATAAACTACTCAGTCTTGGGCAGTTCTTATAGCAGTGTGAAAATGAACTAATACATATGCCAATGGTTTATGAATGGAAATGTAACTCAAATTAGGCTGGTGGAAGCCAGTCCTAGGACGTTTCTGGGGATAGCAGGAGGTTTTGGAGAAACAAAGTACTAGTTCTTCAACTCAAGTTGCTGAGTTAGTAGGAAGTAAGCCTGGACCTAGGGTACCACCTAGAGAGACATGTCTTGAGAATGAAGCCAACAAAAAAGAAAGGATAGTGAATGATGAAGAAAGGAACCATGTCCTGATGACATTTGTTAAGCCCCTGGATTCAGTCATTACTCAAGCCAAACCATTCCCTAAACTCTTCAGTCACTGAGCCAATATAAACACTTCCTTATGTTACACCCATTGGCATTAAATTTCTGTCATTTGCTCTCTCAAGTGACAAGAAATCAGAACAAAAGCCAAGCTGTGATGGCACATTATAAAGAACCCAATCCTAATCCATATAGTGGCACACGGGAGGGGTCTGGTTGGGCTGCCTTGAACAGACCCAGTGAGAACAGCTCAACTTACTGATACTTTTGAGACCTAACATGTCTTAAACCTTTATTGTCTAGCCTTTGGAGACACATTTTTTTTTAAAAAAAAATATGATTTGTGTTCCAATGGGGAAGGCTCATAAGTTGTTAGGAGTTTAGACTGTATAGTGATTTTGGAAATCTAAGTGGTCCTGAGGTGATTCCCAGTGCATTCTTGGAGATGAGCATTTTATAAAGAGCACCAAGACATCTTTAAATAGTTTTGTCCATTTTAACTTGACTTTTTTGCATGTGTTGAAGTAAAGCAGATTTGCATGGTCTCAAGGGAATTAGGTTGGGGCCTGGGCTAACCATTTCTTCATCCTATGCTAGCTCATGTATAATGGGAATTCTACATTCTCAATTCATGACGAAGTGTGGGATGCTTAAGAAAATTATGTCATGCTAAGTCTAAGGGAACTGGTTGGCCATATTGAACATTTGTAAGTTTGTTTCCTCTGAAGGATTGTGGAGTTTCCAAATTCACTTTACTAAGTATGCATATTTAATTTGCATCCAATGAGATAAAGCAGCTGGGCAGAAACTAGAGCCCCTATATTAATGCACTCATTTGGGTGTCAGACTGGGGACTTTATACGTAGGCATCATCCAGATGAATGCATTTAAATTGTTCTAATCTACAAATTGAAGCAAAGTCTTTGCAGTTTGAAACCTTGGCAATGCTTCCATTACAACATATTTTCTGAAGCATTCAGAATTAAAGTGCTGATGCAGTCTCACTTTCTAGAAGCATGCTTTTTAAGCAGGAGAATCATGCGATCAGTTTCACATTATAGGGAAGATCATTTTGATGCTAACCAGAGGAGGGCCTAGAAGAGAGCAGGTGGCCAGGTGTGGTGGCTCACGCCTGTAATCCCAGCACTTTGGGAGGCCGAGGCGGGCAGATCACTTGAGGTCAGGAGTTCGAGACCAGCCTGGCCAACATGGTAAAATCCCGCCTCTACAAAAATGCAAAAATTAGCCGGTCATGATGGCAGGTGCCTGTAATCCCAGCTACTCAGGACGCTGAGGCGGGACAGTCGCTTGAACCCAGGAGGCAGAGGTTGCAGTGAGCTGAGATCATGCCATTGCACTCCAGCCTGGGCTACAGAACAAGACTCCATCAAAAAAAAAAAAAAAAAAAAAAAAAAGACAGACAGCACGTGGGCAGGAAGGCAACTTTTATGATAAGCTGGCCAAGAGATGACCAAGAAATGACTAGAAGGTGATCCAAGACAGTGGCAGATAGTTTCCAAGGGACATTAGTAGAGTGCCTATGGGGGGTAGAATTGTGCCTCTCCCAGCAAAAGATATGACCACCCGGAACTGTGAATGTGACCTTATTTGGATAAAGGTCTTTGCAGATGCAATGAAGGATCTCAACATTAGATCATCCCTGGATTAGCCAGGTCAGACCTGAATCCAATGATAGATGTCCTTAGAAGAGACAGAAGGGGAGAAGACACAGAGACACACGCAAAGGAGAAGGCCAGGAAAGGATGGAGGCAGAGATTGGAGTGATGCAGCCACAAGCCAAGGAATGTCTGGAGCTGCCAGCAGCAGAAGAGGCAAGTGTGGATTCTCTGCTAGAACATATGGAGGAAGCTTAGCTATGCCCACAGCTCCATTTCAGACTTCTGGCCTCCAAATCTGTGAGAAAATGTGTTCTTGCCATTCGAAGCCTGATATGGTTTGGCTGTGTCCCCATCAAAATCTCATCTTGAATTGCAGCTCCCATAATTCCCACACGTTGTAAGAGGGACCTGGTGAGAGGTAATTGAATAATGGAGACAGTTTCCCCCAGACTGTTCTCATGGTAGTGAATAAGTCTCATGAGATCCAATGGTTTGATAAGGGGAAACCCCTTTCACTTGGCTCTCATTCTCTCTTGCCTGCCGCCATGTAAGATGTGCTTTTCGCCTTCCACCATAATTGTGAGGCCTCCCCCGTCATGTGGAACTGTGAGTCCATTAAACCTCTTTCCTTTATAAATTACCCAGTCTCAGATATGTCTTTATCAGCAGCATGAAAATGGACTAATACAAAGCCACTAACTGTGTTGCTTAAATTCTGTTGCAGCAGCCAGAGGAAACTCAGATGTCCCCTGCCAAGAGGCACACCCAGCAATCACGTTTTGTTTTTTCTCATCTCACCACCTGTTTTAGGGACTAAAGATTACCACCTTAAAGCAAATATGCCTTCTTCTATAAAGAATTACTATAAGCTAAAGCTCTTCCCACTGACCTAGAAGAAGAAAGCAACACAACTTTTGGGGGGCTGCAGGGAGAACAACTCTAATAAAAATGCCTCTCTTGGCCAGGCATGGTGGCTCACACCTATAATCCCAGCACTCTGGGAGGCTGATGTGGGTGGATTGCTTGAGCCCAGGAGTTTGAGAACAGCCTGGACAACATGGCAAAAACCTCATCTCTACAAAAAAATACAAAAAATTTGCTGAGTTTAGTGGCACATACCTGTAATCCCAGCTATTTGGGAGGCTGAGGTGGGAAGATCACCTGAGCCCAGGAGATCAAGATTGCAGTGAGCCGTGATCACACCACTGCACTCCAGCCTGAGCAATAAAGTAAGACCCCATCTCAATAATAATAATAATAATAATAAATAATTAATAAAAATAAAAATGCTTCTCCCTTTTAGGAGCAGGAAGGATGGGAATGCAGAGATTAGGAAACACAGGGAGATGGTGGTTCTGAGTTACATGTAGAACACAAAATTAACTAGATTAGGTCAGTGTATCAAGACTCTTGGCTGCAAGACACATAAAGCTCATTTTAAACAGGCTGAAACAACAAAGGGAACTGATTGGCTCACATATTTGAAAAGACCCAAGGAAGGGCTGATGTGATCCAGCAGCTCAGGCCTGAAGACCCTGCTTCCCTCCACATCTCTGCCCTGCCTTGAACCATATGTGGGTATTAGAACTGTGGGTATGAGATTGCCCACAAGATTATAGACTGGAAAGAAAAAGGGTGAAACCACAAGAAACACCAGCATGGAATTATAGATAGAGGTAGAAGAATCAGCAAAGGAAACTAGGAAAAACCAGGCGTGTGTCTCCGAGGCGAAGACAGGAAGGGTTCCAGAAGGAGGGAATGCTTAGCAAAGGCAAATGCCACTGGGAGCTCCAGTAAGAGAACCACAGCAAATGTTCGCTGGGTTTGGTAATTTGATGTTTACTGATGACCTTGGCAGGAGCCGGTTGCTGAAGCAATGAAGACAGAAGACAGAGCGTATGGGATGCAGACTGCATGGAAGGGGCTAGAGAGACAGAGCATTTATGAACTGAGAAATAAGTCAGGGAGAGAGAGGGAGAGAGAGACTGATAGAGTAAGGCCTTGGGAGGAGCTGGAAGGGCCACTTGAGAATAACAGAAGGGAAGGATTAACCTTGAACAGGAAAAATGTCTCTTCCTCCCATCCCTGAGACGGGAGAGAAATTGTAAGGATGATGTGGATGTAAACAAGTTGGCCCAAGTGCAGTGGCTCACACCTGTAATCCCAGCACTCTGGGGGGCCAAGGCAGGTGAATCACTTGAGGTCAGGAGTTCAAGATCTGCCTAGCCAACATGGTGAAACCCCATCTCTACTAAAAATACAAAAATTAGCCGGGAGGTGGCCCGTGCCTGTAGTCCCAGTTACTCTGGAGGCTGAGGTGGAAGGATCACTTGAACTTGGGAGACGGAGGCTGTAGTGAGCCAAGATCGCACCACCATACTCCAGCCTGGGTGACAGAATAAGACTCCACCTCAAAAAAAAAAAAAAAGAGTTAGGGAGTGTGCATATGGGTGAGTGTAAGAGGAGACTGCGGGAAATTGAGAGAATGGTCTCTATTTGCACCCACTGAATAAGAATGTATTCATTTCCTGTGGCTGCTGTAAAAAAAAATAGCACAAACACACTGGGTGGCTTAAAACAAGACACTTACCCTCTCACAGTTCTGAAGGTTCAAAGACAGAAATCAGGGCTACGCACCCTTTGCAACCAGCAAGGGAGAGTCAGTCCTTCCTGGTCTCTTTCAGCCTCTGGTGGCTCCAGGCATTCCTTGGCTTGTGGCTGCATCACTCCAATCCCTGCCTCCTTCTCACATGACCACCTACCCTCTGTGTTTCTCTGCCTTCTCTTCTTATAAATAGACCAGTCTTTTTTTTTTTTTTTTTTTTTGAGATGAAGTCTTGCTCTGTTGCCCAGGCTGGAGTGAGATCTCAGCTCGCTACAACCTCTGCCTCCCTGGTTCAAGTGATTCTCCTGCCTCAGCCTCCTGAGTAGCTGGGATTATAGGCCCCTGCCACCACAACTGGCTAATTTTTGTATTTTTAGTAGAGACAGGGTTTTGCCATATTGGCCAGGCTGGTCTCAAACTCCTGACCTCAGGCCATCTGCCTGCCTTGGCCTCCCAAAGTGCTGGGATTACAGGTGTGAGCCACTGCGCCCGGCCGAGACCAGTCATTTTGGATGAATGCCCACCCTAATGACCTCATCTAACCTTGATTATCATGTGGTTGCAAAGGTTTAGCATGCATCCAGGTAGCTATTCGTGTGTCGGTTTTCCACCATGCCATAGATCGGTGCTAGACAGCAGCTACCAGCAACATATGACTATTTAAATTTAAATAAAATTTAAAATTCAGTTCCCAAGTACACAATAGCTAATGACTACCATATTAGTGCAAATTATGGAACATTCTCATCATGGCAGAAAGTTCTATGGACAGCACCATTCTAGAGTTTCTGAGGACTCTTGAACTAACTTTTTGTGGACTAGCATTCTATTGAGTCAAATGAAGAAACACTTACATTTCTTACTTTCTTGTCTTTTCCACGCATCCCAACCAGCGAACCCACAATCATCCCACCTACCAGCTTCTGCTCCTGCACCCAGGCTGGTAAGCATACCTGGAAAAACTATTCCGCTGACTTTCCTGGTATCCCCTCATGCTCCTTATCATAAAATAAGGAACACAATAGTGCTTATAAGACATTGAAAGGATTATCATCATCTGAGGTCAGGGGTTCAAGACCAGCCTGGCCAATATGGGAAAGCCCCATCTCTAATTTTTGTATTGTAAAAATACAAAAATTAGGCGGGTGTGGTGGCATGAGCCTGTAATCCCAGCTACTCTGGAGACTGAGGCAGGAGAATCACTTGAACCCAGGGGGAGGTTGCAGTGAGCCGAGATCATGTCACTGCACTCCAGCCTGGATGACAGAGCAAGACTCTGTCTCAAAAATAATAATAATAATAAAATAAAAATAGAAAAAAAAATTATGGAAAGAATTAAATGAGAATGCAAAAAAAATGCCTAACATAATGTTTAGCAAATAGCAAATAGTAGCAGCTCAATAACTTAGGTATTTTTTACTTTTTTATTTTGAACCTCAGCTGGAACCTTACACATTGATCTTTTACTTGTTTGTGGTGAACTCTCTTTCCCATTTCCTTCAGTGACAATTCACAATCTTTAACCATCTCTTTGTGTCCCTTCTCTGCCACTTTCTCTTATGACTTAAATATCATCCTTCTTGGCTAGGTGCAGTGGCTCACGTCTATAATCTTAGCACTTCGGGAGGCCGGGGCAGGTGGATTGCCTGAGCTCAGGAGTTCGAGACCAGCCTGGGCAACATGGCAAAATGCATCTCTACAAAAAAATACAAAAAAAATTTTAGCCAGCAGTGGTGGAGAGCACCTGTAGTCCCAGCTACTCGGGAGGCTGAAGCACGAGAATCACTTGAACCCAAGAGGCAGAGGTTGCAGTGAGATCATGCCACTTCACTCCAGCCTGGGTGACACAGTAAGACTCTGTCTAAATAAATAAATAAATAGGGCCGGGTGCAGTGGCTCACACCTGTAATCCCAGCACTTTGGGAGACTGAGGAGGGTGGATCATGAGGTCAGGAGATCAAGACCATCCTGGCTAACACGGTGAAACCCTGTCTCTACTGAAAATATAAAAAATTAGCCGGGCATGGTGGTGAGCGCCTGTAGTCCCAGCTACTCGGGAGGCTGAGGCAGGAGAATGGCGTGAACCCAGGAGGCGGAACTTGCAGGAAGCCGAGATCACGCCACTGCCCTCCAGCCTGGGAGATACAGCGAGACTCTCTCAAAAAAAAAAATAAAAAATAAATAAATAAATAAATAAATATCATCCCCCAAGGCTTACATGCTTAAGTGCTAATCCCAGGACCTGTGAATGTGACTTTTTATGGAGACAAAGTTTTTGCAGATATCAAGTTAACATAAGGTCATTAGGGTAACTGGTGTCCTTATAAAAAGGGAAAATTGGCCGGGCACAGTGGCTTACGCCTGTAATCCCAGCACTTTGGGAGGCCGAGGTGGGCGGATCACCTGAGGTCGGGAGTTTGAGACCAGCCTGACCAACATGGAGAAACCCCGTCTCTTCTAAAAATACAAAATTAGCCAGGCGTGGTGGCGCATGCCTGTAGTCCCAGCTACTCAGGAGGCTGAGGCAGGAGAATCGCTTGAAGTCGGTAGGTGGAGGTTGCAGTGAGCCGAGACTGTGCCACTGCACTCCAACCTGGGCAACAAGAGCAAAACTCCATCTCAAAAAAAAAAAAATTTGGAAACAGACACAAACACAAGGAAGAAGTGAAGAGACACAGGGAGAAGACGGCCTCTACACACCTTGGAGAGAGGCTGGAGCAGAGCTTTCCCTTACAGCCCTGAGAAGACACCCACCTTGCCAGCAGCTGGATTTTGGACTCAGCCTCTAGAACTGTGAGACAATACATTTCTCTTGTTTAAGTCATCTAGTTTGTGATAATTTGTTAAGGCTGCCCTCGCAAACTAATACAGGGACCACAGAGCCGTCCTCTGTCTATCCCTGGAATTCTCTCAGAAACAGGGTGCTGCTGCTCACAGAGTTAAAAGAATTCACTCCAGGCGAAGCATTGATCTGGTTCTCACACTTCAACTCTTCCTGTTTGTTCCTCCTGGCACATGAAGAATCGTTTGCCAGCAGCCAGCAGTCTAATCATTAAGAGGCTGGGAAGGGAGACATCAAAGCGGTAAACAACACACAGAACAGTGTTACTTGAGCGATTCGCTTAAGAAACCACTTTTTATCTTCTCAGAGAGCTAGATGCATAAATTGTCTGCAGTTGTCTTTGGGGAGAGTTGACGAGATCTGCAGGGGAGGAGTTACTGGTATGGCCAGTGAGTATACTGAATACTGATTCTAGGAAAATTAGGAAAACACTTCTGTTGTTTTTGCTCCTGTAACCCCGGCTACTTCACCAAACTTCTACTGAAGGGGTGGCCTGCCCCTCCACACTTGTGGGTGTTTCTCGTTAGGTGGAACGAGAGACTTGAGAAAAGAAATAAGACACAGAAACAAAGTATAGAGAAAGAAAAGTGGGGCCCAGGGGACCGGCGCTCAGCTTACAGAGGACCCACGCCGGCACCGGTCTCTGAGTTCCCTTAGCATTTATTGATAATTATCTTTACCATCTTAAACATAAAGGAGTGGCTGGACAACAGGATCACTGTAGGGAGGAAATCAGCAGTAAGACATATGAACAAAAATCCCTGTAACATGAATACTTTTAAAGGAAAATGCTGTACCTTGATATACATATGCAAACTCTCCATAAACCTTTTAGCAGCATTGCTCCAGCTAGTCCCACCTTATTTTTTTTTTTTTTTTTTTTTTTTTTTTTTGAGACGGAGTCTCGCTCTGTCACCCAGGCTGGAGTGCAGTGGCCAGATCTCAGCTCACTGCAAGCTCCGCCTCCCGGGTTTATGCCATTCTCCTGCCTCAGCCTCCCGAGTAGCTGGGACTACAGGCGCCCGCCACCTCGCCCGGCTAGTTTTTTGTATTTTTTAATAGAGACGGGGTTTCACCATATTAGCCAGGATGGTCTCGATCTCCTGACCTCGTGATCCGCCCGTCTCGGCCTCCCAAAGTGCTGGGATTACAGGCTTGAGCCACCGCGCCCGGCCAGTTCCCACCTTATTCCTAAAGGCGGTTTTCTCCTTGCTCAGTAAACAAAGCACACAATGGGTTTTACACCGAGATGTTCCATTGCCCAGGGACGGGCAGGATTTTTAACCAGCAAGCTGCCTTCAGGTACTTGTTTAACAAAGACACATCCTGCACAGCCCAATATCCATTAAGCCTTGAGTCACCACAACACATGTCTCTTGCAAGGACAAGGTTGGGGGTAGGGTCACAGATTAACAGCATCTCAAATACAGAACCAAATGGAGTCTCTTATGTCTACTTCTTTCTATATAGACACAGTAACAGGCTGATCTCTCTTTGTTTTCCCCACATTCTACTGTGTTGTTTTTCTCCCATTCTCTGACCCCCTCCTCTCAAGTAAGCCATATTTTGTGCAGATCTTCGGTCTTTGAGGAATGTGTTTTTTCCATTTTCTCCCTCCCAGCCCTGCCCCTCTTCTTTTCCTGACCTTTAGGTCCTCCACTTTAGCTGAGGGACTCTAAAAACTTAACTACCACTTTCCCACATCTCAAAGGAAGATAACAGTGATGGCCATTAAAACACTGTTCAGCCAGGCACGGTGGCTCCTGCCTGTAATCCCAGCACTGTGGAAGGCCCAGGCGAGTGGATCCCTTGAGGCCAGCAATTTGAGACCAGCCTGGGCAACATGGCGAAACCTCATTTCTATTAAAAATACAAAAATTAGCTGGTTATGGTGGCCCATGCTTGTAATCCCAGCTTCTCATGAGGCCGAGGCAGGAGAATCACTTAAACCCAAGAGACAGAGGTTGCAGTGAGCTGAGATGCTGCCACTGCACTCCAGCCTGGGCGGCAGAGCGAGTGAGACTCCCTCTCAAAAAAAAGAACACTGTTCAATTACCTCTAGAGGAAAGCAGGAATGGTTAAAATTGGTATCGCTAGGGCACCAGGAAACAAATTTTAGACTGACAGATCACAGCCTAGTGTCTACTTAGACTATTATTTTTGCATTGATTTGTCTATAGTTAACATCACACAGACCATCAAGGAGTAACTGCAAAACTGATACCAGGGAATTAAAATACACTTCTAAAATATAAAGTTCTGTATAAATTATAAATCATCTTTCTTAGTGGAGGTTGCTCTTCTATATCAGCTTTCTTTCTCTGAGCCTCTCATGATGTCTCATTACCTTTTGCTGAACGCAGCAGGCTGTTCAATGCTGTTCTCACTATCAACTTTTAAGCCGTGGGTGCCATGATTATACAGCTGAAGGAGCTTATTTTCCAGAAGATTTATGAAACCTTTGGGAGTCATCTGCTTTGACAGAACCCTTTGTGGAATAAGGAAGGGATAAATAAATATACAGTCCTGCATCACTTAACCTAAAAAATACGTTCAGAGAAATGCAACAGCAGACAATTTTGTCGTTGTGTGAACAGCATAGAGTGAACCCACAAAAACCTAGATAGAATAACCTGCTACACACCTAGGCTATAGTATAGCCTATTTCTTCTAGGCTACAAGCCTGTACAGCATGTTACTGCACTGAATACTGTAGGCAACTATGACATGTTGGTAAGATTTAATATCTGTGTATCTAAACATAGAAAAGGTACAGTAAAAATGTGGTGTTATAATCTCATGGGGTCACTGTCACACATGCAGTCTCTTGTTGACCAAAACATTGTGTGTGGTACATGACTATAGAGATAAATGCTAGGATTTCTGGCCCAAAGGTTTTGTATATATGTATGCATACATATATGTATATACATGCAAAGGTTTTATATATTTGTGTATATATATAACCTTTGGGTTACATATACCTATATATGTATGTACATATACCTTTATATATACCCCAAAGGTTATATTTGTATGTATGTGTATATAAAATCTTTGTATGTCTATACATATATATATATAACACTTGGGCCAGAAATATATGCATATATATGTACACATACATACAGATATCTATCTATCTATCACAGATAGAGATAGTGAGAGAGAGAGAGAGTATGAGATCTGTATTATGTGTACACATTTGAATACAGACCAGGGCTCAACAAACTTTTTCAGTAAATAGTTTAGGCTTCGCAAGCCACATATTGTCTCTGTGGTATATTCCTCATTTTATTATAATCTTGTAAACATAATAACCAGGCTGGGCATGGTGGTTCATCCCATGCTGTAATCCCAACACTTTGGAAAGCCAAGGCACGAGGATCTCTTGAGACCAGAAGTTTGAGACCACCCTGGGCAACATAGTGAGACCTCGCCTCTAAAAATATATATATATATTTTTAAATTAGCGCACCTGTAATCCCATCTACGAGGCTGAGGTGGGAGAATCACTTGAGTTTGGGAGGTTAAGGCTGCAGTGAGCAGTGAGCATGCCACTGTACTCCAACCTGGGTGACAGAGTGAGACTGTCTCTAAAAAACATAAACATTAAAAATGAATACATGTAGGGCTAGGCACGGTGGCTCATGCCTATAATCCCAGCACTTTGGGAGGCCGAGATGGGCGGATCACGAGGTCAGGAGATCGAGACCATCCTGGCTAACACAGTGAAACCCCGTCTCTACTAAAAATACAAAAAATTAGCCAGGCGAGGTGGCGGACGCCTGTAGTCCCAGCTACTCGGGAGGCTGAGGCAGGAGAATGGTGTAAACCCGGAAGGCGGAGCTTGCAGTGAGCTGAGATCTGGCCACTGCACTCCAGTCCGGGCGACAGAGCGAGACTCCGCCTCAAAAAAAAAAAAAAAAATACAAAAAATTAGCCGGGCGTGGTGGCGGGCACCTGTAGTCCCAGCTACTCAGGAAGCTGAGGCAGGAGAATGGCGTGAACCCGGGAGGCAGAGCTTGCTGTGAGCCGAGATCGCGCCACTGGACTCCAGCCTGGGTGACAGAGCGAGACTCCGCCTCAAAAAAAAAAAAAAAAAAAAGAAAAAGAGTACATGTAATAACCATTCTTCAATCTCAGGCTATCCAAAAACAGGCCATGGGTCATAGTTTGGCAAACCTTGATGTAGACCATCTAGATGAAAACGTTTGTTTGGGAATTTAATAGAAAATGTTACCAGTAATTAGACTGTGTCAAAAGTAGGAAGTAGGAAAATAGAAATGTTTAAAATCTCATCAATAATAATAGTTAGGAATAACCTAATCTGTACATTTTAGGGCCATTTTTTTTAAGAAAATGTTTTACATATCAAAATATTTAAGTCCACCCATTTTAGCTCTTAGCTTAGGAACAAAAAAACTTCATTTGGTTTTTCTCATAACAAATTGGGATTTTAACCTCTTGTTTTCAAGTGTATATTTTTGTCATTTGAAAGAGAAGTGTGATATTTTCTTCCTCCCTGAAATTTCTTTCACAATAGGATTGAGTAGCTGAGAAGGACTTTGTTTCATCAAAGCCTGTTTG
Source organism: Rhinopithecus roxellana (assembly GCF_007565055.1). NCBI lineage: Eukaryota > Metazoa > Chordata > Mammalia > Primates > Cercopithecidae > Rhinopithecus > Rhinopithecus roxellana. The sequence goes on along the minus strand of NC_044552.1, from coordinate 177,316,114 downwards.
TTGAAAAGAGAAAATGACCCAAAGCCCAACAGTAGCAAAGAGATTTGGCTTCTAGCTAGCCAATTACTAGCCCAGTGAACTTGAGCAAGAAACTTGATTTTTTTTTTTTTTCGAGATGGAGTCTCACTTTGTCACCCAGGCTGGAGTACAGTGTCTCAATCTCGGCTCACTGCAACCTCTGCCTCCTGGGTTCAAGCAATTCTCCTGCCTCAGCCCCCCAAGTAGCTGGGACTATAGGCGCATACCACCAAATCCAGCTAAATTTTGTATTTTTTTAGTGGAGATGGGGTTTCGCCATGTTGACCAGGCTGGTCTCGAACTCCTGATCTCAGGTGAACCCCCCACCTTGGCCTCCCAAAGTGCTGGGATTACAGGCGTGAGTCACCACGCCTGGCCCAAGAAACTTGATTTCTCTGGGACTCAACTTTACTCTCAAGAGTGTGTGAGGATCAGATTAAAGCATATGCAAAAGGACTTTATAAAGGTGTAAAGGATTTGTACATGAAAGTTATTATCTTTTTCATATTCTTCATGCTTCAATATTCCAGTGCTCAAAATGATTTCCAAGAGGCCATTTGTATCCAGATGAAATATTCATCCCTTGAATCCATTCTTTAAATAAACATTCGTGGAGACTCAGGCGCTGAGCAGTGGTGTGAAAACAGAATTAGCCTCCACCCTTAGGGGACTTACAGCCTCAGGAATCATAGCTAAAAGAGAAGAGGAGGCACTGTTAGGGCCCAACACTTGGTTTCTGATGCCATGTTTTGGTTTAGGGATTTTTGAGTCTTCTGCAACTAAATGAGGTCAAATTATACTCATTATATTAAGTGCCTAGTAATACATTTAATATGCAAAATTCAAAAGATTCAAATGCAGGAAACAACAGGTGTTGGAGAGGATGTGGAGAAATAGGAACACTTTTACACTGTTGGTGGGATTGTAAACTAGTTCAACCATTATGGAAAACAGTATGGCAATTCCTCAAGGATCTAGAACTAGATGTACCATATGACCCAGCCATCCCACTACTGGGTATATACCCAAAGGATTATAAATTATTCTACTACAAAGACACATGCACACGTATGTTTATTGCGGCACTATTCACAATAGCAAAGACTTGGAATCAACCCAAATGTCCATCTGTGACAGACTGGATTAAGAAAATGTGGCACATATACACCATGGAATACTATGCAGCCATAAAAAAGGATGAGTTTGCGTCCTTTGTAGGGACATGGATGCAGCTGGAAACCATCATTCTTAGCAAACTATCACAAGAACAGAAAACCAAACACCGCATGTTCTCACTCATAGGTGGGAACTGAACAACGAGATCACTTGGACTCGGGAAGGGGAACATCACACACTGGGGCCTATCATGGGGAGGGAGGAGGAGTGAGGGATTGCACTGGGGAGTTATACATGATATAAATGATGAATTGATGGGTGCTGACGAGTTGATGGGTGCAGCACACCAACATGGCATAAGTATACATATGTAACAAACCTGCACGTTATGCACATGTACCCTAGAACTTAAAGTATAATAAAAAAATAAAATAAAATAAAATAAAAATAAAAAGATTCAAATGAGTCTGCAGCCAAAAGTCACTGTGCTGGGTTAAATAGTATCCCACCAAAATTCGTGTCTACCGGGAACCTATGTATGTGAACTTATTTGGAAATAGATCTTTGGCAGATGTAATCAGATGAGGTCATGCTGGATTAAAACATGCTCTAAATCCAATATGACTGGTATCCTTACAAGAAGAAGGAAATTTGGACACACACACAGAGAATGCCATGTGACAATGAAGGCAAAGATTGGAGGGATTCCTCTATAAGCCGAGGCATGCTAAGGATGGCCAGCAACCATCAGAGTTAGAAAGAAGCAAGAAAGGACCTTCTCTTAGAACATTTGGAGAGAGTTTGACTCTACAGACACCTTGATTTCAGACTTTCAGTCTCCAGAACCGTGCGAGAGAAATTTCCCTTGTCTCAAGCCATCCAGTTTTTGGTACCAGCCTGGGAACCTAATATAGTCACGCTCCACACTGCTGGCCCAGCATCCAGTTCCTCTTCTTAGATATGCCCAATCTCATCCATTTCTTGGGAATTCTCTCAGCAGCACATTAAGGTTGCCCTTCATCTTGCTTTTTTCAAGTAACGTTGTATATTGAAAGTCATTGCAGATGAGTAGCAAAGAGCTTCTTATTCTTTTCTATGGCTACATGGCCTCCTGCAACAGAATCCAGTAGGAAAACAGTGTGTTAAAAATATATTTTAGAAATATCACTCTAGGGCCAGGCGTGGTGCCTCACGCTTAATCCTAGCACTTTGGGAGGCCGAGGCAGGCGGATCACTTGAGGTCATGAATTCGAGACCAGCCTGGCCAACATGGTGAAACCCCATCTCTACTAATAATACAAAAATTAGCCAGGTGTGTTGGGTGCTGGTAATCCTAGCTATTCCAGAAGCTGAAGCAGGAGAATTGCTTGAACCATCAGAGAGGGGGAGGTTGCAGTGAGCCAAGATCTCGCCACTGCACTCCAGCCTGGGCGACAGAGTCAGACTCCACGTCAAAAACAAACAAACAAAAACAACAACAACAACACTGGCCACTGTTAAAAACTGACAGAGCTTTGAAGAAAAGCAGGTGAGAGATGATGAGGGCCTGTTATGGGGATAAAGACGAGGGAGAGGAGTCTAGAATTAACAAAACTTCGGGGGAAGTACAGGTTAACATTCACCTTTGGAGGTCGTGGGCATGCAGGTAGTGCATTAGTTTTGTAGGGTTACCGTAACAATATACTACAGACTGGGGAGCTTAAAAGAACAAGAATTTATTCTCTCACAGTCTGAAGGCTAAAAGTCCAAAATCAAGGTGTATCAGGCATGCTGTCTCTGAAGGCTCTAGGGATGATCCTTCCTTGACCTTCTAGCTTCTGGTGATGCTGGTAATCCTAATGTTCCTCCTCTTTCAGGGGCATAACTCCAATCTCTACCTCCCTTGTCACTCTGAGTTCTCCCTGTGTATCTGTCCCTGCATGTCTTCTCTCTTCTCTATTAGGACATCACCCTACTCTAATATGACCTCATCTTAACTAGTTATATCAATGATGACTCTGTTTCCAAATAGGGTCACAATTTGAGGTCTAAGAAGGACACGAATTTAGGGGTGATACTATTCAACTCAGTATAGGTGGCAACCATCACACGGCAAAAGAGATCTCAGAAGTAGAGTGTGCACAGTGAGAAAAGGTACAGACATAGGACCCTGGAAAATGCCTCCAGGCGAAGGGTGCATGGAGGATGTGCAGCCCACACAGAGGCCCGAGAAATGGTGATCAGGCGCTCAGAGAGGCAGGAGGAAAAGCGGGAAAGAGTGGCAACCAAAGATGTCACAGAACATGAGTAGGTGACTTTATTGTAGTTGCTGTGGAGTGATGGGCAGAAGGCAAGTTACAGTGAGTTGAGGAACAAATAGAAGACATGGAAGACAAAGAGGTGAAGACCGTGTAAACTACTCTTTCCAAAAGTTTGTTAGAGGGTTTGTGGGATTCACTTGGTGGTCTGAGTGAAAGCACCCAGCAGAGAACAAGTGGTTAAAGATAGAGAAGAAAGAAGATTTAATTCATGGAATGAAATTCTGAAGAAAACACAAAGGAATAAGATTCCAGGTCAGGGCTGGGCGCAGTGGCTCACCCCTGTAATCCCACCACTTTGGGAGGCTGTGGCGGGCAGATCATAAGATCAAGAGATGAAGACCATCCTGGCCAACGTGGTGAAACCCTGTCTCTACTAAAACTACAAAAATTAGTTGGGTGTGGTGGCGGGCGCCTGTAGTCCCAGCTACCTGGGAGGCTGAGACAGGAGGACTGCTTGAACCAGGGAGGCAGAGGTTGCAATGAGCCGAGATCACACTACTATACTCCAGCCTGGCAACAGAGCAAGACTCGGTCTCAAAAAGAAAATAATAAATAAATAAATAAATAAAAAATAAAAAATCCAGGTCAGGTGCAGTGGCTCATGCCTGTAATCCCAGAACACTGGGAGGCCGAGGCAGGCAGACTGCTTGAGCTCAGAAGTTCAAGACCAGCCTGGGAAACATGGCAAAACCCCTCTTTACAAAAAATACAAAAATTAGCTGGGCGTAGTGGCATGTGCCTGTGGTCATAGCTACTTGGAAGACTGAGGCAGGAGGATGGCTTGAGCTGGAGAGGCAGAGGTTGCCGTGGGCCGTGATGCACCACTGTACTCCATCCTGGGTAACAGAGTTAGACCTTGTCTCAAAAAAGAAGGAAAGGAAAAGAAAAGAAAGAAAAAGGAATAAGATTCCAAACACAGGTGGAAGAATTAGAATTGTACAGAGAGGATAGAATTGTACAGAAGAATTAGAATTATACAGGGAAGAGAGGAAGAGGATCTCTTCCCTGGAAACAAGAGAGGAGGATGAATGATACAGATAACCATAGGGTCAGTGGGTGGTAGAAGGCAGGAAGCTCTGACAGTCCTTGCTTTTTGGCCTCTGCTTTCTCTGTGAAGCGGAAGGTAAGGTGGGTCTTCTACAGGAACAGGTTGGGGTGGGAGTCAGAAGAGCGCTGCAGCTATAATAGAGAGGTAACCGGGCGCGGTGGTTCACACCTATAATCCCAGAGCTTTGGGAGGCTGGGGCGGGTGGATCACCTGAGGTTGGGAGTTCGAGACCACCCTGACCAACATGGAGAAATCCCATCTCTACTAAAAATACAAAATTAGCCCGGTGTGGTGGCACATGCCTGTAGTCCCAGCTACTCAGGAGGCTGAGGCAGGATAATTGCTTGAACCCAGGAGGCGGAGGTTGCTGTGAGGCGGAGATTGCGCCATTGCACTCCAGCCTGGGCAAAAAAAGCGAAACTCCGTCTCAAAAAAAAAAAAAAAAAAAAAAATAGAGAGAGGTAAAGATTTGGAGGAAAGGACACGAGGATGGGCACTGAATATTGTTTCCACATTAATATCAAAGACTTTCTAGTTCCAAACGTATATGTGTTGTTGATATCCTGTAAGTTATGTTGATGGTTTTCTTTTAATAAAACTTTTCCCGTAATAAGGTGCTAAAGGTGCTTGCAAATGAGGATTTCAGGGCAGTCCAGTAGGGTGTGTTCTTCCAGGTTTCTGGCTGGGAGGTCAAGTCAAATGAAACATGGTTCCTCTTCTTCCCCGCCCCTCCCCAGCCGCTGTACCATAGAGCCACCGGGACTCTTAATGCCTTCGGTATCTCAGACACAAGGCTTACATGTGACCCAGGCAGAAAAGGCAAGAGAAAGTGCACTTGGCCAGACCCTTCAGGCAGCAGATGGAACTTCTAATCCTGAGCTACCAGTTTGACTTATATTTTTTACAAAGTTCCCTTAATTCTATACTTTATATGTAAAAACGTTTTGGCCAGGCGCGGTGGCTCACGCCTGTAATCCCAGCACTTTCAGAGGCCGCGGAGGGTGGATTGCCTGAGGTTAGGAGTTTGAGACCAGTCTGGCCAACATGGTGTAAACCCCATCTCTACTAAAAATATACAAAAATTAGCTGGGTGGGGTGGCATGTGCCTGTAATCCCAGCTACTCAGGAGGCTGAGGCAGGGGAATTGCTCGAACCAGGGAGGTGGAGGTTGCAGTGAGCCGAGATCACGCCACTGCACTCATTATTTTATTTGAATTTCACCACAAGTTTGTTAAGTCCTTGTATTATCCTCATTTAAAAGCCGAAAAAGGCCAGGCATTTTGGCTTACACCTGTAATCCCAGCACTTTGGGAGGTCAAGGCAGGAGGATCACTTGAGCCTGGGAGTTTGAGACCAGCCTGGGCAACAGAGCAAGACTCCATCTCTACAAAAAATTTAAAAATTGGCCGGGCATGGTGGCATGTACCTTTAGTCCCAGCTACTCAGGAGGCTGAAGCAGAAGGATCGCTTGAGCCCAGGAGGTGGAGGCTGCAGTGAGCTGTGATTACACCACTGCACTCCAGCCTGGGCACTCTTTCTTTAAATAGCCGGGTTGTTGAATGACAGCTGAGTGATCATAGGTGAAATAAAATGGAGTCCCAGCTTTGATCCTTTGTCTTTAGTCACTGTCATCTCCTCTTCCTCTTCTCTTTTTCATGGAACTGACATTAACTGAGTGGCTGTGACATGCTAAGGCCCTGTGCTAAGCTGGAGATCCAGTGGGGTGCCACAGGCACAGTCCAGCCTGCCTCGTGGCGCCCCGGCAGCTGGCAGGCAAGCAGGAAGTTAGCAATTAGAGCACCGTGTGCTCAGGGGTGTGATGGGGTGAGCGCAGGGGGCCGAGGGGGCACCAGGCAGCATAGCCAACCCAAGCCTGGACAGGCAGAAAAGGCTTCCATGAGAAGTATTGTCTGCATTGAAGGGTCAACGATGAGGAGTGTCAGCTGGGGGAAGAGCTTTGCAGAGCCTCAGACACCCTTACTTCAGGCCCAGCAAGCCCAGATCTACAGGGGCAGGGTTTTAGCCAGCCTCTGCCTCAGGCAGCTCCTCTCCCTGGCACTGGCCTCACCAGCCACCTCTTAGGGGAGGATGCAAACCAGGAGAACCAGAGGCCCAGATCTGCAGTACCTGTGTGGTTGGTTATTTAATGCTCATCTCTACCTGCCCAGCAGGGACAAGAGGGTTGGAGAGCATGTGCCTTGTTCACAACTGCATCCCCAGTGCCTAGAACAGTGCCTGGCCGAGACAGCATTCTAGTTATTTAGATGGTAGAGGAAACAGGTGGATGTGTGGTCCCTTTAACACTGACCATTTCTACTTGTGGGCAGGGAGACCAGGGAGGAGCCTGGGGTGAGGGAAGCTCCCATACCTAGGAGATTTTCGAAGTCAGAAACATACTCTAAAGATGCTCATGGCCTCTCATCTGCCTTTCTTCACCAGCCCTCATGTTGTACTTGGTGAATATGCCACTCCAACTTTAAAGTTTCTTCCTAATAAGAGAGATCTAGGTTTAATTAAACCCAAGTAATAGAAAACAAGGGCATCTGGGCACATTCGGCTCACACAACAGGATTCCCTACTTAGCCTGTCCACTAAAGGGAGTTTCTACTGTCAAAGTTATTACTGCCCTCTGTGTGAAAGAAGAAATGTGTACAAAGCACTATGAGTCAATAATTGTTGATTGACAGTGATTGGCATGTAATATTGGTGCCCCAAAAGAAATTTTAAAAACAGATTTCTTTAATCTTCGAAAAATGCCACGTGAAGAGGGTCTTCATTCTCGGTGTTACTCTCCCCATCATGCCAGCTCCCCCTATATTCCTGTTGATTTGAGGGATTATTCTTAACAGAAATAAGTTGATTTATTCCTGTTGATTACAGGGATTCCTGTAATCCCTGATGTATTCCTGTTGAGTTTGTCCCAAGTTCAGTGCCAAAATTGCTCTGGTTGGGAGAAAACTTGAAAATGGCCATTGTCCAAACCTAAAGCTGTTTCCAGCTGGTCCTAAGGCTACAGATGTTTCTCCACACAGCCCAAATCACAGAGACAGGGAATTGGCCTACACATGGTGCTTCAGAGGCTCCGCTGAAGCCGACCCAAGGGGAGTCTACTCTACATACTTGGGACCCTGCAGGACCCAGATAGAGATGTAGACCTTGGACCATCGCATCTAGTGGCAGTAATATTTATTGAGCACTTACTATGTGCTGGGCACAGTTACTCATTTAATACTCGCATGATCCCCAAGGAAGAAGTTACCATCATCATCCCCATCTTATAGATGCAAAAACTGAAGCCCAGAAAGATTAAGTCACTTGTGCAAAATATGGCAGGGCCCAGACTTGCTGCCAGGCAGGCAGGTAGGCATCAGAGGCGGCATGCTTAGCTGCAAGGCTATGTTGCTTTTGTCCAACTCTTGCCTTTTTTGCTGTTGTAGCCATTTTTGTTTTGCCAACATACAAAAAGAGTTTAATAAGTGAAAGGTATCTAAAGTCATTCAGTCTCTTCTTTCCCTCTAGAAGCCAAAGCTAGAGAGATTCCAATCACAGCAGCACTGAGCATAGACATTCTCCTTTTAAATGCAAACAGCTTTGAGAAGAATAACTTCGGCCTGAAAAGAGAGCTCCCAGGGGCCCAGGACCTTCTTTGTCTGCATGCCCAGGACTAAGCAGGGTATCAGGTAGTGGGTGCTCAGTAAGTATTTCTTGAATTAACCTTGGGGAGTATTTAATGGTTTCATGTACCTTGCTTTATGAGAACAAACTTTTGTTGAGTGATTGCTTTAGCCTCCTAGTCTGTTAGGCCCTAAATATAGCAGAGAATGTAATCTAGTTCCTGTCTTAAAGGAGCTTCCGGCCTGCTGGGAGAAGAAAGAGACTAGTAAGCAGACAATTACAGAAAAATAAAGCCACTGTGGGTGTGTATAGCACTGCCCTATGGGAACACGCCGCAGGGACAGCCTAACCCAATCTGGGCGTGTGCATGGGAGGATTAAAGGACTTTCCAGTAGTGCGGGGCGGCTGGAATCTATGGTGGTCCCAGGAGGAGTGGCCCCAGGAGGAGTGCCTTCAGAGGAGGCTGGGGAGGGAAGGAGGCCAGATCACAGAGGGTTTGTACACAGACAGGGTCCAGGTGGGCCAGGCCATGCCCTACATTTTGGCATAGCTATTAATAGTCTCCCATTACTCACTAGAGCATTCCAATCAATTATGCAGACATCCTATTTATATTTATGTAATATGTACTCTCTCTCTCTCTATATATATATATACACACACACACACACATTTATACACTATAGACTAAGGACTTGAACTTCATCCAACCACTTGCATTGCAAATGTAGAGAAATGTTAAGATGATAAGATATGCCAGGCGCGGTGGCTCACACCTGTAATCCCAGCACTTTGGGAGGCTGAGGTGGGCGGATCACAAGGTCAGGAGATCGAGACCATCCTGGCTAATATGGTGAAACCCTGTCTCTACTAAAAATACAAAAAATTAGCCAGGCGTGGTGGCAGGCGCCTGTAGTCCCAGCTACTCGGGAGGCTGAGGCAGGAGAATGGCATGAACCCAGGAGGCGGAGCTTGCAGTGAGCCGAGATCCTGCCATAGCACTCCAGCCTAGCTGAGATTGTACCACTGCACTCCAGCCTGGGTGACAGAGCGAGATTCCATCTCAAAAGAAAAATAAATAAATAAATAAATAAGATCAATAGAATGTAGATTTGACCTGGGAAGAAGAGTAGTAGTCAGAGTCCAGTTGTGCGCATATGTAACTGCCCACACCCTGCTTCAGGGGTTCTGCGTCAGAATCCCTTGGGGTTTTCATAAAATGGAGAGTCACCCTAACTCAATCAGGTTCTCTAGAGGAGAAGCTGGGGAAACTGTAGGGTTAACAAGCCACCCAGGTCATTTTCATGCGCTCCAAAGTATAGAAATCACAGACTGAAACGTCACCAAGCTAACAGGTGCCTGAAAGAGGTAGGGACACTGTGTCTGCTGAGGGACAGGTCCTCAGTCCCCGCAGTGTCTACTCTGGGTATCCAGGGGCAGAGGAGGACATCCGCTCCCGGGACTGGGGAGAGAAAATAAGGTAAGAGCCATAACTAACTACCAGGCCAGGCAAGGTGGCTCAAGCCTGTAATCCCAGCACTTTGGGAGGGTGAGGTGGGTGGATTTCTTGAGGCCAGGAGTTCAAGACCAACTGGGCAAACATGGTGAAACCCTGTCTCTACGAAAAATGCAAAAATTAGCTGGGCATGATGGTGTGTGCCTGTAGTCCCAGCTACTCAGGAGGCTGAGGCAGGAGAATCCCTTGAACCCAGGAGGTGGAGGTTGCAGCAAGCCGTGATTGTGCCACTACACTCCAGCCTGGGCAACAGAGTGAGACACTGTCTCCCCTCCAAAAAAACAAAACAAAAAACCACACACACAAAGAAAACTAATCACCACCTTCATAAAAGCATCCAGGGCTGCCCTCATATTCAAGGCTTGTGCAGAGACAGAGAAAGAACAGGCAGTAGAGGAAAGGACAGCAGGAAGAAGGAGCCAGCAAAGCCAGTACTCTGCTGGGAACAGAGGGCATTAGGCTGTGGGGCAGGAAGTTAAAATCCAGAAGTGTCCTACCGGTGCAGGATGTCCCATCACATTCTTTTCATAAAGGACCCCCTGCGTCCTGTGCAGGCTGTGAATTGACATCAGCGCCTGCCTGACCTCCACCCCCAGCAAGCTTGCAACCAAACTGCAAACAGAATTCATGTCTCCTGATTCCTAAAGCTTCATTCTGAAAAAAGAAGGAAATAAAGAGAGAGAAAGATAAAGAGAAAGAAAGAGAGAGAGGCTGGATGTGGTGGCTCATGTCTGTAATCCCAGCACTTTGGGAGGCTGAGGTGGGCAGATTGCTTGAGCCAGGTGGGTGAAGCCTGCAGTGAGCCATGATTGTGCCACCGTACTCCAGTCTGGGTGACAGGGTAAGATCCTGTCTCAAAGAAAAGAAAAGAAAAGGAAAAGGAAAAGAAAGAGAAAGAAAGAAAGAAAGAGAGACAGAGAGAGAGAGAGAGAAAGAAAGAAAGAAAGAGAGAGAGAGAGAAAGAAAGAAAGAAAGAAAGAAAGAAAGAAAGAAAGAAAACAGAGAAAGAGAAGGAAAAATAGAGAGAGAGAGAAGAGAATGGAAAAGATAGAAAGAAAATGAAGGAAGGAAAAGAAAAAGGAAGAAAGAAAGAAAGAAAAAGAGGACCAAACGTAGAAACGTTGTCAGTTTGGGCAGGAAAGGCAAGGCCAGCTGAGTCACCATCATCAAGCGAGGACACTTGGAACACCTCCTTGGCATCAGGGTTTTCAGCACAGGGAAGATATCTATTGGCAAGTAGCTTTCATGTACACTGATGCTTGGTCACCATGTTCAAACTATCAGCTAAACCTGTCAATATTTTCCTTCTCCTCAGCTCTCCCTCTCCTCTTTGGCCTCCTATCCTTATTGATTGCCACCCTTCTCAAGACCCTCTGTAAAATTTCTGCATTCCTTCTAAACACAGAGCCCAAACAACAACAAGGATCTAATCAACAACAAACTCCCTGTTCTTGTTTGCCAGACTTTTATTATTGTTTGAAGACACAGTTAACTTGCATTCAGTTTACAGCTCACTGTTGCTTGTGTTCACTTCAGAGAAGTCTGTCTTTCTCAGCAACGTAAAAACTGAAAACATTCTTCCTTAATTTGTATCTGGGTAGTTTTGCTCTTAACTCAGTTGAACTGCTTTCGGTCAAATGGTATCCCAAAATTTCCTAAAGTATGTTTCTCAGAGCAAGAGTATTATAATATGTTCCTGGCTCAGGGATCAAATTAGGTGGGAAGGAGGTGGTAATCCAGACATCTCTTGGAGATTTACAATGACGGTAGCATCTAGAAGGCTCTGAGAAGTCCTGCATTTGTCTAAGTATTGCCCAGCTTACTAGTCTACTCCTGACACTGCAACCTTTAGCATCTCTTTCTGACTTCCCAGGAACAAGGGTTTTCCTGGTGCTGGGCCAACATGTCTCCCTAAATCCTCCACGTGGCAAAATGATATTCTTTACTATGTCACTGATGACAAGTTTCAGGATTTTTTATTTCCCCAAATGAAATAAATGTCTTTGATTGCTTTTTATTAGTATTACAACTACTTTTTATTATATATTATATATTATATCATATAATTTATTATTATATATTATATATTAATAACAGGCAACATAGAGCAGCAAAAGAATGTGAAACATCTACTCTGTCAACGAAAACCACTGTCAACATTTCTTTCTAGATTTTTCTAGGTGTAATGTGTAATAAACGTGCTTACGTATTTTTTTATTTTTTTATTTTTATTTTATTTTTTTTTTTTGAGATGGAGTTTCGCTCTGTGGCCCAGGCTGGAGTGCGGTGGCGTGATCTCCACTCACTGCAAGCTCCGCCTCCCGGATTCACGCCATTCTCCTGCCTCAGCCTCCCGTGTAGCTGGGACTACAGGCACCCGCCACCGCGCCCGGCTAATTTTTGTATTTTTAGTAGAGACAGGGTTTCACCATGTTAGTCAGGATGGTCTCGATCTCCTAACCTCGTGATCCGCCCGTCTCGGCCTCCCAAAGTGCTGGGATTACAGGTGTGAGCCACCGCGCCCGGCCGCTTACGTATTTTTTATGAGCTCATACCGTAATGTGTTTTTTTAACTTATCAGTGATTTGAAGCTCACCATAATGTATTTTTATACAAGTAAATTAGTAACATTTTTCCACATCAAGAGTTCCGTTTCTGTAATGTGATTTTAACAGCTACATAGGATTCTTTTGTATGACTGCAGCATAATTAATGAATTGATCCCCTATGGCGGGACATGTGGATTGTTTTCAGCTTTCCTTTATTCCAAGCAGAAATGTGATCAACATTTTTAGAGTTACAGCCTTGCATGTTTTCTCAGTTATTTCCTCAGGATAGATTCCCAGAAGTAGAATTACAACGTTCCTTTTGATAGAGTGCTGAGATCATGGGTAAGCACCGAGTGTGTGCAGGTCCCAGTGGTGGGTTAGAAACAGGCAGTATCCTCTGTTCCCTTCTCACAGGGAGGGCACATTTCACGTGCCCCACAGTGCTTCTACTAGTCTCCTTGATGAATTACCACAAACGTTGTGCCTTCAAACAACAGAAATTTATCTCTCAGTTCTGGAGGCCAGAAGTTTGAAATCAGATCGGGCATGGTGGTTCATGCCTGTAATCCCAGTACTTTGGGTGGCCAAGGCCAGTGGAGAGCCTGAGGTCAGGAGTTTGAGACCAGTCTGGCCAACATGGTGAAACCCCATCTCCACTAAAAATACAAAAAATTAGCTGGGCATGGTGGCGGGCGCCTGTAATTCCAGCTACTCAAGAGGCTGAGGTGGATTAGAGACTTAAATGTTAGACCTAAAACCATAAAAACCCTAGAAGAAAACCTAGGTAATACCATTCAGGACATAGGCGTGGGCAAGGACTTCATGTCTAAAACACCAAAAGCAATGGCAGCAAAAGCCAAAATTGACAAATGGGATCTAATTAAACTAAAGAGCTTCTGCACAGCAAAAGAAACTACCATCAGAGTGAACAGGCAACCTACAGAATGGGAGAAAATTTTTGCAATCTTCTCATCTGACAAAGGGCTAATATCCAGAACCTATAAAGAACTCAATCAAATTTACAAGAAAAAAACAAACAATCCCATCAAAAAGTGGGCAAAGGATATGAACAGACACTTCTCAAAAGAAGACATTTATACAGCAAACAGACACATGAAAAAATGCTCATCATCACTGGCCATCAGAGAAATGCAAATCAAAACCACCATGAGATACCATCTCACACCAGTTAGAATGGCAATCATTAAAAAATCAGGAAACAACAGGTGCTGGAGAGGATGTGGAGAAATAGGAACACTTCTACACTGTTGGTGGGCCTGTAAACTAGTTCACCCATTGTGGAAAACAGTGTGGCGATTCCTCAAGAATCTAGAACTAGAAATGCCATTCAACCCAGCCAACCCATTACTGGGGATATACTCAAAGGATTATAAGTCATGCTGCTGTAAAGACACATGCACACATATGTTTATTGCAGCACTATTCACAATAGCAAAGACTTGGAATCAACCCAGATGTCCATCAATGACAGACTGGATTAAGAAAATGTGGCACATATACATCATGGAATACTATGCAACCATAAAAAAGGATGAGTTCGTGTCCTTTGTAGGGACATGGATGCAGCTGGAAACCATCATTCTCAGCAAACTATCACAAGAACAGAAAACCAAATACCGCATGTTCTCACTCATAGGTGGGAACTGAAAAATGAGATCACTTGGACACAGGAAGGGGAACATCACACATCGGGTCCTATTGTGTGTGGGGGGGGGGGGAAGGGATAGCATTAGGAGATATACTTAATGTAAATGACGAGTTAATGGGTGCAGCACACCAACATGGCACAAGTATACATACATAACAAACCTGCACGTTGTGCACATGTACCCTAGAACTTAAAGTATAATTAAAAAATAACAATAAAAAATAACTTTTAAACAGGTCTACTTAAGAAAAAGAAATACTCAATATATGCAGAGCTCAGATATTTTTGATGGGCTTGTGAAAGGTCAGTCTTTTCTGAGATAGTTTGTGACAGGCATTGTACTAGATATTTTATGTTTCTATACTGTGTTGTATCAAACTTCTTTGCCAAAGATATTCATTAAAATCTATAAATGACAAAAAAAAAAAAAAAAAGAAAAAAAAAGAAAGAGGCTGAGGCAGGAGAATCGTTTGAGCCCAGGAGGCGGAGGTTGCAGTGAGCTGAGATTGGGTCACTGCACTCCAGCCTGGGCAACAGAGCGAGACTCCATCTCAAAAAAAAAAGTTAGAAATCAAAGGATTGGCAGGGCCACACTGCCTCTGAAGGCTCTGAAGGAGGATCCTGCGTCATCTCTTCCAGCTTCTGGTGGCTCCAGGCATTCCTTGGCTTGTGGCTGCATCACTCCAATCTCTGCCTCTGTCTTCACAAGACTTTCTCCTCTTCTCTCTGGGTCTGTGTTTTCTTCTCTTCTCTCTCTTATAAGGACTCTTGTCATTGGATTTATGACCCACCACATAACTCAGGATGATCTCAGCTTAAGATCTTTAACTTAACTACAGCTGCAAAGATCCTTTTTCCAAAGAACATCACCTTAAAGGCTCCAGGGATTAAGGCAAGGCATGTCTTTGCAGGGGGCACCATGTAACTCATTGCAATGTGCTTCAGGCTAGAAAGAGTGGTCTTCAAATTGGTACACACATACATACATACGTGAGCAGGGGATATTCTTACCAAGTACAATATTATGTGACACCCCAATATATAAAGTGGATAAGTGGAGCTGTTTGGCTGAGGTGGAGGGCAGGGAGAGCAGCATCACTCAGTCAAGGACACACTGGATTGTAGGGCACGCAAGGACTCCAAGTCCTAGATGTCTTTCGAAGGAGGTCAGAGGGAGGGCCACATTGTACTTGCTGTCCTTGGGAGAACGCCCCATACCCTTCCTCTCTGGCTCTGCGCCTTGGCCCACACAGGCCCTGTTTGTTTGCCACCACGGGGAGAATCAGGCACCCAGAGAAGTTCTACACATGATAAGAAGGACTTGGGCGAGAATCACACGGAGGTCCTGACTTACAGTTTTTTTGAAAAGCAAATCATTCGCATATCTATCTCAGCAAAAGTCCTCAAAGGACATTCCTGAGTTTCAGTGGGAGGAAAAATGAGTTGCTTTCTGAGCCCTCTCAGCGCCTTTCTGGACTGCTGAATGTTACAATATGCTGTGTTGCTACAACTTTATCTACAAACTGGGCCTGAGCGACCGACACAGACTGTTCCTGCACTCACAAATGACTGTGTATTCCAGAAGTTCATTTGTAGGTGAGTTGTTTGCATCTCAGAAAGCCTTTTCCCTCTGTGGGGGGCTAGAGATCTCAATGCTTATTGATTCTTACAGACAACAAGACAGAGCTCTTGTAGCTTGCTGGCCTCCACCGTGGGCCTGGCAGAGCCCCCAGACTCGGAGCCCTGGGCAACACTGGACTTGAAAGCAGGGCTAGAAGGGAAAGGCAAAATGGGACAGAGGGTCTCCCAGGCACTCAGCAGTCATGGGCATTGCTGAGGGGGCACCAAGGACAAGAGGGTTGAGGGGCAAGACGGTCACCATGGGGGTGGCTGCAGAAGGCCAGAGCAATCTGTATGTCAGGTAACTTGGTTGGGCAGCCCTACCTGTATTGTTGGTATCTGGCTAATAAGGATTCGGAGGCTGTGAAAGGGAAAGGGTTTTGCTGTAATCATTTCCTAGGGCTGCTAGGAAAACCAAGTACCACCAACTGAGTGGCTTAAAGCAATAGAAATGTATTCTCTTGCATTTCTGGAGGCTGCAAGTCTGAGATCAAGGTGTCAGCAGAGCTGTGCGCTCTCTCTCGCCTTCTGGTTGTTGCCAGCAATCCTTGGCGTTCCTGGCCTGTGGCTGCATGACAACTTTCTCTGCCTGCAGTGCTCCATGGCCACCTCCCCTTCTGCACGCCTGTGTCTCCACTTGGCCTTCTTCCTGTCCGTGTGTCTCTTCTCATAAGGACACCGGTCTTACTGGATCCTCATGATCCCATCGTAATGTGATTACATCTGCAAAGCACCTATTTTCAAATAAAGTTACATTTACAGGTACTAGGGGTTAGGACTTCAACCTATTCTTTTTGGGGGAAACAATTTAACCCATAACAGAGGCATATAATCTGTCACCCCACCTAAAATAAAAATACGATCTATAAGGGCCATGATGTGTAGCCACAGAGCCTCTACTAAATACTGCCAGCGACAGACGGGGGATCCATTCCAGTTTTAGATAGCCCCAATCACGAGCGGTAGAAAAAATTCCTTTTTTTTTTTTTTTTTTAAGATCAGATTTATTTGGAGAAAATAAAAAATCCACAACCCAAAGGATGGGATTTTATATCAAGACATCTCCCAGGTAATAAGTCTACAGATTACAAATCATTTTCATACAAGATATTTTTGTACAAATTTTACATGTATTCAGGAGTGGGACATTAATCAATCCCCGTTTCTATTTTAACAGGGGGGACAAAGTAGGGGAGAGGGAAAAACAGTTTTGGATATAACTATTTGGAAGGAGAGTAGACATGAAGAGGGCAAACCCTAGCTTTTCATTATCTACAATCAATGGTTTTTTTTGTTTTAAAAAAACAAAAACAGAAACAAAAAACCTTTCAATCTTCAGCACTCTTTAAAGCCCACTTCTTAGCTACTGGCCAATCCACACCAATTATTTAAACTCACTCGGTACACACCTTTGTCCACTGGGTAAATTATATTCACTATGCCCACTGCTGCAGCACGCATAAACCAACACCCCTGCATGGCTGAACAGGGCCTAATCTAGGACTGATGGGAGACCAAGATCTTGCAAACGAAGATCAAGGTGTGGTTTCTCTGCTAATACTGTCTACCAAGCTGATCCCTACAAAAATGCACATACAAGCAGGCAAGTTTAGCTACTGTGTTGCAAGAGAAACCAGGACCTTGTCAAATAGTTCTCTCCATTACCATTTGTTCTCTCAAAGGAAGCTTAAAAAAAAAAAAAAAGAAGAAGAAGAAAGAAAAACAACACATTGGTCTGGTCACCTCATAAATCCAACAAGCATTGGTGTGGCATTTCAGTGGAGAAGGAAACTTGCAGGGAGAAAACCCATCAAGGTTGTAAGAAAGGCTCCCAATTTAACTGTCCCTGTCCCTATTTATCCACCTTTATCCACCATCCAAGACCATCCATTATTCTAGAGCACTCTGCTCTATAAAAGGAGTCAAAGCATCAGGAGCAGGCAAGGAGTGAGAACCAAAACACATCAAGAAACTGATTTGCTTGAGAAAAGCAGCGATTCTTCCTTTCATAGCTCTCCATGGCTGATAGAGAAAATGCCCAAAACATCATCTATGTGACTTAGAGACTGCTTTTTGGGAGGTTAAGAGTAGCATGAAGAACTTAAGATGACAGTAAGAGTCTAAATTTTTAGTTTCAAGGTTTCGACAGAACGTGGATATATTCAAACTTGCAGAAAGGACAGTGTTTAGAAAGGGTAAAACCAGGACACAGAAAACATTGAGAATTGCCACGACCCCCAAGTGCTTCCGGCTCCAGGAAATAACCATTCATGTGTTTGCTGGAGGTCACACAATGTTCCCCTATTACCTGGTGCAAAATGACTCATCACTTCCCAAAAGCTTCTTTTTCAAACCATGATTTTCCCGTTTATTTTGGTCCAATGTAGTCCTATTCTTTATGGCTTATAGACTCACTCCCAACTACCCCTCTGTGGGGTTAAAAAAAAGGAATTCCCCCTAGGCTGACCCCCAAAACTCAGAATTAAATAAGAGGAGGGGTTGGCAGCCTCCTGGACACTAAAACAACTTGAGGCTAAATCTACCTTTCCAAGAGTGAAAAATTCATTCAGATAATGTTTGAGAATTCATATATGCCACAATAGGATAATAACTAAAAGGTAGAAATCTCACACTTTTCCTTCTACCTCCCTCCCCTACTGCCCAACCAGATTGCAGACTTTATATCACTGTCATTACCATTTCTGCTAAATGGCCGCCCCTAGGCACTAATCACATGGCAACTGCATGGTGACATAACCGCACCACAACTCTTCCTCTAAAAAGCTGTAGTCTCTTTCTCTCTGGCTATATTGGCGATTCTCCAGTTACTTCAATACTTTAAAGGCTGCAGCAGCATGCAAAAGAATTTCACTTATTGTTTTTTAAAAAAGGTAAGAAAGGTCTTAAGGAGATGGTGAGTTTTATTTTGTCTTGTCTGGATAGAGGTTTGATTTGCTCTTGAATGTTCCAGGGTGGAGAAAAACTAGGAGAAAGCACAGGATGTAGAGGTCTATTCGGTGTAATCTTCTCCCTCGTTTTCATCTTCACCATCAACAGAGACAGCAGCATACTTGCTTGCAG
The DNA here is from genome assembly GCF_007565055.1 of Rhinopithecus roxellana. Classification (NCBI taxonomy): domain Eukaryota; kingdom Metazoa; phylum Chordata; class Mammalia; order Primates; family Cercopithecidae; genus Rhinopithecus; species Rhinopithecus roxellana. The sequence goes on along the minus strand of NC_044552.1, from coordinate 177,297,582 downwards.
AACAGAACTTGGAAGCTGGATTTTCCTCAGGTTTCTTTGGCTCAGGTGCAGATCTGGAGTCTTGATCCTTTTTGCCATCTTTCCTATCTGACTCTTTCCAGCGATTTTTGTTCCCTCCATCTCCTGGACCACAGCTAGAGTTCCCAGTTTGGCCTTTTGGGACATTCATCCCATCTACTTTATTTTCATTTTTCCTTGCTGGTCCTTCCTCAGATGGTTGAGCTGGAACTACTTTTTCCCCACCACTTGCAGGGGATTGCTGCTCTGTGTCTGAGCTCTGAGATGGAGCAGGACGGTTAGAACTTCGCTTCACCCAAGCATGCTCCTTTGGTGGAGGGACTGGCATTACCTTTAGGGGCTGATCAGGTGTGAGAGGTTTGGAAGTTGGAGAGTGACAATCTTCCTCCTTATTGAGTGTTTCATTTTCTAGAGACTTCTCACTCTCTCTCCTTCGTGCATTTCTGCCAGATGTGGCGGAGGTCCCGGGCTGCGATGACTCACTTCCTGTCCTCGACCGTTCCGTTCCTGAGTTTCTTCACTTCGCCAGCTTGGGTGTCTCTCCCGAGGCCGTCGTTCTGGTTTTGGCTCATCCAGCTGACGCTGCAACTTCTCTTGTTTCTTCTGCAGCGGTTCTTCTATTTCTCTTTCTCTAGCAGCTGTGTCAACGGGCTTTGCCCCTCCAAAGATAGAAGCAGCTGGACTGCACTGGGAGGTACTAGCAGAGGAATCATCTTCCTTAGGAGTACTCGGAGGTCTTAGATTCAGTTTGGGTCTTTGGCGGGGGGACCTCTATCATCATGCCTATAATCATCCCGAGAGTAATCATCTCATCTCTGGAGCTCCACGACTCATCATCCTGTCTGTCGTATCGGTCTTCATAGCGGTCCCCGCTTCCTCTGTAGTCATCATCCCTGCAATACCCACGGCCGAATGCTCTTCCCCCACTGCCTATCCGGGAATCACAGCCTCCATCAGAGTCTTTGCTGCCTCGGTCATCACAGCGACCCCGGCCACCGTATCAATCCATATCCCGGCGTGGGCCATCCCGATCCCCATCCGGATCCCCATCGCCATACCGGTCTGAATCGTAACCATCTCGACACTTGTCTCCAAAGCTATCATCACCTCTTCTGGGCGAGTAGTCATCAAAGCTGTCTGTGGCAGAACGAGCCCTCCAGTCTGTATCTGTTTTGTCAGAATCCCGATTTCCATCACGGCCAAAAGAATGATCATCCCTGTCTTTATCCTGTGCTTGATCAGCAACGTCCACTCGAATTCTCCTGTTACCTAGAGACTCTTCACTGAGACTCAGGGCACTGAGCAGGAAATCCAGGTCCTCAAATGCAGCATAAGCCAAACCTTTCAACCTCTCTGGATTGCTGGGTTCACGTGGTAAACGCACTGCACTGATATTTAGTCCTCTAAAGAATTCCTTAACTGACTCTTCTATAACATCATAGGGGAGGTTCCCCAGGAAAGCAGTGTTGGGTGGCGATTTGGGAAGACGGCTCCGGTCGATACTGGGTTCCCGAGCAGCCGGTGGAGCAGTGGGAAGGATGGAACGATCAGTTGGAGGCGCTCTGTACGCATCATCGTCATTACTGTGCCGAGTTGTTGAAATTCTCCTTCCAGATCCTCGGTTTCATCAGCCCGGCTGACTGGTTTGGAAACATAGGTGCTTCCTCCACCACCACTCCCATCCTCAGCCAGAAAGTCTGTTAGGGAGATGGTCTTCCCCTTCTTGTTCTTCTTTTTTCTGAGGCGCCATGTTGGGAGAGGGAAAGAGAACGCTACCTCATTCCTTAAAATGGCCCAAAATACTCTTTTCCAGACTTTCACCTTATTGAACTGAATATTCCCTCATTGAACTACATAGAATAAATCCAATCACTCTTGACAAAATCTTTTCAAATGCTTGAAGCCCTCCCAGTCAGCCTCCAAATATTTTCTTTTTATTTTATTTTATTTTATTTTTATTTTTTTACTTTTTATTTTTTTGAGATGGAGTCTCACTCTGTCACCCAGGCTGGAGTGCAGTGGCACAATCTCGGCTCACTGCAAGCTCCCCCTCCTGGGTTCACGCTGTTCTCCTGCCTCAGCCTCCCCAGTAGCTGGGACTACAGGTGCCCACCACCACGCCCGGCTAATTTTTTGTATTTTTAGTAGAGACGGAGTTTCACCGTGTTGGCCAGGATGGTCTTGATCTCCTGATCTCGTGATCTGCCCGCCTCGGCCTCCTGAAGTGCTAGGATTACAGGCGTAAGCCACCACACCTGGCCCAAATATTTTCTTAAAGCTAAAAATTCTCCAGATCTTTATATGATATGAGGTGTTTTGTTTTGTTTTATTGTTTTGTTTGAGACAGAGTCTCACTCTGTTGCCCAGGCTGGAGTGCAGTGGCACAATCTCAGCTCACTGCAACCTCCGCCTCCCAGGCTCAAGCGATTCTCGTGCCTCAGCCACTGGAGTAGCTGGGATTACAAGCGGGCGCCAACCCACTTAGCTAATTTTTGTATTTCTAGTAGAGAAAGGGTTTTGCTATGCTGGCCAGGCTGATCTCGAACTCCTAGCCTCAAGTGATCTGCCTGCCTTGGCCTCCCAAAGTGCTGGGATTACAGGCATGAGCCACTGTGCCCCGACATGGTTTTAAGACCTCTCAGGATCCTAGTCACTGAACTCTGGACATGGTCAATGGTCTAGGCCCATCCTAAGAAAAGGCTTCGATGACTGAAAGCCTTCAATGTAGATATGATCCCATGGATGAAGGAATCAATGGGTGTATTTATTTCTAGGATTTGAGCATTACACTGCTACAGAAACCTATCCTTGTATCGAGATTTCTGTTTTGGTTTGGTTACACTTTGGGTTTATCTGCTTGCTTGTTTTGCAGAGGGTCATAGAGTTTAGTGGCAAAGCTGGGCTATTGACTCAGATTACGTTTGCGTCAGTTAAAATCTCTGAGCTTTTTCATAATTCCTCTTAAATCACATCTTCAGCTCATTACTTGTGCTGTTTCTTTTTGAACCTCCTGCATGTTGGTTCCTATTAAATTTCATCTTACTGCTCTTTGTACGTCATTGTAACAGCACATTCCACCTCTTGCAAATGTTGGCATGTCATTCCTTCATTAGCCATCCAACCCAGTTCTGGTCATCTGCTTCCAGCAGGAAAAGACAAGGAGGAAAGAGAACCAATATTTAGAACATTTATTAAGACACCAGTAAGCTAGATAGTTGTTTCTAACTTTTTAATTGATATCAACACACATACAGAAAAGTGCACAAAAAAACATACAATTCAATAAATTCTCACAAAGCAGATGCTTGTGTAGCCACCCATGTCAGGAAAGAGAACATTAGGCTGGGAATGTTTTAATAAGCATTTTTCTCTTTAAATCCTCAAGCCTACTTGGTAATTATTATTAAACCTGGTTTATAAGATGATAAAACAGATTCAGAAAGGTTAAGTGGCTTGCCTTGCCGACTTCTACAGCTGGGAGTTGTAAAGCACAGAATGGGCCCCACGCGGTGGCTCATTCCTGCAATCCCAGCACTTTGGGAGGCCAAGGCGGGTGGAGCACTTGAGGTCAGGAGTTCGAGACCAGCCTGGCCAATATGGTGAAACACCATCTTTATTAAAAATACAAAAATTATCTGGGCGTGGTGACACCCACCCGGTAGTCCCACGTACTTGGGAGGTTGAGGCAGGAGAATCACTTGAACCGAGGAGGCGGAGACTGCAGTGAGCTGAGATTGCACCACTGCACTCCAGCCTGGGTGATGCAGCAAGACCCTGTCTCAAAAAAAAATCTAATGTACCCCATAAAAATATACAACTATTATGTATCCACAAAAATAAAAAAAAAAAAGAAAGAAAGAAGGAACCCAACATTTGCCTATAAGAACAGAAACTGCGCTTCCACAAGTCAACAAACAAAAAAAGCCAATGTAGTCCTATTATCCCCATGCTTAGCACTATCTGAAATGTCCTCTCCCTCCCTCCCATCCTTACTTTTTTTCTTATCAACTCCTCTTCATCCCCACTTCAGCATTCCTTCCTCTGTGAAGCTTTAGGAGACTTTCTCAGGTTGAGCTAATCAGTTCCTCTTTTGTAACCTTCTGGTACTTCTTATTCTTCTAGTTAGAGCAGTGGTCTCATGAATAGACTCCACTTTCCTAGGTTATCTCCCTCATGAAAGAGTTGTCTTGAGGGGAGGAGTATGGTTTATTCATCTTTGTACTTCCACTGGTTAACAAAGTACCTGGAAAAAAAATAGGCATTCAATGTGTGTGCTGTGGTATTGTTGAACGTGGTAGAGGATGGCTGAGAGAATGCAGAACTTGAGTGCAGAAGCGGGGCTGCAGGTGCTGGGGGCTGAACTAGGGCAGCAGTAGTGGGGATGGAGATGCTTAGGACAGCTGGTCCTAAATCCTGGTCATTATTAAATCACCTTAGGAGGCTGGGGAGGACTTTAAAATGCAGACGCTCAGGCCACTTCCAGATGTACTGACTGACTCAGTCTCTAGGAAGGGGACTCCAAATCTGAATTCATTCAGAAGTCCTTTAGCAGGGCCGGGTGCAGTGGCTCACACCTGTAATCCCAGCATTTTGGGAGGCTGCGCGTGTGGATCATCTGAGGTCAGGAGTTCGAGACCAGCTTGCCCAACATGGTGAAACCCCATCTCTACAAAAAATACAAAAATTAGCCAGGCGTGGTGGCAGGTGCCTGTAATCCCAGCTGCTCAGGAGGCTGAGGCAGGAGAATTGCTTGAACCCAGGAGGTGGAGGTTGCAGTGAGCCAAGGTCACAGCACTGCACTCCAGCCATCTCCAAAAAAAAAAAAAAAAAAAGAAGTCCTCCTTTAGGGGATTGGGATACTCAGCCAAGTCTGGGAACCACTGATGTAGGTAGTGTCCTGAGTCATACTTGGAGGACACATGGAAGGCAGGGAAAGGTGGGAAAAGAAAGAGGAGTTTGGGTCCTCGGTTTGCCCAGCGTGGATCATGATGATGGCATTGACGGAGCGAGTGCTGGAGAAGGCTCGGGGTGAAGTTGTTCTGCATGAGCTGAGCGTGCGGTGTCTGCACATATCCAGATGAAGATGACCTTTTGGCAGCTGGGAGCCAAGCTGCGGACTCAGGAGAGCAATCTGTCACTTACGACCTTGAGAATTTGCCATTTTGCTAGGAAAAAGGTCATCTTCCCATACTCACTCTGTTCTCTAGTTTAGCAGAAAGAGGTAAAAATTACTTTTACTTTCTAACTGATTAAGCCTGACAATCGATAGTGATAATCCAGAAATAGGTACATTTAATTCACTTATGACAGTCCTAGAGTTTGCATCGTTACCTGTTTCTCATAGTTAAACAAATACTTTAAAAGAAATTAAAAGAAGGATATTTTTGGTAAAATATGCAAGAAGGATATTTTTGAGAAAATATGCACTTTAAAAATGGTCATGTTTAAACTCCAGTGGATGTTAATAATTGACTTGAAAGTCTGTTTTACAAAGAAATCCTGGACTCATAAATGGATATTTGACCCCCCATACCATAAAAGGGCAAAAACATGTCTGCAGAAACATCTGACCTAATCAATTTTCAAATTAATCTAAAATTACTATTTGAATTCAAATGTAGTAAATGTCATGGGTCCTTTCTCTGGGGCACAGACATAAACCTGATCTACTAAATGACATAAAATAGAGGACAGAGCAATTTCTTTGGTGAGTATGAATAAGCATTGGAGCCCATCTGGATAATTTACATAAAAATTGGATTTTCGCTCTTGAATTATCTTTTTATAGTGGACATCTCTCATATTGTCTTCTCAGCCTCCTGTTCCCCTTGTCTTCCCCTGTGAGGCTCCTGCAGAAACTGCCTTTTTTAAAAATTTGTTTATATTCAGGACACAGCCTCACTGTGTCGCCCAGGCTGGAGTGCAGTGATGCCATCTCGGCTCACTGCAGCCTCCGCCTCCTGGGTTCAAGTGATTCTCCTGCTTCAGCCTCCCGAGTAGCTGGGATTACAGGTATGCACCACCATGCCTGGCTAATTTTTGTATTTTTAGTAGAGACATTGTTCCACAACATGTTGTCCAGGCTGGTCTCAAACTCCTGACCTCAAGTGATCCGCCCACCTCAGCCTCCCAAAGTCTTGGGATTACAAGCGTGAGCCACTGTGCCTGGTCAGAAACTGGCCTGTTTTTATGGTGCTCCATTCCTCTGATGGAAGTTCACTGGTCCAAGATCAAGCTCACGTATCCCCATGGGCCGCCAGCTCTCTCCCCCAGGGCGTCTGCCTTTGGGATCCAGCCTTGAAGGCAATCCTTTTCTAGAACTAGGAGCTCCCAGGATAAAACTTGGGAACTGACGACGTTACCTACCATTGAAAGAAATCCTTTCAACAGAGAATGAAGCCCAAAGAAGAGAATGGGAAACATCCTGACCTTTGTTCTAGTAGCTTCGGAAGTCAAGCTGGAAGGAGGATCTCTTATAGTCAGATTGGTTCATTCTTCTTTATGTTCTGTGATCCAAGAACTTCTTTTAGCTTACTCTAGAGAAAAATGGGTTTCCAGTCTCCTGAAATCAAGACTGCCAAGAGTAATAATGTACCATTTCATACAGATTGACTCTCCAACTCAACCTCTGAGATCCTAACTTTCCTTAAAACCAAAAGAAAACAAATGAGCAGAACAAGGGCTAGAAAGTATCTTAGAAACTATTAGTCTCTATTACAGGTTGGATTGTGTCCCCTCCCCACAAGAGATATATTAAAGTTCTGGCCCTGGCACAGTGGCTCACGCCTGTAATCCCAGCACTTTGGGAGCCCGAGGTGGGCAGATCACTTGAGCTCGGGAGTTCAAGACCACCCTGGCCAACATAGCGAAAGCCTGTCTCTTCTAAAAACACAAAAATTAGCTGGGCATGGTGGTGCACACTTGTAATCCCAGCTACTCGGGAGTCTGAGGCAGGAGAATCGCTTGAACCCTGGAGGCGGAGGTTGCAGTGAGCCGTGATCACACCACTGCACTCCAGCCTGGGTGACAGAGTGAGACTCCACCTCAAAAAAAAAAAAAAAAAAAGAAGAAGAAGAAGAGAAGAGACACAGAGACAGGGAAACGAGAGAAGACGGCCACATGGTGACAGGTGCAGAGTGGAGTGATACAGCTACAAGCCAAAAAACATCAAGGATTGCTAGAAAACACCAGAAACTAGAAGAGGCAAGGAAAGGTTTTTCCCTACAGGTTTCAGAGGGAACATGGGCAAAACCTTGACTTCAGTCTTCTGACCTCCAGAGCTCTGAGACAATATGTGTTATTTTAAGCCACCCAGTTTGGCATACAGTATTTGGTAGCCCTCGCAAACTAATAGTTTCTAAGATACTTTCTATCCCTACGTTGTTCTGCTTTGCTTGCTCTTATGTGGTTGAGAAGGAGCCAAAGGTACCAAGTTCTTTTCCTTGTGAAGTTCAGATGGATGCCCAGATGAATGGGGCAAGAGGGATGAGGGAGGGGATTACAGACTGTGGGATTATAGACTTTTAGCATAAGGCTTTGATTCCAACAGTTGTCAAATTGAGGTTACACACTGAGTCTTGGTTAGGGGGGCACTTCAGACAGTCCCTGACATACAGCAGACCCTCAAAAAAGGTTGCTTTTCTGGATATATTACATTAATACAAAGAAGAGCTGAAGAAATACATTCAAAAGCTGTTTGATGTGAGCTCAACTGCTGACTCCATCCCCCAGCCCAGTTCCATGCTGCTTCTGTCCACTCCTTTATTTTTTTGGATTTTTGCCAAAGTTCCACGATGTAAAGGCCCCCTCTTCAAGGAACATTTATTTAGAATGTCTTGCTACACTCAAAAACACAAATCTCTCTTGGTTTGTACCTTGTTGTCTTAACCAGAGCAAAATCCAGTTGGTAAACAAACCAAAAAAAAAAAAACCAAAACCTATTTTGGCCTCCACAGCTGCCACCCCTTACCACCATCTCTCACACATTTTCTAGTATGTAAACAACTTGTGACTGTGAGGACGAGTAGATTATCACACGGATAGAAACTGAGAGTACAGCCATTCATCGCTCTGTGGACAAATCTTCAAATCCATGCCTTTTCACTCACTGGAATGTAAGAAGTTAACGGTATTTTCACAGGATAAATCTGGATGTTTCCATAAATCTTAAGTTGTTCATGCTAACCACGAGTGTGTCCATTAGTAATACAAGAGATCTCCAAAAGATTTAGGAGAGACATTGGTGAAGGTGTTTATTTTTATTTATTATTATTTTAAATTAAATTAAATTTTCATAGAGTCTTGCTGTGTTGCCCAGGCTGGTCCTGTTGTTTCCTTTTCCCTTTCTTTCCTTCCTTCCTTCCTTCCTTCCTTCCTTCCTTCCTTCCTTCCTTCCTTCCTTCCTTCCTTCCTTCTTCCCTTCCTTCTTTCGTTCCTTTTCTTTCTTTCAACAGTCTCACTATGTTGCCCAGGCTGGAGTGCAGCGACACCATCAGGGCTCACTGCAGCCTCTACCTCTGCAGGATCAGGTGATCCTCCTGCCTCAGCCTCCCAAATAGCTGGGATACATAGATTTGGAGTGGGTATCCATTTCAGGTAGGAGGAAGAACAGTATTAGCAAAGGCAGAGACAAGAAAGCACCATGCATTTTGGAGATAATAGAATCAAGCTTTTCGGAGTGGAAGGGATTTTAACACATTGGTTAGTCCAGTGATTTTTCATATCACGTTAAATTGCAGAACTCTAAAAGATGATTTAGAGACAATGTACAAAGCAGACAAAAGTGGAGCTGATCTGAGTAGATTGGGGTGGATCTAGTGGGACCCAGCCATGATGATATGAGAGACCCATGTGTAACCTTCATAAGAGAAATGTAAACTGAAGTCAAGATAAGGTTTGGTTAACAAATACAGATAGGAGGAGAATTGAATAAATAGAGACATTCATGTCCCTGGGTGGAGAAGTGTCCTTTGTTACCTAATTAATGTATACCTTTACTGCTATTCCAACTCAACCCTCATGGAAGTTTTGTAGAACTTAATCTTTTTTTCAGAAAGAAGACTCTAGAATTAGGAGAATTACTCTAACATTTAACAGTATATTGTAAAACTGTAGTAATTTGCATTCTGTATATTTATCACATAATACTATAATACTTTCTAATACATAATAAAGAACAGTGTGATAATGGGTATACAAGGCTTATCCAAAGATAAGCCTTATTATACAACAAAATTAAATACATGAGAAAAAGCCATTACAAAATCAAAGGGAAAGATAAAGAAAAATGGAGTTTTCTTTGGGAATAATATATACGTCATCTGGATAAAACTCCTATTGTTATTCACTACAAACCTATACCAAAATAAGTTCCAGATGATTTAAGGTTTTAATATATTTTAAAATATAAAAAAGAATAAAATAAATTAAATAGGTAGTAAACATCTAGATAGAAAAATGACATTCTGGGCTGGGCGCGGTGGCTCAAGCCTGTAATCCCAGCACTTTGGGAGGCCGAGGCGGGCGGATCACGAGGTCAGGAGATCGAGACCATCCTGGCTAACATGGTGAAACCCCGTCTCCACTAAAAAAATACAAAAAACTAGCCGGGCGAGGTGGCGGGCGCCTGTAGTCCCAGCTACTCGGGAGGCTGAGGCAGGAGAATGGCGTAAACCCGGGAGGCGGAGTTTGCAGTGAGCTGAGATCTGGCCACTGCACTCCAGCCTGGGTGACAGAGTGAGACTCCTTCTCAAAAAAAAAAAAAAAAAAAAAAAAAAAAAAAAAAAAAAAAAAAAAGAAAAATGACATTCTGTACTAAGAAACACTTGAAATCGAAAGATGAACAGATTTTAATAGATACAATGTTAAATTGCTCTAAGTAAAAAATAAAAATAAAATCAATAACCAAAAATAAGGCACCAATAGGCTGAAAAGTGCAAAAACAAACACTATACAAACTTAATAACCTTTTTGTGTGATTTCATAAAGTAAGGAACATCACCAAGACCTTCCCCACAAAATGAGTAGACAACCCACCAAATAAAATTTGCAAACACATATATGGAAAGATGATTAAACATATTTGCAGGCAAAGAAATACAGACTTTGGCCGGGCGCAGTGACTCACGTCTGTAATCCCAACACTCTGGGAGGATGAGATGGGTGGATTGCTTCAGCCCAGGAGTTTGAGAATAGCCTGGCAACACGGTGAAACCCTGTCTCTACCAAAAATACAAAAAAGTTATCCAGGGTTGGTGGCGCACACCTGTAGTCCCAGCTACTTGGGAGGCTGAGGCAGGAGGATCACTTGAGCCTGGGGGGTTGAGGCTGCAGTGAGCCGAGATGGCACCTGCACTCCAGCCTGGGCAACAGAACGAGAACTTGTCTCAAAAAAAAAAAAAAAAAAAAGGAAAGGAAATATATAGGCTTTGATTTTTTTTGTCATTCTAGCCAATTAACCTTTTCTAAAGAAATTATTATGAAATTCCAACTAGCCTAAAAGTAAAAGTTTTTTTTTTTTCTTTTTTGAGACAGTCTCATTCTGTTGCCCAGGCTGGAATGCAGTGGTGGAATCTTGGCTCAATGCAACCTCCACCTCCTGGGTTCATGATGCAATTCTCCTGCCTTAGCCTCCTGAGTAGCTGGGATTACATGCGTGTGCCACCACACCAGGCTAATTTTTGTATTTTTAGTAGAGACAGGGTTTCACCATGTTGGCCAGGCTAGTCTTGAACTCCTGACCTCGGGCGATCCAGCTGCCTCCCCATCCCAAAGTGCCAGGATTACAGGCGTGAGCCACTGTGCCCCACCTAAAATAGTATTTTTAAGCGTCTATCCTTAAAATAATTCAAAAAAGTGAGAAAAGTTAGATGTACAAAGCCATTCAGCGCATTATTATTTATAATATCAAAAAGCTAATATGCAAACAAATGAATAAATTAAGCCACAATGGAAGATTGGTTAAGTAAAATGGAATATACTAACTTGATAGCAGATTATGCATTCATTTAAAATTTTTAATGCAAAAACTGTGCAAAATGATTTTATGTTGAGTAGAGACAACAGCAAACCTGTGTTACTCCTACTGTATCCCCAGTGCTTAGCACAGCACCTTGTCCCCAGTAGCGAACCAATATGATTTGTTAAGTGAATGAAAACTGCACACACATGGTATGACTCTGGACCATGTAAAACCTACTTACAGAGAAAAGAATGAAAAGAAATAACAATAATGGTAGAAGTGTAGAAGCTATACTCCTACTTTACATTTCTTTTCATTTTTTGAAAAAAAAAATAAGAAGAGGCAATGCCCAAAATATTATACAGGGAGTACCTATAATTGTTCATCAAACTTTAACTGGGTGTCCTGTATTGTTATTTGCTAAGTCTAGAATACCTACTAAACATCAGATTTCTAATCCTTATAGTTAATGTTTGCTTGTTTTATATAGACATATGTTTTTGAGACAGGATCTGGCTCTATGACCCAGGCTGGAGGGCAGTGGCACAAACGCAGCCCACTGCAGCCTTGCCTCCTGGGCTCAAGTGATCCTTCTGCCTCAGTCTCCCAAGTAGCTGGGACTGCAGATGTATGCCACCATGCCTAACTAATTTTGAAATTTTTTGTAGAGGTAGGGAGTAGCACTTTGTTGCCCCGGCTGGTCTTGAACTCCTCAGCTCAAGTGATCTTCTCGCCTTAGCCTCCCAAAGTGCTGGGATTACAGGCGTCAGCCACTGGGCTCAGCCCCTAACAGTTAATTTTTGAAGTTTATTGAACCAATCAGTTTCCTTTTTGCATGGTTATTTTTTTCTTCCTCATATATAATTGTGTGTATTTTTTCTGTATAGAAAAAGTGTAAACAAAGAGAAAAAACTGCACTAAATCCCGCTACCAAAGATAACTACCATTTATATTTTAAGACATTCCCTACATATATGCATATAAGATTTATATATGTAGTTTTACACATATGAAATCATACCATAGATGCTTTCTTATAATCGTGTTTTTTGCTATTTATGTTTTCCTTGACTGCCAATTTCACTGCCTGTTCAGAGGTCTGACTTCCATAAAAATCCCATTTACTTACCATTCCCAGGGGCCAGCAGTACATGGGCCACATATGCAGATGATTAACTGGTAGTTTGTTGTTTTTCTGGCAAATCACATAGCACAGGCTTACAGAGGGGCCTCCCTTGAGAGCACAAGCCCAGAACCTGTTATCTAAGCCCTCCAGAGTCTTGAAAAAGAGACACAATTTTGTGAGGAATATGTTCATGTGAATTGGTACTTACTAGGCTTTATTTCATCTCATACCAATTTTGTTCCAGAAACTTCCTAGAAAGCTATGAAAATATGAGACAACGACCATGGATAATACGATATCTGGGAGAGGTACTGATTACACAATGCAGTCTTTTTTTTTTTTGAGACAGAGTGTCACTCTGTCACCCAGGCTGGAGTGCAGTGGTGCAATGTTGGCTCACTGCAAGCTCCACCTGTCAGGTACAAACAATTCTCCTACCTCAGCCTCCTGAGTAGCTGGGCTTACAGGTGCACGCCACCATGCCTGGGTAATTTTTGTATTTTTTGTGGAGATGGGATTTCACCACGTTGGTTAGGCTGGTCTCAAATTCCTGAGCTCAAGTGATCCACCCACCTTAGCCTCCCAAAGTGCTGGGATTACAGGCATGAGCCACCAGGTACATGAGCCACCTGGCCCATGCAATGCAATCTTAGCGGCTGAATTCAACATTTATTGAGTAGCTACTATAGGCCAGACACAGGGTTAAGCACACAAAGAATAGGAAGACCAAGAAAATGTACCCCAGCCAGAGGAAGCTTCAACTTACTCAACATAATATGAAATAGACATTCATCTATGATTCTACCATTCAGAAATACTATTATTAACATCGATCCAGATATAATAATTATAACGCCTAGCACTTACAGAGTTTTTCTTTTTTCTTTCTTTCTTTTTTTTTTAAATAGAGACAGCCTCTCACTAGGTTGCCCAGGCTGGTCTCGAAGTCCTGGGCTCAAATAATCCTCCCACCTCGGCCTCTCAAAGTGCTGGGATTACAGGCGTGAGCCACCACATTCAGCCTGCAGCTCTGATTTTATACAGACTTTAAGAGTTTTAATAGTCACTTATGAAATCCTCAAAATATTATTGCAATATACAATTTGTATTTCTATTGCATGGATGAAGAAACTGAGGCAAAGAAAGATTATTTAACTTGCCTTAAATTGCACAGCTACAATGTGGTAGGGCCTCAATTCAAAACCAATGTCTCTCCATAGATGAGACAGAGAGAGCGAGAGAGAGAGAGAAGAGAAGAGAGATGACAGTGCTTTGGAAACCAGATTTTGAAACAAATTGCATACAACACTTACTATGTGTCAATTACTGTCCTGAGTATTTTAAATATTATGATTTATTTTATCCATAAAGTTAGCATGTACTACTTATTTCATCCAGACAACTTAGTGACCACAAGTGACTTTAAGAACCTTAACAAGGGCTAGACTGCCACAACAACTGGGGTTGCCTTGCATTTCATTAGAGCTTCTCTACATTAGGGGGTTCTGCCTCACCTGAAAATCAAGATCCTTTAGGTTAAACTTTTCAAGTCTGCTTTCCCAGCCTTGACTTTCATGGTCACACCTGAAGTTGTTTATCTCTGGACCCATCTCTGGGAAGGTTTAGGCATGATTGATAAATGCCCATGCACAGGTGAGCAACAGCCCCGGATTGTTAGCTGTATAATTGCATCCATACACCTGAAAAATGTGAGCAATTTCGCTCCAAGCTCTAAGGTGGTCATATGAGCAGATTTTCAAGTGATGTGTGGGAAACTGAGAACACAATTGTCAGCCTGGGAGAAATGAGCACCACCCAAAGGGAGGTAGTCCTGGGAGGTGGCGCTGTGCAGACCTCCAGGACCCAGCGGTATCAGCTGCCTTGAGCGAGTGAAGCTCCATGGTAAGTGTGCCAGAGAACAGCTTTCATTTCCTCTCATCCGTCCCTTTCTCTTGGGCAAAATGAACCGTAAAGTTTATATTCACTTTAGTGTATACATTTTAAATATGCCCTATAAAACCACAGGCGTAATGAATTCAAGATGCCCACATCATAGTAATTCTGCATACAAGCTGTGTTTTATGATTTGGATCCAGTCTTTTTAGGATTTTTCAATAGGACCAGACTCCAGACTGCAGGGAAATGAAAAGAAGGATAATGATATGAAGTTTCACGTCACTGCTCAGTTTCCAACACTGTTGTCCTGTAGTCACCAAGTGGGTGCATTCTTTGTGTGCAGTGAAGTGAGTGGATGGCCCCAGGCTAAGCAATGCCCAGGTAGGAGGGACGCTTGGCCTTCCTGTGCTCCTCCTACTGGCTCTAGGTGTCCTCTGTGGGTTGTGATTGGTCATGTGAGCAAGCGAGCACATGGGCCTGTGTACATTTCTGCATTTCTGGGCTAGCCCTGCCTTGCAGGTGCCAGAGAAACCTGTGCTTCAGTAGGGTCAGATTGGTCATGCATCTGTGCTCAGATTGAATGAGTGGCCTCCCTGAAGAATTCCAGCTTGCAGAGGCACTTTCAAAATGCAGTGAGCTCAGGTTCCAGGAGCTGTTACGGCAGTTTTTGTCTTGACACTCCTTTCCCCTGAACTCCACTTTGGGAAGAAGGAAAGAAGCCACCATGGGCCAGGCGGGTGACAGAGCAAGCCCTAGCCAGATCGCAGGACATCAGAGGCCTGTTCCTTCACTCCAAAGTGGGCTTCATTTACTCCTTTGCAAGCAACAGGACAGTCTGTTCAATGTAGGGGAGCCTTTAAGACATGGGGGCGGGGAGGGGTCGTATTTTTGGCCTCACTCCTGCTCTGCGGCCTTTCTCATGAATGCAGACCAATGTGCATGAATGTGGCCAGGACACAGGCTTTTCGCTCAGAACGCTCACATGAAATGTTAAGGATCTCTTGTTCCCTGTAACTTTAGACGAGGTTTCAAAACACAGAATCCATGCTGGAACCACCAGGCCAGCAGCGGGTGGTGGGCTGTCTTTGGAGCAGATGGAACAAAGGATTGGGTTCCCAAGTTCCTATGGTAAGACAAAAGGGCAAGATGTCAACCCAGGACCACCCAAGGAAAATTAAATACAGATCGACCTTTTGATGGTTTATGTTAACAGAGGGGAGATGGGGTTTTGATCTTGGGAAAAACAAACATCACAAACTCTACCATAATCACTGTTTCTCACACCCTACAGTAGAGTAGCAAGAACTGCTAGGTAGCCACAAACACACAAGTGGGGTGGGAGCTTCTGTTTCTTCTGTTGTTCAGTGTGCCTTCCATGGGCTAGAGAGCATAGGGCAATGTCAAGAAAAGGCGCCCTGGGTTTCCCAGCCAGCCACTGAGAAAGAGAAAAAAACGAGTCGTCCAGCAGTCAACTCCCCTTTCTCAACTCCATATCTGGGATCAGAGGCCCTCCTGGCTCAGCCCTGGATCGGGGGCAGACCACCCACCCACACGTCCCTCTCAGCCACAGCAGTGCCCATCACACTGGAGCTCCTACGCAGCCTGGGATTACAGGTGGAATAAACATTGCCAACTCTATTCTCAACCCAAATCTTTTTCTAGCTTTTTTAAAAAATGCATTATGAGGCTGGGCACAGTGGCCCACGCCTGTAATCCCAGCACTTTGGGAGGCCAAGGCGGGCGGATCACCTGAGGTCAGGACCAGCCTGGCCAATATGGTGAAACCCCATCTCTACTAAAAATACAAAAAAATTAGCTGGGCATGGGGGTGGTCACCTGTAATCTCAGCTACTCAGGGGGCTGAGACAGGAGAATCACTTGAACCCGGGAGACGGAGGTTGCAGTGAGCCGAGATGAAGTCATTGCACTCCAACCTGGGTGACAGAGCAAAACTCCATCTCAAAAAAAAAAGAAAAGAAAAGAAAAGACAAAAACCGTTAGTGAAAAATTTCAAGCATACTCAGAAGCAGAGAACATTCTACAAGGAACCCGAGATTCAGCAGTTACCAAGATTTGCCACACTTCTTCATCTATCCCAATTTTCCTCTTTCTTTACAGCAAATTCCAGATATCATGTCATTTTAGCCCCTCATCCTTCGGGATGCATCTCTAAAAATACGGACATTTTCTTATAGAATTTCAATGTCATTGTCACTCCTAAAAAATTAACAGTAATTCCTTGATATTGTCTATATCACAGTCCATATCAGATTTCCTGTATTTCATAAAATTGTCTTTATTAGTTAAGTTTCGTTAGTAGCCAAGAAAGATCTGCACATTTCATGTAGTTGTGATGCCTCTAGGTTCACCTTTCCTGCCCTACTCCTTGAATCAGCCATTTCTCTAAGAGTCCTTGGTTTCTTTTATTGGAAAATGGTGGTAGAAACTGAGTCACTGTGCCCGGCCGATTCATTTTTATAATCCCAGCACTTTGGGAGGCCGAGGGAGACGGATCACCTGAGGTCAGGAGTTCGAGACCAGCCTGGCCAACATAGCAAAACCTCGTCTCTAGTAAAAACACAAAAAATTAGACAGACGTGGTGGCAGGTGCCTGTACTTGGAAGCCTGAGGTGAGAGAATTGCTTGAACCTGGGAGACAGAGGTTGCAGTGAGCCGAGATCGCGCCATTACTCTCCAACCTGGGCAACAGAGAGAGACTCTGTCTTAAAAAAAAAAAAGAAAAGAAAGAAAGAAACTAAGAACTAGGCCTGTTGCTATTGCTCAGTTATTGGGGTGCTTGTTGCTATTGGGGTGTTATTGCCTCTAAGCCTTTCAGCTGAGAGAGCAAGGAAATATATGTCCATATACTATATTTGCCTATGTATATCCATATATCTAAAAATAGTTCTATATGTACCATCTGTATCAGTATTAAGCTAAGCATGAGTCATACTGATGTCTCCAATGCTAATTCAGTGCCATCTGGATCTTTCTAACACCCTCCCTTGCTTACCTGTAACCTCCCACTCCAACAGTGAGAAAACTGGCTTCCAACATCCATATTTACCCTTGACTTCTTCTTTTTTTTTTTTTTAAGATGGAGTATTGCTCTGTCTCCCAGGCTAGAGTGCAGTGGTGTGATATAGCTCACTATAGCCTCCAACTCCTGAGCTCAAGCGATCCTTCCACCTCAGTCTCCCAAGTAGCTGAGACTACTACTACAAACCATCAAGCCCAGCAAATTTTTATTTTTTGTAGAGATGAAGTTTTTCTTTGTTGCCCAGGCTCCTTGACATCTTTTTAACCTACGTCCACCCTCCAGAAAAAATCACTACAAAATCCATTCTAAGTTATTTAAAACAGAATAGGAATTTATCAAGTGATTTTTTTTCGCGGGGGTGGGGCAGTGGAGTCTCACTTTGTTGCCCAGGCTGGAGTGCAGTGGCGTGGTCTTGGCTCACTGCAATCTCCACCTCCTGAGTTCAAGAGATTCTCCTGCCTCAGACTCCCGAATAGCTGGGACTACAGGTGTCCACCACCACGTCTGGCTAATTTTTTTTTTTTTTTTTTGAATTTTTAGTAGACATGGGTTTCACCATGTTGGTCAGGCTGGTCTCGATCTTCTGACTTCAGGTGATTCACACACCTTGGCCTCCCAAAATGCTGGGATTACAGGCATGAGCCACTGCCTGTATATTTTTAAATATACTACCAAAATTTCCATGGGAGTCCAAGAATCAGGTGTGGGGCTTTGCAGCTAGCGCCACTCCAGACCAACTGTGCACAAATGTGGCAGGCCACATGTTTTTCATTCAGAATGCTCAGATGAAATGCCATGCCAGGCCCGGGCTCTGCCAGTGTGTGGTGCCAGAATCTCCACCACTGCTGCCCCAAAGCCAGGCACCCACACCACCACCCTCTCACAGGAGCTGTTTCCTTGCATTACCTTCCTTCTAAACAATGTCTCGGTTGGGCTCTCCCTGGCAGAACCTGTGTCAAAGACTAAGCCCTAACCCCAAGGGAAAGTGAGCTTCCTGCTTCCTCCAAGGGAAGTCAAGATTCATAGGGCATGAAATTCCCCAAAGAGAGAAAAGCTGTCCAAAAGATGTTGGGTGGCTATTTTAAAAATTATGTAGCCAGAGGGTTGGGCACAGTGGCTCATGCCTATAATCCCAGCACTTTGGGAGGCTGAGGTGGGCAGATCACCTGAGGTCAGGAGTTCTAGACCAGACTGGTCAACATGGTGAAACCCCGTGTCTACTGAAAATACAAAAATTTGCTGGGCATGGTGGTGCATGCCTGTAATCCCAGCTACTTGGGAGGCTGAGGTAGGAGAATCACTTGAACCCAGGAGGTGGAGGTTGCAGTGAACTGAGATTGTGCCACTGTACTCCAGCCTGTGTGACAGAGCGAGACTCCGTCTCAAAAATAAGTAAATAAATAAGTAATAAAAATAAAAATTACAGAGTAGGATTTTGTGCCAACCAAAATCATTCCTAACTAAGAATCTGCACGGGAATCACCAAGCCCAGAGGGTACTCTTCAGGCTTTATCCTATTGGCCTCATTGTGCTATCTATGGGTGGGCCCAGGGTTCCTTCAGGTAAGTTGTTGGAAGTCTCACCCCTGACTGCTGCTACAATTCTCTCTCCTTTCCTCTTACTTTGCAGGTAATTGTTTCTCAGCCTCTCATGGGCCCTTCTTCCTATACACATTTTATGTATTTTTTTCAATTATTTATTAATTGAATAGGTAATATACACATGGTAAGAAACAAAAGGTAAAAGGGGGTGTATAGTAAAAGTTAAGACTATCTTCCTTACTATCCATGTTATTTCCCTCTCCAAAGACTGTCTGTTAGTTTCCTATATTTTCTTCCAGAGATATTCTATGTATATATAATCAAAAATATTCAGCTGGGCGCGGTGGCTTATGCCTGTAATCCCAGCACTTTGGGAGGTCGAGGCGGGCGGATCACATGGTCAGGAGATTGAAACCATCCTGGCCAACATGGTGAAACCCCGTCTCTACTAAAAATACAAAAATCAGCTGGGCATGGTGGCATGTGCCTGTAATCCCAGCTACTCAGGAGGCTGAGGTAGGAGAATCACTTGAACCAGGGAGTCAGCGGTTGCAGTGAGCCAAGACTGTACCACTGCACTCCAGCCTGGCAACAGAGCAAGACTCCATCTCAAAAAAAACAAACAAAATTCATAAATTTTTCCATCCAACTTCCGGAATGAAGGTGTATCATGCTTTACACCTTCAGCCTGCATTTTGCTTCTTTTATTTAATTATATATCCTGGAGATGGTTTAATAGCAAAGCATGTAGAACAGCTTAGTTTTTGTAAACACTGCCTTGTATTCCATTGTATTATTAATTATTCATTAAACTAGTCCTATATTAATGGATGACTATTTCAAATCTTTTACTTATTACAAACAAAGCTGCAATGAAGAAACTTGTATATCCATAATCTTGTATATGTGCCAGCACATCTGCAGGAAAATTCGCAGAAATAACATTTCTGGGGCAAGGGGTATGTACATTGCAAATTTTGATGAATACCATCAATTACTTTGCATAAATGTACTCATGTCTGTTCCCACAAACAAAACATGTGATAGTGTCTCTTCCCTAACCTCTTACCAACACGGTCATCACCAGATTTTTTTTTTACCTTTGCCAATCTAATAGGTAACCCATGCGACCTCATTTTAGTTTTGTGCCTTTGTATGTCTTGTGTTAAAAATCAGGTAAAGTATCGTGTTAGGCCAGGCACAGTGGCTCACGCCTGTAATCCCAGCACTTTGGGAGGCCGAGGCAGGTGGATCAGGAGTTCAAGACCAGCCTGGCCAACATGGTGAAACCCCATCTCTACTAAAAATACAAAAATTAGCTGGGTGTGGTGGCGTGTGCCTGTAACCCCAGCTACTCGGGAGGCTGAGGCAGGAGAATCACTTGACCCAGGAGGCAGAGGTTGCAGTGAGCCAAGATCACACCACTGCACTCTAGCCTGGGCAACAGAGCAAGTCTTTGTCTCAAAAAACATAAATAAAAAACATCATTTTACCTGACTTAAGTCACAGAAGAGGAAATGCACTGGTTTTCCTCTTCTGTGGCTTGTCTCTTTGTATCCTTTGCCACCTTTTCACTGGGAAGTTAGTAATTTATATTGATTTATAAGAATTCTTTATAAATTAAGGAGATTGTGCTAGGTGAAGATCTGGAAAAAGGGCCTTCCAGGGAGGGAAACAGCCAGCACACACCCAGGACCAAGCAAAATGTGTCCTGGGAAAAGAAAGACCCATGATGTAGCACACCGGGAGAAGCCAAATGACGTCACAGGGCGGAGGCCACGTCACACTGTATCTGATCACCCCGCGATGTTTTCCTAACTGCAATGGGAAGCCGCTAGAGAGTTTTAAGCAGAATCCGCTGAGGAGAATTTGGATCTGGCCACCTGCATGAAGGGTGGTAACATTTATCAAGATGGGGAAGATGAAGAAGAGGATGATTATGATGGTAAAGCCTAGGGAGGGATAAAAAGTTCTACTTTCGATGTTTTAACCTGGAGAGGCCTGGCTATCCGCCTTGGAGAGTCCAGCAGACTGGTGGATTTCTGAGTTTAGCATTCAAGAGAAAGGTCAGTGCTACAGATAAAATTTGGAGTCATCAGCATCTGAATAGCATTTACAGCCTGAGTCAGGGTGAAATCACCAAGGGCGAAAGTACTGAGAGGAAGGGACTTCAACCTTTAGAACGCAGGAGGAGGCACCAGCGAAGGAGGCAATGAGATAGGAGTAAAGCCAGGAGAGAGTGGTGCCCACGGAGCCAAGAAAAGGCCGTGCTTCTAGAGGAAGGTGTCAGCCACTGAACGCCATAGTGAAACCAAGTTGATGAGGATTGACCAGTGACTTAGGCAAATGGGGATCAGTGGTAACCTTGACGATGGTAATTTCAGTTCTCTGGTGGAGATGGAAGCCAAAGGGCAGTGAGTTGAGGATGGAGTTGAGTAGAAACAGCACAGATAATTCTCAAGAACTCTTGCCATGCAGAAGAGCAAGGGCAAAGGATTGGGAAGTTGCTACAGGGTAATGTGGGCTCAGGGCTTTTTGGGTTTTGTTTGGTTGGTTTCTTTTTTTCTTTCTTTCTTTTTTTTGAGACAAAGTCTCGCTCTGTTACCCAGGCTGGAATGCATTGGCACAATCTCAGCTTACTGCAACCTCTGCTGCCCAAGTTCAAGCAATTCTCCTGCCTCAGCCTCCCAAGTAGCTGGAATTACAGGCACCTGCCTCCATGCCTGGCTAACCTTTGTACTTTTAATAGAGACTGGGTTTTGCCATGTTGGCCGGGATGGTCTTGAACTCCCAACCTCGGGTGATCCGCCTGCCTCGGCCTGTTGGTTGACCCAAAGTGCTGGGATTACAGGCATGAGCCACCACACCCAGGCAGTTGGTTGTTTTTAATTATGGATACTCATGGGTCTATTGATCAGAATGACCCAGTGGAGATGGAAAAATTGATGACACCAGAGACAGGAAGGAAATTGCTGGAATGAAGTCCTCTAATCACTTTGCAACCTCTTTCAGGAACGTTAAGCACAGCCTCCTCTGAAGTAAGAAGTGAGTGAGTAGGGTGTGGAGTGGCCTGGAGTCCTAATGGCACCCTGAAAGCTGAATGTGATGAATGTGGAGTGGTGAAGGAAGGTGGCAGGAGAAGCAGCAAGATAAAAGGAAGAGAAACTAGCATATACTGGGCAGTAACCTTGTGCCAGGCAGACATAGGAACTTTGAAGTACCTTTGGAAGAATGGTTTGAATATTTATATCCTTTGTTTTGGATTTTCATTGTGGTAAACTATACATAACCTAAAATTTCAGAGTGGGAGACAATCTTCACAATCTATACATCTGACACAGGACTTACATCCAGAATCTGCAACGAACTCAAACAAATTAGCAAGAAAAAAATGAACAATCCCATCAAAAAGTGGGTTAAGGACATGAATAGACAATTCTCAAAAGAAGATATACAAATGGCCAACAAGCGTGTGGAAAAATGCTCAACATCACTAGTGATCAGTGGAATGCAAATCAAAACCACAATGCGATACCACCTTACTCCTACAAGAATGGCCATAATCAAAAAATAATAGATATTGGCGTGGATGCAGTGAAAAGGCAACACTTCTTCACTGCTGGTGGGAATGTAAACTAGTACAACCACTCTGGAAAACAGTGTGGAGATTTCTAGAAGAACTAAAAGTAGAACTACCATTTGATTCAGCAATCCCACTACTGGGTATCTACCCAGAGGAAAAGAAGTCATTACACGAAAAAGATACTTTCACACGCATGCTTATAGCAGCACAATTCACCAGTGCACAAATGTGGAACCAACCCAAATCCCTGTTAATCAATGAGCGGATAAAGAAACTGTGGTGTATATGTTCGATGTAATACTACTCAGCCATAAAAAGGAATGAATTAATGGCATTCACAGCAACCTGGATGAGATTGGAAACTATTATTCCAAGTGAAGTAACTCAGGAATGGAAAACCAAACATCGTATGTTCTCACTCATAAGTGGAAGCTAAGCTGTGAGGATGCAAAGGCATAAGAATGACACAGTAGACTTTGGGGACTCAGGAGGAAAGGATGGGAAGCAGATGAGGGATAAAACACTACAAATTGGGTTTAGTGTATACTGCTCGGGTGATGGGCGCACCAGAATCTCACAAATCACCACTGAAGAACTTATTCACATAACCAAATAGACCTGTGGAATTCCCCAAAAACTTGTGGAAATAAAAAATTAAAGAAAAAAACAAAATAAAGTGGAGAAGTATAAAATAAAATTTAAAAACCCTAAAATTTTACCATTTTTACCATTTTTAGGTACACAACTCAGTGGCAGTAAACCACAGTGTTGTACAACCATCACCACTATCCACCTCCAGAACTTTATCATCCCAAACTGAAACCGTATCCATTAAACAATATTCCCCTTTCCCCTCCTCCTAGCCCCGACTAAGCTCTTCTGCTTTCTGCCACTATGACTTTGCCTATTATAGGTACCTCATGTAAGTGAAGTTATATAATATTTATCCTTTTGTGCCTGGCTTCTTTCACTTAGCATAATATTTTCAAGGTTCATCCATGTTGCAGCTTATATCAGAATTTCATTCCCTTTTATTATGGCTGAATAATATCCCACTATCTGTATAGACCACACTTGGTTTATGCATTTCCCTGTTGAGCAAAGCTTGGGTGTTTCTGCCTTTGGCTATTGTGAATGATGCTGCTATGAACATGGCTGTTTGAGTACCTGTTTGAGTCCTTGTTTTCAATTATTTGCGGCATGTATCTAGAAGTGGCACCCTTTTTTTTTTTTTTTCTGGTTAATGCCCACAGCAGCCCTCAGACAGGTGCTCTTCAGGCTGGGACCCCTTCTTTATTCCTTTAGTGGGAGGCCGTATGCTGCCAGCTCCCAACACAATTCCTCAAACTGGATTCCCCTTCTTTATTCCCAACACGGTTCCTCAAACTGGATATTGTCCACTGGTTTTGTTCTCAAATAGATTGAGGTTCCTCAGCAGTCTCTGGTCCTCAGCCTCTTAGTTCTATGGCTCTTTTGTTTGCAGAAGAGAGTCCCATCACAGGCTCTGGTGGGGAAGGTAGGCCACACCTCTTGGTCCCATGGCTGACTGCAGTGAGAAAGGGGTAAGCGTGAGGGGGCTGCCTTATTGGTATAAGGTGGTATAAGGTGCATGGTTATAGACGCCGCATGTATATGTCTGTAGGTAGACTTCTGCCTCAGTTTTTGGATCCTTTTGAGTTGCAAAAGAACTTTCTCTCCTGAAGTCACGCTGCTTCTGGAAAGAGCTAAAACCTGACTTTTCCAGGTAGAAAACAGTCATCTGAAAGCAAGTCATGATAACGTCATCACTTGAATATTTTGGATGTGCTAAAACATAACACTTTAAACACTAGAAGATAGATTATCATGATAGTAGATTGGGCTAGGAAAGTTACTTATAGAAAACAAGTAAAACAATAGAACTGCAATGATTTTTAACAGCTAAGATTTCCTGTAAACCACTATAGTCACAGGATAGCCTCTCCCTTAAGATATGCAATTATCTTGTGATCCAAAAATAGCTGGTGTCAGCATTGTTTCAGCAAAGTTTCCCTTAAAATATAATTTTGCTTTCCTTTTATTATGTTGTGATCTGCACTATTCTACAGAACCTCCTTCTCTTTACAAAGACATTCCTGGAATAAAAACCAATTTCGTGGCCCATGGGGGAGAAAAAAAAAGTAAGTTCTTAGTGAATATTTCTGGCTCCTTTCTGGATTGCAACAAGCCAGCGAGTACCTCAACAGAAATCCTGTTGGTGGGTGGGGCAAGGGTCAGAATTGGGGACTTGAATTACACAATGATAGGGTAGCCAGGATTATAGCTTTTTTTTTTAGACAGGGTCTCGCTCTGTCACCCAGGCTGGAGTGCAATAGCACAGTCTCAGCCTACTGCAACCTCTGCCTTCTGGGTTCAAGCAAACCAGCATCATAGCTCTTGCGCTGCCATGCGTAGATAACTGCGGCACACTTGTCCGTGATTTATGTACAAGTCATTATTTTTTGGATGGTGGGGTGCATTTTTCTTATTTTCTCTATCTTCTTTCTTTCTTTCCTTCTTTCTTTCTTTTTTCTTTCTCTCTTTCTTTATTTCCTTCTTTCTCTTTCTGTCTTCTTTCTCTCTTTCTTTCCTTCTTTCTCTCTCCTTCCTTCCTCCCTCCCTCCCTCCCTCCCTCCCTTTCTTTCTTTGATGGGTCTCCCTATGCTGCCCCGGCTAGTCTTGAGCTCCTGGGCTCAAGTGATCCTCCCTCCTCAGTTTCAGCCTCCCAAGTATCTGGGATTACAGACACAAACAACCGCTCCTCATTGTCTTTCTTCCTTCCTTTCCTTCCCTTCCCCTCCACTCCCTTCCACTCCCTTCCACTCCCCTCCCCTCCCCTTCCCTTCCCTTCTTTCCTTTTTGAGATGGAGTCTTGCTCTGTCGCCCAGGCTGGAGTGTAGTGGTGTGATCTTGGCTCACTGCAACCTCTGCCTCCCAGGTTCAAGCGATTCTGCTGTCTCAGCCTCCCGAGTAGCTTTTCAATTTGGTCTTATCAACTTTAAACTGATCTCAAATGTGTCTTACTTCCCTAATACAGTTTTCATATCTGTTCCTTAGTCATTAATACATAAGATATTTTGGGGGAGGTTGAGGTAGGTGGATCACCTGAGGTCAGAAAGTTCGAGACTAGCCTGGCCAACATGGTGAAACCCCGTCTCTACTAAAAATACAAAAATTAGCTGGGCGTGGTGGCGGGCGCCTGTAGTCTCAGCTACTCAGGAGGCTGAGGCAGGAGAATCTCTTGAACCCTGGAAGCGGAGATTGCAGTGAGCCAAGATTGTGTCACTGCACTCCAGCCTAGGCAACAGAGCGAGACTCTGTCTAAAAAAAAAAAAAAAAAAAAAAAAAAAAGATATTTTTCCTAGAGCTTTTGGTTTGTTTTGTGCTTCTTGGCTTGGTTTCTGGTGACTCTTGTTTGACGCTGTCTAGATCTTTTTCCACTTCAGAGTTTTGTTGTTGTTTCAAGATTTCCCAATTCTCTTTCTGGAGCACATTATTGCAGCTATTTGCTTTTTTCCCCCATTCCTTTTAGATATGTATCTTCATTTTAGTTTTCAGATTATATTTTCTTGAACTTAGATGAAAAAAGTATTTCTTCAAAATATAGTTAAATAAAGAATAAATCAGTGTTTAGATGACTACTGACCTATTTCTATTTTCAATTTTCAATCCTCTGGAGAATCAGTGGTAAAGATTATATTTGTGAAATTCCTTATGCCACACACTTGTTTGGATCCTTTTATGTGAAAAAATCTTTTTTCTATTCCATTTAGATTCCTTATATGGTATAAATCAAAATTATGAAAGCTTTTAAAAATAATGTTTATTTAATTGTTAATTCTGGCCCTGTGCAGTGGCTCATATCTGTAATCCCAGCACTTTGGGAGGCCAAGGTGGGAGGATCATTTGAGGCCAGGAGTTCCAGACCAACTTGGACAACACAGCAAGACACTGTCTCTATTTTAAAAAATTGTTAATTCTAAAAATATGTTCTTTGCTATTTAAGTCAGAAATACGATGAGAACAGTATCTGTCACATTACTCCTGAATATCCTTCTGGAATCCTGACCAATAAAATCAGATCAGGAAAACAAAGACACGCAAGTATTAGGAAGAAAGGAACAAAAAAGCAATTTAAAGATGATATGTTTGACTACCTAGAAAATCCAAGAGAAGTATTCTATTTTAAAAAGACATGCTTAAGGGGAAAACATCAAAAACACAGAACATCAATAAGAAAAAAATACGAATCATCTATAATTCTTCTAGTTAGAGGAAACCATTGTTAAAAATGAACAATTTGGAGCCAGTCATGGTGGCATGCACTTGTAATTCTAGCAACTCAGGAGGCTGAGACAGGAGGATCTCTTGAGGCCAGGAGTTCAAGACCAGCCTGGGCAACATAGTGAGACCCCCCCCGCCCCATCTCTTAAAAATTTTTGAAGTAAAAAAATGACAATTTGGTCTATATCTTTTGTTATGTTTTTGCACATATGTGTATATGTTTATGTGTTTCTACATACATTTATTCCAAACATCTTATATCTAATTATATGGCCGTTGACTGTTACATAAAATGTAAAGTGATTCTACAGAGGGACTTCCTGTATTACTGTGACAGAAATTGAGTCCCTGCTGTGAGAAAGGTGATAGAGAAAGAGCATTTCACCTGGGTCAGAGGACAGAGGACAGGGACCCAAGTCTGACCATAAAAAGTTCCAAAACACAAAAATGTTTTAAAACTTATTTGGTAGCAAACCTTAACCTAAAATGATGTAAGACTATTCAGCCTTTATTCACCCCAATTAGGATTAATATTCACATCGTATGAAAATATGTTACTGCATTACATTACGGGGATCTTCCAGAGGACCCCTGGGTTTCGGTTTTTGTTTTTTTTTTAGACGAAGTTTCATTCACTCTTGTCACCCAGGCTGGAGTGCAATGGCGCCCTTTCAGCTCACTGCAATCTCTGCCTTCCAGGTTCAAGCAATTCTCCTGCCTCAGCCTCCCAAGCTGGTATTACAGGCGCCCGCCACCATGCTGAGCTAATTTTTGTATTTTTAGTAGAGCCGGGGTTTCACCATGTTGGCCAGGATGGTCTCGAACTCTTGACCTCAGGTGATCCACCCACCTCGGTCTCCAAAAATGCTCGATTACAGGTGTGAGCCACCGTGCCCGGCCATCCCTCATAGTTTTATGCTCTGTGTTACCTTTCAAAAATCCAAAATATTATGAATTCTGAAGTCGTCCCCAAAGCTTTGGGCAAGAGATTATGTGTCTGCAATATACTGAGCAGTAGCCAGAAATGCCAAAAATATAGAAATACGTGTGCTACAGTCCAGGAACTCACAACCAAAGTTGAAATGGCAAGATATGTACACAGGAAAAGCTTTAAACCTTTCAAATAGACCATTAAGCAAATATGCATATAGTCTTAGTCTATGTTGACGTGAAGGGCTCTAGAGCACTGCCTATGAATGCTTACTTAATACGTGAGTGCCCCAAATTGTACAGAATCATGTTTGATGGATAGAGTCCTGACCTAAAAAACAGAAGAAGTGTGCCTGACCAGAGGGGAGGAAAAGATTCCTTTTTTTTTTTTTTTGAGGCGGAGTCTGGCTCTCTCGCCTAGGCTGGAGTGCAGTGGCGCTATCTCAGCTCACCGCAACCTCCGCCTCCCGGGTTCAAGCGAGTTTCCTCCCTCAGCCTCCCAAGTAGCTGGGACTACAGGTGGGCGCCATCCCACCCGGCTAATTTTTGTAGTTTTAGTAGAGACGGGGTTTCGCCATGTTGGCCATGATGATCGAGAGGAAAAGATTATTTATCATCCCTGTGTATTAGAGTCTTCTTAGTGGCAAGCATCAGAAACCTGACTTCAAATGAATGAAGCCAAAAAGGAAACTCTTGGCTCCTGCTTGGATGAAGCCCCCGTGTTGACCACCACCACCCCCTCAGTCCCACTTTCCTCTCTGTTATTTTTTTCTCCGGCAGGCGCTTTCCACATCGTGGGAATGATGGCCACTGCTGGTGTTCAGTCTCCAGTCTCTGCAGACTGCAATCCCAGGAAGGAAAAAGAAAGATCGTCTCTTGCCCTGTATCCATCTCAGTGTCTCAGAATGACCTAGCCTGGCCTTGCCGGCGTCTTGGCCCCTCCGCTGGTCTGATGACTGCACTTTGAGGGGGTGGGGGACGCTGACCTTGGTGGGAGGGGATGCAGGACTTTGTAACTGACAGCCATGCTCTAGTCACAGGGAAAGGAGATGGGTGATTCCAAAACCAAAGGGTGCTGGTACAAATGAAGAAAAAAAAAGAGGGGCCTCTTTGCAGAAGTGGTCACAGGGTGAGAGCAGAGGATGACGAGAGTCGAAAGGACCTCAGTCGCTCTTTGGTCACAGTGCTGACGTTCCTGCATATGCAAGAGGCATGGCATTCACAGGAGAGCAGTGACATAAGAAAGAGCTTTGGAAGTGCCTTGTGCTAAATTAGATGAGTCTTAAGAAGATGCTTAAAGGAAAGACGAGAAGTGCATTGGTAGGAGGAATGGAAGAGAGTATTATAGGTAGGAGTGTAGCATTTATCTGCTTAAATGATTTTGCTTCTGGCTGAGTCTAAATAAGAATATTCTTGTCAGTAGTTTTTTTTTTTTTTTTTTTTTTTTTTCTCCTATGCATGAGAAATTTCTGACTCCCTTCTGCATTGAGACAAACTTGTGAGGACAGGCTCATGTTTGATGGATGGAGCCCTGACCTAAAATATAGAAGAGGTGTGCTTGACAAGAGAAAAAAAGAGATCATTTATAATCCCTATGCGTGAGATTTTTCCAGTTGCAAGCACTGGCAACCTGACTTAATGTGAATTTAACAAAATTTATGCTGGGCGCGGTGGCTCACGCCTATAATCCCAGCACTTTGGGAGGCTGAGGCTGGTGGATCACCTGAGGTCAGGAGTTCGAGACCAACCTGGCCAGCATAGTGAAACCCCATCTCAACTAAAAATACAAAAATTAGCCCAACATGGTAGTGCAAGCCTGTAATCCCGGCTACTCACGAGGCTGACGCAGAATTATCACTGGAACCCAGGAGGCAGAGGTTGCAGTGAACCGAGATCATGCCATTGCACTCCAGCCTGGGCAACAGAGCGAGACCCTGTTGCAAATAATAATAATAATAATAATAATAATAATAATAATAAATTTGTTGGCTCTTTTGGAGAAATGTTAAGGAGCAGCAGACAACAATTTTCTGACTAGGGGCTGGTCCTATTATAATTCTGATATTATATATCGGAGCCTCCTACATTCAAGCTGCAATAACTTTCTAAACAGCTTGCTGAAAGTCACCCAGGGAATTATTTGTTGATGTTCCGGAAGAGGGAGATACAAAGGCAAAGGGACTGTTCCCGGAATTTTTCCTGAGTAATTAAGTTACAGTTGCTATTTGCAAGTCACTGCAAAGGAAATCTTCCAATAGATGCTACTTATTCAGCCATGTGTGCAAAACTAGATATTTCTTACATTAACATTGTAATTATATTTGGCATCATTTTTTGTTTTGCTCTAGATAGACAAAGATTAAGTCTTAAGTGCGCAAGTCAGAGAAAGAGAAGACACATTTCTGATGCCTTGGAGTAGTTCTGATCTGCTGAATTAGACACACACAAAGCCTGCCATAGACCAACCCCCAATCCATTATCACAGACTGAAGACCAAAGAGAGGAATAAATGAAACCCATAATGTGCTGAGCATTTTACACAAATCATCTTTGGAATTCTCACAATGCAAGGAAGATACCATTATCCCTATCTTACAAGATAAAGAAAGTAAATCTCAGAGAGCTTTTAGTCACTTTTCCAGGACCAGCCAGCTCTTAAGATATAAAGCCAGGATTCTAGAACTGAATCATCTGATTTCAAAGCCTGAGCAAGGAGGAAGTGGTGCAGGCCTATAGTCCCAGCTACTAAAGAGGCCGAGGTGGGAGGATCCCTTAACCCCAGGAGTTTGAGTCTAGCCTGGGCAACATAGCAAGAACCAATCTCAAAAAAAAAATTAACAAAGCAAGACTGTGAGCCCAGCTTCCTATTGGGTGGTATCTTTGGGGGATAATTAAGCTGTGTAACATGTAGCTTTTGATTTCCTTTTACAACTCCTCTCCTTAACACCTATAGATTTATTATCATCAAAATACAGTGTAGGCTGCACACAGTGGCTCATGCCTGTAATCCCAGCACTTTGGGAGGCCGAGGCGGGTGGATCACCTGAGGTCAGGAGTTCGAGACCAGCCCGACCAACATGGTGAAACCCTGTCTCTACCAAAAATACAAAAATTAGTCAGGCATGGTGGCAGGCGCCTGTAATCCCAGCTACTCAGGAGGCTGAGGCATGAGAATCACTTGAACCGGGGAGGCGGAGATTGCAGTGAGCCAAGATCATGCCATTGCACTCCAGCCTGGGTGACAGAGCAAGACTCAGTCTCAAAAAAAAAAAAAAAGAAAAGAAAAACATACAATGTAAAAAGCACAATCCAAGGAGCTGAAAATGCAAGAGAGAACTGCCTACAACCTTTGTTTGCCAGGAATTCACAAACTATTGGGAGAGAGAACCCAAATATGAAACAATAAACAAACTATGAGTGGAGTTGGACTGAGCAACCAGGGCCAGAAGCTGCTAGTGAAGCCCCAGTGCCCATTTCCCTTCTTCAGTAAGACAACCCTCCTCTCCTGCCTCCTGCCACTAGATAAGGCTGTAGCCATGTGGAACAGAGACTATACTTATGGCAGCCTTTATGGCAGTTTCATGTAAGTAAATTCTGTCTAGTGGGGTGAAAGCAGAAAGGACAAGTGCAGTTTCTGACGGCAGTCTTGAAGGAAAAGAACAATCCATTCCTCTTCCCTGCCTGTTAGAGCCTTGGCAGCCATCTTGAATCAGGAGGTGAGTTTGGAAGTGGAAGTCCCTCGTGGCGGAACTGCCTATGGGGGAAGCCTGCGGATCTGACTCTGAGGGGTTCAGCCTCTACCCTGGACTGCCCACCTCCATTCTTTTATGTGAAAGACAAGTAAACTTCAATCTAACTTAAACCATTGTTACTTTGGGTTTTTGTCATTGTAAGCAAGTTTAATCCTAATTACTAAAAAGGTACAGTTCTATAAGCACTCACCACCTCCCCCAAATCCTACTAGGTGACCTTCATTCAGCAAGTGACTTAACCTTTCCCAGGGTGGCTGAGAGAACCCAATGAGATCAACCCATAAGAGACCAGGAAAAAGTGCACGGGGCTTTGAGTTGGCCTGTGTGATGCAGTGTGACTGGGGGAAACAAAGGAAGAAACCTAATACCCAGGACTCATCAATTCACAATTTCCTGAACTGCTTTGGGGTCAGCACGTGCAGAATAATTTCTAAAACTGTGTAGCCTGTAGCCCCAGGGAGGCTGAGGTGGGAGGATCACCTGAGCCCAGGAGGTCGAGGCTGCAGTAAGCCATGATCATGCCACTGTATTCCAGCCTGGACGACAGGGTGAGACCCTGTCTCAAAAAATATATATATTTATTTATTTATTTAATTAAATAAAACCACGTAGCACAGACGTGAAGTTCTTTGTAGATTCTGAGCTGACAAAGTTCATGTGCTAGAGTAAGTGATTAAAGGTTTGATGAAAGAGATGAAGTATGAGTGGGGTGGTAAGAAATGAATCCGATTTGGTGTGCAAGTCATGACTCCTAACTACATGGAAACTCAACCCTGTTTGGAAAAGAAAAAAAGAAAAAAAGTGGGTGGGGAGGAGGTTGGTGGTTGAATCATGTAATTAAAAAGGCAAGAAGTAAGCTCAGGGAAGGCTGGATGGAGACCAAATGATGTCATTAGGATGTGGTCTCAGCTCTGCTTTCCTGAGTTCATTGCATTTTCATAAGATAAGCAGTGGTGTCTGGCAGCTGTGGATTTACATCCTATCAGCTCAGCAACCCGGGTGGAAAATACCTTCTTCCTTAGGGCTGCAGAGAAATCCTCAACCTACCTTAGTACCTGTGCCTCTGATTCTGTAGACCTGGGTCATATTCCCACCCCTGGAGTGGATGGGGGCAGAAGAATGTAGCCTCAGCCCCATCCAAACTGCAAGGATTAAGAGTTCAAAAAGGGTGGTTTCCAAAAGGAAAAGTGAGGCGCTCTTGGCAGGAGAAGGGGAGTTGATGCTGGGAGGAGTGTTATTCGAGTGTTATGGCAGAGAAGAGAAAAGGCAAAGATAGAAAGTCTAGAATGAATGGAATAGCATGAGCTGAATGGAAGAGAAAACTCAAGTAGGCAAGACAAGTGCTGGCAAGGGACCCTCTTCCTTTATATTATTTTTTTCTCTCTGTTTTTTCTTTTTTTTTTGAGATGAAGTCTCACTCTGTCACCCAAGCTGGAGTGCAGTGGTGCGATCTCAGCTCACTGCAACTTCTGCCTCCCCAGTTCTAGCGATTCTCCTGCCTCAACCTCCCGAGTAGCTAGGATTACCACATGGTGGGAGTAGCCACCATGCCCGGCTAATTTTTGTATTTTTAGTAGAGACGTGGTTTCATCATGTTGGCCAGGCTGGTCTCGAACTCCTGACCTCAGATGATCCACCCGCCTCAACCTCCCAGAGTGCTGAGATGACAAGCCTGAGCCCAACCAGGGGACCCCCTCCTTTTTTGCTGTACTAGTTTGCTTGGACTGTCATAACAAAATAAGTGGTATCAACAACAGAAATTATCCTGGAGACTGGAATTCTGGAGTTCCAAGTTTCCTCTGAGGCTGTTCTCCTCGGCTTGCAGATGATGGCCTCCTCCTGCTGCCCTGGTCTGCTCATGTGTTCCCAGTGTCATTTCCTCTTTTTTATAAGGACACGAGTCACATTGGATTAGGGCCCACCCATAGGACCGTATTCAATCTTGATTACCTCTACAAAGGCCCTATCTCTAACTATAGTAACAGTCTGAGGCACTGGGGATTAGGACTTCAACATGTGAATTGGGTGGGGGACCCAATTCAGCCCATGCCACTCACTGTTGTCCAAAGGGCAGTAATGGGGATTTCTTATACATTCATAAAAACACAGTAGTTATAGCTGGATGGTGTGAGCAGCCAGTTCTCAGCAAATCTTCCTTATGATCCTTGTCAAAAGACACAATTACAACAAATTTCGTTTAAAGATCTCTAGTGGCTTTATTTGCAATTCGAGAATCGTGCAACACTTCATTCCATAAAATAGAATGAGTGTTCTGATGAGCTGAACAGAGAAGGGTGGATTTATAGGCATAAAAAGTGCTGAAGAAAGCAGAAACAAGGAACAAAAAGCAGATTGGTCATTTCAAAGTTATTTCCCTTGTAAGGTGAGGACAGAACAATAGAAAAATTACTGCCTGGGTATGATTGGTTTACTTCAGATTAAAGGTTAAAAGAGGGGGCATTCATTATCTTGCCGATTGAAGATAGAAACTGGCCTGTTTGGGAGGGAGATTGCTGGCTCTCTCTCTCTCTCTCCTGATTTCTCAGAAGATCAGGTTAATAGTTTTAGTTTGGTGACTGGGAACCTCAGCATTTTGATCTTTAGTCTGGTCTGGTAGAGGCTTTTGCAGGAGCTTAGTCCAAAACAATGGCCTCCGATAATTTTTGTTTTTGGAGACAGAGTCTTGCTCTGTTGCCCAAGCTGGAATGCAGTGGCAGGATCTGGACTCACTGCAACCTCCACCCCCTGGTTTCAAGTGATTCTCCTGCCTCAGGCTCCCAAGAGCTGGGATTACAGGCGCATGCCACCACACACAGCTAATTTCTGTGTTTTTAGTAGAGACGGAGTTTCACCATGTTGGCCAGGCTGGTCTCAAACTTCCGACCTCAGGTGATCCACCCGCCTCAGCCTCCCAAAGTGCTGGGATTACAGGAGTGAGCCACTGCGCCAGGCCTGCTAATTTTTATATAACACTCTAAATCAGTGAAACCTGCCCTCATGAAAATTGAATCTGTCCTCTAGAGAAACTAGCTTCCAGAATCCTCAGCCCACTGGAATGGCAGTGCATAGCCAAAACCAAGCAAATAAACAAAATGAAGAATTGCAACCAAGGAACCCACAAATCAAAGGTGCAGTTACACAAAGGCTTTGCAACTTGTCGGTTATCTATGGGAAGGCCAGTGACACTCCAAGTAGCCAGCATTACTGGGCAAAGCTAAGATATGTAGGGTCAGGATGGGATGGAACATACATTGCCTAATGCAGTATTCTGTTCATAGCAGACACACAGGAAGCAGTGGCTAGATGAATTTATCAGAAATGAGCAGAAGGAAGAATAAAGAATCTCTGTGGTATTGGTGAGTTGTTTGTTCTGACAACAGACATAGAGTAAAAAACTCCTGACATCCAGGTCAGGGAGATGAGAGTAGAGAGGCAAAGGCCACTGCCCTTTGATTCAGAAGCACTTGAAGGCCTAAGTATGAGATAAGTTACCTCCAGAATGTGTGTGTGGAAAGGAGGGGAGGTAAGAGGAGGGGCAAGCAACCTGTTACGTTCCTGGATCACCTAACCAAAAATAGAGATGCCCCCAAACCTCAGCACTAGAGACACCCCCACCCCCAGCACTGGAGACACCCCCCACCCCCAGCACTTTGGGAGGCCGAGACGGGAGGATTGTTTGAACCTAGGAGTTCAAGATCAGCCTGGGCAACATGGTGAGATCCTGTCTCTATAAAAAAAAATTTTTTTAATGAGCCAGGCAGGGTGGCACATACCTGTAGTCCCAACTACTTGGGAAGCTAAAGAGGACTGCTTGAGTCTTGGAATTCCAGGCAGCACTGAGCTATGACCATGCCCCTGCACTCTAGCCTGGGCAGCAAAGTGAGACTCTGTCTCTAAGAAAAAAGAGAGATTCCCTCCAGCCCCCACCAGCCTCATCGTATGTCATCTACCATCTGTCCACTCTATTTCCTAGCATTTATCAATATATGAAATTATCGTATATAATT
The DNA here is from genome assembly GCF_007565055.1 of Rhinopithecus roxellana. Taxonomy (NCBI): domain Eukaryota; kingdom Metazoa; phylum Chordata; class Mammalia; order Primates; family Cercopithecidae; genus Rhinopithecus; species Rhinopithecus roxellana. The sequence continues at coordinate 177,262,427 of NC_044552.1, read as the reverse complement.
GTTTAATTACTTTAATAGTCCATCCCCACCACCTCCAGATTATAAGCTCTACGAAGGGGCCTTCAGGTGGTTCCTCACTGTGTCTCAGTACCCAGAACAGCACCTACCTAGCACATACTCAGTGCCCAGAAACATTGTTTAATGAATAAAAGAGCAAAGGATATCAGAGATTTCTGTAATAAAATAAAGGTAACTATGTGTTGGGAACAGGCCCCCCAAAATCTGGCCATAAACTGGCCCCAAAACTGGCCATAATCAAAATCTCTGCAGCACTGTGACATGTTCCTAATGGCCATGACAGCCCACGCTGGAAGGCTGTGGGTTTACCGGAATGAGGGCAAGGAACACCTGGCCCGTCCAGGGCGGGAAGACCGCTTAAAGGCGTTCTTAAGCCACAAGCGATAGCATGAATGATCTGTGCCTTAAGGACATGCTCCTACTGCAGATAACTAGCCAAACCCATCCCTTTATTTCATTTCCCATAAGGAATACTTTTAGTTAATCTATAATCTATAGAAACAATGCTTATCAATGGCTTGCTGTCAATACATATGTGGGTAAATCTCTGTTCAGGTCTCTCAGCTCTGAAGGCTGTGAGACCACTGAATTCCCACTCCACACCTCTATATTTCTGTGTGTGTGTCTTTAATTCCTCTAGCACCGCTGGGTTAGGGTCTCCCTGACTGAGCTGGTCTCAGCAACCATGCCCAAGTAGTTAATCATTCTGGGGGAGCCTGGGGATCCTGAATGCTTCACTCCCTGAAAATTATGTATGGTCAGTGTATACATTTTGGTTAGAAAATCTGTGATGACATCATGAAAAATCAGCATTGCTTTCCTGTTCCTTTTGCAGTACTAATAGTAAAAACATGATCTCCTAGGTATTTTATTGAACTTTTATGAATGTATGTATGTATTTAAAGATGGGGTTCTTGCTATGTTGCCCAGGCTGGCCTTGAGCTCCTAGGCTCAAGGGATTCTGCTGCCTCCACCTCCCAAGTAGTTGGGACTACAGGCACACACCACTGCCCCGGCCTAAACTTTTAGTGAATTTATCTATTAACTATGTCTTCTTTTCTGTAATCTGATGCTTTTGACATCTGGGGCCTTGCTGACCCTGGAGGGGTCAATTCCTAGAGATACTAAACAACTCAGCCGTGAACATATTTCTCAAATGTAAACCAAAAACTCTAGAGCTCAAACCTAACCACCTCCTTTATGGAGCCCTCATACTCTAGGCCACCACCCACCTGCCCTCCTCACCCCAGGGCTGGGTACCAGACAGCTAGGGTCAGCCCATGTGCTCCATAGCTCACAGAATTTACTCACACTGGCCAATCCTAAACTGCCTACTCTGCCTCATCTGTTTCTTCCTTTGGAAACCACAATAAAGGCTCTTGCCACCCAGTTTCTATCATCACTCCCCCACTCCCCCAGCCCCTACCTGTGGCCTTCTGACCAACCCTGGCACTTCCCTCTGTGGTCCCCAATGGCATGGTGTGCCCATTTCTCTTGGGAACTGTGAGTATCAAACTCTCTTTTCAATGGCAGTCATCTCATGATCCATTGGTCTTACTATACCTAAGATTTTCTATTACTACATTGTATTTTAACAATAATATGCCAATTAAGACCAGGCTTGGTGGCTCACGCCTGTAATCCCAGCACTTTGGGAGGCTGAGGTGGGCAGATTACCTGAGGTCAGGAGTTCAAGACCAGCCTGGCCAACATGGTGAAACCCATCTCTATTAAAAATACAAAATATGAGCCAGGTGTGGTGGCCCACGCTTGTAGTCCCAGCTACTGTGGAGGCTGAGGTGGGAGAATCGCTTAAACAAGGAGGTAGAAGTTGCAGTGAGCAATCATGCCACTGCACTGCAGCCTGGGTGACAGAGCGAGACTTCATCTCAAAAACAAACAAAAAAACAAAGCACAAACAATATGCCAATTATTACATGTTCAATTGTAAATAACAGAAAACCCAATTCAAACTGCCTTACGCCATAAAGGAGACAGGATGTGGGTTGAGAGTTGGGGCAGCCTCCAGTGTTCATTTATTTCAGTCTCTGGTGATGTCTTCAAGGCCCTACTGTCCATCTCTCATCTGGGTTCTGGAAGAGCAGATTGATCCTTTACTCCCAGGCCCACATGCGTCTCCTTCCAAGCCTAGGGAGAGAGACCAGGGCTCCTCTGGAAGTTGTCTCAGAAGAATGGGCAGCTTCATTCCCGAGAGCTCCTGCAAGTACCTTTGCAAAATTGGAGTATGTGCTCATCCCTGGCTAAGAAAAGAATTATGTTGATGAATTTGGGTCTGAGCCAAATGACTTCCCTGGAATCACAAGGGCAGTCAGTCAAATTTCCAGGAAGCTCGCGAGCTGAGAGGGGGAGTCGTGGACACCAAGACAAGAGAAGGGAAAACTCATGCTCAGTGACACCATGATGTCCAATGCAATCATATAATAGCACAGAAGGACAGAACATAAGAAACGGCACAAGACAATAATCTGTGTTGAGGAAGGCGGTGGTACCACATAGTACCACCTAGGTACCATATTTGCAAGTAAAATTCTCTATTTATTTATTTATTTATTTATTTATTTATTATTTTATTTTATTTTTGAGATGGAGTCTCTCCCCGTTGCCTGGGCTGGAGTGCAGTGGCACGATCTCTGCTCACTGCAAGCTCTGCCTCCCAAGTTCATGCCATTCTCCTGCCTCAGCCTCCCGAGTAGCTGGGACTACACATGCCCGCCACCTCGCCCGGCTAGTTTTTTGTATTTTTAGTAGAGACAGGATTTCACCATGTTAGCCAGGATGGTCTCAATCTCCTGACTTTGTGATCTGCCTGCCTCGTCCTCCCAAAGTGCTGGGATTACAGGCATGAGCCACTGTGCCCGGCCAAATTCTCTATCTTTAGTGGCTTTTACTAGAATTAGAAGGAAACAGCTTCACTTCTTCTGAGATATGATTCTAATTCTGAGATGGTCATAGGAAAAAAAGTCATTAAATTTATATTTTATTTCTATCTTACATTTGCCTGTCTGATCTTTGAGGGTTGTAAACCTGATGGGAAAGAGGTCATATATTTTAATAGCATGTTGGCATTTAAAATGCCAAGAAGTGAAAAAAAATCAGGATTCCATTTAGCCTGAGAATTTTAATGCATGTTCATTGCTTTTCTTCAATAATTCCTCTCATTTCACACATACACAAAGATATGACCTCCCCCCCGCAACCCCTGCCACCATCAGACATACATATTTAGTCCTGGGAGAGATGTGGCATCAAATCAGAAGCAGTTTTTCTCTAAAGAACCAGAGGAGAGAGCTTAATTTAATTAGTGTCCAGTCTGGAAGGAATGAAAACAGCATAGCATCTGTAATGCAGAAAGGTTATTTGCGACCTGCTTCTTGAAAAGATGTCTGCTTGATTTGTATGATTCTGCTGCCCTCAACAATAGAGATTTGCTCTCCTCTCTGCAACAGACATATTTCCAATCACCAGGCTCTTGAGGATTTATGCTCTCTTCCTGATTTAAACAGCGACTCCCAAAAGGCAGTCTACATTTCAGCATCAGAGGACGTAGGGTTCCTTAGACATTCGGCAAGCATGTATTACATTTATCACCAAATTAGAGGTAATTGTGAGCACAGGAGAAAAATGATCAAACTCACAAATTATGCTGCTAATTTACCCAACTACAATTATGTTGAATATATGTATTTTGCCTTGATTTTGGCATTTGGTGGAAGTAATACATGCTATGAAAACAAGACTAGCAAACGATATTTCATTTGTTACTTCTAATAAAAACAGAATGAGAAAATGGATAGGAAAGCACTTTGTAAATCCTAAAGCACTATGTAGAAGTGAGTTACTCTCAGTGATTCCATTGTTTGCTAAGCTTTACTTAAAGGAGAAAAGGATGCCTAGAGAACTGCATAAGTGAGCTCATTTTCTTCCTTTACTGACATTCTAAATGCATTAGAATGATCTGTTTTTTCTACATATTTTAACATGTTCAGATGGGAAGTCTCACCCTGGTGAATATTTTCACAGTTTAAAAAGCTGTCTGTTCCCAACTCAGTTTTTTTTAATGGGCAAAAGATTTGAACAAGGACTTCACAAAAATGGTCATATAAATGGCAAATAACATTAAAAAGTGCTCATGATTAATCACCAAGGAAATGCAAATTCAATCCACATTTATTGACCATTACATGCCGAACCGAATGGTTAACATTGGCAAAAGCTGCCAATACTGGGGCTCAGGCTGGGCGCGGTGGCTCATGGCTGTAATCCCAGCACTTTGGGAGGTTGAGGCGGGCAGACCACTTGAGGCAGAAGTTTGAGACCAGCCTGGGTAACATGGTCAAACCCCATCTTTACTGAAAATACAAAACTTAGCTGGTCATGGTAGTGTGTGCCTCTAATCCCAGCTACTCGGGTGGGTGAGGCACAAGAATCAGTTGAACCCGGGAGGCAGAGGCTGCAGGGAGCCAAGGTCGTGCCGCTGCACTCTGGCAACAGAGCAATACTGGGCAACAGAGCAAGACTCTGTCTACAAAAAGAAAAACAAACAAACAAACAAACAATACTGGGAATTGGCAAGGATGTGGATAAACTGGACTCTCCCACAGTGCCAGTGAGAGTGTAAATTGGCCCACTATAAAAACTGTTGGCAGTATCGATTACACTGCTTGAATTCATGCACGCCCTATGACCCAACCCTCCCAGGTATACACCTGTGGCAGGCACAATGCAGTGAGCCCTCTGTATTCATGGCTTCTGCATCCTCAGATTCAACCAAACTCAATCGAAAATACAGTCATAGCATCACTTAATGATGAGGATAATCATTAGGCAATTTCATCATCCCGTGAGCACTGTGGAGTTTACTTACACAAACCTGGCTGGTACAGCCTACTACACACCTAGAATATGCGGTATAGCCTGTTGCCCATAGGCAACAAATCTGCACAGCATGTGACTGCACTGAATACAGTAGGCAATTGTAACGCAATGGTATTTGTGTATCTAAAACTATCTAAACATAGAAAGGTACAGTAAAAATACATTTTGTAAGCTTATGGGGTCACCATATATATGCAGTACATTGTTAACCAAAAAGATATGTTCGTCACATGACTATATTGGAAAAAAGTAAATTAAAAATAACAATACAACAATAAAAGTAATACAAAATTTAAAATACAGTATAACAACTTTTTTTTCTTTTTTTTTTTTTGTGATGGAGTCTCACTCTGTCACCCAGGCTGGAGTGCAGTGGCACGATCTCAGCTCACTGCAACCTCTGTCTCCCGGGTTCAAGAGATTCTTCTGCCTCAGCCTCCCCAGTAGCAGGGATTACAGGTGTGCACCACTACATCTGGCTAATTTTTTTGTATTATTAGTAGAGACGGAGTTTCACCATGTTGGCCAGGCTGGTCTCGAACGCCTGACTTCAAGTGATCCATTCACCTTGGCCCCCCAAAATGCTGGGAACACAGGTGTGAGTCACCATGGCCAGCCAAAATACAAAATAACTATTTACATAGTGTTTACATTGTATTAGGTATTATAAGTAATCTAGGAATGATTTACAGTATATGGGAGGGCCAGACACAGTGACTCATGCCCGTAATCCCAGCACTTTGAGAGATTGAGGCAGGCAGATCACTTGAGGACAGGAGTTCATGACCAGCCTGGCCAACATGGCAAAGCCTCGTCTCTACTAAAAGTACAAAAATTAGCTGGGTGTTGTGGCAGGCACCTGTAATCCCAGTCACCTCCGCCTCCCAGGCTCAAGTGATTCTCCTGCCTCAGACTCCCAAGTATTTGGGATTACAGGCACACACCACCACGCCCAGTTAATTTTTTTGTATTTTTAGCAGAGACGGGGTTTCACCCTGTTGGCCAGACCAGTCTTGAACTCCTGACCTCAGGTGATCCCCCCACCTCAGCCTCCCAAGGTGCTGGGATTACAGGCACGAGCTACCACACCCGGCCTCTGTTTTCTTTTAAGTATAAAAATAATTTTAAAAATTTAAAAAGAAGCTCTCTGTTTTTATTATTAAACTTTAAAAATTTCAAACTAAAGCCACTTTATATTAATAATAGTGATTTTTTTTTTTTTAATGGAGTCTTGCTCTGTTGCCCAGGCTGGAGTGCAGTGGCCCAACTTGGCGCACTGCAACCTTTGCCTCCCAGGTTCCACTGCAACCTCTGCCTCCCGGGTACCACTGCGATCTCTGCCCCCCAGATTCAAGCAATTCTCCTGCCTCAGCCTCCCAAGTAGCTGGGATTACAGGCGCCTACCACCACACGCGGCTAATTTTTGTATTTTTAGTAGAGACAGGGGTTTCACCATGTCGGCCAGGCTGGTCTCAGAAACTCCTTACCTCAAGTGATCCGCCCACTTTGACCTCCCAAAGTGCTGGGATTATAGACATGAGCCACCTCACCTGGCCTAATAAGTGATTTTTTTTTTTTGCTTTTACTGTTTAGCTACCCTCTGATTTTTCTTTTCTTTTCTTTCCTTTTTTCTTTTTTTTTCTTTTTTTCTTTTTGACAGGGTCTCACTTTGTCAACCAGACTGGAGTACAATGGTGCAATCTCAGCTTACTGCAGCCTTGACCGCCTGAGTTCAAGCAATTTTCCTGCCTTGGCCTCTTGAGTAGCTGGGGCTACAGGCACGCATGCCACCATGCCCGGCTAATTTTTGTATTTTTTGTAGAGATGTGGTTTTGCCGTGTTGCCAAGGCTGGTCTCGAGCTCCTGGACTCAAGTGATCCACCTGCCTCTGCCTCCCAAAGTGCTGGGATTACAGGTGTGAGCCACTGCACCCAACCCTGATTTTTCATCACAGAATGTTCCCCCTTAGGCCAGAATAGAAACATCTAGTGAAAGACTACCAAACATCATGGTACATTTTAATAAATTTAAACGTATACCCTTTCACAGACTCTACTTTTGATTTTATTTATTATTATTATTTATTTTGAGACAGAGTTTCGCTCTGTTGCCCAGGCTAGAGTGCAGTAATGCGATCTTGGCTCACTCTAGCCTTGACCTCCTGGACTCAGATGATCCTCCCACCTCAGCCTCCCAAGTAGCTGGAACTACAGGTGCACACCACCACACCTGGCTAATTTTTTGTATTTTTTATAAGAGATGGAGTTTCACCATGTTGCCCCAGCTGGTCTGGAACTCTTGGGCTCAAGGGTTAAATTTTATTTATTATTTACTTATTTATTTAACGACTATCAGATTCTTCTCTGCAAACGTAACTAATTGCATTTTCTTCTGTTTCCTTTTCTATAATTTATAATTATAGAAAATATATTAAATATATTTAATATATATATTAAAATATATTAAATGTATTTTATATTTAATATATTAAATATATATTATATATATAATAATATATTAATATATTTTTATATGAGAGAAAATATATTAAATATATTTTAATATATTTAAATATGTATGTAAATATATTAAAATATATATTTTATTAAAGAAAATATATTAAAATATATATATGTAAAAAACAGGGCCAGGCGCAGTGGCCCACACCTATAATCCCAGCACTTTGGGAGGCCAAGGCAGGCAGATCACTTGAGGTCAGGAGTTCAAGGTCAGCCTGGCCAACCTGTTAAAAACCCGTCTCTACTAAAGATACAGAAATTAGCCAGATGTGGTGGCATGTACCTGTAATACCAGCTGCTTGGGAGGCTGAGGCAGGAGAATCACTTGAACCCAAGAGGCAGAGGTTGCAGTGAGCTAAGATCACGCCACTGCACCCCAGCCTGGGTGACAGACTGAGAATCTGTCTCAAAAAGCAATTGAGTGGATGTAAAACTGTCCCTCATTCAATTAGGTCCTCTATTGAGACTTTTGGGTTGTTGCCAGTCCTTTGCTATTATAAACAATGCTGCAATAAATGTCCTTAAATATCCATTATTTTGCACAATCACACGTTTTCAGTAAATTTACTTCAATAAATATTGATTTAAAGGTCAACGGTAGATGCTAACATTTGTTTCCATTTTTAAGACAGACCATCTACTGAGAAGAATACACTTGTTAATGAATGTATTCCTCCAATAGATACTTCAGTGCCTAACTCCGGTTAGACAAGGCTGAATATGGGGGAAAAAAGTCATATACCTGTAAAAGATTTTTGAAATGATGTTTTAGTTTTTTAGGGCTGCCGTAACAAAGTACCACAGATGAGGTGGCTTAAAACAACAGAAATTTATGGTCTCAAAATTCTTTAAACTAGAGAGGAGAGGACAGGTAGACAGGACAAAGGGGTGTCACAGATGCTGGGGTGGGTGGTGGAGGGAGTTTCAAAGAGGAGAATAATCACATATAGTACAAAAGGTAAGTGGGATGCAAGCTTAATAGGGGCCACTGGATTTGGTAATGAGAAGGTTTTTGTTGACCTTAGCAGCCAGATTGCAGTGGATGGAGGAAAGAATGGGAAGTTAGTAAGTAGGGTGATATTATCCGAAAGGAAAATAACTCCATCTTCTAACTTAATAATACGTTTGAGGTTGATAAATCACGGTGCTGACCTCTTTTCCCTCCTCCTGTTGGGGGATGTCTGGGACCTCGTTTAGTGCTTGCTTCTGGAGGGAACTGGCCTTCCAGGTCTGTCTGACATGCGCATCACTGACGTTGACCTCAGCCCTTGTCCTTCCGGGGTTCAAATGCTACCCATGGCTCAGATTCTACCTCAAAGGGCATCTCTTCTCGAAAGTCTTCCCCACTCTCCCCAGCTCCAAGTCATCTTTTTGTCCTCTGAATCGCTACAATATTTATTTCCACATCTCTTAAAGTATACTTAACTTTAAACATTTATTCCTTTTATTATAATTATTAGTGCTTTTCATCTTTTCTTCTCAACTAGACTAAGAGCTCCAGATAGGATTCATGGATGATTCACCTTGATATTCCCAAATATATCACATTTCTTCACATTTGCACTGGATATTAACATCAAATGCATGCTGACTATTCCATAAATATTTATTAAGTAAATTAATAAAGGGAGATAGCTGGACGCAACAAGATAACATCAAATAGAGTCCAACAGGCCAGGCACCATGCCTGATGCCTATAGTCCCAGCACTTTGGGAGGCTGAGATGGGTGGATCCTTGAGGTCAGGAGTTCAAGACCAGCCTGGCCAACATGGTGAAACCTGTTTCTACTAAAAATACACCAATTAGTTGGACATGGTGGCGGACCTCTGCAATCCCAGCTACTTGGGAGGCTGAGGCAAGAGAATCACTTGACTCCAGGAGGCGGAAGTTGCAGTGAGCCGAGATCACATCACTACACTCCAGCCTGCGCAACAGAATGAGGCTCTGTCTCAAAAAAAAAAAAAAAAAAAAAAAAAAAAAAAAAAAAAAACTAGAGTCCAACAACCTCACACAATGTGCATATCTTTAGGTTAAATGCTCTTTGCAGTTAAAAACAGCAATTTTTGAAGTCAGCAGAAGCAAACAATTAGATACCAAACATCTAATCCAATCTAAAGTATCCAAAATCCAGGAAGTAACACAGATATTAACCAAGGGTGAAATTGCTGTAGTAAACCACGGTAATAGGGAGCCAGGTTGCATAGGAGAGATGGGTTTGGAAGGGCACAGGCCAAGACGTAGCCTATTAACTTTCTGTGATTTTGAGGAAGTACGCTTGCCTCTCAAAGCCAGTCCTCACGTCACTACTCTGAAGACAGTAATTCCCCTATGATTGTTATGGGGTGTATATATATATGCTATATACAGGGTACCTGAAACAGAAGAAGCCCTGAATAAAAAATAACTTTTAACTGTTACAGCAATGAGATGAAATAGTATGCAAACATTAAAATGATTACTCTGAAGACCATGTAGCAACACGTCTTGTTATATATCAGTGAATATATTTTACTGATTCATTATTGTTAGCATATAATTTAAGATATTGGCTGGGCAAGGTGGCCTTTGGGAGGTCAAGGTGTGTGGGTTGCTTTGAGCTCAGGAGTTCAAGACCAGCCTGGGCAACATGGTGAAACCCTGTCTCTACAAAAAATACAAAAAAGTAGTCAAGTGTGGTAGTGCATGCCTGTAGTCGCAGCTACTCAGGAGGCTGAGGCAGGAGAACCACTTGAGCCCAGGAGGTCAAAGCTGCAGTGAGCCGAGATCACGCCACTGCACTACAGCCTGGGTGACAAAGTGAGACCTTGTCTGCAAAAAAAAGAAAAAAGTTAACATACCAAATCTAATAAAATTATAAATGTGTTACGTATTAATAATATACCATTAAATAAGAGAAAACAGAATAAAAATTATATAAAACTGCTAGTTATACAACAATATAAGAAATTATGTGTACTTGTTAACAAGATCAAAAGGCAATCTAGCTGGGCAAGGTGGCTCAAGCCTATAATCCCAGCACTTTGGGAGACCGAGGCAGGTGGATCACTTGAGCCCAGAAGTTCAAGACTAGCCTGGCCAACATGGTGAAACCCTGTCTCTATTAAAAATATAAAAATTAGTCAGGCATGGTGGCATGTGCCTGTAATCGTAGCTACTCAGGAGGCTGAGGCATGAGAAACACTTGAACTCAGGAGGCAGAAGTTGCAGTGAGCCGTGATTGTGCCACTGCACTTCCGTCTGGGCAGCAGAGCGAGACCCTATCTTAAAAAAAAAAAAAGAGATTGAAGGCATTATAAAAATAAGAACATAGTTATTCATTACTACAGATGCCTCAGAAAGAAAAAGGATTGATCATAAGTTATAATGAACTAGTATGAACAATTATATGCCAACAAATTGGATAGTCTAGAAGAAATTGGTAAATTCCTAGAAGCATGTATATGACCTATCAAAACTGAAACAGGAAAAAATAGCCTAAACTGACAATTCACAAATGAGACTAAATCAGTAATCAAAAACCTTCCAACAGGCTGGGTGCAGTGGCTCATGCCTATATTCCTAGCAATCTGGGAGGTTGAGGCAGGCAGATTGCTTGAGTTCAGGAATTCAAGACTAGTCTGGGTAACATAGCAAAACCCCATCTCTACTAAAAACACAAAAAAGTAGCTGGGCATGGTGTGCGCCTGTAGTCCCAGCTACTCCGGAGGCTGAGGTGGGAGAATCACCTGAGCCTGGTAGGTTGAGGCTACAATGAGCTGAGATCATGCCACTGCACTCCTGGGCATGATTAGGTGACAGAGTGAGACCCTGTCTGAAAAAACAAAAAATCTTCCAACAGAGAAAAGCCCAGGACCAGATGGCTTCACAGGTGAATCCTAACAAACATTCAAAAAAATAATTACTATCAATCCTTCTTAAACTCTTCCAAAAAATAAAAGAGGGACAACCTCCAAACCCATTTTATGAAGTCCACATCACCTTAACATCAAAGACAAAGAATAACACTAAGAAGAAAACCACAGGCCAATATACCTGGTGAACAGAGATGCAAAACTCCTCAAAAAAATACTAGCAAACTGAATTCAACAGCACATTAAAAGTATCATACACCACAACCAAGGGGGATTTATCCCTAGGATGCAAGGATGGTTCAACATATGCAAGTCAATGTGATATACCACATTAACAGATTGAAATATAAAAACTACATGATCAACTATAAAAATTACTGCATCATTTCAATAGATGCAGAAAAAACATTAGACAAAATTCAACATCCATTCATGATAAAAGCTCTTAAAGAAATAAGTATAGAGGGGACATACTTCAGCATAATAAAGATCACATATGTATTTCCATGAACAGTTCACAAAAGTAAAAAAAAAAAAAACCATATATGAAAGGCCATAGCTAACATCATAATCAATAGGGAGAAACTGAAAGGTTTATCTCTAATATCTGATCTTAGCTACAAATGCCCACTAACACCACTTCTATTCAACATAGTACTAGAAATCCTAACCTGGCCGGGCGCGGTGGCTCAAGCCTGTAATCCCAGCACTTTGGGAGGCCGAGATGGGCGGATCACGAGGTCAGAAGATCGAGACCATCCTGGCTAACATGGTGAAACCCCGTCTCTACTAAAAAAATACAAAAAACTAGCCGGGCGAGGTGGCGGGCGCCTGTAGTCCCAGCTTACTCGGGAGGCTGAGGCAGGAGAATGGCGTGAACCCGGGAGGTGGAGCTTGCAGTGAGCTGAGATCCGGCCACTGCACTCCAGCCAGGGCTACAGAGCGAGACTCTGTCTCAAAAAAAAACAAAAAAAAACCAAAAAAAAACAAAAAACGAAATCCTAACCAGAATAATTAGACAAGAAAAAGAAATAAAAGGCACTGAAATCAGAAAAGAAGAGGTATAATTACCTCTGTCTGCAGACCAGCCTGGGCAACATAGCTCCCCCCATCTCTACAGTAAAAAAAGTTTTTAATTAACTAGGCATGGTGGTGTGTGCCTAAAGTCCTAGCTTTTGGGGAGGCTGAAGCAGGAGGATCACTTAAGCACAGGAGTTAAGATGTTGCAGTGAGCTATGGTCATGCCACTGCACTCTAGCCTGGGCAACAGAGCAAGACTCTCAAGAAAAAAGAAAGAAAATGAGGGGCGTGTGTGTATGTGCATATATATATATATGTAATATTCAATGGACTATTATTTAGCCTTAAAAAAAGAAGGAAATTCTGCAACATGGGTGAACCTGAAGGACATTATGCTAAGTAAAATAAGCCAAACCACAGAAAGGCAAACAATGCATGATCTCACATATGTAGATTTAAAAATAGTTGAACTCACAGAAGCACAGAGTAGAATGGTGGTTGACAGGAGTTGGGGGATGGGGGAATTGGGGAGATGCTGGTCAAAGGGTACAGAGTTTCCATTATGCAGGATAAATAAATTCTGTGTATCTAACATACAGCATGGTGACTATAGTTAACACTGCACTGTATACTTGAAATTTGCTGAGAGCAGATCTTGTCTTCTCGCTACACACACATATGCCTACACATACAGGGGTAACTACGTGAAGTGATGGATATGTTAACTAGCTTGATGTGATGATCATTTCACAATGTACATGTATATCAAACCATCAAGTTACACCTGTTAATTATATACAATTTCTATTTGTCAATTATACTCCACTAAGTTTTTTTTTTTTTTTTCCTTTAAAGTAGAGACAGGGGTTTCATTGTTTTGCCCAGGTTGGTTTCCAACTCCTAGGCTCAAGGAATTCTCCCACCTTGGCCTCCCAAAGCGCTGGGATTACAGGTGAGAGCCACCGTGACTGGCCCTTTTACAAAGCTTTATTGGCAGGATGAGGTGGCTCATGCCTGTGATCCCAACTGCTCAGAAGGTTGAGGTGGGAGGATTGCTTGAGGCCAAGAGTTTGACACAAGCCTGAGCAACATCACAAGACCTGTCTCTAAAAAAATTTGTAAAAGTATTTAGCTCGTTGTGGTGCATGCCTGTAGTCCCAACTACAGGAAAGATCCCTTGCAGGGAGAAGGATCCCTTGCACCCAGGAGTTCCAGCTGCAGTAAACTATGATCCCACCACTGTACTCCAGCCTGGGCAACTGAGCAAGACCCTGTCTCTAAAACAAACAAACAAACAAGCAAGCTTTTAAAAAAAGAATACAGTTGTTTAATGTTGAATCAGTTAGGACTCTTTGTTACTGTTATGGTGGAAAAGAATCTGAACTTGAACTAACTTGGGCCAAAAATGGAATTTATTTGCTCCCAGATCCCAGGGAAGGATTGAGCAATACAGCTATAGAACGGCAGGAATCCAGCTGGCCCACGGAACAACTGGGACCAGGCGTTTCAACATCTTCAGGAGCCTCTTCCATCTCCAGATCTTGCTGTTGGCCTCATTCCTATTCACCACAATAAGATTTGTCTACAGGAAGAAAACAGGCCTCCCCAGTGCACAGTTTCCAACTTCTGCCCCCAAAGAGGGAATCCCTATGTTCCCTCTTCTCAAACAAAGGTGCTCCTCAGTGAATGTGCGCTGCTGCACCCATATTAATTGTTTTTCAGCCAATGTCTGTCCTCATTGGCAGGTACCCGGACCTCCCTGATTGTTGCAGACATTGATAATCACCCCTGGAATCAGGTTCAAATATCCCAGAGAAGAGGATCGTTGGTATTACTTTTCTCTAATCAGCCCTAGGCAGGGCCAGGCCATGTCAGAGCACAGCTGCTCCCACAGGAATCGTCAGGTCAAAGGTACAGAAAGAGTGATTTCCAGAAGGAGGGTTGGTACCGGGCAGACCAAAAAAAGACATGCTGGCTGGGCACAGTGGCTCACGGCTGTCATCCCAGCATTTTGGGAGGCTGAGGTGGGAGGATCACCTGAAGCCAGGCGCTTGAGACCAGCCAGAGCAACAAAGTGAGGCCTCCATCTCCACACACACACACACACACACACACAAATATATATATATGTGTGTGTGTATATATAGATATATATAGTCTGGGCATGGTGGTACATACCTATAGTGCCAGCTACTTGGGAGGCTGAGATGAGAGGATTGTTTGAGCCCAGGAGGTCAAGAATGTAGTGGGCCCTGATACTGCCACTGTACTCCAGCCTGGGCCACAGAGTGGGACCCTGAAAAGAGAGAAAGAGAGAAAGAGAGAGAGAGAGAAGGAAAGGAAGAAAGAAAGAGGGAAAGAAAAGAAAAGAAAGAGAAAGAGAAGGAAGGAAGGAAGGAAGGAAGGAAGGAAGGAAGGAAGGAAGGAAGGAAGGAAGGGGAAAGAAAGAGAAAGAAAGAAAGAAAGAAAAAGAAAGAAGAAAGAAAGAAAGAAAAAGAAAGAAGAAAGAAAGAAAGAAAGAAAGAAAGAAAGAAAGAAAGAAAGAAAGAAAGAAAGAAAGAAAGAAAGAAAGAAAGAAAGAAAAGGAAAGAAGGAAAGAAAGAAAGGAGGGGGGGAAGGAAGGAAGGAAGGAAGGAAGGGAGTCTACTATAAGTGTACTTGTAGTTTTTATTTTCCAAAATTTTAAATTTCCAAAATTTAAAAATTACTATAACTTTTAAAAGGAAAAAAATAATTTTAGGTACCAAAAGCCCCATCTTGCTTAGTTTTACTTCTACTCTGTCTTAGAATGCCATCAGCATCTCTGTCCCATCTACGAATAAATATGGTCACACTGTGTTAGAAATTCTCTAAGAAACAGGGGGCTACTGATAGCCAGCTTAGTGTTACCTTTCGCTTACCCTGGTTAAGCAACAAAATAAGTCACTCATTTGATGTTACAACAGGTTCCTGTTTGATGTATCCAGTTTCCTCTAAAATTTTCAGCATTTGGGTTAAATTTTATTCAGAGTGATAGCCACACTTAATCTCCCCAAGGCACTAACCAGAAGAAAATCAGGCCCTAACTCTGCTATCCAGGCCCATCCAGACATCCTAATCTTTTCCCTCAGCATATGTAGAGAATTCAAAAATTAACTTGCATACAAATGCAGATAATCTATTTCCAGGTTCTGTCTAAAGCCTTTTAGTAAGATCTTCCAAATTCTTACTTTTGAATATCCCCTAGCAATGAAAGATAACTTGACTGCTGAGATATCATTCACAGAAGAGATGAGAAAAATGATTAATTTCTGAGCATGTTCAATTTCATATACTCTTGAGCTCATAATTGAGTGGTTGATTTCTAGTTCTTCCAGGTACAATCACACCACAGAGAAATGGTTTTAAAGGTGAAGTTTTAGTGAGGGACTAATAAATTTTTCAGGCCAGCTCTCAAGACTTTCTCAATTTTCTACATACTATTAAAGAACAATACATGCCCAGTGATTAGAATGCATGCTAGTGCCCCTGGGCATAGAAACATCTGGATAACAAAATGGAGTCTGCCTTAAGTGTCCAAACAGCAAGCTAACAAAAATGAAAACAGTAAGCAGATAAACAGAACAATCCGGGGGTAACAGCCATGATCCAGATTAATCCATTACCATGAGAGCACACATCACAGAAACTTCCAGAGGGTGTTCAGGGCACATGTTCCATGAGAAATGCTTGATCCCTTTGTGGCTTGCTTCTTTCCTTAGTGTTTGCAGTGGGACTGTATGCCCTGGTTATGGGCCTTTTCAAAAACGCAGCAGAAAAGCTCTCTGCCAGGCCATGTGCACAGCACAGTAGAGAAAACACCCTATTGCAGATTGCTAGTTTAAATGAAGGCTACCCAAATAAACTAGCAAACTAAGATGCAAAAGTTAGAAGTACGCCCAATCCAACCTGCTAGAGAAGTAGGACCATAAATGTCATAAAGAATTGTAGACTAGGATCATTTTATAAAAATTAATTTTATAGGCTGAATGTGGTGGCTCATGCCTGTAATCTCAGCACTTCGGGAGGCCAAGGTGGGTGGATAACTTGAGGTCAGGAGTTCAAGACCAACCTGGCCAACATGGTGAAACCCCTGCCTCTACTGATAACACAAAAACTAGCCGGGTGTGATGGTGCATACCTGTAATTCCAGCGACTCAGAAGCTGAGGCAGGAGAATTGCCTGAACCCGGGAAGTGGAGGTTGCAGTGAGCCAAGATCATGCCACTGCACTCCACCCTGGGTGACAGAGTGAGACTTTGTCTCAAACACACACACACACACACACACACACACAATTAATTTAAAATTTTGTGCACAGGCCCAGGCATGATGGCTCATGCCTATAATCCCAGCACTTTTGAGGCCAAGGCAGGAGGATCACTTGAGGCCAGAAGTTTGAGACCAGCCTGAACAACATAGCAAGATCCCATGTCTCTACAAAAACATTCACAAAAATTAGCCGGTTATAATGTCACGCATCTTTAATCTTAGCTACTGGGGTGGCTGAGGCGGGATGATTGCTTGAGCCCAGGAGTTTGTGGTTGCAGTGAGCTATGATCATGCCACTGCACTCCAGCCTGTGTAACAGAGCAAGACCCTGTCTGAAAAAAAAAAAAAATAATATATATATATATATATATATATATACATATATGCATAGGCAGCTAATTCTAGAGTTTATAACTTTCTTCAATACTGCTTTTTTTTTTTTTTTAATATCACAATGGCATCTGTCCAATTCTCCACAGGGGAAAGTGTCATGGTCTTTCATCAGATGAAAGGTGCACTCTGGATTTCAGTCAACATGATAGAACACTGCACCCCTCCAGATTCACGCCCTAAGTGTTTGGGAATTAAAGTCTCCCAATCTTTTTCTTCTTATTAAATCACAAGGGCCCCACTGACATGGTGATTAGCAGTTCTGGCCCGGAAAAAAAATAAATAAATAAAGAATTCTAGCACAGCTGCAAGAAAACAAACAAAAAGAACAGCTGGGAAGACCTGGTCTATTTTTGCTTTGCATTTAGTTGGCAAAACAAAATTCCCTTCTGGAAGAATTCCTACCACTTTATTCCACCACATTTATCATCTCCCTTTTTCTATTTCTTTTTATTCATTTTTTTTTCTTTCCTTAATACTACTATCTTTTTCTTCACCGGGCATTTCCTTATTTTTTCATTCATTTAACAAATATACATTGCACGCCTAGTATAGGTGAGATACTTTGCCAGGCACTGTAGGATGTATAAAGATAAGTTAAACATGAGTTCTGACATCCAAAACCTTATTATCCTAATAGACAATGTGACTGGTATGTAAATAAGTCAAATCAAAAGTAAAAAGTGGCCGGGCACCATGGCTCATGCCTGTAATCCCAGAACTTTGGGAGGCCAAGGCAGGCAGATCACTTGAGGTCAGAAGTTCGAGGCCAGCCTGGCCAACATGGTGAAACCTCATCTCTTCTAAAAATACAAAAATTAGCCAGGCATGGTGGCAGGTGCCTATAATACCAGCTACTTGGGAGACTGAAGCACGAGAATCGCTGGAACCCAGAAGGCGGAGGTTGCTGTGAGCCAAGATCGCGCCACTGCATTCCAGCCTGGGTGACAGAGCAAGTCTCCGTCCCAATAAAAAATTTAAAAAAGTAAAAGGTAGATGATAAGAGATAAAATAAATATAAAGTGACATAGAAACTCAGGAGAGCGATTCATTCCAGTTTGAGGGCTTAGTGAAAGTCCATAGAGAGGCGCCTGAATAAACAGCATTCTGGGCAGAAAACAAAACAGAACAAACAAACAAACAAAAACCAGCATGAGCAAAGGCAATAATCTCTAAAAAACACAGAGCGATTGAATTTGACTAGAGCATCAGTCCTCAAGATGTGGTCCTGGACCATTAGGACCAGCATCATTTGATATCTTATTACATATGTAAATCCTTAAACCCCACCCCAGGTCTACTGAATCAAAGATCTGTGGTAGGACCCAGCAATTTATGATGTAACAAGCCTTCCAAGAGATTCTGGTGTGTATTCAAGTTTGAGAGTCACTGAATCAAGGTATAGGTTACCCAGGGTGGGAAATCTGCTTGAAAAGTAAGATTGGAATAAATAAAAGAAAATCAACTTTAAAAGGATGGTTGGGTGCCACCTTTGACAGCATATACACTAAAGTTAGAATGACACAGAGATCAGCATGGCCTCTGCAAAAGGATGAGATGCAATTTTGTGAAGCATTCTAATATTTTTTAAAAGGAAGGTGGAAAAAATAGACAAATAGGACTACATAAAACTTATATGTGTGTCAAAGAACATAAGCAACAAAGTAAAAAGGGAACCTGCAGAATGGATTGAAATAGCAGCAAGTCATATCTGAAAAGGGGTTAATGTGCAGAATGTATAAAGAACTCCTACAACTCAACAAAAATATCCCCAATTTTTAAAAGGACAAAGGACTTGAATAGACATCATAGACCTCTCTAAAGATGATAGACAAGGCCAGGCGTGATGGCTCACGCCTGTAATCCCAGTACTTTGGGAAGCTGAATCAGGTGGATGACTTGAGATCAGGAGTTCGAGACCAGCCTGGCCAACATGGTGAAACCCCACCTCTACTAAAAATACAAAAATTAGCCAGGCATGGTGGCACATGCCTGTAGTCTCAGCTACTTGGGAGACTGAGGTAGGAGAATTGCTTGAATCCAGGAGGTGGAGGTCGCAGTGGGCCCATATTGCACCACTGCACTCCAGCCTAGGTGACAGAGTGAGACCCTGTCTCAAAAAAAAAAAAAGGTACACAAATAGCCAACAAGCATATGGAAAGATGCTCAATATCACTAGTCACCAGGGAAATGCAAATCAAAACCTCAATGAGATATCACCTCACACTCATTAGGACAAGTACTATTAAAAACAAATTAAAAACCCAGAAAATAACAAGGCCAGGATGTACAGAAATCAGCATCCTTGCACACTGTTGGTGGGATTATAAAATGTTGCAACCTCTATGGAAAACAGTAGGCAGTTTCTCAAAAAATTAAAAATAGCACTATTATGATTCAGCAATTCCACTTCTGGGTATACATCCAAAAGAATGGAAAGAGGAAGAGTCTCAAAAAGATATTTGCATACCCATGTTCACAGCAGCATTTATTCATGGTAGCCAAGAGGTGAAAGCAATCCAAGCATCTACCAAAGGATGACTGGATAAACAAAATGTGGTCTATGCATACAATGGAATATTATTCAGCCTTAGAAAGGAAGAAAATCCGGCTGGGCGCGGTAGGTAACTCACGTCTGTAATCTCGGCACTTTGGAGGCCAAGGTGGGTGGACCACCTGAGGTCGGGAGTTCAAGACCAGCCTGACCAACATGGAAAAACCCCATCTCTACTAAAAATACAAAATTAGCAAGGCATGGTGGCACATGCCTGTAATCCCAGCTAACTTGGGAGGCTGAGGCAGGAGAATCACTTGAACCCGGGAGGCGGAGGTTGCGGTTAGCCAAGATCGCGCCATTGCACTCTAGCCTGGGCAACAATAGCAAAACTCTGTCTCAAAAAATAAATAAATAAATAAACAAAAAATAAAAAATAAAAGGAAGGAAGGAAGGAAAAAAATCCTGTTACATGCTACAACATGATGAACTTTGAGAATATTATGCTAAGTGGAATAAGCCAGTCACAAAAAGATGAATACTGTATGATTACACTAATATGAGGTAGTCGTCAAATTTATAGAAACAAAAAGTAGAATGGTGGTTACCAAAGGATGAGGCAGGGGAAAGGGGCAGTTATTATTGAATGGGTATAGAGTCTCGAATTTGCAAGATGAAAAAGACTGGGAGATCTGTTTCACAACAATGTGAATATACTTAACAATATTAAAATGCACACTTAAAAATGTCTAAGATGGTACATTTTATGTTATGTGCTTTTTTAGTATCAGTTTTTTTAAAACAGGAAGGTGGACTAATTGAGAGCTTGAAATTCTAACACCTTTTCCTTCCATCGGTCAATTAAGAGTCTATTAATCCTTTATTTTATTACATTTGATCTTGTGCTCTTATTTGTTGGAAGTATTTTTTTTTACTTTTGCTTTTGTTTTTACTATTACTTCAATCTCTTTGTGATAGGTCTCTTCAGATTTTCTATTTCTTCTTGGATCAGTTTAGATAGTTTGCGTCTCTTTAGAAATCTGTCTATTTCATATCCGCTGTCTGATTTATTGGCATACAATTGTTCAAACTATCCCCTCACAATTTTTGTTATTTCTGTAGGGTCGGGAGTCATGTGCCCTCTTTCAGTCCTAATTTTAGTAATCAAGTCTTCTTTTTTTTCTTGGTTAGTTTAGCTAATATTTTGTCAATTTTGTTGGTCTTTCCAAAGATTAACATTTTGTTTGGTTGATTTTCTCTCTTGTTTTTCTATTCTGTATTTCACTTATTTCCATTAGAGTCCTTATTATATCCTTCCTTCTGCTTGCTTTTTGGTTTAGTTTTCCCTTTCTTTCCAGTGTCTTAAGGTGAAAGTTTAGATTATTGATTTTAGATCTTTCTTCATTAATATTGGCATTTCAGCTATAAATTTCCCTCTAAGCGGTGGGTTAGCTGCATCCCGTAAGTCTGGGTATGCTGTGTTTTTATTTTCACTCATCTCAAACTATTTTCTAATTTCTCTAATTACTGAGATTCAGCCATTTTTCTTGAATACATACTTCCTGAATTCCTGCCAGCATTTGAATAATTTCCAGAGTCCTAAAAAAGTTGATTCTTCCCAATTTTGCCAGTTTTCTCGTTATTTTCATAAAGGAGAAATTTTTCAGAGGTCCTTTCTCTGATATTTTTGCTGACATCTTCCTTCTTTTTTCCTTCCTTCCTTCCTTCCTTCCTTCCTTCCTTCCTTCCTTCCTTCCTTCCTTCCTTCCTTCCTTCCTTCCTTCCTTCCCTCCCTCCCTCCCTCCCTCCCTCCCTCTCTCCCTCCCTCCCTCTCTCCCTCTCTCTCTCTCTTTCTTTCTTCTTTCCTTTCTCTCTCTGAAACAGAATCTCGCTCTGTCACCCAGGCTGGAGTGCAGCGGCGTGATCTCGGCTCACTGCAACGTCCGCCTCCAGGTTCAAGCGATTCTCCTGCCTCAACCTCCTGAGTAGCTGGGATTACAGGCGCCTGCCACCACACCTGGCTAACTTTTGTATTTTTAGTAGAGACAGGCTTTCATCATGTTGGCCAGGCTGGTCTCAAACTTCTGACCTCAAGTGAGGAGTTCACTTGGCCTCTCACCTTGGCCTCCCAAAGTGCAGGGATTACAGGTGTGAGCCACCGCAGCTGGCCAGACATATTTTTTCTTGCATTTCAAACCTGGCTGGGAGCTTTCCTCCTTCAGCTCAGTGGTATCCCCATGGCCTGGGACAAGGTCTCTGGCCTCTTTTCTCTGAACTTCACTGTCCTAGTCATCTGGGACTGCCATAACAAAATACTATAGACTGGGTGGATCATACAACAGACATTTAGTTCTCACAGTTCTGGCAGTTGGGAAGTTGACCTCACTGAGGAACTAAATAGGCAGCCACCCTGATCTTGGACTTCTTACATCATTAATTCAAATGCAAAGGGATTTACTCTGAGGGAAACTGATGAACATTTTTCTTGGCTTTATGCTGGGGGCGGTACTAGGAGATTTCACCCCATGAGGTCACTCTCAGTTCCTCTCTCCTCCTCTCTGTTACCTTTCACCCAGTCCCTGAGATAAGGCAGGTTTGGAACCCACCGAGATGATTCTATCATTCCCTGCGCTTAGTCTGAAGCAATTCAAGACCATGGTTCCTGCTGATCGAGTGGCAAGAACATTGGCTTTACAGCCAAACGTAAATTGGCCTAAACTCAGCTGTGCCACTCACTACATAGGTCCCTGGCAAGTCCCTTACCATCCTTGAGCCTCAGTTTACTTTTCTGTAAAATGGGGGTAATACTATTCACTTTAGGGAGTTCCTAAAAAGATTAAATGAAGTAATGTATGCATTTGAAGTGCCCAAGAGACTGCCAAACTTCTAGATGGGGCTTGATAATAATTATGCCTCAGTATTAGGCAGTAAGGGTGATTTACATAGCCTTGTCAATAATCTTTTCCTTTATTAAATAAATAGTTATCTCTGAAAGTTATTTTTTTATTTTTTATTTTTTTTGAGATGGAGTTTTTATCTTGCTGCCCAGGCTAGAGGGCAATGGCACAATTTCGGCTCACTGCAACCTCCGCCTCCTGGGTTCGAGCGATTCTCCTGCCTCAGCCTCCCAAGTAGCTAGGATTACAAGCATGTGCCACCACACCCAGCTAATTTTGTATTTTTATTAGAGACAAGGTTTCTCCATGTTGGTCAAGCTGGTCTTGAACTCCCAACCTCAAGTGATCTGCCCGCCTTGGCCTCCCAAAGTGCTGGGATTACAGGCGCCAGCCACTGCACCAGGCCCTGGAAGTTATGTCTTATATTTAATCTCAATTCCAGATTGTATTTATTTTTTATTTTATTTATTTACTTTTTGCTGAGACAGAGTCTTGCTCTGTCACCCAGGCTGGAGTGCAGTGGCATGATCTCAGCTCATTGCAATCTCTGCCTCTTGGGTTCAAGTGATTCTCCTGCCTTAGCCTCCCGAGAAGCTGGGATTACAGGTGCATACCACCATGCCCAGCTAATTTTTTTTGTATTTTTAGTAGAGACAACGTTTCGTTGGCCAGGCTGGTATCAAACTCCTGACCTCAGGTGATCCGCCCACCTCGGCCTCCCAAAGTGCTGGGTTTACAGGTGTGAGCCACTGCATCCCAGATTGTATTTAACGCCTTTCCTTCAGTCTTAGCTGGAAAAATAGAAAAGAAAAAGGAAAAGAAATGGCTGCTAATGCTGCTACCAGAACCCTTCCCAGCCTGTTTTAAAGCTATCCCTTGGTCGCCTTATCATTAATCTAGATGTCTTTGCTCAGCTCACTCTGCTCTCCGTCTCTTTACTCCTCCTTTGGAAATCCTTTGCCCACTTTCGTGCTGCTCTTTCTTCCATCTCTTCCTATGTGTATTAACTGATGTATTTTGCAGGTCAGTGGACTGTAAAGGTCAAAGTCTGTGTCTCTGAGACTTGGATTCAGCTGTCAGCCCCCAGCCTCTTAGACAATTCAAGACAGGGTTAAAGTTGCACTCAGAGACAATGAGGCTGCAAGCAAATAAAAGCTGGATTTGACAGGCAACTGAGACAGCTGGAGATGACAAAAACAATCTCCTTAGACTGATTTTTCCTGAGGTCAAAAGACTGGAGGGGGGGGTAGAGCAAGGAGTGTTCAAGAATAACTGTAAACATGAGACTTGCACACACATAACACATGGGTCAGAAAATGCTGGGCCTTTTTCATTAACTTTCACAAAAGATTCCCTCAGACTTTTCAGTCTCTTTTTTTAAGTAACAGAAGCATGCCCTAAATCCCATTCATTCATTTTCCTGTATTTGTTTATTTTTCATTATCTCCCCTACCCGATTTATTAGGCACTTAATTGTCATATTCCCTTTTGTTACTGGTTTCTTTGCCATTTTTCTGACTGGTCACTCTTGTCCTCATTACAGATCTTTCGAGGCCATTTATTTGATATAATGAAAAGAATGAAGTTTGGAATCTGATGGTTCAGCCACTAGGAGTTGCACAACCTTCAACAAGTGACAATAGGCCTATTTCACAATGAACTCCCAGAGCTGTTAGAGCTCTGAAGCACAACCAACCTTTACTTAGCAAGGCCTGCTCTTGGAGTTGGTGTTATGGTTTGAGTTTGGCCCTCCCCAAATTTATATTCCTAAAATTTCTAACCCCCAATGTGGAATGTGGTGGCATTTGGAGATGGGCATTTGTGAGGTGTTAATAATTAGGTTTAGATGCAGACGTGAAGGTGGGGCACTCATGATGGGATTAGTGCCCTTATAAGAAGAGACACAAGACAGCTCGGTCTCTCTCTCCCCCTCCTCTTCTCCATGTGAAGAAACAAAGGGACGGGGCCATCTGCAAGCCAAAAGAGAATCTTCACCAGGAACCAAATAGGCCAGCACCTTGGTCTTGGACTTCCCAGCCCCTAGAATTGTGAGAAATAAATGACTGTAGTTTAAACCACCCAGCCTGTGGTATTTTTTCATGGGAGCCCCAGCTGACTAAGAAAACGGATTTTCAGGAATAAGGATGAGCTTGATTTTCCTCATGGCCAATGGCTGGCACTTGTGAGGATGAGAACTTGCACTCTATGTCTGTGGTGAAATTAGAGTAGGTAGCACTGGGTGTTGTGGCTTACACCTGTAATTCCAGCTCTTCTGGAGGCCAAGTTGGGAGGATTGCTTGAGCCTGGGAGTTTGAGTTCAGCCTGGGCAACATAGCGAGACCTTGTTTCAAAAGAAGAAAAATAGAGGTAGATAAGTTTCACTGTCCCAGGATCTACCATCAAACCTCTAGACAATCTAGGGTTTTACCCCGATCAGAATCATCGGGGGAGTTGTTTTTTGTTTTGTTTTTTGGCCTTTTTTTTTTTTTTGAGGTGGAGTTTCACTCTTGTGGCCCAGGCTAGAGTGTAGTGGCGCGATCTCAGCTCACTGCAGCCTTCGCCTCTCAGGTTCAAGTGATTCTCCTGCCTCAGCCTCCTGAGTAGCTGGGATTACAGGTGCCTGCCACCAGGCCCAGCTAATTTTTGTATTTTTTTAGTAGAGATGGGGTTTCACCGTGTTAGGGAGCCTGGTCTTGAACTGCTGACCTCAGGTGATCTACTCATCTCGGCCTCTCAAAGTGTTGGGGTTACAGGTGTGAGCCACCACGCCTGATTTTTGGTTTTCATCATACTACCTCACATCCAGAGAGTCTATGATTTAGGCCTGTGATCTCTCCATGAAGTGGGGGGGAGTGAGAAGGGGGCCCTGAAATTGATTGGCTGCATGCACTCTGCCAGGCACTCTCTGTGTCAGGCATTCTTCACACACATCATTCTGTCTGTTCATTCTCACAGTAATCCCATCAAGATGATGATAACAGCTCCATTTTAGAAAGGAAGAACCAGGTTTCAGCAGTCCTGCCCAAGCTTCCACAGTCACAAGGTGGAGCTAGGATTAGAACAATAACAAAATAAGTTAGCATATTCTTGGAGGAAAAGAAAACAAAAATGGCAACAGCTAATGTTTCTCTGCTGGGCTTAAAGCCTTGTATCTTTTATCTCATGGAATCCTTTCAACAATCTTTTGTAGATTGGCTTTTTTTTTTTTTTTTTTTTTTTTTTTTTTGAGACAGAGCCTTGCTCTGTCACCCAGGCTGGTGTGCAGTGGCATGATCTCAGCTCACTGCAACCTCCACCTCCCGGGTTCAAGCAATCTTCCTGTCTCAGTCTTTCAAGTAGCTGGAACCACAGGCACCTGCCACCATGCCTGGCTAATTTTTTTTGTATTTTTAGTGGAGACGGGGTTTTGTCATATTGGCCAGGCTGGTCTTGAACTCCTGACCTCAGGTGATCCACCTGCCTCAGCCTCCCAAAGTGCTGGGATTACAGGCCTGAGCCACCGCGCCTGGCCTAGATTGTCTTTTATATCCCCACTTCACACATGATAAAACAGAAATGAAAACGTAGAGACATTAAGCAATCCATCCAAGGTCACACAGCAGTAGAGTCGGATCTGTCTGGCAGTAAAGGCTGTGATCTTGGCCACAGTATGACACTCCCTCATCCTTCCCCTCACAAAGTCCACACCCACTGTACATATGTGCCACCCCTGTGACTCAGGTGCTCCTGTCACTTGCAATTTCTCTCTTTCCCTTTCAACTAATCTTGTTTTGTTTGTTTATTTTTTGTTTTGAGACGAAGTCTTGCTCTGTCATCAAGACTGGAGTACAGTGGCGTGATCTCGGCTCACTGAAACCTCTGCCTCCAGGTTCAAGTCATTCTCCTGCCTCAGCCTTCCCAGTAGCTGGGACTATAGACAGTTGTCACCATACCCCAGTAATTTTTGTATTTTTTGTAGAAACGGGGTTTCGCCATGTTGGCCAAGTTGGTCTCAAACTCCTGACCTCAAGTGATCCACCCACCTGGGCCTCCCAAAGTGCTGGGATTATAGGCGTGGGCCACCGTGCCCAACCCTTTCAACTAATTTTATGAGACATACCCAGCCTGACAAGGAAGATCCAGGCAAACCTCACTAATGCACATTGCTCATCTCTAACAACACAACCCAGCCAGCGTCACTGATGGAGAGAGAATTTCTTCCATAAATTAGAGCACAAAGTTGTTGAATCATAGTTAATTTATCTAAGAATAAACATTTCTGTTGGTTTCCGAACATTTTGATTTAGAAATTACACAGATTTAAAGGAAGCATTTATAGTCACTGCAATCACGCAGTGAATGTCAGATGCAGGTCCTAGTTATGAAGTACATTTGAAAGAAAGAAAGCTTTATCCGGTTTGAATTCGAGAAGCTTTAAAAAAAATGCACAGCTAAGATAATCAGTAAAAACAGGAGTTAGGATTTTTGAATACAAGGAAAGCCAGTTTCAACCTCATTTTATCCTCTGCCTGTCCCCCCATTAATTATGATAATGTTTTGCCAAGTCACCACAAGCTTTTGCTTGAATTGACCAGCCATGTTTTATTATGTCCAGAACACACACTAACAGAGACTGCAGAACAAATGGTAAAAATCAAGAGATAAAGGGAGGAAGGACAGCTCTGTATTACAGGTAGAAGGGTCTCTTCACTTCTGCAGACTGAGTTGGGAGAAACTGTGACTAAGAATAGCTACATGGCGGGGATTGGTCATATGAGCCCACAGGCATTGGCAGCTGAGGTGGCTGCTGTCTAAGTTGCTTTCCGGTGGCTGACACTTAATTGTAATTGAGACAGAGTTCAGGTTTATTTTCTGCTCATTCCCTGCATCCTGCTCTTGTTCTCGATAAGCTTTTCCCCTGTCCTGGTGCTCACTGCACCCTCCATTTCCCAAGGAGCCCAGCTAGCCCTGACCATCTGATTAAGTGTTCTATGTAGACGCGAGTCCTTGCTTCTGCTGGGTGCCTCTCTGTGTCAGCAGCAAATCAGCTTGCAGACTAGGGGTAGTGTTTCTGGAGGATCAGGTGAGGATGCCTGGACTCTGCATAGTTGGAAGCTATTCATGAGGTAATGGTACCTCTTGTTTCCATACGCAGCTTTATAGCAACAATCCCTTGGTTTCTCCCATTGGAAATCAGCTACAGATGTGAACCATGTAAGAATATAAGTACTGTAGGTCGGGTGAGGTGGCTCACACCTGTAATCCTAGCACTTTGGGAAGCCAAGGCGGGCAGATCGCTTGAGGTCAGGAGATCGAGACCAGCTTGGCCAACATGATAAAATCCTGTCTCTACTAAAAATATAAAAATTAGCTGGGCATGGTGGTGTACACCTGTAGTCCCAGCTACTTGGAAGGCTGAGGCAGGAGAATCACTTGAGCTGGGGAGGCAGAGGTTGCAGTGAGCCGAGATCACGCCACTGCACTGCAGCCTGGGAGACAGAGGGAGACTGTCTCAAAAAAAAAAAAAAAGAAAGAAAGAAAGAAAGAAAAAAAAGAATGTAAGCATTGGATGTCCTGGCCAGAGCAATAAGGCAAGATAAAAAAATAAAAGGTGGCCAGGCGCGGTGGCTCAAGCCTGTAATCCCAGCACTTTGGGAGGCCGAGGCGGGCGGATCACGAGGTCAGGAGATCGAGACCATCCTGGCTAACCCGGTGAAACCCTGTCTCTACTAAAAAAAAATACAAAAAACTAGCCGGGCGAGGTGGCGGGTGCCTGTAGTCCCAGCTACTGGGGAGGCTGAGGCAGGAGAATGGCGTAAACCCGGGAGGTGGAGTTTGCAGTGAGCTGAGATCTGGCCACTGCACTCCAGCCTGGGTGACAGAGCGAGACTCCTTCTCAAAAAAAAAAATAAATAAATAAATAAATAAATAAATAAAAGGTGTCCAAATTAGAAAAGAGAAAGTCAAATTGTCCCTCTTTACTGTTAATATGATCTTATGTCTAGAAAAACCCAGACTCCACCAAAAAACTCTTAAATCTAATAAATAAATTCAGTAACGTTGTAGGATACAAAATTGATATACAAAATTGATGTACAAAATCAGTAGCATTTCTATGCACCAATAATGAACTAGCTGAGAAAGACATCACGAAAGCAATCCTATTTATAGTAGCTATAAAAAAAGAATAAAACACTCAGGAATATACATTCAACAAAGGAAGTGAAAGAGCTCTACAAAGAAAACTACAAAACACTGATGAGAGAAACCAAAGAGGGCACATATAAATGGACTGACATCCCATGCTCATAAGCTGGAAGAAATAATATCATTAAAATTATCATATTGGCCAGGCATAGTGGCTCACGCCTGTAATCCCAGCACTTTGGGAGGCCGAGGCAGGTGGATCACTTGAGGTCAGGAGTTCAAGACCAGCCTAGACAAACACAGTGAAAACCCCATCTCTACTAAAAACACAAAATTTAGCTAGGCGTGGCGGCATGTGCCTGTAATCCCAGCTACTTGGGAGGCTGAGGCACAAGAATCACTTGAACCAGAGAGGCGGAGGCTGCAGTGAGCCAAGATAGCACCACTGTACCCTAGCCTGAGAAACAGAGTGAGACTGTCAAAAAAAAAAAAAAAAAAAAAAGACCATATTGCCCACAGCAATCTAAGATTCAATGCAATCCCTATCAAAATACCAACATCACTTTTCACAGAATTAGAAAAAAAAGTCATAAAATTCCTATGGAACCAAAAAAGATCCTGAATAGCCAATGCAATTCTGAGAAAAAAAGAACAAAGCTGGAGGTATCACACTAGCTGACTTCAAAATATATTACAAGGCTATAGTAAACAAAACAGCATGGTATTAGTATAAAAGCAGACACATAGACTGATGGAACAGAATACAGAATACAGAAATAAATACAAGTATTTATAGCCAACTGATTTTCAATAAAAGTGCCAGGAAGATATACTGGGGAAAGGACACTGTCTTCAATAAATGGTGCTGAGGAATGAAAGTGGACCCTATCTCTCACCATATACAAAAATCAACTCAAGATGGATTGAAGACTTAAATATAAGACCCAGAACTAATAGAATAAAACATAGGGAAAATACTTCAAGACATTAGTCTAGGCAGATTTTATGGCTAAGATCTCAACAGAACAAAAAACTGAAACAAAAATAGACAAATACAACTATATTAAATGAAAAAGCTTCTGCACAACAAAGGAAACAATAGAGTGAAGAGACAACCTGTTGGATGGGAGAAATTATTTGCAAACACTCATCCTACAAGGGATTAACATCCTGAACACATAAGGAACTCAAATGAGTTAACAATAAAATGTTTAAAAGTCCTGGCTGGGCACGGTGGCTCATGCCTGTAATCCCAGCACTTTGGGAGTCCAAAGTGGGCAGATGATGAGGTCAGGAGTTCAAGACCAGTGTGGCCAAAGTGGCTAAACACTGTCTCTACTAAAAATACAAAAATTAGCCAGGTGTGGTGGTGGTTGCCTGTAATCCCAGCTACTCAGAAGGCTGAGGCAGGAGAATCACTTGAACCCAGGAGGTGGAGTTGCAGTGAGCCAAGATTGTGCTATTGCACTCCAGCCTGGGCAACAAGAACAAGACTCCATCTCAAAAAAAAGAAAAGGTCCCATTAAAAAGTGGGCAAATGGTCAGGCATGAGGGCTCATTCCTATAATCCTAGCACTTTGGGAGGCTGAGGTGAATAGATTGCTTGAGTCTAGAAGTTCAAGACCAGCCTGGGCAACATGGTGAAACTCTGTGTCTACTAAAAACACAACAAATTAACCGGGCATGGTGGCACATGCTTGTAATCCCAGCTACTCAGAGGACTGAAGTGGGAGGATCACTTGAGCTCAGGAGATCAAGACTGTAGTGAGACCTGATAGTGCCACTACACTCCAGCCTGGACAACAGAGTAAGACCTTGTTTAAAAAAAAAAAAAAAAAAAATGGGCAAATGACAAGATATTTCTCAAAAGAGAACAAAATGGCCAATAGGTACATGAAGAAATGCTCATTATCACTAATCATCAGAGAAATGCAAATCAAAGCCACAATGAGATAATCACATTACCCCAGTTAGAATGGCTATTACTGAGGCCACTTTTGCAAAGATTATGACAGTGAGACAATATAGCATGGCTGACTCTACCTTGCTTCTAGCCTTGCAGGCTGGCTGTCCTTGCTCATTCCTGGTCATAGGCCAAGCTAACCATAGGAGGAATTTAGTTTACATTTAACTTTGAAGCAAAGATGATAATAGTCCCCCCTTAAAACTAACACCCTCTTTGCTCAGGGGCCAAAAATCACCTTTGTAAAACTAATGAAAGTCCATGAGATTAGGATTCAAGGAGGGGCCTGAATTCTGCTAAAATGTAGACATAGCTTCTACAATTGCTTACTGTTGAGAAGCCATGTGGCCAGAGGTTACAAAATTTGTCAACTCCCCCAATTACTTCTACAGGTAACATAATTATTGTAGAACCTAAGATTGGTCTTTTAAGATGTTTTTCAGACTTTGGTGTTCTGGCAACCGACTGACCCAACCTGGACCCATGATTCATGACTCAATCAGTACTGCAGCCCCACCCAGAAGCAGACTCAGTACCAGACAATTTTCCATACCCCTAGGACTTCATCCTCAACCAATCAGCAGTGCCCATTCCCTAGGTCTTTGCCCACCAAATTATTCATTAAAACTCTAGCCTCTGAGTTCTCAGGGAAACCAATGTGAGTGATAACTCGAGTTCTTCCGTGTGACTGACCTTGCGTTAATTAAAGTCTTACTTTACTGTAACACCACAGTCTCGGCGAATTGGTTTTGTCCGTGCAGTGGACACAGGAAGAATCTGTCAGGGAATCACATTATTAAAAAGACCAAAAATAACAGATGCTGATGAGGATGCTGAGAAAAAGAAACTCTGTACACAGTTGGTGGGAATGTAAAGTTGTACAACCATTATGGAAAACAGTATACAGATTTCCTCAGAAGCTAAAAACAAAACCACTATTCAATCCAGCAATCCCGTTACTGAATATTTTACCCAAAGGAAAAGAAATCGATATATCAAAGGGATACCTGTGCTTGCATGTTTACTGAAGCACTATTCACAATAGCAGAGATATGGAATCAACCTAAGTGTCCATCAATGGATGAACAGATAAAGGAAATTTGGTACATATACACAATGAAATACTATTGGTTCATGAAAAAGAATAAAATCACATCATTTGTGGCTGGGCTCGGTGGCTCACGCCTGTAATCCCAGCACTTTGGGAAGCTGAGGAGGGCAGATCACTTGAGGTCAGGAGTTCGAGACTAGCCTGGGCAACACAGTGAAACCCCGTCTCTACTAAAAATACAAAAAAATTAGCCAGGCATGGTGGTGTGCGCCTGTAATCCCAGCTACTTACCCAGCTATTCAGGAGGCTGAGGCAGGGGAATTGCTTGAACCTGGGAGGTGGAGGTTGCAGTGAGCAGCGATTGTGCCACTACACTCCAGCCTGGGCAACAGAGTGAGGCTTCGTCTCAAAAAAAAAAAAAAAAAGAAATCATATCATTTGCAGTAACATGGATGGAACTGGATGTCATTATGCTAAGTAATATAAGCCAGGCATAGAAAGACACAAATTGCATGTTCTCACTCATACGTCCGTGCTAAAAACCTTGTTCTAGTGGATGAACAGAGGAGAACGATAGATACCAGACTCTGGGAAGGGTATGTGGGTGGAAAAGGGTAGATGAAGAGAGGCTGGTTAATGGGTACAAACATACAGTTAGATAAAAGAAGTAAGTTATAATGGTCAATAGCAAATGATGGTAACTATAGTTAGCAACAATATATTGTATATTTCAAAGTACCTAGAAGAGAGAACTTAAAGTGTTACCAACACACAGAAATAATAAATTACTCTTCAGCATCCACTTCCCAAAAACAGAAAAAATAAATGATCGTCATGGAGTAATGGATACCCCAAATACCCTGACTTGATCGTTACACATTCTGTGTGTGTAACAAATACTCACATGTACCCCATAAATATGTAAAATACTATAAAAGAAAAAAAGAATATAATTATTGACTTCAAGATCCTATTTTGGGGCTGAGTAATGTGGCTCATGCCTGTAATCCCAGCACTTTGGAGGTCGAGGCAGGAGGATCGTTTGTGTCCAGGAGTTTGAGACCAGACTGGGCAACACAGTGAAACCTCATCTCTATAAAGAATTTAGGCCGGGCGCGGTGGCTCAAGCCTGTAATCCCAGCACTTTGGGAGGCCGAGACGGGCGGATCACGAGGTCAGGAGATCGAGACCATCCTGGCTAACATGGTGAAACCCCGTCTCTACTAAAAATACAAAAAACTAGCCGGGCGACCTGGCGGGCGCCTGTAGTCCCAGCTACTCGGGAGGCTGAGGCAGGAGAATGGCGGGAACCCGGGAGGCGGAGCTTGCAGTGAGCTGAGATCCGGCCACTGCACTCCAGCCTGGGCGGCAGAGCGAGACTCCGTCTCAAAAAAAAAAAAAAAAAAAAAAAAAAAAAAAAAAAAAGAATTTAAAAATTAGCTAGGTGTAGTGGCACACACCTGTGGTCCCAGCTGCTCAGGAGGCTGAGGTGAGAGGATCACTTGAGCCCAGGAGGTCAAGGTTGCAGTGAGCTATGATGGTGCCACTGCATTCCAGCCTGAGCAACAGAGAGACCCTGTTTCAAAAAAAAAAAAAAAAATCCTATTTGGGTCTTTCTTGCTGCTATTAACTTAAAAACCCAAAGTATAGCTTACTCATGCTTCCTGTTTTGCCTAAGCTCCTAAGGAGAGCCTCAGGTTGGAGCATGCGCAAGTGAAGGATCTAGAACAAAATGCTTTTCTGCAACTACCCCAAGGAGATGCCATACTAACATTAGCTTTGGGTGTTTCAGTGTAACCTGTCCCTGGCAAACATTTCTTATGGTTTCTGCTGTTACGTTGGGTACCCTTCCTTCTTGTCTTTTGGGGTTAGATATGTTCCTCCTGAGGAAATTGTTAGCTATTTCTTTAGGCTTTTAACTTTCTTTCTTTCTTTCTTTCTTTCTTTCTTTCTTTCTTTCTTTCTTTCTTTCTTTCTTTCTTTCTTTCTTTCTTTCTTTCTTTCTTTCTTTTCTTTCTTTTCTTCCTTTCTTCCTTCCTTCCTTCCTTCCTTCCTTCCTTCCTTCCTTCCTTCCTTCCTTCCTTCCTTCCTTCCTTCCATTCGTTCTCTCTCTCTCTCTCTTTCTTTCTTCTTCTTCTTCTTCTTTTTTCTCTTTTTTTCTGAGACAGGATCTTGCTCCGTCGCCTAGGCTGGAGTGCAGTGGCTCAATCTCAGCTCACTGCAACCTCTGCCTCCCGTTCAAGTGATTCTCCTGCCTCAGCCTCCCGAGTAGCTGGTATTACAGGTGCCTGCCACCACACCTGGCTAATTTTTTTATTTTTAGCAGAGATGGGGTTTCACCATGTTTGCCCGGCTGGTCTTGAACTCCTGGTCTCGGGTGATCCACCTGCTTCGGCCTCCCAAAGTGCTGGGATTACAAGCATGAGCCACTGCTTGGCCTTTTACATTCTTTCTTGATGATCAACTGAGTGGACTTGAAAGTCAAATTACCTAATTTGACTTTAAGATACCAGATTGCTAAACCAGTTCTTCCAAAAGCAGAGAGTACAGACTGATCCAGATGGCCAGCCCTGGGAGGGTGGGTAGCAGCCACAGCTCCTCTGAGCCCACCCCCAGCAGGTCTTCCAGGGTGGCCTGGGACTGGCCTCACCACCAGGAAAAGGGTAAGTCTGCAGACTTGTATCCTGGTCAAGACTCAACTGGCTACAAAAGAGCTTCCCAACCAGCTCCCAGAACCCAAGGACGGGGGGCTCAGATGCCTCCCAGGAGGAAAGGAACCCGGGAACTGGACCAGTTTAGGAACAAAAGCAGCTGCCCCCTGGGTTTCTCTCTTCCTCCTTCTGAGAAGTCATCTCTGTTTCTCTCTACTGTGTCTACTCTACTCTTCTTTCTATGCAAACTGGATGCTTTCATTGCTGCTGAAAATATGCTGGAAAAAAAAAGGTGAAATTCCAGGCACAGATGATATCCTTCTAGGCAAGGACTTGGCGTCCCTGAATTCAGCTGTGTTTCCTGAAACCAAAGAGTGTAGGGAGAGGAAGAGCTTTGTAGGCAGAACAAATGGCATGCGCAGAGGTATGGAGGTGGGAGAGGTGTGGGCAGATTCAAGGGCTTCCACATTGGAATGAAGAAGGGAGAGGAAGGTAGATGCAGATCCTGGAGGGCAGGAGTTGGGATTTTACTCTGAATGTAATGGGAGGGGGCAGAGGGGTCTACTGAAGAATTTGGAGTGAGAAATTGACATGACCTGATTTGCATTGTAGGAGGATGATGGGAGAAATTCAGCAGTCGCTCAGGATTAGAGGCAGCCAAGAGGTCCCTAGGGTTTTAAGCAGATACAAACGTCAGGAGCAAGCATGCACAGAAACAGTCATACATGCTGTTGTGTGAGCGAGACCGGTGAAATCCTAGCTCTCTAGCCTTTTGGAGCAGAGATGGCTCACAGAAAAGACCCAATCCATGGCAAATATGACAACGTTCTGAGGACAGGATGCCAGCAAGCCTTCTCTAACAAAAGTCCTTCATGAAATATGACTGAGAGAAGGTGGGAATAGAGGGGACACACTACCGGATTTCTAGAATTTCTATATGAAGGAATCACTCTGAAGGTGTTGGGCTACTGAGTTCATCTGTGCACACATTTGTACAAGAGTGTAAGTGTTTGTGGAGCTTTCTAGCAGCCACTGTCTTTATCACTTCATTTGCCAATTGAAAATGATCTTTGCACTCCAGCCTAGGTGACAATGAGATCCCCACTCTTAAAAAATTGGGTTAGCTGTGGCAGTTCATGCCTGTAATCCTAGCAATTTGGGAGGCTGAGGCAGGGGAGGATCACTTGAAGCCAGGAGTTGAAGGTTAGCCTGGCAACAAAGTGAGACCCTATTTTTTCTTTTTTTTTTTTTGAGACGGAGTCTCGCTCTGTCGCCCAGGCTGGAGTGCAGTGGCCGGATCTCAGCTCACTGCAAGCTTTGCCTCCCGGGTTTACGCCATTCTCCTGCCTCAGCCTCCCGAGTAGCTGGGACTACAGCTGCCGGCCACCTCACCTGGCTAGTTTTTTTTTGTATTTTTTAGTAGAGACGGGGTTTCACCGGGTTAGCCAGGATGGTCTCGATCTCCTGACCTCGTGATCCGCCCGTCTCGGCCTCCCAAAGTGCTGGGATTACAGGCTTGAGCCACCGTGCCCGGCCCCTATTTTTTCAATCAATCAATCAAATAAAAAGAAAATGATCTTTGAGAGCTGAACCCAACCTCTCTCCCCCACTGCAAGGCCCCATTGCTGTGGTCCCTGTACAAAAAGTATATATATATATACACACATATATATATGAAAAGGATCTTTAACACCTTTCTGCTGATCAGTGAATTCTCTAGTACAGATTTTTTTTTTTTTTTTTTTTTGGAGATAGAGTCTTGCTCTGTCCCCCAGGCTGGACTGCAGTGATGCAATCTTGGCTTAGTGCAACCTCCACCTCCTGGGTTCAAGCAATTCTCCTGTCTCAGCCCCCTGAGTAGCTGGGACTACAGGTGCATGCCACCACCCCCAGCTAATTTTTGTGTTTTCAGTAGAGACAAGGCTTCACCACATTGGTCAGACTGGTCTCAAACTCCTGACCTCAGGTGATCCACCTGCCTCGGCCTTCCAAAGTGCTGGAATTACAGGTGCAAGCCACTGTGCCCAGCCCCTCTAGTACCGATTAAATGAGGTATCTGAAGTACCTTCTGTGAAGGAGTTTTGATTAGGGCCTGGGTTTTGTTGTTGTTGTTTTTGTTGTTATTGTTTTGTTGTTTTGTTTTTTGAGACAGAGTCTCTCTCTGTCACCCAGGCTGGAGTGCAATGGCGTGATCTCGGCTCACTGCAGCCTCTGCCTACCGGGTTCAAGTGATTCTTGTGCCTCATCCTCCTGAATAGCTGAGACTACAGGTGCACGCCACCACACCCGGCTAATTTTTGCATTTTTAGTAGAAACAAGATTTTGCTGTGTTGCCCAGGCTGGTCTTGAACTCCTGACCTCAAGTGATGTGCCCACCTCGGCCTCCCAAAGTGCTGGAATTACAGGTGTAAGCCGCCGCACCTGGCCTTCACTCTTTTTTTTAATTGTGGTAAATATACAAATAAAATTCACCATTTTAATCATTTTAAGTGTACAATTCAGTCGTATTAAGTACATGAAGATTATTGTGTAATCATCAGCACTGCCATCCATCTTCAGAACTTTTTCATCTTTCCAAAGTAAATCTCTACCTATAAAACACAAACGCCCCGTTATCCCCTCCTCCCAAACCCTGGGAAACACCAGTCCACTTCCTGTCTCTATGAATTTGACTATTCTAAGTACCTCATATAAGTAGAATCATGTAATATTGTCCTCTTGTGTCTGGCTTATTTCACTTAGCATGCTTTCAAGCTTCATCTAGGCTGTAACCTGTATGAGAATTGTATTCTTTGTAAAGGCTGAAAAACATCAGCATCAGGGTCTTGGAAATGTTAACCAACAGCTCCTAGAGTGTAGATTAAAGTTAACCTGCACAAACACACATATGTCACATTGGACATCTGTGCTGTAATGTAAACTAGGACAATATAATAAGGGGGAGATTGTAAGGGCCTAATGATAACAGTCTGTAGTGGTGACAATGGTGGGAGGGAAACAAGTATCAAAAGCTCTCAGGAGACAGAATGAATCAGGTTTCATTACCGGATGAGGGAGATGTGGAATTTGGCATGACTTGAAGTTTTCTGGCTTGATGAACCAGCATGATGTGAAATACAAGGAAAAAAATAGGTTTATAGGAAAAGGAGGTGAATGCATTTTGATGTTCTTGTTGATGTGTGCTGAGGCAATTGGATAGTGTGTTCTGGATCACAGAAAAGAGACTGGGCTAAGGTACACTTTGGGGCATTCTCGGCAAGTAAGTGGCTACTGGAAGTTTCCAGATTTTGCCACTGTGGCAAATACAGATTATTTCGAACTGAAGGTATTTGAGAATAGATTTTTTTCCAAACTCCTTGACCTGCCTAAAAGCAGAGCCTCCCAAAAGAGGTCATAAATTCCCTGTACTGGAGCAGAGAAGGGATGTCAGCACCACACCCAGACAGACATTGTTGCAAAATGATCACATCTTACATCTAGTCTTCTAAGGGCCGTTTATCTTTCCTAAGAGACATAGACTTTTCTATAAGTATCCCTAACCCTCCTCCCTCCTTCTATTAAGGGGATACATAAGCCCCCAATTCTTTTTTTTTTTTTTTTTGAGACAGAGTCTTGCTCTGTCACCTAGGCTGGAGTACAGTGGTGTGATCTCGGCTCACTGCAACCTCTGCCTCCTGGGTTCAAGTGATTCTCCCGCCTCAGCCTCCCGAGTAGCTGGGATTACAGGTACATGCCACCATGCCCAGTTAATTTTTTGTATTTTTAGTAGAAACAGGGTTTCACCATGTTAGGTGAAACCAGACTGGTCTCGATCTCCTGACGTCAGGTGATCCACCCGCATCAGCCTCCCAAAGTGCTGGGATTACAGGCGTGAGCCACTGCGCCCGGCCGACTCCCCCCAATTCTAGTAGCCTCCTTGAGTCACATTTTTCTGGGCACTCCCATACATACATGAATAAAAATCTGTCTTTTCTCTTGCAGATCCGTGTTTTGTTTGTTTAACTCACAGACCTCAATAAAAGTAAGGTAAATAAATAAAGGGTAAAAGAAAATTTTTTCCTTTCAAACACTGCTAAAGTTGTAAAAGGGGCTGAGTTCACTTAAGAAGGAGACAGATGGCCAGGCATGGTGGCTCACACCTGTAATCCCAGCACTTTGGGATTGGCCGAGGTGGGCAGATCACTTGAGGTCAGGAGTTCGAGACCAGCCTGGACAACATGGTGAAACCCTGTCTCTACAAAAATACAAAAAATTAACTGGGCATGGTGGTACACACCTGTAATCCCAGCTACTTGGGGGAGGCTGCAGCAGGAGAATCACTTGAGCCCGTGAGCCGAGACTGCGCCACTGCGCTCCAACCTGTGTGACAGAGCAAGACTCTAAATAAATAAATAAATAAATAAATAAATGGAGATAGAGAATGAGAGAGAGCAGAAGGCCTAGGATGGGGCCTTGAGGAAGAGCCACATTCACAAAAGATCAAAAATACGTCTGCAAAAGAGTCCAAAGGTCAGTGGCCTAGAGAGAGACAAAACTGGGAAGCAGAGATTTCCCAAGCATCAAGTGCTGCGGGGTATGAACAAAGATAGAGGCAGAGACACGCTGTCCGTAGGTGGCAACCGGGACAAACAGACAGCAGCCTGCTGGAGTGGCAGGCACAGACACCATGTGGCAGAGCACTGGGGAATAAGGCAGAGGTGAAAACTTAGTGCTGTGTAGACTGTTCTTCCAAGGATCTGAATTGTAAAAGAAAAGCAATCTCTTTGGTCACTGGGCAAAGTCTTGCCGTTAATTTTTTTTTTAATTTTTGTTGTGGTAACAAAATGTATAATACAGAATTTATCATCTTAAACCATTTCTAAGCATATAGGTCAGTTGTGTCAAGTACATTCACATTGTTTTGCAACCAACCTCTAGAACTTTTCTTTTTTTAAATTAAAAATAAAATAAATAAATAAAGAAGGAGTTTCACCATGTTGCACAGGCTGGTCTCAAACTCCTGAGCTCGAACAATTCACCCACCTCGGCCTCCCAAAGAGCTGAGATTACAGGCATGCGCCACCGCACCTGGTCCAGAACTTTTTTATCTTGCAAAATCAAAACTCTACACCTATTAAACAACCCCTCATTTCTCTAAGCCCCTGGCAACCATCAGTCTGTTTCTATGAATTTGACTACTCTAGACACTTTATGTAAGTGGAATCACTGTACACTATATTTTGCGTGTGTTATTGTCTTACTTCACTTAACATAGTGTCCTCAGGGTTGTAGCAGGTTTCAGAATTTTTTTCCATTTTAAGACTGAATAATAATTCATTGTCTGCATCTACCACATTTTGTCATTTTGTCCATCCATCCATCCATCCACCCATCCATCCATTCATCCGTCCATCCATCCATCCATTCATCCATCCATCCATCCTTCCATCCATCCATCCATCCGTCCATCTACCCATCCACCCATCAGTCCCTTCATCCATCCATCCATTCATCCATCCATCCATCCATCCATCCATCCGTCCGTCCGTCCGTCTGTCCGTCCGTCCATCCATCCATCCGTCCATCCATTCATCCATCCGTGGACACTTGGGTTACTTCCACCTCTTGGCTATTGTGAATAATGCTTCTATGAACATGGGTATCCAGATCTTGCTTTCAATTCTTACAGATATATACCCAGAAGTGAAATTGCTGCATCATATGATAATTCTATGTTTATTTTTTTGCCCTACTGTTTTCCATAGTGGATAAACCATTTTATTAGGTTGAGGCAAAAGTAATTGCAGTTTTTGTGTTGTTGAAATGTGTACTTTGATATTAGAAAACATTCTTTTTTTTTTTTTTGAGACGGAGTCTTGCTCTGTCACCCAGGCTGGAGTGCTGTGGCCGGATCTCAGCTCACTGCAAGCTCCGCCTCCCGGGTTCACGCCATTCTCCTGTCTCAGCCTCCCGAGTAGCTGGGACTACAGGCGCCGCCACGTCGCCTGGCTAGTTTTTTGTAGTTTTTAGTAGAGACGGGGTTTCACCGTGTTAGCCAGGATGGTCTCGATCTCCTGACCTCGTGATCCGCCCGTCTCGGCCTCCCAAAGTGCTGGGATTACAGGCTTGAGCCACCGCGCCCGGCCTAGAAAACATTCTTAAATAAATGCAGTTATATTATACATCATTTTAATGTGCATTTCTCACTTTGTTTTTTTGCTAATGTCTTATTACTTGCTATTTATATTATATTTATTTTAGACTATGGAAATGATATTAGACAATTGGCCAGACACGGTGACTTACACCTGTAATCCCACCACTTTGGAAAGCTGAGGTGAGTGGATTACTTGAGATCAGGAGTTCAAGACCAGCCTGGCCAACATGGCAAAACTCCGTCTCTACTAAAAGTACAAAAATTAGCCAGGCATGGTGGCAGGCACCTGTAGTCCCAACTACCTGGGAGGCTGAGGCAGGACAATCACTTGAACTTGGGAGGCAGAGGTTGTAGTGAGCTGAGATCACACCACTGCACTCCAGCCTGGGCAACAGAGTAAGACTCCATCTAAAAAAAAAAAAAAAAAAAGATGTTAGACAAAAAGCAAATTTGAGTTCAAAATAGGTCATAAACAGCAGAGACAGCTTGCACCATCAATAATGCATTTGGCCCAGGAACTGCTAATGAACATACAGTGCAGTGACGCTTCAAGAAGTTTTTCAAAGGAGATGAGAATCTTGAAGATGAGGAGGGTAGTGGACAGCCATCAGCAGCTGACAACGACCAATTGAGAGCAATCATCGAAGCTGATCCTCTTACAACTCATGAGAAGTTGCCGAGGAACTCACCGTCGACCATTCTATGGTCGTTCGGCACTTGAAGCAAATTGGAAAGGTGAAAAAGCTCCATAAGCGGGTGCCTCATGAGCTGAGCGAAAGTTTTAAAAAAATCGTCATTTTGAAATGTCATCTTCTCTTATTCTACACAACAACAACGAACCATTTCTCAATCAGATTGTGACGTGAGACGAAAGTGGATTTTATACAACAACCGAGAAGAAACTCCAAAACACCTTCCAAAGTCAAACTTTCACCAAAAACAAGGTCATGGTCACTGTTTGGTGATCTGCTGCTGGTCTGATCCACTACAGCTTTCTGAATCCTGACGAAACCATTACATCTGCGAAGTATGCTTAGCAAATCAATGAGATGCACCAAAAACTGCAACGCCTGCAGCCAGCATTGGTCAACAGAAAGGGCCCAGTTCTTCTCCACAATAACACAGGACTTCACATCGCACAACCAATGCTTCAAAAGTGGAAAGAATTGGGCTACAAAGTTTTACCTCATCCCTCATATTCACCTGGCCTCTCACCAATTGACTACCAAGCATCTTGACAACTTGTTGCAAGGAAAATGCTTCCACAACCAGCGGGGTGCAGAAAATGCTTTCCAAGAGTTCGTTGAATCCCAAAGCACAGATTTTTATGCTACAGGAATAAACAAACTTATTTCTTGTTGGTAAAAATGCGTTGATTGTAATGGTTCCTATTTTGATTAATAAAGATATGTCTGGGCCTAGTTATAATGATTTAAAATTCATGAGCTATACTCACAATTACTTTTGTGCAATCCCACCAACAGTGCACAAGAGTTCAAATTTCTCCACATCCTCACCAATGTTTTTTTTTTCTGTTGTTTTGAAAGTAGCCATCCTAGTGGTTGTGAGGTAAGATGAGTCATTTGAATATCATTTATATTTATTGAAGAAATGTCTATTCAAGTCCTTTGCCCTTTTACATTGGGTCATTTGACTTTTTTGTTGTTGAGTTGTAGGCGTTCTTTATGTATTCTGGATAGTAACTCCTCTTCAGATATATGATTTGTACATATTTTCTGCTACTCCATAGGTTACCTTTTCAGTCTTTTGATTGTGCCTTTTAATGCAAAGAAATTTGTATGTTTTTTGGTTTTTTTTTGAGACAAAGTCTCACCCTGTTGCCGAGGATGGAGTGCAGTGGTGTAATCTCGGCCCACTGCAACCTCTGCCTCCCGGGTTCAACCAATTCTCCTGCTTCAACCTCCTGTGTATCTGGGTCCGCAGGCATGTGCCACCACACCTGGCTAATTTTTGTACTTTTAGTAGAGATGGGGTTTCGCCATGTTGCCTAGGCTGGTCTCAAACTCCTGACCTCAGGTTATCCACACGCCTCTGCGTCCCAAAGTGCTGAGGTTACAGGCGTAAGCCACCATGCCCAGCCAGTTTACAGTTTTGGTGCTGTCTGATTTACCCATTTTTACCACTGTTACCTATGCTTTTGGTATCATATCTGGGAAACACTTGCCAAATCCAATATCAGCTTTTCCCCTGTTTCCGTTTAAGAGTTTAATAGTTCTAAGTTTTATATTTAGTTCTTTGATCCATTTTAAGTTACTTTTCATGTATGGTATAAAGTAAGGACTCAATTTGATTTGTTTGCATATGGAAATACAGTGTTTCCAACACCATTTTTTGGAAGGCTGTTCTTTCTTCATTGAACGGTTTTGGCATCTTTGTCAAAAGCCATTTAGCTGGGTGAAGTGGCACACATATGTAGTCCTCACTACTCAGGAGGCAGAGGTAGGAGAATTGCTTGAGGCCAGGAATTCAAGACCAGCAAGACCCCGTCTCAAAAAAATAAGAAGAATTTAAACACATCATTTGGCCATACATGCATGGGTCTATTTCTGAGTTCTCTATTCTATTCTACTGTCTTTATGCATACCATATTCTTTTGATTACTGTGGTTTTATAGCAAGTTTTGAAATCAAGAAGTGTGACACCTCCAACTTTGTTCTTTTTCAAGATTATTTTAGCCATTCAGGGTCCCTTGAGAGTTTATATAAATTTGGGGATAGATTTTTCTGCCATTGGGATTTTGGTAGGGATTGCATTGAATCTATTTGTGTATTTTTTTTTTTTTTTTTTTGAGATGGAGTCTTGCTCTGTTGCCCAGGCTGGAGTGCAATGGCGCCATCTTGGCTCACTGCAAACTCTGCCTCCCAGGTTCAAGCGATTCTCCTGCCTCAGCCTCCCAAGTAGCTGGATTACAGGTGCCTGCCACCACATCCAGCTAATTTTTGTATTTTTAGTAGAGACAGGGTTTCACTATGTTGGCCAGACTGGTCTCGAACTCCTGACCTCAGGTGATCCGTCTACCTCAGCCTACCAAAGTGCTGGGATTACAGGTGTAAGCCACTATGCCCAGCCTATTTGTGTAGTATTGATGTTTTGACAATATTATGTCTTTCAATCCACGAACATGAGAAGTCTCTTCATTTATTTGTGCCTTCTTTCATTTATTTCAGTAATGTTTTCAATGCACAAGTTTTTTGCCTCATTGGTTAAGTAAATTCCGAAATATTTAATTCTTTTTCATGATAATTTTTCTGTTAATTTCCTATTCGGATTGCTGTTAGCATATACAAATGCAACTAATTTTTGTATGACTTTATATCCTACAACTTTGCTAAACACATTCATTCTAACTGTGTATGTGTGTTTGTGTGTGTGTAACTATTAGGGTTTGCTGCATATAAGCCCAGATGATCTGTGAACACTTCCTTTCCAATTTGGATGCCTCTGTTTATTTTTAAACCTAAAATAGATTTCAATATTTCTATTTTAAAAAAGTCAATAGAGGAAGTGATTAAAGATGGGGGTGGGTGAGACTATCCATGGAACCCATATACTGGCATTAGCTAGTATTCAAGTAGCAGCTTCTGTTACCTCCATCCACCAGGATGCTCCAATAAAGATACAGGAGTTACCTGTATGGTTGAGTTGGAGAATTAATGAGATCCCAGTGGAACAGAAAGACAGGAAATGCTCTGTTTGGGGGTAAAAAGTTGGAAAACCCAAAGTCATTCTTTTCTAGTGTATTAATAGTTCCTACCTGTAGAGATGGTACCTGGACACACAGACAGAGGCACAAACCTCCTGGAGTGGATGAGAAATCTGCATGATGGGCATGCGTTGCACAGAAGACAACATGACCAACGACCTCTTCATCACAGCTGTATACTGTAGAGGGCACAAAAATGAAATGGTGGACAAAAATACAAGGCCCAACATTACAAATTAACAATGGTTTCATATGAGAGATCTACTATCTAATTATGATATGAGGAAAAAAAGGGGACCACATATTATTAAAGATCAAAGTATCAGCAGAGGTCACATTCTACAGACATTGTGTCTTCGCTAAATTGGAGCTGAATATGATTAAAATCTCACATTTAAAAGTGGAAGTGTTTTAAAGCATTTCTTTCCTTCCTTCCTTCCTTCCTTCCTTCCTTCCTTCCTTCCTTCCTTCCTTCCTTCCTTCCTTCCTTTTGAGACAGAGTCTTGTTGTCACCCAGGCTAGAGTGCAGTGCCATGGTCTCAGCTCACTGCAGCTTCCGCCTCCTGGGTTCAAGCAATTATCCTGCCTCAGCCTCCAAAGTAGCTGAGACTACAGGTGTGCATCACCAAGTCTGGCTAATTTCTGTATTTTTAGTAAAGAACAGGGTTTCACCATGTTGACCAGGCTGATCTCAAGCTCCTGACCTCAGTTGATCCACCTGCCTTGGCCTCCCAAAGTGCTGGGATTACAGGCGTGAGCCACTGTGCCTGGCCAAAGCATTTACTTCAGTGAAATGATGGGGCCTCAGAAGTTCGAAAAATGTGTGGCCCCTCAAATTCTTTTTTTTGTGTGTATATGAGCCAAAGATTTATTTCCTCATTTCTTGCATTTGAAGTACTCTTCGATGACATCTTTGGCCTGAGACT
Organism: Rhinopithecus roxellana; assembly: GCF_007565055.1. Taxonomy (NCBI): domain Eukaryota; kingdom Metazoa; phylum Chordata; class Mammalia; order Primates; family Cercopithecidae; genus Rhinopithecus; species Rhinopithecus roxellana. The sequence continues at coordinate 177,217,475 of NC_044552.1, read as the reverse complement.
CCTTGCCATAGTCCTTAACTACTATACAACTGCAACCAACCACTTTACAGGGTTTCGTTTCCCTTCTCTGTCAATTTAAAGAGACCTACCCATTCCCCTAGTTTCTTGTTGTCATCAACCTTAATTCGGTTGATTTGGTGTTCAGGGCAAAGGGCCTCCACGACTTGGCATACATAGGCTCATCACAGTTGGGTGCAAGCACACAAAGATGGGCTTGGCACTTGTCTAAGGCTTCAGCAGCTTCGCGAACTCCACGTGCGAGGCCATCGTGGATGAGGGCGGTCTTCAGCACCTCTTGTAAAGCAGTATTAATGTCCCTTACACCTCCAGCAGCAATGCCTTCCTCGGCCATGGTGGTGGGTTACAGGTGAAGCCGTATCTTGAACACACCCAAGCCTCCGCCTCCGCACAACTCGGCGGCGGCTGGGAAAGAGCCTCAAATTCCTAGCATGTTAAAAATTTCTGCCTAGATCTGAAAGACTTACTCTTACCATTGTCAAGCCAACCTATTGTGTCTTTTACAAATATTGACTTTAACAATGTTGACTTTAGTTACTGCATTGACTTTAGTTACTGCTTCGACGTTCCCTCTAAGTGGTATTAACTGGAAACTTCTCTTCGGCCTCCCTTGCAAAGTCATTCTTTCCACAACTGGGTTATTTACCTTTCTCTGTTTCTGATGCAAAAGTCTCTTGAGCCTCTAGGGAAACATCTTTCAGATCCAACAACTATTCTTTTTTTTTTTTTTTTTTTTTTTTTTTGACAGAGTTTTACTCTTGTCACCCCGGATTGGAGTTCAATGGTACGGTCTTGATTCACTCCAACTCCGCCTCCCAGGTTCAAGTGATTCTCCTGCCTCAGCCTCCCAAGTAGCTGGGATTACAGGGGCCCGCCACTATGCCTGGCTAATTTTTGTAGTTTTAGTAGAGATGGGGTTTCACCATGTTGGCCAGGCTGGTCTCGAACTCCTGACCTCAGGTGATCCACCTACCTCCGCCTCCCACAGTGCTGGGATTACAGGCGTCAACCACTGTGCCCAGCCAAAGACTATCCTATATTAAACTTCGACATTTAAATGTACATATAATTTGCCACTCCAAAAAGTAACTTGACATTTTCATTCAGAACTATTAGGTCTGAAGTTAGGTAATGTTTTAGTGTCATTGTGTAAAATTCTGGAGCCTCTCAGCCCCAAGCATGAAAAAAAGGCCATTGCACCCACAGTTCAATTTCAGTTGTTTTTGGTTGAGTACCTCTTGTTTTTTTTATTTGTAGATGAGATGATTATAGCTGATTCTGCCTCTGTGGTCACTCTGTTCTCCTCGTAGCACTGTCTTCATTGTGAAATTATTCTGTAACTCTGCCTGCCGTTTAATGAACTCATTTTCTACTCATACACCTGCCTCTGAGAGCTCGATGCTGATCCTATTCGGAAACCTAGTGGTGCAGCAGCCTCGCAGAATAGGGCTTCAGCCAAACTGGGACATGAAAAACACCAAGGCCTCAGCTCAGATAGGAGCAGTAACCACTGAGAATTTGTATTTGCTAAAGTCAAGAAGAATCTACCACAGTCCTCTTTATAAAACATCTGAAAATCTCTAGAGTTGCAAATTTACATGTAATTTATTCATCCTTTAAACACAAACACAAAGCATTTTTTTTTAAAAACCAAAACCCCCAAATACTTATTATTTCACATTTTGTGAAGATCAGGAACCCAGAAATGGCTTAGCTAGTCCTGACTCAGGGACTCTCACCAGATTGCATTTAAGCTGTTGGCCAGGGGCTGTCATCTCAAGGCTCATTAGACACTGGACTTTACTTCCAAGTTCACTGTCCTAGTTGTTGGTAGGTATTGGTTCTCAACTCGCTGGGGCAGGAGGCTTCAGCCTCTTACCACACAGGCCTCTCCACTGGATGGCTTACAAGATGGCAGCCTGCTTTCCTCAGACTGAGAGATGAGATGGAGGATCCAAGGTGGTAGCCCAAGTCTTTAACCTCAAAAGTGATACCAGGGTTGGGAACACAGTCCGACCCTGGCAAAATATGACACATAGCATTTACTTCATAGCACTAACGCTCAAAGTTGTGGATTAATAGGAAGAATATGCTATAAATGAGTAAATATAAAAATACTGGGGCCAGGTACTGTGGCTCACACCTGTAATTCCAGCACTTTAGGAGGCCAAGGCGAGTGGATCACCTGAGGTCAGGAGTTCAAGACCTGCCTGGCCAAAATGGTGATACCGCATATCTACTAAAAATACAAAAAGTGGCCAGGTGTGGTGGTAGTCGCCTGTAATCCCAGCTACTTGGGAGGCTGAGGCATGAGAATCACTTGAACCCAGGAGGCAGAGGTTGCAGTGAGCCGAGATTGCGCCATTGCAGAGCGAGACTCCGCCTCAAAAAAGAAAGTATATATATATATTTTTTTTTGGTAGAGATGGGTTTTTGCCATGTTGCCCAGGCTGGTCTCGAACTCCTGAGCTCCTCAGCCTCCCAAAGTTCTAGGATTACAGGCATGAGCCACTGCACCCGGCCTGTACTAGACTTTTACATGACCGGCAGCACAGTAGGTGTGTTTACACCAGCATCACCGCAGACACGTGAGTAATGTGTGACAATGGCTCCTACATCACCAGGCAATAGGAATTTCTCAGCTCCATTATAATCTTATGGGACCACCATCATATATGTGGCCCTTCATTGACCTAACTATCTTACCCAGTACAGACTGTACTCAAATTAGTAATTAAAATAGAATGAGATGAAACACATATAGATGGAAGTTACCTGTTTTCATTTCCACCTCAAGAGTTCTCTGAGAGCCTGCTGGTTGCGCATGGCCCTATGTGCAGCACCTTTGTCATGACTTAGAATTGTTGCTTATGGAAAATTCTGGAGAATCTCAGTCTCAGAGTTCTTGCGTTCATGGGAAATCATGATAGGCTTGGAGTTCAACCAGAAGAGAGAATCTGAATTAAGGGGGTTTTAATGATCATACCCAATTATTATTTTCAAGATAAATAGTTCTCCTCATTTTCCAGGTCCTAAGGACAGATGAATGGGTTGTAATTCCTGTTTTCTTCAATTTGTCCTCTAGAAAATAGGTTCCCCAAGTGGCTAAGGCTGTCATGTTAATTGATCTCATCTCTTGTTCATCAGCTGTTGATTCACAGACAACACTCTCACTTTGAATTGGTGGAAGCTTTTGATTCCACAGTGACCAGTGAGATAGATCACATTGTTTAATGCTGGGTTTTCATTGTTGTTGTTATTGTTTTTGTTTGTTTGTTTGTTTGTTTTTGCTGTGTTTTTTTATAAGACAGAGTCTCCTTCTGTTAACCAGGCTGGAGTGCAGTGGTGCTATCACGGCTCACTGCAGCCTCAACCTCTCAGGCTCAAGGGATCCTCCCGCATCAGCCTCCCCAGTAGCTGGAACTACAGATGTGGACCACTACTTTCGGCTTTTTTTTTTTTTGTAGAGACAGGGTTTCACTGTGCTGTCAGAGGTGTTCGAATCAGAGCAACTCCAATTTAAATAGGAGCTGGGTAAAATAAGGCTGAGCTCTAATGGGCTGCATTCCCAGGAGGTTAGGCATTCTAAGTCACAGGATGAGACAGGAGGTTGGCACAAGGTACAAGTCACAAAGACCTTGCTAATAAAACAGGTTGTGGTAAAGAAGCTGGTCAAAACCAAGATGGCGATGAAAGTGACCTCTGGTTGTCCTCACTGCTCATTATATGTTAATTATAATTCATTAGCATGCTAATAGACACTCCCACCAGCACCATGACAGCTTACAAACGCCAGGGCAAAGTCAGGAAGCTACCCTATATGTCTAAAAGGGGAGGGACCCTCAGTTCCTGGAATTGCCCACATCTTTCCCAGAAAAACGCATGAATAATCCACTCCTTGTTAAGCAGATAATCAAGAAATAACGTAGCCAATGGGAGCCCATGCTGCTGCTCTGTCTGTAGAGTAGCCTTTCTTTTATTCCTTTGCTTTCACTTTCCGATATGGACTCACCCCAAATTCTTTCTTGTGCAAGGTCCCAGAATCCTCTCTTGGAGTCTGGATCTGGACCCCTCTCAGTAACTATGCTGTTCAGGCTGGTCTTGAACTCCAGGGCTCAAGCAATCTTCCTGCCTCAGCCATGGAGCAGCTAGGACTACTACAGGCGTGCACCACCCTATCTGGCTTAAATTACACGGATTTGTTTTCCTATCTTGCCCCACCAAAACAAACAAAACAAAAAAGACAATGCACTGGTTTAAAATACGTCCAGGCCGGGGCGTGAGGCGGGCGGATCACGAGGTCAGGAGATTGAGACCATGCTGGCTAACACGGTGAAACCCTGTCTCTACTAAAAATAACAAAAAATTTGCCGGGCGTGGTTGCAGGCGCCTGTAGTCCCAGCTACTCAGGAGGATGAGGCAGGAGAATGGCCTGAACCCAGGAGGCGGAGCTTGCAGTGAGCCGATATCGCGACACTGCACTCCAGTCTGGGTGACAGAGAGAGACTCCGTCTCAAAATAAATAAATAAAAATAAATAAAATACATCCAATTTATCAAGAGAGTAATTTCATTGTTCTTGGGACCTGTCCCAGGCAAGCCCCTCCTGCTCTCTAACACCCTCACCCCCACCCCACAAAGGGATGAATAACTGTGCCAGTTTCCCCAAGGGTCTAGGGGTTCCGGGACACAATACTTAGGCTGCTAGAGGCTCCAGGAAGACCAATGAAGCCCTGGGGCAAGTTTCCCCACAGCAAACTGCCTCCATTATGCCGAGATTCCCAGCCTCCAGAGGAACGGCGGGGAATGGATGAGAAGGGAGCAGGAGTGGGGTGTCTGGAAAGGGTGGGAAAATCAGCAGCTCACATGACGAATATATGACAAATAAGTAGTATATGGGCAGTGGCTGAAACGTTTGCAGCTTTAAGAAAGAACTCAAATGAGAGCCAAGCCCAAACATTTTTACCTGCTCCAAACAATTTCCAGAATCCAAACTATGGTTTGGGTGGGAGGGAAGAGACTCCCACTTAATTATCTACATGGTTTTAAGGTTTTGGATGACAATATACTTAAAGAAACTTGCTCTAGGCTGAGCTCAGTGGCTCAGGCCTATAACCCCATCACTTTGCAAGGCCCAAGGCAGGCAGATCCCTTAAGCCCAGGAGTTCGAGACCAGCCTGGGCAACATGGCAAACTCCGTCTCTACAAAAAATTAGCTGGGCATGCGGATCACGAGGTCAGGAGATTGAAACCACTGCACTCTAGCCTGGGTGACAGAGCAAGACTCTGTCTCTAAAATAAAGAAATAAAGGAAGTTGCTCTTGCAACTTGTGCTGAGAAAAACAGTGTTAGAACGGGGGGAAATTATTCTTCAACTTAATTGCTAGTTTTTTCAAACAAAGCCCATCTCATAGATCTCAAAGAAACCATGAAGCTAGGAACGAATGGTGAATCAGCTCTTTCAGCCAGTTCTTATCATTAGTGGAGAAAGTCCACAGTGTCTTCCTCCCTAGACTGGAGAATGAGATATTTAAAGCCCTTAAATCTCTGAAAGTCTGGAGGAGAAGTATACAGAAACATTTTATATCCTCTTACCTCTTCTCCCTGACACCAAATTTAGGCATACCGTTACATAGGACAGGGGCCAAGATGGAATTCTCTGCATATCTCCAAAGTGTCTAGAAACCATTTTTCTTGAATACAATGAAGTGTTGGAGATCGAAATTCCTCCCATATGGACATATTTGGGGCTAGGACTAGCTCCACTGCACTCGAGTCTCATTCTGCTCAACAGTCAGCTTCTGGGTCGGGTGCAGTGGCTCACGCCTGTAATCTCAGCACTTTGGGAGGCCAAGGCAGGCATGGTATGGTGGCACGGGCCTGTAGTCCCAGCTACTGGGGAGGCTGAGGCAGGAGGGTCCGTTGAGTCCGGGAGGTTGAGGCTGCAGTGAGCCATAAATGTGCCACTGCACTCTAGCCTGGGTGACAGAGCAAGACTCTGTCTCTAAGATAAAGAAGTAAAGGAAGTTGCTCTTGTAACTTGTACTGAGAAAAACAGTGTTAGAACGGGGGGAGATTATTCTTCAACTTAATTGCTACTTTTTTCAAAGCAAGCCCATCTCATAGATCTCAAAGGATCTCATAGAGGTCAGGAGTTCGAGACCAGCCAGGCCAACATGGTAAAACCCCGTCGCTACTAAAAATACAAAAATTAGCCGGACTTGGTGGCATGTACCTGTAATTCTAGCTGCTCAGGTGGCTGAGGCAGGAGAATTACCTGAACCTGGGAGGCAGAGGTTGCATTGAGCCAAGATCACACCACTGCACTCCAGACTGGGGCGGGGGGGGCTAGAGTCAGGCATCATCTCAAAAAAAAAAAAAAAAAAAATCAGCTTCTGGACAGGTATGGTGGCTTATGCCTCTAAACCCTGAGCTTTGAGAGGTTGAGGTGGGAGGACTGCTTGAGGCCAGGAGTTTGAGACCAGCCTGGGCAACATAGGGAGACCGTGTCTCTACAAAAATGAAAAAAATTAGCTAGGTGTGATGGTGCACTCCTGTAGTCTCATCTACTCAGGAGGCTGAGTGGGGAGGATCATTTGAGCCTAGGAAGTCAAGGTTGCAATGAGCTGTGATCACACTACTGTACTCCAGCCTGGGTGAAACCCAGTGAGACCTTGCCTCTAAAAAAGAAAAAGAAGAAAAAAATAGCTTCTAATGTTGGTGAACACTATGTGCTGAGAGCTTTAATCATTATTGAAGCTTTTTAAAAATATAATTATAGAATGCTTATATTAGGAGGCTGAGGCAGGAGGATTGCTTGAGCCCAGGAGTTCAAGACCAGCCTGGGCTACATAGTGAGACCCTATCTCTAAACAGAAAAAAAGTTTACTTATGTGTTAATCTTGGAGAGTGTCTTGCTGTATTACCTTGAGTGTTGCAAATGTTTACAGGAAAGTAAATATATAATAGTTGTTATTAAATACAGTCCATAAGAATGATACGGATTTTCTAAATTCAGCAGGTATGAACCATGCTCAATTTTGTTCAAATTGAAATTAAATTTACTGTAGAAAATGAACATTTAAAACCCCAAAGTCATCCCTTTTTTCTTTTATTTTCTTTGTGTGCGTGTGTTTTGTTTTTTGTTTGTTTGTTTGCTTTTGTTTTTGTTTTTGAGATAGAGTCTCGCTCTCGTTGCCCAGGCTGGAGTGCAGTGGCATGGTGTGATCTCAGCTCACTGCAACCTCCACCTCTGGCTTCAAGTGATTCTCCTGCCCCAGTCTCCCAAGTAGCTGGGAGTACAGGTGTGCGCCACCACACTCGGCTAATTTTTGTATTTTTAGTAGAAATGGGGTTTCACCATATTGGTCAGGCTGGTCTCGAACTCCTGACCTCTGGTGATCCACCCGCCTCAGCCTCCCAAAGTGCTGGGATTACAGGCGTGAGCCACGCACCTGGCCCTTTTTTCCTTTATCTGACTCTGAACACATCTTCATGATCCATTAGATCCCAACACGCACTTTACAAACTAAATCTAGGCTACACATTGGTGAGGACAGAAACAGAGAGGTGAGAGACTCTTGTAGGAGCATTTGGAAATGATATTAGCCAGGAAGATTATAGGTGTGTCCAGTACTTCTTCATTGGCAAGATGAAGCCGAGGAGTGAAAGGAGCTTTGTACAAAGCACTGCAGAGTCAGGAAGTCTATTGTTTCTGTATTTTATCAAGTCTGATTGTATCAGAGTTAACACGCTTACAAGCAAAACAAAACACCAACCTATTAATATTGTGTTGATCTCTATCTTGGCTTATTTTAATATTAAAAGGGTATTTCAAAGATACTGGAAAGTAAAGGAGGCTGTAAGTTTAACATAAACAGGTACCTTGGACCTTTATTTTAGCCCATCTGAAAATACATATTGTATCTTTTTTTTTCAGAAATTAAAATTTTCATTTTGAGTTAATTGTGGATTACCATGCAGTTGTGAGAAATAATACAGAGAGATCCTGTATACCCGTCACCTGGTTTTCCCCAATAGTAACATCTTGCAAAAATATAGTACAATATCACAACCAAGATATTGACATTGATACAGTGAGGGAACAGAACATTCCCACCCCATAAAAATCCCTCTCCCTCTACCCTTCTTTAACCCTTAGCTACTACTGACCTCTTCATTTCTGTAATTTTGCCATTTAAAGTCTGTCATATAAATGGGATCATTTGTATGTAACCTTTGAGGATTGGCAGGTTTCTTTCCACAGAATTCTCTGGCGATTCATGCAGGTTTTGTTGCATGTATTAATAGTTTGTTTCTTTTTATTGTTGACTAGTATTTCACGGTATGGGCAGACCAGTTTGTTTAACCAACATGTTGAAGAGCATCTAGGTTTTCCATTTTGGGGCTATTTCAAGTAAAGCTGGTATAAACATTCATGTACAAGTTGTTACATGAAGCTCCAGGAGTGTACTTGTAAGGCTATATGGCATGGTAGTTGTATGTTTCTTGTCTTTTTTGTTTTTTTGGCTTGTTTAGTATTTTAAGAAACTGCTGGCTAGGCATGGTGGCTCACGCCTGTAATCCCAGCACTTTGGGAGGCCGATGCAGGCAGATCACTTAAGGTTAGGAGATCGAGACCAGACTGGTCAACATGGTGAAACCCTGTCTCTAGTAAAAATACAAAAATTAGCTGGGCATGATATGTGCCTGTAATCCCAGCTGCTTGGGAGGCTGAGGCACGAGAATCACTTGAACCCAGGAGGTGGAGGTTGCAGTGAGCCGAGATTGCGCCACCATACTCCAGCCTGGACGATAGAGCGAGACTCAGGTTAAAAAAAAAAAAAAAAAAAAAAAGAAGCTGCTACTGTCTTCCAGAGTGACTATGCCATATTACATTCCCACCAGCAATGTATGAGTGATCCAGTTTCTCTGCAGCCTCATCAGCATTTGGCGTTGTCACTATTTTTTTCATTTTAGACACCCTAAGACATCATTGTGTAGTGATATCTCACTGTGGTTTTAATTTGCTTTTCCCAAATTGCACACAATTTCATTTATTTGCCACCTGTGGATCCTCTTTGATAAAATGTTGCTTCGTCTTTCACCTGTGTTCTCAGTGATTTTTTGTTTGTTTGTTTACTTGTTTTTTTACTGCTGAGTTTTAAGAATTCTTTCTATATTTAGATACTAGTCCCTTGTGGGATATGTGGTTTGCAAACATTTTCTCCCAATCTGTAGCTTTTCTTTTCATCTTCTCAACAGGGTCTTATGTAGGACAAAAGTTTTAAATTTTGGTGAAGCCCAATTTCTAGTTTTTCCTCTTATGGATCATGCTTTTTGTATCAAGTCTAAGAACTATCCTGCTTAGCCTTAGCTCCCTAAGATTTTCTCCTGTCTTTTCTAAAAGTTTTAGTTTTATGTTTTACATGTAAGTCTGTGATTCATTTTTAGTTAATTATTTTGTCAGGTGTGTGACATAAGTCAAAGTTAATTTTTTGCCTATGAATGTCCAATTTCTTCAGCACCATCTGTTGAAAGGCTGTCATCCACCATTGAATTACTTTTGCACCTTTGTCTTTTTAAAAAATACATTTACTTATTTATTTGTTTATTTATTTATTTATTTATTTACTAATGACATCTTCATGTGAATACTTTCGAGCCTTTGTCAAAAATCATTTGGGCATATGTACATAGGTTTATTGCTATTGTTATGATTTTAAAAGCATTTAGCAAGCTAACTTAAAGGAATACAAAATAAACATTAGATCAGGTTATCCACCTTTCCTTTGTGTATTGCTAGTTGAGATGTTTATCAATTCACAGCCTAATCTTTTTTTTTTTTTTTGAGACAGAGTCTTCCTCTGTCGCCCAGGCTGGAGTGCAGTGGCGCGATCTTGGCTCACTGCAACCTCCATCTCCCAGGTTCAAGCGATTCTCCCACCTCCTGCCTCAGCTTCCCGAGTAGCTGGGATTACAGGCACATGCCACCACGCTTGGCTAATTTTCGTATACTTTTTAAGTAGAGATGGGGTGTCACCATGTTGGCCAGGCTGGTCTTAAACTCCAGACCTCAGATGATCCACCTGCCTCGGCCTCCCAAAGTGCTGGGATTATAGGCGTGAGCCACGACGCCCCGCCACAAAGGGATTTAAGTTGGTAGAGGAACATAAAATCTACAGTTCACATCGTATAATACATTGTATAATAGCTTTGTTTTGAGTAAGCAATGTTGACTTATTGAAGCAAAGTTTTCAACTTTGAAAAGTCCTCTACATTTTGTCTGGCACTCAACTCAGTGAAAGTTTATTGAATTAATATGTGAAAATATGCATTTTTAAATGTTGGATACGTATAGGGTCCTTTGTAGAAGGGATTTGAAATTGTGAGGATTACAGCCATTTGATCTACCCTGGAAAGTAGATACCTTCCACATACCTTCTGGTATCTTCTAATAATGCATCCTGAGAAATTCTTTCTCCATATTGGACACATCATTTACTCTATCTTGGTTCCAGTCCCTCCTTTGTTACTTTAGAGTAATCCTGAATTTGAGTCAGGCGCCAATCTTAAACCTTGGTAAATGAAACTGAGATCTAAATAGCTGGCTTTATACTTAACTCCAAAGCAATAAATTCCTTAAGAGCTACAAGGATAGCGTTTGCCTATATATATATATATGTGATGTATAACTACAAATGACTGAGCTTTAAACTTCATCTGTAAATTGAACATTTTCTGTAGCTTCCATATGAATTTTAATTATTAAGTACTCATGAATTGAATAAAACTGATAATTCTTCTAGTTTATAATTAGCAAATTATAATTAATGCTCTAAAATAATCCATCTCAAATCCTCACATAGAAAGTAAAATTCAAATAATTTACTCACAGTTTCTTCCATAGAATTCTCCAGAGGATAATAACATTAGTATTGGTTATTTGTTTATTTTCCAGGACATGTAAATGTTAATATTTTTATCTGTAAAAAGTAAAATAATATTTTAAGAGACGTCGATATTCCAGTACTCTCTATTCTGCTTGAAACAGCTCTGTGATAAGGGAGTATTAAGAATAACAAATTCACACAAGCACAAGATAGGAGAGCAGGAATCAAGTTCTTAGATGACTGGATATCTCTGTGGGAACAATTGGTTCAGCAAGAAGTAGGCTTTTTATCCAGGGAAAACAAAGAAATCATAATTAAGAGAGAAGCAGTTTCAAAGGTGAAGGTGAGGAGTTGCCAGTCTCAGCGAAGGCTCTGTAACTAGAGAATGAATCTTTAGGGTAGAGTTAACGGTAAATTTTAAACTGTTTTAATAATTATAATTATTTTTGCAGTTTGAAGAGGGTGTCTGAACTCAGTTGTAAAATGTTTGACATTTGTGAATTCTTTTAATGTTATATTTGAAAATGTTTTGGTGCATGCACAAAGTGCTCAACTATGACTCCACATTTTATTGTTAAATATCACGTGACCCATCTTTCTGGAGAAGTATGTGTGCGAAGTACAGGTTCAGCCTGCTACACAGGCAGCGTGTATTTGTTTTTGAGAAATCTCAAACTGTTTTTATGAGAGAATTAACCCTCTCAGGGAAACAGCTCTACCAACGACTACCCCATGGGAGAGGATGTGTGGGGACACCTGCATCCTGCTATTTGGAGAAAAATTGAGCTGCTAGTGAGACAATGAACCAACAGCCTTGGACTGAGAAGTGAAAAATAGAGAACACCTGCCTCCCCTCCACACCGATGCCAATCCAAGCAATTCTGAAGGCATCTTGGAATCCCTAGAAAAGAAAATGTCAGTGACTCGATTTAGAACCTTGGAAAGTAGAATGGTAACTTTGTGCTTGGCATGTAATAGGCACTCGATAAACATTTATTGAAAGAAACAAAGAAAGAATGAGAGAGAGAAAGAAAGAGAAAGACAGAGAGAGAGAAAGAAAGAAAGAGAAAGAGAGAGAGAAAGAAAGGAAGGAAGGAAGGAAGGATGGACGGAAGGAAGGAAGGAAGGAAGGAAGGAAAGAAAGAAAGAAAGAAAGAAAGAAAGAAAGAAAGAAAGAAAGAAAGAAAAGAAAGAAAGAAAGAAAGAAAGAGAGAGAAAGAAAGAGCGAAAGAACGAACTTTGTAACATTCGGAAGCACTAAGTGGCATACCAAAAGGTTGGGCTATTTCATTGCTAGAGATAATTAATTACATAACCACTTCTCTTTCTTTCTTTCTCTTTTTTTTTTTTTTTTTTTTTTTTTGAGACAGGGTCTCATTATGTCATCCAGGCTGCAGTCTGGAACTCCTGGGCTCAAGTGATCCTCTCGCCTCAGCCTCCCAAGTAGCCGGGACTAAAGGCATGCACCACCACTCCTGGCTAAATTTTTTCATTTTTGGTAGAGATGGGAGTTTCACTGTGTTACCCAGGCTGGTCTTGAACCCCTGGTGTCAAGCAATCCTTCCACTTCAACCTCCCAAAGTACTGGGATTACAGGTGTGAGCCACCAGGCCTGACCATAATCACTTTTGTAAACAACCAAAAAAACAAAGAGTAACTCCCTAGTCTCTAAGTAAGATGGAAGGGATTTTCAGAAACCAAAGGTAGTTACGTATGTGCTTGTGTGAATTTGTTATTCTTAATTCTCCCTTATCACAGAGCTGTTTCAGAGAGAATAGAGAGTACTAGAATGTGCACATCTCCTAAAATATGATTTTACTTTTTTTTTTAGATGGAGTCTCTGTTGCTAGGCCGGGGTTCAGTGGCGTGATCTTGGCTCACTGCAACCTCTGCCTCCCGGGTTTGAGTGATTCTCCTGCCTCAGCCTCCTGAGTAGCTGGGACTACAGGCACGTGCCACCACACCTGGCTAATTTTTGTACTTTTAATAGAGACTTGATTTCACGATGTTGGCCAGGATGATCTCAATCTGTTGACCTCGGGATCCACCCGCCTCGGCCTCCCAAAGTGCTGGAATTACAGGCGTGAGCCACCACGCCTAGTCCTATGATTTTACTTTTTACAAATAAGAATATGAACATTTACCTGGCCTGGAAAATAAACAAAAAGCAAGTAACTGCTAATCTAAGCAGATGCTGATGTATTCCTCAGCATGTAGGTTATACACTGTTGGCTTGACCTTGCAATCCTTTCTGAAAATTTGAAGGCTAGTAGATGTGAAAACCTTTGCTAAGAATTTCCCAAGAACCAAGTAAATGTAATCTCACACAATGTGAAAATGTTGACAGTATTTGTGCTACTTACTGATACATTTTCAAACGTGCTGACGTTAATCATTCTCAAATAGGTTTTTTTCTTCTTCTTCTTTTTTTTTTTTTTGAGACAGAGTCTCTCTATGTCACCCAGGCTGGAGTGCAATGGCATGATCTCAGCTCACTGCAAACTCCACCTCCTGGGTTCAAGCAATTCTCGTGTCTTAGCCTCCTGAGTAGCTGGGATTAAGGCGCATGCCACCATGCCTGGCTAATTTTTGTACTTTTAGTAGAGATGAGGCTTCACCATGTTGCCCAGGTTGGTTTTGAACTCCTGTCCTCAGGTGATCCACCCAACTGGGCCTCCAAAAGTGCTGGGATTACAGGCGTGAGCCACCGTGCCCATCCTCAAGTAGGTTTCAACAGTGCTTTTTGCTCTTAAAATCCTAAGTGAGGTCCAAATGCCACGTTTCACTAGCACTCCTGAGAGGAGAGAACACAGTTGATTAGAGGAGTGCCATGCGGTGGTGAAGTGTGGAACTGAAGGCAGATGCCAGTTGGACTCCCTGCTCTTCCATCTCCCGGGTGTGAAACCTCAAGCACACAATTTAATTTCTCTGGACCTACTCCTCCCCCACCTGCCAATGGTAAAATGAGAATAATACTGCCTATCCCACGGTGTTACTATGCGAAGTGCATTGAACAGTGCCTGACACAGAATAAGAATTCTAATGTTTCCTAAATAGTCAAAATTTAAGTCAAAATGGGGGGACTGTGTATAAATTCCTAAAACTCAGCATTTTGCAAATATACTGTTTCTTAAGGGATAAACTCCAGGGAAATTGGCCTTTTTTACATAAAAGTAATTAATTCAGAAAACAGGCCCAGCATGGTGGTTCACGCCTATAATCCCAATACTTTGAGAGGCCGAGGCAGGAGGATCACTTGAGCCCAGTTTTTCAAGACCAGCCTGGGCAACACAGCAAGACCTTGTCTCAAAAAAGAAAAAAAAAATTAATTCAGGAAACAAATTTGATGGTGAGTAACTGACCTATGGTTCCTAGGGTACCATTCGATTCATGCAATTCATTAGGCATGAAACATCCTGGTGCTGAACTACCGCTTACACCAACTTTCTACAAAATTGTACTAAATCTGAGTATGAGATATTTATCTGGAATTTAGTGTGAGGATTCCGAAAGTTTCTTCTTTTCCTCTTTTTTTTTTTTTTTTTTTTAAACAGAATCTTGCTCTGTCGACTAGGATGGAGTGCAGTGGCACAATCATAGCTGACTGCAGCCTCGAATTCCTGGGCTGAAGTCATCCTTCCACCCCAGCCTCCTGAGTAGCTAGAACTACAGGTGCACCACTGCGCCTGGCTAATTTTTTAATTTTTTTGTAGAGACAAGGTCTCGCTGTGTTAACCAGGATGGTTTCTTCATTGCTAATGGAGATTACAAGTATTTGTGAAAACTGGGGCGCTCGGTTGTCGGTTACAACTGGAATAAATTTTTTTTTCAGCCCCAAAGCCTTAATGCTTTGCTCCAAGCAATCCAGCTACAAATTTAATTTAGTTCAAATACTTACTGATTGGCTGCCATGTTCATATAATAAATATTACATTCAAGGGTCGGAAAGGAAAGGATGCAAGCCACTTGGACTGATATTATTTCAAGTCTTCATCTTTTGAGAAAGGCTGGTGGCAAAGGAACAGATCTATGCTGTCATGTCTCAGCATCGCCCAGAGGTGGCCTGGATGCGTAACCTCCAGCACAGGCCCTCAAAGAAGGACAGGCACATTTCCGGTAACAGCCTCTTTTCCCCCGTTCCCCGGGGAGAGGGGGGCGGCTAGCACTGCTGATGGCATCGCCTGACATCACTTGTTCCGGAGGATAGGAGAGCGTGGGCCTGCGTGGCCCACCTCATCCGTGGCCTGACTGCGTTAACCTCTCGGTTCCCTGCTCTTGCCACGTGAGGTGCCCAAATATGGTTGGACTCAGGAGGAGCCAGGGAGCGCTTGCCTTTCTCCTGCTAATGGGGAGGAGGCTGGAACAAATGTTTGGAGTTAAACACAATCTGCAGGAAAGCAAATGGGGACTCGGACTCGCTCCTGGGCGAGCTGAAAGTCGGCTGCAGCAGAAGCTCCTGCCTTGGGTGATCCATCATTTAATAAACCCCAGAGAATCCAGTGTCCCCGGCAGGCTTTTTGCTCCCCTGCTCTCTTGCCTTCTGAGGCCCTGGGTCGTCCCCGCAGCTCCCGTCCCCCTGTTAGAAACGGGAGGCGCCCGAGGGCCCGGTGGGCTGCTGCCTGGACCTGGGCTGGCGGGTCGCAGCGCCTCTGGTCCCGGCAGCCTGGGGGCAGATGCTGCTGCAAGGCGTGTCTGGGGCTGTGCTCATGTGATGAAGCGAGGGAAAAACCAGGAGGAGGGGGGCGGAGGCTAAGAGGTGGCCCTTTTTTTTTTTTCCGCTTTTCTTTTAAGGAGTTTGCGGCGAGCGCGTCTCCTTCATTCGCAGGCTGGGCGCGTTCGTAGGAGGCTGGCGGCGAAGGAAGGCGCTCTTAGGACCTCGCTGGCGCGCGTCTTTTGGCTCTTGCCCCTGTCCCTGCGGCTTGGGGAAGGCGTAACCCGGCGGCTGGGCGCGGGCGAAGTGCGAAGGAGCCATGGGCGCCGGGAGCTCCACCGAGCAGCGCAGCCCGGAGCAGCCGCCCGAGGGGAGCTCCACGCCGGCTGAGCCAGAGCCCAGCGGCGGCGGCCCCTCGGCCGAGGCGGCGCCAGACACCACCGGGGACCCCGCCATCGCTGCCGCGGACCCCGCCACCAAGGTATGGGCGCGCCGGGCCACCTGCGCCGGGAGGCTGGGATCTTTGGGGTGGAGGTGGGAGGATTCCTCCGATTTCCGCCGAGAGAACTTCCCGGCCCGTCCAGCCCCATCTGCAAACTCGGGAGCGCGAACCCCTCTTTGGAGGCTTTTCAGGGTCTTTTGCGCCGGGGCGGGGCCAGAGCAGCGGCGAGCGCGGCGGGGGGCTTGCGTCTTTGTCGCGGGTCTCCAGGGGAGGCGACTGCGCCATCCGCAGTAATAAAATCCGCGCCCTGCCCACGGCAACTGAGCCTTTCTCCGCACTCTTCCGGTGGAAGCCATCCAGCCCGAGGCGGATGAGCTGCGCTGGGGGATCCGTGGAGAATGGACCCCGGGCCGGGCCTCCGAAGCTCGGAGATGCGGAAAGTCGGCTGTGAGGCCAGGACGCGTGGTGGAGCCCGCCGGGTAGCCCAGGCACCCTCAGGTTCCCCGCCGCGTGCCGCCTTGGATGCCAGCGGTGCCTGGAGCGAGCGGGTTTGGTACCCAGTCCTGCGGCAGCGGCCCGAGCAGACGCCGCCTTCCCGAGGCAGAGAAAGCCTGGTGTGTAGCTCGCTCGGAGCCAGGGAAAACCTGGGCAGGCGCTGCGTTTCCAAAAGGAATGACAGGTTTCGCAAACCAGCCAGCGCCCTCGCGTTTGCTCAGCGCTTTGCCTGCGGACTCAGTTGGCCAAACACACACTAGAGTGGCTAGAAGTTCTCGAAGGATGCGGTCAGAGTGTAGCGAGCATTCCGGGTACTCTTCCCTGGACGCAGTGCTGAAACGACTGCATTTTATCGACTTCAGTCTTAAAGGCTGTAATATTTCTTATGGGCCAGGACAGCCGCCAAGACTGTGGCTTGTTCTGGTCGTGATATTTTAGATCTGTTTTCCAGCACGTGTGTTCATTAGCAAGGCTTTGCTCTACTGGTTTTGTGATAACCCTTGTATCACAAAGGTACCCTTGTGATAACTTGTAGAAAGATGTGGATAACCATGCTTAATAGTTAAATTTGCCATGTGTCAAATTTGAGGATAGAGTACGTGAGTTATCTCAGGAGGCGTGGATGTTTACAATATGAAAAAAAAAAAAGGAACCTACAACGATGACCTAGTTGCCTTGACCTCCTTAGCTGTCCTAGTCTCATTTGGGCTGAGAGACTGCTCTTAATAATATAGTTTTTGCCTCCAGTCTTTGATTCATAACTACTTGTGAAATCCATGGTCCCTAGATATTAAGTACTAACTGCCTCTGCTATGTAGATTTTCTAAGAGATGCTGAAGCTTCTGGCCTGAGGAATGTACTATCCTTTTGAGATCCAAGTCGCATTTTAATACTTACTGTATGCACATAATGTTTTGATGCCAGCTACTGTCAAAGTGGCTCGGTAACCAGTGTTGAGAGTCTAGTGATGAAAATAATTGCTAAAAACTTGCAGTTGGGTGACATTCCCTCCCGGCCCCCCCCCCCCCCCCCCCCCCCCCCCCGCTTTTGTACTCCTTCAGATCTTACTTACTGTTCACCCTGAAATACGGGATTTAATCCCTTCCCAGTAAATTTGAATTTGTTTATTTAAAAATATTCCTTCCATTCTCTTTTTCCTTCTTCCATAACCTTATCCTTTTCCTCTTTCCAAGTTGCCAACTGTCTTGAAGCAGCCAAACAACCTCCTTTTAAAAAATCACTTAAATGACATCCAGAATATCATTGAACTTGTTGGCATACTGCCCAGTTATCAATTTGGAGACAAATCAATACACTTACATGTATCCTTGGAATGTATTTAGTTTTCATTTCAACTAGCAAAATTTATCACTCAGGCTTTGAACACAAATGTCTTTCCAAAAGGACTCCCTAATTAAGAATGACTCAGCACCATGGCCCTTGCCTCCCCTCTTCTTATGAAGCTCCAATTCCTGACCTCCAAGTAATCCCATCTCCCACTCTAGGCTCCGTGGCACCATGGACCCGTCCCAGCAGTTTTCGCATGTGTGAGTTTAGTGTTCTCCTGGCTGTTCTGAATGCTTTGCAGGGGCAGGGAACATGCCTGGTTGTGCTGACCAACAGTGTTCCTTCATGTGTGCCATGCTGCCTGGCACAGAGTCGGCTCT
The DNA here is from genome assembly GCF_007565055.1 of Rhinopithecus roxellana. Classification (NCBI taxonomy): domain Eukaryota; kingdom Metazoa; phylum Chordata; class Mammalia; order Primates; family Cercopithecidae; genus Rhinopithecus; species Rhinopithecus roxellana. The sequence continues at coordinate 177,199,311 of NC_044552.1, read as the reverse complement.
CAGGAATACTTGTGGAAAGAAGAAGGGGTGATACTGGCTTCTTGGTTTTGCTTGGAGAATATCAAGTTAGAGAATACCTTGACCTATCTTGACCTATCTGCTTTTACTACAATTTAACCCTTGATCATCTCATTATCACATGAGACTGATTATGATAGTGACTAAGGCAAGTCAGTCTGTTTGGTTATTAATAGATCAAGTGAATAGTTAGACCAAAAACCTCAGATGTAGGGGCTTTGGATTCTGTTTCTCTAGATACAGAGTGGCTTGTTAGCATTGTAATTTCAAATTGGGTTTTATCTCAAATAGACAAATATGTTAAGTGCGTATGGCTCAAATGAGACCATTTCATACACTGAGTTACTTAGGATTACGTCTTGAACTTTCTTGATGTGTCTATGGACGGTTGGGGAGGTTTAGGCAAATACATTTTCCCCTCCTTGGATAGAATGTGATCATTAATTAAAGGTTGTAGGCAGATCTTTTTCTATCTAATAGCTGACATATCACATGCGTGCTATCTATTTAGCAATTGGATTTACTTTCTTTTTTTTCTGCTAATTTTAGTTACCAGTTACTCACTAAGTGCCCTTATCTGAACAGACATTACACTGGTTGAATTATCACTTGTGTTAGGTCAAATGGAGATTTAAACAAGCTTTTCATTACCCAGGCTTAACATTAAATGCACTAAAGCAGAAGTCTTGGTTTTATCTATGGTGCATTTCCATAAAATGGAAGGAGTCTTTATCTTCTATTCAATCTTTTATAATCTTTATTTTTTCCCTTAGATCCAGAGATAGACTGGAAATCTTTTACAATCTTTATATGTAAGTTCCGGGCGGGGGCGGGGTGGGGGGGAATGGCTTGATCTGTTATCTGCTAGGGTTTAATTTTGAGACATGGCCGTTTCGCAACTGTGGGGTGCAGGAAGATTAGACGACCTGAATGCTGGTGGTAAGTAAAGCCTCACACTTCACATTATTCCTTAATTGTCTGTTTTTAAAAATTTGTCTTAAAAAAATATTAAGGTGGCAACATATTCAGGTGGCAACATATTCAAGTGGCAACAGAGGGTGGGGTGACCAGTGACAAACTGACTTCCATGTCTCTGGCTAATCTTGATTTCTGGAGCCAGGCTCCAGACTAAGTCTGGACAATCATAATTAATTAGCCTTCCTATATTTATTGCCTGATCAATGATTTCAATGCTGGACATTGAACAATGGTCTGTCGCAACAGGCTGAGGCCATTGTCTATGGCAGGTGGGAAGATGGGGGCTCTTATTAGCTCCAACAGCTGTGGTTCCATTTGGTTACAAGAGCCATGAATCACTAAGATATAAAGATGTACTCAAATAGAAGAATCCAGTGTCTGAATGGTAAATTTAAGGATGTGTTTGACTCTTGTGCATTAAAACAGACAATCGGCTGCGTGCGGTGGCTCACGCCTGTAATCCCAACACTTTGGGAGGCGGGCAGATCACGAGGTCAGGAGATGGAGACCATCCTGGCTAACATGGTGAAACCCGTCTCTACTAACAAAAAATTAGCCAGGCATGGTGGTGGGCGCCTGTAATCCCAGCTCCTCGGGAGGCTGAGACAGGAGAATGGCGTGAACCCGGGAGGCGGAGTTTACAATGAGCTGAGGTCGCACAACTGCACTCCAGTCTGGGCGACAGAGCTAGACTCTGTCTCAAAGAAAAAAAAAAAAAAAACAGACAATTGAGGCGGCCAGCTGCATTTCATAATTCCTCCCATAAGCTAGGTCATATGCTTCCTCCTATTTGCCACTTTTTTAACAATAGAAATGGAGAATGAAAATGGCCTCAAAGTGACTACATCACCAGTGTTACACAAATGGGCCCTCTTAATAGAGGGATGTTTCTGTGTGTGTGGCTACCTGTATTCCTGTGGATTTTCACCAGATTATAAGAGCTGCTGCTTTCTGACTAGAACAGAGACAAAAAATTGGAGATACGGATGTGGGGATGATTCTTTTGGGTACTGATAGACTGTGGGAATCGCAGGGCTTCCCTTAAATCCATTACAGCTTATAGGCTAGTGGATGAATTAGATCAGTGGAGGTTTTCACTTGAAATATTTTCTTTTATGAGGAAAAGGCCTTGAAATGTGCATCCTCTTTGGGTTGACTAATTTCTATCCCTTTACAGCTTTAAGCTGATATTATAAGATTATTCTAGTTTGGATCTTGTAAGATAATTAACAAAATGGAAATAAAATGTTTTGTTTTAAAAAATACTAGGAAATTATTTCTTCTCCTTTGTCTTCATTAGTTTTAATACATATTCATTGCTTACAGAACACCAGTGCAGGAAAACTCAAACTAAATGGCATCATCCCCCGTCCCTGTAATTCTATATGCAGTAGCCATTTGTGAAGTTAGAAACGAGAATTCATAGCACTAAGCATTCTAAGAAAAATTAAGCCAGTACATTTATCTCTTGGGGGAGAAAAAAAAAAAAACTAAATTTCCTTGAACCAAATTCTTTTTTTTTTTTTTTTTTTTTTTTGAGAGTTTCACTCTTGTTGCCCAGGCTATAGTGCAATGATGCAATATTGGCTCACTGCAACCTTTGCCTCCCAGGTTCAAGCGATTCTCCTGCCTCAGCCTCCTGAGTAGCTGGGATTACAGGCGCCCACCACCACGCCCAGCTAATTTTCTGTATTTTTAGTACAGATGGGGTTTCACCATGTTGGCCAGGCTGGTCTCAAACTCCTGACCTCAGGTGATCCACCTGCCTCAGCCTCCCAAAGTGCTGGCATTATAAGTGTGAGCCACCGAGCCCAGCCTGAACCACATTCTTAGTTCTCTTATAACCTAACAAAAATTACAATTTAAAATAAGCTTCATTTTAAAATACAATGGAAAAATATGAAAAAAGCTGGGGGAAGAAAGAAACATTATATTGAATAAACATATATGCCTACTGTCAATAAATTATTTAAAAACCTGTAATTATAATTATTTTACTTGTCTATTTAGATCTTGGGCCATTTTTCTGCAAATTAAAACCCTATCAGGGAATGTAAGAGTAGGATTTCATACCTGTAATTATCCCTTTGTTCCCTTCTCATTCGTATATCTAATGGGTGAAGATATTAATAATTAGCAATAAACCTCAATTATACATACATACCTTCATATTTCTCATGAATAATTAAGTTTACTTATTTGAAACAGACTGTATATCTGAAATCATCACTCTTGAATTGTAAAGGCTTAATAAGATCAAAAGCATTTGTTTACCCTTATTAAAATGATTTTTATTTAAAGTCATTACATAGCAAAGTTCATTTAATGTTTATTTTTAAAAAGTATTAATGATTGAGAACTTAAATTTATAAATAGGGTAAATTACTTACAAATTTAAGTAATAATTTGAAGCCAATATGATGGCTTCTTACATATTCTTTCAAAAACTTCATGCACATGAAAGTAGATAAAAATGGTACAGTCTTTTCCATTTAAGAAAAAGATCATATCACATGCAGATTCTGCAGCTTTAGGTTTTGGATGTCTTTTCATATCAGGACATAAATAAATGCTCCCATTCTTATTAATTTGGGTGCATAAATTTCCCTTTTATGGGTTGAAGGCCTGTAATGATTTAACCAATTCCTTGAGTCTGTATTTTGATTGTCCTAGTCCATAAGTGTAATTGCTGAATTGCAAGCTTTATATGCATTTAAAAATTTAACCAGGCCAGGTGCGGTGGCTCACACCTATAATCCCAGCACTTTGGGAGGCTGAGGCAGGTGAATCACGAGGTCAGGAGTTCGAGAGCAGCCTGGCCAACATGGTGAAACCTCGTCTCTACTAAAACTGCAAAAAATTAGCTGGGTGTGGTGGTGGGTGCCTGTAATCCCAGCTACTTGGGAGGCTGAGACAGGAGAATCTCTTGAACCTGGGAGGGGGAGGTTGCAGTGAGCTGAGGTCTCACCACTGCACTCCAGCCTGGGCAACAGTGCAAGACTCCGTCTCAAAACAAAACAAAACAAAAAACAAAACCAAAAGATTTAACCCTTCCTAAATTGACTTTCCAAAGAGGTTTTATCACTTTGCACTCCCACCGTGGAGATCAGCACTCGTTTTCCCATGCTTTACTTCATGGGTATCAGATTCTCCAGTACTTGCCAATGTGCTAGGTGAAGAATGGTACCTAGTTTCCATGGTGCATTTTTAACTGTGAAGTTGAGTGCCTCATCATGTCTCTTTGCCGTGTGCTTGCCATCTGATCATGCACTGGCCTGGTTGTCAAAGCATGAAAGGCTGTGGTTTGTTTTACTGTTAATTAATTTTCATTTTCATTTTATTTATTTATTGCTTTTGAGATAGGCTCTCATTCTATTGCCCAGGCTGGAAAGAGGTGGTGCAATCTTGGTTTACTGCAGTCTCGACCCCCTGGGCTCAAATGACCCTCCTGCCTCAGCCTCCTGAGTAGCTGGGACTACAGGCACACACCACCAGGTAGCTGGGACTGCAAGTGCACACCACCATGCCTGGCTAATTTTGTTTATTTTTTGTAGAGACAAGGTCTCACTGTGTTGCCCAGGCTGGTCTGGACCTTCTGGACTCAAGTGATCCTCCCACCTCAGCCTCCCAAAGAGCTGGGATTACAGGTGTGAGCCCCCACACCCAGCCCAATTAATTTTTAAATACTTTGTTTTTCTGTGTGGGGGTTCACACCTGTAATCCAAGCACTTTGGGAGACCGAAAAGGGAGGATCACTTGAGGCTAAGAGTTCAAGAGTGGCCTAGGCAACATAGCAAGTCCCCATCTCTACAAAAAATAAAAAATTTACATGGGTGTGGTGGCGTGTACCTGTAGTCCTAGCTACTTGGAAGGCTGAGGTCAGAGGTTGCTTCCACCCAGGAGTATGAGGCTGCAGTGAGCTGTGATCATGCTGCTGCACTACAGCCTGGGTGACAGAGCAAAACCCTATCTCTAAAAAAAAAAAGCCAGTCACGGTGGCTCACACCTGTAATCCCAGCACTTTGGGAGGTCGAGACAGGCAGATCATGAAGTCAGGAGATCGAGACCATCCTGGCTAACATGGTGAAACTCTGTCTCTACTAAAAATACAAAAAATTAGCTGGGCGTGGTGGTGGGCGCCTGTAGTCCCAGCTACTCGGGAGGCTGAGGCAGGAGAATGGCGTGAACCTGGGAGGTGGAGCTTGCAGTGAGCCAAGATCGTGCCACTGCACTCCAGGCTGGGCAACAGAGCAAGACTGTCTCAAAAATAAATAAATAAATAAATAAATAAATAAATAAATAAATAAAAGACTTTTCCCCCCGAAATCACTCAAATTGGAAAAAAGCAAGTTCAGGAATAACAACTCAGCTGGGGTAGAGCAGTCTTACTCTTCTTTGCTCCTTTTCCTTTCCAAATTAATGAACCATCTTTAAATTTATATACTTGGAGAATGACCTATTTCTTAAGCTATCATTTTAAAATTTTCTTCTCTTAGAACAATCTAAAATAATTTAGTTGCCAGAAATTACTTTATGGTCATGATCCGTGAAATGTTGAGATCAGGGGTTGGAAGCAGCAGAAATCCACCTCTTGGGAAAACAGTAGGGTGAAAGCTCACCTGGGATCCTCTCCCATTCTCACGGCAGACAGCCTGGCTCTGTTAACTGGATGGTATACACGGATCTTCTGAGAAAAACGTAGGTTTTCAAAGCACAGGAAACCATCTGGGACACTGGGACACCCTTAGGCGCCTCTTAATACACGTATTCATTTCTGGTTCAAAGCTTTTTGTCTTCCCTATGATTTCACTGCAATGTTTTTTAAAATGGGGGAAACCCTGTAGTTTCACTCTACCTAATCTTAATCCCAGTTATGGCAACATATCAGTTTCATGTTTGATTTCAAAATGAAATAAACCAAAATTTAAGAAGGAGAGATTACTACAGTTTATTGGCTGACCATCTATTTGTTATATGCAATCTCTGCAAACTGGGAGTACTGAGGGATTAAATTTTTCCTGGTTCCCAAACCTCGTGGTGCTATTGAATCACCTAGGGAGCTTTTCAAAGACACCTACACCTTATTCTGGATTTATTGAATCAGAATCCCAAGCGGTCTCAGGGTCTGGGATTCTGTGATTTTTTTTTTCTTTTTCTTCTTCTTTTTTTTTTTTTTTTTTTGAGAGACAGCGTCTCACGCTGTTACCCAGGCTAGTCTTGAACTCCTGGACTCAGGCCATCCTTTGGCCTCAGCCTCCTGAGTAACTGAGACTACCAGCTGCTGCCACTGTGCTGGGATTCTGTAGTCTTAAAATGCTCGTCAGATGTTCTAATGTGTGGGGTGTGGGCTCCATTACCTTAAGGGAGGGGAAAGAGTAGGCGTAAGAGCTGAATTGAATAAGAGTCAGGGAGAAGTTCAGGTCTAGGTGACACTGGGCGATAGCGTGCGCAGATTTCACTGAGATTGGAACTTGTCTGGGTTGAGAGGGAAGGTTTCAGATGATGGGAGAGTAGGCATTTTGCTTCACACAGCTGGAGGATAAAATAAAGGAAAGTATTTATTCCACATAATTTCATTCCTTTGTTTGACTATATTAAAAAGTTGGTTGCTGGCCGGGCGCGGTGGCTCACTCCTATAATCCTGGCACTTTGGGAGGCCGAGGTGGGTGGATCACGAGGTCAACAGTTCGAGACCAACCTGGCCAACATGGTGAAACCCCATCTCTACTAAAAATACAAAAATTAGCCAGGCATGGTGGTGCGCACCTGTAATCCCAGCTACTTGGGGAGGCTGAGGCAGGAGAATCATTTGAATCTGGGAGGGGGAGGTTGCAGTGAGCCGAGACCACACCATGGCACTCCAGCCTGGGCGACGGAGCGAGACTCCGTCTCAAAAAAAAAAAAAAAAAAAAAAGTGGGCTGCTCACGGAGGCTTTTCTAAATAGATTGTGCCATCCAAGGTAGGTAAGTGTTCAGTGAAATGCCCCTATCCTTACCGAGCCAGAAGCTGTGACTTTTCAGTGTTCCCCTTCCATCTCATTGCCTCTTAAGCCCTCTTCCCTTATTTATCAATTTAAAACTTCTCTTTTGCTGGATAAGTAGACAGTAGCTAAGGGCTTAGTTTATGGCATTTGACTGGTCCAAAAATCTCTAAAGAAATCTTGAAACCCATCAAGTTGTTGAATAATAGAGTTCTGGCTTTCTCGGCCACTTACTATTCAATCTTAAGTTCATAAATATTTCTTTTTTTATTTCTTTTATTTATTTTTTAATATAAGAGAGACAAAGTCTCACTGTGTTGCCAAGGCTGGTCTTGAACTCCTGAGCTCAAGTGACCTCCTGCCTTGGCCTCCCAAAGTGCTGGGTTACAGGGGTAAGCCACCCATGCCTGGCTGTTTCATAAATACTTCTTTACTAGCTTCTGTACTCCAGGAACTGTGCTAGGAACTGGGGAAACAGAAGTTCAGTTCTAAAAAAGTTCTCCTTTTCATATGTTTAGATCTTTACTCCACTAGATAATATTATTTTATGTCTAAAAGGAGAAATCTAAGTTCATTTGTATATGGGTTACCTATTGCTCCAGTAACATTGATTAAAAAGTTACGTCTTGTTAAAACTCAAGTTTCCATATATCCATAAACCTATTTATTGATTTCCTTTTACTTGTAAATTTTTTCTGCCGTGTTATTTGTGCAATAAACTGAAAGCATTGCAGGAGTGGCTAAATATCTGATCAATTATAATAGCAAGCCCATGGTTTAAAATAGTTCTGTTGGCCGGGCGCGGTGGCTCAAGCCTGTAATCCCAGCACTTTGGGAGGCCGAGACGGGCGGATCACGAGGTCAGGAGATCGAGACCATCCTGGCTAACACGGTGAAACCCTGTCTCTACTAAAAATACAAAAAACTAGCCGGGCGAGGTGGCGGCGCCTGTAGTCCCAGCTACTCGGGAGGCTGAGGCAGGAGAATGGCGTGAGCCCGGGAGGCGGAGCTTGCAGTGAGCTGGGATCTGGCCACTGCACTCCAGCCTGGGTGACAGAGCGAGACTCCGTCTCAAAAAAAATAAAATAAAATAAAATAAAATAGTTCTGTATTCTACATCTCAGGTATTACCCTTGTCTCTTTCATGGCTATGCTGAGTTCATACATACATAAATACAGACATGTGGCTGGTGGGCATGGTGGCTCACGCCTGTAATCCCAGCACTTTAGGAGGCGAAGGTGGGAGGATCACTTGAGCCTGGGAGTTCAAGATCAGCCTAGGCAGCATAGTGAGACCCCACTGCTACAAAAATTTTAAAAATTAGCCGGGTGTGGTGGTACATGCCTGTAATCCCAGCTACTTGGGAGGCTGAGGTAGGAAGATCACTAGAGCCTGGTAAATTGAAGCTGCAGAGAGAGACCTGTGTCAAAAATATAAATAAATAGGCTGGGCGTGGTGGCTCACACATGTAATCCCAGCACTTTGGGAGGCCGAGGCGAACAGGTCATTTGAGGTCAGGAGTTTGAGACCAGTCTGACCAACATGGTGAAACTCTGTCTTTACTAAAAATACAAAAAAGTTAGCCGGGTCTTGTGGCACATGCCTGTAGTCCCAGCTACTTGAGAGCCTTAGGCAAGAGAATTGCCGGGAGGCGGAGCTTGCAGTTACGCAGAGATTGCACCAGTGCACTCCACCCTGGGAGACAGAGTGAGACTCCATCTTAAAATAAATAAATAAATAAAATAAGAAAATGGGGATCAGGTGTCATTTTAAGCTTAACTTGTTTTCTTGGTATGTAATAACATTCATTAAAAGTGGTTAGATATTTTCTAACCACACACCATGTGAGCTAGATGCTTTGGGAGATAAAGAAATAACATTACTGTCGAGCACCTCATAACTGAGATGAGGTGAGGCCTTTCTAGATGAAATATTCAACAGCAAAGATTCCAATAAGGTAGCTAGGTAATAGAAGAATTGCTGTTCGTACTACTGTAAAAAGAAAATAATTTTTGGGAAATTGTTCTAGGCAGATAAAAGGCCATTAGTCAGGAAGTCTTCTGGTACAAGACATTGAGTTGGTAGTTCTCAAGGAAACAATGGAAAGAGGCTAAATTGCAGTCCATCAGTGTTAAGAGCTGCGGAGGCAATAGAGAGCCACCGCCGGCTTTTGACAAAGAACAAAACAAAGTTTCAGAAATACCAGGGGAGTGCATCATGAACTCCTGGGAGACCCTCTTGTGTAAGGCGGAGATAACATCCACACAGTAAAGTAGTGGGAAGTGTGACTAGAAAGGGTAACTTTAGGAAGATGATGTTGGCAAGCATTTTCACAGTGTGGTAGTGACATCTCAGATATCAGTGGGGTAGTGAGATTTGGCACAGGGTAGAGGCTTGGCATGGGGCTAAGTCACAGACAATGAGATTTTAAGATTTGTAAGATGGAGTACCTCTGTTTCTCCAATAGTCTGACAAGGACATCTACTCCGTGATGTTGGTTTCAGTTACCTACTGGTGTGTAACAAACCATGCCAAAAAATTTATTCTAAGGGTACCTTTAGAACAAAGAACATCACTTGATAATAACAGCTTGGGACTTCAAAGGAAAGCAGAGATTTGGCCGGGCACAGTGGCTCAAGCCGGTAATCCGAAGACGTTGGAAGGCCGAGGCAGGCAGATCACCTGAAGTCAGGGCTAACCAAGCCAGGCCAAGACTAGCCTGGCCAACATGGTGAAACCCTGTCTTTACTAAAAATACAAAAATTAGCCAGGCGTGGTGGCACGTGCTTGTAGTCCCAGCTACTTGGGAAACTGAGGCACAAGAATCCCTTGAACCCAGGAGGTGGAGGCCACCTTGAGTCAAGATTGCTCCACTGCACTCCAGCCTGGGTGACAGAGTAAGTGAGACTCTGTCTCAATAAACAAATAAATAAATAAATAGAAGTAAAGCAGAGGTTTGCAGCAGAGTCTATAGATAATAACAGAGGGCTTCTATGAGCTCAAAGCACTTCTCTAATAGTGGTCTGCGTCACAGCAGAGATCACTGGCATTGGGGGCCATCGAGGCTTTTGGAGTACTGGACCAGGGAGGCACAACTGAAGGTCAAGTTTCTTTTTTTTTTTTTCTGAGATGGAGTCTCTCGCTCTGTCACTCAGGCTGGAGTGCAGCGGCGCGATCTCAGCGATCTCAGCTCACTGCAACCCTCGCCTCCGGGATTCAAAATTCTCATGCCTCAGCCTCTCGAGTAACTGGGACTATAGGTGCATGCCACCATGCCTGGCTAATTTTTGTATCTTTAGTAAAGAGAGTTTCACCATGTTGGCCAGGCTGGTCTCAAAATCCTGACCTCAGGTGATCCACCCACTTTGGCCTCCCAAAGTGCTGGGATTACCGGCGTGAGCCACCATGCCTGGCCAGAAAGTCAAGTTTTTTAGGAAAAAAGATGATCAGCATGGAAGGACCCGATAGTGGCTATGGAGAAGTGTAGGTGGAACCAAAAGTGAGTCTTAGTAGAAGAGAGGACTAGAGGCGAGCATGGTGGCTCTTGGTGGACCTAGTATTCCCAGTACTTTGGGAGGCCGAGGCGGGAAGATCATTTGACTACAGGAGTTTGAGACCAGCCTGGGCAAGATAGCAAGACCCCATCTCTGAAAAAAGAAAAGAGAAAACGAGATAAAAGAGATGCCGCTGGATGAACAGTTGGCAGATCATGATGGCATCTTGCCACAGTGACTGTTCTATCCCAGTGTGGCTGGGTCCACCTGAAAATTAAAGAACCTGGTCATTGACTGCATTCCTTCCATTTGTAGGCAAAGAGATGAGATTGCGCGGGGAATGCGTAATCTCCAGAGAAGACATTTTCGCTTTGTAATTTTTCCATCCCCAGTGGTTTGTCGTTCAGAATACAATTTATGATTTATTTTTGTTTGTGTCCGAGCCTATGATGTTTTGTTGAATTGAGCCATTACAGGCCCTGGTTTCACCTGCCACAATGATGAATTTCTATTGTCACTCCCTGATATTGGCCACTTTTCGTGAAGACATGCTTCATTGGCTCCTAGTTTTCTTTACTCTGTAAAGTGTATTTTGTTGTGATACATAAAACAAGACTGTTGATGCATTTCACAGTGTTTAACCTCTGTATGTTTTCAGTTCTTGGTGGTAATTTTTCACAAAGTTATAGTAAATTACTCAAAGAATGCATCTTTAGAAACTTTCATTTGAAATTGTTTTTCATTTGGATACATATGTAAAACAGTCTTTTTTTCATTTTAATTTTTTTTTCTTTTAAAATAAAAAGAGGTCTTGCTGTGTTGCCCTGGCTGGTCTCTCATTCTTGGGCTGAAAGGATCCTCCCACCTGAGCCTCCTGAAGTTAAAATTACAGGTATGAGCCACTGTACCTGGTCAAAATAGTCTTATTCAGCATCAGTAATATATTGAATTCTATAGAAACTTCAACCTTGGGTAGACCTGTCTACTTTGAACTTACAATTGATATGCACTGCAGTACAAACTGGGAGAGAGAGGGGGAATAGGATTGTAGTCTACAGGAGATTGCTAAGAATTAACCAATTTTGCTATGATGATTTTTTCACATGGCAATTTTTTTTTTTTTTCTGAAGCGGAGTCCTGCTCTGTTACCCAGGCTGGAGAGTGCAGTGGTGCTCACTGTGACCTCTGCCTCCTGGGTTCAAGCGATTCTCTTGCCTCAGCCTCTCAAGTAGCTGGGATTACAGGTGTGAGCCACCAAACCTGGCTAATTTTTTTGTATTTTCAGTAGAGACAGAGTTGTACCATGTTGGCCAGGCTGGTATCCAACTCCTGACCTCAGGTAATCTGCCTGCCTGCGCCTCCCAAAGTGCTGGGACTACAGGTGTGAACCACTGTGCCTGGCCAGAAATGACATATTTAACCAATATTTAGACATGAATTCCTGATTCCTATATTGTTAACCTAAATATTTAAATGGAAATTTTTGTTCTTGTTCTGCTCTATTTTCTATGAAATAAGTTATTGAAAAGCAGTGGAACATGTCACCACAAAGTTTACTAAATTAGTCCTGACCATTACAATCTTTGTATTCCACTGACAAAAGCAGCGGAATAAAATTTAAACAAAAAATAGTTGACCTTAATGTGGGCAGAAACCCAGTTGATTGGTGTTATAGCTGATTTATTTTCTTTGTAAAACCTTCAGGAACTAAAGTTTAGTTTGAACTCAGTTTGATGGCAGTTTTAGATCAGTCTTTTTTTTTTTTTTTTTTTTTTGAGATGGAGTTTCACTCTGTTGCCCAGGCTGGAGTGCAGTTTTGTGATGTCGGCTCACTGCCAACTCCGCCTCCCGGGTTCAAGAGATTCTCCTGCCTCAGTCTCACAAGTAGCTGGGATTACAAGCATGCACCACCACGCCCGGCTAATTTTGTGTTTTTAGTAGAGACGGAGTTTCACCAAGTTGGTCAGGCTGGTGTCAAACTCTTCTTGATCTTAGGTGATCCACCCACCTCGGCCTCCCAAAGTGCTGGGATCAAAGGTGTGAGCCACTGCGCCTGGCTTTAGATCAGTCTCCATTTTGTTTATAATACGGAAAGCTTATTTAGCCTTGATGAAGACAACGATCCGGTTATTCGTTTGATATTCGTTAAAGACCCACTGAGGTTTTTGAATTTTTGTTCTACACTGAGAATCTGGTGACTGAAGAGGGTTTACAATTTTATCTTGAATTGCAACAATGACAGAGATTTCAAGTCACTTCTGGAACTATGCCTGATAAACAATCTCTGCATGACAGGGAGGAATGCAAAGAATGCTTAAGTATTCAGGGAAGTAGGTCATGGTTTAAAGTATTACATTTGTCAGAGAAAGTTTCTCAAGCAGTCCCTATGATCTTCAGAACCCAGCCTTGTTCCTTGCCCAGAATGCTTTAGTTGCAGGCAAATTCGAGGGCTGAATTAACTTCCCAGCCTCTAGGAGGGCTGGACTGAAAGTCACAGATTCACCACATGCGCCTGCACCCTTGTCAACAAACATGAAGTTAGAGTTATAGGCATGTGACTGGAAAAACGGTAGATGGGATTGATAAATGTTGTTTCTTTACTGTGGTGCGATCCTGAAATAACAATTATTTAAAGAGCCAGGCATAGTGGCTCATGCCTGTAATCCCAGTGCTTTTGGAAGCTGAGGCAGGAGGGTCACTCGAGCCCAGGAGTTAAACACCAGCCTGACCCACATACTGGGACCTTGCCTCTACAAGAAATTAGCCAGGCATGGTGGCACGTGCCAGTAGTCCCAGCTACTTCGGAGGCTGAGATGGGAGGATTGCTTGAGCCAGGGAGGTCTGGGCTATAGTGAGTCGTGGTTGAACCACTGCACTACAGTCTGGATGACAGACTATCTAAAAACAAAACAAAAAAATTATTTAAAGAGCAAAAAGCAAGTGGTAATGGACAATTGATGTGTAAAGAGATTTAGGAAGAAGGGAAAACCAGAGACTGCCTTTTAACTGAACTTGGGGTCTTTCTTTGCTGCCAGTGTTCAGCACTGCGGGGGACCCAGCTGAGCATGTACCCAGCCATTTGTGGACTTAAACATGCTCGTGTACCAGGTTTTGCCCTGAATTGTAGCCAAGTGCCGGACAAGAGGCACCAATCTTGACAGTGCTCAGAGATACTGAGTACCAGGAAAGGTGGCATAGAGAAATTTGTGCTGAGTCTTTGCAGAATGGAGATGCACGAGAGAAAGAATTGCTGAATAATGAGTCAGGAAAGAACCTCAGCCTGTTGGAAGAAATACTGATTGAAAAATAGTCTAGGAAAAGTTGAGTTAAAGCTTGGATGTTCCAGACTGCAGAACTTTCCAGAACCCTTAATATGTTACTATTAATTATTAATCTTCAAAAGGGGAAATGGAATATGCATCTTTACCCGAATAGAGTTTGGAAAGGCCAGGCTAGAGAGGAGCGCACAATTAGAATAGCAATTGAGAAGCCTTTAGTAGTATTTTGTGGCTCTGCCGTGGAGAATTTTGAACCATAGGGTGTGACTTCTGCATTTATTATGATCTGCAATATAAAGCCAACAAATAGTGGTTGGTATGGAGGTGAGGATGCCAAACCTCGCTTTATATTCTAATCTGGGACTGAGAAAATAATTTTAAGATATTAAGCAAAATTTTATCTTCTTTAGGAAGGGGAAAGGGTGGAATTTCATTTTCTTCGTATAAAGATGATTGTATTTTATATATATGTGTGTGTGTGTGTGTGTATACATGTATAAATTTTATTTTATTTTTATTTTTTATTTCTTTTTTAGATGGAATCTCACTCTGTCACCCAGGCTGGAGTGCAGTGGCACAATCTTGGCTCACTGCAACCTCCACCTTCCAGGTTCAAGAGATTCTCCTGTCTCAGCCTCTGGAGTATCTGGAACTACAGGCATGCGCCACCATGCCTGACTACTTTTTGTATTTTTAGTAGAGATGGGTTTTACATGTTGGCCAGGCTGGTCTCAAACTCCTGACCTCAGGTGATCTGCCTGCCTCGGCCTCCCAAAGTGCTGGGATTACAGGCGTGAGCCACTGCGCCGGCCTATATATATAAACTTTAAATTAACCAAATGTAGAGAGATTCTTATTCTTTAATCTTTGGTTAAAATGGAAAGATACGAGATATGCCACAACTTTTTAAAAAATAATTTCGCTTTTATTTTAGATTCAGAGGATGCACCTGCAGGTTTGTTACCTAGGTATATAGTGTGATGCTGAGGTTTGGGGTACAACTGATCCCGTCCCCCAGGTGCTGAGTGTAGTAACAAATAGGTAGTTTTTCAACTCTTGCCCCCTCCCTGTCTCCCTTGTCTAGTAGTTCCCAGTGTCTACTGTTGCCATCTTTCTGTCCATGAGCACTTAATGTTTAGCTCCTATTTATTTATTCATTTATTTATATTTTATTTTTGAGACAGTCTTGCTTTGTCACCCAGGCTGGAGTGCAGTGGCGTGATCTCAGCTCACTGAAACTTTTGCCTCCCAGGTTCAAGCGATTCTCCTGCCTCAGCCTCCTGAGTAGCTAGGATTACAGGTGTGTACCACCATGCCCGGCTAATTTTTGTATTTTCAGTAGAGACAGGGTTTCACTATGTTAGCCAGACTGGTCTTGAACTCCTGACCTCAAGCGATCCGCCCACCTTGGCTTCCCAAAGTGCTGGGATTACAGGCGTGAGCCACCACACCCAGCCTAGCTCCCACTTGTAAGTGAGAACATGCAGTATTTGTTTTTCTGTTCCTGATTTAATTCGCCTAGAATAATGGCCTCCAGCTGCATCCATGTTACTGCAAAGGACATGATTTTGTTCTTTTTTATGGCTGCGTGTTGCAGCTTTTAAATGTACATTATGTGGGAGGTGCCTCAGATTATCCTGATGAAATATTTCATATTTTTAATCTCTTTATTAAGTTACATCTGTCTAGACTTGCTGATACTTTGGGGATTGGGTGGAAGAGAAAAAGGAGTAGAAAATGAGGATAAGTAAAATTTTTTTGCATTGAGCACACTTTGGATGGTTTTCATTGTTCAGATATTCCTGATAATTTGCATTAGATTTAGTTTTTATTTTTTGGTCTTCAGTAACAACTGTTTATAGAACTAATTTCTGTGGCACGTAATTGCATGTAGAGCTAACCCTCCTGGGGCAAGCCGCGTTATGCCTACAAACTCTCCCTTAACCATATTTTCTGGGGCCAGAGACAATTGGACTACTGTGGAGTGAAAAGCTATAGATTACTGTGTCCTCAAACCCTCTGCCACTCCTGCAGTGAATACTGGAGGTATTGTAACTGTATGTGAACTTGAACGAAGATCAGGGGAAGGTCACACAGAGCCTTCTTGAATGGAGTTGCAAATTCTTCCTCTGGCACATACAAGTAAAGGGAAATGTCACGAGTTTGTTGCTTTTTATGGTCATGAAGAGGGAAAAATCCCCAAAGCTTATGATTCCTTTGCTGTGAGCTGACCAGCTGGCTTTTTTCAGCATTGGAGAAGAACTTGAGAAGGACACTGATTTATTTTTTCCTTGAATCTGATCACTGACAGTCTTATAGAAAAGCAAATAACTATATTCTGAGATTGTAACTAAACTAAACTTTTAAGAAGGTTGTTCCTTTGTAAAACCTAAAAATCAATGTAGGGCTATTCTTGTAAGATTAGTTTTGGCCACATAAAGAGGAAGAGCTCAATATACTGAGTCCTGCTTCTTAATAAATATCTACTAAACTATATATATTTTATTTTATTAGTTTATTTATTTGAGACAGGGTCTTGCTCTGTTGCCCAGATTGGAGTACAGTGGTGCAATCTTGGCTCCTGGGTTCAAGTGATTCTCCTGCCTCAACCTCCTGAGTAGGTGGGATTACAGGTGTATGCTACCACACCAGCTAATTTGTGTGTTTTTAGTAGAAACAGGGTTTCACCATGTTAATCAGGCTGGTCTTGAACTCCTGACCTCAAGTGATCTGCCCACCTCAGCCTCCCCAAATGCTGGAATTACAGGTGTGAGCCACTGTGCCCAGCCTGTGTGTGTGTGTGTGTGTGTGTGTATATACACAAAATAAATGTATGTGTGTATACATATATATATATATATATATATATATTTTTTTTTTTTTTTTTTTTTTTTTGAGACAGAGTCTTGCTCTGTCACCCAAGCTGGAGTGCAGTGGCACAATCTCGGCTCACTGCAACCTCCACCTCCTGGGTTCAAGCAATTCTTGTGCCTCAGCCTCCCGAGTAGCTGGGATTACAGGCGCCTGGCACAACGCCTGGCTAATTTTTTGTATGTTTAGTAGAGACAGGGTTTCACCATGTTGGCTGGGCTGATCTCAAATTCCTGACCTCAGGTAATCCGCCCACCTTGGCCTCCCAAAGTGCTGGGATTACAGGCGTGAGCCGCTGTGCCCAGCCTATATTTTTAAAAATAACATATTTTCCTAGGAACTCCTTCTTTAAAAAAATAGCATATATATGTGTATGTATATATGTATGTAATATGCCCACTTATTGGCCCTTTTTTTCCTTTTCTTTTCTTTTCTTTTTTTTTTTTTTTTTTTTGAGATGGAGTCTCACTCTGTCACCCAGGCTGGAATGCAGTGGCACTGTCAAGACTCATTGCAACCTCCACCTGCCAGGTTCAAGCTATTCTTGTGCCTCAGCCTCAAGTAGTTGGGACTACAGGTGCATGCCACCATGCCCAGCTAATTTTTGTTTTTTTAGTAGACATGGGTTTTCAGCACGTTGCCCAGGCTGGTCTTTGAACTCCTGGCCTCAAGTGATCCACCTGCCTCAGCCTCCCAAAGTACTGGGATTACAAGCATGAGCCACTGCGCCTGGCTGACCCTTTTCTTCAATGAAACTTCCTTTTTTTTCCTTGCACAAAGCATTAACAATGTGAATGAAGGAGATGGGATTGGATGGGCCAATTTGGGACATTCCACCTGTGTCTGAGGGTTCCTAACAGTTGTTTTACTGTGTATTTTTGTGTTAATTACAAGGTTGAAACTTGTAGAGAGTCAACTAATAATGGGTCAGGTGCATATAGAAATATAAAACATATAATCTCTTACCGACTGTCAATTCGCTAACGTTTACTGGATTTGAGTGCCTATTAGGTACCAAGCAGTTGTTTGGGCACTTACTTATACATGCTCTTCCCTATGTTACCAACAATTTATAACTTTTGTGAGGTGGCTGGTAGCATTCCCAGTTTTAAAATGAGCCCATGGAGTGGAAATTTAACTAGGAAGTGGAGCTTTTGATTCGATAGCTCTTGAGGTCAGTGCTAGAGGTCTCACTCCTGTTTGGCTGACTCCCAGTCTTGAAGCTCATGGGTATGAGATCACTGCAGTGTGAGAGGGGCCTTGGCTATGCTGCCGAATAGGAGATGTCTCTCATTATTAACTTCTGGGATATCAGACAGCTCCTAAGATCCCAGTGAACTCTGCCTTCCTAGGTATTTCAGGATGTGTTACTAAGATCTGCTGTCAAGTAAATGGTGAATGATGATCTTTACTGGCCAGCCCCTTGTTTCAGACCCTGTCCTCACTTCTCCCAGCCCATCATGGTTTAGAGGTGGCCAATGCCAGGCTGTAAGAGCTCTTTGGTTTTGGGTGCAGGTTGTACGTCTGAAATGACAATCGATACTGTACATTTTTCTCTTCAATTTGAATATTGGCCGGGTGTGGTGACTCATGCCTGTAATCCCAGCGCTTTGAGAGGCCCCAGGTGGGCGGATCACCTGAGGTCAGGAGTTCGGGACCAACCTGGCCAACATGTGAAACGCTGTCTCTACTAAATAAAAATACAAAAATTAGCTGAGCATGGTGATGCGCACCTGTAGTCCTAGCTACCTGGGAGGCTGAGGCAGGAGAATTGCTTGAACCGGGAGGTAGAAATTGCAGTGAGCTGAGATCGCACCACTGCACTCCAGCCTGGGCGACAGAGTGAGACTCCATCTTCAAAAAAATAAAAAATAAATAAATAAATACAATTTTAAAAATAATAATTTGAATATCGCTGAACACCAGGCCTGTATAAGCACCATCTTTCCATTCTTATTTTTGTTCTGCCCTTGTTACCTCCCAATTCCTCATCATCTGCTGTACCCTGGTGAGCTCCATTTCATTTTAAATACATTTTCCCCCTTAGGATCATTCCCCAGCTCATTTACCAGCCCAGATCAAGGCATTGTCCGAGGGTTTTAACTCTCTCAAGTTAGAGTTTCAGTCTCACATATATATCTATGTATTGGACAAGTTTACCCCAAGAATGGCATTTCCTTCTGTCCACTTTTCCTGCCCCTTCCTCTCATAAACAAGATCTCTCTTCTTATTTCAGCACCATCTTGCAGAATGGTGTCATTGCCTTACGCTGGCCAAGTTAGAAACCTGGAACTTGCTCTTCCTTTCACTCTCCAGCCAGTCATGAAGTCCTATTGGTTCTAGTTCTGCTTCTCAGATCTTTTCCTCATTCTCCAAATTTAATTATCCTGTGCAGTATACCACCTCAGAGTTCAAGCCAGTCTTCCTTTGATTACGTTTTTCTCTGTGTATGATTGCTTTGCGGACATGATAGTTAGAAAGTGGAAGCACCCTGGAGCCCTGCGACTCGAGACCCTCCATTTATATTCCTCCAGACTTTTCCTAAACTCTTTTTCTTCTAGCCGTGCACCTGTGCATTCCCTTATCCTTCTCCTCAAGTTGCATACAACTCCTCAAGTTGCATCTTTGAGGGTTGGCATCTAAAAATCAATGGTTTGGCCGGCTTCAGTGGCTCATGCCTGTAATCCCAGCACTTTGGGAGACCAAGGTGGGTGGATCACCTGAGGTCAGGAGTTCGAGACCAGCCTGGTTAACATGGCGAAACCCCATTTCTACTAAAAATACAAAAATTAATCGGACGTGGTGGCAGGCACCTGCAATCTCAGGAGGCTGAGGCGGGAGAATCATTTGAACCCGGGAGGCAGAAGTTGCAGTGAGCCGAGATTGTGCCATTGCACTCCAGCCTGGGTGACAGAATGGGACCCTATCTCAAAATAAAATATAATAAAATAAAAACCAATGGTTTGGCTGGGCATGGTGGCTCACTTCCTGTAATCCCAGCACTTTGGGAGGCCAAGATGGGTGTATCACTTGAGGTCAGGAGTTCCAGACCATACAAAAATACAACCCGTCTCTAAAGATACAAATCCCATCTCTAAAAAATACAAAAATTAGCCGGGCATTATGGCGGGTGCCTGTAATCCCAACTACTTGGGAGGCTGAGGCAGGAAAATCACTTGAACCCAGGAGGCAGAGGTTGCAGTGAGCTAAGACCATGCTATTGCATTCCAGCCTGTCAACAGAGCCAGACTCCGTCTCAAAAACAAACAAAAACAACAGTGGTTTTTATTTATTTATTTATTTATTTTTGAGATGGCATTTCACTCTTGTTCCCCAGGCTGGGGTGCAATGGTGTGACCTCGGCTCACCGCAACCTCCGCCACCTGGGTTCAAGCGATCTCCTTCCTCAGCCTCTTGAGTAGCTGGGATTATAGGCATGCGCCACCATGCCTGGATAATTTTTTGTATTTTTAGTAGAGATGGCGTTTCTCCACGTTGATCACACTGGTCTCGAACTTGTGACCTCAGGTGATCTGCCCACCTTGGCCTCCCAAGGTGCTGGTATTGCAGGCGTGAACCACTGCGCCCAGCCCGAAACAATGGTTTTCAGATGTTTTCTTGCTGGTCTGCTACATGTTCTTCTTCTGTTCAGTCAGTGCATGTAGTAATAAATAAAGCTCTGCTCATTGCCTTTGTTTATGTTAAGTACTTTTTCATGAAGTGCGGTGGCATGGCCTCAGATAAGTGTCTACGTAATGCAGTCAACTTTCCAACACCTTGGGTGTCCTCTAAGAAATACAGACTACAGAATCTTCATCATTATTTATATATAATTGTCCTTTGGGCTCTAAATTTATCCCATTATCAGGTTGGCTTTTATTTTGGGAATTCTGTCTGCATCAGAAACATGGCTAATTGACTTCAACTTCAAGTTCAAACACTTGAAGTTCAGAAACTTCAAGTTCAAACACTTGATTTGTTGGCATTTTCATTTTTAGCAAGTGAATATCTGTCATGAATTAACTAAAGTTTAAAAGATCTTTGTTTTTCTTCTTCCCTCCCCAACCCCAAAAAGAATATAATTCCTAAAGGCTTTTATAATTTTTATCACAAAATAATAGACTTAGTACAGGGAGGATCTTGCTGAAGCCTTCGTCAGTCAGGACTATTTCACCAGTGAACACCATCTCACAGGCCCGCTCAGTCCCTCCTGCTGTTCTTTTTCCAAAGCTAAGAGAGACATTCTGCAACTTCAAATCTAAGGTTTTCTGGGTCTCAATTCCCTTATACTCCAGAGTTCAAGCACATTTTCTTTGCCTGCATATAAAAGGTAGTTGAATAGGTGAAGTTAAGTTAACCTTTAGATTTCTTTCCTTTTGGGGGGTGATTTTGTTTTTTATAGATGGGTGTCACTCTTGCCCAGGCTGGAGTGCAGTGGTGCAGTCCTAGCTTACTGCAGCCTCAATCTCTTGAGCTCAAGCAGTCCTCCCACCTCAGCCTCCCGAGTAGCTGGGACTGTGGGCATATACCACCATGCCTGGCTAATTTCTACATTTTTTTAGAGACAGGGTCTCAATATGTTGCCCAGGCTGGTCTCCAACTCTTGGGCTCAGGCAATCCCCCTGCCTTGGTCTCCCAAAATGCTGGTATTACAGGCATGAGTCACCGCTTCCGGGCCTTAATTTTTGTCTTTGAATTACCACTGAACTTCCTGAAAGCTTTGCTTTTCCTCTAACTCAGAACTCTTTGTCTAACTCTGTATCCGTGTAAAACTGGTTGTTGAAACATCCATTCAACAGATAATAATAAATTCCTTCTTCAGTTCACATTCTTCATTTTTACTCACTGTACCCTTCTGAGATACTTTTTTTTCTTTTCTTTTTTGTTTTTATTTTTTTGAGACAGAATTTCAGTCTGTCTCCCAGGCTGGAGTGCAATGGCATGATCTCCGCTCACTGCAACTTCCGCATCCTGGGTTCAAGCGATTCTCCTGTCTCAGCCTCTTGAGTAACTGTGATTACAGGCACCTGCACCCACGCCTGCCTCATTTTTGTGTTTTTAGTAGAGATAGGGTTTCACCATGTTGGCCAGGCTGGTCTCGAACTCCTGACCTCAGATGATCCTCCTGCCTCGGCCTCCCAAAATGGTGAATTATAGGCGTGAGCCACTGTACCCAGCTCTTGAGAAATCTTACACATGTTCTTGGCTTCCCTTACATCTATGTGCTGTTGAATCCCAAACCCCTGCATCTCTCCACCTAGGACGCCTCTACTTCATTGTCTTGCTCCTTTAAGCTGAGCCAACCCAGCTCAAATCTACACTGTCTGTTCTCATCCCTGCAAGGCACTCTCCAGCTTGGGGCAGGTGGAGGGGACACTGTTTCATGAGGAAAGCTAATGGTATGCAGAAAGGATTGAATAAAAGAAAGGAAGAGAATGGAGAACATCCGCTTGGCTGGGGCCCAATATCCAAGCATGCCAAGATGAAAGCAGAGCAGGGTGCGGCCTTGGGAAGGAGATGGGAATGAACTGCTGACATTCCTTGAGGACAAGAGGCCAAAGCCTGCTGGCTCTAAAACTAGTATGTTTAAAGCAAATTATTAGTTTTGCTCAAAGTGCCACTAACATCATAAAAGAATAAGATATACCTGGCCAAGTCCCCATCTCTTAAAAAAAAAAAAAAAAAGAAGTCAGGCATGGTGGCTCACACCTGTAATTCCAGCACTTTGGGAGGCCAAAGTGGGTGGATCACGAGGTCAGGAGTTTGAGACCAGCCTGACCAACATGGTGAAACCCCGTCTCTGCTAAGAATACAAAAATCAGCCAGGTGTGGTGGCAGGTGACTGTAATCCCAGATACTCAGGAGGCTGAGGCAGGAGAATAGCTTGAACTCAGGAGGCAGAGGCTGCAGTGAGCCAAGATCTTATCACTGCACTCCAGCCTGGGCAACAGAGTGAGACTTCATCTAAAAAAAAAAAAAAAAAGAATTAAAGATAAATAGTATGATAAATAGTACAAGTTCATATTAGAGGTACATTTTAAGGTAATATACCTGTAATATTTTTGACAAAAATAAATTAATTTAGCTTCAAACATCTCATTCATTTGCAAAGGATGATTTCATTGAAAGCTTAAATCTGTGGGAAAATAATTTTTGTCCAAAAGTTTATGTTGGCCAGGTGCAGTGGCTCATGCCTGTAATCCCAGCACTTTGGGAGGCTGAGGTGGGCAGATCACCTGAGGTCAGGAGTTCAAGACCAGCCTGGCCAACTGGTGAAACCCTGTCTCGACAAAAATACAGAAAATTATCTGGGCGTGATGGCTGGCGTCTATGATCCCAGCTACTCTGGAAACTGAGATGGGAGAATCGCTTGAACCCAGGAGGTGGAGTTTGCAGTGAGCTGAGATCACGCTATTGCACTCCAGCCTAGGCAACAGAGCGAGATTCCATCTCAAAAAAAAAAAAAAAATCTTTTTATTTTAGGGACAAAGTTAAAATTTATACATGTAAATCAAGGCCTTTTTTTTTTTTTTTTTTTTTGCAATAGCTTTACTGAGATGTAACTCACATACCATATAGTTTACCCCTTTAAAGTGTATAGGTCAGTGGGTTTTACTAATCAAAGCATTCTTAGCTGAAAAGTGTTATTGAACAACTGGAAGCAGGTATTTGTTAACTGGTCTGACTTATGTTCATATGACTGCTTAAAACTTTTCCTTCACAGGAATTCAGCTAGCCCATTCTAAAAACTGTCCAAAAATCCAAATGTAGGAAGGGAACTGCTATTACTATTTGAACTTTAAATAGTCACTATAGGGATATAGTGACCCAGGAAATCAATTAGCTAAACTGACTTCAATCCAGTAGAGTTAAAACATAACAGAAGAAAACCAACCTGAAAAAAATACAGTAGAAGAAAATAAACTTAAACATATGGTATTGTACCTTTAGGGAAAAGGACCACTTAGTTTAAATTCAAGATTTTAAAATTCAAGAATAATAATGCTTGTTAAAAATTTAACAGTACATGCAAAGGTATATAAAAGCTGCTCTTTGTCCTTTCCCATCCATCCCTCATCAGTCTCTCACCAGAGGAACCATAGTTAATGGTGATTATAATATCCTTCCTGGCCTACAGTGGATTACTCAACAACTGTGTGAGAAAAGAAATTGGTGATCATTAGGAGTCAGTGTGGGTTCACTAAGAATGAGCTCAACATCAAATTTATGTAACATTCTTTTTGTTCTTCCTTTAGTTGGTCTTTTTGTTGTTGTTTTCAGGTTCCTGGACTCTAGATTTGGGGGACTGGACTGATGATGTTGATTCTGCATTTCACCAAAGTGATTTGACAAAATTGAGTAATTCAGCAGCTCTGTCTAAATGTGGGCTAATCAAAAGTATCTGGAATAAATGTAGTTGATCATCCTGGTCAGAGCTGTCTGCTATAAAACTCTACTTGGCCTTGCCAGGGTTCTTTATCAATTTGCATGAAAAGTGAAGACAGACATCTCAAAGTGACAAATGATTTAAAAAGTTAAAAGTTAGGATAGATAGCAAATGCTAGATCACATATTTTTCTCTTCTTCTTTCTTTCTTTTTTTTATTTTTTGATCTTTAATAATATTGGTTATCTTATGTCATTGCTTATTTCTTTCACTACTCCTATTTAAATATTTTTCAAACTTAGATATGGTGCCAGCATTTTGGTATAAAGAGGAAAGACAGTGTTAGCTCTCAGTGCAGCAGAGCAGTCAGACTTGAAGACGGCATAAGAAGGAGGAAGGCACTGGATCTGTGGAAGGACAGGGGAGGGAGGAGTCTAGGTAGAATAGAAGAAAAACACCCGTGATGAAATGCATCAATTCCTGTGCATTTTAGAAGATCGAATTATAAAGCAATTTGGCAACATGTCTCACCATGTAAGTGTTCATATCCTTTGCTCCAGTGCTGCTAATTCTGAAAATTCAACAGATAAATAACACAGGGGAGGGAAAACTGCATTCCATAAAATGTTTGTTACAAATGTTTACCAAAGCCTTGTTGAAGGTGTTGAAAGATCAGTTCAGTGAATCATGTATGGTACATATACCTGATCATTGTCATTCAGGGGCACAGGAGAAATTTTAGCTGCTTGGAGAAATGTTTATGGCTGTGAAATGGGAAAATATGCAGAACTGTATTCCACAATAGTAATTGTATTTAAAAAATGCATGTATGTGGCTAAAGGTTGAAAGGAGAACTTGAAAATCACAAGGTGTCAGAATGACAGGGTTTTAGATCGTTTCATCTTTTCAAAACTTTCATTTCTGTAAAAACCAGCAGATAGATGATGAGGGGAAGGAGTTGAGGATTATAAGTAGGGGAGAAGGTTAAAAAGCTAGGAGTTGAATTGATTTTGTATTCACTGTAATCTCAACTGTGAGAAAGTGGTTAATTAGAGCATTTTGAAGAGACTCTTACGCCATATTAATAGAAATAACACCATACTGTTATTTGCACCGGTGAGCATCTGTTTGGACTATTGTACTTAGTTCTCATAGTCACATTTTAATGTCAGGCATTGGTGCATTGAAGTCAGCATGTAGATTTTTGACCTTAAAAGACTCATTCACGTTTTCAGCTATTTGAGAGACAGTTGTCAAAGCACCAGTAAACACATCACAGTGTGGAAGAGTCCACAGAAGGCCAAACCCTGGCCAACAGAGAGAAGGTGGGGTGTGGAGTAGGGCTATTGGGTGGTTTTCAGAGCGCCAATCCATTTCCTCTGACGAGTTTTGCAAAGACAGTCATCGATGTTTAGAACAAATGACAAGATTTTGTGTCTATAGGTTACTATTTACCATTTCTGATCCCTGTTTTCAGGACCTATTACATTTCTAGAACGTAGCCATAAAAAAGACACCATTGCTATGTATCACTATGCTTAATGAAGGCTTTTCATAGGCAAAAAAATAACAGGGATAATGGCAGGAAGTTACAGTGTGAAAGGGTCCCTGGAAGGTGGATGTGGTTTCCTCACTGGATTTTTCCATTGCCGGGAGACAGATATCATTCTTCAGGCACCCAAACCTGTCTCTCTTGGCATTTGCTGATAGAGTCAGCTGAATGGCCATCGTCCTTGTGCCCTCTTCAGTTGCTCTAACTCCTACGCATGCTCCCTGAGTGCCACCTTTCTGCCTGACAGATGCCATACCCCACCATCCCCAACTCCCATTTTATCTTTTCCTTTCCTTCTAAGCTGGATCTAGGAACCCTCATGGGACTGACAAGTAACCATTATTAAAACAGTGTGACTGCTGGGTGGGGTGGCTCATGCCTGTAATCCCAGCACTTTGGGAAGCCAAGACAGGCGGATCACCTGAGGTCGGGAGTTCGAGACCAGCCTGACCAACATGGAGATGTATTTTTGTATTTCTACTAGAAATACAAAATTAGCTGGGCATGGTGGTGCATGCCTGTAATCCCAGCTACTTGGGAGGCTGAGGCAGGAGAATTGCTTGAACCCGGGAGGCAGAGGTCGCAGTGAGCCAAGATCGCGCCATTGTACTCCAGCCTGGGCAACAAGAGCGAAACTCCGTCTCAAAACAAACAAACAGCAACAACAAAAAACAGTGTGACTATATGTTCTCAAATACTTGTATTTAAGGCAAAAATAACAGTTGGCAGCTATATAAAACTAGATTTAGCATGAATCTGTTCTTTTTGCTTACAAGGGAAGATAAGACTTCTAACGAAATACCCATATTATATGGAAACTTCCAATTCTATGTAACGTTTCCATTTTGGAAAAGACTAGTGCTTTTTGTGTGAGTTTTTTTAATTCTTTGAGACAGATTCTGACTGTGTCACCCACGCTGGAGTGTAGCAGCGTGATCTCAGTTCACTACAACCTCCGCCCCCTGGGTTCAAGTGATCCTGCCTCAGCCTCCTGAGTTAGCTGGGACTACAGGCACACGTCACCATGCCCGGCTAATTTTTGTATTTTTTGTAGAGACGGTGTTTCACCATGATGGCCAGGCTGGTCTGGAACTCCTGTCCTCAAGCGATCCACCCACCTTGGCTTCCCAAATTTCTGGGATTACCGGCATGAGCCACTGTGCCCAGCCTGCTATTTTGTTTGTGTGTTTGTTTTGTTTTGTTTTTATCAACATCTAAACCCTTACTTTAATATTACAGAGGGAAAATTGAAAATTGGGCTTAAACCAGGTGTGAGAAACATTTAATGTCTAATGATTAAATCTCACGGTCAAGATGAAAAATGTTCAGTCTTAGGTGAAATCTTTCTCACAAAAGTTTTCTGTGAGCATTTGAACGTAGACAGTACAAGTGGCTTTTTAAAAATTTTGAGACAGGTCTTTTTGAAGACATCTGTAGCCCATTCGTAACTGTCCCGTTCAAGGATGGATGATAATCTCAAAATGTCAGTGGCATTTTCAGTTTTTTCGTATTTCAATTTTATATTTTTTTGTAACATTTTTATTATTCAGTGCAAAATTTTTCTCAATAGCATTTTAGACTTGTTTGTCATCCTATTTGTCTTCTCCAAATTGAGTGGAAAAGGAACTTCTTTCTATCATAGAACTTGCCAAGACATCTGGGGAGGATTTCATAATTAAAGAATGTATTTTATTTCCTTTAGGAATTAACAGCACTTGAATCTGATTTGTCATGACACTTCGCTATTGCTCAACTCAAGAGGCATTGTAGTTCTTGTTCATGATTAATAGGAAATGCATACACTGGAGCAGATACATTTACCCCAGGAAGATATCTCTGGATCACTTTGCCTCCGAGCACTCTTCCTCTGAGATATTTTCCTAGTCTCAGTCGCTGGGAAAGTATTAATTGTTCCAGGTTTTTCAGATAACTTTGTTAGGATAATAATTCACATACCATACAATTCACCATGTAAAGGGTACAACCCAGCGGTTTTTAGCATGTTTGCAGAGTTGCGTAACTGTCGTGATCTGTGAACATTTTCACTCCCCAAAGAAACCCTATACCCATTATCCGTCACTCTCCATTTTCCACTCCCCTCATTCCCAGTAACCACAGAGCTACTTTCTATCTCTCTATGGATTTACCTATTCTGGACATTTTATATAAATGGAATCATACAATATGTGGCCTTTTGTGTCTGGCTTTCATTTATTGTAGTGTTTGCAAGATTCGTCCATGTTATAGCGACATCAGTACTTCCTGTTTCTTTTGTTGTTGTTGTTGTTCTTGTTGTTGTTGTTGTTTGAGACAGAGTCTCGCTCTTGTTGCCCAGGTTGGAGTGCAATGGTGCGATCTCGGCTCACTGCAACCTCCACTCCCGGGTTCAAGCGATTCTCCTGCCTCAGACTCCTGAGTAGCTGGGATTACAGGCATACGCCACCACGCAGGGTTAATTTTTTGTATTTTTAGTAAAGATGGAATTTCTCCATGTTGGTCAGGCTGGTCTCAAACTCCCAACCTCAGGTCATCTGCTGGCCTCAGCCTCCCAAAGTGCTGGGATTACAGGCGTGAGCCTCTGAGCCCAGCTGGTTTTTTTAACGTCTGTATAATGTTCCATTGTATGGATATATCCTACATTTTATTTATCCATGCAGCAGTTGATAGCCACTGGCATTGGGGTTGTTTTCACCTTTTGGCTGTCATGAATAATATTGCTATGAACACTAATGTACAATTCTTTGCCTGAACATAAATGTTTTCATTTCTCTTGGTATTTATCTAGAAATGAAATTGCTATATGTCTAGCCTTTGTTTAACCTCTTGAGGAACTGGCAGACTTTTCCAAAGCAGCTGCACCATTTTGCATTCTAAACAGCAGTGTATGAGGGTTCCAATTTTTCCATATCCTTGATAACACTTGTTATCTGCCCTTTTGGTTAGAGACATCCTAGTGAGTGTGAAGTGACATCTCATTGTGGTTTTGATGTGCATTTCCCTGATAGCTAATCGTGTGGATCCCTTTTGTTTTTAGTGAATGAAACATCTGGTATTCTCATATGCTGAACTAAAGCTAAAAATTAAAAATGACTTCTGAAATGAATGTGTATATGACAGACATCACGATGAATCCAGGTGAGCACTATACACTCTTAGCAATCAAAGTGTACTTCTCTGGCTTCTGAATAACAGTTTTTAGAGTCCTGATTTAGTATTTAGGTAAAGAGTTAACGCTTCTAGTTTGGGGAGTTAGTTGCTAAAATAATAAAATGTCTCCGTGGTAGGGAGGGGTGATGATGGGGAGGTTTGCTGGTGGATGGTTAATTATGATTCCCACCAAATATGTGGAAGCCATTTCTTCTGTTAGAGTTACAGGTCAGTATCCTTTTGTCATCTTTGCTTTCTTTCTCCTGTTTGCATCCTTTTTGTTGTTGCTGAACTCTTTTAGAGTAAGTTTTAGATATCAGATACTTTACTCTCAGATAGTTCAGCATCGTCTCCTGGGAATACATTCCTACATTCTTTTTTTTTTTTGAGACGGAGTCATGGCGCGATGTCCGCTCACTGCCATCTCCGCCTTCCGGGTTCACACCATTCTCCTGCCTCAGCCTCCTGAGTAGCCGGGACTACGGGGGCCTGCCACCACGCCCGGCTAATTTTTTTTATATTTTTAGTAGAGATGGGGTTTCACCGTGTTCACCAGGATGGTCTCGATCTCCTGACCTCGTGATCTGCCTACCTCGGGCTCCCAAAGTGCTGGGATTACAGGTGTGAGCCGCCGCGCCTGGCCTCCTACATTCTTCTGCTTACCCCCAGTGCCGTTGTCACAACTAAGAAATTTTTTTTTGAGACAGATTCTCATTCTGTCGCGCAGGCCACACAGTACGATGGAATGATCTCAGCTCACTGTAGCCTCTGCCTCCCAGTGTCACGTGATCTTCCCACTTCAGCCTCCGGAGTAGCTGGGACTACAGGCCTGTGCCACCATGTCCAGCTAACTTTTGTATTTTTTGTAGAGATGGGGTCTCACTATATTGCCCAGGCTGGTCCTGAACTCCTGAGCTCCAGCAATTGGCCCACCTCGGCCTCCCAAAGTGCTGGGATTACATGTGCAAGCCACTACACCCCCCAGCCCACAACTGAAAAACTTAACATTAATTGATTTTATTTATTTGTTTATTTTTGAGACAGAGTCTTGACTCTCGCCCAGGCTGGAGTGCAATGGTGTGATT
The DNA here is from genome assembly GCF_007565055.1 of Rhinopithecus roxellana. Classification (NCBI taxonomy): domain Eukaryota; kingdom Metazoa; phylum Chordata; class Mammalia; order Primates; family Cercopithecidae; genus Rhinopithecus; species Rhinopithecus roxellana. Next base: position 177,169,520 of record NC_044552.1, on the reverse strand, counting down.
TCGGCTCACTGCAACCTCTGCCTCCTGGTTCAAGTGATTCTCATGCCTCAGCCTCCTGAGTAGCTGTGACTACAGGCGCCTTCCACCACACCTGGCTAATTTTTGTGTTTTTAGTAGAGAAGGGGTTTTACCATGTTGGCCAGGTTGATCTCGAACTCCTGACTGCAAATGATCCACCCACCTCAGCCTCCCAAATTGTCAGGATTACAGGCGTGAGCCAGTCACATCCCGCCCAACATTAATTTAATGATATCATCTAAGATAGAGTTCGTATTCAAACTTCCTCTGTTAGCCTTAAATATATTTTATACCTGCTTTAAAAATTGGGTCCTGGGCCGGGCGCGGTGGTTCAAACCTGTAATCCCAGCACTTTGGGAGGCTGAGACGGGCAGATCACGAGGTCAGGAGATCGAGACCATCCTGGCTAACACGGTGAAACCCCATCTCTACTAAAAAATACAAAAAAACTAGCCGGGCAAGGTGGCCGACGCCTGTAGTCCCAGCCACTCGGGAGGCTGAGGCAGGAAAATGGCGTGAACCTGGGAGGCGGAGCTTGCAGTGAGCCAAGATCGCACCACTGCACTCCAGCCTGGGCGACAGAGCGAGACTCTGCCTCAAAAAAAAAATAAAAAAATAAAAAAAAACTGGGTCCTGGCCAGGCACAGTGGGTCATGCTGCAATCCCTGCACTGTGGGAGGCCGAGGTGTGATGATCACTTGACGTGAGGAGTCCAAGACTAGCCTGGGCAACATCATGAGACTTCATCTCTACAAAAAAAGTACGAAAAATGAGCCGTGTGGTGGCGCATGCCTTTAGTCCTAGCTACTTAGGAGGCCCGGGTGGAAGGATCCCTTGAGCCAAGGCATTTGAGGCTGCAGTGAACTATGATTGCATCACTGCATCCAGCCTGAGTGACAGAGAACCTGCTTCAAAAAAATAAAAGAAAAAAAAATGGGGTCCAGCATATAACCAAATTGCATTTGGTCATGTTTCTTTTCTAGTTTCTTAAACTCGAATACTCCCTTTGCCTTCCTGTTTTTCATTAGGTGATGGATGGATGGATAGATAGGTAGGTAGGTAGGTAGGTAGGTAGGTAGGTAGGTAGATAGATAGATAGATAGATAGATAGATAGATAGATAGATAGATAGAGATGGAGCCTCACTCTGTCACCCAGGCTGGAGTGCAGTGGTATGATCTTGACTTACTGCAACCTCGGTTCACTGCAACCTCTACCTCCTGGGTTCGGGTGATTCTCCTGACTCAGCCAACAGAGTAGCTGGGATTATAGGCATTTGCCACCATGCCCTATTCATTTTTGTATTTTTCGTAGAGACAGGGTTTTACCATGCCAGGCTGGTCTCGAACTCCTGGCCTCAAGCAATCTACCTGCCTTGGCCTCCCAAAGTGCCGGGATTACAGGTATAAGCCACCGTGCCCAGCCCATGAAATTTATTTTTATGAAGAGCCCAAGCCAGTTGTCTTATTTAGTGGATTTGTCAGATTTACCTATGATTAGATTCAGGCTGGACATTCTTTTTTTTTTTTTTTTTTTTGAGACAGAGTCTTGCTCTGTCGCCCAGGCTGGAGTGCAGTGGTGCAATCTCGACTCACTGCAAGCTCCGCCTCCCAGGTTCATGCTATTCTCCTGCTTCAGCCTCCCAAGTAGCTGGGACTACAGGTGCTCGCCACCACGCCCGGCTGATTTTGTTTTTGTATTTTTAGTAGAGATGGGGTTTCACTATGTTAGCCAGGATGGTCTGGATCTCCTGACCTTGTGATCCGCCCACCTCGGCCTCCCAAAGTGCTGAAATTATGCGCCAGCCCAGGCTGGACATGCTTAGCAAGAGTACCACCTAGGTGATGCTGCGGTGATGGTGTGGTGATAGTGAATCCTTACTGTTGTCTCACAAACAGCAATCACAGACAATGCCTGTCCCTCACATTATTGGTGATGCTGAGTTGGACTGTTTGATGCTAATAGGGGCTGAGTTTCCCTGTGGGGTTCTATTGTAGTTTGATACTGGTGATTCCATTGCCAGTGTCTTCACATCCAGTGATGACCCTCGCCTAAATCATTGTGAAATGGTGACTGTCTCATCTGTTATTCTTTCTATATTTCTGCATCTGGCATTCTTCCACATAGGTGAGCTTTTCCTTTTACCCTCATCTCTCCCTTTGTTTTCCCCTTAAAGTTAAACATATTTTTTCCAACAATGAAGTTATTGAGCGTATTTCCAACTTTTATGTCAAACTTAAGGAAAGAGACCTCCAGCAGGCCAATTCAAAGACTCTTTTGGTAGACGTATTTAATAGAAAAAGAATGACTAGGCGGTTACTGTTAGACTAGTTAAAAGAATGAGGCTGTCTGGGCGTGGTGGCTCACGCCTATAATCCCAGCACTTTGGGAGGCCGAGGTGGGTGGATCACGAGGTCAGAAGTTCGAGACCAGCCTGACCAACATGGTGAAACTCCATCTCTACTAAAAATACAAAAATTAGCCAGGTATGGTGGCGTATGCCTGTAATCCCAGCTACTCGGGAGGCTGAGGCAGGAGAACTGCATGAACCCAAGAGGTGGAGGCTGCAGTGAGCCGTGTGCCACACTCCAGCCTGGATGACAGAGCAAGTCTCCATCTCAAAAAAAAAAAGAATGAGGACAAAATAGTTTCCTTCAGTTCTTTTGTGTGTGTGTGTGTGTGTGAGAGATTGGATCTTGCCCTTTTGCCCAGGCTGTAGTGCAGTGGCACAATCTTGGCTCACTGCAACCTCTGCCCCCTGGGCTTAGGTAATCCTCTCACCTCAGCCTCTCAAGTAGCTGGGACTACCGGGGTAGGGGCATGCCACTATGCCCTGCTAATTTTTGTATTTTTTTGTAGAGATGAGTTCCGCCATGTCACCCAAGCTGGTCTGGAACTCCTGGGCTCAAGCAATCCACGTGCCTCGGTCTTCCAAAGTGCTGGGACTGCAGGCATGAGCCACTGCACCTGGCCTACCTTCAGTTCACCTGGGGGTGTGTGGTGATGGTAGAGGTGGTGAGAGGGGTTGGGTGGCAGGGAAGTGGTTTAAAATTATGGATCATGATTTCGTTAAAGTGTATCAGAAACATTTTGTTAGGAATGTTTTCCTGAAGAAAGTCATGAATTAAATTATGCAAAAAAGTTCTGTCCTTGATAAGGTAGGGATCTTTAAGCATCATAAGTATGGAAATTCGAAATTATAGAAAGATGTAAAAATATAACAGAAAATAGAAGTTCATATTTAACACAACCATTATCACTTTTGTGTGTTCTTAGAAAAAAGGAGTGTTTGTGAGTTGGCAGCATTTCACAATGTTATTTTATTTTATTTATTTATTTATTTTTGTTTGTTTTTTTGAGACAGAGTCTCGCTCAGTTGCCCAGGCTGGAGTGCAGTGGCCAGATCTCAGCTCACTGCAAGCTCCGCCTCCTGGGTTGACGCCATTCTCCTGCCTCAGCCTCTGGAGTAGCTGGGACTATAGGCGCCCGCCACCTCGCCCGGCTAGGTTTTTTATATTTTTTTTAGTAGAGACGGGGTTTCGCCGTGTTAGCCAGGATGGTCTTGATCTCCTGACCTCGTGATTCACCCGTCTCGGCCTCCCAAAGTGCTGGGATTACAGGCTTGAGCCACGGAGCCCGGCCCGCATTTCACAATTTTATAGGCAGTTTCTAACTTCAAAGGCATTTTTAAGAAAAACTCAAGGTCGGCCGGGCGCGGTGGCTCAAGCCTGTAATCCCAGCACTTTGGGAGGCCGAGACGGGCGGATCACGAGGCCAGGAGTTCGAGACCATCCTGGCTAACACGGTGAAACCCCGTCTCTACTAAAAAATACAAAAAGCTAGCCGGGCGAGGTGGCGGGCTCCTGTAGCCCCAGCTACTCGGGAGGCTGAGGCAGAAGAATGGCCTAAACCCGGGAGGCGGAGCTTGCAGTGAGCTGAGATCCGGCCACTGCACTCCAGCCTGGGCGACAGAGCGAGACTCCGTCTCAAAAAAAAAAAAAAAAGAAAAACTCAAGGTCATAGAAACAACAGTATAAAAATGGAGGTAAGAATTTCTAATCGTCACTGGGCTAGGTGACTCATTCCTATAATCCCAGCACTTTGGGAGGCCGAGGCAGATGGATCCCTTGAGCTGAGGAGCTGGAGATCGGCCTCAGCAACGTGGGTGAAACCTCACCTCTACAAAAAATATAAAAATTAACCAGGCCTGATGGCACATTACTGAAGTCTCAGCTTCTTGGGAGGCTGAGGTGGGAGGATCGATTGAGCCTGGGAGGTCGAGGCTGCAATGAGCCATGATTGCGCCACTTCACTGCAGCCTGGGTGACAGAGCAAGACCCTGTCTCAAAAAAAAATTTTTTTTTAATTTTTATTATAATTGTTCTCACAAACATGTTTGACCCATATGTGATAAAGTGGTAACACTGGTTGTACTCCCCAACCACTGTTTCTCTTCCCCAACAAGGGGATGTAAACTGTCTTTCCTCCCAGCTCTTGCTTGCTGTGTCTGGAAAACACATTTTGAAAGGCGAAAGGTTTGCATTTGAGAGAGGCTGGGGCTTGGAGGTGTCCCTGGAGTTTAAAAGGCTGAGGTTTCCAGTGCTATTCGCTTTCGGGATGTTGAGCCCTCAGAGTAACAGATGCCCTAAATAATTGTAAATTTTCCATCTAGAAAAGGGAAAAAAAAAATCTGTGGAAGAATGGATTATGATAAACAAATCTACGCTCCAAGAAGGTGGTCAACAAAACAGAGTGACTGAGACCTTCACTCGGGAAATTCCACGATAGCAGACGTCACCTTTCTCATGTTCGTATTTTGTTGTAGAAGACGTTTGGATGAATCATTGACAGTTTTTTTTTTTTTTTTTAATCAGAATACTTTAATACTTTTTACATGGATTTAGGAATTTGGATGTTAAAAATGAGAAATCTTCTACGATGGCATGATCACTGGAAGGAGTAAGGTTTTTTGGGATTATTTTCCTACCATCTGTTGTCAGCAGGACCACCCGTGTATCATTTTCCTTCCATCAAATGTATGACTTAGCCGCCAAGTGGTGCCTTTGTATTTTCCACTCCAGTGTGGGATTGCACAAAGGCTTGTTTTTATGCTTATTTTTGTTGAATGGTTTTATGCTGATTAAATCAATAGAATACCTCGTTGATCTGGAAAATCGTTCTTATCATCTATACATCCAGACTGGTTCCATTTGATTGGTTAGCATTTATCTTTACAGAAAGAAAATCGCTGGTAAATAAAATTAGACTGAACATAATTATCAATAGATGTCACCACTAAGCATTTGTTTGTCTTGGTCTAACAGTTGTTGGTTAACAAATTGATCAAATTGGAACTTTGTGTGTAAGCATACTTTTGGTATAGTGTTGAGCCTAAAGAGACCTTGAAATGCAATTTTCAGTGTAGAACAAAAAAATATTGTACTTAGATTAAAAAATCTTTCCATGTTCCTGAATGCCCTTTAAAAAAAATCTTGAATAAAATTTAAATGTAGCAAAGCTAAAATTGTGTAAAAGTTCATTTTTTTATTTTATTTTATTTTATTTTTTATTTTTATTTTTATTTTTTTTTTTTTTGAGACGGAGTCTTGCTCTGTCACCCAGGCTGGAGTGCAGTGGCTGGATCTCCGCTCACTGCAAGCTCCGCCTCCCGGGTTCACGCCATTCTCCTGCCTCAGCCTCCCGAGTAGCTGGGACTACAGGCGCCCACCACCTCGCCCGGCTAGTTTTTTGTATTTTTTAGTAGAGACGGGGTTTCACCGGGTTAGCCAGGATGATCTCGATCTCCTGACCTTGTGATCCGCCCGTCTCGGCCTCCCAAAGTGCTGGGATTACAGGCTTGAGCCACCGCGCCCGGCCTATTTTATTTTTTTTTGAGACGGAGTCTCGCTCTGTCACCCAGGCTGGAGTGCAGTGGCTAGATCTCAGCTCACTGCAAGCTCCGCCTCCCGGGTTCACGCCATTCTCCTGCCTCAGCCTCCCGAGTAGCTGGGACTACAGGCGCCGCCACCTCGCCCGGCTAGTTTTTTGTATTTTTAGTAGAGACGGGGTTTCACCGTGTTAGCCAGGGTGGTCTACGATCTCCTGACCTCGTGATCCGCCCATCTCAGCCTTCCAAAGTGCTGGGATTACAGGCTTGAGCCACCGCGCCCGGCCGTAAAAGTTCATTTTAATAGCAAAGTGTCCTGGTGGTTATAGTCTCTAATTGCAAGTGCTTGCTAATAGAGCCAGGAATAAGTGGCAAATTTTGATTCCTTCCTCCAGGAATTTGCTTCATGTTTGAAAGTGATGAAGACATTTTCATAGCTGCCAGTACATTCGGTTGCATGTTGGTGTTTTTTAATGTTTTTTTTTTTTTTTTTTTTTTTTTCTGCATCAACCCATCAAAACATGTCTATGGTTTTTGCTTAGGGCTGTAATGGAATTGAGAAAGGATGGCTAATTAGAGTAACTTTGCTTAGTCAGCGGTCTGGCCGTTGAAGGGATTCAGTTCCTCCAGTGCTGACCAGCCTTGCAGTCACTGCAGAGCAATCTCCCAGTGGACAGAGCCTCCCTGAGCCTCGCACAAAGAAAAGCCAGCGCAGCTGGGAGTGGCTCCAGGAGCACAAAACACCAGGGGATCCAAGACTTAACTTATGTATTTATTATTTATTTATTTGCCTGTTCCCCCTAGCAAGTCACTGATTGTGCTTTATCACGATCGTATGCTTTTATGACTGCTTTAGATCGCCCATTGATGCCTCTGTCCCTTTTTCTTGATTTATCTATTTAGTAGTAAGAATACAAGGTGACTTGCCCTTTAAGTCTATCTTTTATGGAATGGTATGGAAGGATTGAGTTTTTCTTGGCAGTTTGAGGTGGAATTCTTTGTGTGCACATCTCCACGGGCACATAATCAATTGGAGCAATTAAAGTCTAATCTTGCTCTTGGTCATTTAGTTAACAAGGAAACAAACAAACCTAAAAACAAATACAACAACCTATGCAATCTTGAAGATACCGGAGAAAATGAATAGGAATCCGTCCTTTCCTAGGGGTAATTACTTCTGCAGCTGTTTAAAGGTGGGTTTCTACACACTGGGGCTCCAGATGTCCACCGTAGCAGATGGAGATATTGAGCAAATGTCTGAAAATGGCTATTAATTAATGAAGTTGCAAGATACTTTTATCAGTTATGAATGTTACATAGATTGGGATGCTTTAGTAAGCAATACATATGCTATTGATTTAAAAGACAGCCTGGATTTTATCTTTTGGGGGAGTGAAGTACTCGTATGATAGCCACACCTATAGACAAAAATCCTGGTGTTTGTCTCTACTTCTCTTTAAGAAGTGCTTTCTAAATGCAAAATGAATGGAAAGGCATATTGTTTCTAAACATATAGATGTTTCCAATAGGAGAACTTTGTAGAACTGAAATAATTTGAAACAATGCATGCTAACTTCCTTTACCTCAAAATTTGGTGCTTGGTAAGTAATAGATGTTTAATAGATATTTATTGAATGAGTTAACTTATTAGGGCTTTACGAAATGATCAGGCTTAAACCTGCAAGCAGACTCTTGCCTCCTATTTAGCATTTTCTTTGTTAATCTTTTATTTTAACAGGAATATAAATCCTATTTTTTATTTAGCTTTTTTCTTTTGTTCTTCAACAAATATAAAAGACATTTTCAATGTGAGTAAGAATATAATCAGGAACAAATTTTAAGAGTAATACGTGGGTTTTGTAAGGATTTACCCTTTAACTGTATTGGTTCTTCTGGTGCTGATGTTTTTCCTAATGTTAAATAAAGCATTAATCATTGAAATACGTAAAACATGTTACGTCTTCCATTTTCAGATCCTTAGAGAATAGCTAATAGGTTTGTGTGTGTGTGTGTCTTTTTATTTTTTTCTAGCAAGAAAGATCTCTTTTGTCTTAATATTGTGGAAGGGAAATAATAGAAATTGTTCTTTTTTATATTTTATTTAAAATCTACAGTGATGAAAATGTATCACTTAAGGTAGTATATAAAAAGTTTATGGATTAATTTTTTGTTAACTTTCTTTGGGGTCTATAATGTATTAATGTGGATGGATTTACAATGAAGGGGAATTCAGATGTTGTTTTTTTGTTTTTTTGTTTTTTTTGAGACAGAGTCTCACTCTGTCACCCAGGCTGGAGTAAAGTGGTGTGATCTCGGCTCACTTCAGCCTTCCAAGTAGCTGGGATTACAGGCACCCACCACCATGCCCGGCTAATTTTTGTATCTTTAGTAGAGACAGGGTCTTGCCATGTTGGCCAGGCTGGTCTCGAACTCCTTACCTCAGGTGATCCTCCCTCCTTGGCCCACCAAAGGGCCAGGATTACAGGCTTGAGCCACCGCGCCTGGCTGTGTCATGTATTTTTGTCAAAGAAGAATCATAGCATCGTAAATCCAGTTGGAGTCCAGTTTCTGGGAAGTTCTGTTCTTTGAACACTGTTGTGTTGGAGACCACTTTCTCTCTGCAATGATGTTATTGGTGCTGCAATTAATAAACAGTAGTGTCTAGTTCTTAACCTAGAACAATGGTTTTTAAAGTGTTCTTCATTAAAACTTACTTCATTTCTATTTTCTAAAATTCCTAGAAAAAATTGTTCAATAAGCAGTTATAGTGGATTTGAAATTGGAGTATCATTACTGCCTACACTGTTTGAGTGGCCTCGAGGGCTCACACCCAGAACCTGAGTCGGACTTACTTAGGAAGACATTCACTGTTGTTTCAGTGTTTTAAAAGATTGTATTCCCTGGTCTCATCAAAATGTTATTTTATTTTTTAAGAAAGTAGGGATAGAGAAGGAATTTCTCTGGCATGGTTTCAAATCCTAACAGGTCTGTGATGCTCGGCAAGTAACATTTTTTCAGGACTTGGTTCTCGTCAGTGTCATGGAAGGGACTGTTTTAGGTGATCTTGAAGAACAGCTCTTAGGTTTTAAATTTTTGTGTGTGTGTGATTAACTTAAGAATGGTGAGTTTATTTATATGTAACTCTCCTTGACCGAGGAAAAAATGTACAGCAGTTTTTAATATGTATGCAAGAAGAAACGAGAAATATATGATAAAGGATAAAGGTAGGAAAAATCTGACCACGGAGAAGGCATTCTATTTAAACATTTTTAAAATTTATTTACTCTCTCTTTCCTTTAAAACTGACCCTTAACACTGCTTAATGAGGCATTTAAATAATAGAAACGGGATGGAGACAATAAGCAAGCGAAAGCCGGTGAGGTGGCATGCCTATAGTCCTAGCTACTGACGGGAGACTGAAGTGGGAGGATTGCTTGAGCCCGGAAGGTCGAGGCTGCAGTGAGCTAATGATTGCACCACTACACTCCATCCTGGGTGATGGAGTGAGACCTGGTCTCTTTAACAAAGTAAATAAATAAGCAAGTGAAATCACACTTGAAAAAATTTTTTAAAAATATATTTTTTAAAGCATAACAGTGGTATAGTGTCATTGTGCAAATGCCACTATACAAGAAAAAAAGTTCCTTCATTCCCTCTTATTTGTCTTCTGAGATTTTTCTTACATACATACACAAACATATCCTTTCTGTTGGTTTTTTAAAAAAATATGCATATAGATAATACGGTTACGTAACTTGCCTTTTTCACTCAATAGGAAATCATAAGCACCTTTTGGTTCAATGTACACAGACCTGGCTCACTGCTTACTGGCTACATGTTCAGTGACATGGATATACTCTAATTTACTTAACCAGTCTCTTTACTGATTGACATTTAAATTGATTCTCATGGTCTCCTATTACAAGTAATGCTGACATTGAACATCCTTTCATATACAGTATAACTTTCATATATAAAATGAAAATTATGTATAATATACATATTCATTTATGCTTGTGCAAATCTTTCTGCGGGCATGATTCCTGGATGAAAGGGAATGCCCTACCCTTCCACCCTTTTCTATATGATACATTTCTGACACATTTACTTGTTAACCAAGGAGTGACTTAAGTTTCAAAATATGCTTAATGCATTCAGCTTTCAATAGCTCACGGCACACACTGTATATAAAAATATGGAACGCTTTACAAATTTGGGTCTCATCTTTGCATAGGGGCCATGCTAATCTCTGTGTCGTTTCAATTTTAGTCTCTGTGCCGCCAAACCAAACAAACGCTCTTTTCTTTCTTTCTTTCTTTCTTTCTTTCTTTTTTAAAGAAAGGATCTTCTTCCTCTTATTGCCCAGGCTGGAGGGACACAATCACACCTCACTGTAACCTTGAAGTCCTGGACTCAAGAGACCCTCCCACTTCAGCGCCCCCCGAGTAGCTAGGACTAGAGTTGTGGGCCACCGTGCCCAGCTCTTTTCAAAAATATTGTAGTATTAGATACTTTACAGAATACTCACAATGCCCCATTTTGGCAATCATATTTCACAAACCTTTGGCTTTTGACTGAGTTGCAGTTAGCTTAAAACACTCACATTTTGCTTTCACTTAGAGAATTACCATTCCTTCTGTGTAATTCTAAAGATATATTACATTTAACAAGGCCATGTTTTAAATTTGCCAGTGAACACATTGGCAGCTTCTTTCCATTCTGCAGGAAGTGGCTTTGTTCTGTGCTTTCCTCCTGTTATTTCCTTAGGGTAAATATCTAGGCTTCATGCAAAGTAGAAGGGGTATGTGTGTGGTGGTCAGGATGTGGATTTGAATCCCCAGCTCAGCCACTTACATTAGATAAGTCACTTAACTTGTGAGCCTCCCTCTGCAAACTGGATGAAGGTTGCTAAAGAACGTGTTTTTACAAGTTGTGCTAATTTCGATGCTATCTTGAACAAATGAGTGTTCAGATTTGGCCACGTCCGTGATATTGGTAGTGTTACTTTGACAGGTGAAGGATGGTATTTTAAATTTGCTTTGACTTTTGCATTTCTGTAATTTCTGGGAAGAGGTAACCATAATTCTGTAAGTCTATGTATTGGTTCGCTAATTTAATTTCAGGTTACGAGTAGATTTATTGCCCACTTTATCTTTTGGGGTCTTCTTATATGCTTCAGATCTCATGGTTGATACTTTCACATTTGCAAGAAGTTCTCCTGCACTTAGGGAACAGCCCCCAAATCCTAACTCAACCCATTGTATCTTGATGATGCTATATAGAATTTTAAGTCTTAGAATTGGGGCATTGTATGTGAGGTTAGGACCCAATTTCCTGTGGCTTCATTCTTTTCTCCACACACGTTTTATTTATTTGTTTGTTTGTTTGTTTGTTTAATGAGACAAGGTCTTACTCTTTTGCCCAGACTGGAGTGCAGTGGTGCTCACTGCAGCCTTGACTTCCTGGACTCAGGTGATCTTCCTGCCTCAGCCTTCTGAGTAGCTAGGAATACAGACCTACACCATACCCTCCCTTCCCCAACACCCAGCTAATTTTAAATTTTGTTGTAGGGATGAGGTCTCCCTGTGTTGCCCAAGCTGATCAAACACCTGGCCTCAAGAGATCCTCCCACCTTGGCCTCCCAAAGCACTGAGATTATAGGTATGATCCACCAAGCTCAGTCTGGCACGACCTCCCATGCCAGAACGTGTGATGCAGGAGCGGGCTGTCCTCTTTCCCTCCTGTTCCTGCTCTCAGCTACCCGTACATCTATTTTTATTTTTTCTGAAATGGAGTCTTGCTCTGTCGCCCAGGCTGGAATGCAGTGGTGCAATCTCAGCTCACTGCAACCTCCACCTCCTGAGTTCAAGTGATTCTTCTGCTTCAGCCTCCTGAGTAGCTGGGACTACAGGCACATGCCACCATGCCCGACTAATTTTTGTATTTTTAGTAGAGACAGGGTTTTGCCATGTTGACCAGGCTGGTCTTGATTTCCTGACCTCAGGTGATCCACCCACCTTGGCCTCCCAAAGGGCTGGGATTACAGGTGTGAGCCACAGTGCCCAGCCTGCCCGTACATCTTAAGGGAACTCCAGCTCACGCATGGGGATTTTCCAGCCTACATGTCCAGCCTTCACCAAAACAAATGCCCTGTAGCCCTTTGGTCTAGAGGTGCCCAGGGAAGAGACTTGCATAGGTTCTGAGAATTCCAAATCTTGGACCCCCAGGACAGGTGGGATGTTAATTTCAGGAAGATTTGCCCGTTTGGTTGCTGCAGGGGAAGGATGTAGCCAGAGGAGGGCCAGAATGGGTCTCCCCGAAGTGAGGGGCTCTGCCTGGGTCTGTTGGTGTTACCGCTAACAGGGATTCTTCGAAGCAGTTGCTTATTCACTGATTTCTCTTGTCTATTGATTGAATAATGTTTTCCCTGCTGTCTACCTATCAGGTTATTAATTCCTGATCACTGTCAAGGTTCGGGCCGGTCAAACTTGAAATCATTAATTACATAAGGTGTATTATGTGTAAAGTGCTAGATTTGTAAGAAAGTTGCTATCTTCATCTTCATTTAGTTTTTATCTTGGCTTAGATCTTGCTAATTTTCCACAGTATAGCCTGCACTCATGTTATGAAAAAATTTAGATGACTGTTGAAAAACATTCAGGATTTCTTTCTTACTTCTCAGCCCAGGACTGAGCCTTTATGAAAGAGGGCAGCAGGAGATTTTAGAAAAGTGGAGACCCTTGTATAAGGAGGCTGGGCTCCATTTAATGACGGTGAGGAGGCACACTTTAGGAACTAAAGGAGACCAGCGTGACAGATTGAGCGTTAAGGCAGAACTAAACAAGAGGCACTCAAAGGCAGGGAGATCAGCTCTTAGGATATTGCATTAAATCAACCATGAAATGCTAAAGCTTGAACTAGGGCAGAAATCAAGCAATGGATACAGACACCATTGAACACAAAAGAAATGATAGGATTTGAGGGAGCATGAGGATGACCAAAATGCAGAAAATCCCAAGATGATCTCCAGGTATCTAGGCTTTTCCAACTAGGATGCTAATTTTTTGCCTGAAAAAGAGTATTATCAAGCAAAGACATGGCCTCACTGTTGACCCAGAAAATGGAGGGACAGGGTAACAAAAGCAGTGATCCGTTTTCCATAATATTAATGGTTGACACTGACTGGGTGCTTACTGTGTCAGGTGCTGTCCTACGCACTTTGTACACTTGTGATAGACACTTGTAAATCCCCATCGTACCAAAGAGGAAGCAAGCCCCTAGAGGTGAAGGAACCTTACAGGTAGGGCCTCTTCTCAAGGCGAGGCATTCTGATCAGAGAATGCCTAAGAGAGGGAGAGACAGAGACAGAATTCAGTATAAAGACAGAAAGCCCACTGTTAAAAGCAATGTCAGGTGTTTTTCTGAGAGCTCAGAAGCTGTCACTGACATAACCAAGTTTCAAATCCAGGAGTCATTCTTTTTCCATTGGCAAGTCCCATTGGCCTCATCTCCAAAGACATTTCACATCGACCCATTCTGTCCACAGGGCCTTCCCTGGCTTCATCTCTCCCCTGCATGGACACAGCAGCAGCCTTCCTGCCTCCAGCTCGGTCTCCTTCAGCTCCTTCTCTCTGCAGATGGGTGGTTTGGGGATTTTTAGGGTTTGTCTGTGGTCAATTTATATCTGATAAAGCGAGCAAGTCTTAAGCGTATACCTTGGTGAGTTCTTACAAGGTGAATGCACGAGTAACCCTCTCCCAGGTCAGGTTGGAGAACCTCACCAGCGCCACAGAAGCCTCCCTTGCATCTCCTTCTGGTTATTGCTCCCCAAGAGGTAATTACATTCTGACTTCTGTCCGCACAGTATCAGCGTTGTACATCATTCACCACGTATGCAGTGATCTTTGAAACCTGCACGTTGAGACGTGCCGTTACCAGATCTCTCGGCATCACTCCCACATTGCACTCCTTGCCATTGCCTGACATGAGTTAAATAAGAACACATGGCTGGGTGCGGTGGCTCACACCTGTAATCCTGGCACTTTGGGAAGCTGAGGTGGGAGGATTGCTTGAGCCCAGGAGTTTGAGACCAGCCTGGGCAACATGGTGAAACCCTGTTTCTACAAAAAATACAAAAAAATTAATGGGGTGTGGCAGTATGCACCTGTAGTTCCAGCTACTTGGGGGGCTGAGGCTGGAGGATTGCTTGAGCCTGAGAGGTCAAAGCTGCAGTGAGCCACAACTGAGCTACTGCACTCCAGTCTGGGCAACAGAGCAAGACCCTGTCTCAAACAAAACCAAAAACAAAAATAAAGAATGGACACATGTCGGTGTCTTATTTCTCTCTTCCCTGCCATTGGTACTTTTTGCCTATCCAGACCCAGCTCAAAACTCAACTTTTTGTTGTACACTTTCTCTTATCGACAGAACTGAAGGGGACCCCTCCCTGTTAGTACTATGTGTCTTAGTACTCTGTCTTCGATGTGTGACACTTCCTTTTGACTTGACACATCCAGATGACATAGGAACCCATCTCAGGGATTAATCAAATGTTGAATAATGCATGGGGACCCAGGGTGGAACCGAGGCTTTTCCAAAACGATGAATGTTCAGAGGCTTTGGAGAGTGAACTTGCAGGTCAACAAAGAGGATGAAATGCAAGACGCACTATGAGCATGTGGTGGTCTGGACTGCAAGATTCAGGCACTTTATTTTAGGCGTAATGTGAAGAACATGATTTATGAATGACAGAGTGGGGAGTGTATTGAGACCACGTAAGACTAATGCTCCGTTGTAGAAACTTACATATCAAAGCAAATATATTGTCCCCTCAGTCCCCAGAAGCAATAACTGGAAACAGTTTTAGAGGACATAACCTAATTGATATAAAAACTTTTCACTCTCAGAACTATTTTTCCCATTGTCGTCGGAATGGATACCAAATAATGTTTTCGTGTCTTGGCAGTGATTCACATTATTGAGTTTGCTATTGGACTATTTTTTCCTTGCTAGGAAGTACACATCAGAGAGCTGCATTTCACTGTGTGTGTGTGTGTGTGTGTGTGTGTGTGTGTGTGTGTGTTTCAATCTACTGATTACCAAAGAGCCTATAATTCTCAATGGAGAGTTTATGGAAAAGATGAAAAAAGGATTTTTTTTAAGAACGATAACCAGAAAGTTTGAGACAAATGAGTGTTATAGCAAAGTTCTTTTTAGCAGTAACTTCTCTGGTTGTAATGTCTTAGGTTAAAAAAAAAATCAATTTCATGCAAAAAAGGGGGGAAGATGATGTAAACAAAAACAAAAAAATTTTGAAGTATTAGAGTCTATCATTTAGGTGAGTTGTAGAGGGGAAAAGAAGTCATTTGTACAGGTTGATGAAGAAATAAGTATATTTTCCAGTTTCTAAGATAATCTGTATATGCTCTGAATGTAAAGCACATCATTTCCTGTAAGTCAGTATTGGGTTCAAAAAGTGCAAAGGCTTTATTGATCATCTGCATTTATCACATGATTATCTTCTGGAGCTGATAATTTTTTTTTTTTTTTTTTTTTTTTTTGAGACAGAGTTTTGCTCTTATCACCCAGGCTGGAGTGCAATGACGCAATCTCGGCTTTCTGCAACCTCCGCCGCCTGAGTTCAAGCGATTCTCCTGCCTCAGCCTCCCGAGTAGCTGAGATTACAGGGGCACTACCACGCCCGGGTAATTTTTTTGTATTTTTAGTAGAGATGAGGTTTCACCACGTTGGCCAGGCTGGTCTCGAACTCCTGGCCTCAGGTGATCCACCCCCTTTGGCCTCCCAAAGTGCTGGGATTACAGCCATGAGCCACCGCACTGGGCTCTGGAGGTGATAATTTTTTTAAAAGATTAAGGCAACAGCAATTTTGAAAGTGAGTCATTGTCATTGATAGTACACATGTTTAGGGAAAGCCCTTTTTCCTGCAGAAGCAAACTTGCTTAGGAATAGCATCAGGCTGAAAGCGTTTTGTTTGCGTTTCAAATAAAGCTGGCGGGAAGACTGGCACCTGTCTGCTCCATCTCTGTGCTCTTACTATACAAATATGTTCTACTTTGCTTGCTGTCAAGGTTCAAGATCAGTAACAGCAGGGAGGGGGCATTTCCCAGAAGCCCACACGACCTCATGAGGAAGCGCACCCCTCGCTGGATGGGGCGTTGGCTTGCATTCTTAGGAAACAGAAAACAAAACAAAGAAACTCTCCCTTTCTAGTCCCGCAGATGTGAGTACTGGAGACTGTTTCACTAGCAGTTATAGTCTATACTTCTTGAAATCACTTAGTTTGCTTGCAGATCTTGAACCAAGTGGTTAAGGAACGAATTCTTTCCATTAAGGTGTCCATTATCCATTATTATTTATTTAAGCACGTGTGGACTAAACAAGCCACTTTGTACTCTGTCTCTCCAGGTGTCAAAGCAGCATAACTTGCCCCTCTTGACTGAGTCCCAAATGTGATCTGAGTCAGAGAAGGTTAGAGCTCAGAGCTCGAGAGAGTTCAAGTATTTTACAAAACAAAACAATCAGGTGAGAACCAAAGCTACTGCTGTTGACTTGCCCAAGGTCCCACAGTTGTTGGGTGGCAGCAATGGGAGTAAGTATATTTTCTTTTTTTATTTTGATTTCATTTTTTTTTTTTTGAGATGGAGTGTTGCTCTGTTTCCCAGGCTGGAGTACAGTGGCACAATCACGGCTCACTGCAGCCTCAACCTCCTTGGGCTCAGGTGATCTTCCCACCTCAGCCTCCTGAGTAGCTGGGACCACAGACACGAGTCAGCATGCCCAGCCAATTTTTTCATTTTTTGTAGAGATGGGATTTCACCACGTTGCTCAGGCTAGTCTCTAACTCCTGGACTCAAGTGATCTGCCCGCCTTGGAAAGTGCTAGGATTACAGGCATGAGCCATCAGGCCCGGCCATGTTTACTTATTAATATTTTAAAGAATTATAAGGAACGTTTTTACACTGTTGGTGGGAGTGTAAATTAGTTCAACCATTGTGGAAGACAGTGTGGCGATTCCTCAAGGATCTAGAACCAGAAATACCATTTGACCCAGCAATCCCATTACTGGGTATCTACCCAGAGGATTATAAATCATTCTACTATAAAGACACATGCACATGTATGTTTATTGCAGCACTATTCACAATAGCAAAGACTTGGAACCAACCCACATGCCCATCAATGATAGACTGGTCTATCATGATAGTCCTGGTCTGTGTTCCACTGTATTACTGATGAAGCTAAAAATTAAAGGATTAATGGCATCGCTAGATGCGCTCTGTAACAGCTGGCAGCTCTAAAAGCTATTTTGACAGCTATAACTTGTGATTTATAAATGAGGTTAATGGATTCCTGTTAGAATGGAAAACGCACTTGTGTAAGATCACTTATTCAAGCCATAGTCAGTACATGCTGCAAGTGCTTTCTCCTGAGGCTTGTATTTTTTTTCTGGAGGATTTTTGTTTTTAGTAGACATTGCAGGACATAGGTTTTTCTTTTCATTTTAAAATTTGCAACAAATCCCAAATCACCAGAATTGCTGAAAACATGCTGTGAGAGATGAATGTCAAGTTCACAGTCACTGCCCTTCTCCAACAGAACCAACACTAGCCAGCCCTTGAGTGCAGATGGGGAGATTCAAACTGATATTCTCCACCCCTAATGTTGAGAGAGGTGGTTATGCAGCTTCAAGGTCCTCTGCAAATTCACCATACTTGGCTAGACGGTGAATGTATTTTTAATTAGGCACTGATTTTGAGAGCATTGGGTTATGTAGTAGTGAATATTTTAACCAGCCTGCATGTCTCAGAAGGAGAAGTATGAGAAAATAGATTTGGTAGCAAACACCAACCAGCCAAACAAAAAAGCAAAAAGCCAAAAATCCATCTTGTGGTTGATGCGGTTTCCATAGGGCTTTGCCTCTCATATGTAGTCACTTCTTAAGAAACGCTCTCCCTTTTTTTCTCAGTAGAGCAAGGTCTTGATAAGAAGATTGCAAGGTATGCAACATAACTGTTCTATAGAGTAACTTTGTGAAACCAGGAAATAAGAAAGAAAAGAAACTAGAGCTATTATTTGTCTTTCTTAGAATGTCTTGATCAATACATTCTATGCTGGCCCGTAAGAGAAAGGAAGCACAGGGCTTTTGAATAGAGACCCTGTCACCAGCTTAACTTTGTCAAGGGAGGGTGGTGGGCTTTCGCAGATGTCACTTTCCCTTGTGAGGTTTTAGCTTGGCTCTTAGCTCATTCAAAGCAAAGGCTGAGAGATGTTTAACTTGCAGATCCTTCCGTTATGGAACTTGGATTGTAATTCTTTCCTCCTTGGGTAACATGATGACTAGCATGGTTATGGCTGGCGTTTTGCTTTTGTTTTGTTTTGATACACTTTCGTGTTTAGAAGGTCAAACATCCGATGGGAAGAGGCATCTGAACAAGATGGTTTGGAAGCGTCCTTTTGAGACTGGAGAATTGTGTGGACGAACACAAATGTGTTCTTAGAATAGTCATCATTTCTTTATGGGAAACATTATTCTGGCACCTGTTAATGCTTATAGGGACCAGTATTGTTGAGTTCCTTCTCCAGTGAATTCAGGTAGCTTGATCAGGGGCCATTTTGGAGGATAGGAAGACTGGGCAGTGTCTGGAAAGGCCAACATCTTCGCTGCACACCCTACAGGGAGGGTGGGTGGAAGGCTCCACAGGGGCATTAGTTGGACATCATGACGAGCCCAGGCCCAGGTGACTGAGCCAGACAGAACGGAGAAGAACCACTCACTGTCATCTCATTCTCCTAGCACATCCCTCACCCAACTACAATCTTTCTCCACTTAGACATCCATGCCATTGGTTGTTCCCCAAAAAATCTGAAGCCAAGGAGATTGACCCCTGGCAGCAAGGCCCTGGAGTTCAGTTAGGACTCGTCGAAGACCTTTCACCTCTCACAGGTCAGCTTCCTCTCCCATCCCCTCACTGATGGTTCCCAGCCTTCACCAGATTCTTTATTTTATTTTATTTTATTTAATTTTTGAGATGCAGTTTCACTCGTATTGCCCAGGCTGGAGTGCAATGGCGTGGTCTCGGCTTACTGCAACCTCTGCCTCCCAGGTTTAAGCGATTCTCCTGCCTCAACCTCCCGAGTAGCTGGGATTACAGGAATGCACCACCACTCCCAGCTAATTTTGTATTTTTAATAGAGATGGGGTTTCTCCATGTTGGTCAGGCTGGTCTCCAACTCCCAACCTCAGGTGATCCACCCATCTCGGCCTCCAAAGTGCTGGGATTACAGGTGTGAGCCACCTCGCCCAGCCCTGATTCTTGTTTTTAACCTCTTGCCCTCTCCCCTACCAAATCCCCTCCTCTTCCTCAGAAGTTAGTCCTTCTGGCTTCTCCCTGTAACCATAACTGCATAGAAACTCCCCCTCTCTGCACGTAAACGGAGCTGCTTTCTGATTTGCTTTCCTTTTGAGAGCTGGTCTCCAGTTGCTGCAGATCGCCTCATCCAATGTCCCCTTCACCACCTGTCAGGTTCCCTTGGTCAGTATCATGCCTTTGAGACAGCGGCTGCCCATTGGAATTACCTGGGAGAGCCTTAGAAACTACTAATACGTGGGTCCCTTTCCCAGAGATTCTGACTTAATTGGGTTAGGATATAACCACAACAACAGCCCCAAAAAAGTATTACCCCGCCTTCTATAGGCTCAGAGGATGAGAAATTTGCCCATATGTGTCATAGCTAATGAGTGGCTCAGCTGAGATTTCCTCTCATGGGTGGGCTTGCAAATCGTGCTCTGTCCTGGGCTGTGCTGGATCCGGAGAAGCCTGGTAGGATCATTACCAGCTAACAAGGGGTCTTGCCGTTGCCTGCCCCTTAGAAATCAGTGGGCCTAGGCGAAGTCCTTGTTTTCCTCAGAGCTGACTGATAAACACTGGCTGTGCTCAAGCATCGGCAGGGCTGGATTCGCGTCACTTACTTTGGTATGCAGGAGGCTGCTTGTATGCTGTGGCGCACGGAGCTAAGCACACACGTCAGAGAAACCCATTTCAATTTATCATTTTAATTTTGCTATTAAGCATCCACAGACCCTAAATGGATTCTCCACAATGGCATCTGCAAGTCCATTATCAGAGCTAAATGTTTAATGACTTTATTAAGTAACTGATGGATGCCACAGTGTATAGGAAACTTTCTTGAGTTTTTTTCACATATAAGGAGGCATTTCTCAAAGTCCCTTGGGATGGCTTAACATAGCTCACCCCCAGCCAGCTGACTTGTGGCCTCTTTCCCTTCTTTCCATGTGCAGTGCCTTCTATCTTGAATGCCGCGGCCAGCAGAGGTTCTGGCAGTGGAGCCCTCTGCCTAGCAGGCTTCAGAAAGGAGCCTGTGAGGCAGAGACATTTCCATTGAAAAGCAGTTTAGAATTCAGCCTCCATCTGCTAATTCCCATAGATGCTCTTTAGCAAACACAGGACAGTTGTTTGTGGAATCAAAATTTGCTGCTTTTTCATTCTGTGTCGTACATTTTGGTGATTGTGCTACAAATATTTGGAGTTGAACATAATGGGATAATAGCTGTTGATTCTTGGCTAAATCACATTATCTTAGGTCATCTTTGCAAATCAAGTGCATTCTACTGAAAAGGAGACAAGCAATTTTGCTTGTTCTTTTTCTCTTTCAGTCGAATGGAGCATGGATTTAGAATTGAAGTTGCAATGGGATGGGCAATACATTCTAACTGGGTTTTTAGTTAAAAATCAGCAATCAGTTTAAGCAATCTGTTTCAAAGGCAGTATAGCCACAAATTTGCAGACAGTGTGTAATACAGTTGTCCTTCAGTATCTTAGAGGAATTGGTTCCAGGACCCTCCCACGCATGTTGGTACCAAAATACAAGGATGCTCACAAGTCCCACAGTTTGCCCTCTGGACCCAGGGGTTCCCTATCCTCAGATTCAATCAACCAAGGATTGAAAAGATAGTATTTACAGGATGAGGAACTGCAGATATGGAAGGCTGACTGTATTTCACTTCGACAGGGGTCTCAATTATCCTCCTCATTGAGTGGTAATATGTTGCCTGTTTTGGCAAAGTTTGGAGTAAACTTCTGTCTCCACCTCCCGTATTGCAGCTGTCAGCATGGTGAAGAGCCTGTGAGATGCTTGCGCTGATGTGTGCTGCCTAGGGCTGCCTAACACAAACCAAACAAACATCCCTTCTCAGGATGGGAGAAGAGCTTTTTATGAGACTGTCTTGTGTCTTCCTGTTGCCCATCTCTGCCTTTTTCCCCATAAGCAGGTGACAGTTGTGCAGTGTTTAGGCACTACATATTTTTCATGTCTGATTGCCTCTGTCATGGAATTTCAGATACTCCTGTCTTAGGGACACACCTATGATTAGAAGAAGTAATATTAGCCTCTAAAATTTTTGAACTTTAAAATCGAGACTTTACTTGGGATAACACTGGTTTCCTCCTCTGTCAAAATTGTTTATCTCTTGGACTCAAAAACTATTTAGCCTTTCTGTGGTACACAGTGGATTTCAAAACATTTGGTATTATCAGATTTCTAAGCAAGGATGTGATGTAATTATTTTACTACCAAATGAGGATTCCTTTGAGAGAAGCAGCCACTTAACGTGAGAGTAATTACTTGAATATGAAGTGGTGTGTAGGAATTAAGTGAGAACTGAGATCTTGACTTCCACTTATGCTATAGATAAAACCTGAAATGAATTTGCTGGTGCAGGGTCCCAGAAAAAACTAGTCGTCAGAATTGCCAGAAATGTCAGAAATGTGTTTTGAAGTGATTTATTTTTATTATTCTAACTATTCACAATAACATTTTGCTTGTTTTGCAGTTAGAATCTGTGGAGGTCCAAGAAGTCAAGATGGTAATTAATTTGCCTGGGACAGCTGGTAGATGCAACAGCTCAGAGCAGTGGGTGGTGAGGAACTTGTCTTAGACATTCACGATGCAGGTCATGACACTGGAATATAAAGCTCTAGCTCTAGGGGTCTGTATTCTGTGCTGTGTAACTTGACGTGATCTGGGACCCAGAGTCAAATAACTAATCAGGAGAAGTCAGGTGCTTTTTTGTTAAACCCAGAACTCCAGTATTCCTTTGAAGCTTAAGGGGAGAGTAAGTAACATGGTATCAGGCTTATCCCCTGTCCTTAAAACAAGAATCCTTGGAATTGCTGGATTACATAGTCTTCTTCCCTGCGTGGACACCCAGTGCAACCGTGGCTCACATGCCTAAGGTCTGTGTTCGATTGTATCATGGATCCAGCATAATTAAGTAGAGATGCATTTTCTTGGTTTAAGGTACCTTAGGGGAAAAAAAGAATACAATTCTTCAGGTTCAGCCTTGGAGCTGTTCTTCTTTTTTTGTTTGTTTTTGTTTTTGATATGAAGTCTTGCTCTGTCACCAGGCTGGAGTGCGGCGCAATCTCAACTCACTGCAACCTCCACCTCCCAGGTTCAAGCGATTCTCCTGCTTCAGCCTCCCCAGTAACTGGGACTATAGGCCAGCGCCACCACGCCCAGCTAATTTTTGTATTTTTAGTAGAGACGAGGTTTCACCATGTTGGCCAGGATGGTCTCAATCTCTTGACTTTGTGATCCACCCACCTCGGCCTCCCAAAGTGCTGGGATTACAGGTGTGAGCCACCGTGCTTGCCCTAAAGTTCTTTTCTGGTTCTATGAGGCTGTGAGTAGTGGTTCTTAACCAGGAATGTTATCACCACCGCCTCAGGGGAGGTACACATTTCTTGGTGTTGGGGGTGGGGGGGGCACCAGGGATGCCCCGTGTCCTGTAATTACCGTCCACAGTGTCCACAGAGAGGAAGATACTGGTTGTGTCAGAGACTTGGTCTAGGATTCACAGGTTTTTCTTCCAGTTGGATTTAATGAGCTTCTCTCTGTCCTAAGACCCAAATGCTGTGGGGTTTGCCAACATTACAAGGTAGGCATTTCACAGAATGGAATTCTGGCAGGCCATCTTCATGCAGTGAATTACTGTCATTGGTAGGTGGTGCTTTTTATTGCCCCCATCTCCAGCAGAGATCTTATAAATTCCCTTTGCCTGAAATCAGCATGGTTGATCTCCCACCTAACCAGATTTAGAGTGCTTTGTTTTCTTTCGCATACTTTCCCAGAGAACTTGGGAGTTTTAATACTTTTAAAAACAACTGTAACATTTTATAAAGTGGAGGAATACTTGACTGAAGTGTTGTGTGTTGAAACATAACTGCATGCATCCATAGTGTCTTTAGTTATGGGGGATGTTAGTAGATGTGACTCGGAGAGGGTTCCATGAGGAACTCATTTTTAGAAAATGCAGTGATTTTCTCCTTAGAGATTCAGAATGCACATTAAGGAGTTTTAAAATTCTAAGTAAATCTGCTTAACTCTGTCTACCTCAGAGTTTCCCAGGCTAACCTGGAGCACAGAACACTTCTGAGATAATGCCTGATATGCTGGTGTCGATACACCCAGTATGCTCATGCTCTCGGATACCAGTTTGATAAACACCGAACTTCAAGAATTTAGAGGCCTAATCTGTAGACAACATTCCTAATAAAATGAGTTCACCTGTAGTGGACAGTCCTTTGGAGTTTCCATAAGCAACGTGATACATTATTTTCTAAGACATCCAACAATTTGAATATTAATGTTCAATGGAATTAATTTTGCATGCTAAAAGCAAGCTGATGATTTTAGTGGATCTCTCTTAGCAATCATTCTTTCTCATGTCCAAAGATGAGTTTGGGTTATTTCTCCTGAAATTATGGTTAACTAATTTTCATGAATTTTACTGAAAATGAGAAGAAACATGAAAATTTGGGATTTGTAGACAGTGGCGAGAAACTCTCTATCTGGTATTTATACCCCTCACCAAGCAGCACTCACGGGCCCACAAGTCCTTGTGCTGTGCAGAAACCGTTCCAGCCGCCTTCCTTAAATAGTAAGCACTGCATTTCAAACACAAAATAAAATTAATATTGGCTTTCTGAAAATTAGAACTTTTGCACTAGGATTAAATTAAATTAGTTCAACGAATGTGACAGCATGACAAAGCTGGTCTAAGCCAATCAGGTATTGAAAGTGGATAAATGTTGCTGTCGGGTGAATAGCTCTTACTCGGCAGTTGGTGGGATGATGTAGTGTAGGCTCAAATCCTATCTTGGAATGAAGACCTGCAGGATAAAGTGCGGTAGGACACGTGGGGTTCGGACAGCTGGGCCCTGTTGTTTTCGTCCTCTGGAGCTGGAGGGATGGGGCCACAGGGACTGTGGGTGATGGTGAGGAGATGTTCACCCCCTTTTCTGAGTCCTTCAAATGAACTCAGTCGAGCTTACAGTGATGTCACCAAGCAGTAAGGGGATTTTTTTGGGTGGTTGGTTTTGTTTTGCTGAATATACGGGGTAGAAAGAAATATCATGAAATTTAAAACCATCAGTGGCTTTATTTAAAGATCAGAGGCTTCATGGCATCTGTAGGTTAAGACCTGGGACCTGCTGCCACCCTCAAGAGGACCCGCTGCCTCTTCCCTGAGGAAAACTGGCGGCGGGAAGAGAGCTCTGGAGGTCAATTTCTCAGAGATAAGGGCTTCTTATTTTTAGAGATCACCGCAATCACGCCCTCCCCGGGATGCATACTCTTCTCAGTTTCCTGTGGTTGGAGAGAGCTTTTGACTCCATGCTTTGATAATACCTCTGAAACCCGATAAGCAGTTCATTTTCTTTTTTAAAAACCTTACTATTTAAAAGGCCTCCTCCTATTTTTCTTTTGCAGATTGCCTTAAATCTTTTTTTAAATTCATGGAATATAAACGTATATTCATGATTGCCTTAGCAGTGCTTATTATATATACTGAGCTAATTAAAAATCACATCGGCCAGGTGCGGTGGCTCACGCCTGAAATCCCAACACTTTAGGAGGCTGAGGTGGGCGGATCACCTGAGGTCAGGAGTTTAAGACCAGCCTGGCCAATGTGGCAAAACTGCATCTCTACTAAAAATACAAAAATTAGCCAGGTGTGGTGGCACACACCTGTAATCCCAGTTATTCAGGAGGGCGAGGCAGGAGAATCGCTTGAACCTGGGAGGTGGAAGTTGCAGCGAGCCGAAATCATGCTACTGCACTCCAGCCTGAGAGACAGAGCGAGACTGCATCTCAAAAATAAATAAATAAAATAAAATAAAGTAACAATCATTTTCTTGCCATTCTCTACAGAATTAACAGTAATGTTTTACACTCTTAAAGAAAACCTCTTTAAAATAGCTTTAACACTGAGGTTTTAATAAGGTGTATTTCTGCGTCTCAGAGAACTGAGATGCAGCATCTTCAGGCTGAACTTCTTGGAAGGCATGACTGTGTCGGGGAAGGAATGGAGAGACTAAAGAATTCGATCCGGTTCTCTCACAAAAATTAGGGCTATTGTTCATCTGAAGTTCTCATAGATCTGGATCACCAACGGAATAATGCATTTCTGCATTTAGCCTCCATCTTCTTTTCAGCCTACTTCTGGAAATTTAAATATACATTGGAAAATACATTGTATGCCTAGGTTAAAATAAAAGGTTTTTTGTTTGTTTTTTTGTTTTTTGCTAGTCTGGATTGCTGTTTGAAGTATTTAATTTTAGAGTGAGTACACCAATTGGAGCTATAGCCATTGACTTGTATGAAATAAATCATCAGTCTTAATGATAGCTCTTTGAGTTACACTGATGGGTGGACTCACTGATACACACCACACAGCTGTGTGTGTGTGTGTGTGTGTGTGTGTGTGTGTGTGTGTGTGTGTTGTGGGGGCAGGATCACTTGCCCTAGCAACCTGAGGATTTGAACCAACCAGGAACCGCAGGAAAAAAAAAGCTACTATGGACCGGGCACAGTGGCTCACACCTGTAATCCCAGCACTTTGGGAGGCGGAGGCGGGTGGATCACAAGGTCAGGAGTCCAAGACCAGCCTGACCAACATGGTGAAACCATCTCTACTAAAAATAGAAAAATTAGCCAGGTGTGGTGGCGTGCACCTGTAATCCCAGCTACTCAGGAGGCTGAGGCAGGAGAATCACTTGAAACCAGGAGGTGGAGGTTGCAGTGAGCCAAGACTGTCCCACAGTCCTCCAGTCTGGGGGACAGAGTGTGACTTCGTCTCAAAAAAAAAAAAAAAAAAAATAGGCTACTGTGTCTTCTTTTCTCTTCCTGTGAGCAAGTCTGTGATTTCAAAGCCATGGCCATGTTACCTATAGCCATACCCCGTGTCTTAATGTGCAGCCCCGTATGAATGTATGTCCTGGGATATGTGTGTATGTGTGTATAGTGAGATGTGTCGCTTCTACCAAGCTGTGTCTAATCTTGTTGGATTCTCTTGTCATTTCACATCTCAGACTCAAACCAAATGCTGCCTCCTTTGAAACCCTCCTTAACAGAAACACAAGGACCATTTATAAAAGGTGACCATAGTGTGAGATAAGGGCTGGAAAGTACTGGGATAGCACATCGACCTTGATTTGATCAAATGGACCAAGTCTTATAAAATGGATGCTGAGTGCTTTTCTATTTAGAAAGAGAATTTCCCCCAATATGATTTCATTTGAATTTCACACAATCCAAAAACAGAGATAGTATTAGTCTCAGTTTGTAACTGGGAAAATGAGCTCAGAGGTAAAGTTCCATAGCTGAGAGGAGCTTTTGGACTCTAACCAAGACCTTGTACAGTGCTGTGCTGTCTTCTGTTTCCCCCATGACTTCTATAGTTTAAAAAGAAAAGAAAAGAAAAATCACAGACGGCCCTCCTCCATTTAGACCTTTATATAAACCACCTTTACCCGCTTTGTCCTGCCCAGACCTAAAAAATCAGAAAGATTAGACGCCTTTGCCATTTGCCAGGTGTTATTGTTGAGTGCAGAGCAGGAAGAACACAGGTAACAACTCCCAGAGCTTTCATTTTAGAGAGGAACACAGGCACGGAACAAGTAATTCCCAAGACCACAATTATTGTTAACAAATAGTATAACAAAGACAGCTAGAATTTATGTTAATAGTTGACTTATTAAGAACTTAATATGTGCCTGGTGATGTTTCAAATATTCTTTGAGGTATATAAAAATGAATTCTTGGCCGGGCGAGATGACTCACGCCTGTAATCCCAACACTTTGGGAAGCCAAAGCGGGTGGATCACTTAAGGTCAGGAGTTCGAGACCAACCTGACCAACATGGTGAAACCCCATCTCTACTAAAAATAGAAAAAAATTAGCCGGGTGTGATGGCACTTGCCTGTAATCCCAATTACTCAGGAGGCTAAGGTGAGAATCACTTGAACCCAGGAGGCGGAGGTTGCTGTGAGCTGAGATCACACCACTGCACTCCAGCCTGGGTGACAGAGTAAGACTCTGTCTCAAAAAACAAAAAAAAACAAAGAAAAATGAATTCTTTTTTTTTTTTTTCTCTATTTTAAAAGCCAGTCAAGTTTAGCAGTGTGGGGTTGTATACCAACTTTAGTAACACTGATGTTAATTTCTGATAACCCACTATCATCGGACCAGCCTAAAAATGAATTATTAACTCCATTTTACAGAGAACGGGGAAGATATGAGGTAGGCAAGAAATGTGCTCAAGGTCGTGAAAGTAACTTCCTTAAGGTGGAAGCAAATGTATACAAAACACCCTTGTGAAATGGGTACATAATGCATAGGACAGATGTGTGCTCTGTCAGGAGCCTGGAGTGGTCTGCTGTAGAACTGTGATATGCTTGGCTCTGTCCTGGTCAATGTTTTTGATGAATGGCTTAGCTGAGGACGTTAATATGCTATTTACATTTGGCGATGATATAAACAGAGGAGTTAAAGCTCCAGCAGTGTGACCTGTTGGCTTAGATGATCTTAAGAGATTTATGAACCCTGGCAAGTCAGGTTATTAACATGCTTGAAGCCTAAGAAGCTATGAGTTTTAGGGTTCAATGTGTTTTCACTTTTACAATGATAAAGTGAGTAAAAAGGAAACCACGTCTGTTCTCCCAATCTCCCTCTAAAAGGACAAAATCAAACAGTAACAGTGCCATAGAGGTAGCCATTATTAAAGATTTGGTACATATCGTTCCAGACTTTTAAAAAATGCTTATACAAACATTGACTCCTTTTCTCTCTCCCTTTTCCTCTTCCTCTCCCTCTTTGTTAGTGGTTTATTTTTGTTTGGTTTGGTTTTAAACACATAAAAGAATCAAATATTCTCAGCAACTTGCTTCTTTTCCTCCTTAAACCGGGGACATCTTCACCCATGAGTGTGTCTAAATTGATCTGCATAGCTTTTGATGCTGTCTATTGCATGGACGTCTCATAATTTAACTACTCTCCTCTACTGATAGACATTTAAGTGTTTTTTTTGTTTGTTTGTTTTTGTACTTTTTGCTATTATAAAGTATTTAGTACTTATTTATTTTTTCTTTGTAGAGACTAGGTTTCTCTTTGTTGCCCAGGCTGGTCTCGAACTCCTGGCCTAAAGCGATTCTCCTGCCTCAGACACTCAAAGTGATGGAATTATTAGCATAAGGCACCATGGCCAACCCTATTATAAGTTATTATGTGTTGCACATCATAAATATGTAATGCCATATCTATTAGAATGGCATGGTGTAGCTAACGGGTTTGCATATTTAAAATTCTATCCCTATTTCCAAATTGCCTTCCAGGGATATTGTTTACTGATTTATACTCTGGTTTTCATTTTTTTCTGTTTGACATTTTTAAAGATTTACTTTCAAAACACTTTCTATTAAAATGAAGGATAAAACACAGTGAAGAGGTTTCTTTACAAGTTTGTCATGGGATTTAAAATTCCTTCCAGATCATCTTCAATTCTGATCATGTGTGGGTGTGTCCTGGTTATGTTGGCTTCTGGTTCCTTCCCATGAAGGCCACTTACAGGTTTGCTTCTCGGTCGTACTGCCCTGGGTGGAACGAATTGCCCTGTTGGAGCCTCGTCTACGTGTGAACTGCGGGAGTGCTGGGCCACTTGCACCCGGTCATCCAATGAGCATGTAGATCCAGGAGTATCACTTCTGCAGTGAAAAGAGTAGCTTTAGTTGGCTTACATCCTCTGCCTCCGGCATCCTGACAGCTGTCAAGGGCTCATCATTTTACAACTTCATTAAAGAGCCTGGTACTCTTGTTTCTTACTCTGCAAAGGAGGGCCCCAGAAAGTTGTGGAATCCTGTGGAGAAGGAAGTGGATGGAGAAGTCTCTTAGTTTTTCTGTGGTGCCTTGGCTACCACTTGGACATTCTTGGTTGTTGTTCTTACAGAAATGAGAGGAAAACACTTTTGCTAGAAACATTTGAGGTTTTTAGGGTCTTTTTTTTTTTTTTAACAGCTTGTTTAGTTGTCATGTGGTAATACTTCATGGGAATAAACTCTGGCTGACCCACTCAAAGGATATAAGCTTGAAAACATTTAGGGTTTTGATTTGTTCAAAGGAGGCATTTGTGCTTTTTGAAGCACAAATCCAGTGGGAAAATAGGTTTTCTGGTGCTTACCATGTTTAAGTGTAAGGAGCATGTCTTTCAAGTCTAGTTCTCATCTCGAAAGAAATAACTATTTATAAAACTAAGTTCAGGGTGGATGGATAAAGCTATGCGAGGAAGCTTCGGAGTAGAAAAAGTGAAATACACATTTCCTCCTTCTTTCTTGTTTGATAACAGTTAAGTCCCAATGTTACTTTCCTCCTTGAAATGGGTGGCCCTCGAATCCCATCTGGCTCCACCGAATCCCATCTGGCTCCACAGCCTCCCATCCCATGTGCCACTATGTTGTGTCTGCATCTTTCAGGGTCTCTCTGGGCAGAGCTGTGTGTAAATCCTGTATTCTGTGGCCATTTGAGTTACAGGGAAAAGAGAGACTGATTGAAGGGAAGCAAGGTGCGTGTTTATTGATGAAGAAGTGTATCCACAACGTATGAAACCATCAGGTCATAAAATAACACGTCTTCCCTATTATTTTTTAAGTGAATGCTTTGCCTATATATATACACGTAGAAAACATGGAAAAGACTTAAATGAATGTGGGTTTGAAATCCTCTGATTTGAGGTGACTTATTGATAACTCTCAGAAGTCCCTGAATTTTTAACAATGGTATGAATTATTTAGATGGTTTGGGGATGGGAAAAAAAACAAAAGCACTTCTGATTTGGAGTGAAATAAAGGGAATTATCCATCTTTAACAACACGTGGGGTTTGCAAAAGTGTAGACATGTCTGAATGTGACAATCTGACTAGGAATGAAGTCCCATTTTGTGTGGAGTGTTGGTGCCTCATGGGCTCTGAAAGCTGACCTGAGACATCACCCTTCAGGTCAAAGCTTGGGTACCCTGGCGGGATGCAAGCTATTCACAGTAAAATAGACTCAAAAACTCAGGTTCAGTAACTGTCACTGTCATAAATTGTTTTCTACCGAAGTTAATAATGTATCTAGTGCCTTTCTCAAATAGGGACAGTTACCCTGTGGTTATTGAAAATTACTATCTCGTAATGCATTCATTATGATACTTAGGATATAAGGTGTCTAGCATTTGACCTCGTTTTCAAGGGTCCTTCTTTTTATCATCTAATGTACTTTGCTATGCATGTGTAACATCTCTTTTTTTTTAAATTTTTTTTGGAGACAGAGTCTCCCTCTGTTGCCCAGGCTGGAGCGCATGATCTCAGCTTGCTGCAGCTTCCACCTCCCAGGTTCAAGCAATTCTCCTGCCTCAGCCTCCTGAGTAGCTGGGACTACAGGCACACACCACCACACCTGGCTAATTTTTTGTATTTTCAGTAGAGACGGAGTTTCACCGTGTTAGCCACAATGGTCTCGATCTCCTGCCCTCATGATCTGCCCGCCTTGGCCTCCCAAAGTGCTGGGATTACAGGCATGAGCCACTGCGCCCAGTGTAACATTTCTTTTTTAAATTATGGTTTTATTTGGAGACGAGGGTCTCTCTATGTTGTCCAAGCTGGCCTCAAACTTGTGGGCTCAAGCAGTCCTCCTGCCTCAGTCTCCCAAGTGCTGGGACTACAGCACGCATCGCAGTGCCCGGCTCGGTAACATTTCTAAAAGAGTAGACAGAAATTTGTGCCTGTGTGCTATAGAGTCTTCATGTTTAAAGAGACTCAATTTGGCTCCAACTAAAGATATCTTGGATTAGACAATTCACAAAGGATTATAATAATTTTTTCAATAATTTTAGGTAGTTTGTAGAACCCTAAACTCTATAGAACTTCAGAGTTCTGGTTCCTAAACAAGAGGCACAACTGACCAAAGTTTATTGCTTTGAAATTGAGGTATTAAGATGGCTTTTTTATGTTCCCTGTTTAGTTTGCCATATCATGAAACTGTTTATGTCAACGGTTTCTAGGTTTAAGATTCACTGGGTTACCATGTAGTCCACAATAATATGTGATTCCTGCTTTCCTCCCCCAACTTTTCTTCCTGTTATTAGTCAAATCTAAGTCGTGTGTACATACTCAATGATATTTAGTTAAAATACTCTGACATTTGACTGGGCACAGTGGCTCATGCCTGTAATCCCAGCACTTTGGGAGGCTGAAGCAGGAGGATCACCTGAGATCAGGAGTTGGAGACCAGCCTGCCCAACATCGTGAAATCTCGTCTCTACTAAAAATAGAAAAATTAGCTGGGCATGGTGGCAGGCACCTGTAATCCCAGCTACTCAGGAGGCTGAGGCAGAAGAATCGCTTGAACCCAAAAGGCGGATGTTGCAGTGAGCCAAGATCACGCCATTGGACCACAACCTGGGGGACAAGAGTGAAAATCCATCTCAAAAAAAAAAAGGAAATACTCTGACATTTTTGCTGATGGGCTTTGTGGAGACACACTACCCCCTTTTCCATTCCCTACCCCCTGCTTTTGTCTTTAGGTTTCATTTAAAATTCCCATCTTTCATATTTTGGTAAGAGAAGACTTTAAGTGGAAATGTAATCTGAGTATTCTGTTTAATAAAGGGACTCAGCATGGGCATTTTGAAGCCAACAATCCCATCTGTAGTGTAAGTATTAAACTACAGTGGTATTATTTCAGGAGGAAGCTCATGCAGTTGAAGGACAGCCTTGCTGGGAGCCAAGAACAGCCAGGTGAAAGCAATTTAGCACAACTCACGGCTTCTGGATTGCGTGTCTTGAACTCAGTCCCTTCAGGGTTCAGGGTCTTGAGTCAGTGGTGTGGCCAGAGTCATTCATTAGCCTGGAAGCAGGATCGAATGATGTCAGACCGAGTGTGGAGCTGAGATTGCTTTGTAGCATGCAGGTCTGTACCAGACCTTTTCCAGACCTGTTCCAGACCTGGAATACCCTTTAAGTCATTTTATAGTTGTGTGTAGTAACAGGAGCTTCAAAACATGGCACCTATCTTTATGTTGAGAGCCTTAAACAGAAAAACCCTGGAAATAGTTGGTGGCAAGAGCTGTTTTCGGGCCACGATGCTCCCATTCCTGAGCTGTGTGACCTGGGGCAAGACAACCCCACCCCACTAGAATTGCTTTGAGTCCCAGTGTCATTATTATAAAATGGAAATAGCAGTTGCCTACACTGGTTTTAAGATAAATGAGATATCTGTATATATAACGTTGTATATTACAATGTTGAAACATTTAGGTTCCTAATGGTCATTGTTTCTACTGGCTTAAAATTTTTTTACCTATATTCTCAGGATTAAAAATATGGCCAAGAGCAGGCCGGGCCTGGTGGTTCACGCCTGTAATCCTAGCACTTTGGGAGGCAGAGGTGGGCGGATCACTTGAGGTCAGGAGTCTGAGACTGGCCTGGCCAACATGGCGAAACCACGTCTCTACTGAAAATACAAAAATTAGCCAGGCGTGGTGGCACACGCCTTTAATCCCAGCTATGTGGGCGGCTGAGGCAGGAGGAGGATCACTTGAACCTGGGAGGTGGAGGTTGCAGTGAACCGAGACTGCACCACTGCACTTCAGTCTGGGTGACAGAGTGAGACTCCATCTCAAAAAAAAAAAAAAAAAAAAGTATTATATGACCAAGGGCATGCCTACATGCGTGCTGATTTTGTGAGGTTTTTTTGTTTTTGTTTTTTGTTTTTTGTTTTTCTCGCTCTGTCACCCAGGCTGGCGTGCTGTGGCTCGATCTCTCCTCACTGCAACCTCCACCTCCAGGTTCAAGTGATTCTCCTGCTTCAGCCTCCCGAGTAGCTGGGACTACAGGCATGCGCCCCCATGCCTGGCTAATTTTTTTGTATTTTTAGTAGAGACGGGGTTTCACTGTGTTGGCCAGGCTGGTCTTGAACTCCTCATCTCGTGATCTGCCCGCCTCAGCCTCCCAAAGTGCTGGGATTACAAACGTGAGCCACCTCGCCTGGCCATGCCTGCTGATTTTGAAACTGATGCCATCGATTGCATAGGGCATCCTGTGGGGAGGATTGCAAATGACCATTGTAGTAATATTTTTAAGGAAAAAGCAATGACCCAAATGCACGTGTTATATGTGTCTTGTTTGCTTGCTGGGCTCTGGGAGCACTGGCCTTCGCACCAAGGGGCCTCCCTTCTCTGCACCCCCTTTACCCTTTTCTCACGCAGCCCTTGCCTGTGGAAATGAGATCTCAGCTTTACCATTACTTCCTCAGAGAAGTCCTGGACACCCCAGCCTCGGTTAGGGCTGGTTTGTTTTTTGGTTTTTTTTGTTTGTTTGTTTGTTTGTTTTTTTAACAAAAAGGGCTCTGTTTATTATTATTATTTGTTCTATGTATGCCTCCTTTATGACAGTTTCCACAACTGCAGTTTAGTAATTATTTGTTTAAAAGTCTGCCTTCTGACTTGTTCAGTCAATTATGTTTAACCTGCATCTAATCACAAGGAAACATTATTTATTATTTTAAAGTAAAAAAGGGGTTTTTAAGTGTGCCTTCCATAGTAATTTGTAAGCTCAAAGCTTTGGGAAACACATCTGATTTATTAATGTTTGTATCTGAAATAGGTCTGGAAAGGTGAGTGTATGTGTCTGGTGTTCCAATGAATGAATTAATGAGTGGATAAATGGCTCCTGGGCACACTTTCCCTGTCAAGGCCCTGTCTGCTTGTAAGGTAGCTGGATCTTTCAGACAAATGTAAGACTTAACTCTTCATTGTTTCTGAACTTCCTTTTCTCTGTATTTCTTCTTTCACTGCTTTATATTCTGGAAGTTAATGCCTTGTTTCTTGACTTGGTCATGAGGACCGAAATTAAGTTTCTATGGCTTTGTCTTTCCCATAGCTCCTACAGAAGAATGGTCAGCTGTCCACCATCAATGGCGTAGCTGAGCAAGACGAGCTCAGCCTCCAGGAGGGTGACCTGAATGACCAGGAAGGAGCCCGGAACGGTCAAGGAGCCCTAAATGGCCAGGAGGAAGAAGAAGTCATTGTCACAGATGGTAAGCTGCCTCTCCAGGCACTGGAAGGCACACAGCACTTGCAACAAACTTTGAACTCAGCAGAAAATACTCTGTCATACTGCCTGGTGGTGGATTGACGTTAATAGCAGAAACAATCAATTGGTTACAAAAGGAAGTACTTATCTGACCATTTGGATACCCCCTATACTTAGACCTTGAAGTTATGTTTCCTTTTTCTTATCTGGAACTTGATGCTTTTTAAATTATTGTTGCTCTGTCCCAGCTACTTGTCTGAAGTTATATGTGAGTTCTTGTTGGAAACAGAAGTCATGGTTGCTTTAACAGTATCTCTCTCTCTATAGAGGAGCCTGCTATACTTGCACAACTTTTTCTGCACATACCCCTCTTTGCTTAAACTATGATGTGCTGCACGTTTTATAGCTCTTGAGCCTAGAGATCCTCGAGGCATGGTTAGTGAAGAGTGATCATTTGGACACAGTATTGGGATCTGATTTTTACCCATATGGGGAGTGGGGAACCACATCTTAAGGTCAGAATTGAGCGCATATGGACCAGTAAGTCTTTTGTGAAAAGTGAAAGGCTGCATGTTGAAGAAGGACCTTTGTCTACTCTGAGTTCATTGTTTCATTTAATCATAAATAAAGGGATAACCCGTAACCGCTATCAAAGATATGTAAAATGATGATTCGGCATACGGTAAATTGATTCATGTAACATGAATAAGAGAGACAAATGAAGGGAAAAATCCTTTCACAGGAGATTCAACATCGCCTCACTTAGATGAGATTCTTCAAACATGTGGAACCTGTTTTTCTTCTTGTTTGATGCCCCCACAGAGCTGCTTCAAGCAGGGAGCTGCTTTTGAAGTTGGTGGGAATACTTATCTGTATATAGCACCACAGGCACAATATAAAGTTAGAAATATACACAGTCTCACGGGCGGAGTATTTGCATGACCTAGTGTGAGAGTTTCAAATAATTTTCACCCAAATGATTGGAATGGACCCAACTCAAATTCCCAAGTCCAACGCTTTGTCCTTCCCGTGTTAACTTTTGAGTCAAGTCAAGCACCAGCAACATGTGAGCTTACTATGGCCAAGTCCGTAAGGTTAAGACAAGGCAACTTGGTGACTACCAAATGAATTGTGCAAGGGATGAGAACTGCAGGGTTCAGGTGGAGCTGTCACTTGAGGTCAGAGGGGAGATTAGGAGGAGGCTGGATTTAGATGTGTCTAAACAAGGAATGCCAGCAAAAGTGAGGAGAATAATAACAGCCAACACTTTATGTGCTTTTATTATAGGGCCCAGAGAGGTGCCTTTTGTGTGTTACCACCTTTAATAGATACAGCAACCCTACGAAGTAGGTAATATTGTTCCCAAGAGGCAAATCCAGATCAGCAGATTCCAAAACCACTTAACCGCTGTGCGCTGACTGTGCAGGGCAGGTTCGGAGGCTGGTGTGTTGGAACAGCCTGGCCCCAGTTTTTATTGAAGGGTGTAGAATGAAAGCCCAGAAGGGAAACGGGGCCAGACAACAGGGCCCTGAAAGCAGAATGGAGTTTAGAAAGTATGTAGTGGACAACGTGTGATCACTGAACTGTGCCACCAAGGGGGTGCCGGAGGCTTCTTGTCTGACTTAGCTTATCTGTAGGATGGATAAGAGGAGGGAGGGATGGGGCAGGGACACACGTTTTTTTCATAGAATCCCGAATAGCCTGGAAATTCTTTTTTAATCTGCGGCATGTTTACTGGAGGTCTTAAGGTTATCTTCCCTTAGTCCAGTTGTGATTTCTTTTACATTTCAGCCACGTGGGTAAACACCGATTTTCACAGTGAGTGATTCAGTCTCTCCCCTGTGACTATTCCATCATCTCCCTGAGGTGACCCAGGCCTCTGACCATGGCCTCAGAGGTCTGAGCAAATATCAAATCCCCCATGCAGGAAGGGTGATGATTTTTATTTTTTATTTTTTGAGACGGAGTCTCACTCTGTCACCCAGGCTGGAGAGCAGTGGCTCGAGCTCGGCTTACTGCAACGTCTGCCTCCCCGCACCCTCCCCCTACCCCCGGCTCAAGTGATTCTCCTGCCTCAGTCTCCTGAGTAGCTGGGACGTGCCACCACACCTGGCTAATTTTTGTACTTTTAGTAGAAACAGTGTTTCACCATGTTGGCCAATCTGGTTTTGAACTCCTGACCTCAAGTGATATGCCCGCCTCAGCCTTCCAAAGCGGTGGGATTATAGGCGTGAGCCATCATGCCCCACTGTGGAAAAGTAGTAATTAATACACATTTTTTGTTTTTGCTGTTGTTTGTTTATTTTGAGACAGGGTCTTGCTCTATCACCCAGGCTAGAGTGCAGTGGCATGATTTTGGCTCACTGCAACCTCCGCCTCCCGGGTTCAAGCGATTCTCCTGCCTTAGCCTCCCAAGTGGCTGAGATTACAGGCATGCACCACCATGCCCGGCTAATGTTTGTATTTTTATTAGAGACAGGGTTTCACCATGTGGCCAGGCTGGTCTTGAACTCCTGACTGAAGGTGATCGCCCGCCTCAGCCTCCCAAAGTGTTGGGATTACAGGCGTGAACCACCGTGCCCGGCCACTCATGATTAGGTTTTATGGTTGCTTCCAGAAATCAGAATTCTACATGACAGTTTGCTGTAGTATAGACAAAGGCATAATTTGGCCTGTGACACTGACCTGTAGGATTTGGGACTCCTTTGTTTCTACCACTGTCCACTTAAATAAGAAGAGGGCTTACTCATTTTTGTCCCTGGGAGGATTAGTCCACAGTGGAATTTGGTCCTGCTGTAGATAAAATAGCAAGATCAACCGATGGGAGAAAATAATGAACAAGGACCATTCCTGCTGGAGGGTTTTTACTTTACAGCGGCAGACAGTATTTAGACAAAGCCAGAGGTGACATTATTTTCCCCATCTTGACTCACTTGCTCTAAAACTGGAAATACTGGTAATTCAGAACCAACCCTCCTCCTATAATGAAAACAGAATTCTGCTTCTTTGTAAACTTTCTTAAATGTTAGAAAGAAGGAACTGCATACTAAATATTGTTTAAACTGTACAGCAGGGTCCAATATATGTAGGTTTTGGGAGGGGGCTTGATTATGTCATTTGGCCTTCTATGAGAGCACACACAATGCGGCATGGACACAAACATTTATTTATAATGAAAATACACACAACTAATTACTTAGTCTTGGTGAGTGGTCCCTTTCTTCTGAGCTTTGGGATTTTCAGTTTATACAAACTGCTTATATAGAAATGCAGCTGGGCTTCCTCTGCCTAACTAAAAAGTGCTGTCATGTTGTGCTATTCCCAGGATTCCCAGAGACTGCACAAGTGCCATTAGTTTTGGGCAAATCTGCTTCTGCTGAAAAGATGGAAAAAAAAAAAAAAGAAAAACTCCCTTTCCCCAACCCAAATTATCAATCGTTTTATAGTCTATGGCTTGTATGGTCTTTTCTTTGTTAAAAACCCAAACAAGAGGCTGGGCGTGGTGGCTCATGCCTATAATCCCAGCACTTTGGGGGACCGAGGCGGGTGGGTCACCTCATGTCAGGAGGTTGAGACCAGCCTGGCCAACATGGTGAAACCCTGTCTCTACCAAAAATACAAAAAATCAGCCGGGCATGGTGGCAGATGCCTGTAATCCCAGCTACTCCGGAGGCTGAGGCAGGAGAATCGCCTGAACCTAGGAGGCAGACGGAGGGTGCAGTGAGCTGAGATCACGCCATTGCACTCCAGCCTAGGCAACAAGAACAAAACAAGAGTTTTGTTTAAAAAAAAAAAAAAAAAAAAAAACACTAAACAAGAATGATTTTTAAAGCATCGTATCTTGGGCTGAGGCCAATTTTTGATTTAAAACTTTTGCAGACTAGGTGTGGTGGCTCACGCCTGTAATCACAGCACTTTGGGAGGCCAAGGCAGGCAGATCACTTGGGTCCAGGATTTTGAGATCAGCCAGAGCAACATGGTGAAACCCTGTCTCTTTTTTCTTTTTCTTTTTTTTTTTTTTTTCAACTTTTGGAAATAAGAACAACTTTGAAAATTTAGACGTGAAATTCAATCTTAGTATCTGTTAGGCAGATGGTTTCTTTTCCCCCAAACAGTTGAGGAAAATCAATTACTCAAAAAACAATACTTTATTTATTTTAATAATAGCATATTTGATTTTGAAATAAAGTGTCTGCAAAACTCATTGCCATATACAAGGAATCCAGTGATTATCTCAGGTCTTCATACGTTTGAATTAATCACTTACAACGCTGTTATTTGTTTTCTTTTTGAGATTTGCCTCTCTGCAGAGTACATACAGCAAACATTTTAAAGCATGTGAAAACCACCTTTTCTCCAACCTTCACAGGTCACATTTGTTTCTGTGAGCAAACAAACAATGGCAGTCTCTTCCTTAGCTTTAGGATTTTTTTTTTTTTAAGAGGGCCTTGCTCTGTCGCCCAGGTTGGAGTGCAGTAGTGCAATCATGGTTTAATGCAGCCTCAAACTTCTGGACACATGTGATCCTTCTGCCTCAGCCTTCCCAGTAGCTAAGACTACAGGCATGTGCCACTGCACCAGACAATTTTTTAAAAATGCTTTTGTAGAAACAGGTTCTTGCCATGTTACCCAAGCTGGTCTCAAATTCTTGACTTCAAGCTTCCTCCTATGTCGGCCTCCCAAAGTCTTGGGATTACAGACATGAGCCACCACAGCCGGCCTTAAATAATTTTTCTTCACAGGGGCTTCACACCGTTTGCGTACCCTGAGTTGAGGATATTTACACCAGCAGCAACGGAGCAGGAAGCAGCTGGGTGCTCTGACCTTGGCATTTACCACTCTGGGGCCAGCTGCTTTAAAACTGTCAGCCAGTGACCAGATGAACCAGGCCTTGTTACGCTAATCAGAGAATGGTATAGAGGCAGCTCCTGGTGTCTGCACGTGGGCCACCACTGTGACACCA
The DNA here is from genome assembly GCF_007565055.1 of Rhinopithecus roxellana. Classification (NCBI taxonomy): domain Eukaryota; kingdom Metazoa; phylum Chordata; class Mammalia; order Primates; family Cercopithecidae; genus Rhinopithecus; species Rhinopithecus roxellana. Next base: position 177,130,208 of record NC_044552.1, on the reverse strand, counting down.
GCTGTGATCACACCCCCCACCCCCCGGGGAAAAATAAAAAACAAAAAGCCTCAAAATGCTGTCGCTTAAAGCAGAAGCCTTTGAGAGGGTATTTCTTAACGTTTTACAGGATTCCACTTTTCTACATCTGAGTATTTTCCCCCAGATATAGTAACAAATACAACACTATAGAGAATTTCATTTTTCTAATGGCGCTTAATGTCATGGTCTGCTTTTATTAAATTTGCCATTTGAATCCACCAGCTCCTGGTGTACAGTTCCTCTGGGAAACAGAAAGACTGAAAGGTTACCGCTAGATAATTCCAGCCCTCCCTACAGATCTTGTTACCTTACAGAAAATCCATTCTGAGTTAAAAGTCGTTCTTCCTTGCTTTGAACATTTAATAACTTTATCTGTATAGTAGGCACCCTAAGAGCTGCTCTGAGCCTCTTCAAAGATGACCCCCCCACCCCATACCTGTTTCTCTGCAAGAGGCTGCTTTCTGTGCCCAAAAGGATTATTTTTATGATTTGATTCCTTTTCTATTTCAGTTTTCAAATTGTGACATCACTGGTATCTTGCTAGATGTGCCTGTCACCCACTTTACAGCCCTCCACTCCTCCTTTCCTTTTCTCCACACCAGTTGTTAACATCTGGCATTTGACATCTGTCTCTCACCTTCACTTGGTCTAAAATACAAGAATCAAGCCCAGGTGTGGTGGCTTACAACTGTAATCCCAGCACTTTGGGAGGCCGAGGAGGGTGGATCACTTGAGTCCAGGAGTTCGAGACCAGCCTGGGAAGCATAGTAAGACCCTTGTCTCTACAAACATTTAAAAAAATTAGCTGGACGTGGTGGTGCACGCCTGTATTCCCAGCTACTTGGGAGGCTAAGGTGGGAGGATCGCTTGACTTGAGCCCAGGAGTTTGAGGCTGCAGTGAGTCGTGATTACACCACTGTATCAGCCTGGGCAACAGATTGAGACCCTGTCTCAAAAAATAAAATAAAATATAAGACTCATAAGGATGGCCGGGCGTGGTGGCTCACGCTTCTAATCCCAGCACTTTGGGAGGCCAAGGCGGGTGGATCATGAGGTCAGGAGATCGAGACAATCCTGGCTAACACAGTGAAACCCCATCTCTACTAAAAATACAAAAAAATTAGCTGGGCATGGTGGTGGACGCCTGTAGTCCCAGCTACTCAGGAGGCTGAAGCAGGAGAATCGCTTGAACCTGGGAGGTGGAGGTTTCTATGAGCTGAGATCGTACCACTGTACTCCTGCCTGGCCAACAAGAGGGAGACTCCATCTCAAAAAAAAAAGAATCATGAGAGCAGAGATTTCTTGGGATGGGGATTCGGAGGGTGGTCCACGGCAGGAGATGGGATGAGGGGGCCTGTTTTGTTCAGTGCTGAATCCTCTGAGCCTGAACCAGTAGCTGGAATAGAGGAAGTGCTCAGCAAATATTTGAATAAATGAAGACACAGTTTTCAGATGGAGTTCACGGTATTACATTTATAATCATCTAGGTGAGGAGGATTTGTTGGCTTTAACTCTGTATCAATTCATTTCCTGCTTAAAGACTGCGGCTTTGTATGTTTTATCCAAGGCTCTCTTTCCTTTGTTGCATCCGCACTTAAAAAGCCAGACCCTTTTCAGGACTGCACCATGCTGGGTTCTCACAGGTGCTTGCTGTTGGTTAGCCAGGTGTTGCCTGGCAACATGAAATCAGACCCTGACCTGCACGTGATGAGATGCAGATTCCTAGTAACACTATCAAACACAAGTGCCCAATAGACAAAGAGAGGGGTCCCCCTCGCACATACTTTGGTAATTCAAATACAACATTATTCATGACATTTTCTCAAGCTGTATCCTGTTTTGTAATGTTTTGAAGACTGGAGGGAACACACACAAAATAGGCCTTGAACTTAGGTAAAAGTACTATGCTATGCGATTTCTGGGAACTGGTTTTAATTCATTCTCCTGCTCTGCAGCAATTATTTTTAGTGTGGCTGCACTGAAATTACTTATGTCATTGACAGATTTCTGGTACAAATATTTCACTGCCTTCATCCTTAAAGAAACACACTTATTTTTCCGTAATCAGCAGTCAAGATGTTTTTCTCTGAACTATATTCAAGTCTGACAGTGCAGTGAACTTTTCTTTTTCCTTTTGACTTAACAAAAGGAGTGAGGAAGAAGGACAGCACGACTTCTGTTCACCCTTTCTCCCCTTCACACATCAACTAATTCCAGGGGGCTAGACACGGCTAGGAGTGCTTTAATTACTGTTTTTTGCGTGATCTTGGTTTGAGTACGTTTCTTTATCTCATTGCAAGTCAGTTTTCATCTATGAAATGAGCATCCCCACTCGTCTCCGAGATTCTGTGGCTAATATCAGTATTACTAGTTATCTGGGCATGAAAAAGAAAATAGTGGATTAGTTAATGAAGACACCCAAGTGACCTTAGGCAGGCAGCAATCCACTTGGTAATTCCATTATGCCTTTTTATAGAAATACTTTTATGGCTTTTCTAATTTTTTTTTTTTGAAGACAGAGTCTCCCTCTGTCACCCAGGCTGAAGTACAGTGGTGCAATCTCAGTTCACTGCAACCTCTGCCTCCTGGGTTCAAGCAATTCTCCTGCCTCAGGCTCCTGAGTAGCTGGAATTACAGGCACACACCACCATACCTGGCTAATTTTTGTATTTTAGTAGAGATGGGGTTTTGCCATGTTGACCATGGCTGGTCTCAAACTCCTAACCTCAAGTGATTTACCCACTTCAGCCTCCCAAGTGCTGGGATTACAGGCATGAGCCACCGCGCCTGGTCTCTAATCTGATCTTAAAAACCATTTTCTAGATTTGAAGTTTTAATTTAATTAAAAAGTTCAAGAAGGGAATTTTATTCAAGAATATCTTGAAACATAATCCTTTTGGTGTCAAAGAATAAGAAAATACCTTCACAAATGTAGCCACCAAACGCCATCCTCTCATCTTCCTGTATGTGTTCTGCTGAATGACTGGCAGGTCAGGACTGTGTAATAAGGATTGGTAATAGCCAGGGATTGGGGGAAGAAGTTGGTAAATGCTATAGCTGCTTGCCCTAAAGATTTTCAGTCAGCTTTGGAGATGTTACCTATAAATCTCTATTTTTTTTTTTTTTTTGAGACGGAGTCTCACTCTGTCACCCAGGCTGGAGTGCTGTGGCCGGATCTCAGCTCACTGCAAGCTCCACCTCCCGGGTTCACGCCATTCTCCTGCCTCAGCCTCCCGGGTAGCTGGGACTACAGGCGCCGCCACGTTGCCCGGCTAGTTTTTTGTAGTTTTTAGTAGAGACGGGGTTTCACCGTGTTAGCCAGGATGGTCTCGATCTCCTGACCTCGTGATCCGCCCGTCTCGGCCTCCCAAAGTGCTGGGATTACAGGCTTGAGCCACCGCGCCCGGCCTATAAATCTCTATTATTCAGAGGCCACTCAAGTCCACTTTCAAATTGGGTCCATGTTCTGTCCCATTTGAGAAGGAACCAGGCAAGTCAGCCTGTAGGCTTGCCCAAGTCGCAGTCTAAGAATTAGGCCCTTTTCTGCCGGGCACGGTGGCTCACACCTGTAATCCCAGCACTTTGGGAGGCTGAGGCAGGTGGCTCACAAGGTCAGGAGTTTGAGACCAGCCTGGGCAACATAGTGAAACCCCGTCTCTACTAAAAATACAAAAATTAGCCCAGCATGGTGGCACGCAGCTGGAGAATCACTGGAACCCGGTAGGCGAGGGTTGCAGTGAACCAAGATCACATCATTGCACTCCAGCCTGGGCAACAGAGTGAGACTCTGTCTCAAAAAAAGAAAAAAAGGATTTAGGCCCTTTTTCTTGAAGGGACTGAGGTGGTCCACAAGGAGTGGCTCTCTGTAATTAAGCCACTAATGGAAATATGCAATTATTTTAGCTATTGTCTTAGTCTGTTCAGGCTGCTATAACAAAATACCTTAGACCAGGTAATTTGTAAGCAACAGAAATTTATTTCTTACAGTTCTGGAGGCTGGGAAGTCCCAGATCAAGGCACCAGCAGAATCAGAGTCTTGTGAGGTCCCACTTTCTCTAGATGGTGCTACCTATGTGTCCTCATGTGGCAGAAGGGCAGAGGGAACAAACTCCCTTAAGCCTGGCACTATGAAGGCACTAATCCCATTCATGAGTGCTCCACCCCAAGGCTGATTGCCTCCCAAAGGCTCCACCCTCTAATACCATCACCTTGGTGATTAGGTTTCAACATACGAAATTTTTTTGTAGGGAGGGACACAAACATTCAGACTGGAGTGGCTGTTTTATTTATGGAATGAAAATCTTTTAGACATTTTCTCAAGGACTGATTCACCTTGAGAGTAAAACAGTTTCAGTGTCACCTAATTTATAGTAACTTTTATATGGTTAAGGCAATGATGCAGTCTAGAGCACAGTGTCCCTATATTATAGTGTATTGGTCTATTCTCACACTGCTGTGAAGAACTGCCCAAGACTGGGTAGTTTAAAAAGGAAAGAGGTTTATTTAACTCACAGTTCTGCAGGGCAAGGGAGGCCTCAGAAAACTTAAGAATAATGGTGGAAGGGGAAGCAAACACATCCTTCTTCACATGGCAGCAGGAAGGAGAAGTGGAGAGCAAAAGGGGGAAGAACCCCTTATAAAATCATCAGATCTCATGAGAACTCACTCACTGTCAAGAGAAAAGCATGAGGGTCACTTTTAATTAAATTTCCTCCCGCTGAGTTCCTCCCATTAAACATGGGGATTACGGGATTATGAGAACTACAGGTCAAGGTGAGATCTGGGTGGGGACACAAACTGTATCATAGAGAAAAGGATGCTTTGATAACGTCTAAAGATATATTCTCTGGGCTTAAAATTCAACAACTGTTTAGTCTGTTAATCAAGATTTATTCCTGCATATCATGCTTTGAATTGTTTTCAAATTGCTCTGTAGTTCAAGCGTCAGTACAGCCCGATATCAGGTAGTTTTCCCCCGACCTCTAGTGTTAACCAGTGCATGCATTAGTCATTCAGGTGAAAAGTGCTATGTGCTAGATTTAATCAGTCAAATGAACTGGTTGCTTTCATGTGTCTTAACATGGACATGCAATATTTAGACCATCCGCAAGCACAAGGTCATTATCCTCCTGTATTAATTTGCTAAGGTTGTCATGGTAAAATACTCGACTGGTGGTTCAAACAACAGAAATTTATTTTCTCACAGTTCTGGAGGCTGGAGGTCTGAGATCTTGGTGTTGCAGGTTTGGTTCCTCCTGAGGCCTCTCTTTTGCTTGCAGACGGCCACCTTCTCACTGTATCCTCACATGGTCTTTCCTCTGTGCATGTGCACATTCCTGGTCTCTTGGTGTGTCCAAGTTTCCTCTTATAAGGATGTCTATTCCTTTTTTTTGAGACACAGTCTTGCTCTGTCACCCAGGCTGTAGTGCAGTAGCATGATCTCGGCTTACTGCAACCTCCACCTCCTGGTTTCAAGTGATTCTCCTGTCTCTGCCTCCCGAGTAGCTGGAATTACAGGTGTGCACCACCACACCTGGCTAATTTTTGTATTTTTAGTAGAGACAGGATTCTACTCTTCACCATGTTGGCCAGGATGGTCTCGAACTCCTGACCTCAAGTTATCCACCCACCTTGGCCTCCCGAAGTGACCAGCCCGCCTCGGCGTCTCAAAGTGCTGGAATTACAGGCGTGAGCCACCGCACCTGGCCAGGACTCCTGCTCTTATTAGGGCCAGGCTAATGGCCTCATTTTAACTTAATCACTTCATGAAAGACCCTGTCTCCAAATGCAGTGACTTTCTGAAGTACTGGGAGTTAGGACTTCAAATGTGAATTTGAGGGGGACACAGTTCAGCTCATAACACCACCTCCATGATTGACCCACTTTGAAAGTCAGATTTGGGACCAGAGAAGTGTTAGTAGAAGGGAGCTTTGAGGCTCTCTGAACCAGGAGCCTACCCCTGTGCAGGAGGCTCTTCTGCTTAACCACTTGAAGGTTTGCAGAGTTTTCTCCATAAAAGGAAGCCATTTATTCCCCTGGAGCTAAAATATGCCTCCCTCCAACTGCTCTTCTCTGTTCCCAGGGCTGCCTTCTGGAACTACACAGAATAAACTCACCTCCTTTTTCCACATGGCAGCCCTCTAAGTATTTGAAAACATTTATCATGTCTTTTCTTTAATCTTTTCTCTAGGCAAAACATCTCCTGAGAAAATAACCTGTCTCACATTAAAAGAAAAACGCCAGGGCTTATATATATTTCAGATAGGAATGTGCTCGATGGAAGCTTGCCAAACATCACTGGGTTTCAATTGCAGTATCCCCACTTTTAAGAACAGTTTCTTTCTCAGACTCTTTAAAACATGAGAACAACTTAGTTTGCTTTAAGCCAAATATTATGTACTGAAAGAATTGACTGGAGGACATGAGTTATTGATACTGAAGTATGTGACTGCTGGTATAAGAGAGTCCCTTCCCTCAAGGATGTTGCAAAATGAGCTAAAGTCAAATAAAGTGAAGAAAGCATCAATATATGTTGACATGGATTTCTAACCCTGGAGTGATCAGTCACCCTTCTGGTACTTCACTCCACAAGATAATTAGCATACACCCTTACACAATGCGGTAGCTAGAGATTCGAGCAAGAGAATTCCTGCTTTCCAGATAACTGTTAGCTGTAAATCAAGTGGCAGATTCATAGTGTCCAACCAAATAATCAGGGAGCAGAGCCAGGGTCTGCTCCCAAGCAGCCTCCTGCTGAGCTCTGAGCCGCAAGCCCTGTGGTCTCACTGTGTAAGCTTAGCATTATGGACTGAAGGTTTGTGTCCACCCAGACGTACATGTCGAAATCCTAACTCTAAGGTGATGTGGTATTTGGAGGGAGAGCCTTTGCGAGGTACTTATGTCATGAGGGTGGGACCCTCATGAATGGGATTAGTGTCCTTATAAAAGGGGCCACTTCCCTTTCACCATGTGAGGTTACAGGGAGCAGTCTGCAGTCCAGAAGAATCTGGGATTACCAGATCCCAACCACACTGGCCTCCTGATCTCTGACTTTCAGCCTGCAGGATTGTGGGAAATAAAAGTGTTCGTTGTTTATGAGCCACCTGGTTTATATGGTGCTTTTACAGCAGCCCAAATGGACTAGGACAATGAACAAAAAGTGTGATGTCTTCCGCATGCTTGTCAAAATCTTGGTCCTAAATATTCCCCTAATCAAGTCCATTTCCGTTGAGTATGTTCAAATACCTTTGGATTCTGTGTCAGTGTCACCTTGATACATGTCTGTCCGTTGGAATCTGAGGCTGTTTTGAGTCTTCATCCCTTGTGTAGCTCATGGACTCCTTTTGGTCTTCAGTCTTCTGAATATCTTGTAATGAGGACTCTCCACGTGAATCTGTTTCCATTCAATGTGCTGGGTTCTTTAAGCTCTTTCAATCTAGAAACTCATGCACTTGGCTGGACGCAGTGACTCATGCCTGTAATTCCAGTGCTTTGGGAGACCAAGGTGGGAGGATCACTTGAGCCCAGGAGTTTGAGACTAGCCTGGGCAACACAGCAAGACCCCGTCTCTATAAAAAAATAAAAATAAAAGAAATTATCTAGGTGTGGTGGTGCATGGCTGTAGTTCCAGCTATCCAGACGCTCAGGCTCTGGAGAATCGCTTGAGTCCAGGAGGTTGAGGTTGCAATGAGTCTCACCATTTACACTCCAGCCTCGGTGACAGAGTGAGACCCTGTCTCTAAGAAAAGAAAAGAAAAACTCATGTACCTCATTTCTGGGAAAATTTTTCCCCCATTTCCCTCTTTGTTCTCTTTTTGGGATTACAATTGGTGCTTCCTATCTGTGGGTTCCTCTTTCATGGATTCTACCAACCCTCGATGGAAAACACAGGTTGATTCTATATCACTTATTGTTTAGGGAAAAAAATAAAAATAAAATGAAAAGTAAAAAAAAAAAAAAAAAAAAAAAAATTTAAGAAAAACCAGATTGAGTATCCCTAGTCTGAAAATCGAAAATCCCAAATGCTCCAAAAATCTGAAACATTTTAAGTGCCACCATGATACTTAAAGGAAATGCTCTTGGCAGCATTTTGGATTTTCAGATTGAGGATGCTCAGCCAGTGTGTATAATGCAAATATTCCAAAATCTGAAAAAATCCAAAATCCCAAACACTTCTGGTCCCAAGCAGGGGATACTCAACCTGTATCTGGGGGGAACATCCACAAAATTCCTAAAGGCAGAATTTGAATTTGCCAGTCTCCCAGTACCATGTTGAATCCACTTGAATGAAGTGATGTATAGGTGTTGCATTAGGCTTATTAATTCCAGCCAACAAGATGCTTATTTTATTACAATGCACTCCTGAGAAATTTACAATAAAGGGACTTTCTTATTTTTTATAGAATGTGTAAGATTGTTTTTAGCCACCCTCCCCATGAACCAATTTTCACCCCATTGAGGGCAATATCACCCTCATTTGAGAATACATGATTTAAGGTAAGCATAATAGCCAATATTCTTCTTCTAGAATATACTCAGAAGTGTTTACCTTTATTTGCACCTCAGAATAACACGACTACAGGTGTAATTTTTATTCTCCCATCAATTGAAGCCCAGAGGTTTAAATACTTCACACCTGGTCCTATAGCTAGCAGAAGGCCCAGAACTAGAAACTTTTCAGACCTTGAATCGTCTTTTAACTATACCAGAGACAGGTGTACAGAATTTTAAGATGAATAGAAGATACGGACCACACAGCACTCAGGAAAGAATCTGATTCCTATTCCTATGTATCTGAACAAATTTGGTAGTAGGGCAAGTTTTTTCTTATTTTGTTATTTTTATTATTATTATTATTTATTTATTTATTTATTTATTTTTTGAGACAGAGTCTCGCTCTGTCGCCCAGGCTGGAGCGCAGTGGCCGGATCTCAGCTCACTGCAAGCTCCGCCCCCCAGGTTTACGCCATTCTCCTGCCTCAGCCTCCCGAGTAGCTGGGACTACAGGCGCCCACCACCTCGCCCGGCTAGATTTTTGTTTTTTTTAGTAGAGACGGGGTTTCACCGTGTTAGCCAGGATGGTCTCGATCTCCTGACCTCGTGATCCGCCCGTCTCGGCCTCCCAAAGTGCTGGGATTACAGGTTTGAGCCACCGCGCCCGGCCTGTTATTTTTATTATTAACTAATTGATTAATTTTGAAATAGGGTCTCACTCTGTCGCTCAGGATGGTCTTGAACTCCTGGCCTCAAGCGATCCTCCTGCCTTGCCCCCTCAAATAGCTGGGACCACAGGTGCACACCACCATACCCAGTTATTTCATTATATTAAAGAATCACACTTTGATTTTCATCTGCTTTAAATTTGCTAATTGAGCTGTTTCAGTGATTGGAGAGTTTACGTTCATGATTTAGATCATCTGAATTTTTGATAGAAAACCAAAGATATTGCCCTGTTTCACCCTTCTGAGTTCAGGGCTGGGCCAGCGCTGGACCGGCATGTACAGTCCATGACTCTGTGGGTAATGTGTTTGACTTCCAGTCATAAAAGTAGCAAGGCTTTATTGTCGATTTGTAAAATATAAAAAAAATGGAGACAGAAATTGTCCCGAATTCCACCGTGGTTTCTTTGCTACTTTTATTTCTGAGCCTTACTTACTTACTTTTATCATCATCCTTAAATGTACAGGTATATATGCATTTTATTTATTTATTTATTTTATTATTTGTTGAGACAGGGTCTTCTTGCTCTGTCACCCAGGCTGGAGTGCAGTGGCATGATCTCGGCTCATTGCATTCTCCCCCTCCTGGGTTCAAGAGATTCTCCCGTCTCAGCCTCCTGAGTAGCTGGGATCACAGGTGCCTGCCACTACACCTGGCTAATTTTTATATTTTTAGTAGAGACGGGAGTTCCCCATGTTGGCCAGGCTGGTCTTGAACTCCTGACCTCAGGTGATCCACCCGCCTTGGCCTCCCAAAGTGCTGGGATTACAGGCATGAGCCACCACACCCCACTGTATATGCATTTTAAAAAGCAAAATTGGGTTTATATTGAATAGTTTATTTTCTGCTTTTTTCCTGAACAAGGAGGTTTATAGATCAATATAGGCATTTTTCAGGCCAGGTATGGTGGCTCACGCTTGTACTCCAAAAACTTTGGGAGTTCGAGGTAGGAAGATTGAGGCCAGGAGTTCAAGACCAGCCTGGACAATGTAGCGAGACCCAATCTTTCTTTAAAAAAAATTAAAAATCTATATATATAGGCATTTTTCTCATAATTAACTGCTTCAAACATGTTGTTTTTGCCATAAATTCTTCTGAAAAGGTAAGTATACTGTTTCCTTACTGTTAGAACACTTACTCTAAATGTTATACATTCTAAGCTGTAAACATACTCACGCATAAATCTATACCTTTTCATTTGGTCTATTTCATAGAATTGCCTAGGTAAAGAAATAAATGAATGTGGACTTAATAAGGAGAGAAATAATATTTATTCTACATCACTTTTATTATTTGAGTTTTTAATGTTTATTTTCCCCTTGCTTTTTAAAGTGATTTTAAAATTCTCCTTTAGTGTTTCTGTTGTATCATAACAATTCCTTTGAGGAACTATTCTTCAGAGTATTTATCTTGGATTTGGAATAGCAATAACCATGTCTATACAAATATGTCCAGTTCAACTGGACCATAACACTCAATTAGCTGATATTTATCTATGTGCATAGCATGCAACAGAGACCTGAAAATACGCTGAGTCCAGGAGAGACTGCCCATCCTGTAGATAACCTGACAGTGTCATTCAGATTCGGGGTGTGTATAGATAGATAGATACAGACAGATATCTATCTATCTGTCTATCTAGTCATCTATCTACACCTATCTAGATATAGATAGATATCTAGATAGATAAATATATCTCCTCTTTTACAGTTATCCAATTTGGAGCTGTATTTCACTCAACTTTAAATTATCTTGGAGCATTTCAAAGGAATAACAGGAAGTGAGGGCGATCTGGCTGCGACATTTGTCACCCCACTGATGGCCAGGGTTGACTCGGCTGATCTGGCTGGCTAGGCATGTGTCCCCTTCCTCCCTCACTGCTCCACGTGTGTCCCTTCCGAAGCTGTGCATTTGGTTGAAGAGGACGACCATCCCCGATAGAGGAGGACCAGTCTTTGGTCAAGGGTATACAGGTAGCTGCGCTCCCCTGCTAGAACCTCCAAACATGCGCTAAAGGTCCATTTAAAGGAATAACAAGGGCATCGATTCTCCCTTCTATTTCATCTGTCCTTTTCCAGCAAGAAGAAAAGAGACCCTACTGGTTTTTGGCTTCTTTTCCCCCAAGGGTGATGCCAGGTTAAAGAGAAAATGAGAGGAGAGGAGGCCAGGGAGGGAGGGTTGAATTTGGTGTGCAAGTCCTTTCTTCCATTCCGTGACACTTATATTTGGGTTAAATACCTAAGCATCCTTCAAGGAAGTTGGAGAGCCTAATATTGGTTTTAATTCTGGGTGTAGTGGTCCCAGTCCCCTCCTTTTCAGGAAAAAAGAGGAAAGTAGCCTGCTTTATTGCAGCCATCTGTCTGCTGGTCCTGCCTCCAGACTGCCCACTCTGAGGCCTCTCGCGTTCTCTTCCTGTGTCACTGCTTTGATTTTTGTTTTTGTTTTTTATAGAGATGGGGTCTTGCTGTGTTGCCCAGGCTGGTCTCAAACTCCTGGCCTCAAGTGATCCTCCCATCTCGGCCTCCTGAAGTGCTGGGATTACAGGCATGAGCCACCTCGCCCGGCCTGTGTCACTACTTTGTGCTGCCACACTGGACCGCTGCTTCCATGTTTTAATCCTCTCCACATGTGGCTTCTGCTGCCCCTTTCCCCCTCATTGCCTCTAATCCCTGTCCATTCTCAGCACCCTTTTTTCAGATCCTCTTCCTCAGGGTTCCAGGCCATTCTTATTTCATGGACATCACTCCGTTCGGGTGATCCCACAGATTCACATTCATCTTGTGGGCACTGTAACTTTGGACTCCTCCCTCACCTTCATCACTACTGCATCCATCTGTTTTGTTCCTTCAGTCTCTTCCTCCTGTCATCACAGCCCGGTTGCCTTTTCTAAATTGCAGTAAATTCAGTGCCACCATCCCCTGCCTCAAGCCTCCAGTGGTTCCCTATAGTCTTCAGAACCAGCAGCACAAAGTTGTTTTTTAAAGAAACAAACCAGCTTTTGTGAGCTATAATTCACATACTATGCAGCTGACCCCTTTAAAGTACACAGTTCAGTGGTTTTTGCTCTATTCACAGAGCTGTATAACCATCCCCACGGTCAACTGTGGGACATGATCTTCCCTCCCCTCCCCCCCCATCCCCTCCCCTCCCCTCCCTTCCCTTCCCTTCCTTTCCCTTCCCTTCCGTCTTTCTTTTTGGGGAGTCTTGCTCTGTTGCCCAGACTGGAGTGCAATGGCGTGATCTCGGCTTACTGCAGCCTCCGCCTCCTGGGTTCCAGTGATTCTCATGCCTCAGCCTCCTGAGTAGCTAGGATTACAGGCATGTGCCACCATGCCTGGCTAATTTTTTTGTGTTTTTAGTAGAGGTAGGGTTTCACTCTGTTAGCCAGGATTGTCTCGATCTCCTGACCTCATGATCCACCTGTCTCAGCCTCCCAAAATGTTGGGATTATAGGCATGAGCCCAGCCGGGACATTTTCATTACCTCATAAAGAAACCCCATCCTGCTTAGCTGTCACTCCCTCTCCCGCCAAAACCCCCAGTCCTCAGTAACCACTAGCTACTTTATGTCTATAGATTTGCCTCTTGTAGATATTTCAAGTAAATGGAATTAAACAATGTGTGCTCTTTGGTGACTAGCTTCTTTCACTTAAAAGTTTTTTCAATGTTATCTATGTTATGGCATGTTTCAGTACTTCATTTATTTTTATTATTAACCCATTTCCATTAGATAAGCTAAATTTTATTTATCTCTGCATGAGTTGATATTTAGGTAGCTTCCACTTTTTGTTACTAGGAATATTATACTGTAATGAACATTGATGGACAAGTTTTTGTGTGGGTTTATATTTTCATTGCTCTTGGGTATATGTCTAGGAGAATTGCTGGGTCATATAATAAATCTGTGTTTAACATTTTGAGGAACTACCAACCTATTTTCCAAAGCAGCTGTACCATTTCCAATTTCTCCATTCCTTGTTATTGTGGTCTTCCTTGCCCCCTGCCACCTGCCCCTGTTTTGTAAACCAGGCACATCAGCTTTATGTTGTTGTCTTTTTTTTTTTTTTTCTTGAGACAGTCTTACTTTGTCGCCCAGGCTGGAATGCAGTGGTTCAATATCATCTTACTGCAACTTCCGCCCCTCTGGGTTCAAGCAGTTCTTGTGCCTCAGCCTCCTGAGTAGCTGAGATTACAGGCTCCTGCCACCATGCCCAGCTAATTTTTATATTTTTAGTAGAGATGGGATTTCACCATATTGGCCAGGCAGGTCTCGAACTCCTGACCTCAGGTGATCCACCCACTGTGGCCTCCCAAAGTGCTAAGATTGTAGGCGTGAACCACCACACCCAACCTGTTGTCTTTTTTCTTTTTTATTAAGGTCACCCTAGTGGGTGTGAGGTGGTTTTGATTTGCATTTTTCTAAGGGCTAATAACGTTGGACATATTTTCATGTGCTCATTGGTTGTTTGTATATTTCGTTTAGAGAAATGGCTACTCAGATTCTTTGCTCACTTTTAATGGATAATTTGTTACAAAGTCCTTAACCTGTCATTCAAAACCCTTTATAGATATTTTTAGTTTAATCTCCAGTATTGTCTTCCCCCCAACCCCCCAACCCCCGGACCTCCCCAAGTAAACTTCGAACCTCAAAGCTGTAAGGAACCCACTCATGATTGCCCAAAGGTCCAGCTCTCGGTATCTCTGCCCATGCTTGTCTCTCCCTATGGACCACCTTCCTTTGTGCCCCAGGCGGGGAGTGTCCCCTCATCCCTTCAGAGACCCAAGGCTACCTCAGAGGTGAGCCAAACTGGAGCTGCCCACTCCCACCACTAACTGGGCGTGTCCACCACCCACTTCCTGCCACTGGGCGTGTCCACCACCCACGACCGAGCTCCCCGAGGCCAGGGACAGTATCTAATGAGATCTCTGGGTGTTTCACTTAATAAATACAGAGCAACAACTTGGTAAATATTTGTTGAATTAACCGTTCAGATTTGGGAAAACACGCTTTCTATCATCCACCTATGTATTACACAGCGAAACTATATAATTCTTATTATAATTCTTATTATAATTCCTGTAATTCTCACTTTGGTTGGTGATGTCTTCCTCTAAAAATCCTGATTTAACAAAAACAGAGAATGAAAATGATAAAAGAAAGTCTCCTGCATTGGACAGTGACCTTAGGTGTCATCTTTACTCCTGCTTTTATCCTGATTGATGACTTTTCTGTAAATGCAGACACACAGAGGCTTGATTGGCAGCTGTGCCATGCACCCTGTCCTTGATCATTCTTAGAGGTAGAGATCAAAGGAGACCCATTGGCTGAGAGAGTCTACAACTTGCCACATGATCTATTGCTCTGCCTTGTGATTTTAATTGCCTCTTTAAGAATATCAAATCAGGCCAGACGCAGTGGCTCATGCCTGTAATCCCAGCACTTTGGGAGGCTGAGGTGGGTGGATCACCTGAAGTCAGGAGTTCAAGACCAGCCTGGCCAACACAGTGAAACCCCATCTCTACTAAAAATATAAAAATTAGCAGGGCACGGTGGCAGGCGCCTGTAATCCCAGCTACTCAGGAGGCTGAGGCAGGAGAATTGCTTGAAGCCAGGAGGCAGAGGTTGCAGTGAACTGAGATTATGTCATTGCACTCCAGCCTGGGTGACAAGAGCAAGACATCATCTCAAAAAAAAAAGAAGAAAAAAAAAAAAGAATATCAAATCAGATGCGTTAGCATCTTCATGAACGTCAAAAAAAGAAATGTTTCAGTGCCAAAACTGAACAGCAGTACAGTGACCTTTGGAAATGTTGTTTAGGGTATTAAATGTGTAACTAGTGACATTTTGTGTGTTTTTATTTTTCTTCCTACCCAGCTCAGTGGAATAGCTACTGCTTGCCCTATTGTTAGAATTTGGACTGATAGAAAGGAGAGGAGCTGGAGAGATTCATTCTGCTCTGCAAGGGCAGACTCGATTTCAGAAGTGGCACCAGATGATAGCCCTGTGTTGTCTCCAACCGCTGGTGCTGAGAAATGATGCAGAACCAAACCCTGAGATCCCAGATCGCCCACGACTCCTGGGACATCTCTGGGGAAGGGACTTACTAATGTAGACCCCTGATACAACATCCCAAGACGTCTTTATCCATGATTTGCGCAGCCAGGACATTCCGGGGCTGGGATTGGGAGGAGAGGAATGGCCAAGCTTCCCTGCCCCCTTGGTTCTGTGGACTCCAGAGGGATGTTCAGTACTAGCAGCATTTCACATACACCAGACTCATTATTACAATTGGAGCAATTTGTGAACTAGAGTTGAGACTTCTCTGAGAAGATAAAAGGTTGGGAAGCTGCTCAGTGGCTCGGTCTGGGAGTCAGCTTCCAGGCAATATCTTACTGAGTCAGGACAAGGCGTATCACTCCCTGTTCCCGCCAGGCCGGGTATTTGCCAGCATATGAAACGGAAGCCAGGTTTTTGGAGAGGCTGAAGCTGATTTTTTAAACAAGGTCCAGTTACCAGCAAGGAAGCGGCCTTCACGCTGCTTACTCTGGGCCTGAGTGTGGTGCATCGCGCCCCCTGGTGCCCAAAAGGCGCAACTACGTGCCATGCCAGACAGCTCTCCTGGACTTCCATTTTTCCTCGCCCACCTTCCTCTTTGCTGTGCCCACTGTGGTCCACGCCGAGGCTCCCCTCCCTCCTCCCTGCCCCAAGCAGTAATGAACAAGATCTTCATTCTCTGAAGAGAAGTGCAATAGTAAAACTTTCCTTTTTGTTTGCGTAGGGGAAGAGCTGGTGTTAATGGGGTCAGGCAGGCAAGGCATGAAATAAGGAAAGGATGAAAGAAGGGAACAAACCCAGGGGACCTAAAGGACCTACCCTAACAAAAAATTGGCGTACAAAAAAAAGTGTATTAAAATTGTGAGACTACACCAACTCATTCGTCACTTATGTCTTTACAAAGAACAAACCTGAAGCTTCAATGAGAAAGAATTGAAGTGTTCTAGGGCTGCCTGAAATCTTCGGAACTTTTAACACAGGCTTTGAATTCCGAGGTGTGTGCTTGCATGTTAGAGATGTGATCGTGTCTAAAAATTGGAACATGGCATAGTTTGATCTAAAAGATGAGCTAACTTCTGCCATTTAGAAAAAGACCTCATGCTCAAGTCTGCTTTTGAAACGTTGCCTTGGTCAAGTGTTGAAGATAGCACTTGTTAGAAGGAACAAGTTCACTTCTAACAGCCCTTCTCAAAGAAAGAGTTCAGGAAACAGCCCTACTGAGAGTTGCCAATCCTCAGATCAGTGCAACGTGTGTGTATGTGTAAGACACAGATGGTGAAAATATAAAATGCTACAGATGCCAAGAAGGGAGGTGTTTTGCACCACACCAATCTTTAAACAAACAGAAGGATTCAGAATGCAGTCTTTAAAATGGAGGGAGAATTTAATGTCTGTGTGGCTATTTCCTTGAAATGATTTAAAAAGCTGAGATACAGAAGTATTAGTAAATCGGTGCCAGGAATGAGGTAACCGTTTAGATCCAATGCTGCCGCTCCAGGATCGTACTCATGTCCAGCACCCTTTAAACCCTCCCGGGACTCTGCAGAGCCCGCTGACTACTCACAGAGCCCAGCTCGGGGGAGGGCTTTAAGGTGAAGCACGTGACCCCCTGCTTGCGCAGCCCGGGCCGGGAAGTTTGCGCTCCCGAAGTCATGGAGCGCAGCAAGGGAGGGGCCAGCGCCAGCCCGCGTGTGGGTGGCTGGGTGGGGGCGTGGGTGGGGGTCCGCCTATAATTATCTGGGGAAATGCATCCGCGCTCGGCTTTTCGCTGCGGCAGCTCCGAGGGCACCTCCTGTTCTCCCTGATCCTCCGGGAGTGGCTGGGCGCTCAGTCCGCTCTGATCCCACCGAGACCACCCGGGATTGGCAGGAAGGAGACGAGGCGTCTGCTGGGGAGGGCAGGGACCCGCTAAGCTGATCTCCTGTACAGTAGTGCTACTTAAAATATGCTGGGGACCATCACCATCACAGGTAAGGCACAGGTCAGGTCGCTTTTGTCCTTCCCGGACGGCAGGCACGGGGCAAGAAAAGGGCTTTCTTGCGTCGAATGAGCGTTTGGTGGGGAGCCCGGGAGGTCAGTGGCTGGACCGTTATTGGCATTTATTTCTTTCCGTGTGCTGAGTTTTTCATCAGAAGAACATTCTCTCTTGGGCTCAGCAAGAATCAAACAACCTCAGCTTTTCGTTTTTGGCTGAGCTGGACTCTTCTTGGCTGTGCCTATGGGAGACTTTTAGTATATTTTGTTCGGGGTTGTACCTTTCCCTTAAGGAGACAGGGATGTGGAGAGGAACAGCAGCAGCCGACTGAATAGAAATATGTCAGATGTATGTGAATTTGAAAATAAGTTGTGAAAGCTTAATCTCTTGCCGTAGTCGTAGACCAAATACATTCCTCTTCTGGGCAAATTCAAGTGTTTGCATTTTGGCTTGTTTATTAGGAACTTTGAATAAAGGTACACTTGGTGGTTTAGGGGACTAACATTTAAGCTCTGCTTTAAGTGGTGGTTTTAATAAAGCCATGGGTATTATAAAATTGGTGGCTAGGAAGCAACACTATTTAAGCAACAAATAGTATTTGAAAAGTATGTTTCTTTAGCTTACTTTCTAGGAATCGGGTCATATGAATTACAATATTGAATGCCTACTTCTAGCAAATAATTTATATGCATGAAACTTTTAGAATGCCCTTACGGTCCTCTAACTTGACTTTTGATAGTCTTATGCCATTGTACTGTGGCCTCACTTGCTTATTTTCTCTTCCTCTCATCAAGAAAATTAAACTTCATTTGCGAATTTAACTTTATAGGAACAGCACTTCTTTAAATATTTGAGATCACTGCTGCCAAATCTACTTTTGTTTTTATTTTTGTTTTTGTTTTGAGATGGAGTCTTGCTCTTTCGCCATAATGGAGTGCAGTGGCTCGATCTCGGCTCACTGCAACCTCTGCCTCCCAGGTTCAAGCGATTCTCCTGCCTCAGCCTCCCGAGTAGCTGGGGTTACAGGCACACGCCACCAAGCCCAGCTAATTTTGTGTTTTTAGTAGAACCAGGGTTTCACCAAGTTGGCCAGGATGGTCTCGATCTCTTGACCTCGTGATCTGCCTGCCTCAGTCTCCCAAAGTGCTGGGATTATAGGCGTGAGCCACTGCACCTGGCCTACATGTTTTTTTTTTTTTTTTTAAAGCAACTATAGAATTTCTAGGACTTAAAATTTTCTCAGTGCAACTGCTCCTGCAAAGCCATGCGCTCCTGTGTAATTTAAAAGAATGTGAAAGTTCAGCAATACTAAAATTATCTCTCACTTCCTATAGATTAGCTTGTTTACTTTGAGATTTCCTTAAGATTCGCCCCCCAAGTTGACTTGGCTAACCTTTCTACCATTTACCCGACTTGAAAGTTTATGTTGTATCTCGAAACTATTAGTAAATAGACTGTACAAAATGAAAAAATTTAAAACACGAAAATCTCCATTTTTTTTCCCGCGATCATTAATTTTTGTATGAATGGAATATGCAAATGTGTATTGTAGGGAGTCACAGCTCGGGACGGTGCTTCCGAGATCATGACTTTTTTCTGAGTATTTTTTGGGTACAGTGTGATTTTTATTGTATTAACCATTCAGTTAGTCGCATACTGAGATTCCTATGGTAAAAGAAGGTGGTCTAAAGTTTGAGCAGTCATTAAAGGTTAATAAACTTGGAACACTTGAGGGGGCCTTTAATAGTTGGCTCAGATAACCCCAATGGAATGTTAAATGAATGGAAATAGTGGGAAGGACTAATTTTTAAGACAAAATCAGGTAATTGACTCTATTGCTTTCTGAATTTACTTTTCTTACAATGTGGGTGTGGAGGATGTGGCAAAATTTTGCACTTTTTCCTGGTAATAAGACAGTGCAGAGAAAATCTTCACTCCAAAAATTTAACAGCAAGAAATCTTATGTAGTGGAAGAAGTAAAAATGAAAGGGAGTTTCAGCTGTCATTTGTTTTTTCCTCCGCAAGTTATTCTGATGGAGAAGATTCATAATCATCGTCTTTAAATAGTTGTTCAGAATCTTGAAAAGCCATGAGGGATTTAAAAATTGACAGTAAGGTGGCCGGGCGTGGTGGTTTACGCCTGTAATCCCAGCACTTTGGGAGGCTGAGGCGGGAGGATCATGAGGTCAGGAGTACGAGACTAGCCTGACCATCATGGTGAAACCTTGTCTCTACTAAAAATACAAAAATTAACCTGGCATGGTGGTGTGCACCTGTGATCCCAGCTGCTCAGGAGGCTGAGGCAGAGAGAATTGCTTGAACCCGGGAGGCAGAGGTTGCAGTGAGCTGAGATTGTGCCACTGCCCTGCAGCCAGGTTAACAGAGCGAGACTCCGCCTCAAAAAAAAAAAAAAAAAAATTGACAGTATGGTTTAGTGCAATCTTAAAGGTCTCTTGCATCTTTGGGATTACTCACTTAAATACGATAGAAGGTTATTGTAGTTCTGTTTAGTACTATGTTATTTTAGGAGGTGTGTTTAAATTTTACAATTTATTAACAGGACTGATGGCATTTTGTAGGAACTACTTAGGAATGAGTTTGCATTTCTGAAAGTAAGGAAAAGCTATCACTTAATACTATTATCCCCTCCCCACACACACAACCCAGTTTACACAAACCACTAAAATGAATGCAGTGGAAACTGAATTATGAAATGATTGCTTATTCACATTAGATACTGTTGCCATTCTTGGGGTCTCTTTCTCTCACATCTCATTTGCAATAAGTTAGCTTAGAAACAAGGGATAAGTTATGTGACACGATGATCATCCCCTTCCCCACTCAACTGTAAATGGCATGCCAGCAAAAAAATGCCTTTTTTTTTTTTTTTTTTTGAGATGAAGTCTCACTCTGTCACCCAGGCTGGAGTGCAGTGGCGCGATCTCAGCTCACTGCAACCTCCACCTCCCAGGTTCAAGCAATTCTGCCTGCCTCAGCCTGCCGAGTAGCTGGGATTACAGGCGCACACCACCACGCCCCACTAATGTTTGTATTTTTAGTTGAGACGAGGTTTCGCCATGTTGGCCAGGCTGGTCTTGAACTCCTGACTTCAGGTGATCCACCCTACCTCAGCCTCCCAAAATGCTGGGATTGCAAGTGTGAGCCACCACGCCCGGCCAAAAAAAAATGCTTTTTAAATTAAGCAAGTACCTTTTCTATTTTCTCTAAGTCACCCACATTACTGACACTGATAATACTGATATATTGCAAACTGTCAAGTATCATGAGAAATAGGGACATTATTCTTTAAAGTAGAAACTGGGGAAGAATCAACATTCATGTTAGTTCTAGGTTATTTATAATGCACTTCCCGATGCAAATAATTTTTACGAGAGAAAAAAATACCTTGCACATGGGTGTTTCCCATCTGCTATGGAGACAGATTCCTTGTCAAGAGACTTTGGAGACACGAAATTGATACTTTCACAACTGCTAGATTAATAACTACCACTTCCTGAGCGCCTAGTCTGGCAGGTGTTGTTCAGCACTTTGTGGACATTATCATGTATTCCTCACAATAATCCTGCAAAAAGTGGTTCTGTAACCCCGTTTCTATCGCGAAAGCAAGTTTCTCATGATTTGATAATTACCCAGGGTTTCACAGCTATTAAGAGCATAACTGTAGAGTACCTTGCAAAAGACCTCGTTCGCGCTGTGAAGATGCTAATACTTGTGTTAGTGACGTCCACATTCTTACATGCCCGCTCAGATGTTTAAGGGATCATGAAACATCAATATAAAAACCAGGGATTGGGGCTGGACACTGTGGTTTATGCCTGTAATCCTAGCACTTTGGGAGGGCAAGGCAGGCGGATCGCTTGAGTCCAGGAGTTCGAGACCAGCATGGTCAACATAGGGGAGACCTCCTCTCTAAAAAAAATCAAAAATTTAGCTGGGCAATGTGGCCCGTGCCTGTAGTCCCAGTTACTTAGGAAGCTGAGGTAGGAGGATCACTTGTGCCACTGTATTCCAGCCTGAGCAACAGAGCAAGACCCTGTCCCCACCCCACCCCCCCAAAAAACACCAGGTCCAATGATGATGTCATCTATATACTTCTGTATGGGATTTTTGCTTCTATGAATTTGAATGTGTCTCCACTTGGAGGTTTTCTGGTTAATGAGCTTTAGAACAAGGGAAGTTGGGTGTGTAGCATATAAGGGATGGACTTAGAATGCAGAGAATTCCTGGAAAAATTCCAGGACAATGCTACAAATCTTGGGGGAAAGATAACTCGTTCCAGATGTCACTGTAAGCCGTCCTGTGTGCCTGGGGATGGGGAGCGCTGGTGAGACTAAGCCTGAAAAATGAACATGTCATTTCTGCAATATCGTACTTCTTTTTCTCAACAAAAAATGATGGTGGTGGTGTCACTGAAAGCTGATAGCTAAGGTTTGGATAAAAACAGTAACATTTTGTAATATATAATCAACATATTCCTTTTTTTTTTTCTTCTTTTAAGCCTCTAAAGTAAAAGAAAACAATGTATAATTTCTCTCTTAGTCGCTAAGTATTTGGAAAAGCGAGAAAAGAAAGACGATGCTCCAGGTTTTGAACACATGGGCCGTCTCTACATTATATGGAGCTTGGGGACAGGGAGCGCATAGCCAGCAGGGACCACTGTAGCTTAGCCCTTCTTGGGATCATGGAGCCTTTGCAGCTTTGGGGACGGGGAGATTATGGATATTTTCTAAAGGAAAATGTGTATTTGCACATATACATTATAGACCTGGACATTGATTTGATAAACTGGGATTCACAGACCATTTATCTGGAGACAAACCTGGGTTAATAGCAGGTAACACCTCAGTGTAAAACACTTCAGTAATTCTTGGCCAAAGTGAGATTTTTGTACATGAAATGATTTCAAGTTTTGGTTTCTTACTACATCACTAAAGATGCAACTTTTCATATATTTTCACATTTATTTGACTCCATTAATATTCCATAGACCTTTCTTTTTTTAACCTCGAAGGGGTTTGTTATGACAAAGCTGTTTAAAATTTAAAAATTTTAAATTTTAAAATGAGCTGTTTGTTATTATTAAACATGTGTTATAATTTTTTTATAATATAGTAATTGAGGATATTTTATACTCTTAAAAATAGGGTGAAAGCTGTTCACTCCAGGAGGTATCTTTTCTTCTCTATTTCACTTTCCAAACTTATTATTGTTATTATTATTATTTTTTTTTTTGAGACGGAGTCTCGCTCTGTCGCCCAGGCTGGAGTGCAGTGGCCGGATCTCAGCTCACTGCAAGCTCCGCCTCCCGGGTTTACGCCATTCTTCTGCCTCAGCCTCCCGAGTAGCTGGGACTACAGGCGCCCGCCACCTCGCCCGGCTAGGTTTTGTATTTTTTTAGTAGAGACGGGGTTTCACCATTTTGGCCAGGATGGTCTCGATCTCCTGACCTCGTGATCCGCCCGTCTCGGCCTCCCAAAGTGCTGGGATTACAGGCTTGAGCCACCGCGCCCGGCCCACACTTATTATTAAGAATAACTTTCATTTATCTTAGAAAAACATAAAGCAAAAAGCCTACCCAAGGTCTTGGCAGTGGTAACTTCAAGTTATTTTTCCTTCCGGAATGTTGTAGCATGAAGTAGCTTCATCCATATCCAGTCTTGATTTCTACTTCATCTTTTTAAAAGTTTTGTTTTGGAGTACAGTAGCATAATCATAGATCACTGCAGCCTGGAACTCCTGGGCTCAACGATCCTCCTGCCTCAGCCTCCCAAGCAGCTGGGACCCTACTGAGTAGCATGTCCAGCCCCACATCTTTTTTTTTTTTTTTTTTTTTTGAGACAGAGTCTCACTCTTTCACCAGGCTGGAGTGCAGTGGCATGATCTTAGCTCAATGCAACCTCCACCTCCCAGGATCAAATGATTCTCCTGCCTCAGTCTCCTGAGTAGCTGAGGTTACAGGTGCCCGCCACCACACCCGGCTAAATTTTTGTGTTTTTAGTAGAGATGGGGTTTCACCATGTTAGCCAGGATGGTCTCGATCTCCTGACCTCGTGATCCACCCGCCTTGGCCTCCCAAAGTGCTGGGATTACAGAGGTGAGCCACCGCACCCGGCCCAGCCCTGTGTCTTATATGCACTATGTCCATGCAGAGATCCCTCCTTCTTGGGTATATTCAGAAAATTAAGTGAATGAAAGCTCTTTCTACATCTTCTTTAAAATTATCTTATCTCTTATCTTTTCCAAGTAATGTTTTCAGCATGTTGACCCTGTCTCACACAAGCATGTGATTAGGTATCTCCACCCAGAAGAAGGGCATAGAAATATCTGGTTTCTGTAGTAATACTCTCTTGAGAAACAAGGCATGGATGATGCTGTTTCACTAATGATTGATGTCGAAAGACCTGTCAATCAAGACATGTATCACACATGGGTGTGTGGCCTGTTGGAAGGATTAGTCTTTTTCCTGCCCTTTGAAGTGTCTACAGGGTGGGAAAAGACCAGTGACTAACAGGACAGTACGAAGACGGAGGTGCCTATGAATTCGGGCTCCAGAGGCTTCTACAGGGGACACACCGACCACTCCCTTTAACATTTTGGCCATCTTTGTGACCTAGTGGGATGCTGGAGTTGTTTCTAACTGAACCTCAGCACCAGTGAGTACGTGAGCACCACGATTGGGCTTTCTGGGCATCGGAGAGACTTGGGTGGATAGCCGCGTGTTTAAAAACGGCGGGATCATTCAGTCACACATGAGTTAAAAAACTACATTGTGTGGAAAAGGCCACTCCAAAATCAAAGGAGGTTTTAGGGGCACCAAAAAGTACATCCCCATATCAGTGATCCCAAATCAAAGATGGAGCTTTTTGATCTTCCTCTTTGTAGCCAGTCAGACAAATCTAAGGCAGATGAAAATTCCGTAGGAGTTTTGAATTAAAAGAAGCGCCCTAACGGAAGGCTGTGATGAAGTGTGGCTGTGAATGGATTCCACTGTGCCAGGCCTGCATAGGTGAGCACTGGCTGCCAGTCCTGGAAGCCCCCTCCATTATTTTTAGAGGCCTCTTATCAATCACTTACTCCCTTCACTCCCAGCAGTGGGAGTGGGTTGAGCCTCTGGTCTGAGCCTCTCCTGCCTGCTGCCCCCACATCTTTTAGACTGTTTTATAATGCATTTAACAGCCTCCCACTGTGCTCACTAAGCTGCAATCTTTAACTCATTCACAACCAGCATGCAGGGAGCATGTAAAAATACTTTCTCAGGCCGGGTGCAGTGGCTCACACCTGTAATCCCAGCACTTTGGGAAGCCGAGGCTAGCGGATCACCTGAGGTCAGGAGTTTGAGACCATCCTGGCCAACATGGCGAAACTCTGTCTCTACTAAAAATAAAAAATCAGCTGGGCATGGTGGCGAGCGCCTGTGGTCCCAGCTACTCGGGAGGCTGAGGCAGGAAAATCGCTTGAACCCGGGAGGTGGAGAC
Source organism: Rhinopithecus roxellana (assembly GCF_007565055.1). Classification (NCBI taxonomy): domain Eukaryota; kingdom Metazoa; phylum Chordata; class Mammalia; order Primates; family Cercopithecidae; genus Rhinopithecus; species Rhinopithecus roxellana. The sequence continues at coordinate 177,105,443 of NC_044552.1, read as the reverse complement.
TACAGTGATTCAACATTGCACCACTACACTCTAGCCTGGGCGACAGAGCAAGACTGTGTCTCAAAAAAAAAAAAAAATTTTTTTTTTCGAAGGTTTCTGCTAACCACAAACTAGAAGGGAATGATGATGGTCTTGTTTGGCAATCTTTACCTGCAGCAAGAACCTGGGAAACATGGGGGTGATTTTGGTGTATCGTGTACAGTTGGGCTGGGGAAAGCAAAAAAAGTGAAGGAGATGAGGAGGGGGAGGCCAGCACAGGAAGAAGGGTCCCGGCCACCTTTGACCCATACTTGAGGTAAAGGACCTGCATCTGGCCAGGCTCTGTGGCTTATGTCTGTAATCCCAGCACTTTGGGAGGCTGAGGTAGGAGGATCGCTTGAGGCCGGGAGTTCAAGACCAGCCTGGGCAACATAGCGAGATCCTCCATCTCTACAAAAACAAAAACAGAAAAGGGATCTGCATCTTTACATGGTGCAAATAAAGAAAACTAGATGATAGGGAGTTAACTCGAGACATATTATGTGCCTCTTTTCTCCCCTTGAAATGTTGATGTTGGAAGTCAAGGTGGTAAAAATAGGCGCAATGTCACATTCAACTTTACAGGATTTGAAAGTGCATCTCGGCTGGGCGCAGTGGCTCATGCCTGTAATCCCAACACTTTAGGAGGCCAAGGCAGGTGGATCACCTGAGGCAGTAGTTCGAGACCAGCCTGGCCAACATGGCGAAACCCTGTCTCTACTAAAAATACAAAGATTAGCCGGGTGTGATGGCGGGCACCTGTAGTCCCAGCTTCGCAGGAGGCTGAGGCAGGAGAATCGCTGGATCGCTGGAACACTGGAGGCAGAGGCTGCAGAAAGCTGAGATCACGCCACTATACTCCAGCCTGGACAACAGAGCAAGACTCCGTCTCAAAAAAATAAAAAATAAAAAAGAGTGCATCTCAACTTTTTTTTTTTTTTTTTTTTTTTTGAGACGAAATAGTTGTCGCACAGGCTGGAGTGCAGTGGCAGGATCTCCACTGCAAGCTCCACCTCCCGGGTTCACACCATTCTCCTGCCTCAGCCTCCTGGAACTAAAGGCGTCCGCCACCATGTTTGGCTAATTTTTACTAAGAGACGGAGTTTCTCCGTGCTGGCCTCGATCTCCTGACCTCATGATCCACCCGCCTCGGCCTCCCAGAGTGCTGGGGTTACAGACGTGAGCACCCGGTCTTCAACTTTTTGTATGTGATTTTCAGTGACTTCTGGTCGTAAAAATCAAGAGCTTTCTGGTTCAGCAGAGCTGAAAGCTGTTCAATACTGCCCTCTTCTGTCCAAAACTCATTCAGGCATTTGGGCAATGATTCTATACTCGGGAATATTTGTGACAAAGCGTGATGGTGAAGATTTGACATTATCTAACCATGGGGACAGAAAAACAGATTTTGCAGCCATTAGGTCTTAGTTTTGAAGACTCTATTCATAAAACAAAACAAATAGTGATTATCTGGATGTTGTCCTTATGAAAAGTTTTCCCTATTCTCTGTGTTTTTAAAGTCTTCTACAATTTATACTGATTATGTTTGGAATTGGCAAAAAGTAATGAAAATTTAAGTTTTGTTTTTATAGAAAGCCAACTGATATGTCATCCTCATAACCAGCCTTAGTGTCCTCACCTATAACGTAAGTGATTTATGTTATAGGTGAGGACACTAAGAACAGAGATTTTCATTTTATTTTTATTTCACTTTTTGTTTTTTTTGCGAGATGGAGACTCACTCTGTCACCCAGGCTAGAGTGCAGTGGCACGATCTCCACTCATTGCAACCTCCACCTCAGGGATTCAAGCTATCCTCCTGCCTCAGCCTCCTAAGTAGCTGGGATTATAAGCGTGTACCACCACGCCCAGCTAGCTTTTGTATTTTTAGTAGCGACAGAGTTTGACCGTGTTGCCCAAAGCTGGTCTCAGACTCCTGACCCCAAAGTGATCCTCCTGCCTCGGCCTCTCAAAGTGCTGGGATTACAGCCCTGTGAGCCGCTGTACCTGGCCTTATTTTTAGTTTAGCTTCAGGGATACATGTATAGGTTTGTTACATGGATATATTGCATAATGGTGAAGTTTGGGCTCTGGTGTACCCATCATGGGAGTGGTGAACATTGTACTCAATAGTATATTTCAACTCTGACTTCCCTCCCACCTTCCCTCCCTTTTAGAGTCCCCAGTGTCTATTATTTCCATCTTTATGTCCCTGTGTACTCATTGGTTAACTACCATTTATGAGAATATGCAGCATTTTACTTTCTGAGTTATTTTACTTCGGTTTATGGCCTCCAGATCCTTCCATGTTGCTGCAAAGGACATAATTTCATTCTTTTTTATGGCTGCATATATTCCATGGTGTATGTGGACCACATTTCCTTTATCCAGTCAAACTTTGGACACTTGGGTTGGTTCTATGACTTTGCTAGTGTGAATAGTGCTGCAAGAAACATGTATCTTTTTGATAAATTGATTTTATCTCTTGGGTAGGTGCCAAATAATGGGATTGCTGTGTGGAATAGTAGTTCTGTTTTTTGTTCCTTGAGAAATCTCCATAGTGTTTTCTATAGCTCTCTTACTAATTTACATTCCCACTGGCAATGTATACACGTTCCCTTTTCTCCACATCTGTGCCAACATCTGTTGTTTTTTGACTTTTTAATAATAGCTATTCTGGCTAGGCGCAGTGGCTCACATCTATAATCCCAGCACTTTGGGAGGCTGAGGCAGGTGGATCACCTGAGGTCAGGAGTTCGAGACCAGCCTGGTCAACATGGTGAAACCCCGTCTCTACTAAAAATATAAAAATTAGCCAGGCGTGGTGGCGTGCGGCTGTAGTCCCAGCTACTTGGGAGGCTGAGACAGAATTGCGTGAACCCAGGAGGCGGAGGTTGCAGTGAGCTGAGATCGCGCCATTGCACTCCAGCCTGGGCGACAGAGCGAGACTCTGTCTCAAAATAAATAAATAATAAAAAATAGCCATTCTGACTGGTGCAAGATTGTGGTTTTAAATTGCATTTCTCTGATAGTGCTGCTGAGAATGTTTTCATATGTTTCTTTGCTGTTTGTATGTCTTCTTTTGAGAAATGTCTAAGAACAGAGATTTTTAGGAAACTTGCCCAAGGGCCCGGTGCTAGTAAGTGCTACAACTCAAATTTAAACACCAGTCTGTCCCCAGAACTTCTGCTCTTTCATTTTCTTCCCCTCTGCCTGAATTCTTTTCCTCTCTTTGGTGGGAGAAAGTTAAGTCATTTTCCTGTTATTTAATACAAGATAAAATTTATATTATGGTATGTAATGTGAAGGAAATATCTGATATCCTCCTCTAAAATGAGGTCGGGTAAATCATCACTCTACATTTTGTTGTTTTCTATAATTTTTAGTAGTTATCTGCAATTCCGAGTGCATTCTTCCAAGTGATTTAAAAAAAAAAAAAAAACTTCAGGCCAGTTCCGGTGGCTCACGCCTGTAATCTCAGCACTTTGAGAGGCCAAGGCGGGTAGATCACTCGAGGTCAGGAGTTCGAGAGCAGCCTGGCCAACGTGGTGAAACCCCATCTCTACTAAAAATACAAAAAATTAGCTGGGCTCGGGGGTGGGCGCCTGTAATCCCAGCTACTTGGGAGGCTGGGACAGAAGAATCGCTTGAACCCGGGAGGCGGAGGTTGCAGTGAGCTGAGATCGTGCCATTGCACTCCAGCCTGGGCAACAGGAGCGAGTTTCTGTATTAAAAAAAAAAAAAAAAAAAAAAAAAAGATAACTGTAAACATTCAGAAAGTTGGAAAACTAAAATGAATACATAGAACACCCATACCCTTTACTCAGGTTCACCGTTTTAACCCAAATAGTGGAATATTGTCAACATTTTCCCTCACTTGCTATATTTACTCTCTTTTTGTTGGAAAACAAAACAAACCTCAGTCCACAGGTTTCTGTTATAACTCACATAGGCATGAGATATATTAATAAATTCACTGAAGAAGGCCAGGCACAGTGGCTCACACTTGTAATCCCAGCACTTTGGGAGGCTGAGGAGGATTGCTTTGAGCTCAGGAGTTCAAGGCCAGCCATGGTGAAACCCCTGTGTCTACTAAAAATACAAAAATTAGCCAGGCATTGGTGACTCACGCCTATATTCCCAGCTACTTGGGAGGCTGAGGCTGGAGAATCGCTTGAGCCCTGGAAACGGAGGCTGCAATGAGCCAAGATGACACCATGGTACTCCTGCCTGGGCGACAGAGGGACACATTGTCTCAAAAAAATTAGGGAAGCATTTGAAAGTAAGTTATATACATCATGGTCTTTTACCCCTAAATATTTCAGTGTGTATTTTCCAAGAATAGGGATATTCCCTTTCATAACCGTAGTACAGTTATTGACAGTTATCAATATCATACATTTATTACAGAACTTTTCTATAATCTGCTTCTAATTTTGTTAGTTAATCTAATTATGTCCATTTTAAAGCATTCCTCTTTGCATTCCAAGATCCACCCTAGGGTCAGAGATTTTGTGTTGTCATGTCTTTTTAGCTTCTTTTAATCTGGAAGACTTCTATAGCTTTTGTCTTTTAGATTTGATATGTTCAAAGCATAAGTTCTCTCCTCATTTCTACTCATTCTTTATTTGATATTTCTTTTGCCTAAATCAATTTAGGTTACTCATTCTTTGTTTTTTTTTTTCTCCCTGAGACGGAGTCTTGCTCTCTTGCCCAGGCTGAAGTGCAGTGGTGTGATCTCGGTTTACTGCAACCTCCGCCTCCCGGGTTTAAGTGATTCTCCCACCTCAGCCTCCTGAGTAGCTGGGACTCCAGGCACCCACCACCATGCCTGGCTAATTTTTGTGTTTTTAGTAGAGACTGGGTTTCGCCATGTTGGCCAGGCTGGTCTCGAACTCCTGACTTGAGGTGATCCGCCTACCTCGCACCCCCAAAGTGCTGGGATTACAGGCATGAGCCACTGCACCTGGCCGTAGGTTACTCATTCTAAGCCGGAATCCTGCAGAGGTGATGTTGTGTCCTTCTCAGGGTGCTGCACGCAGTGTCCATCTGTCCCTTGTAGACTGATGTTAAGGTGTTGTCCGATTTCTCCACTGTAGAATTGGGCTTTTCTCCCTCCTTTTCAACAATAAGCATGTAAACATCCTGCCCCTCTCCTCCATTTAGCACTTTGGCATCCATTGATTCTTGCTTTATCCAGCTTTCACTTTGATGGTTGTAAAGTGATGATCAGGTAATCTTTTGAATCGCTATCTGTGAGTGGGTGGGTAGGATGTATGCACTGTTTCCTTTTCAAAAAGATGCATGACTGTAACTATGAATAAACTCTGCCTTTCACACTGAAATAGAATTCAAATTGCTGTCCACATTAGACATAAAGCAGTTTTTCCATCTAAGTGTAGGAGTTGACATATCGAAATACTTGTTCTTGCCATAAGTGGCGCTTGTGAACTATAAAAAGTTACAATGATTTATGGAAAATAAGTATGTTTATGCTTTAAAAGGGTATGAAATTGACTTTTCTTTCAAAAAGACAAACTGTATTTTGCTCCTTTAGTGCCTTCACTCTAAGTACTCCCCAGCCAGCCTTTGGCCCTCCTGAGATACCACACACCTATATGATGTTGGTCAAGTCATATGACCGTTTTTAAAAAGACTATTTTTAAGAGTAGTTTCAGGTTCACAGCAAAATTGAGTGGAGAGTTCGAAGAATTCCCATGTGTCCCTTGCCCCATCGCCCACACAGCCTCCCCCAGCCCTTATCAACATTCCCCACCAGAATGGGTTGTTTGTTACAATCAGTGAACCTACACTGATACATGGTTATCACCCAGAGTCCAAAGTTTACATTAGGGCTCACTCTTGGTGGCATACTTTCTGTGGGTTTGGACCAATACATAATGATGTGTACCCGCCATGACAGCATCATGCAGAATGGCTTCACTGCCATAAAAATCATCTGTGCTTCATATATTCATCCCTTCCTCCCCCCAGCCCCTGGCAACTACTGCTCTTTTTACCGTCTCCATAGTTTTGCCTTTTTCAGAATGTCATATAGTTGGAATCATACATTGTGTATCTTCCTCAGAGTGTCTCCTTTTGCTTAGCTATATACATTTAAGTTCCCTCCATGTCTTTTCATGGCCTGATAACTAATTTTTCTTTCTTTCTTTTTTTTTCTTTTTTGAGATGGAGTCTCGCTCTGTTACCCAGGCTGGAGTGCAGTGGCACGATCTCAGCTCACTGCAAACCCCGCCTCCCAGGTTCAAGCAATTCTCTGCCTCAGCCTTCCGAGTAGCTGGGATTACAGGTGCCCACCATCATGCCCGGCTAATTTTTGTACTTTTTTTAGTAGAGACGGGGTTTCACCATCTTGGCCAGGCTGGTCTTGAACTCATGACCTCGTGATCCACCCACCTTGTGATCCACCCACCTCGGCCTCCCAAAGTGGCATGAGCCACCGCGCCCAGCCAACTCATTTCTTTTTAGTGCTGAATAATATTCCATTGTGTGGATGTACCATACTTTATCCACTCATCTATTGAAGGACATCTGATTGCTTCCAAGTTTTGGCACTTATGCATAAAGCTGCTGTAAACATCTGTGTGCAGATGTTTTGTGTGGACATAAATTTTCAGCTCATTTGGGTGAATACCAAGGAGCGTGATTGCCAGATCATATAGTAAGAGTATGTTCAGTATGAAAAGAAGCCGGGCTGGGCGCGGTGGCTCAAGCCTGTAATCCCAGCACTTTGGGAGGCCGAGACGGGCGGATCACGAGGTCAGGAGATCGAGACCATCCTGGCTAACACGGTGAAACCCCGTCTCTATTAAAAATACAAAAACTAGCCGGGCGAGGTGGCGGGTGCCTGTAGTCCCAGCTACTCCGGAGGCTGAGGCAGGAGAATGGCGTAAACCCGGGAGGCGGAGCTTGCAGTGAGCTGAGATCCGCCACTGTACTCCAGCCCGGGCGACAGAGCGAGACTCCGCCTCAAAAAAAAAAAAAAAAAAAAAAAAAAGAAAAGAAGCCGTAGACTGTCCTCCCAAGTGGCTGTCCATCTGCATTCTCACAGATGACTATTTTTGAAGTCCCAGTTGGAAGGAGCAGGTGAGCTCCACCTTCTATCCCGCAAGGCTCTATAAGTGATGGCTTTGTAATGGGAACTTGACTGATACCCTCAATCTTGTGCTAATAGTCAAGAAGTTAAAGCTCTTTACAACCCAGCCAAACCCACAAGCAGGTTCCGCCATGCCTTGGCCATTGCCAGACAAAACCCCTTTGTGTTTCTGCTTGATTTTCATCCTTCTGTGACATTGATATTTCAGGCCAGGCTAGTTGTTTTGCAGAACGTCCTTCATTGCGGATTTGTCTGATTATTTCCTCGTGATTAGATGCCGTTAAACATTTTGATCAGCAGTGTTACAAAGATGAATTCTTGTCCTTCTGAGTGCCTCACATCAGGAAGCACGATGACATCTGTTCCATTATTCAGGATAAGTCTGATCCCTTGGTTAAAGTGGTGCCTGCCAGATTTCTCCATTGTCGAGGTCCTTTTTGTTTGTTTTTGTTTGTTTGTTTGTTTGTTTGTTTGAGACAGTCTTGCCCTGTCTCCCAGGCTGGAATGCAGTGGCGCGATCTTGGCTCACTGCAACCTCCGCCTCCCCGGTGCAACCGATTCTCCTGCCTCAGCCTTCCGAGTAGCTGGGATTACAGACATGTGCCACCACGCCCGGCTAATTTGTTTGTATTTTTAGTAGAGATAGGGGTTCACCATGTTGGCCAGGCTGGTCTCGAACTCCTGACCTCAGGTGATCCGCCCGCTTTGGCCTCCCAAAGTGCTGGGATTACAGGCGTGAGCCACCGCGCCAGGCCTCGAGGCCCTTTTTTTGAAATTAAGTGTCAGGGATATTCAGCGGCGGCTTGGCAGTTGGTTAGCAGGATGGTTTTCGGCCTCAGCGGGCTTGGGTTTGAAGAGACCCCACGGGGGCGGTCCGCAGGATCCCCAGGGGTTTCCTGCGAGGCCGACGGCTGGCGCCGGGCGCGGGGAGGCTGCGTCCTTTGTGACGTTCGCTGCAGGCTCCGGGGCCCAGGCTTTCGAGAGCTACGGCAGCCGGCAGGGGCGCGCTGGGCCTCGCGGGCCGCTGTTGGGCTGCCCCTGCCGGCAGGCTGCGCGCGCCATGCCCTGGTGGAGTAAACTCTGCAGTGAGTAGCACGTGCCCCCCAGCGGCCGTTCGCCCCGCGGCGATGGCGGACACGGAATCCCGAGGGCCACCAACTGTCCCTTAGGACCGGCCTGAGATGGGTGTGTGGGTTTTCCAGCCTCCTTCCTTCCCGTCCCAGGCTTGGGAAAGCCTCTCTACTGGCCAAGGCGCGCAGGGACAGGTCGAGAAGGGCCTGCGCCCGTGGCATCCCAGCCCAGGATGCAGAGCCGCCTGCTGCCCTTGATCTTGCCCCAGGCCCCCAGGCCCAGAAAGGCAAGGCCTTTCCGGGTCCCGTGGCGCAGGTGCCAAAACGCTCTGCGATAGCAGCCTACAGGGAGATGTGAGGGAAACACTTTAACACAGGCGCAACCCCAGGGATGCCCCAGGGTGGGCCCCACTTCCTGCCACCCAGAGGACACCCCCCGGAAGATTCTGGCTTGAAAGGGGAGTCAGGGGGTTGGAGTGGACATGGCTGTGGCTGCGGTCACCTGGGGAGGTGGGCGGCAGGGCAGGTCGAGGATGACCCAGGCCTCAAAAAGTCACCAGGATTTAGCAAAGTTGCCCTCACTGTGAGGCCTGAAGGCCAGCAGAGTGTGGGGGCGCAGAACAAAATGGTACAGGCCTCAGCACTTGGGCTGCACCATGGGGAGTGTGGAGCCGAGTGATGGGGCAGGCTGGGAAGTGCGGTCTATGATTCAATTCGGGTTCCAAGCCCGATCGCATGTGTTTTGGGGTCAGGATCTCAACAGCACGGGTACACATATAGGTACCTGCCAGGCTAGGTAGGTTAGAAGACTATTCTCTAGGCCCTGGAGCCATTAGGAGTCGACAGCCTGGTGATGTGATAGAAGCGGTATTTTAGGAGGCCCTGCTTAGCAGGTACCTTGTATGGAGTGTGTAGATTGCCCCAGCACAGAGGGTACGTGGAAGCCGAAGTGAGGGTGAAGCACAAAGCACGGAGGCATCAGAAGATTGTTCCGACAATTGTAGCTCTTAGGATTACTTAGGTCAAAAGAGACTGCAGACTAGTTGAGCAGTTACAACTTAACGTTTTTATTTTCTTTTTGAGATGCAGTCTCGCTCTGTCACCCAGGCTTGAGTGCAGTGGTGTGATCTCGGCTTACTGCAAGCTCCGCCTCCTAGATTCACACCATTCTCCTGCCTCAGCCTCCCGAGTAACTGGGGCTACAGGCGCCCACCACCATGCCTGGCTAATTTTTTTTTTTTTTGTACTTTTAGTAGAGTTGGGGTTTCACCATGTTAGCCAGGATGTTCTCGATCTCCTGACCTCGTGATCCACCCACCTCAGCATCCCAAAGTGCTGGGATTACAGGCGTGAGCCACCATGCCCTGCCTACAACTTAAAATTTTTCTATATGCGTTTTATTATGTGTTCATCTCATAACTCACTTACTCTATATAAAGAAAACATCTGATTATTGTTAAGCTATACTGAACTATCAGTAGCTGTTCAGTAACAGCTACCTTAGATACTGATGGCAGTCACCCAGGCTGGAGTGCGGTAGTGTGATCTCGGCTCACTGCAACCTCCACCTCCCAGGTTTAAGTGATTCTCCTGCCTCAGTCTCCCAAGTAGCTGAGACTACAGGCATGTGCCACCATGCACAGCTAATTTTTGTATTTTTAGTAGAGATGGGGTTTCACCACTTTGACCAGCATGGTCTCGAATTCCTGACCTCAAGTGAACCTCCTGCTTCGGCCTCCGAAAATGCTGGGATTACAGGTGTGAGCCATAGCACCCGGCCCAATAGCTGTTTTGTTCTGCCTGCTGGCAGCTGGTTCATGAACCTTTATCTCCCTAGTTTTGACTGTAAACATTTCGGCCCTTTCAGAATGAAACAAGTGTTTACAATGGAAACACAGATTTAAGAGTGGAGGGAAAATAATGAGGGGGAAATGGTTGTGTGACACCAGCTTTCTACTCCTATATTAGCAACATGTCTCTGCATTTTCTGATTCCAGGGAGGTTGATGAGTATTTGTTTTTAATGACATGCTTGCTGGCAGGACATGTAATTTCTGTTTGTATTCTGTACTAGTGAAATCATACTAGAATAGAGTTTGTTTTTGGAATTTTTCTTTTTTCTCTAGTATATTTCCAATTAAAAGTTGAAAAATTCCAACTTTTTCAAAAGGAAAGTCGCATCTTTTAAATTGCATTAGAAGTGTTTGCCAAAAGTTCTTTTGTGACTGCCAGGCGCAGTGGCTCACGCCTATAATCATGGCACTTTGGGAGGCTAAGGCAGGCGGATCACCTGAGGTCAGGAGTTTGAAACCAGCCTGGCCAGCATGGTGAAACCTCGTCTGTACTAAAAATACAAAAATTAGCCGAGTGTGGTGGCAGCGCCTGTAATCCCAGCTACTTGGGAGGCTGAGGCAGGAGAATCGCTTGAACCCAGGAGACGGAGGTTGCAGTGAACTGAGATCGTGCCACTGCACTCCAGTGTGGGCGACAGAGCGAAGACTCTGGCTCAAAAAAAGAAAAAAAAAAAAAGAAAGAAAGAAATAGTTCATGGAAATGCTGTTAAAGAAACTTTTGGATTTAACTATAAACACGTTCATCACAATGTCGGTTTATAATAGGAACAAATAGAAACTTAAAGCATTTTCTTATTTCAGAATACATGCTTTAAAAAATAATGGGAAGAGTATATATATATCTAAAATGTAGAAGAAGTTTAAATCGTAGATGTCTGGACTTTTCTTTCTCTTTGAGTATTTGCTTCAAAGTTTAGTATCAGTGTTTAATTTTTCCTTATTGTTTGTTAAGTCTAACGTTGGTCACAAATGTGTATTTTATAAAGGGAAAAGGGAAATCCTTTAGGAACTGTGCCTTGGATCAAAATAATGAGATTCTTGGGTTTTTCGTGAAACCTTCTTCGCTATCTGAAATGTTTAGTTCTCAGGGGTAAAACTAAAAGTTTTTGTTTTTAATGCTACCTTAGATACTGATGGCAGAAACAATGAGCCTTGCTGATTATCGAAACTATTACAGATAGTGAGTCTGTGGCATCACCACTGAAGCAAAGGCCCTGATTGAGTATCTGAAGAATCAGAGGCCCAGATAACCTATTCAACTATGAATATCCAAAAATCTAGCAATGTTTGAAAAGAAAAAAAGAACTTTAGCTTAACTTAAAGAATAACAAGGTACAAGGACAGAAAAAAACCTCTATGTCACACTCTTGCCCTGACTTGGTTGGGTACCTTAGGCAGTTTTGTCATTGTTGCTGTTGTTTCTGTTTGTTTTTTTAGTGAGTCTGGCTCTGTCACCCAGGCTGGAGTGCAATGGCGCAATCTTGGCTCACTGCAACCTCCACCTCTTGGGTTCAAGCAATTCTCCTGCCTCAGCCTCCCGAGTAGCTAGGACTACAGGCGCCCGCCACTACGCCTGGCTATTTTTTGTATTTTTAGTAGAGACGGGGTTTCACCATGTTGGCCAGCCTGCTCTCAACCTCCTGACCTCAAATGATCTACCTGCCTCGACCTCCCAAAGTGCTGGCATTACAGGCATGAGCCACGGCGCCCGGCCTAGTTTTTCACTTAACTTTCTGGGGTTCGGTTTCAAAATAAAACCAAATAAGTAGTACAATGGAAATTTGTTGACATAGATTTGTAGTATTTCATAAATATGAAAATAGTTTTCAGAGTAATCAGATTATATAAGTGGAATGAATGTATGGATTTTGGGAAGCATTCTATATTTCTACATATTTCTGCATTTCAAGTATTTATTGCTGTGTTCTAAGTCCTGGTGTATGTACTAGTTATAATTTTTTTTTTTTTGGAGGCGGGGACAGAATCTTGCTCTGTCGCCCAGGCTGGAGTGCAGTGGCGTGATCTCGGCTCACTGCAACTTCTGCCTCCCAGGTTCACACCATTCTCCTGCCTCAGCCTCCCGAGTAGCTGGGACTACAGGCGCCCGCTACCACGCCCGGCTAATTTTTTGTATTTTTAGTAGAGACGGGGTTTCACCGTGTTAGCCAGGATGGTCTCAATCTCCTGACCTCGTGACCCGCCTGCCTCGGCCTCCCAAAGTGCTGGGATTACAGGCGTGAGCCACCATGCCCGGCTCGTTATAATTATTAACCTTCAATTTGTGCTTAAAACATTAAGTATATTTTTGCAGTTGTTGTTAAGATCTTTTTGGTGTCCATTTTAATTGACCTTTTTGTTTAGTACAGAAATCGATATATGTCCTATGTAGAAAATTAGAAGCCGGGCACAGTGGCTCACACCTGTAATCCCAGCACTTTGGGAGGCCGAAGCGGGCGGATCACCTGAGGCCAGGAGTTTGAGACCAGCGTGGCCAAACATAGTGAAACCCCATCTCTACTAAAAATACAAACATTAGTCAGGTGTGGTGGCACATGCCAGTAGTCCCAGCTACTTGGGAGGCTGAGGCAGGAGAATTGTGTGAACCCGGGAGGCAGAGGTTGCAGTGAGCCCAGATCACATCGCTGCAGTCTGGGCGACAGAGTGAGACTCTGTCTAAAAAAAAAATGAAAGAGGCCGGGCGCGGTGGCTCAAGCCTGTAATCCCAGCACTTTGGGAGGCCGAGACGGGCGAATCATGAGGTCAGGAGATCGAGACCATCCTGGCTAACACGGTGAAACCCCGTCTCTACTAAAAAATACAAAAAACCAGCCGGGCGCGGTGGCTCAAGCCTGTAATCCCAGCACTTTGGGAGGCCGAGACGGGCGGATCACAAGGTCAGGATATCGAGACCAGCCTGGCTAATACGGTGAAACCCCGTCTCTACTAAAGAATACAAAAAACTAGCCGGGCGACGAGGCGGGTGCCTGTAGTCCCAGCTACTTGGGAGGCGGAGGTAGGAGAATGGCGTGAACCTGGGAGGCGGAGCTTGCAGTGAGCTGAGATCCGGCCACCGCACTCCAGCCTGGGCGACAGAGCCAGACTCCGTCTCAAAAAAAGAAAAAATAATAAAAAAATTAAAAAAACTAGCCGGGTGAGGTGGCGGGCGCCTGTAGTCCCAGCTACTCGGGAGGCTGAGGCAGGAGATTGGCGTAAACCTGGGAGGCGGAGCTTGCAGTGAGCTGAGATCCGGCCACTGCACTCCAGCCTGGGCGACAGAGTGAGACTCCGTCTCAGAAAAAAAAAAAAAAGAAAGAAAGAAAGAAAAAAGAAAATTCAGACAAGCAAAACTAAAATAAATGACATTCGCATCCCCCAGAGATCATATGTGAAAGATGTGTGTGTTTATGTGTGTGTGTGTGTGTGTGACAGAGAGAGAGAAAGGAGAGACAGTTGTTTTTAAGCCAGAATGAGGTCATTGTATATACTGTTTGGTAACCTGCTTTCTGCAGTCAAATCTCTCTACCCTTTTATTTCAATGAAAATTCATCTGATCTAATCCCAAATCTCATACTCGGTATTTCCCAAGAAGACCCAAAAATGTCCTTTAGCTGTTTTTCCCTAACAAATATCCAATTCAGGATCATGCCAGGCACCTCTGGTTATTGTGTTCCTTAAATCTCTTAATTTAACACAATATACCTCCCCCCTACTTCCCCCAATTAAATTACATTGACTTGACTTTTCCCCTCAATGATTTTAAAATTACAAACCCAGAAAAATATAGTAAATACTTATGTACATTTGACCTAATTCACCATTTATGGAAAGCTACATTGTCCGCCCCACCCCCCACCAACCTATTTGAAAGTTACTTGCAGACAATCCTTTTGTGTTTCTGCTGGATTTTCATTCTTCTGTGACATTGACATTTCAGGCCAGGCTAGTTGTTTTGCAGAACGTCCTTCGTTGTGGATTTGTCTGGTTGTGTCGTTGTGATAAGATGCCGTTCACCTTTTGGTCAGGATGCCACATAGAGAAATTCTTGGCCTTCTTAGTGCCTCACACCAGGAAGCACAATGACATCTGTCCCGTTACTGAGGATGTTAAATGTGATCACTTGGTTAAGGTGGTGCCTGCAGATTTCTCCATTGTCAAGGTCATTTTTTTGAAATTAAGTAATCTGTATGTTGGTACTCTGAATGTATGTTTCCTGACCCGATGGTTTTAGCAGTTCATGATCCTTGACTGAATGAGTTATTAAAATGGTGTCTGTAAATTATAATTTTCTAAATCTAAAATTCTAACAATAATGACTTGGAGGATCAAAGTGGAAGTTATATCTATATTTATTGACATTTTTTTTTTCGTTAAAGAAGTGCTCCCTTTTCCTCATTTACCTTTTTTAGTATCACTCTTGATTCATGGATTCTTTTTTTATTCAATGTGTTGTAACCCATCAGTGTCATTATTCTCTTTCTTTTTCTTTTTCACGTCAGACAAGTAATGTGCCATCGTGTTAACAATGCGCACATTGCAATGAACACCCAGTCGTCACTCTCGTAAACTACAAAGGATCCATTATTCTTTTCTATGCTTCAAAGTTTGGACATTGGGAGCCCCGTCAAGCCAGTTCTTGTGTCCTTTCGACACCTCCATCAGCTTTTGAGCACAACAAAATATTTTTCTTTTCTTTTTTTTTTTTTTTTGAGGCGGAGTCTCGCTCTGTCGCCCGGACTGGAGTGCAGTGGCCAGGATCTCAGCTCACTGCAAGCTCCGCCTCCCGGGTTTACGCCATTCTCCTGCCTCAGCCTCCCGAGTAGCTGGGACTACAGGCGCCCGCCACCTTGCCCAGCTAGTTTTTGTATTTTTAGTAGAGACGGGGTTTCACCGTGTTAGCCAGGATGGTCTCGATCTCCTGACCTCGTGATTCGCCCGTCTCGGCCTCCCAAAGTGCTGGGATTACAGGCTTGAGCCACCGCGCCCGGCCAACAAAATATTTTTCATACGTCCTCTGACCCAGCCTGTAGTTTCTCCAAAGAGCTCTGCTCCCTTTTGGGGACCTGTTGAGGTCGAACTTAGTTACCACATAGAATGTCCCCTTCTTTAGATTGGTGTAGATACTTGTTTGTTCTTTAGCTTGTTCTTGAAACCCTATATATCCTATTAAGTGGGAAGTTATATCTAAAACTTGATGGAGTCTTCTTTAAAATATGGGTGTGATGTGGGATTCCATCTTACGTTTCTACAGAAGATACAGTATCTGGTTGACTCACTCTTAGGGGTACCGTGGCTACTTATGTGGAACTAATTTTTTTGATAGTTAAGTTTGTCAACTTTCTCTTTAACAAGCAACAGAAAGAGCCGATAATTCTCTTTGAACCTGAATTTTTAAAGGTCACTGGAAAGAAGTAGACATTGATCTATTAAGATTTACAAATCTCCGTAAGATCTCACTTTATCCTTGAATTACCTGGCATTAAAGAAAGTATTAATTGGTCATGTATTAAAAATATTTAATTTTCGCAGGGCGCTGTGGCTCACGCCTGTAATCCCAGCACTTTGGGAGGCCAAGGTGGCCGGATCACTTGAAGTCAGGAGCTCGAGACCAGCCTGGTCAACATGGTGAAACCCTGCCTCTACTAAAAATACAAAAATCAGCCAGGCATGGTGAAAGACACCTGTATCCCAGCTACTCGGGAGGCTGAGGCAGGAGAATCACTTGAACCTGGGGCGGAGGTTGCAGTGAGCCGAGATCACACCACTGCACTCCAGCCTGGGTGACAGAGCAAGATTCTGTCTCAAAAAAAAAAAAAAAAAAAAAAATTAATTTTCTTGGGCTGGGCACTGTAGCTCATACCTGTAATCCCAACGCTTTGAGAAGCTGAGGCAGGAGGATCACTCAAGCCCAGCAGTTGGAGACCAGCCTGGACGACATAGTGAGATCTCCTCTGTACAGAAAATAAAAAACTTAGCTGGACGTGGTGGCATGTGCCTGTAGTCGTAGCTACTCGGGAACACTGAGGTGGGAGGATTCGTTGAGCCTAGGGGATTGAGGCTGCAGTGAGCCAAGACCACACCACTGCACTCCAGCTGGGGCAAGAGAATGAGGCCCTGTCTGAGAAAAACAATTTTCTCGAATTGTAATCACCTTTTCTCTCCTCCCCACCCCCCACTTTTTGTTAATAGTTGGACAGAGAGACTCTGAAGATGTGAGCGAAAGAGACTCCGATAAGGAGATGGCTACTAAATCAGCGGTTGTTCAAGACGTCACAGAAGATGGGCAGGAGGAGACACCTGAAATAATCGAACAGATTCCTTCTTCAGAAAGCAATTTAGAAGAGCTAACACAACCCACTGAGTCCCAGGCTAATGATATTGGATTTAAGAAGGTGTTTAAGTTTGTTGGCTTTAAATTCACTGTGAAAAAGGATAAAACAGAGA
Source organism: Rhinopithecus roxellana (assembly GCF_007565055.1). Lineage (NCBI taxonomy): Eukaryota > Metazoa > Chordata > Mammalia > Primates > Cercopithecidae > Rhinopithecus > Rhinopithecus roxellana. The sequence goes on along the minus strand of NC_044552.1, from coordinate 177,088,948 downwards.
AGCCTGACACTGTCCAGCTACTCACTGTGAAAAAAGATGAAGGGGAAGGAGCAGCAGGAGCTGGCGACCACCAGGACCCCAGCCTTGGGGCTGGAGAAGCAGCATCCAAAGAAAGCGAACTCAAACTATCTACAGAGAAACGCGAAGAGACCCTGAAGCACGAGCAAAGCCACGCGGAAATTTCTCCTCCAGCCGAATCTAGCCAAGCAACGGTGGAGGAATGCAAAGAGGAAGGAGAAGAGAAACAAGAAAAAGAACCCAGCAAGTCTGCAGAATCTCCAGCTAGTCCCAGTGACCAGTGACACCGGATCGACCTTCAAAAAATTCTTCACTCAAGGTTGGGCTGGCTGGCGAAAAAAGACCAGTTTCAGGAAGCCAAAGGAGGATGAAGTGGAAGCTTCAGAGAAGAAAAAGGAACAAGAGCCAGAAAAAGTTGACACAGAAGAAAACGGAAAGGCAGAGGCCGACTCCGAGAAACTGACCGCCTCCGAGCAAGCCCACCCACAGGAGCCGGCGGAAAGTGCCCACGAGCCCCGGTTATCAGCTGAATATGAGAAAGTCGAGCTGCCCTCGGAGGAGCAAGTCAGTGGCTCGCAGGGACCTTCTGAAGAGAAACCCGCTCCATTGGCGACAGAAGTGTTTGATGAGAAAATAGAAGTCCACCAAGAAGAGGTTGTAGCCGAAGTGCACGTCAGCACCGTGGAGGAGAGAACTGAGCAGAAAATGGAGGTGGAAGAAACAGCAGGGTCTGTGCCAGCTGAAGAATTGGTTGAAATGAATGCAGAACCTCAGGAAGCTGAACCTGCCAAGGAGCTGGTGAAGCTCAAAGAAACGTGTGTTTCGGGAGAGGACCCTACACAGGGAGCTGACCTCAGTCCTGATGAGAAGGTGCTGTCAAAACCCGCCGAAGGCGTTGTGAGTGAGGTGGAAATGCTGTCATCACAGGAGAGAACGAAGGTGCAGGGAAGTCCACTAAAGAAGCTTTTTACCAGCACTGGCTTAAAAAAGCTTTCTGGAAAGAAACAGAAAGGGAAAAGAGGAGGAGGAGATGAGGAATCAGGGGAGCATACTCAGGTTCCAGCCGATTCTCCGGACAGCCATGAGGAGCAAAAAGGGGAGAGCTCTGCCTCCTCCCCAGAGGAGCCCGAGGAGATCACGTGTCTGGAGAAGGGCTTAGCTGAGGTGCAGCAGGATGGGGAAGCTGAAGAAGGAGCTACTTCCGATGGAGAGAAAAAAAGAGAAGGTGTCACTCCCTGGGCATCGTTCAAAAAGATGGTGACGCCCAAGAAGCGTGTTAGACGGCCTTCGGAAAGTGATAAAGAAGATGAGCTGGACAAGGTCAAGAGCGCTACCTTGTCTTCCACCGAGAGCGCAGCCTCTGAAATGCAAGAAGAAATGAAAGGGAGCGTGGAAGAGCCAAAGCCGGAAGAACCGAAGCGCAAGGTGGATACCTCAGTATCTTGGGAAGCTTTAATTTGTGTGGGATCATCCAAGAAAAGAGCAAGGAAAGGCTCCTCTTCTGATGAGGAAGGGGGACCGAAAACAATGGGAGGAGACAACCAGAAAGCCGATGAGGCCGGAAAAGACAAAGAGACTGAAACAGATGGGATCCTTGCTGGTTCCCAAGAACATGATCCAGGGCAGGGAAGTTCCTCCCCTGAGCAAGCTGGAAGCCCTACCGAAGGGGAAGGCGTTTCCACCTGGGAGTCATTTAAAAGGTTAGTCACACCAAGAAAAAAATCAAAGTCCAAGCTGGAAGAGAAGAGCGAAGACTCCATAGCTGGGTCTGGTGTAGAACATTCCACTCCAGATGCTGAACCCGGGAAAGAAGAATCTTGGGTCTCAATCAAGAAGTTTATTCCTGGACGAAGGAAGAAAAGGCCAGATGGGAAACAAGAACAAGCCCCTGTTGAAGACGCAGGGCCAGCAGGGGCCAACGAAGATGACTCTGATGTCCCGGCTGTGGTCCCTCTTTCTGAGTATGATGCTGTAGAAAGGGAGAAAATGGAGGCACAGCAAGCCCAAAAGAGCGCAGAGCAGCCTGAGCAGAAGGCAGCCGCTGAGGTGTCCAAGGAGCTCAGCGAGAGTAAGGGTCATACAATGGCGGCGGCTGTCGTTGACGGGATAAGGGCAGCTACCATTATTGAAGAAAGGTCTCCTTCTTGGATATCTGCTTCAGTGACGGAACCTCTTGAACAAGGAGAAGCTGAAGCCACACCATTAACTGGGGAGGAATTGGAAAGAGAAGTAATTGCAGAAGAAGAAACCCCCATGGTTACTGAACCTCTGCCAGAGAACAGAGAGACCCGGGGCGACTCGGTCGTTAGCGAGGTGGAATTGACCCCCGAAGCTGTGACAGCTGCAGAAACTGCAGGGCCATTGGGTGCTGAAGAAGGAACCGAAGCATCTGCTGCTGAAGAGACCACAGAAATGGTGTCAGCAGTCTCCCAGTTAACAGACTCCCCAGACACCACGGAGGAGGCCACTCCGGTGCAGGAGGTGGAAGGTGGCGTACCTGACATAGAAGAGCAAGAGAGGAGGACTCAAGAGGTCCTCCTGGCAGTGGCAGAAAAAGTGAAAGAGGAATCCCTGCTGCCTGGCACCAGTGGGTCAGAAGATGCACTTCAGCCTGTGCAGAGAGCAGAGGCAGAAAGACCAGAAGAGGATGCTGAAGCACCGGGTCTGAAGAAAGAGACGGATGTAGTGTTGAAAGTAGATGCTCAGGAGGCAAAAACTGAGCCTTTTACACAAGGGAAGGTGATGGGGCAGACCACCCCAGAAAGCTTTGAAAAAGCTCCTCAAGTCACAGAGAGCACAGAGTCCAGTGAGCTTGTAACCACTTGTCAAGCCGAAACCTTAGCTGGGGTAAAATCACAGGAGATGGTGATGGAACAGGCTATCCCCCCTGACTCGGCGGAAGCCCCTACAGACAGTGAGACCGATGGAAGCACCCCCGTAGCAGACTTTGACATGCCAGGCACAACCCAGAAAGACAAGACTGTGGAAATCCATGAGGAAAATGAGGTCGCATCTGGTACCCAGTCAGGGGGCACAGAAGCAGAGGCAGTTCCTGCGCAGAAAGAGAGGCCTCCAGCACCTTCCAGTTTTGTGTTCCAGGAAGAAACTAAAGAACAATCAAAGATGGAAGACACTCTACAGCATACAGATAAAGGGGTGTCGGTGGAAACTCTACCCATTCTGTCAAAAACTGAGGGGACTCAAGAGGCTGGCCAGTTTGCTGATGAGAAAACCGAAGACGTACCATTTGTCCAAGGACTTGAGGGGTCTATAGACACAGCCATAACAGTCAGTCAGGAAAAGGTCACTGAAGTTGCCCTTAAAGCTGAAGGGACAGAAGAAGCTGAATGTAAAAAGGATGATGCCCTTGAACTGCAGAGTCACGCTCAGTCCGCTCCATCCCCCGTGGAGAGAGAGATGGTAATTCAAGTTGAAAGGGAGAAAACGGAATCAGAGTCAACCCATGTGAATGAAGAGAAACTTGAGCACGAAACAGCTGTTACCGTATCTGAAGAGGTCAGTAAGCAACTCCTCCAGACAGTGAATGTGCCCATCATAGATGGGGCAAAGGAAGTCAGCAGTTTGGAAGGAAGCCCTCCTCCCTGCCGAGGTCAAGAGGAGGCAGCATGCGCCAAAATTCAAGTTCAGAGCTCTGAGGCATCATTCACTCTAACAGTTGCTGCAGAGGAGGAAAAGGTCTTAGGAGAAACTGTCAACATTTTAGAAACAGGTGAAACATTGGAGCCTACAGGTGCACATTTAGTTCTGGAAGAAAAATGCTCTGAAAAAAATGAAGATTTTGCCGCTCATCCAGGGGAAGATGCTGTGCCCACAGGGCCCAAGTGTCAGGCAAAATTGACACCAGTGATAGTATCTGCCACTACTGAAAAAGGCTTAAGTTCCGACCTGGAAGGAGAGAAAACCACATCACTGGAGTGGAAGTCAGATGAAGTCAATGAGCAGGTTGCTTGCCAGGAGGTCAAAGTGAGTGTAGCAATTAAGGAGGATTTAGAGCCTGAAAATGGGATTTTGGAACTTGAGACCAAAAGCAGTAAACTTGTCCAAAACATCATTCAGACAGCCGTTGACCAGTTTGTACGTACAGAAGAAACAGCCACCGAAATGTTGATGTCTGAGTTACAGACACAAGCTCACGTGATAAAAGCTGACAACCAGGACGCTGGGCAGGAAACAGAGAAAGAAGGAGAGGAACCTCAGGCCTCTGCACAGGAGGAAACACAAATTTTTTCAGCCAAAGAGGAGTCAGAGTCAACCGCAGTGGGACAAGCATATTCTGATATTTCCAAAGATATGAGTGAAGCCTCAGAGAAGACCATGACTGTTGAGGTAGAAGGTTCCACTGTAAATGATCAGCAGCTGGAAGAGGTCGTCCTCCCATCCGAGGAAGAGGGAGATGGAGCTGGAACAAAGTCAATGCCAGAAGATGATGGTCATGCCTTGTTAGTGGAAAGAATAGGGAAGTCACTAGTTGAACCAAAAGAAGATGAAAAAGGTGATGATGTCGATGACCCTGAAAACCAGAACTCAGCCCTGGTTGATACTGATGCCTCAGAAGGCTTAACCAAAGAGTCCCCAGATACAAATGGACCAAAACAAAAAGAGAAGGAAGATGCCCAGGAAGTAGAATTTCAGGAAGGAAAAGTGCACAGTGAATCAGATAAAGCGATCACAACCCAAGCACAGGAGGAGTTACAGAAACAAGAGAGAGAATCTGCAAAGTCAGAACTTACAGAATCTTAAAACATCATGCAGGTAAGCTTTCTTTTCTTCTAAGATAATTTTTCTCTTTTATGCCAATAGATGGCAAATTTGTTATATAAGGAATCGGGAGCAAATAATTATGCCTTCATGTAGAACCTTCAGTTGAGGAAAATAACTATCAACTAGATTCAAAGATATAGGATAGTTTCGTGGTTTTTGGTCATTGAAATGCCATTTAGTCTTATCAATATTATGAAAAGAATGGCCTCGTTTTACCCCCTAATGTGACTGCTTTAGAAGAAAGTAAAAGGGCTCGTGTGTGTGCCCATGTGCGTGTTTGACCCAAAGGCATGAGAAATACATTGTGTTCACTCAACTAACTTGTTGAATTTTTAAAAAAATAACTAATGCCCCAATAACTGGGCGTGGTGGCTCATGCCTGTAATCCCAGCACTTTGGGAGGCCGAGGCGGGTGGATCACCTGGGGTCAGGAGTTCGAGACAGCCTGGCCAACATTGTGAAAACTCATCTCTACTAAAAATATAAAAATTAGCTGGGCGTGGTGGCTGGCGCCTGTAATCCCAGCTACTTGGGAGGCTGAGGCAGGAGAATTGCTTGAACTTGGGAGGCAGAGGTTGCGATGAGCCGAGATGGGACCACTGCACTCCAGCCTGGGAAACAGAGTGAGACCCCATCTAAAAACAAAAACAAAAACAAAAAAACTAGTGCCCCAAAATGGGTTAATATTAAACTGCCAAAAAAATGGATTTTTTCCCCCTAGCGGTAGTAACAAGTATTTTTAAAAATTTTCCGGTGTGGCCGGGCGCGGTGGCTCAAGCCTGTAATCCTAGCACTTTGGGAGGCCGAGACGGGTGGATCACAAGGTCAGGAGATCGAGACCATCCTGGCTAACACGGTGAAACCCCGTCTCTACTAAAAAATACAAAAAACTAGCCGGGCGAGGGTGGCGGGCGCCCGTAGTCCCAGCTACTCGGGAGGCTGAGGCAGGAGAATGGCGTAAACCCGGGAGGCGGAGCTTGCAGTGAGCTGCGATCCGGCCACTGCACTCCAGCCTGGGCGACAGAGCGGGACTGCGTCTCAAAAAAAAAAAAAAAAAATTCCAGTGCATATAATGACCAACCCTCAATGTGTTCGTTACTTGTAGCCACTAGTTTTGTGGCAGTGTAACATAATATAATACCCTCCCCAGCTTTGTTTTTTGTTGTTGTTTTTGTTGCTTTGTATTGTTTTGTTTTATTTTGGAGACAGAGCCTCACTCTGTCACCCAGGCTGGAGTGCAGTGGCGTGATCTCGGCTCACTGCAAGCCCCGCCTCCTGTTCACGCCATTCTCCTGCTTCAGCCTCCGGAGTACCTGGGACTACAGGCGCCCGCCACCACACCCGGCTAATTTTTTTGTATTTTTAGTAGAGACAGGTTTTCACCATGTTAGCCAGGAGGTCTCAATCTCCTGACCTCATGATCTGCCCGCCTCAGCCTTCCAAAGTGCTGGGATTACAGGCGTGAGCCACCGCGCCCGGCCCTATCTTTGTTTTGTTTTTTGAGAGAGCCTTGCTGTGTCACCCAGGCTGGAATGCAGTGGTGCAATCATGAAATGCTGCAGCCTTGACCTCCTGTGCTAAAGCAAATCGCCTGCCTCTGCCTCTGTCTCCTGAGTAGCTGCTAGGACCACAGGCGCATGCCACTACTCCCGGCTAATTGTTAAATTTTTTGTAGAGACAGGGATCTTGCTATGTTGCCCAGGCTGGTCTCAAACTCCTGGCCTCAAGAAATCCTTCTGCCTCCGCCTCCCAAAGTGCTAGGATTACAGTCATGAGTCACTGTGCCCAACCCATCTTCGTTTTGTTTTTTGTTTTGTTTTTGAGACAGAGTCTCCCTCTGTCGCCCGGGCCGGAGTGCAGTGGCGCAGTCTTGGCTCACTGCAACCTCAGTCTCCCAGGTTCAAGCAATCCTCCTGCCTCAGTCTCCCGAGTAGCTGGGATTACAGACACGCGCCACCATGCCCAACTTATTTTTGTATTTTTAGTAGAGACGAGCTTCCCTCAGGATGGTCTCGAACTCCTGACCTCCAGTGATCTGCCCGCCTCAGCCTTCCAAAGTGCTAGGATTACAGGCATGAGTCACCACACCCAGCCCTATCTTTGTTTATTGTTTGTTTGTTTGTTTTTGTATTTTAGTAGGGATGGGGTTTCACCACGTTGGCCAGGATGGTCTCAATCTCTTCACCTCATGATCCACCCACCTCGCCTCCCAAAGTGCTGGGATTACAGGCATGAGCCACCGCGCCTGGCCCCATCTTTGTTTCTTTAATGTAGTTAAACTATGGTATTATTAGGTCACTTTGACAACTATCCTGTTGTTAATAAATGAGAGAGAAAAAGGAGATTTTATTCACGCTGATTCTCCTCCTACTACAGTTAAACTCATTGTCTATTTGGAAGACCAGAATGTGAAGACAAGTAGTAGAAGAAAATGAACGCTGCTGCTGAGACTGAAGACCAGTATTTCAGAACTTTGAGAATTGGAGAGCAGACACATCAACTGATGTCATTTCTAGAGAGCCCCTGACAATCCTGAGGCTTCATCAGGAGCTAGAGCCATTTAACATTTCCTCTTCCCAAGGCCAACCTACTATTTTCCCTTGATAACCATATAAATTCTGATTTACGGTCCTAAATTCTTAACCTGGAACTGGAGTTGGCAATACCTAGTTCTACTTCTCAAACTGGAGTATCATTCTTTATGTATTTATATGTATGTTTTAAGTAATCCTCCTCCTGTATCTATTGTATATTTTTTTCTTAATGTTTAAGGAAATGTGCAGGATACTACATGCTTTTTGTATCACACAGTATATGACGGGGCATGTGCCATAGTGCAGCCTTGGGGAGCTTTAAGCCTCAGTTATAACCCGCGAAAAACAGAGCTTCCTAGAAGTAACATTCCTGATCAAGGTACAATTCTTTAAAATTCACTAATGATTGAGGTCCATATTTAGTGACACTCTGAAATTGTTCACTTTCCTATTACGCACGGTGTGCTAAAACTAAAAAGCATTTTGAAACATACAGAGTGTTCTATTGCCATTGGGAACTTTTTCTTTCTAACCCAGTGGAGGTTAGAAAGAAGTTATATTCTGGTAGCAAATTAACTTTACATCCTTTTTCCTACTTGTTATGGTTGTTTGGACCGATAAGTATACTTAATCCTGAGGCAAAGTAGTGAAATGTTTTATATGTTATGAAGAAAAAAATTGTTGTAAGTTTTTGATTCTACTCTTATATGCTGGACTGCATTCACACACAGCATGAAATAAGTCAGGTTCTTTACAAATGGTATTTTGATAGATACTGGATTGTGTTTGTGCCATATTTGTGCCATTCTTTTAAGAACAATGTTGCAACACATTGATTTGGATAAGTTGTGATTTGACGACTGATTTAAATAAAATATTTGCTTCACTTAGATTTGCTGGTTTTATTAGATACCAGGAAGCCTGGGATGTGTACCACATTAGAATGATGAAGATAATGATTGATAAGCTAGAACTTTCTGATGTAGTCATTACATGAAACCCCTTTTCACTGGTTTGAGTTGTGTGTTCAGAGGAAGCAATGGCAGAGATGCTTTTCCTGAAATAAACCAGTAGCTTAGTAGCTTTTCAGATTGACATTCTTGCTGCAATTCTACCATCTGGTAGTTCCTGAAAATGTCAAATTTTTTGTGTTAATATTTTTGGTTTCAAACAATAACAAATGTCTCTAGAAAGAAATTTTAAGAAGGCTTAATAGTAAAAATGCCTTTCCTGAAATAATCTTGGAAAATTTTTTAAACGTCAAAATGATGAGTCATGCTCATACATTAAGGGTTTGTTTTTTGTTTGTTTGTTTGTTTTTGAGACGGAGTTTCGCTTTTGTTGCCCAGGCTGGAGTGCAATGGCACAATCTCAGCTCACCGCAACCTCCACTTCCCGGGTTCCAGTGATTCTCCTGCCTCAGCCTGCATTAAGGGTTTTGTCAGACAATTTGTCACACAAAGAACAGTGTCACTTATCTACTCTTGACATGTAGAACTGGCCTGGCATATAGCTTTCTAGATTTTACTCAAACTTGGTACTGCAGTTTGAGAATTTGAATTTTGACTGCCGATTAGCTGGAAAGCCTAGTTTTAATGGAAAGAAAGTTTGCTTTTAAAACTGAAAGTAGTTTCTTTTATGCTGACAAATCTAACTTCATACGTAATTGGCCATATTAGTAAAACACCTCATGATAGCAGTGTATAGTCTTGTTTGTAGTTGGAAGTCATCTTTTAGGAGTTATTCTCAGATATATATAACAGCTACCCATGCATCATTATTAAAATCCCCAAATTCAAAGAACCTCTGATATATATAGCCTCCTGGAGATATATATATATAAATTTTTTGGGAGGGGGGGCAACTGAGATTTAAATCCAAGTGCTGGTGTCTAGTTCTGAACATCAACTAAAGAGTTTTGGAAATGACAGCAATTTATAACAAATTCATACTGCCTTCCTCTCTGGCAGGAAGACATTCTGTGCTGTTTTGAACAGATTAAAGATTTGTGTAGTTTGTGGGAAATTGATGTTTTTGTTTAAATTCCACCCGTGTTTGTCTTTTCTTACCACCTGTGGCCAGGTGCTCGCTGGCTGTCACAGTTGACATTCCATGAGTAGCTGCTTCATGACTGCTTTTTGTACTATCTGGATGTGCCCAGAGTTACTTCTGTACAAGCTCTATATCTATGTCCATTGAGAACATTATTTTAACAAGAGGAACACCAACAGTAGCATGAAATACAATACTGTTTTATAATTCTGAAGCTGCTGTTCATTTATGAAGTACATAATCTAATGTAAACTGCAGAAGTCAGAGCAAGTGCCTACATTTTGTTATTTTTGGCATTACTACAGAGCCATGTACAATAGAAAGCAATGCAAGACTTGTAAACTCTCGCCATTTCTTGTAATATCAAATGTTCCCCCTCAGGTTATTTTGCTTATGGTACCCATGAGTTGCCTCTCTCTGTACATAGATAAATTGTTCCAATATTTTCCTTTGATGTTTGGAACTACAGATAGTCAACGGCTGGAAATATTAGTTTTCAACATAAGCTTCCAGCTTAGCAATTACCTCTAGTCCAAGACAATATTTGATTCCTAGTTCTGTTTGGGGCAAATTTTCATTTATCTAAATAAAATGCAATCTAATTAAATGCCATGGATTTTCTTTCTGTAATTTCACTGTGACTCAGTTTTGATTGCTTTTCTCTTATCTGTTGTGATATTCATCATACATTTAAGCTCTGCTTTGAACTACTTAGCACCCTTTGTTCATAGAGCATCGTGAGAGTTTGGAATGAATGTATCTAGGATAGGCGTGAATCCACAAAGATCTCTATTCATGATCAAAGGTCCTGGGCTCCTTTAATTAGAATCTCATTAATCTTCTAGCTGACCTCTGACTCCCCAATATAAAGTTTTATGTCCAGTTTTGGGATAGTCACACAAACCTTCTCTGAAATGCCAACCAATAACCAGAACCAGAGTTAGAACCTCTTTCTCCAACTCTCTAAGAAAGGAAATGGACGCAGTTCAGGGATTCCCAGATAGTAGTAGAGCTTGGAACCCGAACACAAAATCAGTGACATATAAATTCAAATCTACATGACTATTTCTTTTTTTCTTTAACTTTTAAACATTTATTTTTATTTTGATTTCATACTTTGCAGAGATGGAGTCTGGCTCTGTCACCCAGGCTGGAATGCAGTGATGCCATCAGAGCTCAGTGTAACCTTGAACTTCTGGACTCAAGGGATCCTCCCATCTCCTGAGTAGCTGGGACTACAGGCATGTGCCACCATGAGATGGGTCCTTGTCATGTTGCCCAGGCTGGTCTCAAACTCCTGACCTAAAACAGTCCTCCTGTCTTGGCCCCTCAAAGTGTATTCTATTTTTTTATTTTGAAATCCTAGTAGGCCGGGCGCGGTGGCTCAAGCCTGTAATCCCAGCACTTTGGGAGGCCGAGACGGGCGGATCACAAGGTCAGGAGATCGAGACCATCCTGGCGAACACAGTGAAACCCCGTCTCAACTAAAAATACAAAAAAAAAAACTAGCCGGGCGAGGTGGCGGGCGCCTGTAGTCCCAGCTACTTGGGAGGCTGAGGCAGGAGAATGGCGGGAACCCGGGAGGCGGAGCTTGCAGCGAGCTGAGATCTGGCCACTGCACTCCAGCCTGGGCGACAGAGCAAGACTCCGCCTCAAAAAAAAAAAAAAAAAGGAATCCTAGTCAAGAATAGAGAATTATATACATACATGTTTAATAGAGATGGGGTTTTGGTATGTTGCTCAGGCTGGTCTCAAACTCCTGGACTCAAGTGATCCGCCCACCTCAGCCTCCCAGAGTGCTTGGATTACAGGCATGCGCCACCACACCTGGCCCTATTCTTTTTTAAATCAAAGTCATACAAACTGTATTAATGTGTACCAAGGAGCCTTCAGAATGAGGACCCAAAAATGCAGGGGAAATTGTTCATTTTAATGCATAGGTTCAACAAAGTATGGACGTGGAGAAATATGATTGGACAAAAAGGATATGATCTAATGCTAACAGACTTTGTGGGGAAACCCAGCAAGGCCTGTCTGTCTAGATTCTTCTTGGTCTCTCTGAGCACGAATTCCTTCCTTCCGGGCATGGGGCACGATGCTCTCTGGAATTGGAGACTTACGACTTCAGTCATACAACATGACTGCTCGTTTTTTTTCCTTTTCTTTTTTTTTTTTTTGAGACAGAGTCTCACTCCGTCACCCAGGTTGGAGTGCAGTAGTGCAACTGAGGCTCACTGCAACCTCCGCCTCCCAGGTCCAAACAATTCTCATGCCTCAGCCTCCTGAGTAGCTGGGACTATAGGCGACCACTACTATGCCCAGCTAATTTTTGCATTTTTAGTAGAGATGGAGTTATGCCGTGTTAGCCAAGCTAGTTTTGAACTCCTGGCGTCAACTGATCCACCCGCCACAGCCTCCCAAAGTGCTGGGATTAGAGGCATGAGCCACTGCACCCGGCCATGACTATTCATTTCTAATGAGATTCTGGAAATGGATTTGCTGGTCACAGACGACCTGGTACAACTTTGACACACATGCAAGCTTCTCCTAACAGATTGCTTACTGTCTCCAACCTATATAATTGGAATTAGGAAAATAAGCTGAGCCCTTCATTTAATATGAGAAAGCTGAGACTTTGAAGTGATAACACAGGTTTGGCTGAGCTAACGAGGGTTTAAAGATAGCATGGCGGTGAAAATAATCATGATTTGTTTATTTGAGAAAGGGTCTCACTCTGTCACCCAGGCTGGAGTGCAGTGATGTGATCATGGCTCACTGTAGCCTCCACCTCCTTGGCTCAAGCAATCCTCCCACCTCAGCCTCTACAACACCCACAGGCGTGCCCCACCATGCCTGGAAAATTTTTTATATTTTGTAAAGACGGGGTCTCCCTATGTTGCCTAGGCTAGTGGTCTCCAACTCCTAGAGTCAAGCCATCCTCCTGCCTTAGCCTCCCAAAGTGTTGGGATTACATGTGTGAGACATCTTTACTGTTGTATTACAGTTATGAGTGAGGTCATCTTGCAACCGTGCATATTCTTCTTCTATCACTTGTTGACATTAAAAGGTTTTTTTGTGTGTTTTTTTTGTTCTTTTTTTTTTTTTTTGAGATGGAGTCGCGCTCTGTCTCCCAGGCTGGAGTGCAGTGGCACAATCTCGGCTCACTGCAAGCTCCGCCTCCCGGGTTCACACCATTCTCCTGCCTCAGCCTCCCGAGTAGCGAGTAGCTGGGACTACAGGTGCCCGCCACCACGCCCAGCTAATTTTTTGTAGTTTTAGTAGAGTGGGTTTCACCATGTTAGCCAGGATGGTCTCGATCTCCTGATCTCGTGATCTGCCCACTTCGGCCTCCCAAAATGCTGGGATTACAGGTGTGAGCCACCCTGCCCGGTCGACATTAAAAGTTTTAACAGGAGAAGTGTAGTTTAACATGTAACCTTCAAGAGAGGCTTCACTAAGTGTAACCCCTATGTTTAGAGACCAGAGGTAGAGTAACAATTCCTAAATGATGAAATGAGGACCTCAGTGTAATGTGCCCACAAAAAAATATTGAGTACTAAAGCCCAGTGCTAATTCTTAACCCTGTGCTTTCTTTTTCTATTTGTTTCAATAATCTCAAATAACTAGGTATAAGTAATGAACAAAGAGGCAATACTCTATATAAGGCTAATTTTAAAACCACATTGTGCTTGATCCTACTTATCCCTGTGAGCCTCGGAGGCTTACCTAATTCCCGGAAAAGCAGATGAGATTGCCTCTAGTATTTGAAATCTAAACATAGCTAGGGTCCTTCTTAAAGACTGTAGAAATGATACTGCAGAGATGGCCAGGGGGGCATTTCAAGATGTGATGTGAGATTTATCCTACAAAGTCATTGAAATAATTTAGCAGGGAAAAGATGCAATCCTCCTACCGTAGTGATCCTCAGTGTTGGGCTAGTGAAACATCCCACTCTCCACCCCCGATGTGCTGCCACATGTCTGGTTACCACAATGGCTAGGGTGTTATAGTATGTAATGAGTTACGGCCACAGATGTTTGACATCCTGCATGGCACAGAACAGCCCTGCGTGAGACAGATGTTTCTCCCTAAAATGTCAGTGGCATCTAGCTTGCAGAGAATTGAGGCCTGGAGGTTGAGCAGAGGTTAACTTACATACTGTTAGAATAATCCAGGCAACCTGGGTGTGGTGGGATGCACCTGTAGTCCCAGCTATGCAGGAGGCTGAGGTGGGAGGATCACTTGAGCCTAGGAGTTCGAGATCAGCCTAACCAACATAGGGAGACTTCGTCTCTAAAAAAAAATAATAATAATACAATTAATAAAAGTTTTAAAAAAGAATAATCCAGACAAGAACTGACAATGGCCTATATTAAAGTAGGAGCAGTTTGGTTGGAGATCCGTGGGTGAGATCAACAGCTGTTAGGAGGCACACTGACAGGGCGTGATACCTGATTATCTGCTGTGGGAACTGTGGGGTGAAGAATGAAGTTTCCGGATTGCCAGCCTGGATATGGAGGCACATACTGACATGAGCGTGGGGCAATTTAAGAAGCCTAAGAGATAGAGATATCCAAGTGTCAGTGGAGTTGGCAGCTCAGTATACGGGTCTCACAAACAATTCGGGCCAGAGAGACATCAACAACTCTTTCGCCTTCTCTGTGTCCTTAGAAACACATAGAAGACGATCTACAAGATGCTTGCATCGTTTCTTAATATCTCATGTGCAAACTTCAGCTTGGTAACTGAGAAAGAGCTCACCTGCCCTGTCTCAGCCATTCCTCATTTCAGAATGTGTAACTAAAGACTGTACTTCACAAGATTTTCCCATTGTAAAAGTGCTTTATAAACGAAGAAGCAAAATGTACCGTAAAGCATTAATATTGGTAACTGCAAGAGAAAGACAGATTTTGATAAAACTTTCCTCCAGAAGCAACTTAGTGACTCCTGATGACTGCTAGTGTCTCCCTGAATATTTTGGTAGATTCAGAATGATGGGACTGATCTTCCTTAAAATTGCACAAGACAGGCCGGGCGCGGTGGCTCAAGCCTGTAATCCCAGCACTTTGGGAAGCCGAGACGGGCGGATCACGAGGTCAGGAGATCGAGACCATCCTGGCTAATATGGTGAAACCCCGTCTCTATTAAAAATACAAAAAACTAGCCGGGCGAGGTGGCGGGCGCCTGTAGTCCCAGCTACTCGGGAGGCTGAGGCAGGAGAATGGCGTAAACTCGGGAGGCGGAGCTTGCAGTGAGCTGAGATCCGGCCACTGCACTCCAGCCTGGGCGACAGAGCGAGACTCCGTCTCAATAAAAAAAAAAAAAAAAAAAAAAAAATTGCACAAGACAGCCGGGTGCGGTGGCTCACGCCAGTAATCCCAGCACTTTGGGAGGCTGAGGCGGGTGGATCACCTGAGATCAGGAGTTTGAGACCAGCCTGACCAACATGGAGAAACCCTGTCTCTACTAAAAGTACAAAATTAGACAGGCGTGGTGGCGCATGCCTGTAATCCCAGCTCCTCGGGAGGCTGAGGCAGGAGAATCGCTAGAACCCGGGAGGCAGAGGTTGCAGTGAGCTGAGATCGCAGTAAGCCGAGATCGCAGCATTGCACTCCAGCCTGGGCAAGAAGAGCAAAACTCTGTTTCAAAAAAAATTGCCCAGTTCTACATTGTATTCAGACATGCTCTTATTTAGAAGCTGAAGTCCACTTTGTGTGTGAGGCACATTTCTTTCCTCTCCCTGTTGCCTTTTGGGCATTTGTTGCCTGCTAGCACATCTCCAGAGGGAAGGAGGGACAAGTTGGGAGGAGGGACTGGAGTTGGGAGGGGGTCAAACCTGCATTCTCTTCCAGATCACTCCTGTCTCCCCAGGTTGTGTATGTTTCCGTATCTTGGCTCTCTCTGGCTGGCTGCCTTCAGACCTTTGCTTGTGGGTATCTCTTAACTAACTGGAAAGAGAAAAAAATTATTTAGTCTATTTTCATTTGTTAAAAAAAAAGACAGAAAAAAAATAGAAACGGCAAAACGCTAGGAAAAGTTTCTTACACAGTGTGATGGTAGCAGAAAGGGCCCTGGAATTGGGAAGCCTGAACTCTGTAATTACTACTAAGAAGCTGTGTGAAGGTCAGGCACTGTGGCTCAGCCTGTAATCCCAGCACTGTGCCAAGGCGGGAGGATCACTTGAGCTCAGGAGTTCGAGGCCAGCCTAGGAACATAGTGAGACCCTGTCTCTACAAAAAATGAAAAAAAGAAAAAAAAAAAAAAAAAGCCGAGTGTGGTGGGGTGTACCTGTAGTCCCAGCCACTCTGGAGGCTGAGGCAGGAGGATCATTTGAGCCTAAGTGGGTCAAGGCTGCAGTGAACCCATGTTCACACTACTGCACAGAGTGAGACCCTGTCTGAAAAAAATAAAGTTGTACGATTTTGGCAAATTACCTAATATCATTTCATCTTTTTCATCAGGATCCTTGTCTTCCTTATAATAAGGAAGAGCGTACAGGTGACCTCTTTAAAAATAATATAGGGTATTTGTTACTTTCCACTACATTTTATTCTGTATTGACAGATTACGAAGGCATTGAGAATGAAGACAGGGAGGTTTAGAATAAATCCCAGAGCTTCCCACACACACACTTCTTCTAAGGGTCCACACACAGATCTGCACCTTGCCCACATCTCATTAAGGAGCACCTTGCTACAAAAGAAGAATCATGCCACAATCGGCACAAATCCCCTCATAGCCCTTCATGAGCTCCTTTGCTTATTAGAATTCTGAGAAGCAAGTAGAGCCGAGAGGGGAGTTGCATCATAGTAGAAGCGATCTAGTCACACTGTGCTGTTCAAAATATGGCTTCCGGCTCAGCACCACCCAGGAATCTGTTGGAAATTCTTGGCCCTACACTACACCCACTGAATGAGACATTGTAGGGGCAGGGCTTGCTATCTGTTTCATCAAGCCCTCTGGGAGATTCTGTTGCACTGAAGTTTGAGGACCATTGTGGTAATATAAAGCTATAAAAAGGCTATAATAAGTGAATTTCCTTAATGACAAAATAAAGAGGTTAACAGGTAAAAACGTTTTTCTGTTCCCTTTTCCTCTGCCACCATTGCTTCTAGCTCATAGAAATGCTTGCATATTTGGGAAAATATTTTTTCCTTTTTAGTATAATTTGGACAAAACTAGATCTAAAGCCAAACACAAGAAAGTAGGCCAGATGAACAAGAAAAGCCATGCATTACACTTTTTGCCCAGAGCTTCCTTTTTTTTTTTTTGCAAAATGAAAGGCTTGTCAATTGCACAAGGCAATTGCCTTTTTTTCTTTTTATTTCTCTTTTTTTTTTTTGAAACAGGGTCTCACTCTGTTGCCCAGGCTGGAGTGCAGTGGTTCGATCATGGCAGACTGCAGCCTTGAGACCTCCCAGCCTCAAGCAATCCTCCCACCTCAGCCTCCTGAATAACTGGGACCACAGGCACGCACCACCACACACAGCTAATTGTGTTTATTTTTTGTAGGGACAGGGTCTCACTATGTTGCCCAGGCTAGTCTCAAATTCCTGGGCTCAAGTGAGCTGTCCCCCTTGGCCTCCCAAAGTGCTAGGATAACAGACATGAGCCACCGCGCCTGGCCACGGGATCTGTTAATTTCCTAGTACTGCTCAAACCTTATATATTAGGTGTTAATAACATTGGGAAGTAATAGAAAGAGCATTGCTTTTCGAGTGAGTCACATGCGGAATTGAATCCTGGCTGTTTCTATTTGTCTGAGTAACCTCAGAAAAGTTATTTAGCCTCTCTGGGCCTCAGTTTTCTCATCTAAAAAAACAGGAGACATGTTTGACAGGACTCTTAGGAGTCAATGAGGCTGGGTGCGTGCAGGTGGCTCATGCCTGTAATCACAGCAATTTGGGAGGCTGAGGCGGGTAAATCACTTGAGGCCAGAAGTTTGAGATCAGCCTGGCCAACATGGCAAAACCCTTCCTCTACTGAAAATACAAAAATTAGCCGGGCATTGCGGTACACGCCTGTAATCCTAGCTACCCCAGAGGCTGAGGCATGAGAATCGCTTAAAACCAGAAGGTGGAGTTTGCAGTGACCTGAGATTGCACCACTGCACTCTAGTCTGGGCAACAAAGCAAGATTCTGCCTTAAAAAAAAAAAAATGGAGTAAATGAGAGCACATAGCAGGCATAGCAGGCAGACACCCAATACGGTCTCTGCCTTCTCTCCCATTCAGCCTTTCAGATGACAGTGCATTCTTCACAAGGATCCATCTTCCCAACAGCAAGGGAATTTCAGCAGGGTGGGTATTGCACATTTTCCAGAAAATATCATAAGCTTGATTCATACATTGAATAACTTTTTTATGTTCAGAAATATTTTGATCTTCCTGAGAACAAAACCAAATAATATAATTTCATCCTGGTCCATTTTTTTTTCACACTAAAAATTGTTACAGCCTAGTTTTTATCTTATTTAGAGATCTGTTAATAGTTCAGTCAATATTCTTACTGTTATGTTAAAGGAGCTAGTTCTAGAAAAGGCAGATTAATTAATCTGTATCTTTAGATAATCAACTTTTTATTTGTTTAAAGACTTCTAACCTTAAATCTTGCTTTCCTGCAAATGCTGTAGAGCAATTCATTGTTCTAGATCAAAATGGAGGAATAAAACGAAGGAAAAATCAATTTAAATATTTGGAGTGTTCTGAAATTTGTCATGAAGATGCAAATGTCAACTGGAGAACAAGTTGCATTCTATTACAATAAACTACATTCTACCTACAAATAATTTTTTTTATTTTAGACAGGGTCTTGCTCTGTCACCCAGGCTGGAGCATAGTGGCACAGTCTCAGCTCCCTGCAACCTCTGCCTCCTGGGTTCAAGCGATTCTCATGAATCAGCCTCCTGAGTAGCTGGGATTCCAGGTGCATGCCACCACATCTGGCTAATTTTTGTATTTTCAGTAGAGATGGACTTTCACCATGTTGGCCAGGCTGGTCTTGAACTCCTGACTTCAAGTGATCTGCCAGACTTGGCCTCCCAAAGTCTTGGCATTACAGGCATGAGCCACCATGCACAGCCTACAAATAATTTTGTCTTAGAATTCACTCCTAGTGATCAGTGAAAACAGGGCTTCCTCTTTCCCATCATAATCCCCAGCCAAATTGCAGGAGGAGGTACCCCGTATGTATCACCCCCTCCAACCATTTTTCCTTCTTAGGAGCCTATATCTTTTTTTTTTTTTTTTTTTTTTTTTTTTTTTTTTTTTTGAGACGAAGTCTTGCTCTGTTGCTCAGGCTGGAGTCCAGTGGTGTGATCTTGGCTCACCGCAACCTCCACCTCCCAGGTTCAAGCAATTCTCCTGCCTCAGCCTCCTGGTAGCTGGGATTACAGGTGCGCACCACCATGCATGGCTAATTTTTGTATTTTTAGTAGAGACGGGGTTTTACTGTGTTGGCCAGGCTGGGTCTTGAACTCCAAACCTCGTGATTCACCCACCCCAGCCTCCCAAAGTGCTGCAATTACAGGCATGGGTCACTGTGCCCGGCCAGTTGCCTATAACTTCTTAAACATAGCAATGTTGTCTTTTGCCTGAAATGTGTGACTGAGACCTGAAATTTTGAACTGAAGGATTCATTTGGATGCTTCAGGTCTTCCTTTTCTTGCAGGGTGAAATTTCAAAACCATCAATGGCTAGCACCTGTAACAAGGAGAAGGTTGAGGTCCACTTTACTCTCCATTCTTAAATCATTATCCAAAGCTACTTTTTATGGCAGTGCTTTCTTCCCACTAAAACCATATTTCCTATGGTAAAAACTCTACAGTACTTTATACAATCTATTTTTTATCAACATCTGTTGAATGAGTGAGCCAGTTTTGATTGTTTTCTTTACGAGAGGAAAGGTAATAGTGGTGTTAATAAGAAGTAGAACCAGAAGAAGGACAGCTCATTTTAATTTTGCTTATGTCATCAAATGACATTTCCAAAGCTTGTTTAAATTAGTACCATCCAAAACTCAGAATAGGTTGCTAAATTTATCCCCCCTTGGGACTGGAATAGGCACTGGGCATTCCAGGGTGGGGTGGGTGGGCTTCAGTATCTACAGCCAGCTCTTAGGGAGGAACCCGGAGTTTTGCAGGACTGCCTTGGTGGAGGAGGTGGTCACAAGCTGTTTCCAGAAGACCCTGCATTCTACAGATGATTAGTAGACGAACACAATGCTCGCCCTCCCCCTCCATCAACTTGTGGAACTGAACTGGGGCTGGCTGGTATCTTACTCTCACCCACCACTGTCCCTTGTGATCCCTGTGACTTTCTGGTCTCCAAGACCCTGCACTTTGGATGCACCTCGTGTCCTTTCATGGTTGCATGGGGGTGTCATGGAGGGCTGCAGAGGTACACCCTCATTTACCCTCTGACATATTCAGAAAAGTCAGCTTGGCACAAGGCTGTCATTTCAGAGATGTGTCTTTTATTAAAAAAGACGTAAGGCTGGGCGCAGCGGCTCATGCACTTTTGGAGGCCGAGGCTGGTGGATCACGAGGTCAGGAGATCCAGACCATCCTGGCTAACACGGTGAAATCCTGTCTCTACTAAAAATACAAAAAATTAGCCAGGCGTGGTGGTGGGGGCCTGTAGTCCCAGCTACTCGGGAGGCTGAGGCAGGAGAATGGCGTGAACCTGGGAGGTGGAGCTTGCAGTGAGCTGAGATGGCGCCACTGCACTCCAGCCTGGGCAACAGAGCGAGACTCCATCTCAAAAAAAAAAAAAAAAAAAAAAAAAAAAGAGATTAGTTTTAGGCCGGGTACGGTGGCT
Source organism: Rhinopithecus roxellana (assembly GCF_007565055.1). Classification (NCBI taxonomy): domain Eukaryota; kingdom Metazoa; phylum Chordata; class Mammalia; order Primates; family Cercopithecidae; genus Rhinopithecus; species Rhinopithecus roxellana. The sequence goes on along the minus strand of NC_044552.1, from coordinate 177,068,746 downwards.
CACGCTTGTAATCCCAGCACTTTGAGAGACCGAGGTGGGCGGATCACGAGGTCAGGAGATCGAGATCACGGTGAAACCCCGTCTCTACTAAAAGTACAAAAAATTAGCCGAGCGTGGTGGTGGCAGGCGCCTGTAGTCCCAGAGTCCCAGCTGCTGAGGAGGCTGAGGCAGGAGAATGGCGTGAACCCGGGAGGCAGAGCTTGCAGTGAGCTGAGATTGCGCCACTGCACTCCAGCCTGGGCGACAGAGTGAGACTCTGTCTCAAAAAAAAAAAAAAAAAGACGTAATGAGTGGAAACCATTATATGTGTGTATATCTATAATATATATATTATAGAGGTGTATATCTGTCCCTTGTGATCCCTGTGACTTTCTGGTCTCCAAGACCCTGCACTTTGTGTGTGTGTGTATATATATATTATATACAATATATATATTATAGATGTGTATATCTATAATATATATATATTTTATATATATGTTTTTTTTTTTAGACAAAGCCTCGCTCTGTCGCCCAGGTTGGAGTGCAGTGGCATGATCTTGGCTCACTGCAACTTCTGCCTCCTCAGTTCAAGCGGTTCTCTTGCCTCAGCCTACCAAGTAGCTGGGACTACAGATGCGCACCACCACGGCCGACTAATCTTTTGTATTTTTAGTAGAGGTGGGGGTTTCACCGTGTTACCCAGGATGGTCTCGATCTCCTGACCTCGTGATCTGCCCACCTCAGCCTCCCAAAGTGCTGGGATTACAGAAGTGAACCACCGTGCCTAGCCACCATTTAATATTTAATAATCAAAGTTTATATTGCTATTCAAATTTGTGTCATCTTTAGGTAAACATCTCCTGACCTCCTTTCACCCTGTAAAAGAAAATTGGGGTGGCCGGGCATGGTGCCTCACACCTGTAACCCTCACACCTGTAACTTTGGGAGGCTGAGGCGGGCAGATCAACTGAGGTTAGGAGTTCAAGACTAGCCTGGCCAACATGGTGAAACCCTGTCTCTACTAAAAATACAAAAATGAGCTCGGCGTGGTGGCGCACGCCAGTAATCCCAGCTACTCAGGAGGCTGAAGTACAAGAATCACTTGAATCTTGGGAGGCAGACGTTGCAGTGAGCCAAGATTGTGCCACTGCACTCCAGTCTGGGTGACAGAGCAAGACTGTCCCAAATTAAAATAAAATAAAATATAATAAAATAAAAATAAATAAATAGATAAAAAGTTGGGGCAAGATGATCACAGCATCTTCACAGAGTTCACTCATTTGATTCTCACAATCTTATGACACAAAGCAGTTATCAACATCTTCATTTTACAAGTGTGGAAAATGCCACTGAGGTTAGAGCAATTGCCCAAAGTTCTGCAGAAAACGACTCCTTGCCGGGCGTGGTGCCTCACGCCTGTAATCCCAGCACTTTGGGAGGCTGAGGCGGGTGGATCAGCTGAGGTCAGAAGTTCGAGACTAGCCTGACCAACACAGTGAAACCCTGTCTCTACTAAAAAATACAAAGATTAGCTGGGTATGGTGGCAGGCGCCTGTAATCCCAGCTACTCGGAGGCTTAGGCAGGAGAATCTCTCGAATTCAGGAAGTGGAGGTTGCAGTGAGCTGAGATCACGCCATTGCACTCCAGCCTGGGCAACAGAGCAAGACTCCATCTCAAAAAAAAAGAAAGAAAGAAAATGACTCCTCAAGCACTGCTACACTACACATTCCCTTCCTGTATCTCTTCGGGTAGCCAAAGACGCAGAGATGACATCATATGCTCATTTAATTAAACGTTTATTCAATGAAAGGATGTATAAAAACTTACAAATTTGAGAACTCAACTATACATGAAATAGGATGATGGGATATTCAGTTTTTAACATGTACATATAGTATATCTATTAGCTATTCTCCCCTTCCCCTTCAGTCCTTACTTCTGGCTCCTGTTTTGTCCTGTGAGGCCCTTCTTTTATTGGCCTAAGGGAAGATTAATGAACAATTTTTACTGCTTTTGGGCCAATGGAGAAAATTTCAGGCATTAAAAAAGAAGGAAAGAAAGAAAAAAAACAACCAAAAACCTGAAGAATAAACACCAAAATCAAGTTTTTTCCCAAACAGCAATTAGATTTTTTGTCCTGATTTCTCTTTGCCATTTATTTTTGACGCTTCAATTAATGTTGCCAGTAAACCATCAGCATTGACTTTTTCAGTCATTAAAGTTACTACATCTTCTGGTCACAAATTCCCCTGTAAGATGAATATTCCTATATCCTTTTCCCTGCAGTATACACACTGATTTAAAAGTTAGTGTAAAACAAATTATCACTGGCAGCTGCTAGAAAATGGCATGTCATATTCTGTTCAGAAAGACAATTTATAGAATAGTACATTCAAATTTGATTTTTAGAACACATTTGTCAGAAACTCAAATACAGCATTTTGTTGTTGCTCAACTTGGAAAGAAGCCAGCAATGAGATAAGGATGTGCATTAATTCACCTGTTTATAGCAAGTACCCACACATTTTTCTCTTACAAACACACAAACTCACAGCTTGTCATGTTGTACCCAAAAATTAAGATTGCCATCACATTATTACTTTTTCTGCTTTGTTTTGTTAAAGTAGATTTCTTAACTGATGATTTTTCTTAAGTGGACATAATCTCAAAGGATGCATTCTTAAGCAAGACACCTGGAGGATGAATACTAAGAACATTTTCTTGGGTTTAAAGTTTCCCCACACCTTCTAGATTTTGCATAGTACAGAGCCCAGCTGTATCTCTAAGAAGCACGCTGTATTTTCTGACATTGTTTTTCTGAGAAGACTTTTTACCCAGGGAAAGTCATAATTTTATCTTACCAAATTGGATTCCAGTTGTTTTATTTAATACCCTTCATTAGTTCCAAGTATGCTTTTAAATAATCTAAAACCTCTCAAAATTTGAGTTTGTAAGTATAATGACCATTATCTTTCCAATATCCCCTGAATGAAAGTCGATACATTCCAGGTTTATAATGCACAAAGCCTTTACAGAGGTGGGGCTGGGATGTGGGGAAAGAGGGAAGAGGAGAAGGGAACAAGGACCTGTTTGTATCATGCCATGGAGAACTACAGTTCTGAATTCAGGGAAGGGAGGGAAGATAGTCTTTGTAAAAATGAGAGTTTTTTAAAAAGGTAAGTGACATTCAGTCTAGTAAGACAGTTTCCTGTTCCTTTTTGATGGAAGCTAACACTGGGTGGTCAGGCTCCGTTACTTCCGAGTCCCCACTGCCCAGGAGAATGGATCGCCCTTCGTCTAGGGCAAAAACGTCTGAGTTCTGGTTTTGGCATGAATGTTTAACAACCTCATTGGGAGTGGAGAATGTTTTGTCACACAAGTTGCATTTGTAGGGTTTGTTTGTTTGCACCAGCATGTTGTCCATCTGACTCCCTTCCTCAAATGTGCAGAGTTCCAGAGTCTGTTTGTCCACCATGGTGTAAGTGTCGATGCTCTGGTTGAGGCACACGTGGCGGGCAGCCTGGTTGGCCCTGCAAAAGCTTTTGTCACAAGTGCTGCACTTGAAAGGCTTCCCGGTGTGTATGTACATGTGTTCCCTCCAGTGGCTTTTCTGGATAAATTTGCGTCCACATATTGTGCACTCGTACTTCCGCCTCTTCACCTCCCTCTCCTGGTCGGCCTGCTCCAGGTTGTCAATGTCAGCAATGTCTGAGGGGGGTGGGGTTTCCGACTGCTGCTGCCCATCGATGATGGGAGAATCGGAGATGTGCTGCAGCTCACTGTCACTTATCATCCCGGCTTCAGGCACTTCCATGGCATCTTTCCCGAGGTCAGCTGCATTGCTACAGAGAGTCAGGGGGACACGGCTTTCTCCCTGGTGGCCGGATGTGAAAGGTACTCCTGTGTGGATCTGGAGGTGTTCACGTAAGCTGCTCCGGAGAGTGAAGCGCCGTCCACATAGGTGGCAGGCATAGTACTTTGGAAAGCTCCCATTCCTCTTCATGATGCTCGGCTTGACGTGGGCTATTGTGAGGGGCGCAGGCTGCTCATCAGAGGAAGATGCTTCCAGATTGGTCTCCTCCCCGGGAGGAGGGGGAGGAACAGGAGTGGAAACAAGTTCTGGAGACAGCGAGGTCTGCAGGGGATCTGAGGGAGTCATATTTGTCCGATTCACCTGGGCCAGATTTGAAGTCAGCTGGGAGAGCTGTGAGGTCTCAGGGACCTGCTCCTGGCTTATCCTGGAGGTCTGTGGCCGTGGATCTCGCCCGAGTTTTTCAGGTGCTGAAGCAATCTTGGTGGCTTGTCTCAACTGATGATCTGCAATCTGAATGCCATACAATGAAGAAGCCAGTGGGAAAACTTGGTCAGGGTGAGAAAAGGCTCCCTGGCTGGCGAGGCTGGCTTCCTGGATGAGCGGGTAAGCGTGCAGAAACTTGATGCCCTGTTCTAATCGAACCGGGTCGATGAGCTGAGGCGCCATCTTCCCAGTGTACATCAAGTGTAAGAGATAGCTGAAGATGTCAGGCTGTATATCAGTTGGTTTCAAGCGGACACACTCACTGAAAGAAACAAGTAAAAAAATCTGTGAGTAAATGCCAGTCCAGGTGTTAACATAAAGCCTGAAGAAAAAAATGAACGCTTAAAAACAAAGGAAACAAGAACACTTTCTATCCTTGATTGTTAGTAAGTTTCATGAAAATGGGATGAAATAATCAAGAGACAAAGTTCATGTTAAAGAAATGTGACATCTTAATTCATAGACTCTTAGAGCAGTTTTTCTCCTAGTAAGCTAAATTATTATTATTATTATTTTTTTGAGACGAAGTCTCGCTCTATCACCCAGGCTGGAGTGCAATGGTGCAATCTCGGCTCACTGCAACCTCTGCTTCCTGGGTTTAAGTGATTCTCCTGTCTCAGCCTCCCGAGTAGCTGGACTACAGGCGCCCTCTACCACGCCTAGTTAATTTTTGTATTTTTAGTAGAGACGGGGATTCACCATGTTGGCCAGGGTGGTCTCCAATTCCTGACTTCAAGTGATCAGCCCTCCTTGGCCTCCGAAAGTGCTGGGATTACAGGCATGAGCCACTGCGCCCGGCCAAGTTAAATTAAATATTATGTATTCTATTTTTATACAGAACTCCAGGAGTTTCTTATCAAATGCCACCATCAACATCAGCACTGCTCCTGGGCTTTACAGGGATTCTTTCTCACTTGATTGTCATTCATTCTCATTTTACAGGAAAGGATTGAATATTAGAGGGGTTAATAACCTGCTCAATATCATGTAGTTGGTAAGTGGTGGAGCTCGTAATTGAAACAATGTTTGTCTAATGCCAAAGCCACCATAGCAAGATCCTTTAGAGAATCAAAACAATCCTGTATGGTAGATAAAGTGGATTTATTTAGTCCCATTTGACAGATATGGAAACTGAGGTCCCAAAAGTTAAGTGATTTATCTAAGGCACCTAAAGCAGTTGATGATGATATTAATAACTTTAGACTCTACTCCTTTTATCATTTCCGAAACATCATCCCTGATCAAGCAGCAGTAATGAAGAGGTTCCCAAGAACTCTTCTCAGTAGTAACAAATTCTAAAGCATCATTAGAAATCAATGAGATCTACATCCACATATCACAAGGTATATGTTATCTTCCACTGAGTAGATATTCTATAGACAATGCATTTCAAATTTAAAGACAGCTTCCTTGAATGCTTTTAGAATTTATAATTTTCTTTTATTATACTACTTTTTGTATTGTAACGTTCTTTGGCCCTTTTAGCAATCATGTTCATTTTATTAACAAATATTTTCTTTTTTTTTTTTTTTGAGATGGAGCCTCTTGTCACCCAGGCTGAAGTGAAGTGGTGTGATCTCGGCTCACTGCAACCTCCGTCTCCCGGGTTCAAGTGATTCTCCTGCCTCAGTGTCCCGAGTAGCTGGGATTACAGGCATGTGCCACCACACCTGGCTAATTTTTGTAGTTTTCGTAGAGACAGGGTTTTGCCATGTTGGCCAGGCTGGCCTCGAACTCCTGACCTCAGATGATCCACCCACTTTGGCCTCCCAAAGTGCTGGGATTACAGGTGTGAGCCATTGCACCTGGCCAATATTTTCAATATACTAAAATATTAACAGCATACCATGCTCTTCTAAATTTAACATTTTCATTCCATTAAAAAATAGTAAAACCGGACGCAGTGGCTCATGCCTGTAATCCCAGCACTTTGGGAAGCCAAGGAGGGTGGATCACCTGAGGTCAGGCATTCAAGACCAGCCTGGCCAACATGGCGAAACTCTGTCTCTACTAAAAAATACAAAAATTAGCTGGGCATGGTGGTGGGCGCCTGTAATCCCAGCTACTTGGGAGGCTGAGGCAGGAGAATTACTTGAAACCGGGAGGCGGAGGTAGCAGTGAGCTGAGATCACACCACTGCACTCCAGTCTGGGTGACAGAAGGAGACTCTGTCTCAAAAAAAAAAAAAAGAAAAAAAAAATTAAAAAAAAAGCGATTTAAGCAGAAATCTGTAGCAAAACAGATTTTACTAATTACTGTGCTGCTATAAATACTGTGACATCTTAATCAATACTTGAAATACTGTGTATTTCAAGAAGGCTACGTAGAAATAATCATGTGAAAAATATCTGATTACAAAATACGAAAGTAAAAAAATCAAGCATAAAAACTGGCATCCCTTTGATAGCATAAAGGGAAGAGTAGATGTGACTCTGTTTTTCTTTTCTTTAAAAAAGATACACAGGGTTGGGCATGATGGCTCACGCATGTAATCCCAGCACTTTGGAAGGCCAAGGCAGGCGGATCACTTGAGGTCAGGAGTTCGAGACCAGCCTGGCTAATATGGTGAAACCCTGTTTCTACTAAAAATACAAAAAACTTAGCAGGGCATGGTGGTGCACACTTGTAATCCCAGCTACTCAGGAGACTGAGGCAGGAGAATCGCTTGAACATGGGAGGCAGAGGTCGCAGTGAGACGAGATCAAGCCATTGCACTCCCGCTTGGGCAACAAGAGTGAAACTCTGTCTCAGACAAAACAAAACAAGTGGTTGGGCGTGGTAGCTCATGCCTGTAATCCCAGCATTTTGGGAGGCCAAGACGGGTGGACCATGAAGTCAGGAGTTTGAGACCAGCCTGGTCAATATGGTGAAACCCCCCTCTCTACTAAAAATACAAAAAAAATTAGCCAGGTGTGGTGGCGCAGGCCTGTAATCCCAGCTACTCAGGAGATTGAGCCAGGAGAATTGCTTGAAGCTGGGAGATGGAGGCTGCAGTGAGCCAAGATCGTGCCACTGCATTCCAGCCTGGGTGACATAGCGAGACCCCGTCTCAAAAAACAAAAACAAAAACAAAACAAAACAAAAATGAAAAAGATACACAGATCATTCATATTTTTATTTAGAGTCCTTTCATATTCCTTTAAATAGGAATGCAAATACAGGTAGTCTTTGGATGGCTTCCAACAATACCATGTGTATACTGCAAAACATTTAGACGCCCTAGGGAAGTTCAATATTCAAAACAGAGCTTTAGGCATTATGTGTGCTGAAGAATTTACTAATGTAAACAATCAATTCCCAAGTGAAGAAATGACTAGGGGAAACTTTTCCAGGATCAGGCAGAGAGGAATTGGGAAACCAAAGGCCTTAGAGATGTAAGTTACACCCTCTCCTCTGCTGAGACGAAACATTCCTCAAGGGAGAAAGAGGGGTAGACTAGGGAGCCTGTAGTTGACTCTCTTCCCCCTCAGAAAAGGAAGGATGGGGCCAGGCACCTTGGCTCATGCCTGTATTCGCAGTGTTTTGGGAGGATTATCTGAGCTCAGTAGCTCAAGACCAGCCCCGGGCAACATGGCGACACCATCTCTACAAATAAATGGGGAGAAAAAAAAAAAAAAAAAAAGGCCAGCCTGGGCAACATGGTGAAACCCTGTCTCTAAAAAAAAAAAAAATACGGCCGGGCGCAGTGGCTCAAGCCTGTAATCCCAGCACTTTGGGAGGCCGAGACGGGCGGATCACGAGATCAGGAGATCAAGACCATCCTAGCTAACCTGGTGAAACCCCGTCTCTACTAAAAAAATACAAAAAACTAGCCGGGCGAGGTGGCGGGTGCCTATAGTCCCAGCTACTCGGGAGGCTGAGGCAGGAGAACGGCGTAAACCCGGGAGGCGGAGCTTGCAGTAAGCTGAGATCTGGCCACTGCACTCCAGCCTGGGCGACAAAGCGAGACTCCAGCTCAAAAAAAAAAAACAAAAAACCAAAAATTAGCTGGGTGTAATGGCATGTGCCTGTAGTTTCAGCTACTTGCACTGAGGCAGGAGGATGGCTTGAGCCCAGGAAGTCAAGGCTGAGGTTTCAGTGACCTGTGGCCATGACTGTGCCACTGCACTCCAGCTGGGGTGACAGAGTGAGGACCCTCTTTCAGAAAAAAAAAAAAAAAAAAAAAAAAGGAAAGGTAGAAATCCAAAGAAGGCTTTGATTTTAGCATTCATGAAAGGTCCTACCCAGCAGAGTCCCTTTCCAGAACTACTTTGGTGTTTTTTTTGTTTGTTTGTTTGTTTTTTGAGACAGAGTCTCGCTCTGTCGCCCAGGCTGCAGTGCAGTGGCGCGATCTCAGCTCACTGCAAGCTCTGCCTTCCGGTTCACACCACTCTCCTGCCTCAGCCTCCAGAGTAGCTGGGACTACAGGTGCCTGCCACCATACCCGGCTAATTTATTTGATCCGCTGGCCTTGGCCTCCCAAAGTGTTGGGATTACAGGCGTGAGCCACCGTGCCTGGCAACTTTGGTATTTTTTGTTTTGTTTTGAAACAGAGTCTCACTCTGTTGCCAGGCTGGAGTGCAGTGGCACGATCTCGGCTCGCTGCACCCTCTGGCCCCAGGTTCAAGCGATTCTCCTTCCTCAGCCTCCCGAGTAGCTGGGATTACAGGTGCGTGCCACCAGGCCTGGCTCGTTTTTGTATATTTAGTAGAGATGGGGTTTTGCCATGTTGGCCAGGCTGGTCTCAAACTCCTGACCTCAGGTGATCCGCCCTCCTCGGCCTCCCAAAGTGATGAGATTACAGGTGTGAGCCACTGCGCCCGGCCATTTTTCTTTTTTTTTTAATTTTTATTTTGAGTCGAAATCTTGCTCTGCTGCCTAGGCTGGAGTGCAGTGGCACGATTTTGGTTCACTGTAACCTCTGCCTCCCAGGTTCAAGTGATTCTCCTGCCTCAGCCTCCCAAGTAGCTGGGATTACAGGTGCCCGCCACCAGGCCCAGCTAATTTTTGTATTCTTTTAGTAGAAACAGGGTTTCACTGTGTTGGCCAGGCTGGTCTTGAACTCCTGACCTCAAGTGATCTGCCCACCTTGGCCTCCCAAAGTGCTAGGATTACAGGCGAGAGCCAACATGCCTGGCTGATTTTGGTGTAAATTTTGTAATTCTTTTTTTTTTTTTTGAGACGGAGTCTCGCTCTGTCGCCCGGGCTGGAGTGCAGTGGCCGGATCTCCGCTCACTGCAAACTCCGCCTCCCGGGTTCACGCCATTCTCCTGCCTCAGCCTCCTGAGTAGCTGGGACTACAGGCGCCCGCCACCTCGCCCGGCTAGTTTTTTGTATTTTTTTAGTAGAGACGGGGTTTCACCAGGTTAGCTAGGATGGTCTTGATCTCCTGATCTCGTGATCCGCCCGTCTCGGCCTCCCAAAGTGCTGGGATTACAGGCTTGAGCCACCGCGCCCGGCCAAATTTTGTAATTCTTTTCTCATTCATTGTTGGATAGGCTGTCTTGTCTATCACTTATGAATTGTGACTCAACAGTAAGTCTCTCAAATTTGAAAGAACTATGTACAGTCTCAGACGGCAAAAAAAGGACACAGCTGGGGAAACCTTGGCCCACACTTTAGGCAGGCCTGGAGGAAGGACTCCAAGGGGCCAGGGAAACAAAGTGGCAAGTCCCTGGGGTTTACAGCCGGGGATGTAAGGGCCCAAGGAGGTCTCCAAACACCAATTTATTTTGATTAAAAAAAATTTTTTTTAAAGAGAGGAGGTCTTGCTCTGTAGGCCCAGGCTGGAGTGCAGTGGCACGATCATAGCTGACTGCAGCCTCAGCCTCCTGAGTAGCTTGGACTATAGATAGGCACATGCCACTACACCCAGCTAATTTTTAAACTTCTGTAGAGACAGGATCTCACCATCTTGCCCAGATTGGTCTTGAACTCCTGGACTCAAGAAATGCTCCTGCCTCAGTCTCCCAAAGAGTTGTGATTACAGGTGTGAGCCACTGCATGCAGGCTTAAAAAAAATTTTTTTTAAAAAAAGTAGAAGCACATGTGCACACATACACTTAAAAAACAGGTGGAGGCCGGGCGTGGTGGCTCATGCCTATAATCCCAGCACTTTGGGAGGCCGAGGGGGGTGGACCACCTGAGGTCAGGTGTTTAAGACCAGCCTGGCCAACATGGCAAAACCCTGTCTCTACTAAAAATACAAAAATTAGCCGGGCATGGGCGCGGGCAGCTGTAATCCCAGCTACTGGGATTGCACTCCAGCCTGGGCGACAAGAGCGAGACTCCGTCTCAAAACAAACAAACAAAAACAGGTGGGATTTTTCAAAGCTCCTTAACGCACATTTCAGCCATCTGCATCCCTGACTGCTTTTATTCCCGGGCAGCTTGACCTCTGCCAATCACTCAGCTCACTATGCACCAGACTTTGGTCTTTTCCCAGTCCTTTGGAAAGGATATATAGTCCTCTATAATATACTTACATATAAGTAGTTTCCAGATATGTTTGACATAACATTTTTTTGTTTTGTTTTGAGATGGAGTTTCACTCTTGTTGCCCAGTCTGGAGTGTAGTGGCACGATCTCGGCTCACTGCAACCTCCTCCTCCTGGGTTCAAGCGATTCTCCTGCCTCAGTCTCCTGAGTAGCTGGGATTACAATACAGGTGCACACCATGATGCCCGGCTAATTTTTGTATTTTTAGTAGGGATAGATTTTCACCATGTTGGCCAGGCTGGTTGACATGCTTTTATGCAGGATAAAGATAAATATAGTTTTACTACAGCTATAAGCCCTTTGGTATAAACTTCCATAGTAATTTCCATTTTCAATTATTCCTTCACTAGAATTTTAAAAGCAATGATAGGCTTAAACAACTTTAAAAATAAGGATTTTTGAATAGCATTAGCATCATCAGAAGGTTGTACTTAGAAAGGCCTCTCCCTCAATGGTTTTATTTTTGATAGTTGAAAATCTGTAGTTGTCTGTGATTTAAACATACCACTCAGAGTTGCAGACATAAGACAGGGACATCTAGTGGTAACTACAGCCAGAAATCTCCCTTGGAGTCAAACTTGAAAAAATTGACTCAGTCTATTCTCAGTCTATGACTGAGTAGCCGGGCGGCAGTGCTGTGCCCCACAGAGGAGGTGCTAGTTGAAAATTATGCCCCTGGCCTTCATCCTGAGTTTGCCTTGCCTCAAGGAGCTTGAATTCTGTACTAGGAGGCGGCAAAGCTGGCCACTAGGCATGTGTCACCTCTGGTGCAGTAATACACACTGTTGCTTTACACTGTTGTATTACACAAATATCACAACGCCTTGTTAGAAAGGCATTTATTTACTGCCCTATACTTAAAGGTGGGTTTGTTGCATTGAATTAAAACTCATTATGTAGCATTCTTGCACTCCTCAAGATTAAAACTGCCTCCTTTTCAATACCATTGAATTCACCGTGTTGAGACTGTCCAGTACAAAACCTAGTGTCCTAGTGTCCAAAACCCACACTAGGCCTGAAGTCTCTGACACATGAGTTAAAGGGAGCATCCTTAGTGTTGCCAGATGAGCCACCCCTCCTGGGTTATTCTGCAGTTGTCCCATCTGCTCCTCCAGACACTGATCAAGTAGCTATTCTATTGTGTGCAAATACCTCAGCCATACTGGGTGGTGTTTGCAATGATTTGTAAAACCCAGTCCCTGCCCTCAAGAAACTTACAAGTGAAGAAGGGGGCTAAGTATACAAATAACAACAACATAGGGGAAAGGTGCATATTTGCACTCTTGTACATGTGCACTCTTATAAAGGAGCACAATTAAAGTGTTATGAGCCATGAGCGAGGACATGGTCACTGTCATTTGTTTTGTTTCACTTGACTGGGAGGGGTCATACAAGAGGTGCTGCATGAGCTGGGACTCAGGGAGTGGGCAGGATACCAGCAAAATGTGGTCCAGGTGAGCTGAAGCCATGAAAGTAGATCTGGTTAAGGTGAAGATGAGGGGTGGGGTGTCCCAGAGGGCCCAGTTGCAGATGAGGCTAGAAGGAGGTTGGGTTCCATGCCTGTGGGGCCTTGGATGACAGAATAAGGAGCCTGTGTGTTATTTTAATATCACCGGGCATCCCTGAGGTTTCTGATCCAAGGAATAACGCAGTATAGCAGGTTTCTCATCAAACACTACAGTCAAAGCAGTGTTTGGAAATACGAATCTGACAGTAATGTGGAAAATGGGTGATGAGGTAATGGAAGTGAGAAAGGAAAAGAAGTGACAAATGTGAAAGGTAATTTGAAGAAAACATGATTTGGGGACTGATAAGATGTGATTCAAAAGAGTTAAGCTTGGGATACTTGAAGATAAGAAAATAGGCAGGAGGAACTTCGGAGAGGGCCTAATTCAGTACATCCTCAAAGACGCAAAAGGAGATACTCAACTCGAAATGCCCAGCATACAGCCTGAGGCCTTGGGAATAGAGTTCTGGAGACAGAACAGTCAAGGCCAGAGCTATAAACTGAAGTTTCCAGCAGAAGCGAGATCTAGGAAAAAGACACACACCCATAGGAAGAGTGCAAAAGACAAAATTCACCAAAGGCCCAGGTTTAGAGGGCAGAAAAACAAGAGATATTCAGCTATAAAAATGCAGACGACAACCACTTAAGAAGGAAGCAAACAAGAGCAGATGCTGGAGGACAGGATGCTAGAAGGCTGAGAGAAGGGCAGTGGTTTTGATGAGGGGTGACCTTAGAGAAAAGACTGCAGTAGAGTGAAGGAGGGGAGGAAACCACAGCGCACACTGATAGGAAGAGTGTGGGATAAGGAGAGTGCAGGCGAGGACCTCGATTACCCTTTTAAGGGCTTTCATAGTAAAGTGAAGGAGAAGCGGCACCGTAACTCAGGCAGACAGCAGTGTCAAGGATGTGCTGATCCCACATGGGCTGGGGGCAGGGTAGGGGGCGTATGAAAACAGATAAAATAAAAAGAACAGAATAAAAATTGAGGAGTGGGATCTCGCAGCATGAGGGAGGGAGGGAGATCATTTTCCAGAGACACCGAGAGGCCCTTTTCTCAAGATAGGAGAGATGAAAAGAAAGAAACTAAGCAAAGATAGAGATGTTTTCAGATAGAAAAGAGGGGAACTGGAGAAATTCATGCCCTCAAGCTTCTTGTTAGAGGAGGAGACAAGAATAAATGCTGAAAGTCAGGGGGATACTCAGAGGACTGGGGCTGGAGGAATGAGAGGCAGGGCTTAGATAATGAGTCCAGAAAAGATTACTGCTGGAAGGCTTCACTGAGGTTGGGGAGCTGGCTTTATAATGGACCTGATCTTGCATGTCCTGGTCATGCAGGTGATACCCAGCGAGGGCATCTGGAGGTGGAGGGACTGCGTAGAGCTGGCAGGTCCAGTGATTCTCAAGTGCTACTGAAAGCACACATAACAAGAAGGTAGGGGGCGAGTGAGGCCACAAGGGAGCAGGTCAGCTAGGAGCTAGGAGAGGTAGAGAGACCCATGGTCTTGATGAGGGCCAGGGATAGGGAGGTTAAGAAGTCTACAGTCATTAGGTTATTAGCAACCACTTTAGTTACCTGGTCTGATGGACAAACAACATCTTAAAGTAATTGGAGAATGAAGCAAGAACTGATTTGTGTGCCTTGAAGTATACATCGCCGATTGCAACCGTGCAGTCACACAGGAAACCAAACTCTCGCTGAGCGTTTAACTGTTGCAGGAGAATAAGTCCATGGTTGGCCAAATCCATTTTTTAAAAAATCTGCAAAGCAAACAATTTTATTTTTAAGAAGGTGATTCACAAATAAGAATGTGTCCTTTATAGTCACCAACAGTCATATCATAGCTAACATGTCATCATAGCTAATGTGTCAGGCACTGCTAAAAACGTTACATAGATTAACTCATTTAGTCTTCCTAACAGTCCTCTGAAGTAATTATGTCATTCCGCTTTTTTTTTTAAACAAATGATGTCATTTAAAGTAAATCAGGGAATTACGTGATTTGCCCAAGCTCACACAGATGGTAATGGAGAAGCCAGGAAATGAACTCAGGTGGTCTGCCTTTAAGCATCAAGTCCTGGAGACAGACAGCAAATATCTTGGACCATCGAGTCTTTTAGTTTAAATTTCAAATGCAAATGAAGTCTTTTAGTGTAAGATTCCAAATGGAAATTCTAATGATGCATCAGAGTTTGTCAATTCTTCCGCAGAGATAGATAAATTAAGGTGTTGGGGTGGGGTCCCAGCAGGGCAGGGTGAGAATCAATAAGTCTGAGGGTCAATAGTCCAGCTCCTGCTGTGTGCGCCTGCTGGTGATGTAACAGCCCCATCACCCCTGACCCTTAACACTTACGGAGGAAGTGGGGTTGGGGCTGTGCATCCTTCCTTGTGGAGAAGGAAATGGGTTTTGAGACATCTAAGTAATTTGCCCCAGGCCTTCTAGCCAAAAGGTGGGAGGATCAAAATTTAAATGTGAATGTTCTGATTTCAAATTCTGTGATTTTCATTATTCACACTTGACCCTAGCAAACCCCGCTGGTCTGAGTCTATTTATAATAAAGAGGCTGCCTGACACCTGACATTGCCTGGTTCATCAAATCTCTAGACTGCTCCTTTTCTACAAAGAGCATTTATAAAAGCCCATTACACACACACCAACATTATATTTAACGTTATACTTAATGGTAAGGAAGGCGGAATTTCTTCTTCATAAGATTGGGAACAAGGCAAAGATGTCCCCTCTCGATATTCAACATAGCACTGGAAGTACTAGCTCATGCAACAAAGCAAGACAGGAAATAAAAAGCATACAGAAGAAAAAGGAAAAAATAAAATTGTCACTATTTGCAGATGACACGATTGTAACACAGAAAGTCCCAAGGCATCTATTAAAAAACAAAACAAAAAAACCTTGTAGAACTAATAAACGAGTTTGGCAAGTCACAAACATATAAAAAAAATCAACTGTAATTCTGTATACTAGCAATGAACATGTGGACTGAATTAAAAAGATAATACCACTTAAAATCATTCAAAAAATGAAATATATGGGTGTAAATCTAACAAAACATGTGCAGGACTTGCATGTTGAAAACTATAAAACATTGATTAAAGAAATAAAAGATCTAAATAAACAGATATGCTATGATTATGGATAGGAAGACTCAACATGGTAAATATATCAATTTCCCCAAATTGACATATAGGTTTGATGCAATTCCTATAAAAATCCCAGCAAGATTTTTTTGTAGATATACACAAAATTATTCTAAAATGTACATGTAAAAGCAAAGGAACTAGAATAGCTAAAATTATATATATGTATGTGTGTGTGTATGCATATATATATATATATATATATATATAGACAAACTTCTCACTCTTGTTGCAGGCAGGAGTGCAGTGTCACAATCTCAGCTCACTGCAACCTCCATCTCCTGCGTTCAAGCAATTCTCCTCCCTCAGCCTCCCTGGGGTAGCTGGGATTACAGGCACGCACCACCAAGCCCGGCTAAGTTTTTTGTATTTTTAGTAGAGACGGAGTTTCA
Source organism: Rhinopithecus roxellana (assembly GCF_007565055.1). Taxonomy (NCBI): domain Eukaryota; kingdom Metazoa; phylum Chordata; class Mammalia; order Primates; family Cercopithecidae; genus Rhinopithecus; species Rhinopithecus roxellana. Next base: position 177,052,936 of record NC_044552.1, on the reverse strand, counting down.
CCATGTTGGCTAGGCTGGCCTCGAATTCCTGACCTCAGGTGATCCACCCGCCTCGGCCTCCCAAAGTGCTGGGATTACAGGTGTGAGCAACCACACCTGGCCTAAAATAATTTTTAAAAAAGAACCACAAAGTGGGAGAAACCAGTCCACCCAATTTCAAAATGCAGTATATTGCTATAGCATTCAAGACTGTGTGGGTATTGGCAGAGGGACAGGCAAGTGAATCAATGGAACAAAATTGTGAACCCAGAAGTAGACACACACAAATATGTACGACTGATTATTGACAAAGGCACAAAAGCAACTCAGAGGAGGAAGAATAAGCTTTTCAACAAATGGTGCAGGATCAACTAGACTTCCACAGGCAAAAAAGAAAAAAGAAGAAGAACCTGGACACTTAAGTCTCATATTTTATATAATAAAAATCAACTCAAAATGGATAATGAACTTAAATGTAAAACACAAAACTATAAAACTTTTGGAAAAAACATGTAAGAAAATCTAAAATCTAGGGCTAGTCAAAGAGCTTTTACGCTTGACATCAAAAGCAGAATCCTTAAAACGAGAACTTGATAAACTGGACTTCATTAAAATTAAAAACTTTTGCTCTCTGAAAGACCTTACTGAGAGGATGAAAACACAAGCTCAAAGACTAGGAGTCAGTATTTGAAAACTTTTGCAAACTAGTCCTTTGACAAAGGATTAGTATCTGGAATATATAAAGAATTTTGAAAACTCAACAGTAAAAAAAAAAATCAAATCAGAAAATATGTAATAGACTTGAAGAGACATTTCACCAAAGAGGATATACAGATGGCAAGGCAAATAAACACACGAAAAGATGTTCGAAACCACTAGCCACTAGGGAAAAGCAAATTAAAACCACAGTATCACTACGCACCTATCAGGATGGCTAAAATAAGAAACAGTCACAACACATGGTGGCAAGAGTGTGGAGAAGCTGGATCATTCATATGCTGCTGGTAGGAATGTAAAATGGTACAGTCACTCTGCAAAAGAGTTAGCAGCTTCTTAAAAAAACTAAACATGCAACTACCACATGACCCAGTAACTGTACTCCTGGATGTTTATCCCAGAGGAATGAAAACTTATGTTCACACAAAAACCTGTACGGGAATGTCCATAGCGGCTTAATTCCTAATAGTCAAAAACTAGAAACAATTCAGATGTCCTTCAATAACTGAATAAACACACTATGGTATGCTCACACACAGGGAAACTACTCAGCCATAAGAAGAAATGACCTCCTGATAACATACAACAACTTGGGTGAATTACACTCAGCGAAAAAAGCCAATCCCAAAAGATTATATACTGTATGATTACACTGATACAATAAGTATCAAAATTATGGAAATGGAGAACAGATTAGTGCTGTGGGGTGTATGGTAGCAGGTGGGCATGGCAATGGAAGGGCAACATGAGGGATCCTTGTGGTGATGGGAATGTTCTGCATGTCAAAATCCTGGCTCTGATACTATATTATAGTTTTGCAAGATGTTTCCATTAGGGGAAACTGGGTAAAGGGTATATGGGATCTCTGTACTATTTCTTGCAGCTGCATCTGAATCTGTAATGATCTCAAAATAAAGTTCAAATTTTTTTTTTTTTGAGACAGAGTTTCGCTCTTGTTGCCCAGCCTGGAGTGCAATGGCGCCAACTTGGCTCACTGTAACCTCTGCCTCCCAGGTTCAAGCAATTCTCCTGCCTCAGCCTCCTGGGTAGCTGGGATTACAGGTGCCTGCCACCATGCCCGGCTAATTTTTTTTTTTTTTTTTAAGATGGAGTCTTGCTCTGTTGCCCAGGCTGGAGTGCAGTGGTGTGATCTCAGCTCACTGACACCTCTGCCTCCTGGGTTCAAGCGATTCTCCTGCCTCAGCCTCCCAAGTAGCTGGGACTACAGGCGCCCGCCACCTTGTCCAGCTAATTTTTTGAGGATACTCTTGATCTCCTGACTTCGTGATCCACCCACTTTGGCTTCCCAAAGTGCTGGGATTACAGACGTGAGCCACCATGCCCGGCCAAATTCAATTTTTAAAAGCCTACTACACATTAATTAATTGACTAAATTTTTTAAATGTGAGGATGCTTAACTTCAGAGTTAAGAATGTACTGGAGAGAATGCACTATCAGTAAGCTTAAAAAAATTCAAAGCAGACCCACAGCAATTTTTAAAAATATTTATTTATTTATTTATTTTTAGACTAGTCAAATGCAGTAGTGAGAAGAGGGAATAAAGCAGAACAAGGCATTTGATCTGTAACCGAACAATCAATTGAGATAACTCACTACCCTTTGCACCAGCCATCCACAGCAATTCTTAATCAGCAGAGGTGCTGGAATCCCTACTCTCCCTTCCTGCTCTAGGGATGTTCAGGCAGATTCAGAAATTAACAAGTATGCCCTAAAATGGACAAACGTAATGGAATAATTCTTTAAGAGACTGATCAGGTCACAAATCAAGAATCCGGAATGTCAAATTTCATATTTTCTACCATGAGTCATATTCAAGCACAAGATAGGAGAGTCATCCAATTTTGCAAATCATTTGGGTATAAAGACCTAGACTGTTGTCTCATGCAAACAGATGGTATGGATCAGTTTCCCCACTACTTTCTGTGTATATCAGAGAAGGTGAGAGCACTCAGGTTAGGAAGCAGAGGCACAGGAAAGGCCCGAGGTTCATGATGAAAGCCAGGGAACTGCTGGGTTGCGAAAGTGACCTTACAGAGGTTACAGAGAAACATCACTCTAACCTGACCTCCACCAAGATATAACTTAGAAGCTTGTCTTCAAGGTTATTCTCTGTAAAGTGCCAGAATACTTCCTTTTCCAGCTTACTATCCTGCTTTTCTCATTAAAAAAGTATCCTCTGAGCCCCAACTGTGACATGCTTCCTGCCATGTTCTCTGACTCGGATCATGCTGATCAAATTTAGGCAGCTTGAGGTCCCACAGCTTCAGGTGTCACGCTCATCAGCAGTAGCTTCAAGTACAGGAAAACGTTATTATTTATCCCTTGATGACAATGATGAGAATTTTTTTTTTAGGGACTGCTACTATGGGCCATCATTTACATATGCTATTAATTTAATTTCACATTAATTTATTTGAGCTATTTGAAGTATTGCTACCCACATTAAAATGAGGAAATAGGGTTAGAGAGGGTAGGTGGATTGCCCAAGCTTATAGAACCAGTACATTTAATAAGTAGGCTTTAAACTGGGATTCACTTGGTTAGTTGGAACGTGCTACACGAAAGTGTGTGTGTTTAAATTAATATGATTATTTGCTGCTGCTTTTTTTTTTTTTTTTTTGAGACGGAGTCTCGCTCTGTCGCCCAGGCTGGAGTGCAGTGGCCAGATCTCAGCTCACTGCAAGCTCCGCCTCCGGGGTTCACGCCATTCTCCTGCCTCAGCCTCCCGAGTAGCTGGGACTACAGGCGCCCGCCAGGTCGCCCGGCTAGTTTTTTTTGTATTTTTAGTAGAGACGGGGTTTTACCATGTTAGCCAGGATGGTCTTGATCTCCTGACCTCGTGATCCGCCCGTCTCGGCCTCCCAAAGTGCTGGGATTACAGGCTTGAGCCACCGCGCCCGGCCTGCTGCTGCTTTTAAGTACATATACTTATTATAAAAGATTCAAATATTATGGACAGACAAAATGTGAGATTTTTCTATCCAGCACCACCCTAACTCTTTTCTCCATACTCTAGTTAATACTTGGTATTCTTTGCCAATATGGTTTTTTTACTTTGTAGGCCTTTAATGATGAAGTAAAGCTTATTTTTGTATTTATTGACCATTTGTATTTCCTTTAGTACCTCTTCATGAGCTCTGCCCATTTTCCTATTCAATTCTCTTTTTCTTATCAATTTAATAAAACCCAGCCAGGTATGGTGGCTTATGCCTCTAATCCTAACACTTGGGGAGGCCAAGGTGGGAGGACTGCCCAAGCCCAGGAGTTCAAGACTAGCCTGGGCAACATGGAGCGACCCCCATCTCTACAAAAAAATTTTTAAAAAGCCAGGGATGGTGGCACACACCTGTGGTCCCAGCTAGAAGCTCCCACTCCAGAAGCTGAAGTGGGAGGATCACCTGAGCCCAGGGGATTGAGGCTGCACGCAGTGAGCTGTGTTAGCGCCACTGCACACTAGCCTGGGAAACAGAGTGAGACCCTGTCTTAAAAAAACAAAAACAAAAACAAAAACAAAAACCTTTTAAACTCTTTGTATATAAGGAAAATAGGCCCTGTGTCACATATGTTGCTAATAATTTTCTCACTTCCTTTGCATCTGTTTATAGAGATTTTGACAAATACAATTTTATGTTTTAATGCCATGAAATTTGTTAATGTTTTATAGGAGGATTTTGAGGTTTTGGTTTTTACATGAATGGGTATATATTATTTCCTTCGATATAGCAAACTATATGGCTCCCTCTCTTTCCATAAACAGACTAACATAAGCATTCTATTCAGACCGTAAGAATGAAGCCATGATAGAACGCTCAATGTTTTTTAAGGGAGTCTACCAGTTATTTTAGAATCTCAATTTAGGAATTTAAGGGAGTCTACTAGTTATTTTAGAATGTCAATTTAGGAACATCTCCTAGATCAGGAAACACACTGAACATAAGTATTCAAATACAGAGGAAAGAATACATGTGCATGACTCAGAGAAATGAAAAAGAAAAAGAAAAAGCAGAAAAACGGAACAAGTTGCATGTTCAAAATTCACAAGGGGGAATATTCACACAGATTAACTTGAAAAAAATTTTATTTTGGAGACCAAAAAACCTTTCTCAAAAAGAAAACCAAAACCAAAACCCCTAGACTGTTCCATATGTGAACTGCCTGAGGAAATGGGGCAAAAAGGTAGAGAAGGTACTATGGGCTACACTCTGGCCCCCGCCCAGCGACAGTACTGGCTTTTCTTAAATCTTTCTTTCCTCTTTTCTCATCACGGCCTCCCTTCATACTCATTTCCATGAGGCTTAACTGGCCCAAAATATACCAGCTAGGGCCCTGGTATCCTCGTGGATGGCTTGGCTGAGGCCGCCCCTCTTTTGTGGGAATGGCTGCCTGCTCTTCCCACCTCCAAGCCAGCTCCCGCCCCACTCTGCTTACCAAGGTCACCAAGGACCTTGTTCCCCAGCCTCAGGGACTCAGTGGCTTACTCAGCCTTTTGGCGGCATTTTGTATTCTTCCTCCCGCTTTGATAAATCTTTGGTCTCTGGTTTTCAGGCTACTGCTCTCTGGTTTTTGACTCACCACAGGCTGTTCTATTTTAATCTCCATCCAGGGTTCCTCTTGCTGGTCTCCTCTGCGCCTGGTCCCCAGCCCACTCCTCATTCTGCAGCCTCTCTTTGGTGATCTCTTTCACTTCCCCTTGGCTGTTCCCCAGGAACCTTAAACTTGATTTAGGTAAAACTCAACTCACTTCCTCCCTGTCCTCTCACTGCCATTTACCCAAAAAGACAATAAAAACCAGGTACACAAATCTGCTCCTTCCGTATTCCCTGGCTCAGTGCAGGGTCCCATTTCCACTCTCTGACCAAGCCAGAAATCTCAATTCATCCTCAGACCTCCCCATTGTCTTACTCCTCACATCAGCCCCCAACTGCCATTAATTGAAACTCTTTACCTTCCTGTCACACCTTAGCCTCACCTCCCAACTCATCTGTCCATCTCCAGTTCTGGCCTCCTTCATGTATCCACCACACAATAGCCAGAATGACCTTTCGAAAGGGCAAACCTGATGTCACCTGCTTAAAATCCTTCTGTGGGTTGGGCACAGTGGCTTATGCCTGTAATCCCAGCACTTTGGGAGGCTGAGGCGGGCAGATCACCTGAGGTCAGGAGTTTGAGACCAGCCTGGCCAACATGGTGAAACTCCTTCTCTACAAAAAATACAAAAATTAGCCTGGCATGGTGGCGAGTGCCTGTAATCCCAGCTACTCGAGAGGCTGAGGCAGGAGAATCGCTTAAACCTGGGAAGTGGAAGTTGCAGTGAGCTGAGATCATGCCACTGCACTCTAGTGTGGGTGACAGAGTGAGACTCCATCTTAAAAATAAATAAATAAATAAATAAATAAATAAATAAATAAATAAAATCCTCCTGTGGTTCATTACTGCCATTAGGATAAAATCCCAGTGCTGCTGCACCTCTTCCAGACTGCTGCACCATCTAACAGTTGCTTACTCTGCATCCCATACTCTGGTGCTAATGTAAACTAATGCTTTCCAGGCTTTCTGATTTCACAGACCTACTAAAAACAACAAACCTTCAAACTAAGGTCCAACATTGCTCCCCCTATTTTGCCAGCAAAGACATGAAACATTCACAAACCTGGTAGGCTTTTACACATAAATACATAGAAATGACACAATGTCAGTATTATCCTCCCAGAGGAAGGACAGGTGGCACTATATTCAATGCAGTCATACCTTGCTTAACAAGAGACACGTTCTGAGAAATGCATCGTCAGGCAATTTTGTCATTGTGCGAACATCATAAAGGTACTTCCACAAACCTAGTTGGTATAGCCTACTACACAGGCCTAGGCAATCTATTGCTCCTAGGTTACAAACCTGGACAGCATGTTACTGTACTGTAGGCAATTGTAACACAATGGTAAGTATTTGTGTATCGAAACAGTTAAACACAAAAAACGTACATAAATATATGGTGTTATAGTCTTATGGGACCATTGTTGTATACATGGTCTTTCATCGACCGAATTTATTATGGGTACATGACTATGTATGAAAATATATTTTTCTTATCTTTTTTTTTTTTTTTTTTTTTTTTTTTGAGGCGGAGTCTCGCTCTGTCGCCCAGGCTGGAGTGCAGTGGCCTGATCTCAGCTCACTGCAAGCTCCGCCTCCCGGGTTTACGCCATTCTCCTGCCTCAGCCTCCTGAGTAGCTGGGACCACAGGCGCCCGCCACCTCGCCCGGCTAGTTTTTTGTATTTTTTAGTAGAGACGGGGTTTCACCATGTTAGCCAGGATGGTCTCGATCTCCTGACCTCGTGATCCGCCCGTCTCGGCCTCCCAAAGTGCTGGGATTACAGGCTTGAGCCACCGCGCCCGGCATCTTTTTTCTTGAGATGGAGTTTCGCTCTTGTTGCCCAGGCTGGCGTGCAGTGGTGCAATCTTGGCTCACTATAACCTCTGCCTCCCAGGTTCAAGCAATTATCCTGCCTCAGCCTCTAGAGTAGCTGGGATTATGGGCATGAGCCACGATCCACCTGCCTCGGCCTCTTTTTTTTTTTTGAGACAGAGTTTCGCTCTCGTTGCCCAGGCTAGAGTGAAATGGCGTGCATTCTCGGCTCACTGCAACCTCCACCTACCGGCTTAATATTTTTCTAATGCAAACAAATTACAACATAAAATGTTACTGTAATACATTAAATTGTATTTAATTTTTTTTTTTAAGATGGAGTCTTGCTCTGTTGCCCAGGCTGGAGTGCAGTGGTGTGATATTGGCTCACTTCAACTTCCGCCTCCTGGGTTCAAGCAATTCTCTGCCTCGGTCTCTCGATTATAGGTGCCGACCACCACGCCTGGCTAATTTTTGTACTTTCAGTAGAGACGGGGTTTCATCATGTTGGCCAGGCTGGTCTTGAACTCCTGACTTCGTGATCCACCCGCCTTGGCCTCCCAAAGTGCTGGGATTACAGGTATAAGCCACCACACCAAGCCTGTATCTAATTTTTTATATGGGGTCTTGCTATGTCGCTCAGGCTGGTCTTGAACTCCTGGGTTCAAGTGATCCTCCTGCCTCAGCCTCCTGAGTAGCTGGGACTAGAAATGCATGTCACATTGCCCAGCTAATTATTTTCTTGATACGCGACTGTCAGTTTGGTGATCTCTACGAATGGATCATCAAGGGTCCAGCTTGTTTTGAAATACAAGCATTACTAAAAATTCAGTTTCATTTGAATATATTGATAATGGAGACAAAATGAGGTTATTTCACTTACTTTGGGACTTCTGGATAAGCTAAGCTAAGCTAAGGAATGGCAGTTTCGTCTCCCAGAGGTCCTGAACACCCTGGTGATGATTTGGCTCCTGACAGCGTACAATACTTACTGCTCAAAGGCTTCACTCTCAAGGCTGGGCAGCTTGGCAGCCTGAGCTCTAAAGGGTTAGGGGAGAGGGGTCGCATCTGTACACAGGCTTCGAACCTCTACTCTAGGATTTTGAATATGCTGCTTTCAGAGGAACATGAGACGAACAGACAGACACACTCACTCACACACATACACACACCCCTGCCCCTCATGTTCTCCTTGCCCTGGTGCATCTGTGAACGAGCCAGTTTATACACATTGCCTGATGCTTCTGGAAAGCTGGCAACAAATCTTCCTTATCATTTACTATTTTATCCCAGTGCCTTGCATATGGCCTAGGGTTTAGTATTTGTTAAGTAAACTAATAAGCAGATGCTCCAGGAGGAGAAGAGTGCTGAGTTCCAGTCAAGGCTCTGCCTCTCACCAGCTGGGTGACTGGGGGTAGAAGTTGAGTTTCTAGTTATCCTAGATTGACCTAAAAAATTCTCATCAATTTAACACCTGCTATGTTTTGGAATAATTTTTCAATTTAAAAATACTACCTTGTGTTTCTTCATGCTAACAATTAATTTCTGAATAGTGCTTCATAATTCACAATAACCCTGAAGGGTAAAGAGCCAGAGAAAAGGAGGATGGAGACAGACGTCATGTTAATGATTTTGGTCCATATCTTAAAAACAATGGGAAGCCACCCAAGGGGATTTTAAGCACGATGACTTGATAAGATCTCTACAACATAGAGACTGCAGAACTAATCAAACTGGGGAGGAGGGGGTAACAAGCGGGTAAGTGAAGACCTGCTGGACAATGGTCTAGAGGGGACAACTGCTAGTGGTCTACAAAAGAGATAATGGACTCAGGTGGTACTGAGGAAGATGGAGGAAATTGGCAGGAGTCAAAAGATATTTAGAAGACAAAAAAAAAAAAAAAACAACAGACCTGGTTGATGAGTCAGATGAAGGAGAATGGAGCAGATCAAAATGTCCAGGAAGACTTCCTAGACTTCTTATTTGTATAACTGGATAGATCTTGGTGCTCTCCAACAGGAGGGAACACAGGGCAAATACCCAGTTTGGTGGGAAGGGCAAGAAGTTAGGTTCACACATGTTGGGTTTGAGATACTTTTGAGATAACCAAGTGGAGATGCAGAGTATATGTTGGTTACACTGGTCTGGAGCTTGGAAGTCCTGACTGTGATTTGTCTGAGTCTTCAGAAAAGCCATGTCCTTAAATCACTACACTGTAGTTGAGAGAGGTTAAAATTGTCAACAAATAGAGTCAGGATTGAACTCTGGTCTTCTGGGCATACAGTTCATGTTGTCTCCACTCTACTACCTTGCTCTACAGAGCATTCCTAAAAGTTCTTCCTGATCCCAGTCACAAAGGGCCGAAAATCAAGACATGAAACTGAAGACCTATGTAAAATCCCCAACCATTTAACACTGTAAATGAACTTAAAAAAAACCCCCAACTAAATAAAAAACAAGTCATTTGTCTTTTCTAAATTAGAATAGTAAGCTGAAAGGAACTGAAGAAAAGTAGCACTGGAGAGAGGAGGCAGTGCCTATAAATGGGTTTTCATGGAATGCCTTCTTTCTGTATGTGTACAAAGTTTTTACTTTTCTTAACTAAATTCATAGACTATAGGACATACTCATGTTGAAAAAATAAAAAACATTTCCGAAAGCCAAATACAAATGACCTTTTAGATTATTTAATGCTTTGGTTTTCATTGTCACCACTGTTTCCTACTTGATAATGGGACACTGACCACCTAGCTGTCACTTGCTTTCAGCTTCCATCACAGAGCACATGTGGGCTGATCCGTAAGCAAGTCACTCATCCTTTTGGAGGTGCAGAAGAATGGGGCACATACAATTATGTTATATTTTGACAATATAAGTTCCTCCTTCATTTTCAGTATAACAACAGGACACCAAAACAGCTTTCGGAAATTGTTGATTCCGTTTTTAAAGATAATAGCTGTTCTAAGACACTAAACACCACTTACACTATCTGTTTCAAGGGCACTAAAAGGTCCTTTGAAGTCCTTGATTTTATTTAAGTGAAGCATAAATGAATATTGTAATGCAAAGGACAATCAGTAAGAGTAGAAGTATTACCCACAAGCAAGTAGTTTTGACCATTTACCAGGATGAAAAGCTGCTTTTTCAATTACTATTATTAATAATTAATATTGGAGGGCCCATGAAGTAAACCTGAAATGAGGCTGGTCATTCAAATTTTAATATATTTTAAAACTGTATTTTGAAGATAGCAAATGCATCTTATTTAGTTGTGATAATGGATTGGCATTTTTTTCTTAACATTTCCTTAGTCAACCTTCTTCCATAGTAATTAGAAAAGAGAGGGGCAAAAACTAACAGCATTTATTTACATGTTAAAAAGCATTGGATTTGTAAAATACTACTGTTTTCAATTATATTTTCCCTATGTTTACACTTAGTTTTTAGTTTCCAAATGTAAGTTGGGGTCATAAGGAGGCAATTCAGGGACATCTTAGGTGTCAAACAGAAGTAGATCAGAGATTTATGGCTAATAAAGAGTTCGTATTAAAGTAATAATTCTAAAGGCATTATGCTACAATCAACCTGAAGGAAACTTACAAATGATTACACAGAGCAAAATTAAAAAACTAATCTGGGCTGAGGACACTGGCTCACCCCTGTAATCTTAGCACTTTGAGAGGCCAAGGTGGGCAGATCACTTGAGCCCTGGAGACCAGCCTGCACAACATGATGAGACCCTGTCTCTATAAAAAGAAAATTAGCTGAATGTGGTGGCATGTACCCATGGTCCCAGCTACTAGGGGGCTGAAGTGGGAAGACTGCTTGAGCCAGGAAGGTTGAGGCTGCTGTGAGCCGTGGCCGTGCCACTGCACTCTAACCTGGACGAAGGAGTAAGACCCTGTCTCAAAACAACAACAACAAAAAGCTAACCTGCTTCTAGTAATCCACCAGAATAGAGATTGCCTTCGTTTTTCATATGCCGTAAGATGATTTGTCAAATTAACCTGAAGAAAATATAATCACCTAATTGTGTAGTTCAGGGTATATAACACAGTTTCAAATGTGTTTAACTCAAAGTCTTAATAACATATTTCAATATTTTAGAGCAGGGCTTCTCAAACTTTTTGGTGCTGGGATCCTTTAATGGTCTTAAAAATTATTAAGAAAATCAATTATATGTTTATATGGATTTTAACTATTGACATTTACCATATTAGAAACTAAAATGGTGAAATTTTAGAAATATTTAATTCAATTAAAAACAACCCATTACATGTTAAAGTACAGAACATCTTTATGAAAAAATAATTGTATTTTCTAAAACAACAAAGTGGTGTCTTTTTATATTTTTGCAATTCTCTTTAACAGAAGACAACCGGATTTTGCTTTTACTCCTCAATTAACTCTGTTTTGGTTGAGTAGTGAAGAAAATCCAGCCTCACCCACCTATGTAGTTGGAAAAAGGAGTATTTTAATAGCCTTTTCAGGTAATAGTCTTCTTTTCTATTATACCAAAACTTGACAAGTGGTACTTTCTTAAAAGTTGGTTGTGTAATGTAAAACTACATAACTGAATTAACTTTTCCTACTCTATTATAGTAATATTCATTAGTCTATCCACTTTCAATGGATCATTTACTCATTCATGATTTTTAACATCATCCGTTGACCATTTGGAAAACATTGGCTCACTGAATTAAGCAGATCTTCTCAGTGTCAACACTGAGAAGTCTGCAGACCACACTTAGACAAGTGCTGTTCAGAATCACTTTGGGACTCAGAGAACCTAATGACTCTCCCGGTGCCGGAGAACATGCACACTTTGAAATCATTCCAGAGTAGAGGATTCTGACGCTTACTCTGCTTGGTGCAGAACTTAGCGAGTGCGCCCTATTTAAGAGAATAGTATGGCCAGGCACGGTGGCTCACGCTTGTAATCCCAGCGCTTTGGGAGGCCGAGGCGGGTGGGTCACGAGGTCAGCAGATAGAGACCATCTTGGCTAACACAGTGAAACCCTGGCTAACACAGTGAAACCCGTCTCTACTAAAAATACAAAAAAATTAGCCAGGCATGGTGGCAGGCGCCTGTAGTCCCAGCTACTTGGGAGGCTGAGGCTGGAGAATGGTGTGACTCTGGAAGGCGGAGCTTGCAGTGAGCCAGTGAGCCGAGATCGCGCCACTGCACTCCAGCCTGGGGACAGAGTGACACTCCGTCTCAAAAAAAAAAAAAAAAAGTACACTAAAATATCTTACAAAAGTAAAAATGTAGTTTCCCTTAGTACTTGGCCAGATACATAAAAGTGTTTTTCAAATTCCTATCTTTGAACACTGAACTTTCTTAAAGTGACACTCAAAGGCATGTGATGCATACCTCAAGCATGTGAACTGGGGGTTATGAGTTTGAGCATAAATAGGAGCCACCAAGTTGGCTTCTAAAACGGATCTATATGTCTTGTGCTGCCAACTCCTTGTAAGGTTCTGTGACTACTGATTCCATATCTTAATGGCTCTATCAGCATTGTAAAAATACTGAATCTTATTTACTATCAATTCGAAGTAATATTTTAATTGTCTAACAGTTTAATTTGCTAGTTCAAATTATAACCTACCTCAGCATAAAGAAGATTTTAGAAATATTCTTGGTCTAATGCTTAGAATGCTTACATTTTTGTTTTCTTCAGGGAAATAAAAACGTTCAATTCCCTTTTAGGTTTTCAGGGTCATGTTCAGAGAGCCAAAGAGCATATGAAAATAGGAAAAGTGATGATAAAGGACCTTTGTCAGGTGCATTTGGTATTTTATGGTAAAAAAATTACCAGTAAACCAGTTGTTTCAATCTTCCTTTCCTGTGCAGGCTGGTGCCACGGGGCTTGCCCAGCTTTTCCAAGTTCCTACAGGGAAAGGTGAGTGGGGCTACGGATGAAGCACCAAGAAACAGTAAGAGCTGGCAGGACAGTCCCCACCTCTAAAGCTGCTGATCCCAGGCCGATGCTACAGATGAGCTTTAGGTATTTCCTTCTCTATTTTGGTAAGTCTCAAATTGAGGAAAGCACATCCACTTACTCAGGGGCATGCTGTGGGTACTTGAAATCACAAGATTACAAGGTATATCTCTTTATAGGGTTGGGGTGAATACATTTTCTTTTCTAATACAGATGGGGGGTCTATGTTACCCAGGTTGGTCTTGAACTCTTGGCTTCAAGCAATCCTCCAGCCTTGGCCTCCCAAAGTGCTGGGATTACAGGCGTGAGTGAGCCACTTTGCTTGGCCATGAACACATTTTTGTATTATTTTATATTGTCTTACAAAAGTGCAGAGTTTGGAGGTTACTATAAAGTTCATACAAAAGTTTAAGACAAAAAAGCAGGTGTCACTGTGGCAGCTTTTATTCTATAACTTAAAACATGATTAGTGTTTATTCTCTGCTGCTACGTTGCTGAGCACCAACGTATTTACATTCCCTTTGAAGAGAAGCTTTAAAACTGGCAAGTATGCACTTGGACTGTATGACACAGTTTTAGGGGTATGGACTACACTCCACTGTAGACTACTCCACTGTTGACTCTCAGTGGCACTGGCATATCACTTCTTGCACTTATGATGGCTTCAATAACTGGCCAATTCTTTGTCTAGCAAATAAACTACAAGTTTATTAAATGAGAAATGCCCAGTTTAAAAGGATGTCCTATTAGTGGTAAATTACTATGCTCTTAAATATTGCCTTCTTGTCCAGGAGCGGTGGCTCAACCCTGTAATCCCAGCACTTTGGGAGGCCAAGGCGGGAGGATTGCTTGAGCCCAGGATTTCAAGACCGCCTTGGGCAACATGGCAAGACCCCTGTCTCTTATTAAAAAGAAAAAATAAAGAAAAGAATGACTTTTTTTTTTTTTTGAGACGGAGTCTCGCTCTGTCGCCCAGGCTGGGGTACAGTGGCCTGATCTCAGCTCACTGCAAGCTCCGCCTCCCGGGTTCACGCCATTCTCCTGCCTCAGCCTCCCAAGTAGCTGGGACTACAGGCGCCCGCCACCTCGCCCGGCTAGTTTTTTGTATTTTTTAGTAGAGACGGGGTTTCACCGGTTAGCCAGGATGGTCTCGATCTCCTGACCTCGTGATCCGCCCGTCTCGGCCTCCCAAAGTGCTGGGATTACAGGCTTGAGCCACCGCACCCGGCCAAGAATGACCTTTTAACAGTTTGAAAACATCCTGGATACACACCAAGATCATTCAGAATGCAGTGGAATTTACCTTACCAATTTGTAATTTTGGTTTGTGATAAATCAGACAAATGAGAATTAAAATGGCATAGTCCCAATTCTGTATTAAACTTTCAGGGTACTCCCACGCTAAAACGCTAGTGGTGTGTACAACTAGCCCTGGCGCTCCAGCGGAGCTCGGCATAGATTTACATTAGCAAGGCCACGGCAGCACGTTTAAGTAATCCCAGAGCCCTCCCCCACCCCCGGAGTTTTGATAACTCTGACCTTCTCTATGCTTTTATGCTTTATTTTACTAAAACAATACCCTGAGAAAATGAATAGAATCGATGCTCACAAACTCAGTGGGCCCATTGTATGATGAAAGAGCTAATGAACAATGCAGCTGGGGGAGGCGGGGAGCGAGAGCCGGGTTATATCCCCAAGGCATAATTAGGAGTTCACGTATTCGGGTGGAAGTTCCTGCAGTAAAAGGCGTAGTTGCAGCTTCTCCCAGCCCAGGCACTCGCCTACTCTGCTACCCTCGCTTCTTTATTGCCTCTTTTACTACCAGCTAAAAGCGGCAAAACCCAGCTTCCTTTGCAGCTTCTGGCTAAACAGTTCTCTCTTGCGGCTTTGTTTAAACAAGAACGGTTTAGGGGTTTCGCTACACCGAGAAAACGACGCCGGCACCGGGAAGCAGCCTCCTCGCCTCGGGGTCCGGTCGGGGCGTGAGGGGCGCCAGGGTCCCACGCCCCGAGGCTAAGCAGCCCAAACCACAGCGCGCTCGGGGCCAACCCGGGCTGTATCGCAGACGCAGATCGCACGTCGGGCGGAAGCTCGAAGCCGCCGGCTCAACGCGCTCAGCACCCGGGACTGGGCCTGGCCTGCAGCCGCAGGGAGCGGGCGACAGGGGCGGCGCCACAGAAGCCGACGCGTCCCCAGCCCGCCTGAGCGCGGAGCAACAGCCACCTCGCCCCACCCGCCCCGCGGGGCGGGGGCCTGGCCAGGGGCGGGGCCGGGGGCGCGGCGCCGGGGCCCTCTGGCCCCCTCCGGTCTCGCCGGCCCCGCCCCCGTCCCCGTCCCTGTCCCCGTCCCCGAGGGGCTGAGGGGGAGGGAGGGGCGACGCACTCCGGCCGCGTTGCACGCTCGCCGCTTCTCTCAGTCCCGCGTGCGCGCGCGCGCTCGCCGCAAGTCCCGCGGAGTTTAACACAATGCCGACGCCTACGCCGTGCGCAACGCCCCGGCCGGCGAAACAGCCCCAGCGCCGGGGGCGGGGGTGGCCCAGCCAGGGAGAGGGGATGAGCGCGCGCGAGAGCCGGAGACAGCGCGAGACCCGAGGAGGCCGGAAGCGCGCGTGCGCGCCCCCGCCCGCGAGCGGGAGGCGGAGCCGCAGCAGTAGCGGCAGCAGCTGTAGGAGCCGCTGCAGCTGGGAGAAGCGCCAGAGAGGCCGGGCCTGCTCCGGTCGGACCGGATCCCTCCCTTCCCCCTCCCTCCTCCCTCCCCTCCCCCAAACCCACTTCCGCAGCTCGCGGCCTTGCCGCCGAAGCAGCAGCGGCGGCAGCAGCAGGAGGCGGCGGCGAGGCGTCGGAAGGATTACGCACCTGACGGGCCCGCCTCCGAGGGCTCCAGCGCGGGACGCTCACCGGTCGCCGCCGCCCAGGGCGCACTTCGCGGTGGCGGTGGGAAGGGAGGGACCGGCCACGGGGAACGGAACGCGAATCGCCCCCCTCCCTTTCCTCCCTCCCTCCCTCCGATCCGCCGCCCGCCCTCTCGGCTTCCGTCCCCTCCCCCTCCCGCAAAACCCCGGATGGAGCCGCTGCCGACTCGCCGCCGCCTGGCTCCGGGGGATGGTTTTGTCAAGCGGCCAGAGCCCCGGCGCCAGGCGCAGCCGCCACCGCCCCCGCGAGGCGCCCCTGCCCTCGCTTCCCAGAACCGGTCCCCGAGTGGCCTGGGCCCTCCGCCTGCCTGCACCCGGAGCCCTGGGACGAGGGTCATTCGTCGTCTTTGTTGCCACTGCCGCTGCCGGAACCGTTTGCGAGCTCCGGTGGCCCCCGCTCCCCACCCCCCGCCTTCCCGGACCCTGGGCTAGGGGTGGCACGTGGGCACCGGCCCCGGGAGGCGGAGGCGGTGCGCGCTTACCTGTCGCCGGTGCTGCTGCGGCGGGGGGTGTGGAGGAGGCGCTGCTGGGCAGCCTCGGCCGTGCTGTCCTCCCCGCCGCCGCCGCCTCTGCTTCTCGCTGCTGCTGCTGCTGCTGCTGCTGCTGCTGCCGCCGCGGTCGGTGTCTCCGGCGCGGCGGCGGCGGCGGCGGCGGGGCTTTTCCTGTCCGGTTACGTTAAGGTCACATGACCGAGAGAGCGGAGAGACTTGTGCAAAGAGGCTGCGAGCGGCTCCCGCCGGGGGGGAGAGGCGGCGAGAGAGCAGTGGCGGCAAGAGCCCCCTCCGCCCCCCCCCCAGCCGCTCCCCTCCCCCCGCCCGCCTCCGCCTCCTGCTGCTCTACCGCCGCCGCCGCCGCCTGCAGCACTCCACTGCCGCTCCCACCCAGGCTCCGCGCTCTGCTCCAGCCAAACTTCTGCAGACCATGTGCAGCCGAGGCGAGGAAACTTCTCTCCACCTATTGGGGCTGGAGGCCTGAGTCACAAGCCCCTTGTTTACATAAAGTGTTTAGGTAGGACCAGTCCTTGAGATGCTCCGGGTAGAGATGGAGAGCCACTGCTCGTATCCTTCTGCCGGCTTCTGCTTGAGATCTTTTGGCCTTTACCCTTGTCCCTTGACTTTCCGTGTTTGTTTTAAACCGGGGAGATACTGTAAACCAGTATCTTTCTGTCACCAGTGGTAACTGAAAGTCATGCTGAAGTACAGATGCTTGTACTGTGCATAGAGGTAGAGGTGCTTTCTTTTCCTTGCAGATTAGTTGAGCGACGTAAGATGTTTCTGTTAGGGTTGAATTTGATGGTTGTTTCAGCAACTGGATTTTCCTTTTTGAAGTTTTGGCCCCCCCAAAAATGAAAGTCTGCAACGCATGTTTGTTAACAATTTATTCTCCTGTTAGGTTTTGGTCTTTGAGGTGTGGATTCCAGTGTTGGCTATTCTGTTAGATTTAGAGGTGTGGAAAATCTTTTAACGGGGAGATCCTGAAACATGGCAGAGAAGTTAGAATTTCCTGGTCATTTTTAACATTTTAAAATTTACTTTTGGTTGTTGCCATTTTTCTAGAATTCGTGTGTTTTGGGGGGAAATGCAGTTCAGTTCTTTAAGGATTGGAATTTAATGATATCTTCACACATCTAGGATTTTTTGAGATTTAGAAAGGATATGGCTGTATTCTTAAGGAAGTGGAGGCAGCAGTTTCTCGGATACTCTGGTTTCAAGTCATGCTAACCTGATTATGATGTCTAACCCAGGTTGGTTTACACAGTCTGACCACCAGCACAATGCCTGGCACATAGTTTAAATCATTTAAGGCAAGCTTACCATCTTAAGACAATTTAATACATAGAAGTGTCCCTCCTAAAAATCTTTTATTTAGCAATCTAGTTATACCTGCAGGTACTGATGACTAATTCCTTCTTTGAAGACAAAATAAACAGCTGTGTAGCTTCAGTGGCTCTCAGATGGATAATAGAATCAGTGTACACTTGCCTTGAACTTTATTGTTTCTTGATCAGCTAGATAAGTGACTTTAGTGAGTAAATGTCTGCCTCCAAAACCAAATTCTGATCTAAGTATTCTACTGCACCGCTGTCACTGGAACATCAAAGTTGGCCTTCAGACTGGCATGTTCCTTGGATTGGCTTGAGTATTGAGGTCCGTCTCATCTTATTAGGAAACTAAAATGATGTTGATTATTTTGTAGAGAATCATAGAGATCTGTAGGTTCTTAATTCTTTTGGACTTTCATTCTGAAATTTTTCAACCTTATGGTGTTGGTGGAGTGCTCATGTGAAAAGTGATACTGATTTAAGAAAAAAGAAAAAGTGGGCAAAACTAATGCTAAACTTGATACCATTGGGCAGAAATTTGCCTATGTGTGTAGAGTAATTGGTCTTGAGTCAAAGTAACTATGCTTATTTTTGAGATCACTGAATATTTCCTAGCGCTATACTCTATATAGGCTTATAGAAAGAAACCCAGGGATAAGCCCAGGAACTGAATATCAGTCCTAAAGAAAGCCTATCAAGTGCATCCTATTCTCTTCGAGAGCTGCTACTCGAATTTAGGACTGGACTGGTTTGCTGCTCGTTCTCTTGAGGCATAGGCAGCCACACTTGAATTTTGCCAAGTATGCAGATAATTCCAACTTGTAGTCAGGATCATCAAGTAATAGCATTATAAAGAGAGTTATACAGACTATATTTTCTACAACTTGTTGAAATAGTTGGATATATTTATATGGATACATATATCTGCAAGGGTTGAGGAGAAAACAGCCCTTGCACGTAACAGCTAGTTAGTGTATTTCAGGATAGGGCCAAGGGAAGCTTTCAGTTCTCTACTAAGTCTCATTGTGGGAAAGTCACAAATGTCCCTAGTACAGCAATAAGAAAAATAAAAAGGCTGAGCGTGGTGGCTCACACCTGTAATCCCAGGACTTTCAGAAAAATGGCTTGAGCCCAGGAGTTGCAGATCGGCCAGGACAATATAAGGAAATCCCATGTATTAGAAAAAATGAATTAGCCACGCATGGTGGTGTGGGCCTGTAATCTCAGCTTGGGAGGCTGAGGTGGCAGGATCGCATTCAGTCCAGGAGTTCGAGGCTGCAGTGAGCCATGATCGCATCACTGCACCCTAGTCTGGGCAACAGAGTGCGATCCTATCTCTAAAAAGGAAAAAAAAGTTAAATTACTCTTTGATTATGTGCCAATTTATTTTGGTATTTTGAGAATCTGGTAAATTAGAAATTCAGAAATAGTTTTTAACACTTTTTACTTCAAAGAAAATCACAGTGCAAGCAATCTGAGTGGATTCATCAAAAGATTGCATGAATATTCTGCAGAGTCTGGTGTTGCTGAAAGTTTTGATCTGTGTTCTGCTGAGACACAACCATAAAAATATGCACTTGCTTGTATTCTGAAGAGAATAGTTCCAATGAGACTTGGACAATGAGCAGAAAACTTTTTTTTTTTTTGAGATAGAGTCTCATTCTGTCGCCCAAGCTGGAGTACAGTGGCGCGATACCGACTCACTGCAACGTCTGCCTCCTGGTTTCAAGCGATTCTCATGCCTCAGCCTCCCGAGTAGCTGGGACTACAGGTGCCCGCCACTATGCCCGGTCAGTGTTTTTTTTTTTTTTTTTTTTAAAGTAAAGACGGGGTTTCGCAGTGTTGGCCAGGTTGGTCTCGATCTCCTGACCTTGTGATCCACCCTCCTCAGCCTCCCAAAGTACTGGGATTACAGGTGTGAGCCATCGTGCCCAGCCCAGAAAACAATTGAATAGTACTAGATCTCTTGTGTTTGTGAGTGTGTGTGCTTAGGTTGAAGATTGAATTTCCTTTAACATTGATTAAAAAAAAAATAATAGTAGGAAAAAATAAATGTGGTTTTGAGTCCAAAGCAGCATTTTTCACTAATTTTGTGAAGGAAGTCCTGTTAAGTAATTTCTTAAATTAGGAGAATGACATACTTTTACATGTTAGACATTAAACTCTAGGGCAGATAGCCATGCCCTGTGTGTTGTGTTATCAAGCTTAGTGTATACATCAGAAAAGATGTATTGTGAGAGTGTCTTACATTTCGTTGGTTTGGTCATAAAGTTTATAGAAAATGCTTGTTTATAGTTGGTTGTTATTGAGACCAGAGTCCCTGAAGGAACTCCCTATGCTTTAGGGAGCTTTTTGTTTTAAACCTACTGATTAGACTTGTGGGTTTTAATGTTTTCAGCTGTAGTTGTAAGAAACACATTTTAAATTGTACCTAGTATACACATACATGTAAAACAAAAAATTTTAAGGAAATAGTATTTGTATTAAGAGTGATATACTCTACTATCTTCTATTTCATTTTTTTAAAGTTGATATTGCTGCCTTAAATTGATTTTTTTCAACGACTAACGAGTCAGGACCCACTATTTAAAAAATACTGGTATATTCTCTCACTGTTACAAATTAACCCAAAACTTAGTGGTTTAAAACAATAAACTTGCGTTTATCTCATGTAGTTTCTGTGGGTCAGGAATCTGGGAGTAGCTTAGTTAGGTGGTTCTGGGTCAGAGTTTTTCATGAGGTTCCAAGGTGGCTCTCGCTTGGCAAGTCAGCTGTGGCTGACCATGGAAGTTCTTCATTGGACTGCTTGAGTGTCCTCACATGGCGGAGGCTAGTTACCCCGAAAGTAGGTGACTCAAGCAAGAACAGAGAGGAGGCCACACACTATCACTTCTGCCATGTTCTATTTTTTTTTTTTTTTTTTTTTGAGACGGAGTCTGGCTCTGTCGCCCAGGCTGGAGTGCAGTGGCCGGATCTCAGCTCACTGCAAGCTCCGCCTCCCAGGTTTACGCCATTCTCCTGCCTCCGCCTCCCAAGTAGCTGGGACTACAGGCGCCCGCCTCCTTGCCCGGCTAGTTTTTTGTATTCTTTAGTAGAGATGGGGTTTCACCGTATTAGCCAGGATAGTCTCGATCTTCTGACCTTGTGATCTGCCCGTCTCGGCCTCCCAAAGTGCTGGGATTACAGGCTTGAGCCACCGCGCCCGGCCGCCATGTTCTGTTAAAAACAAGTCACTAAGTCCAGCCCAAACTCAAGGGACGAGTATCAAAGAATTATGGACATATTTTAATAGGTGCCACATTTATATGTTTTTCCACTTCATATTTTATGTATTTATTTAGAGATGGAGTCTTGCTCTGTCGCCCAGGCCAGAGTGCAGTGGCGTGATCGCAGCTCACTGCAGCCTTGCCTCTGCCTTCCGAGCTCAGGTGATTGTCCTGCCTCAGCCTCCCTAGTAGCTGGGATTACAGGCGCCCACCACCACGTCCGGCTAGTTTTTTGTGTTTTTTTTTTTTTTTTTTTTTTTTTTTTTAAGACGGGGTCTCGCTCTGTCGCCCAGGCTGGAGCGCAGTGGCCGGATCTCAGCACACTGCAAGCTCCGCCTCCCGGGTTTACGCCATTCTCCTGCCTCAGCCTCCCGAGTGGCTGGGACTACAGGCGCCCGCCACCTCGCCCGGCTAGTTTTTTGTATTTTTAGTAGAGACGGGGTTTCACCATGTTAGCCAGGATGGTCTCGATCTCCTGACCTCGTGATCCGCCCGCCTTGGCCTCCCAAAGTGCTGGGATTACAGGCTTGAGCCACCGCGCCCGGCTAGTTTTGTATTTTTAGTAGAGATGGGGTATCACTATGTTGGCCAGGCTGGTCTCAAACTCTCGACCTCAGGTGATCCACGTGCCTCGGCCTCCCAAAGTGCTGGGATCTCAGGCGTGAGCCACCGCCCTGGCCTGTTTTTCCATTTTAAAGATGAGTTAGGATTGAACCAAAAGCCATGCTGAAGTCAACCTGTAAGTTAGTTCAGTTTTTCTCTCTGAGGGCATCTAGTCACGCTTCCTTCTCAATCTTCAATTTGAGGAAGCAGGCTCAAAGAATTTAATTAAGCAGCCCAAGGTCATTCACTCTAGGAGAATCTCACAAATTTTCTCTGACCTTTGTCATGAATAACGTGAGCTGATAAAGATGAGAAAATTAAGAAATTACGCTGTAGAACTGTTTGCCAGTCTTCCAGTTTGCAGACCTCCATATTATAATATACTTTAAAATACAGATAATGCTTGGTGTCTAGATTCTTCATACTAGCACCCCTCCTGTTCATTTTTAGAGGAAACAGAAAATGTACTTATTAAATGATTTCAAACTATTTTGTACAGACTGTTCCAGATGCTGCCTGTGTACTCACCATGAGATGTACTGTGCAAACAAATTCCAATTAGCCCATTTTGAGAACCCAGAAGGATGTTGTGACTTGATGAGAATTTAAGTGTAAAAGTGTAAAGAAGACTACACTTATTTATGCTGTGAAATTTTCATACAATTTTTGATCTGGAAGGATTTTGTTCTAAGACTAGTTTTAGCTTAGTGATACAAGGAATAGGATGATGGTAGTGAGCGAAGGCAGGATAAATTTCTAAAGACTTCCTTAAAATTATTTTTTAATCCATCAGGCTTTTCTAAATAATAGGTTGGGATATAATAAGTTATCTTACACCTTTGCTTCACAGAATGGGATAATGGCTACTTTATTTTTTTGAGATGGAGTCTTACTCCTGTGTGCAGGCTGGAGTGTAGTGGCATGATCTTGGCTCACTGCAACCTCTACCTCCCGGGTTCAAGTGATTCTCCTTCCTCAGCCTCCCAAGTAGCTGGGATTACAGGCGTGTACCACCACACCCGGCTAATTTTTGTATTTTTAGTAGAGATGGGGTTTTACCATGTTAGCCAGGCTGGTCTCGAACTCCTGACCTCAGATGATCTGCCCGCCTTGGCCTCCCAAAGTGCTGGGATTACAGGCGTGAGCCACTGTGCCTGGCCAGATAATGGCTACTTAAATCATTTTTCAGTTTTCACTTACCACTATGATTCCTGACGGTTTCTATTCTGTCCTAAAGTACTGTTTGTACGCAATTAATTTTGATTACCCTTTTTACTTGTTATTTGTCTACCTATATCTTGTATCCCTCATTCTCACTGTAAGCTCCTTGAGGGCAGGTACTTCTTTTTATGTATACTTCTGGTACTCAAATGCTTGTAGAATTGAGTTGAATTTGTAGTTAAAGGATCTAAGATGATCATTTTCCCACTCAAACTGAGTGAAAAAAGTGTTTATTGTTGCAGAAAGCATCTGGATGTAGGTATTGAATGCTGGTGGTGCATGTATGAATACTTATCTCTGCTTTTCAGGTGCTCACGGTCCACTGTGGGAGAAAAACACAGATAAACTTAGTGTACAACTTATTCTATACTGCATGTGTGCAGAGTGCCGTGGGTGTGTAGATAAAGTCGATATTTCAGCTGAATCTTGGAGGGTGAGCAGGTGTTCAGAAGATAGACTTAGTGGCCGGGTGCGGTGGCTCATGCCTGTAACCCCAAGCACTTTGGGAGGCCAAGGCAGGCGGATCACCTGAGGTCAGGAGATCGAGACCATCCTGGCCAACATGGTGAAACCCCGTCTCTACTAAAAATACAAAAATTAGCCTGGCGCGGTGGTGCGTGCCTGTAATCCCAGCTACTCGGGAGGCTGAGGCAGGAGAATCGCTTGAACCAGGGAGTCGGAGGGTTGCAGTGAGCGGAGATGGTGCCACTGCACTCTAGCCTGGCGACAGAGCAAGGCTCCATTAAAAAAAAAAAAAAAAAAGGATAGACTTAGTTTTGTGACGTGCTTTGGGGGTGGTGCATTTCTTAGCTTCATTCCTTTACTATACATCTCCCTTGAATTATTTTCCTTTTATTGTTGGTGAGTTACCATCATAATTTAATAAATTGCTTCTTTCTGTGGCATGTACATTCTTGTCACATTATTTTTCTAGAACTGTGCCGTCCAGTTCAACTCAGTGTCATACTAGCCATGTGTGCCGAGTAGCCACCTGTAGCTAGAGGCTACTATATTTAGACAGCTCACATAATATAAAACATTTCTATTATTGGAGACAGTTCAGTTGGACATCACTGCTCTAGAATCATGTTTTGCTTCTCCCTATGTTCATGTTATCAATAGTGTATTGAGTTCAGAATAAGGAAACAATAGCCTCCTGATATTGTCATTAGGAGGGACAGAGTGATTGATATTTATGAAGAGGAGGGTGTAGTGTAGTGTAGTGTTTGGTAGTGGTTGAGAATATAGCCTTTGGCATCAGATCTGGGTTGGAATTGTGGTCCATTCCTTACACACTGTATGGTTTTGGGCATGTTACTGAACCTCTGAGCCTCAAGTTTTCCTTTTCCTCGAATAGGGTTAATAATAATTATCTCATAACATTGGGTGAATATAAAACAAAACAGGAAGGGGGCGTAGCAGAGTACCTCAGTAAATGATAAAATCATTAGTGTATTTTTGAAATCACTGATTTAAAAAAAACCTTAGAATTATGTAGTAAAAGTGACTTTTTTTTTTTAGTATAGCGTTCTGTGAATTTTAACATAGTATTTATTTGTGTAATCACCAACACGAGAATATAGGTCAGGTCTATCACTTTATTTTGCTGTCTTTATAGACCTGTGCTTCTTCCACCCCTAACCTCTGGCTATCACCAATCTGTTGTCCATCACTATAGTTTTACCTTTTCTAGGATGTTACATAAATGGAATTACACAGTATGTCGCCTTTGCAGACTGGCTTCTTTTTCCCAGCCAGGTTGGGTTAAGAGCGATTTGTCCAAGTTGTTACATCTATCAGTCGTTGAAAACTGATCTTTAAAGACATTTTAATTTTGAATCATTATTTCCTAAATGTGAATCTGAATTCATTAACAGTTCTTCAAGTAGTGTTTGGCTCATGATTTTTGTGTTTAAAAGTAAAATAAATGGTAAAATGTATAGGGAAAATTACTTCCACCTGATTGGTAAAAACCGTGTGTGACATTAACATGCTTTTCTTTAGGGAAGGTTCTTGTTTTTAGTAGTTGATCCATATTAAAGCTCTGTAGAGTTGCCGCAAAGTGCAGAGTTGAAAAAGGTGGCTGTTAAAGTATCAGTTTCTAAAATGTGGCCGAAGATAGCGTGACCAGTCCTGGTTTGCCCAGGACTTTGCCAGTATTAGCAGTGAAAGTCTGGCTGCTCCCAGGAAACCCCTTGGTCCCAGTCAAAGAATGGGGCCAAGTGCTGTGGCTCATGCCTGTAATCCCAGCACTTTGGAAGGCTGAGGTGGCAGATCGCGAGGTCAGGAGTTCGAGAACAGCCTGGCCAATATGGTGAAACCTCGTCTCTAATAAAAATAGCCTGGCATGGTGGTGCACGCCTGTAATCCCAGCTGGTTGGGAGGCTGAGGCAGGAGAATCGCTTGAACCCAAGAGGTGGAGCTTGCAGTGAGCCAAGATTGTGACTGCACTCCAGCCTGGGTGACAGAGTGAGACCATGTCTCAAAAAACAAAAAACCAAAAAAACCAAAAAACCCAGAATGGTTGGTCACCTTGTCTGAAAGAGACAAAATCAGAGGATTCCAGTTCATCAGGTTTCAGTAGTGAACCATTGGCCAAGTATTTCAGCTAATCTTAATTGCCATTGGGTGCTTAGAGTCAAAATCTCTAAGGTAACCAGAACCCAAACCACATGAGGTTTTTCAGATTAAGATCAGCACCTTGATTTTAAGGTTTTGTGGCTAGAGGTTTAGATTTGATTGGAATTACATCGTTAGTTTTTGTTAAATTGTTAAGAGTTGGCTGGGCGCGGTGGCTCACGCCTGTAATCCTAGCACTTTGGGAGGCCGAGGCGGGCGGATCACAAGGTCAGGAGATCGAGACCTTCGTGGCTAACACAGTGAAATCCTGTCTCTACTAAAAAATACAAAAAATTAACCGGGCGTGGTGGTGGGCGCCTGTAGTCTTAGCTACTCGGGAGGCTGAGGCAGGAGAATGGTGTGAACCTGGGAGGCGGCACTTTCAGCGAGCCTAGATCCTGTCATTGCACTCCAGCCTGGGCAACAGAGTGAGACTCCGTATCAAAAAAAAAAAAAAAGAGTAAGCAACTTCCCAAGCCTTGTGCATAGAAGCTAGATGCTAGATTAAAAGTCAAGTTCCGCCGGGCGCGGTGGCTCAAGCCTGTAATCCCAGCACTTTGGGAGGCCGAGACGGGCGGATCACGAGGTCAGGAGATCGAGATCATCCTGGCTAATACGGTGAAACCCCGTCTCTACTAAAAAAATACAAAAAACTAGCCGGGCGACGAGGCGGGCGCCTGTAGTCCCAGCTACTCGGGAGGCTGAGACAGGAGAATGGCGTGAACCCGGGAGGCGGAGCTTGCAGTGAGCTGAGATCCGGCCACCGCACTCCAGGCTGGGCGGCAGAGCCAGACTCCGTCTCAAAAAAAAAAAGTCAAGTTTCTACTTAACCAGAATCTCTACTGTTTTGAGTTTTTAAAATTCAACTGGTGATGTCTAAATCTTAAGTAAATTTTAAGTTCTTTGACTAGTCTGTTCCATTTTCCTGACTTTTCACATCACCTCTCTACACCTTTTGTGTAGATTTTTTTTTTTTTTGAAACGGATTTTCGCTCTTGTTGCCCAGGCTGGAGAGTGCAGTTCTGCACTCTCAACCTCCGCTCTGCAACCTCCGCCTCCCGGGTTCAAGCGATTTTCCTCCCTCAGCCTCCCCAGTAGCTAGGATTACAGGCACATGCCACCATGCCTGTCTAACTTTGTATTTTTAGTAGAGATGGGGTTTCTCCATGTTGACCAGGCTGGTTTCGGACTCCTGACCTCAGGTGATTCCACCCGCCTCAGCCTCCCTAAGTGCTAGAATTACAGGCATGAGCCACCGCACCCAGCCTTAGATTTCTTTATAGAGCATGTCTATAAGCAGATTACTTAGTTTTCCTGCTGTCTTCATTGGAATGTAAGCTTCGTGAAAGCCAGAGGCCCTATGTGTCATCTTTAGCACAGTGTCTTAGATCTTAGAGTAGCGCATCGTACTTTCTAATAAATAATTGTAGAATTGGATGAAAAAATGAGTATGAGTCAGTTTTACAATGCTGCATGCTTTCCAGATTATTTTAACAGTCTAGGGGATGTGGAAAGGTTTTGTTTTTAAAACATTTAAAAGTCCACGTTTTGATACTGTTCAGAGAAAGTGAAAATGTGGTCTTCAAAAACTTTTGTTGCCCAGGCGTGGTGGCTCATGCCTGTAATCCCAGCACTTTGGGAGGCTGAGGCGGGTGGATCACTTGAGGCCAGGAGTTCGAGACCAGCCTGGCCAACATGGTGAAACCCCACCTCTACTAAAAATACAAAAAATTAGCCGGGCGTGGTGGCAGGCGCCTGTAGTCCCAGCTACTTGGGAGGCTGAGGCAGGAGAATGGCATGAACTTGGGAGGCGGAGCTTGCAGTGAGCCGAGATGGCTCCACTGCACTCCAGCCTGGACAAAAGTGTGAGACTCCATCTCAAAAAAGAAAAAAAATTGTTTCATTAACCCTCTATGAGGGAAGGGAATTTAGAATGGTGACATTAAAACCTTCCTTTAAAATGGCAATTCAGAACCAATAGAGAGAGCTGAAAGTTAGAGATTTGGATTTGGAACAGTTCCCTCTACTTCTCATCCACATCACTTTATCCCAACACATGCACTTTGTAAAGGCATAGAGCAGGGTCTGAGGAGATTGGGTTGGTGAAAGAGAGAAGTGAGTCATTTGAGATTAGTACTTAGCAAGAGAGTGCTAATGAATTATTTAAAATCTGTGTAACCTGAGTATAAACCAATACATAGACTAAGTTAGTGCTTCTCAGAGCTTAGGGAGTATAAGAGTCTCCTGGAGAATTAGAAGAAACAGACTTCCTAGCTGTGGTCCCAGATGTTCTGATTTAGTATGGTGTAGAACTCAGGAGTCAGTAATATTAACGGACAGTCTTGAGTATTTGCTGATGCAGTTGGTCTGAGGACCATACTTTGGAAAACCTGCTTTAGGTAGCAGACAGGACAGTAATTTAAAATAGGCAAATACGGTTTATTTTTAAAGTGGTAAAACTAGAAAGATACTGATTTTATGTATTTAAAAAAAAAAAGTCTGCTTCTGACTGCTACGGTTATCCAAGAAGCCACCCCAGAATACCTGTTGGCCACCGCTGTTTGGTATATGCAAAAATGTGTAGTTTAAAAAAGCCTTTTTGGGCTTGCACTGAGGAGCCAACCCGTTTTATACAGTGAAAATATTGCTTTATATTTAAATTAACCATTCTATTCCAGTGCAGGATTCAGTAACATCTATACTGTAAGTTTCAGTTATGATATTTCTTAAAGATTCAAAGATGGTTCCTGGGAATTTGATTTAGCCTCCATTTCATCTGGGAGTTAATCTCACAGCGACCCTGTGAGATAGGTTAATAATTAAACCCTCCTGTTCACACATATTTCATTAATCCTTACAGCAACCTATGAGCTAGTTTAATAATTAAATCTACTCCACAGATGAGGAAACTGAGGCCCAAGAGGTTCAGTGATTTGTCCAAGGTTATAACAGCAAGAATTTGTGGTGAAACAATTGAAATCCAGGTTGGTCTTAATCAGTGAGCTCTCATGTGTGATAGAAATTAGATACCACTTTGAGGATTTTGGGAGCCAGTGCTGAATGTACTTACTTTAGGCTGTAAATACTCTGTGTAATTTCTTGGTCATTTTGTTCTTAGAGAGGTGGTGATCTTAATAAAGTTTTTACTTTATTAAGTAAGTGAAAGTTTTTACTTACGTTACAACTAAAACAATTCTTTAAACTTTCATAACTTTAAGCTGAAGTTTTAAATCATAAGATTAGTTGAAAAAGATGTAATTGCCAGTGTATCATAAATACTGGTATTTTAAAATAAAGCTGCTTTGTTACTTAAGGAAAGCCCTTCTAATTTAGTGCATTGTGATAGTATACTGAGCTGATTGTCCATCATGATCCATGTAAAAATAGGTGAACTATGCAAATGTTTTTCCTCTTGAAAATGTATTTGTGTTACATTTCCTTTACAACACTTTATGCTAATAAATGTTTATGAACCTCTTTTGATCCTTTCATTTCTTGTAAATTTTTTAATATAACTTGAAGTATTTAATTTGCTGTAACCATAAGGCATCAAATGTTCATGTTTTTTTTCTGGACTATTTCACATTGTTACTACTAATAAGTTGACCAAAACAGCAAATTGTATACATTGATACTTGCAGTAAAATTTTACTGGAATTGTACCTCCTAAAAAAAATAGGAGAAAACATACTGGCCTCAATTAAAGGAAGGTTGCATTTAGCAATCTTTCAAATTGTCCTCTTTTGTTTTTGTGGCTTTCCAAAAATGTTGACAAATAGATTTAATGTATTTAAAAGTTATTGAATATAGTGGACCAAACTATTGAGGATAGGTGAGAGATGCCTCTTGTGTAAGTGTGATAAGGGAAGATGGTAAGAACAAGATACACTGCAGGTGTGCACACAGGTATGTTGATTTTATGAAAATCAGGAGGAACTTGATCTAGAAAGCAATTTTTAAAGTTATTTTGACAGGGTTGCTGGCCTCAAGCAGTGCTCCCACCTTGACCTCCCAAAGTGCTGGGATTACAGGCGTGAGCCACCACACCCATCCTAAAAAGCAGTTCTTGAACTATTCGTGCCTGTATGCTCCTTGGAGAATTTTTGTGGGTACCCGTGGCATACAGGACAGGTACCTCAGATGGAAGACAGCTACTGAAGAACTCTCGCTGGAAGACATCAGATGTTTATCCTAGCACTGTTAACTGCAAATAAATATGTCCATCAGATGAATGTATTCTCAGTATAATACTGTGTAGCAGTTAAGTGAGTTGCAAAACAAAAGGATATGTGTGAAAAGTTGACAAGTGAGGACTGTAGTGGGGTATGAGGGGTTATGCATAAAAGGCAATGAAGATCAAGATTTGATTTTTTTTTTAAATGTTGTCAACCCAAGGAGTTTAATAAATATGTAGATGTTAGATTCTTTGTGCTTGGTATTTTTTAAATTTCCCCAAAATATGTCTGAAACAAATGTCTGTGGGAAGAATATTGTGACTAACTTGGTGAAAGAACAAAGTATTAATAAAAGGTGCCCGTGAACAGTCACACTCAAATCATGCCGTCTAAAGTAGGTATTTAAGATTTCATCTCTGCCACTGGAAGCCTGGCTTTTACTGTATATATTGATTTTTTTTTTTTTGGAGACTGAGTCTCGCTCTGTTGCCTAGGCTGGAGTGCAGTGGCGTGATCTCAGCTCACAGAAAGCTCCGCCTCTCGGGTCCACCCTGCCTCAGCCTCCTGAGTAGCTGGGACTACAGGCGCCCGCCACCATGCCCGGTTAATTTTTTGTATTTTTAGTAGAGAATTTTTGTATTTTTAGGCAGGGTTTTGCTGTGTTAGCCAGGATGGTCTCAATCTCCTGAGCCGCCTCAGCCACCCAAAGTGCTGGGATGACAGGTGTGAGCACCAGGCCTGTTTATATTGATTTCAACACTTGAGTTCCTGTACGGTTCCCTTAGCCAGGGTCATGATGCGATTCCCTGGGGATAGGTTAAGTTGTGTTGTCTAAAGCCTAAGTCCTTTGGCTTTAAAAAGTATCTGCCAAGATTTCCTAGATGCTAAGGTTTTCCAGAGTTCTTAACTGAAATATTTTCCTTTTGAATTGTCAGTGATGTAAATGTAAACACTAGATTCATTTTTATTCACACGATATATTGGGGGCTGAAAAAGATAATTTCTTGATTAAAAAAACACCTATTAAATGATCACCCATTAGTGAACATTAATTTTTATTTTTGAGACGCCCAGGCTGGAGTGCAGTGGCGTGATCTTAGCTCACTGCAACTTCAACCTCCCCAAGTTCAAGAGATTCTCCTGCCTCAGCCTTCCGAGTAGCTGAGATCATGGGCGTGTGCCACACCTGGCTAATTTTTGTATTTTCAGTAGAGACGTTTCACCATGTTGGCCAGACTTGTCTTGAGCTCCTGACCTCAAATGAGCCACCCTCCTTGGCCTCCGAAAGTGCTGGGATTACAGGCATGAGCCGCCGAGCCCGGCTGAACATTTATTTTTTTGATTGTAGAACTTGAATATCACTTGCAGTGACACTTTGGTTATCACTTGATCAGAAAAATACTCGTCCCAGCTCAAACATTACCTTAGAATAAAAAGTGAGAATTATTTCATGACAGGCAAATTATGGGTACAAACTAAAATGACTTCCAAGATTCTGATTGAGAAATGCTCCCAAAGTAAGGTAAATGTTTGCCCTTTCTCACATGGCAAGCTGTGAATTGGAGGCATGGATGCTTGATTTGATGTTGAGCTGTACATTATAAATTAACAGCTAGAACTTTTTCCAAATGCTGTCTTTAAAAATGCAGAACCTTGAGGTCCACTCTAAAAATAACTTTTAATGTATTTGCAAAATAGTAATTTGAAACTTCCAAACAGTAATGATAAAGTCAGCCTCTTTCCTGCTAATAATTTTCTATCTCAAACTATCTTATTAGCATATCCCCTGTATTTGTTAAGAGATGGTAACTGATTACGGTACACAGCACTTCCATCTTACCTCTATGGTAATGAGGATGACAATCATCCACTCCAAGCGGAGTGCCCTCTTCTCATTCAGGTGATTCCGCATTAGATCTGTTAGTTCCATGCAGTGTTGAAGTTTTTCATTCATGACCTGTGTAAGAAAAAAAATTTTAGTAACGTATTTATATTTAAACAACTTAATACGGTCATATGTATGAAAAATGTATAGCTACACAGTGAAAAATCCTGCTCCTCGGTTCTCTCCCCAAAGGCAGCCAGCAACATTATCAGTTTCTTGTGAATCCACCCAGAGACATTTTGTGATGTACAGATTTAACTGCAAGAAATACTTTGCATACTGAAGCTCTATTTGTAAAATTTTGATGGAAGAGCTAAAAATAGGTTTTTGAGTCCTAGTTTTTAGTAGCTGCCCTTTTTAGCAGTTAAAAAAGGCAAACTTGAAACATGTTTTTTTAGCAAGACCTAAAGATAATTTACTTTCTACTAGAAAACCTACGCTTAACATTTGACCTGCTGCACACACACCACTAGATGGCATTGCTTTCAACTGAACTGCAACAGTTCTGCATTCTGATGCCTCCAAACAAGCTGGCTGTGGGGGTTCAAAGAAAATAAAGTCCCTGAATTCAA
The DNA here is from genome assembly GCF_007565055.1 of Rhinopithecus roxellana. NCBI lineage: Eukaryota > Metazoa > Chordata > Mammalia > Primates > Cercopithecidae > Rhinopithecus > Rhinopithecus roxellana. The sequence continues at coordinate 177,020,796 of NC_044552.1, read as the reverse complement.
AATTTGGACGTGACAACTGTTAAATGCCTACCTAATATCTTTATATATCACTTGCTTCTGGAAACTGGAAATCCTGGAAGCAAAATTTTAGAACAGTTTGTCTCATGGGGTATGCTGAATTTACAGGTTTGGTCAGTGAACATTAAGAGAGAAATCACAGGTACGTGTTCAGGAGTTGATTGGAATGTGTTACTGTACCATGTTATGATTTTTGCACATAGCATTAAACTGCCTTACTAGGCTGGGCTGGGTGGCATATGCCTGTAATCCTGGCATTTGGGAGGCTGAGGCAGGAGGAAGCACTTGAGCTCAGGAGTCTTTTTCCAGACCAGCCTGGGCAATACAGTGAAACCTTGTCTCTACAAAAAAATTAGCCAGGCATGGTGGTGTGTGCCTGTAGTCCCAGCTACCTGGCGGGGATGAGGTGGGAGGATTGCTTGAGCTCAGGTGGTCAAGGGTGCAGTGAGCCAAGATCACGCCACTGCACTCCAGCCTGGGTGACAAAGTGAGATCCTGTCTCCAAAAAAAAAAAAGAAGCTACCTTACTGATGGAACCACAGGACTAACTCGCTGAACCACACTCATCACCATTTGCCCCTATTTCCAGACGTTATGGTCACTCTGTAGTTTCTAATCTGTTTTAGAGCATGCCTCTTCTTTCTTCCTTTCCCCACCCTCTTTTCCTTTCCTCTTGCCCTTTCCTAATGTCTGTTTTTTTTGTTTGTTCGTTTTGTTTTTTTTGAGACGGAGTCTCACTCTGTTACCCAGGCTGGAGTGCAGTGGCACGATCTCGGCTCACTGCAATTTCCGCCTCCCTGGTTCAAGTGATTCACCTGCCTCAGCCTCCTGAGTAGCTGGGATTACAGGCGCGTGTCACCACGCCCGGCTAAGTTTTGTGTTTTTAGTAGAGACGGGGTTTCATCATGTTGGTCAGGCTGATCTTGAACTCCTGACCTGCCTGCCTCGGCCTCCCAAAGTGCTGGGATTACAAGCGTGAGCCACCGCGCCTGGCCTCCTAATGTCTGTTTCTATTGGCTGCTTGATCTTAGTCTTTAATGTTCATCCTTAAGCTTGCTTCTCTCTGCAGACTACTGATTCAGCCTCTTGCATTTTCTTTCAACTTGGGCCAAAAAACAGGCAACATTTTCTTTTTCCACTACCTCCTCATCATCCAATTTATTCCTTAACTTTAGAGTCTGTTGATATTACCACAAGTCTCCTAAACGTCCCAAAGCCTCCTATTAAGTCTAACAACTTAGCTTCGAACCTTCAATTAACCCAAGCATCTGACAACACACTGAAATGTGCAAGCAAGAGTCCCTGTGGCCAGGCGCGGTGGCTCACGCCTGTAATCCCAACACTTTCAGAGGCTGAGGCGGGCGGATCACGAGGTCAGGAGATCAAGACCATCCTGGCTAACAGGGTGAAACCCTGTCTCTACTAAAAATACAAAAAAAATTATCTGGGCATGGTGGCGGCTCCTTAGTCCCAGCTACTCAGGAGGTTGAGGCAGGAAAATGGCGTGAACCCAGGAGGCGGAGCTTGCAGTGAGTCAAGATTGCTCACTGCACTCCAGCCTGGGCGACAAAGCAAGACTCCATCACACACACACACACAAAAAGTCCCTATTACCACAGCATGCTTTCTGTTTATTTAGGTATAGAGGCATGTATGCTCTGAGCATGCAGATAAGGGAGCAAAGAAAAAACCAGGAGAGGCTTCACAGAGGTAGCCAATGTGAATTAGGCTTTAAAAGGCAGCAGACATGAAGAAAAGGTGGGTTGCTGGTGGGGGTTTGGGGGCATGAAAGGAGCATGTCAAGCATAGGAAACAGCATGGAGACAAGCATAGCTAGATTGTAGACAACCTAGAAGTGCGTGCTTGGAAGTGAGGTTAAGAAGATAAGTTAGAAAGTGCTTAGAAGTGAGGTTAAGAAGGTAAGTTAGCTGGGGGCGGTGGCTCCCACCTGTAATCTCAGTATTTTGGGAGGCCAAGGCAGATGGATCACTTGAGGTTAGTTCAAGACCAGCCTGGCCAACACACCAAAACCCTGTCTCTACTAAAAATACAAAAATTAGCTGGGTGTGGTGGCGGGCGCTTGTAATCCCAGCTACTTGGGAGGCTGAGGCAGGAGAATCACTTGAACCCAGGAGCTGGCGGTTGCAGTGAGCCAAGACCATGCCATTGCACTCCGTCTCAGAAAAAAAAAGAAGATAAGTTAGTACTAGATTGAGAGGTACTGTGTACATGATGTCCCCCACCCCAGAGATATTTATGTCTTCATTCTTGGAACCTGTGAATATAATACGGCAAAGGAGAATTAAGAATGTATAAGAAATTAAAGTTGTTAATTCGCTGACCTTAAGATGGGGAGATAATCCTAGATTATCTGGGTAAGCCCAATGTAATCGCAAGGGTCCTTAAAAGTGGAAATGAGGGGCAGAAGAATTCAGAATGATACAATATGAGGATTCCACTGGCCTTTGTTAGATGAAGGGGCCATGAGCAAGGAATATGGGTGGCCTCCAGTCACTGGAAAAGGTGAGGAAATGGATTCCACCCACAGTCTCCAAAGAGGAGTCAATACCTTAACTTTAGGCCATGCCAGACTTCTGACCAAAGAACAGTAAGATGATAAATTTCTGATAAGCCACTAGGTTAAGCAGCAATAGGAAAGCAACATGTCATGCTAGAATATCTGAACTTCATTCTGCAGGTAATGGGGAGGCCTCTTCAATCTGGAAGTATTTGTTTAACATTTACTGTACTATGCTGGGCAGAGGAGACAGAATGGTGAAATAGACATGTCTCTGTCTTCCAGCCAAAGGGTGCAGAGACTGGAAAAAGGTCCAGTCTGGAGACAGAGAGTGAAGAAGAAATTAGACAAGTCCAGATGGGAAAGGAAGATGTGGGGCTGTGTGGATGAACATTAATAGTTGGGGGCTTGAAATCAGGGTATATGGTACTCCCCTGTTTCACCAGCCCAGGGCCTATCACACAGGCTTTCGATTAATGTTTGTTAATGAATCCATGATACTTAGAGGAAAATAAAAAGATTGTTTGACTGGATATGGAGGGTGAAGGAGAAAAAGAACACCCAGATGACTTTTAAGTTTCTGGTTGAATGACTAGATAGGTGAGGCTAGAAGGTCCTCCCATGAGCTGAAATAGAGAACTGAAAAGGTTTACCATTTTCTGGGGGTGGGGGGAATACAAGTTTCATTTTGAAATCTTAATCAGCTGACTAAATCCTACAAATTTTTTTGAGGACATACTGTATGAGGCCTTTGCCAAGAACAGGCAAGAAAATAATCATGGTCTCCGATTTCAAGGGGCTTACATTCTAGTGGAAAATGGTGCACACGTAATGATATAAATGATGAATTGATGGGTGCTGACGAGTTGATGGGTGCAGCACACCAACATGGCACAAATATACATATGTAACAAACCTGCACATTATGCACATGTACCCTAGAACTTAAAGTATAATAAAAATAAAAAATAAAAAAAAATAAGACAAACCAAAAAGGCAGAAAACTTAGGCCAGAATAGTGTCATCTTGCCAAAGTTCACATAGCAATGTATAAGTAACTGATCTTGATTAGTTGGTAAATTGCTCAATGTCATTGTTCATGTCTCCTTAGTATGAATAAAAAATAATCATTATTGTTTTCCTGTCCAAAAAAAAAAGATGTAAATGAGGAAGATCTGTGAGATTGAGGGGCAACTGGAAATGTTTGGAAGGCAGATGAGAGACTGGGATGAGAGAGACATTTGAAAATCACCAGGAGAATGTGGGATTAGAAGTCATGACAACAAACGTGTTCATGGAGTAGGCGGCATGGGGACAGAAGCCTCAATGACAGGACTTCGAGGGATAACGACGTGAGAAAATGGAGCGAGGGATCCACTGCCAACTAGTTTCTCTCCCATGACACTAACTGCTCTCTGCATCTGGACCTCTGTGCTCAACTTTTTAGCATGTATTATGCCTACTCACCCCTATTTTCTCAAGACCCTTCTACTTTTTGAGGGGGGAAAAAAACTCCCGCCACTCTTTGTTCCATCTGTTTTCTTGGAAGACTATAATGCCAACACTATGCTGAGCCTAAGGCAGGGTGAACTCTCTCAACCCCTTCTAAATAACCTTGACATAATCCAACGAGTCTGAACTGCCTTCGGGATGCTGAGAAACAGAAATGTAGTTTGAGACCTTTTAGGTATTTCATAACTCCTGCAGAAGATTTCACACTGAGATGGGAATGAAATAAACAATTAGCTTGCTCAGATTACTCCGATTGATTAACATTATTCTGGAATAGTTGAATCACTCAATTCAAACCTGAGTAATTCAAGTTTTGGGTGCTACTATAAACAGTATTTTTAAAATTTCATTTTCCAGTTGTGTATTGGTAGTATAACAAAAGATAACCGTTTTTATACATTGATTTTGAAACCTTGATAAACTCACTTATTCTGGTAGCTTCTTTGTAGATTCTTTCAGGTCTTCTACATACAAGATCATGCTGCCTGTAAATAAATTCAGCTCTAGTTCTTCCTGTAGGAGACTTTATCTTACTTTATTTTTTTTGGAGAAATGTCTTACTGTGTCACCCAGGCTGGAATACAGTCGTGCAATCTCAGCTCATTGGAACCTTCGCCTCCCATGTTCAAGTGATTCTTGTGCCTCAGCCCCTCAAGTACCTGGGATTATAGGCATGCACCACCATGCCTGGCTAATTTTTGTATTTTTAGTAGAGACTGGGTTTTACCATGTTGGCCAGGCTGGCCTCAAACTTTTGGCCTCAAGCCATCCTCCCACCTTGGCCTCCCAAAGTGCTGGGATTACAGGCGTGAGCCACCACGCCTGGCCCTATAGGAGATTTTAAATCTTGGGGATATAGATGGAGCCACCCGTGAAGGACTGGTGGTGTGTCTGGATGACACTGCTTATGGCTTTCTCCACAGGTGTAGGGTGCCAGGGACGGGTGGCTTTCGATTCTTCCAGCTGCTCATGTGCACAGAGGCATAGAGTGAACCCCTTCATGGAGGGACTCAATCTCAAATTGGCCCCAACACCAGAATGAAGAGTACATTTAGTAGAGGCAGAAGGGGCTTGGGCAGCCTGCTTGTTCTCACAGGTGTCCTTTCTATACCTGCAGTTGATCTCAGCCATGAAACAGCTGACCACTTAGTTGTCAAGGTATTCTTCACTCAGGTGGGTATCCTCAGTTGTAGACTTGACTTCAGTAATTCCATCTTGAATACTGAGGATGGACAGATAAAAAATGCCACCCAGGTCAAAGATCAGATCATCAATTTTGGCATTAACGTTCTCGTCCAAGCCGAGAGCAGTGGCATTTGGCTTGCTGACGGTTCAGAACACAATGAAATCAGCAATGGTTCCACCATCTTTGATGGCCTGAAGCTGGCAACCATTAAAGTAATTGTTAGTATGAGGATCATGTGGGTCAGTGGTCATAAATTAGGTTTCTAGAATTTTCTACATCTTTTTCAAAACCACTGTGGTAGGCAGATTTCTAAGATGTCACCCAAAGACTCCCCACCTCTTGGTGTTCACCTTTGTGTAATCCCCTACCCTTGAGAGTAGGCTCAGCCTAGTAACTTGCCTTTTTTTTTTTTTTGAGACGAAGTTTTGCTGTTTCACCCAGGCTGCAGTGAAGTGACACGATCTTGGCTTACTGCAACCTCTGCCCCCTTGGGTTTAAGTGATTTTCCTGCCTCAGCCTCCCAAGTGGCTGGGATTACAGGCGTCTGCCACTATGCCCAGCTAATTTTTGTATTTTTAGTAGAGACAGGGTTTCACCATGTTAGCCAGGCTGGCCTTGAACTCCTGACCTCAGGTGATCCACCCACCTAGGCCTCCCGAAGTGCTGAGATTACAGGCATGAGCCACCACACCTGGCCATAATTTGCTTTAAAGAAAAAAAAAATTTTTTTTTTAAGAGATGGGGTATCACTATGTTGACCAGGGTGGCCTTGAACTCCTGACCTCAGGTGATCCACCTGCCTAGGCCTCCCGAAGTGCTGAGATTACAGGCGTGAGCCACCACGCCTGGCCATAACTTGCTTTTTTTTTTTTTGAGACGGAGTCTGGCTCTGTCGCCCAGGCTGGAGTGCAGTGGCCAGATCTCAGCTCACTGCAAGCTCCGCCTCCTGGGTTTACGCCATTCTCCTGCCTCAGCCTCCCAAGTAGCTGGAACTACAGGCGCCCGCCACCTCGCCCGGCTAGTTTTTTGTATTTTTTAGTAGAGATGGGGTTTCACCGTATTAGCCAGGATGGTCTCGATCTCCTGACCTCGTGATCCACCCGTCTCGGCCTCCCAAAGTGCTGGGATTACAGGCTTGAGCCACCACGCCCGGCCTCATAACTTGCTTTAAAGAAAAATTTCTTTTTTTAAAGAGATGGGGTATCACTATGTTGACCAGGCTGGTCTTGAACTCCTGGCCTCAAGTGATCCTCCCATCTCAGCCTCCCAAAGGGCTAGGATTACAAGCATGAGCCACTGCACCCGATCCTAACTTGTTTTTAACAAAGAGAGCACAGCAAAAGTGATGGGATGTGACTTCTGCGATGAGGTTGCAAGAGTGTGACTTCTGTTTTACTAGCATTCTCTTCCTGACAGTCACTCTTCCTCTCTGTATTAGTCCAGTCTCTCACTGCTATAAAAAAATACCTGGGACTGAGAAATTTATAAAGAAAAGAGGCCTAATTGGCTCATGGCTCTGCACGGTTCTACAGGAAGCATGATGCTGGCATGTGCTTGGTTTCTGGGGAAACCTCCAGAAACTTACAATCATGGTGAGAGGTGAAGGGAGAGCAGGTACTTTACATGGCAGAAGCGAGAGCGAGAGTGCGAGGGGAGATGCAGGTGCTACCCACTTTTTTTTTTTTTGAGACAGAGTCTTGCTCTGTCACCCAGGCTGGAGTGCAGTGGCCAGACCTCAGCTCACTGCAAGCTCCGCCTCCCGGGTTCATGCCATTCTCCTGCCTCAGCCTCCCGAGTGGCTGGGACTACAGGTGCCGCCACCTCACCCGGCTAGTTTTTTGTATTTTTAGTAGAGACGGGGTTTCACCGTGTTAGCCAGGATGGTCTCGATCTCCTGACCTCGTGATCCGCCTGTCTCGGCCTCCCAAAGTGCTGGGATTACAGGCTTGAGCCACCGTGCCCGGCTGCTACCCACTTTTAAACAACCTTGCCAGAACTCACTATGACGATAACAGCACCACTGTTTAGCACATGGTGCTAAACCACTCATGAGAAATCTACCCTGATGATCCAATCACCCCCCACCGGGACCTACCTCCAACATGGGGCATTACAATTTGACACAAGATTTGGGCAGGGATACAGATCTAAGCCATATCACTCCCCCACTTGTTCATTCCAATGAAGCACGCTGCCACATTGTGAGATGCTCTATGGAGAAGCCTCTGGACAACAGCTTATGAGGAACTGAGGCCTCAATCTAACAGCCTGAGAAGAACCAAATCCAGCCAATAACCACGAGTGAACTAGGAAGTGAATCTCTGAAATGACTGCAGCCTTGTGAGAAACACAGCATCAGAGGACCCAGCTAAGCTGCACCGATTCCTGACCCACAAAAACTGAGATAGTAAGTGGTGTTTCATTTCTTTTTTTTTTTTGAGACGGAGTCTCACTCTGTCACCAGGATGGAGTGCAGTAGTGCAGTCTCAGCTCACTGCAACCTCTGCCTCCTGGGCTCAAGTGATTCTCGTGCCTCAGCCTCCAGAATCAGCTACTTGGGACTACGGGCGCATGCCACCATGCCTGACTAATTTACGGGGTTTCACCATGTTGGCCAGACTGGTCTTGAACTCCTGGCCTCAAATGATCTGCCTGCGTCAGTCTACCAAAGTACTGGGGTAACAGGCGTGAGCCACTGTGCCCAGCCAGTAAGTGGGTGTTTCAGTCCACCAAGTTTTGGGGTAATTTGTTACACAGCAATAGCTAACACAACCACAGGAAATACCTCATCTGTATAAAGCTTTTAGTACTCCTCCCTCGCCTCCTCTGGATCTTCAGCCTGTGTGCGCAGTCGACAACCAAGAAAGTCCAGTGCTTTTCATGTTTGACCAGATAATTAGATTGTCAAATCAGTGTCTAGTTAGACCTTTGGTATCTAAAACTGTATTGATGGAGTCCACTGAATTTGATTCCTAAACCATCACTAATCAATCTTTCTGTGTCAGCTAAGAGCAACATAGCTTGGTTTTCTTGCCCTGACCAGTGGTGATGATCTCTACTGTCCTGTGCTGGAAGACACCTACAGAGGAATAGGTGGTACCAAGATGAGTGACAACTGCAGATACCTTTGATATGGTTTTGCAAGGGGCAGTGTCTAGCTTAGAGGAAAAAAGTGTAGACACTAAAGTGGAACATAGCATTCAATAAGTCATGGTAGGGTTTTGAAATTATAAATCATGTATTTTTTATTTTTATTTTTTGAGACAGGGTCTTGCTCTGTCATCTAGACTGGGATGTAGTGGCGTGATCATGGCTCACTGCAGCCTCAAACTCCTGTGCTAAAGCAATCCTCCTGCCTCAGCCTCCCAGGGTAGCTGGGACTACAGGCACATGCCATTATACCTGGCTAATTTTTTAAAAAACCGTTCAGTAGAAATGAGGTCTCACTGTGTTTCCCAGGCTAATCCTTTATTTGTGACGTGATACAAGGTGAATGTGGGGATTGGTAGGAAATATGATTGAAAAAGGGATACAATAGGAAGGACCTTGTATATTAAGCCAGAACACTTGAGGCAATAAGGGAAACTGAAGGTATTAAAATTAGTTGGAGGGAATAAGAAAAGACAATCAGTAGACACTAACATCAAGAGGTATCTGAGGTTAGGTATTATCAGATTGATGTTAGAGCAACCATCATAAAAATGACTCAATAAGCAATTCTGAACACATTTGAAACAAATGAAAAAGCAGGAAGTCTCTGCAAAGAAACAGAAGATACAAAGACAAAAACATGGAAATTTTAGAACTGAAAAAATACAATAAATGAAATAAAAAACTCAAATGATGGGCAGCAGAATGAATGTAACAGAGGAAGGAATCAGTGAACTAGAAGATGAAACAAAGGAAATTACCCAGTCTTAACAGAGACAAAATATACTGGAAAAGAAGTGAACAGAGCCTCAAAGACCTTGTGAAATGATAAAAGATAAAATGCACATGTCATATAGAATTATGAAAGATTTCCTATCAGAAACCATGGAGGTCAGAAGAAAGTGGCATGGCATTTTTCAGGTGCTGAAAGAAAGAAAACTGTCCACCCAGAATCCTATTTCTAGGAAATATCCTTCAGGAATGAAGAGAAAATTAATACACTCTCAGATGAAGACAAACTAAGGGAATCTGTCTCACTAGACTTACCTTAAAAGGATGGCTAAATAAAGTTCTTGGAGAAAAACAAAACAAAACAAAACAAAAAACAGTAAGAGAAAGAATATCAGAAGGAAAAAAGAACAGAAAGGATAAAAACATGGGTACATACAATAGACTTTACTTTTCTTAGTTTTCTAAATTATGTTTGATGGTTGAAGCAAAAATTATAACATTATCTGATGAAGTTTCCTATGTCTGCAGAAGAATAGTTAAGAAAATTATAAATAGGGAAGGGTAAAGGAATATAGAAGAAATAAGGATTTTTTTTTTCTGCATCCAGTCCCATCAGGGAAATAAAGATTCTATACTTCATTTAATCTGCAAGATGTTGAAATCAGTAGATTGTAATAAGTTATATACATATGATGTAATAACCAGAGCAACCACTAAATATCTATGCAAAGAGATATACTAAAAAATAACATCAAAATGAAATACCAGAAAATGTTTCAGTAACCACAGGAAGACAGGAACTTTGATACAAGCAACAATTTGGAAGGATCCAAGTTGAGGGCATTATGCTCCATGAAAAAAGCCAGTTAAAAAGTCACATGCTGTATGACTCTATATAATATCCTCAAAATGACAAAATTATGGAGATGGAGATTACTCACTGTCAGGGGTTAGGGACAGTCTGGGTAGGGGGAGGGTGGTGTGACTCTACAGGGTAGCATGAGGAAGAACTGTGTGGTGATAAAATGGCTTTGTGTCTTTTTTTGCTTTTTTGAGATGGAGTCTCGCTGCGACACCCAGGCTGGAGCCCAATGGCACGATCTCAGCTCACTGCAACCTCCACTTCCTGGGTTCAAGCAATTCTGCTGCCTCAGGCTCCTGAGTAGCTGGGACTACAGGCATGCACCACCACACCCAGCTAATTTTTGTATTTTTAGTAGAGACAGGGTTTCACCATATTGGCCAGGCTGGTCTCGAACTCTTGGCCTCAAGTGATCTGCCCACCTCTGGCCTCCCAAAGTGCTGGGGTTACAGGCCTCTGAGCCACTGCACCTGGCACAGTTTTGTGTCTTGTTCATGTGGTTGCATGGATCTATAGATGTGGTGAAATGTCACAGAACTATGTGTACACATTATACTAATGTCAATTTTCTGTTTTCTATGCTCTTTCCACATGTGGTCTACCTCCATCACTACAGCTTTTTTTTTTTTTTTTGATGCAGTCTCACTCTGTCACCCAGGCTGGAGTGCAGTGACTCAATCTCAGCTCACTGCAACCTCCGCCTCCTGGGTTCAAGTGATTCTCTGGCCTCAGCTTCTTGAGTAGCTGGGACTACAGGTGCGTGCCACCATGCCTGGCTAATTTTTGTATTTTGAGTAGAGACAGGGTTTCGCCATGTTGGCCAGGCTGGTCTCAAACTCCCGACCTCGGGTGATCCACCTACCTTGGCCTCCCAAAGTGCTGGGATTTCTTGATACACGTCTCTCTTCTCGACTTTGCTTCTGCCCTTCTAAATGCCTACATGATGGAGCTAATTGGATATCTTGTTGCTACTCTAATCTCAGCATCTCCTCTCTGAACTCTCGTTGTTTTTCTACCTTTCTACTTGTCACCTCCAGGCAAACATCAGTCATCCTTTATTATTCCTTCCCCATGGTCTGCCATTACCTATCACTTGTCTTACATGATTCTTTCTTAAATTTATTTCTATTCTCACTGTCACCATGACAGATCAGGGACAGTCAGGAACTCTTGCTTGATACTTGACAAGAACTTCCTGATGGACCATTAGGCTTCCAAACTCTCATCTTATTCACCAACCTTATCTAGTCTGTAGAGCTAATATCAGAAGATTCTTTGACACAAAAAATTGAAAAGTGACTGCCCTATAGAGGACAAGAGGGGGAAATATAAAGAGATTTGAATGGAAGTCAAACAAGATATTTCTCTGCAAGCAGTTAAACATTCAATTTACAGGCAACAACGTGTCTTTTTCTCTCATTAAAAGTGCAAAATACATACCTTAACTCTTCGGGCAATGCTAAGGAATTGACATGTTTTATCATAAAGTCCTTCCAGGTTTTCTCTGTCCCAGTAGAAATCAGGAGTAATCAAGAAGTCTGAACTCAAGTTTATACGGTGCCTTTAAAGAAGGGAAAATTATAACTTTTTATTTATCTTGAATTAAAAATCATTGTTTCTATTATATTTAATATTTACATGGTGCTTTACGAAAACTTTTTTTTTCTTTTTAAGAGAGCGGGTCTCGCTATGTTACCCGGGATGGAGTGCAGTGGTGATCACAACTCACTGCAACCTGAACTCCTGAGCTCAAGCTGTCCTCCTGCCTCCCATGTAGCTGGAGCTACAGGGCATGTGGCATTGCATCTGGCTGAAAACATGTGTTAACACTGACCTTTGCAAAATACTTCCAACAAATGTGTAAATAAAATTTACAAATGGGTTTCAAAATTCTGAACCAAATTAATTCAATCTTTAATACCAACGTTATTTATGAAGTAGACAGAAAAAAACTCATTTTGTTTTCAATTTTTATTTTTTATTTTTTTTGAGACAGAGTCACTCTCGTCACCCAGGCTGGAGTACAATGGCACGATCTCAGCTCACTGCAACCTCCGCCTCCCAGGTTCAAGCGATTCTCCTGCCTTAGCCTCCCAGTTAGCTGGGATTACAGGTGCCCATGCCCGGCTAATTTTTGTATTTTTAGTAGAGACAGGGTTTTACCAAGTTGGCCAGGTTGGTCTCAAACTCCTAACCTCACGTGATCTGCCCACCTCAGCCTCCCAAAGTGCTGAGCCACCATGCCCAGCCTAAGCTTTTTTTCTTAAAAATTTTATGGCCAGCCGGGCACAGTGGCTCACGCCTGTAATCCCAGCACTTTGGGAGGCCGAGACGGGCGGATCACGAGGTCAGGAGATCGAGACCATCCTGGCCAACACGGTGAAACCCCGTCTCTACTAAAAATACAAAAAATATTAGCCGGGCGTGGTGGCAGGCGCCTGTAGTCCCAGCTACAGGCGCCTGCGGCAGAAGAATGGCATGAACCCAGGAGGCGGAGCTTGCAGTGAGCTGAGATCCGGCCACTGCACACCAGCCTGGGCGACAGAGCCAGACTCCGTCTCAAAAAAAAAAAAAAAAAAAAAATTTATGGCCAGACATGACGGTTCATGCCTGTCATCCCAGCACTTTGGGAGGCCAAGGCAGGCAGATTGCTCGAGTCTGCGAGTTTCGAGACCAACCTGGACAGCACGGCGAAACCCTATCTCTACAAAAAAAATACAAAAACCTAGCCAGGTGTGGTGGTGCATGCCTATAGTCCCAGCAACTTGGGAGGCTGAGGTGGGAGGATCACTTGAACCTGGGAGGCAGAGGCTGCAGTGAGCCAAGATTATGACACTGTACTCCAGCCTGGGCAACAGAGTGAGACCCCATCTCAAAAAAAAAAAAAAAATTTAATATGTACACACTTTTTTGTTGTTTTTCATTAAAAATTTTTTTTTAGAGATAATGTCTTCACATGTCACCCAGTTTGGAGTCCAGTGACACAATCATAGCTTACTGCAGCCTCAAACTCCTGGGCTCAAGTGATCTTCCTCCCTCGGCCTCCTGAGCAGATCAAGAAGATATAAACAGGTAAAAATTGATAAATCTTACTCTTATTCTTATCTGTATCTTTCCCTATCAGTAATCCCTTCTAGTTTCCTCTGTATCCTTCCAGTGTTTATGCAAACACTAGACAAGCAAGCATACACATACACACTCTCTTTCTTAATTTCTACATTTTAATATAAGAAGTCTGTGCTTACTTTTTTTTTTTTGAGACAGAGTTTCGTTCTCGTTGCCCAGGCTGGAGTGCAATGGCACGATCTCAGCTCACCGCAACCTCCACCTCCCGGGTTCAAGCAATTCTCCTGCCTCAGCCTCCCGAGTAGCTGGGATTACAGGCACGTGCCACCACGCCCAGCTAATTTTGTACTTTTAGTAGAGACAGGGTTTCTCCATGTTGGTCAGGCTGGTCTCGAATTCCTGACCTCAGGTGATCCACTGGCCTCGGCCTCCCAAAGTGTTGGGATTACAGGCGTGAGCCACCGTGCCTGGCCTTTTTCTTTTTTGAGACAGAATCTTGCTCTGTCGCCCAGGCTGGAGTGCAGTGGTGTGGTCCTGGCTCACTGCAACCTTTGCCTCCTGGGTTCAAGCAATTCTCGTGCCTCAGCCTCCCAAGAAGCTGGGATTACAGGCGCACACCACCACTCCTAGCTAATTTTTGTATTTTTGGTAGAGATGGGGTTTCATCATGTTAGCCAGGCTGGTGTCAAGCTCCTGGCCTCAAGCAATCCACCTGTCTCAGCCTCCCAAAGTGCTGGGATTACAGGTGTGAGCCACTGCACCTGGTCTTACACTTAGATATTTAACTAAATAAAAATCTAAGTTATAAAAGTACACATAAGCTGATGTGGTGGCTCACACCTGTAATCCCAGCACTTTGGGAGGCCAAGGGAGGAGGATGGCTTGAGCAAGGATTTGAGACACTGTCTCTATAAATAATTTTTAAAATTAGCTAGATGTGGTAGATCACTCCTGTGGTCCCAGCTACTCACGAGGGTGAGGCAGGAGGAATCCCTGAGCCCGGGAGATCAAGGCTTCAGTGACCTATGATCATGCCACTGCACTCTAGTCTGGGTGACAGGACGAGACCCTGACTTAAAAAAAAAAAAAAAAAAAAGTAACACATACATACTAGTTCATGATAAAAAAAAAAAAAAAAAGGAAACTATCCTAGAGAAGGATTCAGAAAAATAGTGGTAGGCCCTCTTATGCTACCACACGACTCAAAGCCTTTATTCTCCCCAAGGACAGGACTGTAGAGACACTTTGCTGGGTCCTTCCAGATCTTTCTGTATTCATGCATGCATGTGTGTGCAAGCAAATACATGTATATGTGTATGCATATAAAGATAAACATGAATATTTTTATTTGCTTACACAAATGGGATCATACCCTATATAAATTTAGATTTAGTTTGTTAATCTAATATTATTTGCCATGTTGATTTTCACAGATGTATCACATTCCTTGTATTAACAAATAAGCATTTTAATTGTATAAGTAAGAAAACCGGGTCGGGCGCGGTGGCTCAAGCCTGTAATCCCAGCACTTTGGGAGGCCGAGGCGGGCGGATCACGAGGTCAGGAGATCGAGACCATCCTGGCTAACACGGTGAAACCCCGTCTCTACTAAAAAAATACAAAACACTAGCCGGGCGAGGTGGCGGGCGCCTGTAGTCCCAGCTACTCGGGAGGCTGAGGCAGGAGAATGGCGTAAACCCGGGAGGCGGAGTTTGCAGTGAGCTGAGATCTGGCCACTGCACTCCAGCCTGGGTGACAGAGTGAGACTCCTTCTCAAAAAAAAAAAAAAAAAAAAAAAAGAAAACCGGATAATAAAAGTAAGCCTTTATAGAAACTATTCATAAACCTACATATATTTAGTCTTAACTATTCAGTTTGGATATTATAATTCACTAATATCAAATTCTACTTGCATGACCAAGAGAACAGGAGAGAAGAATCTCTGTACCCTACTTCTCAGAGAATTTGAGGCTTCAGATCTGCTACAGGATGCTCCTGATGGATGGGCTTTTAATTTTTGCTGGCACCCTGAACTAGAGGTCCTGAGCTATGAGAGGTACATAGACAATGAAACACTGTACCACTTCTCCTCTCCAGGCAGAGCGTCTAAGGAGAATGTGGAAAAACAAGTCTTAGGTGAACATTTGCAATGAGCTCTGGTAACTCACTCCACATGCTAGAAGGGATAAACTGGACAATGCTGCCTGTGAGAAAAACACCAACATCTGGGATGTTTCATTCCATAAATCCTGGGACAACTACAAGAATAAAATAAGCTGAAAACCTTTCCAGACACTTATTTAAATGATTCATCAGTTTTTAGACGTAGTTATTCCCATTTTACCATCTCGAGGCATCTTAAAATTAATGGTGTCTGACAGGTGGCAGTTGAGACTTACTTGTCTTTGCCTTAAATAATTTATTTTCTTATGCTCTCCTTTTCATATATGCCTAAGAGGGAATGTGATATAATTTATATCCAGCTAAGACTAAAAGCTATTTCAGTAAGTGTAAGATTTTAATCCTCTGATAAAAAAAGTATTGTCATAGTTTAACTGGCAGCAGTTTTTCTCTCCAGTGGCATCTTGGTGTCTCAGATTCAAAGAAACTTTTCTGTAGCAATTAGGTCTAGTTAGCATTAGGATGCAGTGATACAGTTTTACAGAGAATTCCCATTAACCAAATTCAGGAATATGTCTTTCTACCTTCAAAGAACATCTACTGTGTTCCTTAATGTGGGTTTAATGTAGATGAATCATGATCTCTTTTGCACATGCATAATTTCTTTCAGTAGTCTTAACATAGCCCAACTACTTCTAATGGGTAAGAGTTCTCCCTGCTTATAACCAATGAAATGAAAACAGCTACAATTTCCATAAAGGTGTAAATGTTTGCTCTTTACCACAGAACTATGGGAATGTTTTCTTGAGACTGTTAAATATATGAAATATTTTATTAAGAGAGAAAACTTTTACCTTAGGGCAAAGAGTTCCCCGATTTTCTGCATGACTTCTTCATGAGATAGTTTCACTTTCTTCCCAGCTTTTAAAGCCTAGTTGAGAGGGAATCAAAAAACCAAAAAACCATGTATCTCTCTTTCTAATAAGCATTTGGTCAACAGGGCACAATCTGAAGTGGCATGATATGGATCCTATGTAAATATATTTTTAGGATGGCTGTCTCCCAGATTAATGTCTTAACTCACCTTGAAATTTCATAACTTTATTAGGTAGAAATTGTATATTCCCTTTTTTCATTTCCCTTCTCATCAGCATTTCATATGAGATACACATTCCTAATCTCTTAGTGGAAAAGCAGGGCCTCCTTTCCGAAGTATAATTAGATTACTCTTTCACAATAAAGATAGTGAATTACAATAAAATGATTTTTAATGTATACTGAAATGTTAATATAAGTTTATATGTATTTTTCATGCCACTATTTTTCTCATAATTTATCACTTTCTTAAATCGGAAAAGTGGTCATAATTTCCTTTCTTAGAGAGGAAACATTTCACTTTTTTCTTTAATTCAGTTACATTAAAAATACTGCAACTGATGGGCATGGTGGCTCATGGCCTGTAATGCCAGCACTTTGGGAGGCCAAGGCTGGAGGACTGCTTGAGCCCAGGAGTTCGAGACCAGCCCGGGCAACATGGCCAGACCCCATTTCAATTATATTAACATTAAAAAAAAAAAAATACTGCACCAACAGAGGAAAACAATTTGAAGTTTTAAAAAGTAAAAAATAATCAATATGAAGTTTCTTATTTTGCCATTTTACATGCAACTGGGAGTTCTAGTTTGCTTAAGTTAAGTGTAGCTTTCTTATTGTTTATAATAATTTTGTTGTACTCCTAAACAATCAGCCCTCTATAAGTTCTGCAACTGCAGATTCAACCAACTGCAAATTGACAATATTTAGAGAAAAAAGAATGGCTGCATCTGTACTGAACATGTACAAACTGTTTTTTCTTGTCATTATTTTCTAAACAATACAGTATAACAACTATTTACATGGTATTTACATTATATTAGGTATTATAAGTAATCTAGAGATGGTTAAAAGTATACGGGAGGATATGCAAAGGTTATAGGCAAATATTTACCATTTTATATCAGGGACTTGGGCATTGGTAGATTCTGGTATCCAGTGGGGTCTTGGAACAAATCTCCCACGGATATACTGAGGGACAACTATGTATTGTTATATTGGGAAATTCATATTTTTTCCACATAAAAATCAATCCTTGAATAAGCATAAAATTGATATAATTACCTCAGGAATTGACTGAATAGATTCAATAAATTTATCCAGTGATGCTTCCCAAATTGCCAGTTTTACTGGGAAAAAAATTAATAATGGAACATTTCTTTATCATCATATTCACATTTATATAAAATACATAATTGCTTGGTATCTTCACTACTATTTCAATAATAGGTTAAGAAAAAGTACTTGGAAAAAAAAACTTGAAAATATAACTTAAGAACAGTTAATTATCATAAAGGACAGAATTAAAGTGGATAGAGGAAACTGAATCGCTTCCCATGAACTGTTGGTAGACCAAAACTACGTTTAGTAGAATTCTTGATTTTCTAATATTACATCTTGGAAACTGAGGAGGGTAGGGTACACCTTCATACCATGGGTAGCTCTGCAGGAGGGACTAAGACTTTCCTGGCCTCTCCTTTACTCCTCAGGACGAGGACTAAACCTCAGAAATCTCCAAAGCCCCTCAGGGTGGGACGGACAGGATGCTGCAGCAGCCATCTAAGGTAGACTGCTGGCGAAAGACATTCTTAAAGAACTTCTTTCGTTTTATTCGGGACATGGATCTTTCAGAACAAACTTACAGCCACTGTGACTCTGGGTCCCATTGCTATGAAACACTAGAGTATGTTTTTCTACACCGGGACCTGTGCCCAGTCACACAAAGCTGGGCATCTCTGTCTGGATTACAGACTATCTAAGAATAACAATTTCATAGAGAGAAGAGAAAAAAACAAAAGCTATATAATCATCTAAAAACTACTTTTGGAAAGGTTAAGCTTTATTAATACAATTAATAAGGAATGAGTAACTTCAGCACAGTACTACCTTTTATACCAGATATTTTTTCTGACAGAGGCAAAAAAAGGAAAAGGAATGCTAAGCCTTTGTTGAGTATTCTGAAAATATACTTCAAAAATCATTACTACATATTTAAACTTCCCTCAGTGAAATGACAGCTGTAGTACCCTATCCTATAAGCAATAGGAACTTACCAGAAAGGCAGAGAGCATTGGAGAAAGCAAACTTCTCTAGAATGGCATCATCTAAATCCAGCTCTGAATTTAACTTGATTTCCCCCCTGTGAAGTTTTGACTGTCCCCTGTGAAAAGCAAAAAGATAATACCTTCTAAACTTAAAAAGCACTTTAACTTTTCCTTTGAAAAAGACACCATATCATCTTTCTGGAGGTCATTTTGATAATTTGTATCAGGAGTGTTACAAATGTTCTCATACCCTTTGGTCCAAGTAATTCCCTCTCTAGGAGTTTATCCTAAGGAAATAATCTAAGATGCAAAGAAAAATTTGTGCACAAGAAAACTTTTTTATTTTTTGAGACAGAGTCTCACTGAGCCGCCCAGGCTAGAGCAGTGATGCGATCTCAGCTCACTGCAACCTCCGTCTCCTGGGTTCAAGTGATTCTCTTGCCTCAGCCTCCCCCATAGCTGGGATTACAGGTGTGCGTCACCATGCCCAGCTAATTTTTTTTTTTATTTTTAATAGAGATGGAATTTCACCATGTTGGCCAGGCTGGTCTCGAATTCCTGACTTCAAATGATCCACCCACTTTGGCCTCCCAAAGTGGTGTGATTACAGGCGTGCGCCACCTCGCCCAGCTGAAAACTTTAAAAAATGGTCAGTGTTTAAGAGTAAAAAATTAGGAAAGAAACTAAATGTTCAGTAGGGGTTGGCTCAGTAATAGTCACTCCACACAAGAAAAACTTAAAAGTGTGCTGTGGAAGGATAGTTAATAAAAAGGAGAACGTTCACAGTAAATTTCTATGTGAAAAAATGCTCCATATAAAACTACATATGGAGTGTAACTAAACTCACACTGACATGGTGGGGTTGGGGAGGGAGACAAGTAAGTTGTGAAAATGAATATGTGACTGTGGAGAACCCTGGACAGGGGACAGGGGAAGAGGGGAATGTGTAAATATAAACATCACAACTAAATGGTAAAAATACAGGGTAAACCTTCACAAAAGATGTCAGACAAGAAGAGACAGCCAAAGGGAGGGGGACAAGGGGCCTGATGGAGGGCTGAGAGGTGGCATCTGCTATGACAGCCTCAGATGGAGGAAGGAAAGCAAAGACAGCAGTCACGAGAGGTTTTGTTTTTTTTTTTTTCTCCTTGAGACGGAGTCTCGCTGTTGCCCAGACTGGAGTGTAGTGGCATGATCTTAGCTCACTGCAACCTCCGCCTCCTGGATTCAAGCGACTCTCCTGCCTCCGCCTCCTAAGTAGCTGGGCTTACAGGCATGCACCACCACACCCCGCTAATTTTTATATTTGTAGTAGAGACAGGGTATCACCATGTTGGCCAGGCTGGTCTCGAACTCCTGACCTCAAGTGATCTGCCCACCCTGGCCTCCCAAAGTGTTGGGATTACAGACATGAGCCACTGTGCTCAGCCACAAGAGGCTTTATGAGTGAGCTCGGCCCATACCACAGAGATGAGCAGATCCCTGGAATCGTGGCAGAACTCAAATAATAACCATGTAGGTGGCAGCCAGGACAGTGTTTCTGACAAAACAAAATAGCTGACTGGGATCCTAAGCACTGAGGATTTTACTCCTCACAGACTGTGCGGATAAGCGTACACACACACACACGGGTCTAGTAAGCAGTAGTTTGATATGGAAGTATTAGGTTGGTGGAAAAGTCATCGTGGTTTTTGCCATTGTAATGTAAACCTAATAGAACACAGAAAGGGGATTCACAGGAGCCATATCCGCAGGCCAAGGGCTGAATAACCACTAAAGATAACAAAACTACGGGCTGCTCATTTGCTGTCTCTCTCAGGTTTACATTCTTACCTCTGACTGCAGCCGCCACTGGGCTCAGGCTGACTCACAGTCAGGTGCCCTTTGGCTAGACAGGATTCAATAAATCTCATCTGAAAGCCAGTTAGCTGCAATTATAGGGTTTTTCTCAGGATTAAATGCAATAATGCATGGAAGGCACTTACTTAGAAAACTGTGGCTGGGTGCAGTGGTTCACACCTGTAATCCCAGCCCTTTGGGAGGCTGAGGTGGGTGGATCATGAGGTCAGGAGTTCAAGACCAGCCTGGCCAAGATGGTGAAACCCCATCTCCACTAAAAATACAAAAATTAGCCAGGCATGGTGGCAGGCGCCTGTAATCCCAGCTACTCGGGAGGCTGAGGCAGAGAATTGCTTGAACCCAGAGGCGGAGGTTGCAGTGAGCTGAGATCACGCCACTGCATTCCAGCCTGGGCGACAGAGAGAGGCTCTGTCTCCAAAAAAAACCAACAACAAAAAACCGTGACGGGCCCTATTGGTGCTAAGTGCTGATTACTCAGCTCTTATCCCCATCTGGTCTTTCTATAGCTAGTCTCTGTCTCTCTTCCAAATCTTCCCAAAGCTCTGCTTTTAATGCTTTTTCTTTCTTTCTTTCTTTTTTTTTTTTGGAGACAGTGTCTCACTCTGTTGCACAGGCTGGAGTGCGGTGGTGCGATCTCGGCTCATGACAACCTCCGCCTCCCAGGTTCAAGCAATTCTCCTCCTCCGCCTCCCAAGTAGCTGGGATCAGATGCCTGTCATGACACCTGGATAATTTTTGTATTTTTAGTAGAGATGGGGTTTCACCATGTTGGCCAGGCTGTCTTGAACTCCTGACTCAGGTGATCTTCCCACCCTGGCCTCCCAAAGTGCTGAGATTACAGGT
Organism: Rhinopithecus roxellana; assembly: GCF_007565055.1. Taxonomy (NCBI): domain Eukaryota; kingdom Metazoa; phylum Chordata; class Mammalia; order Primates; family Cercopithecidae; genus Rhinopithecus; species Rhinopithecus roxellana. Next base: position 176,999,791 of record NC_044552.1, on the reverse strand, counting down.
GTGAGTCACCGTATCTGGCCAACACTACCTTTCTTAAGAACTTGCAAAGACTCATATTCCACTGGACAGGTAACTCCATGAGGAAAAAGACACTACCATCTTGTTCGTACTGCCTCTGTCTCAGCCCTAACATCTCTTCATTTTTTCCCTCTGGCTGAGTCAGGAAAATCAGCTAGAACGTTGCCTACCCATACATCTTAGTGAAAATGGTACATCAGGTCCCACTTCTTCCAGCATCCACACCTCTACAAGTGGGTCTCTCAGATTGCCCCTCACCATACTTCCTTTTTATACCACCCCCACCCCAAAATCAATAGGAAAAAACTGGATTAAGAGAAAAATTTACTGGAATAATTTGATAGGTTCATTTGATAAAAGGATACTATTTTATTGGATTATGCTGCTTAGAAACTTAAAATTTCCATTTTGGGGCTATACTATTGACTTGTTTTAACTTGTGGATAGCCTGAGAAGTTCAAAAAATTATGTTTATCTTCTAATATTTATTATATGGTTTAGACTTTGTATTTGTACCAGTAACCTTTTTCCCTTTTTTTTTTTTGAGATGGAGTTTCACTCTCGTCACCCTGGCTGGAGTGCAATGGCGCGATTTCGGCTCACTGCAACCTCCGCCTCCCGGGTTCAAGCAATTCTCCTGTCTCAGCCTCCCGAGTAGCTGGGATTACAAGCTCCCACCACCATAACTAGCTAATTTTTGTATTTTTTAGTAGAGACCAGGTTTTCCATGTTGACCAGGCTGGTCCTGAACTCCTGACCTCAGGTAATCCACCTGCCTCAATCTCCCAAAGTACTGGGATTATAGGTGTGAGCCTCTGTGGCCGGCCACTTTTTTCTTAAAATGAAGTTTCCAGGCAAGGTCCAGTGGCTCACACCTGTAATCCCAGCACTTTGAGAAGCTGAGGCGGGCAGATCACAAGGTCAAGAGATCGACACCATCCTGGCCAACATGGTGAAACCCCGTCTCTACTAACAATACAAAAAATTAGCTGGGCGTGGTGGTGCACGCCTGTCATCCCACCTACTTGGGAGGCTGAGGCAGGAGAATTGCTTGAACCCGGGAGGCAGAGGTTGCAGTCAGCCGAGATCGCACCACTGCACTCCAGCCTGGGTGACAGAGCAAGACTTTGTCTTAAAAAAAAAAAAAAAAAGTTTCCATATGCATAATAATTTGTCTCCTCTATTGCTTTACCTAATTTATTCCAAGTGCCCCTTTCATAAATTTGATGAAAAGCTGCTTACTCTATTTTTACGTAGTTAAGTTCTTCATTTTCCCAGTGTACCAGTGCGATTTCATAGGGCTGAATTTCATGTTTTTCTAGAATTTTCATCACATGCTTCATCTAGAAGAAAAGGAAGATTAACTTGAAATCATAACTGACTCCCTCAGTTCAAGTATGTTATGATTTTAATGCTTACAACAGTCTTCATTACACTTACAGGCATTATTTCTGTTGCATGTTTTTAAGGAAAAGGCAAATCAAATCCATTGTGATACTAAAGTAATCAGGATGACATGTTCATTTGTTTTTACATTTGGAAAACACAGATGAGAATGCAAAAGAAAATCAAGGTTATCATTATCCCACAACCCAAAGAAAATCACTAGTAATATTATAATTTGTATTCTTTAAATCTCTTTAATAATCCCAGCACTTTGGGAAGCAGAGGCATGTGGATCCTTGAGCTCAAAAGTTCAAGACCAGCCTGGGCAACATGGCAAAACCCTGTCTCTACAAAAAAATACAAAAATTATCTGGGTGTGGTGGCACACACCTGTAGTCCCAGCTACCTGAGAGGCTGGCTTGAGCCTGGGAGGTGGAGGTTGCAGTGAGCCAATATCAGGCCACTGCACTCCAGCCTGTGTGACAGAGCAAGACCCTATCTCAAAAAAAAAAAAAAAAAGAAAAGTAAAGCCCAACATACTGATGAAAGATTAAGCCACACAGGTGTGGGAAGTGATCATCTCTTTCTCTCTGCCCTACCGAAATCCTAATCCCCAGAGGCAACCATGATTAAACTTGGTGCATATCCTTCCAGACTTTTTATGTGTATATATGTACCTATTTATGCTGCTTTTTATGTAAACTAGGATCATATTATGCACATGAACATTTTCAATACTATTTTCCTTAACAAGGGAACTGCAATTTATTTAACCAACCTAGGTGTGTCCTCCATGGGGAGTTTTTCCTACTCTCTACTATTACAATGTTGCAATGTGCCATACTTGTGCATAGGTCTTCATGGCCTTGTGGGAATATTTCTTTAGGAATTGCTAGATAAAAAGATATGTGCACTTACACAATATGTATATATGTAAGAGACAGGGTCTCACTCTGTCACCCAGGCTGGAGTGCAGTGATGCTACTAATGCAATCATAGCTCATTGCAGCCTCAAACTCCTGGGCTCGAGTGATCCTCCTGCCTCAGTCTTCCAAGTAGCTGGGACTACAGGCACATGCTACCACACCTGGCTAATTTCTTTCTTTTTTTTTTTTTTTTGAGACGGAGTCTCGCTCTGTCCCCCAGGCTGGAGGCTAATTTCTAAAAACCCTTTTTTTTTTTTTTTTTTTTTTGAGTCTTGCTCAATTGCCCAGGCTGAAGTGCAGTAGTGCAATCTTGGCTCACTGCAAGCTCTGCCTCCTGGGTTCACGCCATTCTCCTGCCTCAGCCTCCCGAGTAGCTGGGACCACAGGCGCCCGCCACCAGGTGCGGCTAATTTTTTTTTGTACTTTTAGTAGAGATGGGGTTTCACCATGTTAGCCAGGATGGTCTCGATCTCCTGACCTCATGATCCACCAGCCTTGGTCCCCCAAAGTGCTGGGATTACAGGCGTGAGCCACCGCACCCAGCTCTAAAAACTTTTTGTAGAGATGGGATCTCACTATGTTGTTCAGACTGGTCTGGAACTCCTGAGCTTAATTGATCCTCCCACCCCAGACTCCCAAAGTGGTAAGATTATAGGTGTGAGCTACCACACCTGGCCCACACTATGATATTGCTAGCCTGCTCTCCAAAGTAGTTTTTTCAAATGTAGAATCTAAACATTTATGAAACTACTCTTAAGAAAATGAGGTTTATCAGCCTTTTATATCTTTGTAACTTCAAACAGCCAACTTGTATTTTCTTATATTTATTGGTCATTTATATTTTCTTTTCTCCAAGTTCTCTTCCCCACCCCCTACTGTGTGTGTTTCCTTTTAGTAAAATTGGGATTGTATAAAGCATGTTTTTTAACCAGTTCTGAGATTATATTGGTTATATTTTGTAACCTTTTTTTTTTTTTGAGACAGAGTATCCCTTTGTCTCCCAGGCTGGAGTGCAATGGCCTGATCTTGGCTCACTGCACCCTCTGCCTCCTAGCGATTCTTGTGCCTCAGTTACCAGAGTAGCTGGGGATACAGGTGCGCACCACCACGCACAGCTAACTTTTGTATTTTTAGTCGACATGGGGTTCACCATGTTGGCCAGGCTGGTCTCGAACTCCTGGCCTCAAGATATCTGCTGGCCTTGGCCTCCCAAAGTGCTGGGATTATACGTGTAAGCCACCGTGCCTGGCCATATAATCTGCTCTTTTAGTGTAACTGCATTTTATGTATGGTAATCTCCAGAAATAGATTTTTTTTTACATGATTTCTAAGGGAATCTATAGTATAACTGTAGTATATGAATGTATTTAACAAACTATTATTGTGTATTTTGGTAATTTCTAATTTTTGCCATTATAAATATTGCTTTGAACATTTTTGTACAAAAATCATCATGAATAGTTATGATTATTTCCTTTGGATAAATTTCTAGGTGTAAAATTGCTGGGTTAAATATAAAGGCTTTAATGTAGATTACCAATTTACCTCTAAAACGGTTGTATTAAACAAATCTTGATTTGGATATTGAAAAAATTATTTCCCATTAGTAAGTTCTAGACAACTTGACCTAAAAGAACCCTCAATGGAACCAGCTTCCAATTAACTGTGTATATATTTTGTATAGTACAACATGCAAAGTCTACAGTACTTCTTTCTGTGTGCAGTATAGTTAGGATGGTTCTGATTCTCCACAAACTAGTGCATGTCTAGAGAAAGGAAAATGCAGGAACTCTTAACCCAAAATACAATATATTTTGGAAGCTGAAACTGATAAGTATCATGTAATATAGAGCAAATAAGTTGTGCATTATCTATTAATTTCTAATGTTTCAGTTTGTGCTCATTAGTTCATTCTCACAAAACTACATTTTTATACTTTCACATTTTTATTTACACTTACAGTTTTGTCTTTCACATTCCAAAACACAGCAGCTCCTTCCCTGATTTAAAAAAATAAAAGAACCAACTAAGATACAGGTAGAATACATTCTTTAGGGTCATATATAAAACCATGTAACTTCTAGAATATATACAGGATGCGATTTTTCAAAATATGATGTACTTACTAATTTGCTATTATGGTCCTTAGGTGAGCTTGTTACAATAAGAGCGAAAATAAAATTCTTGATAAAACCTGGCCTCCCCAGAGTTTATGATTTCTCACATGGTTTGCCAAACAAATAGCCATTATTGTAATACTATATAACTTCACATATGTAGACTCTTTCATACCTGGTTCAATTCTGATCCACAGAAATCAGAACAAGGAAATTTTTTGAGACCTTGTTTTAGCTCTCATTAGGCAGATTCTACTAGGGCAAGGAATAAAGGACTATGCCTGTAATAGTTGTGGAATAAAGAGATGGTGGTTAATTTAAGCGTCAGATGGTTAAAGGCCTCTATGGAATAATGCTCCCCGTGCTCACAGTGCTTTGAACAGAACTACCATGACATCATAGGAGGCCCTCTGAATCTGATTATGGCTTTAACATTATTTAGGGTCTAAAACTACAAATGCACTTGTTTTGATTTCTGAAGTTTGACGTGTTGAAGCTGTTTCAGGTAGTAAATAAAAACAGGAGTTATGGCTCAGGGTCACTGCACTGGAGGAAGGAAAGGAGGAAATAAAAGGTAAAAATATTAACGGCCCCACGTTATTCTTTAAACATTTCTTAAGTATTTAGTATATGTGTGGGTCCGTGCTTAGTATTTTTTTTTTGAGACGGAGTCTTGCTCTGTCACCCAGACTGGAGTGCAGTGGCCGGATCTCGGCTCACTGCAAGCTCTGCCTCCCGGGTTTACGCCATTCTCCTGCCTCAGCCTCCCTGAGTAGCTGGGACTACAGGTGCCCGCCACCTCGCCCGGCTAGTTTTTTTGTATTTTTTAGTAGAGACGGGGTTTCACCAGGTTAGTCTCGATCTAACAGGATGGTCTCGATCTCCTGACCTCGTGATCCACCCATCTCGGCCTCCCAAAGTGCTGGGATTACAGGCTTGAGCCACCGCGCCCGGCCGTCCGTGCTTAGTATTTGTGACAGAAAGGTAAGTATGATTTCATTCCTATCCTCAACCTAGAAAAGACTGGGGCTGACACTTAGGCCACCAATTACAACAGTGTGTGATCAGTGCTACACAAGTACGCAGAGTATACCATGGGATGTACACCGGAGGGACTCCTTTGCTAAAGGACTAGCAGAGGTAGCCAAATGAGAAAACAAGAGGAGACAACACAGCAGAGAGGACACACAGGCTCAGAGAGAAGGTGGGAGGGAGTAGAGCAGCATCTCAGAATAAACAGCCAGCAGCTGCATGGCTGCAGATGTGGTCAAGTAGTGGGCAACCAGGTTGAAGAGGCAAGCAGGGGCCAATACAGAAGGGAACTTTATGTAGTGATCGAGAATTTGTTCATAGTCCATGGAAATTTAGGCAGGAGAGTGTAATGGTCAGAAATGGCCACTGAAGAATGACCCTGCTTACAACAGACAAACAGACTAGTGGTGGGTGAGCAGGCAGGCAGGGAGACAATAAGTCAGCTGTTACAATAGGCAGGGATAAGGCCCTTTCTGAATACGGATTTGAAAGGTATTTCAAGCTACAGCCAAAGTGTCAGTTCAGAGAATCCCTTCCAGGCAGAAGAGAGGTCTGGTGAATTGCATATTCCTCCATCTAGAGGAATGCACTGCACTGTGCAATATGATACTCAGAGGCCACATGTGGCTACTGAGCGCTTGAAACATGCCTGGTGCAAACTGAGATGTGCTGTAAGAGTAAGAGTAAAGTACACTGCAAAATTGAAATATTTAGTATAAAGAGTGAAAAAATATCATTATTAATTACATGTTGAAATGATAATATTTTAGATCTGCTGGGTTGAATAAAATACATTATGAAAATTAATTTCAAGAAACATATTATTTGTGTTGTTCAAAATTAATTTTATCTTTTTAAAAATATTTAAAATGTGGTTACTGGAAAATGTATTATTACATATGAGGTTTGCATTATATTTCTTTTTCTTTTCTTTTTTTTTTTAGGCAGAGTCTCACTCTATAAATCAGGCTGGAGTGCAATGGCACGATCTCAGCTCACCACAACCTCTGCCTCCTGAGTTCAAGTGACTCTCCTGCCTCAGTCTCCTGAGTAGCTGGGATTACAGGCACCCTCCACCATCCCCAGCTAATTTTTTGTATTTTTAGTAAAGACAGGGTTTCACCATGTTGGCCAGGCTGGTCTCAAACTCCGGACCCTGTGATCCGCCCGCCTCAGCCTCCCAAAGTGCTGGGATTATAGGCGTGAGCCACCGCGCCCAGCCGAGGCTGCGTTATATTTCTACTGGACAGTGCTGATCTAGAGTCCCTCAGAAACCTAAATTCCTCACTCGGAACAACAGGGATGCTATTATTCTGCTTGAATTAAATGCTGGAATCTTGATTATCTCTAAAGATGGGGTCAACAGGAAGGTAGGCATTGAAAGGAAAAAAGAACTTCCACTGATAATCAACTATAAGGATTATGACCACAAAAACTTCACTCAATTTTGGATTCCTACATATGTTCCATGTGTTTCTGTTCTGTCACGTATTAGTCTCATGACTATGGGTAATTCACTTAATGCCTATGACCCTCAGTTTCCTCAGGTACAAAATAGGAGTAACAGACCTTCATCGAGTGTGGTGAGGATAAATGAGATTATTTCACACGGTTCTATCATTATTATCATTCCCAGGCAGCTACTGTGGAGTATTTAGTATTGAGTCAGCCTTTAGATAAAAGGAGTAAGTGTATATGTGAGTCTCCTAGTCTAAAACCTCTGGAGAGGTAAGCTAAAACTTTAAAGAGCTACCAAAGGGGAAGGGAGAAAAGAAAGAAAATGGCAAGAAGAGACAGCAGGGAGGTAGCGGGAGTTTCCCTGGGGCAGGAGTCTGACAAGGGGCACTAAAGATGAATAGGAATTTGGCTGCTTTCCGGAAATTTAGTCCATGAAAATCCGTATGTACAAAGAAAGACACCCCGGGGAAGATCATTCACTTGTTTAAAAAATTATTTACTTTATAAGAGGGTTTACCAGAGAATTCCTAAAAGTGACAAACTCTCCTAGATTAAATAAGAATTAAGTGATAAATTTAAATCACAAATACAATTTGAACACATTTACTGTTGAGAAAGGTATGCCTGCACCTTTAAAGACCACAATTACTTGACCCAAACCCATCATCACCTAACGGGGCTTCTTTCCTGTCTTACCTGAAGAAGAATATCGTTCCAGGATCACCTTCTTTTGCAGAATTTTCCACACCCATCACCAAAATATTTGCTGCATCTGTGATTTAAAATAAATGAACAAAAAAGCTATGTGAAGGTAACACAAGGTATAAGAGTCACCTATAAACACTCTAATAAAGTACTTAAGATCATTTCTTTATATGCCATGGAGCGCTCTGTAACACAATCACCATCTTTCTACTAAGGCCTCTGAAAGGATTTAAGATATAAAAATGCAACTATGACCACCAAAAAACGATCAGCAATTACTTTGATAAAACACTCAACAACCTGTGATATTATTATTAGAGCTCATTCATGCCCATTTTGATTCAATAATCACTAGTCCAGATAATTATTAAAGTCTTAGGTTCAATATAACTAAGTGTCAAGAATTACACTTCTTTCTACGAAATTAATTAAAAATAAAATTTGAAGTATTAATATATTCTCTTCCTTTAAATACTATTTCATTAATAATGCAATTTTAATATTTGCAAACTACTCCTGCTGAATTTTAAAGTATAAAGAATAGGGCACTAGAAAATCCACAGAAGTAAAGATACTGATCATTTCAAAACATATGTGATTTCAAGGTTAATCACTGCAGGGGCTACCACTGCAGCCACCCGCAACTATTAAAAAAAATTTGTTTTCTTTTTTTTGAGACAGGGTCTTGCTCTGTCCCCCAGGCTAAAGTGCAATGCCACGATCTCAGCTCAATGCAACCTCAACCTCCTGGACTCAAGGGACTCCCCCCACCTCAGCCTCCCAAGTAGCTTGGACTACAGGCATGCGCCACTGCACCCGGCTAAGTTTTTGTTCATGTTTTGTAGAGATGAGGTCTCACTATGTTGCCCAGGCTGGTCTTGAACTCCTGAGCTCAAGCCATCTTCCTGCCTTGGCCTCCCAAAGTGCATTACAGGCATGAGCCACGGGGCCTGGCCTGAGTATTGTTAAACATATGCTAATATACCAATATTCATCATACGAAGTTGCTTTACATATTAGTATATTGATATTTATCATAAGCATATATTCCATAATATAAATTACAACCAATGTTAATCAATTAATAAATATACTCTTAATTTGCAAAAGGTTGTCTTTTTTTTTTTTTTGAGACGGAGTCTTGCTCTGTTGCCCAGGCTGGAGTGCAGTGGCTGGATCTCAGCTCACTGCAAGCTCCGCCTCCCGGGTTCACGCCATTCTCCTGCCTCAGCCTCCCGAGTAGCTGGGACTACAGGTGCCCGCCACCTCGCCCGGCTAGTTTTTTGTATTTTTAGTAGAGACGGGGTTTCACCATGTTAGCCAGGATGGTCTCGATCTCCTGACCTCGCGATCCGCCCGTCTCGGCCTCCCAAAGTGCTGGGATTACAGGCTTGAGCCACCGCGCCCGGCCAAGGTTGTATGTCTTAATGAAATTAACATAAAATTAGGATCCTCGGCCGGGCGCGGTGGCTCAAGCCTGTAATCCCAGCACTTTGGGAGGCCGAGACAGGTGGATCGCGAGGTCAGGAGATCGAGACCATCCTGGCTAACATGGTGAAACCCCGTCTCTACTAAAAATACAAAAAACTAGCCGGGCGAGGTGGCGGGCACCTGTAGTCCCAGCTACTTGGGAGGCTGAGGCAGGAGAATGGCGTGAACCCGGGAGGCGGAGCTTGCAGTGAGCTGAGAGATCCGGCCACTGCACTCCAGCCTGGGTGACAGAGCGAGACTCCGTCTCAAAAAAAAAAAAAAAAAAAAAAATTAGGATCCTCAAAGCTTCAGAAATTTCTGGTAAAGGTTGGGTGATGGGTAATTCAGACAGAGGCCAAAATTATTATTATTTTTTTTTTGTAAATTGTTAATTACTACATCCTACATAGGACAGGGTTTGCCTATGCAGCCAAAAGCAAAATAAAATTGACTGAAACAACCCAGGGCAGTGAAGCCCCCAATTTTGTGAAGCACAGATCACACAGCTGGCAGCCTTCAGCGTCAGCCAACAATACGTCCAGGCAAATTTTCATCCCAAGGGGCTCTAGATATAGCTCTGTCTAAGTCAACTATGCCTGTTTTTGTCACCTCATCACAAACGGTCTGTTTGGATTATCACAATGGTATTTCAACTATCTTCTATGGGATTGACTCTTAAGAATTTCCTCTGTTATAGGAAGACTTTCAACCTATTTTTGCTACTCTGAGGTAAATTAATAAATGTTCTGGGTATTGGGCTATCCTGAGTTTCACTGTAAAAGTTTATTCATCAAAATGTTCTAAGTAACTTATTTATTTTTGAGACAGAGTCTTGCTCTGTCACTCAGGCTGGAGTGCAGTGGCATGATCTTGGCTCACTGCAACCTCCGCCTCCCAGGTTCAAGTGATTCTCCTGCCTCAACCTCCTGAGTAGTTGGGATTACAGGCATGTACCACCACGCCCAGCTAATTTTTGTATTTTTAGTAGAGGTGGGGTTTCACCATGTTGGCCAGGCTGGTCTCAAACTCCTGACCTCAGGTGATCTGCCTGTCTCAGCCTCCCAGAGTGCAGGATTACAGGTATGAGCCATCACGCCTGGCCTATTTATTTGTTTTTTGAGACAGAGTCTCACTCTGTCGTCCAGGTTGGAGCACAGTGGCATGATCTCAGCTCACTGCAACCTCCACCTTCCAGGTTCAAGCAATTCTTGTGTCTCAGTCTCCGAGTAGCTGGGACTACAGGCTCATGCCACTGTACCTGGCTAATTTCTGTATTTTCAGTAGAGATGGGGGTTTTGCCATGTTGGCCAGGCTGGTCTCGAACTCTTGACCTCAAGTGATCCACCCACCTCAGCCTCCTAAAGTGCTGGGATTACAGGCCTGAGCCACCACGCCTGGCCTAAATTATTTTTAGTTAATGTAAAGCAAGCCATTTCCCAAGAATCCTTCCTGATATCACCATAAAAATCCTCAATTAAGTTCATTTTAATTTTCTTCTTTTTCATTTTTGTCTTTTAACTAGTTGTTTTATTATTATTTGTACTTTTAGTAGAGACAGGCGTTTCTCCATGTTGGTCAGGTTGGTCTCGAACTCCCCACCTCAGGTGATCTGCCCACCTTGGCCTCCCAAAGTGCCGGGATTACAGGCGTGAGCCACTGCACCCAGCTAACTAATTGTTTTAAAGTATTAGATTGAGCTGGTAAATTTTTTTTAAAGGCTCTCCCCATGTCTATCAACTTCATGGTTCTTCTATAAGACTAAAATAACATGCTGGGTGCCGTGGCTCAAACCTGTAATCCCAGCACTTTGGGAGGCCAAGGTAGGAGGATCAGATGAGGTTGGGAGTTCGAGGCCAGCCTGACCAACATGGTGAAACCCCGTCTCTACTAAAAATACAAAAATTAGCCAGGTGTGGTGGCGCATACTTGTAATCCCAGCTACTCCGGAGCTGAGGCTGGAGAATCGCTTGAACCCGGGGGGCGAAGTTGTAGTGAGCCGAGATTGCGCCATTGCACTCCAGCCTGGGCAATGAGAGCAAAACTCCATCTCAAAAAACAAACAAACAAAAAACATACACACAGACACACACAAACTAAAATAACTTCTTTTTTTTTTTTTTTTTGAGACGGAGTCTTGCTCTGTCGCCCAGGCTGGAGTGCAGTGGCCGGATCTCAGCTCACTGCAAGCTCCGCCTCCCGGGTTCACGCCATTCTCCTGCCTCAGCCTCCCAAGTAGCTGGGACTACAGGTGCCCGCCACCTCGCCCGGCTAGTTTTTTGTATTTTTAGTAGAGACGGGGTTTCACCATGTTAGCCAGGATGGTCTCGATCTCCTGACCTCGCGATCCACCTGTCTCGGCCTCCCAAAGTGCTGGGATTACAGGCTTGAGCCACCGCGCCCGGCCTAAAATAACTTCTTAATGTGCTAGAAATGAAGTAGTATGACCTCTGAGCACCTCAAGTAATAATGATCCTATAAATAATGCTTAATAAATCATACTGATTTTAATGAGAAGTTCTCTGTACATTTTCATTTCTTAACTTTGTCATCTGTATAAAGAAATTCAACACCCACTTTTATGATACAATCCTTTCAAAAGAAAATGAATTGCAAACAAATACATACTTAAGATAGTATCATAGGAAAATTATCCAATACATTTTAATATACTTGGCCCCAGGTTCAAGAAGTACCTCTAGGCAAGTTTGTTACTTCAACATATCCGTGGGAGGCCAGATCTTGAGAGAGATTTCCCAGATGATACTCATCTGCCGTTGCAAATGCTGTGCAGTGCATTAGGTCCTGTTCCAGGGAGATGAGCACAACATGGGTTACCAAGAGGCTGAAGCATCTGTGATGGCTGCTGAGCACCCTATGGGACTCCATTCTGCAAAGCTAGAACTCCAGAGTTTTCTTCAAACATCTCCAAGGGCGATACAAGGGATGGGATGAAGATGAAGAGAACCAAGTTACTGGGAGACAAATTTCAGTTCAATCTTCAAAAGAACTTGCTCCCTCCCACCAGGCAAAAAGTTGGAATGGGTTATTCTGAAAGGCAAGCCACTCTCAACTGGTAGTGTCTCAAGCACAGATTGAATACAAAATAGAGATGATTAAGGCATCACATGGGTGACTGGATGGAATGATAGTTAAGTCTCTCCAACCCTGAGTTTCCATGACTCTTTTTCAAAGCAACGTTGGTATTTGAGGTCATTTCCTAATTTGTAACTACTCTTGTACAGCAGATTCCTTTAAATCGCCAAAGGAATTACAGTATTTTTACACTAGTTAACATTAAACAAAAAGGTCTGTACATCTGAGCACATGTCTTGGTTTGGTTAGTACTTTGGTTCATGCCTCATCTTGCCTGTGTACATATGAGGAAAGATGGTAAGAACTATGGCTCAATGCTGTGTTTTTTCAAATTGTAGGTCACAACACATTAGTGAGTTCTGATATCAGTTTGGTTGGCCCCAAACAGCTTTTTAATAAAACTAAATAGAAAAATATTACAGCACATTATTCATAGGAAATGTTATTTTATGAAGTTTTCTGTCACTTATATGTATGTATCTACTCTAGGTCGCTATGTATGTAAAATGTTAAATATATTTCTATGAGATGTGGTCAATAAAGTTTGAAAGCTACTGGCATAAGACTTAACATTTTAGGCACAGAAGTTGGTTACAATTTTAAAAGAATATCAGAATAACAATAATGCTTACTTTATGGGGTTGTTGTAAAGTTTAAGTAAGCTAATAAGCATAAACTGCTCAGCACTGCGGCTAACACAAGTGTTCAACGGTTGTTAGATTCTAGTTGGCCAAAAGAAGTTTATGAGTCACTAAATCAACATTTATTCTTAGGACTTACTCATCTCAGCTCCCCAATTCTTTTCCGTTCTGTATATTCCTAGTATGAAATTCTAGAGAAGTATATATTAATTCATTCCTTCCTCCCACCTACATCCCGCAACTCCTGGCTCTTTCTCATGAAATGACCTGACCCCATTTGCTCTTCCTCAATCTGTTCCACAGCTTTGATGTGTGGTTTAAAGGTAAAAGAATAACAGAGAACCTGAGGATCCATGCAAACTGAAAAATCCAAAATCAATAAAGTATCTACTCATAAGCAAAATGAGACAAATTCAATTAGAAAAAAATAAAAGTCAGACAAGGTGAAATTACTGGGGAATGTCGGGATAAATGGATGTAGTACCCTCATTATGAGCAGAAAACTGCTAATTCCTTCCAAATTAGCTAATTCCCATAGTCACATATGAAAGTAGCAACATGGGGATATACAAATAAAAATGTATCAGGAGTTACCAGAGTATAGGGAACAGGCATATGCTTAAGGTTTAGACCTGTGAGCACTAGTTCTTTTTAAGGCTCCATGGAGTTAAAAAGAGCTGATGTGCTATGTCTGTAGAGCTGAAGCTAGCTGAAAGAAAGGAATCCTAGCAAGGGGCATCAGGCGAGACATGGGGCAGTCTCCACAGTCTGCAAGACCTGACAAATTCACTCAAGCTTGCTAGGTGAAATCACAGTATGTTAGGTTGGATGTCAGAATTACTTCTGTGATGGCTAGAGCTCATGTGCTTAGTTTGGGCTGAAGTGGGAAGAGCAAGAGGCAGAAAAAGGAAGTAAGAAGGTCATAAGGTAGTCCACTGAAGGATCTTCATGTAGCTGTACTGAAAATGGTAGAGGCTGTCTCTTTTGCTAGAATCAGAGTTGTAAACTGGCAGCTTGGAGAACCATCGAACTCAAGAGCTGACCTACATCACGTTTCTAAAATTCGAATTGACTTGTCAACAATAAACTGAGAGATTTCACACAAAATCCAGATTTCCATCATCTTCTGACCGAGTGGAAGATCTGGAAGTAATGGACTAGGATACAGCAGGGGGCCCCAGGGTCTCCAGCCCACACCGTCCCTGCCTCTCCCTGTTGTCTCATGTCTCCTTCTCCATCATGTGTTATTGGCCAAGCCCATCTGCTCTAAGAATGTGTACTACTTTTTTTTTTTTTTCCCCAAAAAATATTCTTGGCCAGGCGCAATGACTCACGTCTGTAATCCCAGAACTTTGGCAGGCTGAGGCGGGTGGATCACTTGAGGTCAGGAGTTCGAGACCAGCCTGGTCAACATGGTGAAACCCTGGCTCTACTAAAAATACAAAAATCCAGCCGGGTGTGGTGGCTGGCACTTGTAATCCCAGCTACTCAGGAGGCTGAGGCAGGAGAATCCCTTGAATCCAGGAGGCAGAGGTTGCAGTGAGCCAAAATTGCGCCACTGCACTCCAGCCTGGGTGACACAGCAAGATTCCGTCTCAAACAAAAACAAAAACAAAACTTTATGTTCCTTTATTGGAGCAAGATTCCAGATTGATATACAGTGATGTATTTACTAAACAGAGACCTGTGCAGAAATTACATACTATGTAGATAGGTTGTTATACTTTGCCTATTGATGGAATACTTCCATTTATCAAGTTTTATACATCAAAACGCTTTGACTTTCACCAGGCTCTCCATTAATTCACCTTTGAAAGGGTGGCATTTAATTTCAGCTACTGTATTTTACAGCATAAAAAGCTTATGCATTAGAGTGCTTCTCTGCAAAATGGCATGTTGCAGACAGAGCCGAGTCCATTATCCCACCCGGATTTACATAGTCACATTTGAGAGCTTTACACCAGAGAGCCAGGACAAAGTTACTCCTAACCAACACAGACTTCTTACGCTCAGAGTCTATCTTCTTGGCCATATTTTATAGTGCCAGTGAAGATGTGCCAGCAAGCATCCCATATACAGCTTGGCATTAGAGTACAAGGTCTGTTTGATGGTGGTGGCAGGCACTACTATTTTACTCTATTTTTTTTTTTATTATTATTTATTATTTTTTGAGACAGAGTCTTCCTCTGTCGCCCAGGCGGGAGTGCCAGTGGTGCAATCTTAGCTCACTGCAACCTCCACCTCCTGGATTCAAGCGATTACCCCACCTCAGCCTCCCAAGTAGCTGGGATTGCAGGCATGCACCACCACACCTGGCTAATTTTGTATTTTTAGTAGAGATGGGGTTACGCCATGTTGGCCAGGCTGGTCTCAAACTCCTCACCTCTGGTGATCTGCCCACCCCGGCCTCCCAAAGTGCTGGGATTACAGGCGTGAGCCACCATGCCCAGCCAGGCACTATTATTTTGAATCAAGGTAAAAGGCTAGTTTTAAAAACTGCCACTTGGAGATAAAAATAAAGGGCACAATATATTCAGAACCGAGTTTTGGGCAATCTGGTATCCCAAATTATGTGAATATTCAGACACTAACAGCAAATTGAGAACGTGTACTATTTTCAACTCTCAAGGACGGGACAAGGCAAGTCAATCACTATTTTTATGAGAAAATATATTCTAAGCTCCAAATAGATTATGAATAAATCTTTAAACACAATCTGTTTTCACTTAGCCATCCTAAGCATCTTTGTCGTAGGTTTTCCAGACTGTCAGCCGTCCCCTTTCCTTCTCTCGGGATCTCCCATTTAGTTTGGCTGAAAGTTCTATCCATCCCATGTCACTCAGCTTATATGGTTTGCCACACTACTTTCTGTATTCTCCTTAAACTTCTTAGCTCTTGAGTCTTAGTTGTGTGCTTCTTCTATTAATAGATGAATCTGACGTTTTAAGACATTTTGTTTTGGTTTTATTTTGTTGTTTTTTTTTTTTTTATTTTCGCCTATTTGGTAAAAGGAAAGAACCATAGAATGTCTTGTCTGCTTTTTTTCTTCTTTATTAAAGATGTTATTGTTTTCTGAGCAGCTTTCATTTTTATACATCTTTCTCTGGATTTTTATAGTGAATCCTTATTAAGCATTAGCTACATATACATGTAAAGCATATTTTGGATTTCAGGATGGGGATCTACAACTTGCTCTTAAATAAATGTGTCAAACCAGCCTATAATACTTATAAGATTTAGGGCTTCTCTATTTCAAAATGTTTTTAAAAACCCAAAAGACAAAAACCCAAAACCACAGTATTTTAGTATGTTTTGTTTTTCTGGTCACAGAAGACACGTTCCAGCAGATGGGGCTAGAAATCTACATATGATTCTTGTTTTAGAAGCATCACATGCTCTGATCAGGAACATTTTTTAAAAAATTGTACTTTCATTTACTCTGTATTACTGAAGAAAATTGGTGTATTACAGCAATGCTGCTTCTATAGTGATTTGGTCTTTGTCCTTGGTTCCCAGTACAGACTCCTAAAACCCCTGTAATTTTCTAAGTGACAGAGGCATTTTTGGTTGTAGTATTTGCTCATACAGAGCTTCTAAATTCCTTGGAATTTCATGAGTGATGGGAACGTCTTTTGTTTTAATGAGGTGACTCCCAGTGTTCTGGAGAGCTTCAGGATAGGGCGTGGTTACCAGAAAGACCAAACTTTGATTAGAAGCTTAGAACTTTCAACCCCACCCTTAACCTCTAGTGAATGGAGAGGGGCTGGAGATTGAGTTAATCATCAATCACGGTTTACACAATGAAACCTCCATAAAAACACCCGAACAATGGGGTCTGGAGAACTCCTGCGTTGATCAATGCATCCATGTGCCGGGAAGGTGGCACAGCCCAATTCCACAAGGAATAGAAGCTCCTGAGTTCCAGGCCCTTCTAAATTTCACCCTGTGCACCTCTACATCTGGCTGTTATTTTGTATACTCTATAAAAAACCAGTAAACATAAATAAAGTGATTCCCTGAGTTCTGTGGGTCATTCTGGCAAATCATCAAACCTGAAGAGGGGGTGGTGGTCATAGCTGGTTGGTCAGAAGCACAGGTGTCAACCGGGAGGGCAGTCTTGTGGGGCCGAGCTTAATTAACTGGGGTCTGCACTAACTCTGGCTAGTGCTGGAATTGAACTGAATTGCAGGACACCTTGTTAGTGTCTGGAGAATGGGAGAACTGGCTGGGAGGAGGAGGAAAAGGCTCCCATATATTTGATATCAGAAGTACTGTGAGTAGATAGATCATACTAAGAAAAAATGCCTTTTCTCCTGCAATGTACTCATTGGAGATGAAAGCTATACAAACACAGATACATTTTATGTTACCAGTATTATGCTTTATGTTTTAAGTTTTTCGACTACAATCTATAAGAAATCATTATACATAGTACATATACACATCTATGCTCACACACCAATAATTGCCACAAC
Organism: Rhinopithecus roxellana; assembly: GCF_007565055.1. NCBI lineage: Eukaryota > Metazoa > Chordata > Mammalia > Primates > Cercopithecidae > Rhinopithecus > Rhinopithecus roxellana. Next base: position 176,982,470 of record NC_044552.1, on the reverse strand, counting down.
AGCTTCACAAACCAGTATTTACCTTTATCATGAGCAATGTATTCTGTTATTTTCTATTTCATTTTTCAAAAAACATGGTTAACAATCCACTAGTGATTCCGTAACACACTGTGCTATCAGCCTGAAAACATTCTCCCTGGTATCAGGCTCCACGCCACTCAGACCTGCCATTCCCATCCTCTGGTGTTCTCTTCAAAGACTGGACATTAATAAGAAGCGCTGCTATTATTGTTTTCTCATTTGTTTAGTGGGTCTTTAGTTACTAACACAGAGCTTCTAAAGTCCTTGGAATTTCACGAATGACGGGAACATCTTTTGTTTTAATGAGGTGACTGTTTAGTGGGTCTCCCTCTGTCGCCTAGGTTGGATGGAGTGAGGTGCAGTCATGACTCACTGTAGCCTGGAACCCCCAGGCTCAAGCGAACCTCCCACCTCAGCCTCGAGTAGCTAGGACTACAGGTGCGCACCACCAAGCCTGGCTAATTTTTTTTTAAGTCTTTTAGAAATGGAAGTCTTGCTACATTGCCAGGCTGGTCTTGACCTCCTGGCCTCAAGTGGTCTTCCTGCATCAGCCTCCCAAAACACTGGAATTATAGGCATAAGCCACAGGATCCACTATTGCTTTTAGGAATTGTAAGCCAAAGGGATGTGGGTTGAGTATCTCAGATTATGATCTCTGAAAATGAGACCAGGTAAAGATTTAATTCTAACAGAGAGGGTGACTAAAACCATTCAGCCAACTCCAGATGCATGTTGTTCTGCAGAGCTGAAAAGATGAGCTCAGTCCAACTATGGGAACAAAACAAATTCCACATGCTTTTGACACAAAGCAGAGGCTTTCCCTTGTCTCAGTCAAGAGTGGTATAAAGGGTTTACCACTTTGATGGTATAAAGGATATAAAGGGTTTACTACTTTGATGGTATAAAGTGGTATAAAGGGTTTACCACTATGATGGCCGTATGAAAATGGAGTGGCCCTCAATTTGTGGCAGATGAAAGTCAGGCTTTGGCCGGGCGCAGTGGCTCACGCCTGTAATCCCAGCACTTTGGGAGGCCGAGGCAGGCGGATCACGAGGTCAGGAGATCGAGACCATCCTGGCGAACACGGTGAAACCATCTCTACTAAAAATACAAAAAAAAAAAAAAAAATTAGCCGGGCGTGGTGGCGGGCGCCTGTAATCCCAGCTACTCAGGAGGCTGAGGCAGGAGAATGGCGTGAACCAGGGAGGCGGAGCTTGTAGTGAGTCGAGATCGCGCCACTGCACTCCAGCCTGGAGGACAGAGCAAGACTCCGTCTCAAAAAAAAAAAAAAAAAAGAAAAGAAAGTCAGGCTTTGGTCCTAGGGACATATTACCTAGTCATGCCAAGACTGCTTTCTCTATGAAAAATAAAATCTTCAAAAAATGGTGTTCCAAAATTATATTATCTCAGATCACTTTAGAAACATGATTTTCTTCTTTTTTCTGAGACAGAGCCTCACTCTGTCACCCAGGCTGGAATGCAGTGGCGTGATCTTGGCTCACTGCAACCTCCGTGTCCTGGATTCAAGAGATCCTCCTGCCTCAGCCTCCCGAGCAGCTGGGATTACAAGTGTGCACCACCACCATGCCTGGCTAATTTTTGTATTTTTGTAGAGACAGGGTTTCACCATGTTGGCCAGGCTGGTCTCAAACTCCTGACCTCAAGTGATCCACCTGCCTTGGTCTCCCAAAATGTTGGGATTACAGGTGTGAGCCGCCATCCGGCCAGAAACATCTGATTTTCTATTATATTCCTGTGCTTTCAGAAAGACAGCATATGGCTTGTTTTTGCCAAACTCCAACTGAAGTCATTGTCTATCATGTTACCCAATGTCTCCTATAACAGAATCCATGAAATAACTCCTTCATTTCAGTGCTGGAAAAAGTTATTTCTCTGAAGATATTTTTATGTTTTTACTCTGCCCTCTCCCACAATAAAAAACAACAAACAGTAAATCCCAGGAGGATTTCCTCTTTTAATTACAAGGCTTCTCAAAACAAAATGTTCAACTAAATTATTCATTTCAGGTACTTCATAACATTTCTCTGTTCATGTCAACTATTTGTTCTAATATGCGAAAGTATTTGTTATCTCATTTGACACTATGTTGAATGTCGAAAATCTACTTCAAATTCTTTCCTGGAAGGAAGTAGAAAAAAAAAAAACCTAAAGAAAAATAAGATATGGTATTTAGGAAAATTGCTTGCAAGTCTAAGGATGGCCCAAAGAAATAGCCTAGGGACATCTCTGACTGTATCAGCTTCTTCCTAAGAAACCCGACGCACTGTGCTGCTAGATGTTACAAATGAACAGAATTGAGCTTTCTCTTTTTTGGATCTGCCATGAATTCAGGTTTTTACACTTAATGTCATCTTGGACACTTAAATACTGAATTTCCCAGGTTACCCCAAAGCTCGAGCTAAAGGAAAGGTGGAGCAGTAGCTGCACAACACTCCATCCTTCACATCCTGGGTTCAGAGAAAGCACACAAGAATTGAAAGCATTCCAGAATCCAACACAAGAACCATTCATTAATTCTTAGCTTTCGAATCAGAGGATGAGTAAAGGTATGTATGTATACCTTTCCAAGGGGTGTCAGCTACACAGTAATAAAAACATGGCCCAAATTAAACAGGCTCAGGGGCTACTTTTCAGAATCAAGACTCGCAGACAGACATTCTAACCTGTTTTATGATAGATTCAGAAGTCTTCATCAAGTTTAAAGTGTCTTTAATGTTGATGACTACCGGCATTAAAGATCCTCTTGCCTCTTTTCAATCCTTTCCAATGTAATAAACATATAAGTACAACATATAGTTCTAGGTATTATGCGACACACAAAGGTTTCTAAGGGCTTGATCTTGAGCCTTAACTTGTTATTGAAGAAGAAATGCAAATTGTAGCAGAAAAATTCCCAGAAACTCCTTAAGGATGAAAAAAGAAAATACCCCCTTAAACCTTAAGAGGATAAAAAAGCAAGGCCCTCCTCCCTTGCTGCTTTTGGAGGCTACCTTACTGTGTCATTTCACCGACCCATGCAACTGCCACAGCCTAATAAAGGCTTATCTGTCTGCAGTTACATTTTTTTGTTTAATTTGATGAAGAATTTCTAGTTTTTTTTAACGTTTTTTTTTTTTTAATTTTTTTTACAGTCCCATTCTTAGACTGGACTTAATATTGGTCCTCTTTTTCAATTTCCTTAGACCAATAACCAAATCTTTTATAAACTATATTTTCATGTTTTATTGCCTGTATTTTGTTTTTATATGTATCATTAATTGTTAAAAATTAAGATGTTGAATCCCTTTGGATATTTATTAGGCTTCAAAGATCTTGATGAGGAAGTCTGAGTGACTGCCAGTTCTCTTACGCTGGTGGTAAGGCTGGGGTGCAGCACACACTGGTTTAGCACGAGCAACGATCACTAAGCACAAGAGCCACGGCCACCCCTACTTTACCTCATTCACAGACAAAACTGGAAGGTTGGTCCTGGATGGCTGTCTGGTCCTGGATGCTTTTAGTGGTCTCTTGATCTGTGGGAAGTCTTGTTTTGGAACAAATGTTTCCGTTGATATAGATGAGAAATGCCTCTTTAATATTTTTATAAACCATTTAGAACCCAATAGATGTGGTTTGTGGGTCACTTTCCTGTGAGTACCAAAGGATTTCATGGTTGGAAGGTGTGCCTTTTCATCTTGGCAACGAGCAGCATTTAATGGCGAGAGCAGGCTTGTATTGGACTTTTTTTGGTTCATTTCCAGGATCTGAGACTTATTCAAACCACCAGCTGTTTTATCAGGAAGGAGCAAATCCAAGTTTTCACATACTGTCAGTGTGCTGCATGTTGTATTTTCAAATTCCTTAAGTGGTTTTAACATTAGATGACTGATTCTTCGGCACTGATGTGCTTTTGATAATATACGATGAGATCCGGCCACGGCTCTGAGGAGTGTGGCTGGCATTACCAAGTCCCAAGCTAAAAGAAAAGGAATTCAAAGTTCAAGTTTTAAAATTAACGCTTAAAACATATATAATATTTCCCTAGGTAATGGGCACATTTCTGTAAAAAAGTTTGTAAAACAGATACATCCTAATTCTAGCAAAAGAACAAGGTTAAAAAAGTAAGTACAGTGTTTCTGCCACTTTGCCTTTATCAACATTTGGCCTTCTTCCTGGAAGATTACAGGATTATAAAGCTACTGACATAACAAGAACCTTAAAAAAAAAATAGTGATGGGACCACTTCATTTACTTCATTAGCATATCAAGTATATAAAAATCTGTTCTGGCCAGGCACTGTAGCTCACACTTGTAATCCCAGCACACTGGGAGACTGAGGCAGGTGGATTGCTTGAGTCCAAGAGTTCCAGACCAGCTGGGGCAACATGACAAAACATCATCTCTACAAAAAATGACAAAAATTTAAAAATTAGCTGGGTGTGATGGCAGCTCATGCCTGTAGTCCCAGCTACTCACAGGCTGAGGTGGGAGGATCACTTGAGCCCAGGAGACCGAGGCTGCAGTGAGTCATGATTGCACCACTGCACTCCAGCCTTTTTTCTGCCTCAGGAAAAAAAAAAAGAATCAGGAAAGGCTCCCAGAAAGATCTAAGCTGATTCTTGAAGGGGAAGGTGCTTTTCAGCTTGGGGCTGGGCATGGGAGTGCATGAGGCTTGTCAGATACACACATGAACATTCCAGACAAGGGAAACAGAATTTCCCCCTTATTTACAGTACGAAATGTGTGATTTTAAAGTTAGCCTATAGGAGGCCACACACAGTGGCTCATGCCTGTAATCCCAGCACTCTGGGAGGCTAAAAGGGTGGGGGGGAAATCACTTGAGGCCAGAAGTTCAAAACCAGCCTGGCCAACATGGCAAAAACCCATCTCTACCAAAAATACAAAAAAAAATTAGCCAGGCATAGTGGTGCATGCCTTTAATCCCAGCTACTCAGGTGGCTGAGATATAGAATCGCTCGAACCAGGGAGGCAGAGCTTGCAGCGAGCCAGGATCACCCCACTGCGCTCTAGCCTGGGCAACAGAATGAGACTCTGTCTCAAAAAAAAAAAAAAAAAAAAAAGTTAGACCATAGTAATCAATAATTCTTTTTATAAAAATAACATTTTAGGTGCTAGAGATATATGAATCAATGATCTCAGAATTCAAAGTCTAGCAGAGGAAAATGAATGAGATGCACAAATTGCTCTAGTCCAGAGAAAGGAGCATGTGAAGAGTGTGGCATTGTCACAGAGGTGACATTTGAACCGAGTCTTGAAAGGGCAGAAGGATCAGCAAGTCAAACACCTCAGGCATGGAGTCCTATTTATCTCCTATCTGAGGGGAGGTAGGAGTGAGCTGCAGAAGGTAAGGACTGAAAAAGAGCTGGTGACCAGATCACCAAAGGATCTATAAAGTCATCCCAAAGAGTTTCTACAGGTGGGGAGAAAGCTGAGCTTCTAACTCTGAGCGTCACATAGTCAAATGTATGTTCCTGAAACAACTTTTTGGTGATGATGTGCAGGAGGAAACGAGAGACTCTAACATCACTCTGAGCACTTTCTACGTGCCAAGTGCTCAGCCTCACCTCATAATGATCCCATTTCACTGATTAGGAAACTGAGGTTTAAAGAGGCTAAGTGCTCACCATTAAGAAGCTACAGAGATGTAATTAACATAAAACCCAGGCTTTCCCAATTCCAAAGTCAACACTCTTACCCACTACCTTTTATTTATTTATTACCTCTCTCCAGGGTAAGGACAAAGATGATTCACGGTGATATTTAGGAGGTAGAACCTGCTGCTTTCAAAATCCCTTCAAAAGCTGGTATTCTGTGCTTCATTCTAGTCCAATTGGCTACTGCAGTTCACCTTTGATTAGTACTATTCCATGCCAGTTGAACCACTTAATTTTGAAGAACCTAACTACAAAATATTTTAGAAATGTGTCCACAGTCCTAGATTCTTTCATTATCTTTGAGGAAATTCCTTTTTTTTTTTTTTTTTTTTTGAGATGGGAGTCTCGCTCTGTCGCTCAGGCTGGAGTGCAGTGGTGCCACCTCAGCTCACCGCAACCTCCACCTCCCAGGTTCATGTGATTCTCCTGCCTCAGCCTCCTGAGTAGCTGGGATTACAGGTGTGCGCCACCAAGCCCAGCTAGCTTTTGTATTTTATATAGATATATATATAGAGAGAGATATATAGATATACATATATATATTTAGCAGAGAAGGGGTTTCACTATGTTGGCCAGGCTGGTCTCCAACTCCTGACCTCAAATGATCCGCCTGCCCTGGACTCCCAAAGTGCTGGGATTACAGGCATGAGCCACTGCACCTGGCCTCTTTGAATAAATTATTTACCTCAAAACTCTATTGACTACCTTAATATGGAGGCTACATGAAGCACTATTACAATGAACGTAAAAGTTACAGGTAATATTATTGTTGCAGTAATTTTCAATGGTTTCTATATCCATGCTGATCAGTGGTGGGGATGATTCTTCCAAAACCCTGGCCCTGAGTTCCCTAATCTCCCTTCCTGAATGGTCCTGTTTTTCACTTTTCCTCAGCCACTCATGCCCATGGTCATTATCCTGTAACCTGTAAAGTAGCCACTAGACAACCCACATTGCTATTGAGCCCTTGAATTCTGGTTAGTATAAATTGAGCCTTAATTTTTTAATAAGTAAAATATCTCAATTCTTCTATCAATTATTTGTTGAAATAATATGTCTGGGTATATTTACCTAAATAAAATGCATTATTCAAATAAATTTTAGCTATTCTTCTTTCTTTTTTGATACAAAGTTTCGCTCTTGTTGCCCAGGTTGGAGTGCAATGGCACGATCTTGGCTCACTGCAACCTCTGCCTCCCCCCTTCAAGCGATTCTCCTGCCTCAGCCTCCCAAGTAGCTGGGATTACAGGTGCCTGCCACCATGCCTAGTTAATTTTTTGTATTTTTAGTAGAGACGGGGTTTCATCATGTTGGCCAGGCTGGTCTTGAAATCCTGATCTCAGGTGATCCACCTGCCTTGGCCTCCCAAAGTGTTGGGATCACAGGCGTGAGCCACCGGACCCATGCCATTTTTATCACTGCACCTTCTAGAAAGCCTAAGATTACATTTGTGCCTTACATTGTTTTTCTATCAGACAGGGCCCTACTGTCATTATCAATACATCGGACCTCCTCACCTCAATTTCATCTATTCTACTCTCTAAGCACCACCTCCTATCTTTGCATCTCACTCCTTCTATTACCCAATTCCAACAATTCTTCAACACCAACAGGACCCATGAGTCAATGATCCAACCACCTTTTCGCGGTCTCTCACTCCCCATGACTTCACTTCCTCCATATCCAGTTTACACTCCATGGTCTACCATTCGAATCTCTCTCTTATACCCCTGGAATCCCTTGCATCCCTTTCTTCCCAGTCTTTCCCATTCACGAGCAGTAATTAGTATCTTTGTAACTGCTAAGCCAAAAACGTGGAGTCCACCTTGACTCTTTATTCTCCATATCCAACTTGTCAGTAAATCCCAAGGGCCTTCTAGGGACCACTGCCCATCATCAGTAATACTACTACCTGATCCAAACTGCTATCTTTCCCATGGATTATTATAATAGCTTTAACCAGTTTCCCTGATTCTGTTTTGGGCCCCCTACAATTTCTTCTCAACACAAGCAACCAAAGTGATCCTTTGAAGTCAAATCTTAGCGCAAAATGTGGCTATGGCTGCACGGTTCACTTAATAAAAGCTAAAGCCCTCCGACCAGGCATAGTGGCTCACGCCTGTAATCCCAGCACGTTGGGAGGGATCACTTGAGGTCTGGAGTTCCAGACCAGCCTGGCCAACACGGTGAAACCCTGTGTCTACTAAAAATACTAAAATTAGCCGGGCATGGCGGCATGGGTCTATAATCCTAGCTACTCCAGAGGCTGAGGCAGGAGCATCATCGCCTGAACTCGGGAGGCGGAGGTTGCAGTGAGCCCAGATCGCGCCACTGCACTAAAGCCCGGGCAACAGTGCGAGATTCCGTCTCAAAAAAAAAAAAAAAGTCAAAGCCCTCAAAAATGGCCTGCATGGCACTACATTCTCTGGCCCTTTATCAGCACTCTGACAGCTCTCTCCTTTGCTTATTTTGCTCCTCGTTCTAGCCTCTGGATCTTTGCATTTGCTGTTCCTTAGGCTCTTCTCCCAGGGATCTGAAAGGCTCACACCCTCACCTCCTCCAGAAATTTGCTAAAATGTCTTCCACCCAGTGAAGCCTTCCCCAACCACTACATTAAAAACACACAACCAGCACCCGTTCTCTATCTTCCTCCACTTCGCATTTCTCCATTGTGTAACATCACTTACACACCTTTAATTTTTAGTTTATTAATTCATACTGCAAAACAACTCAGTTCTTACCATGTGCCAGGCATTGTCCCTAGTTGCTGACAATACAGTTGAAAATAAAAATAGACAAATATCCTATCTTTTGAATATTTTGAACTTTACATTGGGAGTGACAGGCAAAAACGAGGTAAATCAGTAAAATACGTGAGACAGAACGCTAAAGGAAAAAAAAGGAAAGGGCTGATTTTTGTGTCTTCCCTCCGAATGGAAACTCCTTGAGGATACAGATTTGTGTGTTTTTTCCTACTGTATCTCCTGACACTAGCGCCAGTACATAGTAGGCATTCGATCGAATTTTTAAAATGAAATACTAGGCAGTTACTCAGTTCCTGGGCACATTTCAACTTTTAGACAATAACACCAATTAAGAAAATCGGTTACAGCTAGGCTACGATTCAAGAGACAACTGTCACTCATCTTTGGGAGCAGGCCGTTCAATTCCTCAAACTCAAAATTATTTTATCGATTTCTACAGTTACCGCGGTGCACTGGCTCAAAAAAAGGGTTCATTAATTGACTGAGTGCTTTTTACTCCCAGCTAAGTCGACCAAAGATCACGGTAAGAGGCAGAGGGTCACAGTCGCACCAGCGTAACCTGTGACTGTACACGTTCCGGGCGGCCAGGAGCCAGGGCGCAGACCTCCGAGCCGGACCACCCAAGCAGCTAAGGAAAGGCAGTACACTAACCTCTCGGCCGGAAGAGAAGAAGGAAGCGCCAGGGACGCACGCTTCCTCGGCAGGACTGCAGGGAAAAAGCCGCAGCACCAACCTCTCACTACAGCAGCCACCCCATCTCCTGGAAGGGCGCTCCCTCCCACCCCCCGATACTGCGCAGGCGCACTGAACTCTGGTCCCACTTAGCGGGAGCAACTCTGACCACATGACTGTCTGACCACGTGAGCCGCGTCGCCGCGACCTCTTCCGCTCCCTAGGCCCTGGGACCTCCCGGTCCTTACCTGCTTCCGGCTTTCGTTTGCTTCCATATCCGCCTCTCTAGTCGCCCTCCGCTGTCCCCGCCTTCGTCCCCGGAAGATTGGGTCCTCTGGCCAGCCACTGTTTGCCGTTTGTACGGGCACCAAATAAAGTTTGTTTATTCAAAAGCACTTTTTTTTTTAAAGCCACACCACCCCCATTCTCAGCTCCTCCTTCGCGGCGGTAACGCCTCTGTTTCTGCGGCGGTTGAGCGCCGATCTTTGCGGCCGGGATCGCGGAACGTAATGGCAGTCGTCCCGGCGTCTCTCTCAGGACAGGACGTGGGGTTCGTCTTACTTTTCTCTTCCCCACTTTTGCGGAAAGCTGGGCCTCGTCGGGAGCCTGTGGGGACTAAGCGGAGGGCGCCCGCTCTCCGGTGGGCTGCGTTCGAGTCCCGCCGCCAGGCGCGGCTTCCCAGGACGCCTTTGCGGATTTCGCGGACTGGCTCGGAGGCGAGGGGAGGCGGCCCCGGGGAGGGAGCCCGCCCGCGGCGCCTGCTCGTAAGGATCAGGACAGGGCTCAGCTTCGTGGTCTGTTCCTGGCGGTCACTTTCTATTTATTCACTTTAATGAACTCGCTTTGGGGGCGTTAAAATTCTCCGTAAGAGTTGGGGATCTCAGAGCTATTAAGAAACGGGTTTCTTCCTGTTGATCAAATCGTAATCTCACAGTAAGAACTGTCTGTAGTTTTTTGCTTTATAGTCATCACGGTACAGATTCTTGGATAAAGTTGTGGGTGACCGTGCAAATAGGAACATCCATTTGCATAAATTGAATGGCCAAATTTATATTTGAAATTGGTCCTTACTTCAAAATACTGCAAAAGACGAGAACACTTTGAGGCAAATAAACCTGGGCGGAAAGTAGGTTGAGGCCAAGAAAGTGGCGCCAATGGCCCAAATGAAGCAGGCACTGTTTCAGGTCCTGCAAGTATAGAGAGTGTCTCCTTCAATTTTGCGCCCTAGGGCTTCTGGCCTCACTCCAGTCCTGGCCAGAGACTTTGCTCCAGAGGTGCAGGAAGTGTAGTAGTTAGGAAAACAGTAATACTTTCCAATTAAAGTAAAATCTCAAAAAAGGACTTACTCTACCTACTGCCTGCGGAAATTCAAGTGGCAGTTGATTTAATGTTCCTGCTCCCCCTCTGAGGTATTAGTGTTCTTTCATTAATGAGTTTTAAAAATTAAATTCTGGTCAACGTAGTTATTATACACATTAAAACCTAATCACTATTTTGGGTGGTACTGAAAGCACCACAGAGTAAGAAAGTGTTTGCAGTTTTTTTCTTAAAGCTCTATAGCTATCATTTGAGGAAACCTTTTGAAGAAATACCCGAGTTACAACCTAATAATTTAACGATTGTCTCTTGTGATCCGAAGATAAAAACACTGGTCAGCTAAACTCTGTGCTCTATGTTTAAAACTGCACGGAGTTTCACCACCAAATAAAGCTTTGTTTCTACCTGAATCATGTATTTCCTTAAAATGATGTAAAATGATAATCTGTAAATCTTGGTTTTTTGTATGAATAAAATCAAGAATATCTTTAATTTTTTAATGCGGGTATAAGTTTTTCTTCATCTCTTCAGCTTGCTTCATTTTTGGACACTTCTATAAAATCTCTAATTTTTTGACTGGGAGAAAGACAGTAGCATGCCTTCATTTGCTTAGGGGCAGAATAAGATGGAAGGAGTCTATTGTGCAGATAGAGAAGGCAGAGAAGGGGAAAACTTTGGAAAGAATTAAAACTGACTCAGAATACAGACAGAATCGAGAGAAACAGGCTTACAAGTACCTTTAATTATTTATGTTGTTCAAGCACATTAGACACTTTAAAGGGGTTTCACATGCACTGCTTCTTTCACCTTTCTTAGCAGGTGACTTAGATAGTAGTAGACCTGGGACAAGAGCCTGTTTGATTTCTAAGCTAATCTATTCCCTATCCTGTCACATTGCTAAGCGAGTTTCTGATTTAGAAAAATAAAAGCAATAGAATATGAAAGATAAGAATGATTCAACAGACTACATGGGAGAATCTGGGATTAGAGGCCCCGAGACAATTTGGCTTCCATGACATACCAGAGAAGTTTTCAGGTTTTCTTATGTCTTAATATAGTAATCACACAATACTTGTCTACCTTTTAATAGTTGTATGAAGAGTTTAATATACATGAAATGTTCCAGAAACTAAAAGCCAATCTTCTAGTATAGATGCTACTAAGTAATATAATGCATGTGACTCTTTTTTCTAGATCATTTGCATATCTTACAATTAAAGACAGAATACCACAGATCTTAACTAAGGTTATTGATACATTGCATCGACATAAAAGTGAATTTTTTGAGAAACATGGAGAGGTAAGAATTGTTTTAATTTTTTGTTAATTTCTCAACAGAAACGTAATAAACAGTTATTGAAGGCATCAATTTTCCTTTAAATGTAAAAATCAATAGCTGTATTTATTTGGCCAAGTATTTATTTGGTTTTAATGTAATACATTGAAATGGAGATAGAACAGCCAATCTTTAATTTAGAAAATAATTGTGTTCCAACAATTATTTCTGCCAGTTATTTAGACCTTAGAATGTATTTTCTAATATATTTAATGTTGTAATTGGTGAGTAGGCAGCAGACTTGCAATTGACTTAGCCAAGTGACTAAGCAATTGAGTTGCTTAGAAGAGCTTTTAAATTTCAAGTTTAATTTGAGTTGTAGTATTTATATTACTGATTTGAGATCTTGAGTCCTGTAAGTTCAAACTGCTATACAAAGCTCAGTGATATGAATTATAATTGATTGACACATTGTACTGATTCAAGTTGGGACTCATTAACATTCAGTGCAGAATAGGACTTTAGAAATCACATTCAGTTAATGGATGAGGAGAAATCCAGATAACTATGTGTTAGATATAGGTCTTTAAACTTGTAGGTTCAGTTATCTTTCTATTACACAATAGACTGTAAAAGAACATGCATACACCAGTACATTTTTTTTTAAGCGTTGAAAACAGAGATTTAGAGAAATGGTTGGTGATCTTTTCTCCTTGGCCAAGTTGAAATGGAGTGAGATAATACATACACAGTTTGAGTGTAATGTTCTACTTCTTTCAACTTCTTTTATATTGTCTTGTTTGAAACTAATCCTGGCATAACACAGGGATCACCTGTTGTTCCTTATTGCTAAAATCCAGCTTAATTCAGACACTGACAATTCTATTGATGAATGGTTTTAATGTTTATCACATAAACATAATTTTGATAGCTGACATACCTTTATCACACAAGTATAATTTAGCCAAATTTGGATAGTTGACTTTAGTATTTGGTCATATACGTAAGCAAATTACCGTAATACTTGTGTTTTTGTTGTTGTTTTGTTTTTTGAGACAGGATCTTGTTCTGTCTACTAGGCTAGAGTGCAGTGGCCCAGTTATGGCTCACTGCAGCCTCAAACTCCTAGATGCCAGAGATTCTCTTAGCTCAGCATCCTAAAGTGCCAGTATTATAGGTGTGAGCCACTGTGCCTGGCCCCATAGTGCTTTTGTAATTTCATTTTTTTCGACCAGAGTGATCTAAAATGTAGTAATTAATGAAGTCTTTGTATATTGCTACTTGGCCTGTATGCCCGTAATCATCAGGTGACTGAAGGCAGAGTTTATTGTCTCTCCAGCCCTATCCCATTTCACACTCTACCGGGCACAGAACAAGATGTAAATAAAATGTTGACATAGATAAAGTCTGCTTTTGGTAGCCTTTCTGTCCTTTTTTCCTTCCTCTATTATACCAATGACCGCTCTCCTTGGGCCTTATGTGTTCTCCTAGCTCCCTAAGCCCCCACCTATAGCAGGGCCAGGCTTACCTCCAAAGGAGCCGTGCCACACAGTTTTCTGTCTTCCCCCACCTCAGCGGTCAAACGTCCTTCCCCTTAGACTACCTGGTTTGGCAGATGTGTGTCTTTTGGAGACAGGACCAGGCTTTATTCATCTTTCTCTGGTCCTGAGGTTAGTGTCAGGCACATACGGGGTTCAGTAAATGTTTGAATTCAATTCAAGTAAGTGAACAAACTGGCAGTGACATCACTCTTAATCCATTAGCCTTTGTAGGTATATGTTTCTGTAACAGGGTGCCTGATACCCTATAAAACCTCAGTTGTTGGAATTTATAGTTAAAGAGTTGAAGTTTAAGACTTTAGGGTAGAGATTTGGAGGAGGGGGAGTTCCTCTCAAAACAGTCAGCCACAACTTCTTTTCTTCTATTTCTGAACCTGCAGAATCTCTAAAGCTTCAGTCGTTTGTTCTAGCAGCAAAATAAATTCTACTTGGAACAAAAGAAAGATTGGAGAGATGTTTATATTGAGAAAATTACAGATCTGAAAGTAGGGACTAAATATCAACATGATAAAAATGATCTTATAAAAATACTCAGGCTTGATGTTTATTCTCTACATTTTATTATATACATGTCTTATTAGGCTTATGTTTTCTTTTTTTTTAATGGGGCAGGAATCTTGCTGATGTAAAACCAGAGGTGCCAAGTCATTTTCACTTCATTCTGATCCCTTTACATTTGTCCCCACTCCAATTGGCCTGTCATGTGAGATAATATTGTAGCACCTTGTATGTCAGCATATCTCATCTCTCACCTAGCTAGAACTCGGTGGAAAACAAGTTAAAAAAAAATTTGAGCTACCAAAGGAAACCTCAGAAAGGCCACAGTTTCTTTTCTAGTGGTGTCAATGGTGAAAGAACAATGTGTATGGAAGCATGAAAGACATGGAAAATCTGGCAGGGGTTCCTTTCCCTCTGTAGTAATGGTCACCGAAGATACAGAAAGACCAGAACTTAGATAGATAAGGCATGATTATGTTCATATGAGATCTGTGTGTGTTTTTTGATTTTCAGTTTAAGAGTTCTAAATGTAATGTTTAAAGAAGTAAAATGTAGTTTTGAACATTTTTCTTTTCTTCTTAAGTCTGTAAAAATATGTTACCCTAGAGGAATTGCACAGACACACACACACAAACACAGACACAGACACACATACAATTGATTTTTCTTGTATTTTTGCAGGAAGGCGTGGAAGCTGAAAAGAAAGCTATTTCTCTCCTTTCTAAATTACGGAATGAATTGCAAACAGATAAACCAATTATCCCCTTGGTTGAGAAATTTGTTGATACTGATATATGGAATCAGTACCTAGAATATCAACAGAGTCTTTTAAATGAAAGTGATGGAAAATCAAGATGGTTCTACTCACCATGGTTGTTCGTAGAATGTTACATGTATCGTAGAATTCATGAAGCAATTATCCAGAGGTATGTGTGTAATCATCAACTAGCAAATGTTTAGGAATTTATACTTTTTCTGAAATTGTAAAAGGATAAGTTTAAAAATAAACACCAGTGGAAGCTTGAATTTGGTTGAGTTTAGCAAATCTTAATAGCATTGTTGGACATTTCTACAAATGTTACTGATGGACATTTCTACAGCTGTTACCGATTTAACAGATTCTTGGCAATTATAATCCACTTGCCTAGAATAGACATAAGAGTAAATATCTAAAGTACGAATTGGCCAGGCCCTGAGGTTTACACTTGTAATCCCAGCACTTTGGGAGACTGAGGTGGGCAGATCGCTTAAGGTTGGGAGTTCGAGACCAGCCTGGCCAGCATAACAAAACCTGTCTCTACTAAAAATAAAAAAATTAGCGAGGCATGGTGGCATGGGCCTGTAATCCCAGCTACCCGGGAGGCTGAGGAATGGGAATTGCTTGAACCTGGGAGGCAGAGGTTGCAGTGTGCCAAAATCTTGCCACTGTACTCCAGCCTGAGCAACAGAGTGAAACTCTGTCTCAATAAAATAGATAAATAAAGCATGAATTAATTAAAGGTTCTAATAAAGACATAGAATAAAAGAAGTTTTGCTTATTGAGTAAAAAATGTTAATTTGAAATAGTTGCATATATATAAATCAGGATGGGACAAAGTAAGCATATGTTTTGTTTATTAAAATAGATAATAAACATGTTACAACTTATTTGGTTTAAGGAGTCATGAGAGCAGTGAATCATGCTATTGTATTACAGTCTTAATCTTTCATCATTTTTTAAAAAACGTTAGTTTAGAAAAAGATTTTAAAAGTACGTGTGTTTCAAAGTAGCTTTTTATAGACTGGTTTGCATTATTTAATTTTTCCTAGGAAAACATCTGATAGAGAACTAGTTTTTAGGCCAGGCGTGGTGGCTCACGCCTGGAATCCCAACACTTTGGGAGGCTAAGGCAGGTGGATCACTCGAGGTCAGGAATTTGAGACTAGCCTGGTGAACGTGGCAAAACCCCTTCTCTACAGAAAATATGTAACTACCCAGGTGTGGTGGCACATTCCTGTATTCCCAGCTACCCGGGAGGCTGAGGCAGGAGAATCACTTGAACCTGGGAGGCGGAGGTTGCAGTAGCCGAGATTACACCACCGCACTCCATGCTGGGCGACAAAGCGAGACTGTTTAAAAAAAACAAAAAACTGTTATTTATAGTGCCAAAGAAAAGTTAATGGGGATTATTGGATTATCGTTAATGATCACAGGTTCCAAAAATCCAGGTTTGTTGACTAAGAGGAATCCTTTGGTATCTATTCGTAAACATAGCATAGGATAATTTAAAGTCATCAAGTCAGCACTAATTGTAAAATAAAATTATTTTGGGAAACATATGGAACTTTAAAATCTGTTCATTAGCTTTTTTGTCTTAATCTTACACACACACACCCATACACACACACATATATATATATATATTTTTTTTTTAAATTTTTTTCTTATGTTGTTTGAGACGGAGTCTCGCTCTGTTGCCCAGGCTGGAGTACAGTGGCGCAATCTTGGCTTGCTACAACCTCTGCCTTCGGGTTCAAGCAGTTCTCCTGCCTCAGCCTCCCCAGTAACTGGGATTGCAGGCGCCTGCCACCTTGCCTGACTAATTTTATTTTATTTTTTTTTGTATTTTTAGTAGAGAGGGGTTTCGTTATGTTGGCCAGGCTGGTCTTGAACTCCTGACCCCAGGTGATCCTCCCACCTCATCCTCCCAAAGTGCTGGGATTACAGGCATGAACCACCACGCCCAGCCTATATGTATTTTTTCATATCACAATTTGTTGTTTTTTCTGATAGGTAGGTTTTAGAACTTCTGATCTAAAAGCAAAATACCCTATTAAAACTCTGGTGCATGCTGGGTACGGTGGCTCACACCTGTAATCCCAGCACTTTGGGAAGCCGAGGTGGGCGGATCACAAGGTCAGGAGATCAAGACCATCCTGGCCAACATGCTGAAACCCCGTCTCTACTAAAATTACAAAAATTAACTGGGCGTGGTGGTGCGCGCCTGTAGTCCCAGCTACTCGGGAGGCTGAGGCAGGAGAATCACTTGAACCCAGGAGGCGGAGGTTGCAGTGAGCCGAGATCGCACCACTGCACTCCAGCCTAGGTGAAAGGGCAAGACTCTGTCTCAAAAAAAAAAAAAAAACCTCCGGTGCACTGCTTGGCACGGAGAAGGCACCCCAGTAGAAGATGTAAGGAGCTGTCAGTAACTAGCAGTGTTCTAGTGACTGCGCAGCCCAGTGAAATGTAGGCGTTGTTATGGTCCATTTTACAGTTGAGGTGACTGAGGCTCAGACAGATTCCTAACATGCCCAAGGTGACATGGCTAGTAGATGGTAGAACCAGGATTTGAGCCTGGACTGTGTGAATCAGATTAGAGTTCTTATTCAACCATTCTTCCCAAATAGTAGATTTAGATGCCTGCCAAGGACTGAGAGTAGTCTGAAGTTCGGGGTGATGGTTTCATAATTTTGGAAAATATCTGTGGTATGAGCCAAAGCTGCCAAAGTGTTGAAAAACTGGGTGGCACCTTGAGCAGGGTTGGTGGAGTTTGGGCTTTTAAGGCAAGAGCAATGCTGTTTCTGAATTTGATTTTAGAGATTGATGAGGTTCAGAGACTAAAAGTACCTAGAGCACATTTTCACAAACCTGGCTGCACATTTATGACCCAGTGGGGGAAAAGGAAGGTGGCTTCAAAAATGCATGTTTTTAGGCCAGGCACAGTGGCTCACGCCTGTGATCTCACCACTTTGGGAGGCCGAGGCAGGTGGATCACCTGAGGTCAGGAGTTTGAGACCAGCCCTGGCCAACGTGGTGAAACTCCGTCTCTACTAAAAATACAAAAATTAGTCAGGCATGGTGATGGGCACCTGTAATCCCAGCTACTCAGGAGGCTGAGGCAGGAGAATCACTTGAACCCAGGAGTTGGAAGTTGCAGTGAGTCAAAATCATGCTATTGTACTCCAGCCTGGGTGACAAGAGCGAAACTCCGTCTCAAAAAAACCCCACATAGTTTTAGATTATTACGTTGGAATAAATACAGATTGCTTAATTGATCTGGGGTGGGGCTTGGGTGTCAGTTTTTCTTTCGGAAGCTCAGGGAGTGATGATAGCCACTGGTTCAGCGAACAAATTGTTAAATGGGATAGAGGGAACATGCAGCTTTAAGTTCAAGAAACTAGAATGTTGCACAGTCATGGATGTAGAACTCTTCCCAAAGTGATTTCTGTGGCAGATAAAGAACCATCTTACAATGGAGCTAGCACTGAAGTCGTTCTGAAGTGTCTAATTTTTAGATTCTTGTATGGGGGATCACTATCCTAGGTCAATGGCAACTCCAAACTGACCAGCTTTTATAGCAGACATATTTACGTTGATTTACTATTTTATGCTGAAACATGCTTTGATAGTCTGCCAGTCTAAATTAAGATTCAAAGTTTTAGCCATATGTGAAATTTAAACATATTAAGTACATACACTTCAGATATTGAAAGGTGAAAATACAGAGAAAATATTAAATTTTTTAAAAAACTTTAATAAAGTGTAATATACATATAAAAAAATGCACATGCCTTATATGTTCAAGAACATACTTGTGTACCCAGTGCCCAGATCAAGAGGCAGAATCTTGCAGACCCCGGAAGTCCACTTTGAGTCTCCTTCCAGTCACCGCCATCATTACCCCTCAAGGGTAACCGTTGTTCTGACCTGTGTTAGTTTTGCCTGTTTTTTAACTTTACTGAAACGAAATGATACAGTATATAGTTTTGTGTCTGGCTTCTTTCACTCATTTTTATGTTTGTGAGACTCATCCATATGTTACAATATAATTATAGATCATTCATTCTCATTGCTTTATAATATTGCGTTATATGAACATATTACAATCTACAACTACAATTACAACATATTACAATCACAATATCCATTGTGATGGATATTTGAGTACTTTTCAGTTTGGAGTTGTTAGGAAGAATGCTGCTATAAATATTCTAACACTTTTTTGCTGAACATATGGATGAATACATCTGTTGGGTATATCCCTAGAAGTGAATCACTGGGTCATAGTGTGTGTACATACACAGCTTTAGAAGATTCTAAAATAGCAAACATTCTAAAATGAGAATTTATATATAGTTATGTGAGTTTACTCTCTTAAATACAAGAAATAAAGCTTATTCTTAATATGAGGTGTGACTTTAATGAATGGTTTGTTAATAAAACATTAGAACATTTTTTATTAGAACCTTTTGTAGAGGGCCAGTAAATCTTTTTTTTTTTTTTTGTAGTAAATCTTTTAGGCACAGGGGCCATGTGGTCTCTGTTGCAGCTGCTGAACCTGTCGTTGCAGTGTGAAAGCAGCCTTAAATAATATGTAAGAATGAGCAAGGCTGTGTTCTAAAGAAACTTTATTTAATGGACACTGAAATTTGAATTTCATGTATCAAAATACTACTTTTCTGTCACATTGTTTTCAGCCATTCAAAAATATAATAAATTTATATATTATATATAATAATAATAACATTCTTAGCATGTGAGTCAGACAGAACAGGTGGTGGACTGGATTGGGTCTGTGCATCCGAATGATATTTGCCTTTTTAAGTCACCTTGAGAGACTGATGGATTTCAGCAGTGCTGCCATTGCTAAAACCATCTTTGAATTATTTGGAACTTCTTTCAGAGCCAGTTTACATGCCTCAAAAAGAAAATTTAGTCTTCTGTTTTTTTAGTTACTCATTTTTGATTTAAAAAAAAAAAGTTTTTATCCAATTTGATCACACACCTCATTCTACTGAAGTCACTCCGAGAGACTTTTGGCTGTTTCCAAAAATAAATTGACTCCAAAGGATGAAGATATGTGATCACTGACAGGAGGTTTAATGATGTGCCACAAGTTCTGAAGAAAATTCCAAAAGAGGAATTCCAGAAGTGCTCTGAGCAATGGCAGTGCCCTTGGAATAAGGGTGTAGCTTCCCAAGGTGACTGACTGGCCGGAAGGAGGCAGCCATCATTCGGATGTTTAAATACTGGTATGTTATTTAAAACAAAACAAAACAAATCAAGCCCATTACATCGGTCTTAGATTGTTTTTACCCTAACATGAATGGCCCATGGAAAAAGTAGCTGATTTGGAAGACCTAATAATCTGAATGTCTTTTATATTCAATTCAGTAAAGTTTATTAAATTAGTATTTATATCTTCTTAGTTACGATTTTCTTAAGCCAATATGATATGATTTAATCTCTCGTTGGAAAACATGAAGGTGTAGTCATGTCACATACATCACCTTTGGTTAAAGTTGCCCAAAAATACCTAAATATTAGTGATGAAAAATTATCATTCTTCTAAAATGTACAATAGTATTAAATCTGATTTATCTTAAGTACTCATTGTATTTTCATCATACTCTGTGTTTCATTCTGTTAATGATTGCTGCATTGTATTCAAACATTCTTTTTATATTCTATACATTTGTTACTAGAACTCTGCCACATCGGGTGCTTAAAAAATGTTTGTTGAACTAAAACAGTTGTCTTGAAATTTATCTTTCTCCTTCTTTTGCCCTGGAATCCCTGCTGGGTAAATAATTATGAACATAGTCACTATCACTATTTAATGTTTCCAGAAAAATACTTGATTTGGGAACTTTTGACAATGAAAATGAGTTTGAGAGATTTTTGTGTAATTTGATTATTTAGTGTTAAGTTTTTCTAGTTAGTCAATTAGATAAATGTTATATCTAGTTTCTGTTAGCACTAATTATTGAGATTGTGTGGTGCTATTTTCTTTTAAGAACTGCAGTTATCCAAATGTACAGACTAAAATGTTTCACTTACGTTTTTCTCCTCCTTTAGTCCACCAATCGATTACTTTGATGTATTTAAAGAATCAAAAGAGCAAAATTTCTATGAGTCACAGGAATCGGTCATTGCTTTATGTACCCACCTGCAACAATTGATAAAAACTATTGAAGACCTAAATGAAAATCAGCTGAAAGATGAGTTTTTTAAACTTCTGCAGGTAAATGTGATCATTAATCTTCTGAGTGTGTTTTATTTAAACAGAAAATAAACTGCTGTACAGTTAACAAAACATGTAAATATTTTTCTTTGCTATAATTGATCATTTTTTATCTAATGGTGTTAAGAGATGAAAATCCATTTAATTTCTAGAAATGGGTTTGAAATCTTTTCTGCTCTGACTGGCTATGATTTTAGTGGCAAAGAAGTTATCTGACTTTCTAGCTTCTGTCATGCTTGAGAGAACACTTCATAGTAATTTGCTTAGCTTTTGTCATGCTTGAAAGAATAATAGTAATTTGGTTTCCCAGCTGACTTGAGTGTGTGTTGGCTCTGTGGCTAATTTGTGTTTGGACCTGAGGCCTGTCGCTTAATTTCTCTGGGTCTCAGTTTCCTCCTCTGTTAAATGAAGATAATGTGTACTTTGTAATTTGATGTGAGAATTCAACTAGATTCTTGCATGTGAAGTGCTGAGCGCAGAGCCTGGGATACAGCCTGCTGTTAGCATCAGTGGGTGATAATATTTGGGTAGTCAGTTGGCCCATTAATATACTTTCATTACATTTCTTTGTTTATCTTGTATTCAGTTTAGTTTTTAATTCATGCAAACATCCTGAAATTTACAACATATTATTAGAATCAGAACTATTAGGAAACGTGGTACGTAGCAGTATCCCCAGCCCTCACATTTTCCAGAAAAAGTGAGGAAGACTTTCAAAAAGAAATGTTAGAAAGTGCTATGAAGAGAAATAAAGCAGGAAAAGGGTGTTGGGGATGTTGGGGACGGGATCAGGGCTGCCAGGGAAGGGTCCATGGAGGCTGAGGCTACAGACCTGAAGGCAGGGAAGGAGTAAGTCAGGTGCATGTGTGGGGAGTACATGGAGATGTGAGAAAAATTGCAAGGAAACCCTGTAGTTGCTGAGAGGTAGGAGGGTGGAAGGGACACAGAATGGCTTGTATTAAATAAATTTTTACTAAAAGTGAAACAAGCCATCAGAGAAACCCTCTGAGAGCAGAGTGGTAATGATGTTTGACTATTTCAAGGAAAGCTTCTGAGAATAGACTGCCAGGGACGAAGGTGGAAATGGGGAGAGTTGGTCTGAAAATAACTTGGGGAGGGAGGTTGGGGCCAAGTTGGTAGCATAAGAGGTAGTGACATCACCAGAGCCTCGATGTTCTTTGAACATAGAAGCTACAGAAATTGCTGACAGATTATAGGTGGCGACAAAGCCCTGGTGAGACTTCAAGGGCAAGCAAAGTCACAAATAAAGGCATATTTTGAGTTCAAAACAAAAATTGTCAGGACATTGTTTTGTTTTGTTTTGTTTTGTTTTTGAGACTAGAGTCTCGCTCTGTCGTCCAGGTTGGAGTGCAGTGGCGCGATCTTAGCTTACTGCAACCTCCATCTCCTGGGGTCAAGCAATTCTCCTGCCTCAGCCTCCTGAGTAGCTGGGATTACAGGCGTATGCCACCACACCTGGCTAATTTTTGTATTTTTAGTAGAAATGGGGTTTCGCCGTGTTGGCCAGGCTGGTCTTGAACTCCTGACCTCAGGTGATCCACCCGCCTTGGCCTCCCAAAGTGCTGGGATTATAGGCCTGAGCCACCTTGCCCGGCCCAGGACATTGTTAACTAATAAACCTTGTTTTTTGTTTTTTCCTCTCAACTCTGCCTTATGCTTAGCCTTGGAATTAAAAACAAAAACAAAAACAAAAACAGGCATGCTAGTTCTTGACTCCTAGCTAGCCCATTCTTTCAAGGAATCATCTTCTTTGAATGTGTTCTTTGTCCCATAAGTATAATAAACTGTGAAGAAGAATGAGCATGCATCTATCTTCTGTCATCTGATTTGGCTAACAACTTCTTCACACTGTCACTGTGCTCCCAAGTGAAGGGGGCCAGAGTTGCCTCCACTTGGTGTCCACAGTGAGCAGCAGGTTAACCTCTCAAGGGAAGCTTGAAAACATTCTAGTTTGCAGAGAATGTTGATCGCTTTCAGGAGTCATAGCACTCTCCCACTGTCCACACACACATTTCTGGGGCTACTATGGCAAATGCCATTCTAGGTGCTGGGCATGTAGTGGTAAAACAAAAACAGGCTGATTCTCCCTGTCAAAACTTGTAATCTTCAGGGAATATAGACAATCAAGTAATTACACAAAAAACTATGTCGTTACAAACTAACGATAGACGTTGTCTTTGGGGCGAAGACGAAGACGTTGTGAAGGGAAAGTGCAGGAGGCTAGCACAGAACCTGCTCTCAGTCGCTGAAGGCCATTGTGGACACCATTGTATGCATTTCTTCAGGAAACTTTAGAAAAGGGTGACCTTGGACGCTTTAGTTACTATTTAAGCCTTATTTTTTAAAAAAATTTACTCATTTATCTCTTTTTAAAATAATACTATTCGGCTGGGCGTGGTGGCTCACACCTGTAATCCCAGCACTTTGGGAGGCCGAAGTGGGCAGATCACCTGAGGCCAAGAGTTTGAGACCAGCCTGGCTAACATGGCAAAACCCCATCTCTACTGAAAATACAAAAAATTAGTCAGGCATGGTGGTGGGCGCCTGTAATCCCAGCTACTTGGGAGGCTGAGGCAGGAGAACAGCTTGAACCTAGGAGGCGGAGGTTACAGTTAGCCGAGATCACGCCACTGCACTCCAGCCTGGGCGACAGAGCGAGATTCTGTCTCAAAAAATAAGTAAAAATAAAAATAAATAATACTATTCGCCTATAATCTCAGTACTTTGGGAGGCTAAGGCGATCACATCACTTGAAGTCAGGAGTTCGAGACCAGCCTGTCCAACGTGGCGAAACCCTATATCTACTAACAATATACAAATTAGCTGAGCGTGGTGGCATACACTTGTAATCCCAGCTACTTGGGAGGCTGAGGCAGGAGAACTGCTTGAACCTGGATGGTGGAGGTTACAGTAAGCCAAGATTGCACCACCACACTCCAGCTTGGGTGACAGAGGGAGACTTTATCTCAAAACAAAAAAAATTAAAAAAACAGGGCCGGGCGCGGTGGCTCAAGCCTGTAATCCCAGCACTTTGGGAGGCCGAGACGGGCGGATCACGAGGTCAGGAGATTGAGACCATCCTGGCTAACACGGTGAAACCCCGTCTCTACTAAAAAATACAAAAAACTAGCCAGGCGAGGTGGCGGGCGCCTGTAGTCCCAGCTACTCGGGAGGCTGAGGCAGGACAATGGCGTGAACCCAGGAGGCGGAGCTTGCAGTGAGCCGAGATCCAGCCACTGCACTCCAGCCTGGGCGACAGAGCGAGACTCTGTCTCAAAAAAAAAAAAAAAAATTAAAAAAACAGAAAAACTATTGGTTGGAACATGCATTCTCCTTATTTTAAATTACAAATGAGGGCCGGACAAGGTGGCTCATGCTTGTAATCTCGGCATTTTGGGAGGCCACAGCAGGAGGATTGCTTGAGGCGAGGAGATAGAAATTAGCCTGGTCAACATAGTGAGACCCCATCTTTATTAAAAAAAAAAAATCACAAGTGAGAGTAGTCTGTTTTAGCTAGTGTTTATTGAGTACTTCTATATGTCAGGTATTTGGTACATTATTTGCTTGTATTATATCAATTCTCACAATTAATTCTGTGAGGTAAGTAGTAATATCTCATTTTTCAGTTGCAGGACTTGAGCTTTAGAGGGCTTAAGTTTAATTTGTCGATGATCATAAACTGAAGATGCTGAGTTTGAACCCAGGTCGAGCCTGAAGTCCTAAACATGTAATTTTATGGCTTAAAAAAAAAATAGGCCTACATACTATTTTCTACAAAACGTAATTGAGTATTAATTCAATTTAAAGCGGAATAAGATAATTGATTACAATGGGTCTTTAGTTAACATGACCTTGTTTAAAAAGTAGCGTCTTTAGATATCACCTTGTTCAGTTTTTAAAATTTTACAAATGAGAGAACCAAATCCCAGAGAGGTGTCATGTCCTAAGGTTATGCAGTTAGTGAAAGAAACTGGGCAGTTCTGCGGGGGCTAGGAGGAAAAAATAAACTTTTATTTTTTCTCTTGACTCTGCATTATATGGGCAACTTTGAGCCTCTCTTTGCAGCAACCGATGATGTTCTAATATCTTTAAGCTGCAAAAACTTTTATTCTGAATAAATAATGTGAGTGCTAAAATAATTGACACCAGTTTTTTTTAGTCCATTACATACTGATGAATTAGAAATTTCAGTTTTTATCTTGTTAATACAGCATCATGTGAAACAAAGTTTGTGCATTGTTAGAGAAAGTATAGATTTGATGGGCATTTAAAGAGTTTTGTAGATATGTATTAGTTTTTAGCAATGTTCCACCACCCTGCTACGTAATGGAGTTTTGTTGGCTATTCAGCAGAGGGGTGAATATTTTGTACTTTTTCTTTTTCAGATTTCACTGTGGGGAAATAAGTGTGATCTGTCTCTCTCAGGTGGAGAAAGTAGTTCTGAGAAGACCGATGTACTAAATTCATTGGAAGACCTAAAACCTTTCATTTTATTGAATGATATGGAACATCTTTGGTCATTGCTTAGCAATTGCAAGAAAACAAGAGAAAAAGCTTCTGTTACTAGAGTGTATATTGTTCTCGATAATTCTGGGTTTGAGCTTGTTACAGATTTAATATTAGCCAACTTCTTGTTGTCCTCTGAACTGGCTACTGAGGTTCATTTTTATGGAAAAACAATTCCATGGTTTGTTTCTGATACTACTATACATGATTTTAATTGGTTAATTGAACAGGTAAAACATGGTAATCATAAGTGGATGTCCAAGTGTGGGGCTGACTGGGAAGAGTATGTTGAAATGGGTAAATGGGTTTACCACGATCATATATTTTGGACGCTGCCTCATGAATACTGTGCAATGCCTCAAGTTGCTCCCGACTTATATGCTGAACTACAGAAGGCACATTTAATTTTATTCAAGGGTGATTTGAATTACAGGAAGTTGACAGGTGACAGAAAATGGGAGTTTTCTGTTCCATTTCATCAGGCTCTGAATGGCTTCCATCCCGCACCCCTCTGTACCATAAGAACATTAAAAGCTGAAATTCAGGTTGGTCTGAAGCCCGGGCAGGGGAACAGCTCATGGCCTCTGAGCCCTGCTGGTGGACCAGTGGAAAGTATGGAATATTTCAGTACGATGGTCCCCTTTGACTTGATTTAGGAGCTCTCAGTTGCGTAGAAAGATCTGACGAGCACCTTTTCATCCCCAGAAAAGGAGTGCGTGAATTGAGTTGCCTGGCGGCTGGCTCTGTACATGCTCTGGGAAGCTTAGCTTCTCGGTGCCCATCTACATGCACTGGATGATTTTTCTTTTTAACATTTTGCCCCACTATACTGTTTTGGGGATAGATGGGTTAAGCAAGTTACAGATAATTACATTTATATTGGAATTTTAGCAACTTTTTTTCAGGTTAAATACATCATTTCAAGTGCTTTTAATGAACTTATTTTTAATTGGCTGGGAAGCAAAAAATAAGCGAGTTCTGCATTTAGTTAGTTAACCCTATTCTTTTCTTTTTCTTTTCTTTTTTTTTTTTTTTTGAGACGGAGTCTCGCTTTGTCGCCCAGGCTGGAGTGCAGTGGCCGGATCTCAGCTCACTGCAAGATTCGCCTCCCAGGTGTACGCCATTCTCCTGCCTCAGCCTCCCGAGTAGCTGGGACTACAGGCGCCCGCCAACTTGCCCGGCTAGTTTTTTGTATTTTTTTAGTAGAGACGGGGTTTGTGTTAGCCAGGATGGTCTTGATCTCCTGACCTCGTGATCCGCCCGACTCGGCCTCCCAAAGTGCTGGGATTACAGGCTTGAGCCACCGCGCCCTGCCTATTCTTTTCTTAAATAGTACACTGCATGGTATTTAATATTCCAGGAAGCATGGAATTTTATTTTGCTTGATTTTGGGCTCATGAAATAATAGCTCTGTGAAAATGCACATCTTAATGACTCTGTAAAGAGGCATTCCTTACAACTGTCATGTTTCCTCACATAAAAGTTACCTCATAAGTTAATTCTAACTTTTATTCTCCTTGAATTTTATTTCATTTCAATAGCTTGTTTCATTTGCACACCTTTGTATTTTGATTGACCTGTAGAATGGATGTTAGGAAACCCAGAATTGAACACAGTGAAATAAATGGTATTTTAAGAAATGTAATATCTTTTATATTCTATTTATGATATCCATAATCAAATGAGATTATTTTACCACACACGTGTTTTAAATAAACAGATTTTTAGTTTGCAGTTTTAGGAAAATGCTTTAGATAGAAAAGGTTCTTACTCATTGAATTTGGAGTACTACCAACAAGGAATGAATTTATTTTTTAAATTCTTACACATTTTGTTGGTCGTTGTCACAGATACTAAATACTAAAAATTTCAGGTCAGTTTGTTTTGAAACTGAAATTGGAAATAAATCTGGAAATGTTTTGTTGCACTAAAATAATAAAATGAGTTGTACTGAAAATCTCATTGGTTTTATTTTCCAGTGGGGAAAAGTCAAGAAAGGAAGATTAAAAATGAGGTTTATATAAAAAGAAACTCATAATATGTATTATAGATGTTGCCAAAAGCAGTTATTAAATATCATTTATAAAAGGTTATTAGTCTATGCTCTAGCTAAGTATTAAAAAAGATTTTTGCAAACTGTTTATATAAAGCTGTACATTTTGAATCTACTGTGTTTCTTTATCCACATGTGTGCCTCTTTTAAAGAGTAAGTTTGTAAAATGCTTCCGTATTAGAATTGTCTGTAGGCATTTGACATAATTTAGAACACAGTTGTATATTTAGGTTGACTTCATAGCCACTATGTGAGCTCCAGCACTGGAAGTAGTTCAACACTCCCCTTCCCCATGAAAAAGAGCAAGGAAGCTAACTAGTGCAAGAAAGGTGGCACTGAGGAAGAGGAAGTCAGGTCAAGATAGAATTTTTTTTAATGCTTAGCAGGAGGAAGGGCTTACCTATGTTTTCACCAGTTGGTTTTTAAGTTTTAATGTTAGTTTAGTGTTGTTTTGTTTTTAAGACAGGGTCTCGCCCTGTTTCCCAGGCTGGAGTGCAGTGGCATGATCACAGCTCATTGCAGTTTTGACCTCCTGGACTTAGGCGATCCTCTCACCTCAGCCTCTTCAGTAGCTGGAAATATGGGTTTGTGCCACCATGTCCAGCTAATTGTTTTTGTTTTGTAGCGGTGAGGTCTCACTATGTTGCCCAGAGCTAGTCTCAAACTATTGGCTTCAGCCTCCCACAGTGCTGGGATCATAGGCAAGGCCACTGTGCCCAGCCTCACCAGTTTATTTTATTTTTTTATTTTTATTTTAATTTTTTGAGACAAAAGTCTCGCTCTGTCGCCAGGCTGGAGTGCAGCGGTGTGATCTCAGCTCACTGCAATCTCCACCTGCCAGGTTCAAATGATTCTCCTGCCTCACAGCCTCCACCACGCCCTGCTAATTTTTGTATTTTCAGTAGAGATGGGGTTTCACCATGTTAGCCAGGATGGTCTCAATCTCTTGACCTCATGATCTGCCTGCCTCGGCCTCCCAAAGTGCTGGGATTACAGGCGTGAGCCACTGCGCCTGGTCCAGTTGATTTTTAAAAACAGCTTTATTGAAATGTAAATACAATTCATCCATTTAAAGGGTACAGTATTTTAGTATATTCACGGGGTTGTTTTTGTCACCATTATAACAAACTAGTACCCGTTAATAGTCATTCCCTATTCCCCCATCCTTAGCACTTGGCAACCACAAATCTTTCTGTCTATATGAATTTAAATGTTCTGGACATTACATATAAAAAGAATCAAAATAGGTGGTCTTTTGTGACTAGCTTATTTTGAAGGTTCATCAGTTGTATGTGTCAGTCAGTCCCAACTCTTCTCTAATGAGGACTCTACAAGTACTTCATCTTTTTTGATGGCTGAATACTTTTTTTTTTTTTTTTTTTTTTTAAAGAGATGGGGTTTTGCCATGTTGCCCAGCCTGGTCTCCAACTCCTGGGTTCAAGCAATCCAGCCTTCTTGGCCTCCCAAAGTGCTGGGATGACAGTTGTGAGCCACTGTGCCTGGCCCAAATACTATTCCATTGTATGGACATACCACGTTTTATTCATTTGTCAGGTGATGGGCATTTGGGTTGTTTCCACTTTTTGACTATTATGAATAATACTATGAACATTAATGTACAAGACTTGTATACGTTTTCACTTCTTTTGGGTATATACGTAGGGGTGAAAGTGTTCGGTCTTATGGTAACTGTGTAATGTTTTGAGTGTCTGTCAAATACTTTCCCCGAAGTGTTTGCACCATTTCACATTCCTTCCAACAATGCACGAGGGCTCCGACTTCACATCTTTGTCAGCACTTGTTACTCTTTTTTTTTTTTTTTGAGACAGAGTCTTGCTCTGTCACCCAGGCTGGAGCGCAGTGGCGTGTTTGCTCACTGCAACTTCTACCTCCCAGTTTAAGCAATTTTCCCACCTCAGCCTCCACAGTAGCTAGGACTACAAGCGTGGGCCACCACACCTGGCTCATTTTTTGTATTTTTAATAGAGATGGGTTCCACCATGTTGGCCAGCCTGGTCTTGAACTCTTGACCTCAAGTGATGCACCGGCCTTGGTATTCCAAAGTGCTGGGATTACAGGCGTGAACCACTGTGCCTGGCCTGTTATTAATAGTATCCGTGTTTTTGATTATAGCTGAACTGTTGGGTGCAAAGTGGGAATGTCATGCTTTTGAATGGCATTTCCCGAATGAATAATGTTGAGCATATTTTCATGTGCTTATTGGCCATTTGTGTATCTTCCTTGGGAAGATGTCTTCAATTCCTTTGCCCATTTAAATATTCTTATTGAGTTATAAGATTTAAAAAATATATTCTGGGCTGGGCGCAGTGGCTCACGCCTGTAATCCCAGCACTTTGGGAGGCTAAGGCAGGTGGATCACCTGAGGTCAGGAGTTCAAGACCAGCCTAGCCAACATGCTGAAACCCCCATCTCTACTAAAAATACAGAAATTAGCTGAGCATGGTGGCACATGCCTGTAATCCCAGCTCGGGAGGCTGAGGCAGGAGAATTGCTTGAACCAGGGAGGTGGAGGTCGCAGTGAGCCAAGGTCACACCACTGCACGCCAGCCTGATGACAGAGTGAGACTCTGTCTCAAAATAAATAAATAAATTAATTAATTAAATAAACAAATAAAATATTCTGGCCGGGCGTCGTGGCTCTTGCCTGTCATCCCAGCACTTTAGGAGGCCGAGGTGGGCAGATCATGAGGTCAAGAGTTCAAGACCAGCCTGGCCAATATGGAGAAACCCTGTCTCTACCAAAAAATACAAACATTAGCCGGGCATGGTGGCGCATGCCTATAGTCCCAGCTACTCAGGAGGCTGAGGCAAGAGAATCACGAACCTGGGAGGCCGAAGCTGCAGTGAGCCAAGATCACGCCACTGCACTACAGCCTGGGCAACAAGAGCGAGACTCCGTCTCAAAAAAAAAAATGTATATATATATTCTGGATACAGGTCTCTTATTGGACATATGACTTATAAATATTCTCTCCAATTCTGTGTGTTGCCTTATCACTTTCTTGATGGTATCAGTTTGCAGCACAAACGTTTTAAATTTGAATAAATACTTTTATTGCAAAACATTGGTGTTGAAGCTGCTTAAAATCCTCTCAAGGGTCTCTAAAGTGAGGGACTGAGAAACCAAATGGACAGGGCTCTGCCAACCTTCTCTCAACTCCCCTCAACCCTCCCCCCATCCTGCTTCCAACACGCTTGTTTCCACCTGAGCAAATGTGGCCTACACACGTTTAGCATGGGTGCAGAGGAGCACAGCGGGAAAGCTGAGGTTCCGCAATGGGGTGTGAATGGGTTTTCCACTAAAGAGCTGAGCAGGCTTCCCAAAATAGCAGCTTCAATTGTTTCTCAACTGCTACCACATCTACATATGAAGTAAGTGTAGCTTATAAATTTCATGCAATACATTTTTATCAAGACATAGATCTGGTATTGTAGGTATATTAGGATGAAATGTAGACGAAGGGCAGGCAAATAATTATGCAGAGGATGGTGTTTTTATTTAACAGCAAGTGGACAAGATTTGTTGGCATGATCCAGCTTTTCTTTATTTTTTCTGAGATGAAGTCTTGCTCTGTCACCCAGACTGGAGTGCAGTGGCGTAATCTTGGCTCACTATAACCTCTGCCTCTGGGTTCAAGTGATCCTCCTGCCTCAGCCTCCCAAAATAGCTGGGACTACAGGCTCACGCCACCATGCTCAGCTAATTTTTTTTTTTAATTTTTTTTTTTTTTTTTTTTTTTAGTAGAGACAGGGTTTCGTCATGTTGGCCAGGCTGGTCTAGAACTCCTGATCTCAGGTGATCCGCCCACTTTGGCCTCCCTAAGTGCTGGGATTACAGGTATGAGCCACCAGGCCCAGCCATGATCCAACTTTTCTTACTAATTTGAGGCAATGTTTGTGTTTGATAAAATGCGGTAATGTTTTTGAACCTTTGTAAAGCCAAAATCCTAGTTGCTTATTCTCAAGGTCATGTTTCTATAAAAGAAAAACGCACCAGCCACAAAAAGCAACATGGTTTAAACCTTTATTTGCACTTTAAGAAAACCCCAGAGTGGATTGAAAACATAGTTCAAAGTTCTTATTAAAATTTCCTCTCCCAATGATTTTTCTAACACAGCCCTCTCTGCGCAAACTCCCACTAAGCCTTATTCCAGAACATCTGCCACAAAATTTTTCCTCTTTTTCTTTCTACCCTCCTTTTTTTGCTAGATTGGGAGTGGAGAAGACTTCGAACACTTCTATGCATTCATGTCATTACCTAGATAAAGTGCTCATGCCATGTCTGACACTCGTGTTAAGCATTAAGTGATATCTTGAAATTGCAGCAAATGAATACAGCAGAGAAAAAAAAAAAACAAAACTCAGAAAAACAACAACAGTGTAGTAACACCATCTCCGAATACCCTTGTTAATATTTGATGTATATATTGCTAAGTTCTTTATGTATAGACATACTTTTTTTTTACATTTCTAAGATAAAAAAGCAGAATCATGCTATTAAAACTTTTTTTTTTTGAGACAGGGTTTTGCTCTGTTGCCCAGGCTGGAGTACAGTGGTGCAATCTCAGCAGCTTCAACCTCCTAGGCTCCGGTGATCTTCCCACCTCAGCCTTCCAAGTAACTGAGACTACAGGCGTGCACCACCATACCTGGCTAATTTTAAAATTTTTTTGTAGAGATGAGGTCTCACTATGTTGCCCAGGTTGGTCTCAAACTACTGGGCTCAAACGAGACTCCTGCCTCAGCCTCCAAAAGTGCTGGGATTATAGGCATGAGCCTATACCCAGCCATTTTTTAAAAAAAATTCTTAAGTATTTTTCCAACTTGCAACTTTTGTTTGATTGGTTTTATTGTTGTTGACATTTTACTTTTCGTGGGGTTTTTGTTTAATTTACTAATTAGTTCCTGTTAGACGGATAGGAGATGTTTTTTTGTTTTGTTTTTTTTTCTTTGAGATGGAGTTTCCCTCTTGTCCCCCAGGCTGGAGTGCAATGGCACTATCTCAGCTCACTGCAACTCCGCCTCCCGGGTTCAAGCGATTCTCCTGCCTTAGCCTCCCAAGTAACTGGGATTACAGGTGCCTGCCACCATGCTCGGCTAATTTTTGTATTTTAGTAGAGACGGGGGTTTCGCCATGTTGGTCAGGCTGGTCTCGAACTCCGGACCTCAGGTAGTCTACCCACCTCGCCCTCCCAAAGTGCTGGGATTACAGGCATGAGCCACTGTGCCCAGCCAGGAGATTTTTTTTTTCTTTCTTTTCTTTTCTTTCCTTTCTTTTCTGGATAACAACATTATCCTGGTACTAAATAATGGCCTGATACTCATAAATACTTGATTTCTAATTCTTGATTGTCTTAGTCCATTGGTGCCACTATAACAAAATACCTGAGACTGGGTAGTTTTAAAACGACAGAAATTTATTTCTCACAGTCCTAGGGGCTGGGAGTCCAAGATCAACGTGCCAGCAGATTTGTTGACTGTGAGGTCCTGGTCTCAGCTTCCAAGATGGTGCCTTGTCGCTGCATCTTCTGGAGGAGGGGAGGAACACTGTGCCCTTGCTTCGAGAAGGCGGAAGGGCAAGGGAGCTGAAGGCTGTGTCACGCCTCTGAAATCCACCTGTGAAGGCGGATCCCTCCTGACCGAATCACCTTTTAAAGGCCCCGCCTCTTAATACCACCCTATTGGCCACCAGTTTCAGCACATGAATTTTGGAGGGGATAGATTCAAATCACAGCACCAGTCTACTATGAACTATGTGACCTGAGTCACATTCTTACCACTTTGCTGGAAAAAGAAACGTTAATTCCGGTCAATTTAAACTGCATTCAATCCCAAACCCAGATTACCCCAGGGAAACCGGAAACTTGCTGAACGGTATTAACATTCTGGCACCCCCTAGTGGCCATCTGAATATTCTGTAAAACCTGATTTTTTCCATTTTGCTTTTCTTTGGTGTGGTACATTTTTCGTTTTCAGTTTATTTACTATTAGTTCACCCCATTTTCAAACCTTTTAGAAAATAAAAGGGAGCATCAGTTCATACGGAAGACAATTCTAACTTGTCGATTCCCACTAGTCTTACATTTCTTGGGGGCAGCCACCTGTATCTTCTGTGTATTTGTCCTACACACCATTGAACACAGTAGATGCTCAACGAATGACTCATTGATAGGTAATGCATTCCGGTGTTTGAAATATTTCTTGTTTTGTTTTGCTTTGTGTTTTGAGATGGAGTCTTGCTTTGTCACCCAGGCTGGAGTGCAATGGTGTGATCTCGGCTCACTGCAACCTCCGCCTCTCGGGTTCAAGTGATTCTCCTGCCTCAGCTCCCCGAGTAGCTGGGATTACAGGCGTGCGCCACCACACTTGGCTAATTTTTTGTTTGTTTGTTTTTGTTTTTTTGTATTTTTAGTAGAGACGGTGTTTCATCATGTTGGTGAGGCTGGTCTCAAACCCCCTGAACTCAAGTGATCCGCCCACCTCGGTCTCCCAAAGTGCTGGGATTACAGGCGTGAGTCATCGTGTCCAGCTTTGAAAAATTCTTTAAAACTCTGAGCTGATGCTATTTAAATTGAACTCTGAAGGATAAAGTGGATCTGTTGGAAAGCCTGACATATATAAGGAGATCAATAGTACTTGTTGGATGAACAAAGGAATGTATATTTTATATAATTGAGGGTTTTCTTTTCTTTTCTTTTTTTTCTTTTTGAGATGGAGTTTTGCTCTTCTTGTCCAGGCTGGAGTGCAGTGGCGCGATCTCGGCACAATCTTGGCACACTGTAACCTCCACCTCCTGGGTTCAAGCGATTCTCCTGCCTCAGACTCCTGAGTAGCTGGGATTACAGGCGTTCGCCACTGCGCCCAGCTAATTTTGTATTTTTAGTAGAGATGGGGTTTCACCATGTTGGTCAGGCTATTCTTGAACGCCTAACCTCAGGTGATCCACCTGCCTCGGCCTCCCAAAGTGCTGGAATTATAGGCGTGAGCCACCGCACCCAGCCTGAGAGTTTTTGTTAAGTGCATGCTTCTTCAAATACTGCTTTGTTCCTTCAATATTATATTATAATCAATTTTCCATTTGTTAAAAATTCTTCAAAAATGTGATTTTTTTTTTTTGAGACAGGGCCTGGCTCTGTTGCCAAGGCTGGAGTGCAGTGGCACGATCATGGCTCTCTGCAACCTCCACCTCCCAGGCTCAAGAAATCCTCCCACATCAGCCTCCTGAGTAGCTGGGACTACAGACACCTGCCACAACACCTGGCTAATTTTTGTATTTTTGGTAAATACAGCGTCTTCCTATGTTGCCCAGACTGGTCTCTAACTCCTGGGCTCAAGCGATCCACCTGCCTTGGCCTCCCAAAGTACTAGGATTACAGGCATGAGCCACTGTACCCAGGCCAAAAATGTGATTTTTATATGGCTACATTCATCATATGACTAGATCATAGTTTATTTTGCTATATAGATTGTTCAAAATTTTTGCTATTATAAAAAAACTGAAATCAACATCTTCAAACAACTAAAAGTCTTCAGATACTGCTAATTATTAAGAGCCACCCAGTTACTCTAGTCCACCTAGAATAGTGTTTGCATTAGATTCATAGCCCCAAGTTGTCAATATCAAGTAATTGCTTATCATGGGGAGGGAAACTGCTTTTTCCTCTACTTTTTCATTTTTTATTGGTTTTTTTTTTTTTTTTTTTTTTGAGACGGAGTCTCATTTTGTCGCTCTGGCTGGAGTGCAGTGGCACGATCTTGGCTCACTGCAATTTCTGCCTCCTGGTTCAAGCGATTCTCCTGCCTGAGCCTCCCGAGTAGCTGGGATTACAGGTGCCGGCCACCACGCCTGGCTAATTTTGTAGCTTTAGTTGAGACAGGGTTTTGCCATGTTGTCCAGTCTGGTCTCAAGCTCCTGGCCTCAGGTGGATCCACCTGCTTCAGCCTACCAAAGTGCTGGATTACAGGCGTGAGCCACCATGCCTGACCACAAATTTTTGTTATTAATGTTTTGTTAACTATTTCTATGTAATTTTTCCCTTTGCATTGATTATTTAAGGCATTTACACACTTTATTTGGAGGAGTCCATGGCACAAAAACAGTTATGAACATGTGCTCTTGTTTTTTTTTCCCTTTTCCCCCAATTCTCTTTCCTTTTCAGAAAGTTGATGAAAGGCATGGCTGGTTTTATTTATTTATTTATTTTTGAGATGGAGTCTTGCTTTGTCACCCAGGCTGGAGTGCAGTGGGGTGATCTCAGCTCACTGCAACCTCTGCCTCCGGGGTTCAAGTGATTCTCCTGCCTCAGCCCGCAGAGTAGCTGAGACTACAGGCAAGCGCCACTATGCCGGCTAATTTTTGTATTTTTAGTAGCGACGGGGTTTCACCATGTTGGTCAGGCTAGTCTTGAACTTCTGATCTCGTGATCCACCCGCCTCGGCCTCCCAAAGTGCTGGGATTACAGGTGTGAGCCACTGCGCCCATCCCATTTATTTAATTTTTTGAATCAAAGAGGCGATGCATTGTAGTGTACTTTTTTCTTCCCATCTCAAACCTCACTTAATGCTAAGCGTTTCTTATCCAGCTCTGTGCCTTCAAAAGATCTTTAAAAGAAACAGAAGATTTCACATGTGTACAAGGATTAAATCACCCTTAACCTTATTATTAAGAGTTATTTTACAGTTGAAAAGGATGTTTCAGGCCACCAAGCAGCTGGAAGCCAGCGAGTAAGATTTTGGAGGGAAATTTTTTTTTGAACAGATGGAAATGATTTGACCAGGACACACTGGCTCACTCTTCTAACCAAAAGGATGATCATAAAGTTGTGTTTTGCTCTCAACTTGAAATCCAAAATTCTACTTGTATAAATTACTTTGATACAAAGTATCTTTGATAATGAAGGGGTGGCCTGCCCCTCCACACCTGTGGGCGTTTCTGGTTAGGTGGAACCAGAGACTTGAGAAAAGAAATGAGACACAGAGACAAAGTATAGAGAAAGAAAAGTGGGCCCAGGGGACCGGCGTTCAGCATACAGAGGACCCACGCCAGCACCGGTCTCTGAGTTCCCTTAGTATTTATTGATCATTATCTTTACCATCTTAGAAAAAGGGAAGTGGCAGAATAATAGGATCATCGTAGGGAGGAGGTCAGCAGTAAGACATATGAATAAAGATCTCTGTGACATGAATAAGTTTAAGGAAAAGTGCTGTGCCTTGATATGCATATGCAAACATCTCCATAAACCTTTTTAGTGCATAAAGAGCAGCATTGTGCTAGCAAGTCCCGCCTTTTGCCCTAAGGCGGTTTTCTCCCATCTTAGTAAATAGAACATACAATTGGGTTTTACACGGAGATGTTGCACTGCCCAGGGATGGGCAGGAGACAGATGCTTTTCACTATCTCAGCTGCCAAGAGGCCTTCTTTCCTCTTATATTAATCCTCCTCAGCACAGACCCTTCACGGGTGTCAGGCTAGGGGACGATCAGGTCTTTCCCTTCCCACGAGGCCATATTTCAGACTATCACATGGGAAGAAACCTTGGACAGTACCTAGCTTTCCTAGGTAGAGGTCCCTGCGACCTTTGGCAGTGTACGTGTCCCTGGGTACTTGAGATTAAGAGAATAGTGATGACTTTTCACAAGCATACTGCCTTCAGGCACTTGTTTAACAAAGCACACCCTGCACGGCTCAAAATCCGTTAAACCTTGAGTCACCACAGCACATGTCTTTTGCAAGGACAAGGTTGGGGGTAGGGTCACAGATTGACAGCATCTCAAATACAGAACAAAATGGAGTC
Source organism: Rhinopithecus roxellana (assembly GCF_007565055.1). Taxonomy (NCBI): domain Eukaryota; kingdom Metazoa; phylum Chordata; class Mammalia; order Primates; family Cercopithecidae; genus Rhinopithecus; species Rhinopithecus roxellana. Next base: position 176,945,288 of record NC_044552.1, on the reverse strand, counting down.
TCTTATGTCTACTTCTTTCTATATAGATACAGTAACAATCTGATCTCTCTTTCTTTTCCCCACAGATAACATTACTGATAAACTGTTTAAATCTAAATGAGGTACAACTTTACATTAATCTGTAAAAGTATGCATTAATTTTCCATGTTTATTTTATATTTTTTCTCATCATTTCTCAAATGGAATGTGATTTGAACCACTGAAATCCAAATAATTGTGGTCTTGGAGAAGACTCATCAGCCTCTTCCATTATTGAGATGGATTCAAAGAGTCAATAACTCAGGCAAGCTTCCTTCCAGTCCCAGCTCTGTTACTAAATAAATATGTCATTTGAAGATAGGTCACAAAATCTGGCTAGCTTTTCATTCATTTTGCTACTTAATGTCCTTTTATACAAGCAGAAAACTCACTTTTAGCTCTGTGTGTGATTTTAGGATCTAATTGCTTATGCTTTTTGCCATGCACCAAGCAATCCTATTTGATCTTGCACAAAAGTTGGCACTTCATCTTTGTAGAAAATTCTACTTCCTTCTTTCTACTTAGCTTATCTCATTTTTGTCTATGTGGAAAACTCTACTTTTTCTCTCTGCTAAACCTCATTGAAGTATTGGCTAAGTCCCATCTTGACTTCCATCCATAAGGTGATGACTCCCACCTCCACGCTGGGCGGCTTGGTGGTATCTCTCTCTCTCTCTCTTTTTTCCCAAGACAAGAGTCTCGCTCTGTCACCCAGGCTGGAGTGCAGTGGTGCGATCTCCACTCACTGCAACCTCTGCCTCCCAGGTTCAAGAGATTCTCCCTGCCTCAGCCTCCTGAGTAGCTGGGATTACAGGCGCGCGCCACCATGCCCAGCTAATTTTTGTATATTTAGTAGAGACAAGGTTTCACCATGTTGGTCAGGCTGGTCTCAAACTCCTGACCTTGTGATCTGCCCATCTCGGCCTCCCAAAAATGCTGGGATTATAGGCGTGAGTCACTGCGCCCGGCCAGTTGGTGGTATCTCTTATACAACAACACACTTTTGCAAGTTTACTGCTTTTATGGGAAGTTTAAAGTGGTTTCTATAAGACAAATCATGAAGATATAAATAAATGCATTAGTAAGGAAGAACCAGAGGTTAGAACTAATTTTCAGGTAAAATAATCCATTGGCTGAGGAGGCTGAGGCAGGAGAATCCCTTGAATCTGGGAGGCAGAGGTTGCAGTGAGCCGAGACTGTGCCACTGAACTCCAGCCTGGGCAATAGAGTGAGACTCTGTCTCAAAAAAAAAAAAAACCATTGAAAAAATTTCACATTGTAGACGGTTGACACTATGTATAGAAATTCTTCATGGAATGGAGGAATATTTTGTAGCATTGAGGGGTTTGGCCTAGCAGCAGGACTCCAAGGGTAGAAATTGAAGCCAGCATTGTTGAATGACTATACAAAAGTCTTTTTCTTTGTCTTTTGCTGGCACAGGCACCATCTTATCTGGGGATCCTTCCTCATGTTGGTACCACCCCCGCTTCCCAATGATTACTTTATGGGTGGGATGCAGTTCTAGCCAAGGTGAGGTAAGGTCACTGGACGCTTCTGGGAAACATCATCTTGCTTTTACAAAAAGCTTACGAAGAGACATCCCCTTCTTCCTCTGGAGATTTTCATGTCCGGAAGCAATGCTCTATTTACTGCATTTCACACATAAAATAACATGACTCAGAATAAGACACTTGCCAGTGGTAACAAATGGCAGAATCTGTATTTGAACAAGGTCAAGGGGTCCCAGCCTATCATTTGTTGCCACCACCTATGTCACCTCCCATAAAAATAGTACTCTATTGTACGTTTTGCAAAGTATTTCATATTTATCAAAAAATTCATATATTATGTATACCAGAAGAACACTATGACATAGGTATTATTACACTTACTTGGTCTGTGAGGCAATAGAGCTTCAATTAGGTCCACACAGCTAGTAAGTGGCTGGGCTGGCAGTTGAACCCAATGACTTCCAAGTCTTCTTGGAAGACTTCTGCCTTTTCTGTGGTCCCAGAGATTACTATTTAAGGACAAATAGTAAGATCTCCCAGAGATCAGAAATGCAACTCTGAAAACGTAGACTTTGTCCTGTTGGTTGTTGGTTTTCAACCTGTGCTTTTCTGAGCACTAAGCATTCTGTGGAGGTACTTTGGGGACTTTGGGTGGCATGGACAATGGAGGTCATGGAGACTCTAGAGCCTCACCCCTTGTTTACAAGGTCAACAGAGGGATCTCCAAATTGATCTGTTCTAAATACTAGGCTCCTGAAATAGACTCCAACTGAACAAAGATTCATTGGCTTTCAAAGGAGTAAGGGCTAGGCTGGGCACAGTGGCTAATGCCAGCACTTTGGGAGGCCAAGGTGGGAAGATTGCTTGGAGCCAGAAGTTTGAGTGAGACCAGCCTGGGCAACATAGTGAGATCCTGTCTCTACGAAAAATTAAGAAGTCAGCTGGGTGAGGTGGCTCATGCCTGTAATCCCAGAACTTTGGGAGGCCAAGGTGAGAGGATTTTGTTTTTTCTCTTTTATGAATCTCATCATTCCTCATTAATCTGAACATCCTTGAAGACAGAGTTGAGTACCTTTTACTCTCTTTTTAACTCACTGTACACTCTGATCAGTGCTCTGTATTCTGCAGGCTGATTTATCAGATGAAATAGAAGCAGTTGATGGTCTTAAATCAGTGCTTTGTATCTAGTGATAACACTTTTAGGAGCTGTCTCGAGGGACATCTGTCTCTGGGAAGGTTGAGGTGTCCATTTAAAAAAAAGAATCATTAGCTGATTGCTCAGCTTCCTGTGTCTTGCTTCCTTCTCTCTTTTATAAGAGGAAGTTTTACAGACCAAATACATTTATGGCCAGTAATGCAAGTTTATAAATAGGGTATTTTAATTGAGGTTAAATCTGTGAAATCAGCAGAAGATAAAACGTCTTTCCAAAAATTCGACTAATTTATGATGATGATGTTTCTGAGAGGGGCAGATGAGAATCACTTTATATATATAATTAAATGTATAGCATAGGCTAAACCTCAACTGGTAATAAAAATCTAGCCTGGTCTGAATCAGAAAACTTACTGAAATGTTTTTGAATGCTTTTGTGAAACCTCAGCTGGAAGTTAGAATCAACACAGAGAATCCAGGGCAGTAAGCACATATGAGAAACAGTTGTCGCTCTCAGCTTTTAAAAACAAGAAGTATTTGTTGCTTTTTGAAAGAAAGTTGGCACAATTTTAAAAGAAATCTAACACATATCTAAAATGGGGTCAGGAAAATCCCACACTAACCTCCTCCCCACCACCCAAAGCCGTAAGATTTTCCAAAATAATAAGGGCATTTTAAAGATCCAGAAGCTGTATTTTTTCCTACGTTTAGAAACCACGTTTACTTTTGAAGTTGATTTTAACGGAATGTTAGGCAAATTATCATCTTTTTGGATGAATTTTTAACATTGGTCTTTCTAGAACTTCAGCTTGTGGGAGCAATATCATTTTCTCATTGCTACCTTAGAATAATCCTGACTAACCTCGCCTTGGTGGTTGTGTTAGTCAGCGTCCCCTAGAGGGACAGAACTAATAGGATATATACATATATGTATATATTGAGTTTATTAAGGAGTATTAACTCACATGATCACAAGGTCCCACAATAGGCCATCTGCAAGCTGAGGAGCAAGGAAGCCAGTCCGAATCTCGAGGCTGAAGAACTTGGAGTCTGATGTTTGAGGGTGGGAAGCACCCGGCACAGGAGAAAGATGTAGGCTGGAAGGCTAAGCCAGTCTAGCCTTTTCATGTTTTTCTGCCTGCTTTATATTTGCTGGCAGCTGATTAGATGGTGCCCACCCAGGTTAAGGGTAGGTCTGCCTTCCCCAGCCCACTGACTCAAATGTTAATCTCCTTTGGCAACACCGTCACAGACACATCGGGATCGATACTTTGCGTCTTCAATCCCATTAAGTTGACAGTATTAACCATCACAATGGTCATAATGGCTACCTTAATGTCCTGTTCTATTGACTGCTCACAGGTACTTCCTGTGAATGGACAGGGATCCTGAAGGAAGTGGAGTCCTGGGGAGGGCTTTGTAGCCACAGGCTTGCAGGCTCTGAGGGTGAAATGTAGATTATTATTAATTTAGATGAGATACTGAACTATTTAATGAACCAAGACATTGGCATTTGAGGTCCACTGTCTTCTCAGCCTCCCCGCCCCCCAACCAGTTTCCACTGTGAAATAATCTGTCTTGTGATTATCATATGCTTTCCTTATACGTATTAATATATTTAGTTAAATTTCTGTCTTGCCTGGGGAGATAGTGTTTCTTCTAAAGATGTTTGGCCTATCTCTGCTTTGGTTTAACCATATGAGGCCAATTGATCGATTGATTTTATTTTATTTATTTCTTGGAGACTGGGTCTCACTCTGTCACCGAGGCTGGAGTGCATTGGCCTATCATAGTTCACTGCAGCCTCAAACTCCCGGGCTCAAGTGATCCTCCCACTTTGGCCTCTCAAAGGGCTGGGATTTCAGGGATGAGCCATCATGCCTGGCCCATAGGCCAATTGATTTCTAAGTTCCTGGAGGCAAGGAACCTCTTTGTTGCTCCAATCCCTTTCTAAAATTTCTATTTTCCAAAAGTAAAGAAAATACTTCAAAAATGTATTCTTACATGCTGAGTGGTTAAAAAAAATTAAGCCAATGATCTTCCAAAGTTCAGAGTAATTTAGAGTAAGAGTAAACACTTTGCTTTGCTAGCCCTTCTTTGTAGTGTCTTATGGGGGAATTCTCCACTCTGTCTTTAAGAAGAGTAATGCTAACAGCTCATACTTATTTTGTACTTTATCCCAGGTTCTGCAGACTAAGCATTTTACATGCATTAAATAACTTAATCTTCAAAGCAACCCCATGGCTTACGTACTGCTATTACTTCTATGCTACACATGAGGGATAGGCTCTAGGAGGTTGAGAAGCTTGCCCAAGATCAGGGAACTCAGAAATGGCAAAGGCAGGATTTGAACCCAGACACCCTTACTCCAGGGTGTGTCTACCTAACCATTGTTAGAGGCCTCCAAGTCCAGGGGCAAATCCAAGGACTTTCAGTTTTTTAATTTTTATTTTTAGTGATAGAGTCTCCCTGTGTCGCCTAGGCTAGAGTGCAGTGACACGATCTTGACTCACCGTAACCTTGAACTACTGGGCTCAAGCCACCCTCCCACCTCAGCCTCTCAAAGCACTGGGATTACAGGTGTGAGCAACCACACCTCGCCAACTTTCAGTATTTTTAAAAAAGGACATTGTAGTTCTTGAGCAAAAAAAAAGATCTCTCGTATACTTTATGTATTTTTGGTTTTCGTTTTCATATATATGAAACCAGATCTCATTTATAATACATTTTATTTTATTTTATTTTATTTTATTTTATTTTATTTTATTTTATTTTATTTTTTTTTTGAGACGGAGTCTTGCTCTGTCACCCAGGCTGGAGTGCAGTGGCTGGATCTCCGCTCACTGCAAGCTCCGCCTCCCGGGTTTACGCCATTCTCCTGCCTCAGCCTCCCAAGTAGCTGGGACTATAGGCGCCCACCACCTCGCCCGGCTAGTTTTTTGTATTTTTTAGTAGAGACGGGGTTTCACCATGTTAGCCAGGATGGTCTCGATCTCCTGACCTTGTGATCCGCCCGTCTCGGCCTCCCAAAGTGCTGGGATTACAGGCTTGAGCCACCGCGCCCGGCTAATACATTTTAAATTAAGGGTTAATCTATTGATTGGCAACTTGGTTAAATCAGGGAAAATGTTTTACCTCACAATTTCACTGGGCAATCTGCTATTTCCAGCTACCGAAAAGGAGGGCTAGTTTTTGTGCAGGAAAAAGCTGCCAACTCCATGGCTCAGCTCTAATTTTTTTTTTTTTTTTAGATGGAGTTACACTCTTGTCACCCAGGCTGGAGTTCAGTGGCACAATCTTGGCTCACTGCAACCTCTGCCTCTTGGGCTTAAGCCATTCTCTTGCCTCAGCCTCCCAAGTAGTTGGGAATACAGGTGACTGTCACCACACCCGGCTAATTTTTTTGTATTTTTAGTAGAGACGGGGTTTCACCATTTTGGCCAGACTGGTTTCGAACTCCTGACCTCAGGTGATCTGTCCACCTTGGCCTCCCAAAGTGCTGGGATTACAGGCATGAGCCACCGCGCCCAGCCCCTAATTTTTAAGTACTACATCTATTGAAGACTTTTGTTCTTAGCTGTCTTCCTCTGTCAACATCCTTGGTGACATCAACGTCCAACTATGCGAGCCATCCAACTGTGCGACCTATCTTGGCCATTCAGTTCTTTGATGATGTGTCTCAGAATCAATGATTTTTTTTGCAATATTTCAACTGAGCCACCTGTTCCCATGGTTACAGCCTAGGCCAGGAACTGCACTATCTCTGGTTTCAAGCATCCTACTCTGACCACCACCAACTGTCCTTTCAATTCACTTAACTGGAATCGCCCCATTGCAACAATGCTCTGACCTCATCAGGACCTCTCAGTCATTGATCGTATTCTATTTTTTCAAACTCCTATATTCCTTTCTTTTCTTTCTATCTTCATTTTCTTTACTATCCAGCTTAAATTCTATGATCCATCATTATAATGACTCCCTTGTAAATACAATCAATTACCTTGTTCCTCTCTCTATCTTACTTGCCTGGCATAACCCTGACCTTGGTTGAAGGTAACTATGTTCCATTTTCTCAAACAATGGAAACATATAAGAGAAAAATCATACAATTGAGCTGACTGGTTTCATTTTAAAATCATGACCATAAACCTCAAGAGCTCACTCAGCACTGCCAGGTAATTCCATTGTGTTTCCCTGTACAGTGTTCTCCAAATGTTAGTCATTCCTCTATCACCTGTATGACTTTTGCTGTATCTGAATACTACTTATGCAATCATTTACTAAATAATTTAGCTTGAGTTGATTCCAATTGAAAAATGTACCCATATCCTAAACTTTGAGCTGGACCAGGGGTTGGCAAACTATGGCCCATAGACCAAATCCAACCTGTTACCTGTTTTTATATGGCCCATAAGCTAAGAGTCAGTTTTAAATTTTTGGTTAGTTTTAAAAAAAAAGAATAATAATATCTTGTACATGTGAAGATAAGTGACATAAAATTCAAATTTTGGGGTCTATAGGTAGTTTTATAGGAACATAGCCACATTTGTTTATGTTTTGTCTCTGGTTACTTTCACACTCAAACAGCAGGACTGAGGGGTTGCAAAATAGACTACATGTGGTGCCTTTATCATTTTGCCCTGCTCATCCACAAATCACAAATAATAGGAGTACAGTTATAAATCTACAGTGTTTGGTAAAGTACCATATGTATTGTACTATGGTGACATTTACTTTAATTTTAAAATTACCAGAGCTTACCCATCGCATTAATACAAGAAACATGGATTTTGGATGTCATGCTTTTAAGACAGTGGATAGTAGATTATTTTTGTAGAATTAAATGCCAGAGCATTATGCTTACTATAAAGATGACACTATAGATGTGCTAAAAGAATACTTAGACGTTGACATGACTAGACTAAGCACTCATTATAATATCCTTAACTTACAGAAAAGTAACAGTTAGAAAAATTAGAAAATTTAAAATGGAATATCTGACCACAGCAGAATTGTCTCACAAAAATAAAAGATTAAATGAGGCTGCAACCAAAGTCAGTTTCTGAGTGGTTAATTTGTTAGCCAGGCAAAGAGAGCCCTTTACCAATGTTGAGTTCATTAAATCATGTTTAATTGCTGCAGCCAAAGAAACGTGCTCTTAGAGAAGATCAACTTGCAATTCAGTGTGACTGGTTGTTCACAGAGTTGAGGATGTTGGGAGCAACATGAACATATTTTTGCCTTAAAAAGAAGGCAAATGATTTTCTTTGGCTCTTGACAAGTTCACAAATGTTGACAATACTGAGCAGTTGTTATCTGAGATATCAGTGCCAAGACCGAAGGGACCAAAAAAAGCCTGTGTGGAGAGAATACAGGTGAGAATACTTTAAGAGAAACAGAAAACACGAATTCAGTACAATCTGAAGTAGAATCTGATAAGATATGTTAAAACTGATGATGGTAAAAATATGTGTTAACCAGAAAAGGGTTTAAGTGGACACATTTACAAAGCTTCTGAAAATGAAAAGCCTGTGGTTATTCATTATATTATTCATCAGCAAACACATCACAGAAAATATTTCTACTTATCAGGCATTATTAAACCAGTAGTGTAAATGTTGAACTTCATCACTCTTGTGGACTAAACCATTGTCACTTCTACAAGTTTTTGCCAGAAATAGAAACCGTATATCCTGACTTGCTCTGATGCACAGAAATTTGATGGATCAGTGGTGACAATGTTTTATTTCAATTTTTTGAAACTCGGGGTGAGACTGAAAGTTTTTCCAAATAAGAAACACAGCCTTCAATCAGTATTATTGAATACTGAACAGTTTTGGAAATTAGCTTTTGCCGTAGAGTTGGTAATATTTATTAATCAATTCAAGGTATAATTACAAGGTAAGACAGTACTATATGCAATAACTGCTAATGTCATTATAAGTACAAGCTGTCAAGCTGCCCTATATGCTTTCTGTGCTGATGAAATTTAAAACAAAATGTGAAATCTTCATTCTCACACAAATATTCAGCGCTCAATGTACATGCAAAGGGAACTCCCATATTTCAAAAACATGTTAATATTCAACTGCAATTGAGGAGCTTCCATCTAACCTTCAACTGGAAGCTTTTAATCTGCAGCGTAGTGACATGCTTAAAGATAAATATCAACATAAAAATCTAAGATAATTTTATAGATGTCTTCTGAGTGATTAATATGCTCAATTTAACTCACATGCTTATGAAATGAAATCAGTAGTTAGAAGTACCCATCTGTGTGAATGACATTTTTAAAGATGAAACACGTAAATTTTCATTCCAGATAAGCATTAAGAAGTGGAAATTTGGCCGGGTGTGGTGGCTCACACCTGTAATCCTAGCACTTTGGGAGGCCGAGGCAGGCGGATCACCTGATGTTGGAAGTTCGAGACCAGCCTGACCAACATGGAGAAACCCCATCTCTACTAAAAATACGAAATTAGCCGGGCGTGGTGGCGCATGACTGTAATCCCAGCTACGCGAGAGCCTGAGGCAATTTAATCCCTTGAACCCGGGAAGCGGAGGTTGTGGTGAGCCAAAATCGCGACACTGCACTTCAGCTGGGTCAACAGCAAAACTCCATCTCAAAAAAAAAAAAAAAAAAGTTGAAATTAGGAATAAATTTTGATGATAGGAAACACTAACTTTGAGACTTAGTGAAGAAAAATGTTATTCATCCCCCAAAATAATTGTGTTCTTAGTAGTAGTAGACTCCAGCTCTTCTAGGGAAACCCCCAAAGGGAAAAAGACTTTAGGAATAATTAGCTGCCAGGTGATTCAGAGGACAGAGCATTCAAAGAAGGCTCGTGCAGCTCTTGCTTCACCCCAGACTTTCCATAATCCTTCCGATTGGTTGACACTTTTCCTATAAAAAGACATGTGATGCAGTCCTTTTGGCAGTCCTTTGCTAGAAAGTGCTTTCTCCTCCTAGAACAGAAAAATGTTAACATTGAATGCCCAATTTATCCCTGTAAATTTTTCCAAGAATATTAAACTATTTTAAACTTGCAATTTCACAACTGAAAGATCACTTTAGTAAGGCCATGAATGGTGGTATTGTATTATATACAACAAATCTTTTTGACTAGTTAAGAAAATACCAATTAAAATGGCATTAAAGTGTATTGAATTTACAGTCAAATAAACATGATATAGGACCAGAAAATATATATTTACTGTAGGTATTTTTTAGAACCTAATATTTACCCAATTAAAATGTCTTGAAATGCACTTTACATTTTTGGTAAGATGTTTTTTAAAAGAACAATTGCAATTTACCTGACTAGTGAAACTAAGGTCTTTGAGTTGTTTATTTTTCATAAAGTGAGTTCTCAGTGGTTCTCTAAGCTTAGCCTATAGTAAAGTTATAAGATAGATCACATTTATTTTAGGTGTGAAAATATATTGGAAACAGTCATATGTATGGGGAAAAGATAGAAAATGGACCTTAAAATAAATGAAGTGAAAATGTATGAAAATCTTTGGAAATGACACCGACAAATTGCTTGACAACCAGCTGTATGTCACAATAGAACAAATAAGGGACAGGGGATGTGCTTTAGGATGAATTAAAGTCATTGCTGAAGAGTGTTCATTTATTAGATAAATCAAATAAGGATCAGCAAACAAGTGAAACAAGTCTAGGAAAGGACTGAGAATGGCTTTAAAGACCTTGAAGTGCTGCCACTCACTTGCAATAGCAGGTTTCAGTGGTCTGTACTTCACCAAGTAATCTTCTTGGAGATGACTGAAGGAGCTGCTTGCAGGCTTTGAGAACATTTCGTTCAGCTAGGACTTAATCCATTCAGGCTGCTACAACAAAAATACCTCAGACTGGATAATTTATAAACAATAGACATTTATTTCTCACAGTTCTGGAGGCCGGAAAGCACAAGATCAGGGAGCCAACAGATTCAGAGCCTGGTGAGCTCCTCCTGTTCCTTATGGGTGGGTGGCACCTTCTTGCTGTGTCCTCTTTTTTTTCCCCCCCTGAGATGCAGTCTTGCTCTGTTGCCCAGCTATAGCGCAGTGGCGCCATCTCGGTTCGCCGCAGACTCTGCCTCCCAGGTTCAAATTATTCTCATGCCTCAGCCTCCTGAGTAGCCGGAATTACATGTAGTCGCCACCACAACTGTCTAATTTTTTGTAGAGACACGGTTTCACCACATTGGCCAGGCTGGTCTTGAACTCCTGACCTCAGGTGATCTGGCCACCTTGACCTTCCAAAGTGCTGAGATTACAGGTCTGAGCCACTGTGTTCAGCCTGTCTTGCTATATCCTCACATGGAGGAAGAAGCAAGGGAGCTCACTCAAGCCACTTTTTCTAAGTTTCAAAACTGTTACTTTATATATAGATATAGATATAGATATAGATAGATATGTCCTTTTAAGAAAGAATTTCGCTTTTGAAAATATTTTCTTCATTTAAAAATTTTAATTTTTTTTTTTTTTGAGATGGAGTCTCACTCTGTCACCCAGGCTGGAGTGCAATAGCACAATCTCGGCTCACTGCAAGCTCCACCTCCCAGCTTCACGCCATTCTCCTGCCTCAGCCTCCCAAGTAGCTGGGACGACAGGCGCCCGCCACCAAGCCCGGCTAATTTTTTGTATTTTTAGTAGAGACGGAGGTTTCACCATGTTAGCCAGGATGGTCTTGATCTCCTGACCTCGCGATCCGCCCACCTCGGCCTCCTAAAATGCTGGGATTACAGGCGTGAGCCACCATGCCCGGCTAAAAATTTTAATGTGGTTTTTAAATGGACATATGACTGTATATGGGATTCATAGTGAAGTTTTTTTTTTTTTTTTTTTTTTTTTTTTGAGATGGAGTCTCGCTCTATCGCCCAGGCTGGAGTGCAGTGGCGCGATCTCGGCTCACTGCAAGCTCCGCCTCCCAGGTTCACGCCATTCTCCTGCCTCGGCCTCCCAAGTAGCTGGGACTACAGGCACCCACCACCATGCCCGGCTAGTTTTTTTTGTATTTTCAGAAGAGACGGGGTTTCACCGTGTTAGCCAGGATGGTCTCGATCTCCTGACCTCGTGATCCACCCGCCTCGGCCTCCCAAAGTGCTGGGATTACAGACGTGAGCCACCGCGCCCGGCCTGTTTTTTTTTTTTCATAGTGAAGTTTTGATACAAATAATATATAGTGACCAGGATAATTAGTAGATCCATCATCTCAAGCATTTATTATTTGTGTTAGGAACATTCAATATCCTCCTTCTAGCTATTTGAAACTATACAATGTACTATAGTAAACAGTAGTCATCAAACAGTGGTATGGAACACTAGAACTTATTCCCCCTGTTGAGCTGTCCCTTTGTATCCTTTAACAAATCCAAGCTACTTTTAGAAGGGCTAATGTCAATCATGAGGGTGGTGCCTCCATGACTTCATCATTCCCCAAAGGCCCCACTTCTTAGCACTATCACAAGGGGTATTAGGTTCCAACAAATGAATTTGGGATGGAGACCACCAACATTTAGATCATAGCAAGTGTTTAGGAAAATAGTAAAATCAAGCCTACTCTTTTAAACAACCTTTAGGCAATTAAAATATCATAGGAGTGATTTCAGTGACAAGTTTTTATACAGAAGTCAAAAGTCCCAAAAGTTATCATGTTACAAATGTTCCTATGAGAAACATGTACATCTGTAAAACAAACAAGCAAACAAGCAAAAGGAGGAAACAAGAGTTCTAAACTTATGACACCACAAGAAAACTCCAAAACAGAGGTCTGTACTGAGGTATTGTGGGCCACAGTGCACTGCCCACACACGGGGTTTTGTGAGAGGTCTGGACTGGAGCTTGTTTGTACATTTTTTCTTCTCTCCTTTGCTTAAACTGTTATCAGACCTAGAGACTACTCCCTCCAACTCCCAGACTGAAATGTTCTACCACCATGGTCTCAGCTAGTCCAAATCATCATCTCCTCCAAGGTCCAGACCTCAGGGTCCCCCCAGCTGAACTTCTTTTACGTCATCACATCATCAGATACTGCTTGAAGAGTCACTTGGCTCATGTCTTGATATCCCAGAAATCTCAAAGGCATCTGGCAAGGGCTGAGCCAAGTACTTTTTCCGCCTCCAGTTACCACAAAATCACATTGTTTTGTACAGAGAAAAATCTGTTTCATGCTGATTTTTAAAGACTGCAAATTTATATCTTCTATACTCATGAATAAGAGCAACGAGGTTGACCGAAGTGACCGAAATTAGGCTTTATGACATGGGATTCTTTTTTTTTTTTTTTTTTTTTTTTTTTTTTTTTTTTTTTGAGACGGAGTCTCGCTCTGTCGCCCAGGCTGGAGTGCAGTGGCCAGATCTCAGCTCACTGCAAGCTCCGCCTCCCGGGTTTACGCCATTCTCCTGCCTCAGCCTCCCGAGTAGCTGAGACTACAGGCGCCCGCCACCTCGCCCGGCTAGTTTTTTGTATTTTTTAGTAGAGACGGGGTTTCACCGTGTTAGCCAGGATGGTCTCGATCTCCTGACCTCGTGATCCGCCCGTCTCGGCCTCCCAAAGTGCTGGGATTACAGGCTTGAGCCACCGCGCCCGGCCATGACATGGGATTCTTAAACAATTGGATTAGAGTTAATGGAGAAGGATTTCCATCTGGTTCTCTTCCAGGTGTCTTGAGTTTTAATCAATTTTGTGTTTCCTCTGGCAGTGTTGGTTCATAGAAAATTTAACAAGTTTGGCCGGGTGCAGTGGCTCACACCTGTAATCCTAGCACTTTGAGAGGTGAAGGCAGGCGGATCACCTGAGGTCAGGAGTTTGAGATCAGCTTGGCCAACATGGAGAAACCCCGTCTCTACTAAAAACACAAAATTGCCTGGGCATGGTGGCGCATGCCTGTAATCCCAGCTACTCAGGAGGCTGAGACAGGAGAATCGCTTGAATCCGGGAGGCGGAGGTTGTGGTGAGCCAAGATTGCGCCATTGAACTCCAGCCTGGGCAACAAGAGTGAAACTCTGTCTGAAAAAATAAAAATAAAAAAAGAAAAGAAAATTTGACAAGTTTGTAGTGGTTTTACTGCAAGGAAAAACTACATCTTGAAAATGTGTTTACTCCAAATTGTACTATTAATAGATTTCTGAAAGCCTAAGTTTTCATTAAGAACTTTTTCTTTAAAGGTGCATCAAGTGAAAGCCTTGAGATGATTCTGGATTAGATACATGGCAAAGTTACTGTAAGATCAAAAGCCATTGTCTGGATGAAGAAATCTTCAGGGTCGATATGAATGCACATAGGATGACTGATGGAATCCAAGAAAAGCTGCCATAGCTCTGATTTTGTCTTTTTGTTTTGTCTTTACAGACATGCTCTTGCTCTGTCGCCCAGGCTAGAGTGTAGTGATGATCATAGCTCACTGCAGCCTTGACCTCCTGGGCTCAAAACTATCCTCCTGCCTTAGCCTTTTTTTTTTTTTTTTTTTTTTTTTTTTTTTTTGAGATGGTGTCTTGCTCTGTTGCCCAGGCTGGAGTGCAGTGGTGCCATCTCAGCTCATTGCAACCTTCGCCTCCCAGGTTCAAGTGGTTCTCCTGCCTCAGCCTCCCAAGTAGCTGGGATTACAGGCGTGTGCCACAACGCCCGGCTAATTTTTGTATTGTTAGTAGAGACGGGGTTTCACCATCTTGACCAGGCTGGTCTCAAACTCCTGACCTCAGGTGATCCACCCATCTTGGCCTCCCAAAAGTGTTGGGATTACAGGAGTGAGCCACCGCCCCCAGCCCACCAAAGGCTTTAAAGTGAAGTGAATAAAGATTTCATTTTCTGATTCTGCTACAAATTGCCGGACCTTAAACAAGTTACTCATCTTCTCTTTGCTTTAGTGTTGTGGTCTGGAGCCTGATCTTCACTCTACCACTTACCCTGTACGTCTTGGAAATTTTATTTTATTTCCTGTGACTGTTTCCTTGTCTTGAAGATGGATTATTCTAACATCCACTTCATAATCTTGTTTCATTTAAGGAGATCAATCATACGCGGGAAGCACGTAGAACAGCGCATGAAAGAGCACAAGTATTTCATAATGAGAAGCTGTGGCTGTTACTAATACTGTTATTACTAGTATCTGTATTTCCAGGCAGGGTTGTTGAGAAGGTGCAATGAAAGAACGCATACCAGGGCAGGCTACATAACTTGTGGAGCCCGTTACAGAATGAAAATGTAGGACACCTTGTTCAAAACTTCCTAAAAACGTCAAGACTGGGACTGCAGAGTATTAAACCAAGCGCACGACCCGGACCCGCAAAGGTTGCAAGCTCGCAGACACCTTTGCACATAGTGGGTGCTGAATAAATGCTCCGTTCACCCTTGTGAAGGCTCCTATGCCTCACTCTTGGCAGCACCGTTCACACTGACCACTGGTTGCATTTATCGCTGACAGAAGGATGAGGCCTGGAATTGCATTCACGGCAGAGTCCCACCGGGAGGACCGACCCTTACCCCCGCCGACTCCCCCAGGTCGCCCTGCTGCAGGCCGCTCAGCTGCAGGCCCTCGCTACGGAGGCCACGCTCAGGGGTTCGGGGTCCATCCCGGCCTCCAGTGGCCGGGCCACCCGACTCGCGCGCAGCCCGGCGCCGCCGCGTCCCCGCGGTGTTTACCCGTTGCCCGAGGAGACGCCCCGGCCACCCGCCGGCTCCACGCGCCGCCGCCTAGCTCAGGGCCGGTTCCGGGTCCGAGGGCGCCCTCGGGCTCGGGTCGCCATGAGCCGCGGCCGCTCCTCTGGCTCCGGGAGCCTGGACTGCACCAGCCATACCGCGTTGGGTGCTGCTTCGCCCTCGCTGGAGGTACGGTCCCAGCTGACGGCCGCGCGCGAGGGTGGCCCCGGGGATAGACGACCCTTGAGGGGCTGAGGCGCCCCTGATTTGCACCCTTTTCCTCCCGGAGGCGTGGGCAGAATCAGAGCAGCTCTGTGCGCGCGTGGGCGGTGGCCTGGGACTGCCAGGGCGCTGATTTCAGGAGGGGATGGGCAGGACTGGAGTTTGCGGAGTGCGTCTGAATTTTAGGTTGTGCCACGCTGCTTCTCTGACCATTTAAAAATGTGAAATTCAAAAGACAGTGTGGCCGGGCAGTTCCTCCCCGCCACCTCTGGGAGCAAAGAATTCCTTCATTTAACTTTTCTGGCTTAGCTACTGAAGTTTGCTTCGGAGCAATTTCTGGAAAATCTGATGTGGTAGGAGGAGGACCAGCCCGGAGTAGAGTCACTGGCCCTTTCGTTGCGAACTAATCCAGAAACGTTGATAATTCAGTTGCTGCTGGATGCCGCTATTCATTTACTCCCAGGAGTTACTTAGGCTCTGGAGACTTTCAGGTATTCGATGTGCCAACGCGCGCGCGCACTCACACGAACATGCACGCACAGACGCTCGTGCACACACGCGAATACGCACACACGAGAGCAAACACGGGCGCGCACACACACGAACACGGGTACATGCACACTTGGGCGCACAAGAAGATCTGGCTGGCTCAGCCTGGGTTAAGTATCCCCCTTTGGCCCTGGCATCGGGCCCCACCAGGTATCGTGTGTATCGGGAGTAGGTGCCCGAAATGGAGAAATTGTGTTCAGCTCAACTGCTAACGGCAAGTAGCTCACCCAATTAGCAAATGATTGAGCATCTTTCTTTCTTTCTTTCCAAAGTTTTGGACTTTTCCTACCACGCTGTGTACTGACCATAGATATCGCTGGGGGATGCAGTGGATTCAAAACATGAGTTGGATTCTCCAAGGTGCTATCGGAATTCTTCTAATATTCAGCAGTTTTGATTGTTGCCTTACATCTGACCTGTATTTAGATCTCTCTGATTCCTGGCATATTTGTGGAAAATAAGTACCACTATGTGCAAATAAAATATTTTTTCTTTCTTTCTAACTCAGAGGCCAGTTACTAGATGTTTTTTCTTTCATCTGACATTTTCATATTTGACTTTATTAATTTTTATCACAATGTGGTGTCTTAACCATACATAAGTATGTGATATTTTTATATTATTTATATTTATTTTTTGGTGAGCCCATAGAGAGTAAATTACAGCCATCATGATTCTTTCTTTCTCTCTCCTTTTTTCCCTCTCTTTCTCTCCCTCCCTCCTTTTCTTTCTTTCTTCTTTTTTTCAGACAGGGTCTCACTGTGTCACCCAGGCTGGAGTGCAGTGGCACGATCTTGGCTTGCTGCCACCTTGACCCGCCCCCGGGCTCAAACTAGCTGGGACTACAGGCATGCCACCACACCTGGATAATGTTTGAATTCTTTGCAGAGGCGGAGTTTTATCGTGTTGCTCAGGCTAGTCTCAAACTCCTGAGCTCAAGCGATCCACCTGCCTCAGCCTCCCAAAATGCTGGGATTACAGAGGTGCACTACCATGCCTGGTGCTCTATGACCTTTCATCTGTAAATACTCTGGTGTGTTATCTCCTATGAATAAGGGTATTCTCTAATGAACATATAATGATCAAAATCAGGATATTTAGCATTGTGACAATAATATTATCTAATGTACACGATCTACTAAAACTTTGCCAGTTGTCCCAATTTTGCCATTTATTGCAATTTTTTTTTCCATTTTAGGATCACACATTGTATTTAGTTATGTCTCCAGTCTCTTCAAACCTGCAACAGTTCTTCACCTTTTTTTTTTGTTTTGTTTTTTGTTTTCTTTGTTTTTGTCTTCGATGATACTGATATTTTTGCAGAGTCCAGGTCATTTGTTTTATATAATAAGTTTCTCTGATTGTTCTTCACGATTCGATTTTTGGTAGGAATAACACATGAGATGTTATGTCTCAGTGTATCACACCAGGAGGGGCATATATCAGCTTGTCCCATTATTGGTGATGTCCCCAACTGGTGGCCTCTGCCAGATTTTTCCCCTTTAGCAATAAATAAGTAATCATATTAGTTGAGTAATAACATTGATTCAGATAGAAATTTTTAGCATAAGTCACTACCTAAAAAAGGAAAATGTCCTTTAAGCATGAGATTTTAACTGGCTTAAAATAACTAAATTTTATTGAAAACAGAAGTAGCTGCAGACAAGGCAGCATTTATTACAATTAAATATTCAGTTTGCAAAATACTTCATCTGAGATAATCTTATCATTTAGATAGGCAGGGCAGAAATTTCTCACTATATAAGGTGAGGAAATAGCTTACTCCACTAGAAATGATGGAGCAGGGACTTGTATCTTTCTTTCAAAAGTTTTGTACTTTTCCTACCATGCTGGACTGAAAAACATTAAATTACAAAGCCCTGATAGCCTGCAACTTCCTGGAAAAGTAAAATATTGTAGAGACTGAGATACTAGCTTTGGACTCAAAACTAGATTCAAACAATCCTGATTATACCACTAATCTGTGACACCTTGCTCAAAACAATTAATGTATCAGCATTTTAGTTTTTTCATCTAAAACATGGAATCATAAAACTTATCACATAATGTAGTTTGAGGATTTCACAGTTAATAAATGTAAGGCCCCCAAGAGAGTGTCTCACAGAATAAGTGCATATCAATAAGCTATTGTAACTTTTGGAATTTGCTTTGGTGTCAACACCACTGCACCTACTCCTACCATCATCACCAATGCTTCCATCAACATTTCAGCCACCATCTCAATAATCAGTATTTTGAGAATCTATAGGAGGGACAGAGGATACAAAAATGAAGTGGAGACTGACCCTGCTCATAATGAAGAATCAACAGCTTACAATCCACTGTGGGAGGCAGAGGTGGGTGTATTGCTTGAGCCCAAGAGTTCAAGACCAGCTTGGGCAACACGGCAAAACCCCATCTCTACAAAAAACACAAAAAGTACCCAGGCATGACCTGTAGTCCTAGCTACCTGGGAGGCTGAGTTGGGAGGATCACTTGAACCTAGGAAGTTGAGGCTGCTGTGAGCCTTGATCGCACCACTGCACTCCAGCCTGGGCAACAGAACAAGACCCTGTCTCAAAAATAAAAAAATAAAAATAAAAAAAGAGTTTACAATCAAGAGAAATAGACACATAAAATATTACTCTTTTATTGACACTAAAATTTAATGCTGAACTCTTCTCAAGTTGGATTTACCTATAATGTGATCACCAGCAGAGCCTTACTGGGATGGAAAATGTGACAAATACTAACAGCAATATTATGAGAATTGAAGTGGAGCAGCCCAAACACGAAGGAAAGAGATATGCTTTGGGGGAAGTTTAGAAACAGCTTTCAGTAAGACTGCACAACTTTGTCACGCATTTGAAATAACGCTACCCAGTGAAAAATGTGCTGAGTGTGGTGGCTCATGCCTGTAATCCGAACACTTTGGGAGGCTGAGGTGGGAGGATCACTTGAGGTCAGGAGTTTGAGACCAGCCTGGCCAACACGGTGAAACCCCGTCTCTACTAAAAATACAAAAATTAGCCAGGCGTGGTGGTGGCTGCCTGTAATCCCAGTTACTGGAGAGGCTGAGGCAGGAGAATTACCTGAGGCGGAGGTTGCAGTGAACCGAGATCATGCCACTGAACTTCAGCCTGGGTGACAGAGCGAGACACCATTTCAAAAAAAAAAAAAAAAAAGTGACAAAATTATAAAATAGGATCACCAGTCAGCAAAAAGCTATAGCAATAGTTTTGTGGAAGGTGCTTGGATTCTAAATCCTCTGCAGGCTCTCTTGCTATGTCAGTGTTTTCACACACCTGGAAAACTTTCAAAGTTAGAACTCCAGTAGATACCATTGTTGGAAATTTGAGCATCTCTTTCCTTTCTGTAAAACAAGGGTTAATTAGGATAACTGTCAACAGAATTGTTATGAGAAGCAAATGTAAATAGCAACACACTCTATCAGCAGCTATAGTTCCTCAAAGCAAAGGACTAACAGCTGGTCATAGCTAATTATAAAGGAATTAAAGTCTGTTTTCCTTTTTCTTCCCATCATTTCCACTTTAAAAAACCTCATATAAAATACATATAACATAAAATTTGCCTTCTTAACTTATAAATGTACAGTTTAGTGGCATTAAGTACATTCACATTGTTGTGCAACCGCTGCCACAAGCCATCTTCAAAACTTTGTTCATCTTGCAAAAATGAAACTCTGTACTCATAAGCAATAACTTCCCATTTCCTCCTCCCCACCGCACCTAACAACCACCATTCTACTTTCTTTCTCTATGAATTCGACTATTCTAGGCATGCTGTGTAAGTGGAATCAGACTGTATTTATTCTAGGCATGCTGTAAAAGTGGAATCATACTGTATTTGACTATTCTAGGCACTCTTTATAAGTGGAATCAGACTGTATTAGACTATTTAGGCATTCTGTATAAGTGGAATCAGACTGTATTTGACTATGCTAGGCACTCTGTCTGTATAAGTGGAATCAGACTGTATTTGTCCTTCAATGACTGGCTTATTTCACTTAGCATAATGTCCTCAATGTTTCTTCACGTTATAGCATGTGTCAGAATTTCCTTCCTTTTTAAACCTGAAATATATTCCATTGTATGCATATGCCATGTTCTGTTTATCCATTCATCTGTCTCTGCACACTTGCGTTGTTTCTATCTTTTGGTTGTTGTAAATAATGCTGCTATGAAAATGAGTGAACCAATATCTCTTTGAGACCCTGCTTTCAATTTTGAGGGATATATACCCAGAAGTGAAATTGTCAGATCCTATGGTGCTTGGATCATTCTATTATTAGTTTTTTGAGGAACTGCCATAATGTTTCTGTAGTGGCTGCACACATCTTACATTCTGACCAGCAATGCACAAAGTTTCATTTCTCCACATCTTCACCCACACTTGTTATTTTCTGTTTTTTTTTTTTTTTTTTTTTTTTTATTGTAGCCTTTCTAATGGGTATGAGGTAGTATCTATTCCCACTTTTTAAAGAACAATTTCTTCCCTCTTCTGGTTTGCTCTGGTTTTTTTTGTTTTCCTCCTTTTTCTCAAAATCAAATTTAAGAAGAGATCTGTCTCTGATCACATTCTTCATATGAACATAAATCAGAAGTCTTGTCTAGATATAATGAAAACCAACCTCCACCCCACCACCCCCAAAAAGAGAATACAGAGAAAAAGAAACTGAAGGAATAGGGAAAAAAGAAAACACAAATGATAGTTGAAAGAAATAGAAACTTATCAGTAATTACGATAAATACATATGGACAAAATGCTTAGTTAGCTAAGAAATAGTCATATTGCATTTAAAAAATCTAAATATATGCTATTTATGAAAGACACATTTAAACAAAAAGATATGGGAAGGTTGAAAGCGAAAGTGTATAAAAATGTGTATCAGGCACGTAACAACCAAAATAAAATTGATCAACTATATTAATATTATGCAAAATACTTTAACGCAAGAAAAGCATCAGTAGTGGTAAAGAGAGTCACTAAATAATGCTAAAAATTTCATTCATCAGGTAGTTGTAATAATTCTAAATGTATATGTTCCTAAGAACACAGCATCAAAATAGAAAAACAAAAATTGACAGAAGCAAAAATCTGTAAGGACAAATAGACAAATCCATAACTAAAGAGAATATTTTAAACATATCTCTTGGTATTTGGTAGATCAACCAGACAAAAATTTGGTAAGAGAGCTGCTAAAAGTGTTGAAATGTAAATTTGGGTAAGTTACTGTGAAGAATAGAAATATGTAAATTATTTGGGATATGGCTATAAAAATTAACAGGATTATTTTTCCTCAGTTACCCAAGGGAATATATGCCTTTCGTCTATGAAATAATCAACCAGACAAAAGCTTAGAAATTGTACTCTATTGGTGGGAAGTGAATTAGATGAATAATGCTTCCCCTTGTTTTAAATAAAAAGGCTTTATACTATTAAAAATAATGACTATCTAATTATGAGCAAACATTAGACAAACCCACCTTGAAGGACATTCTACAGTATGTTGACCAGGACTCTTCAAAACTGTCAAGGTAAGGATTTGGGGAGACTAAGGAAAAATGAAAACTAAATGGATTCTGGACTAGAAAAAAGGACATTAGTGAAAAAACAAACTGATTATATTGGAATAAGGTCTATTCCTTAGTTAATAGTATTGTAACAATGTCAATTTCTTGGTTTTAATAGATTTACCTCAGTTGTGTAAGTCGTTACTATTAGAGGAAGTTGGTTAAGAGGGCATATAGAAACTCTGTTTTGTTTTGTAACTTTTTTGGAATTCTAAAATTATTTCAGAATAAAAAAGTCTCAAAAAATAAACGATAACCAGTTAATCCATTTACACATATCCAACTTCATTTTGACTTTAACATTTAGTTTCTCTTGGTATTATCTACTCTTTGACCACCTGGCTTTAGAGATGAGATAAAATCTTCAAAGAACAGGTAGGAGAGAGCTTTTTGAATGCCAGAGTCACTTTTTCTTTGCATATTTTAAAGAGACTGCTTGTGTATTTACTTACTGTTACCAGATATAATGTGTAGTGTATTTCAAACAATAGTGAAACTCCTTGGTTTGTACTTGAATTAAGTTGACTAATAATTATAAAGACTTTTTTCCATGTTCAAGGACAACTTGATTTTTTTTTTAATTGAAAAAGGGAGTAACATTTGCTGAGCCAGGAATTATTTATGCTATGCTCTTTTACCCAAGGTTTCCTTATTTCTTTGTTTTGCTTCCAACTTTCTTTCCTTTGAAATTGGTGCTTTGGTGGCTTTGATCTAAGGCAGAGAAGTTCAAAGGCATTGCTGAGGCAGACCAGTAGCACCTCATTCTTTCTCTTATTGATACCAGCACAGCTATTGCTGATAGCTTATATATCTACATGTTCAGATATTGCTTATAAAAATAACTGTCTAAACCAGGCATGGTGGCCCATACCTGTAATCCCAGCAACTCAGGATATTGAGGCTGGAGGATCGCTTGAGCCCAAGAGTTTTGAGATTGCAGTGAGCCATGATCGCGCCACTGCACTCCAGGCTGTGTGCAGAGCAAGACTTTGACTCTAAAAATAATAATGACAATAATAATTAGTAAATAATAAATCAATAAATATCTGAGTTCCCTCATTAGTGCCATAAGGAGTGGGTCAATCTCATAAAAATAAATATCTGGGCCGGGCGCGGTGGCTCAAGCCTGTAATCCCAGCACTTTGGGAGGCCGAGACGGGCGGATCACGAGGTCAGGAGAGCGAGACCATCCTGGCTAACACGGTGAAACCCCGTCCCTACTAAAACATACAAAAAACTAGCCGGGCGAGGTGGCGGGCGCCTGTAGTCCCAGGTACTTGGGAGGCTGAGGCAGGAGAATGGCGTGAACCCGGGAGGCAGAGCTTGCAGTGAGCTGAGATCCGGCCACTGCACTCCAGCCTGGGTGACAGAGCGAGACTCTGTCTCAGAAAAAAAAAAATACATAAAATAAAATAAATATCTGAATTATATTTCTGAGTAACTGAAATGACTTCCTTTTCATTGACTGAATTTCCCTTATGCTTTTCCTCTTGAATCTTCCTTATTAGTGTCATATAAAAAATGCATTTTTTCAGCATATTAAGGCCATCGTAGTCTAACCTCAATGTCTGTGTAAGAAGGAATAATTTTAAGACATGACTATAATTGTCACATTTCCCTAAGTCTTTTCTACTTCAGACTAAGAGAAATGGATAGTTGAACACTGAAAAGGAACTCTTGTTGAAATCTTATGAATGTTTGGAGTAAGCAAAAATGAAAACTCAGGAGGAAATGGGAACCATAAATATTCTGCTTAGTGAATCATACATTATATTAGTCACCCATTTGACAAACACTTGTTGAGTCTTAGGCACTCTGTTAGGCACTGAAGATAAAGAACTTTTTCCCTGATCAACAATAAAATAAGTGCCCATTTTCAAGCGGATGCTCTTTTAGATACGGTACCCCTCTCATAAAAGTTATATCCGCAGCCGGGTGCGTTGGCTCATGCCTGTCATCCCAGCACTTTGGGAGGCCAATGTGGGAGAATCATGAGGTCAGGAGATGGAGACCATCCTGGCCAACATGGTGAAATTCGGTCTCTACTAAAAATACAAAGAATTAGCGGCCGGGCGCGGTGGCTCAAGCCTGTAATCCCAGCACTTTGGGAGGCCGAGACGGGCGGATCACTAGGTCAGGAGATCGAGACCATCCTGGCTAACACGGTGAAACTCCGTCTCTACTAAAAAATACAAAAAAACTAGCCGGGCGAGGTGGCGGGCGCCTATAGTCCCAGCGACTCAGGAGGCTGAGGCAGGAGAATGGCGTGAACCCGGGAGGCAGAGCTTGCAGTGAGCTGAGATCCGGTCACTGCACTCCAGCCTGGGCGACAGAGCAAGACTGTCTCAAAAAAAAAAAAAAAAAAAAGAATTAGCTGGACGTGGTGGTGCGCGCCTGTAGTCCCAGCTACTCTGAAAGCTGAGGCAGGAGAATCGCTGGAACCCGGGAGGCGGAGGTTGCAGTGAGCTGAGATCACGCCGCTGCACTCTGGCCTAGCGACAGGGCAAGACTCCATCTCAAAAAAAAAAAGAAAAAAAAAAGTTATTTCCTAGTGAAAGAAATAGATTTGTAAAAAGTAAACAAATAGGCCGGGTATGGAGGCTCATGCCTGTAATCCCAGCACTTTGGAAGGCCCAGGTAGGCGGATCACGAGGTCAGGAGATCAAGACCATCCTGGCTAACACGGTGAAACCCTGTCTCTACTAAAAATACAAAAAAAAAAAAATTAGCCAGGCGTGGTGGCGGGCGCCTGTAGTCCCAGCTACTTGGGAGGCTGAGGCAGGAGAATGGCGTGAACCCGGGAGGCGGAGCTTGCAGTGAGCCGAGATCGCGCCACTGCACTCCAGCCTGGGAGACAGAGCCAGACTCTGTCTTAAAAAAAAAAAAAAAAAGTAAACAAATAGATAAACAAGGTAATTTTAGAGAGTGTTAAGTCTTTTGAAAAGAAAGCAGAATAACAGAATGGAGATGGAATGAGGTGAAGGGTGAGGTCTAGTCTGGGTAGGGTGGGGAGGGTTGGCTCTCTAAGGAGATAACATGCTGAATTGGAATATTCTTAGAAACAGCAAGAGTGGTACCAGGCCCTTGGGTGGGAATGAGCTTGATGTGTTTATTTTATTTTTATTTTTATATTTTTGAGAGGGAGGCTTGCTCTTGTCACTCAAGCTGCTGTGCAGTGGTGCAATCTCAGCTCACTGCAAACTCCGCCTTCCACATTCAAGTGATTCTCCTGCCTCAGCCTCCCGAGTAGCTGGGGTTACAGGTGTGCACCACCACACCCAGCAAATTTTTGTATTGTTACTAGAAATGGGGTTTCACCATGTCGTCCAGGCTGGTCTTGAACTCCCGACCTCAGGTGATCCACCTGCCCCAGTCTCCCAAAGTGCTGGGATTACAAGGGTGAGCCACTGTGCCCAGTGATGTGTTTAGAAAGAGAGCAGTTTGTGGAATGTTCCTCGATTTGGGTATATCTAATGTTTCCTCATGATTAGATTCAAGTTAATCATTTGGGGCATTTTTGGCAATTGGATAAGAGGTGTTGTGTTGTTCTCAGTGCATTGCAGATGGAACCTCATGCCAGAAGACAAAAAAAGGCTGCAAAACTCTTCCAGATTCAATAGACTAAAGATACTTGGCACATGTATCTTTACATGTGGCACATGCAATGCATTTATTGTTTCTCTAAGGAACATTATTGAGATAATTGGTGAATAATACAGTGTCATTGTTAAATTTCTTGAATTTGACAATTGTATGAAGAGGAATGTCCTTGTTCTTAGAAAATACAAGCTGAAGTGTTTAGGGGTAAAGGGCCATAGTGTCTGCAAATCACTCACAAATGATTCAGCAATCGTACTGTAATATACACATAGAGAAAGGAATAAATCACATGTAGCACAATATTCTCACAATTGGTTAATCCAAGTGAAACATACTTGAGTTCATTGGATTATTCTTGCAACTTTTCTGTAGGATTGAAATAAAAATTTTAAAAAATTATGTGCCAGGCAACAAATGGAGTTACAAAGTAGAAGTCAATGTTCCCCTTTTTCTAACTGTGGAGCTTACAGTTGAGTCAGGTAAATAATAATTGGTAACAAATAAAAATTTTAAAAAGGAAGAAGGCAAGCATGGCTGGAGTAAATATATGGTCTTAGAGAAGGGCCTAGAGGTACAGACACAGTGAACAAACAATTACACAGGGTGCTCTAATAGACCAGGGAGGGACAAGGGAAAGGAGGTTTTGCTGAGGTTACTGGGGCAACGGTGGTGGTGGTCAGGGGGTGATGCTGACCTTGACGTGCCATCAGGACATGTAAATGATGGTCACTAGATGGCTGGAAATGTCAATCTCTAGTTAAAGATGCAGATTTGGGAGCCATTAGATACTGGAAGTGGCTGAGATCGCAGAAGGGCATGAAGTAACCCAGTGAGAATGTCCCACTCTCATGAGGAGAGAGCGTTGAGGACAGAACACAGCAAATATCAAGTTGTGAGTGGGTGAAGGAAGTGAGCTACAGTAGTGACTGAGCGGAGGGCCAGAGAAGTGGGAAAAAGGAGAGACGCTTGGAAGAGAGTGGGGGCGTGAGAGTAAGGAGGATTCCCCAGCAGTAAGTGATTTGTGTGTCAAAGGCCAAAAAGGAGGTCAAGTCAGGTAGGGAGTTAAAAAGTGTCACCTGGACTTGGAGGCCTGCGGAGCTGCCTCTGGCCCCCTTGGCACTTCTCTTAGTCTTTGTCATTTATTCTACTCCCAGGAGCTGTACTGCCTGCAGACCTTCTCTGAGAGGCTCCCGTCTTAGTGGCCTGCATACTAGGAAGCCAGGAACCAGCTGGAGTGTTTATGCCCACCATGCATCCAGGTCCCAAGAGGGCAGCCAGCATCTCAGCACTGGTCCTGCCTCCCCTTTCCCCCTGTGTTGGTGGCACACATTCCCTTTCAGGTGGGAAAATGGGTCTCCGTATGGATTGTTCTCCACTCCAGGATTAAAAGCAAGGATTCTTGTGCTGTGACTCCTCAAGGCTTTGCTATTGATATGCAAAGTCATGCTTTTGAAAATTTAAATCATTCTTCTGTTCCAGAAAGTCCACTTCTTAAAAATCAAGAACTCTAGGCTGGTCATGGTGGCTCATGCTTTTAATCCTAGCAGTTTGGGAGGCCAAGGCAGGAGGCTCTCTTGAAGCCAGGAGTTTGAGACCAGCCTGAGCAACATAGTGAGACCCCATCTCTACAGAAAAATTAAACAAACAAACAGCAGGCATGGTGGCATGTGCCTGTAGTTCCAGCTACTCAGGAGGTTGGGGCAGGAGGATACCTTGAGTGCAGGAGTTCAAGGCTGCAGTGAGCTATGATTTGTACCACTTCACTCCAGTCTGGGTGATGGAGTGAGATGCTGTCTCTAAAAAATAAATAGAGAAATAAAAGAATTCTGTAGTTCTGGAAAACTTCCAGTGTTGGCCTAAGCTATATCCTCATGGACCCACCAGCAATATCTACCCACAAAATATACCTCCAAGTAATAGAATGAGTTGACTTATCACGTGGATTTATTTAGAATTGACAATTAGAATTTTAGAGAATAATTGCCAAAAAATGATTATCGTTTTGACCATATTGGCTGTTAAGTGTTTCTTTCTGATAGTAATTAACCAACTATTTAATGTCTGGTTCACGATTTTAAACCATGCCATTCGAATAGAGATCAATGCCTGTGCTTCTATTCATGAAGGCAAATGGGCAGACTGACATTTATCTAACAGTGAAATTAAAATATTCAGATTTATTCAAGCTTACAAAGATAGATTTATTCAAGATGCAGGTGATACAGATTCATTTCACATCATTTTGACCTGGAGACAGTTTATTCCTTCTCCAATCCTGGCAGGGATATTTGCATGAAGATTTTTGTAACCTTGTGTAATGATCTGGTGTCAACCTTAAGACCACACTCTTTTGGAAACACAAGATGTGATGTCATTTTATGTATTGCTGGGAAGTGTTTTTGGTTTTGTTTGTTTGTTTGTTTTTAGATGAGATTAACATTTAAATCAATAGACTGAAACTAAAGTAGATGGTCCTCTGTAATGTGGGTGGGCCTCATCCAAGCTGTTGAAGGCCTGAAGAGAAAAGACTAAGATTTCCCAAGGAATAGGGAATTCTGCCTCCAGACTCCCTTTGGACTTGAGCTGCAACATCAGTTCTTTCCTGGGTCTCCAGGCTGCTGGCCTGTCCTTCAGATTTCCAACTTGCCATTGCCCACAATTTTTGTAAACTAGTTCCTTAAAATGAATCTTGCTCTACGAACATACACGTCCTACTGGTTCTGTTTCTCTGGAGAATCCTGACTAATATACAGGGGAACTTCACCGTGAGTCCTTTCTTGCTTGACGGGTTTGTTGAAATGAGGGGATCTGGAGCCCACACAGAGGGCAGGGTATAGCTAGGCCAACAGGTACTTGACACACAGACCCAAAGGTGAATAATGGACAGCAGGTTGCTGGGAAGAGCCTGTTGCAGCCCCTGCCCAATTTCCTAGAGAGACAGGGCTAACCAGTCCAGCAGTGCTCACGGTAGCCTACCATTCTTTTAAGGATCCATGAGAATGTTCTATTTATTTTTAATCAGTAGAGAAAAAAAATGAGCTTTGAAGTTGAAAAAATTACAGATGGTCCCCAACCTATGATGGTTCAACTTAGGATTTTTTCAACTTTACCGTGGGTTTATGAGGATGCAACCCCATTGTAAGTTCAGGAGGATCTGTGTTTTGATACATAGTATTTTGATATATTCATCTTTATACTAATGTAGTCACAAAAAATTATTTTTAATATCTTCTATGGAAGCAGGGACCCATGAAGGCAAAAGTGTACAGGGCCCACAAAAATTATAAGGCAGCCCTGTAGGGAGATGAAACTGTGTGTAGAAACATTGTGTAGAAAACATTGATAAATACTGGCTGGGTGCAGTGGCTCATGCCTGTAATCCCAGCACTTTGGGAGGCCGAGGTGGATAGATCATGAGGTCAAGAGATCAAGACCATCCTGGCCAACATGGTGAAATCCCGTCTCTACTAAAAATACAAAAATTAGCTAGGTGTGGTGGTGCGTGCCTGTAATCCCAGCTACTCGGAAGGCTGAGGCAGGAGAATTGCTTGAACCAGGGAGGTGAAGTTTGCAGTGAGCTGAGATCACGTCACTGTACTCCAGCCTGATGACAGAGTGAGACTCCATCTCAAAATTAAAAAAAAAAAGAAAGAAAAAGAAAATAAAACATTGATAAATATTAATAATAGAAGAGTTACTACTAGGTGATAGATAATGGAAAATTCAGTCTTAAAGTTGTTTGCTCCTTCTCCTATAGATTGATATAAAACTGATGAGTATTGAAATGACATCCAACAGTCTTCAGTCTCCCTAGTTACACAATTTTGTGGCACTAGAGTATTGCTCTTTTGGAAGATGGGATTAACTATATTTCAAGTCTATATAAGGGAAATATTCCTGAGGAGACAATTTAAATCAATAGCTTATTAACGTTTGAAGCACACCACTCAACATCTGAGATAAAACATTACATATGCTGGGCCCAGTGGCTCACGCCTATAATCCCAGCACTTTGGGAGGCCGAGGCAGATGGATCACCTGAGGTCAGGAGTTCGAGACTAGCCTGGCCAACATGGTGAATCCCTGCCTCTCCTAAAAATACAAAATTAGCCAGGCGTAGTGGGGGATGCCTGTCGTCTCAGCTACTGGGGAGGCTGAGGCAGGAGGATTGCTTGAACCCAGGAGGTGGAGGTTGCAGTGAGCAGAGATCATGCCATTGTGCTACAGTCTAGGTGACAAGAGTGAAACTCCATCTCAAAAAAACCAAAAACCAAAAAACAAAAATTAGGCAGGAGTGGTAGCATGCACCTGTAATCCCAGCTACTCAGGAGGCTGAGGCATGAGAATTGCTTGAACCCAGGAGTTAGAGGTTGCAGTGAGCTGAGATCGCACCACTGCACTCCAGCCTGGGTGACAGAGTGAGACTCTGTCTCAAATAAATAAATAATTAAATAAATAGGCTGGGCATGGTGGCTCATGCCTACAATCCCAGCAATTTGGAAGGGTGAAGCGAGTAGATCACCTGAGGTCAGGAGTTCGAGACCAGCCTGACCAACATGGAGAAATCCCATCTCTACTAAAAATACAAAATTAGCCGGGCGTGGTGGTGCATGCCTATAATCCCAGCTACTCGGGAGGCTGAGGCAAGAGAATCACTTGAACCCAGGAGGTGGAGGTTGTAGTGAGCCAGATCATGCCATTGCACTCCAGCCTGGGCAACAAGAGTGAAACTCCGTCTCAAAGAAAAAAAAAATTAATAAAAAAAAAAAATAAATATTACATCTTAGAAAATTTTTCACTTTAAAATAAAAAGTATCAAGTATCTTATAATAAGTGAAGTGAAAAAAATCCCATTTGGGAAGAGTTCTAAAATCTTTAACATGTGGGAAGATCTCTCTCTGCCTCTCCCCTCTTTCTCTCTCTGTCTTTATCTATCTATCTATCTATCTATCTATCTATCTATCTATCTATCTATCCATCTATGAATGATAACGGTGAATAAAGAGTGTCTCATCTGGTTGTCAACAGGGACTTTTGGTTCCACCATTCCTTTCTCAGGGGCTATTCCATATGTGACACTGTTCCCAAATTTGCATTCATTATTCTTGACAGTTATACCCAATACCTCCTATGGAGATAGATCCCATGTAAATGCTAAAAAACGGCTAGTTGCTTAAAATAGGACCTGAAGTTAATTAATTTGCCTGTGACTTTCTTTGAGTTGAGCCTAAGAAATTATCTTACTAACTTGAACAGATATTTTTAAGCTTCATAGAACTTTATATTAAACTAAATTATAAGCTCCAAAATCAACAAGACCCAATCTGTACATTTATGAATGTGTACAGTTATGAACATGGAAGAATGCATCTTCCAAAAAGTGGTTAGAAAGAGATTTATGAATTAATTAAAATTAAATTAATTATTTGAGCTTAACGTGACTTATGGAAATGCAAGTCATCGTTACAACAGTCTTGGAGACAGCAATATCAAGTGTCAAAAAATCATTCAATTTAGGGAAAGGTGATCATTTCAACTTTTAGCCAGGCATATATGGGACAATAACATTGTGAGTAAGAAGCCGGGCATGGTGGTTCACGCCTGTAACCCCAGCACTTTGGGAGGCCGAGGCAGCCGGATCACGAGGTCAGGAGTTCGAGACCAGCCTGGCCAACATAGTGAAACCCCGTCTCTCCTAAAAATACAAAAATTAGCCAGGCATGGTGGTGCACACCTGTAATCCCAGCTACTTGGGAGGCTGAGGTAGGAGAATCGCTTGAACCTGTCAGGTGGAGGTTGTGGTAAGCAGAGATCGCACCACTGCACTCCAGCCTGGGCAACAGAACGAGATTCCATCTCAAAAACAAACAAACCAACCAACCCATAAAACAAACAACAACAACAAAAAACATTGTGAGTAAGAGCATGGGCTTTGGAGTCAGAAAGTCTTGGTTTGAATTCTCACTGCGTCATTTTGTTCATTCATGCTTCAAATATTTACTGATACTCAGTCAATGAGGCTACAGTGATGAACCAGATGAACCAGACAGCCATTCTTCTACCTCTGTGGTAGAAAAAGAGCTTCAGAGAAAAATTTCACATTTATGCTAATTCTAGAAATGAATTATTTATTACAGTAAAAACTGAAGAAAAAGGCCAAACAAAGCATTTTAGTGTTTTCTGGCTAACAAGTAAATTTAAATGTCATATATCAGTGAGGTTACAGAATAAAGATACTGAAGTCAGAAGGGTATGTTAATATAATTTCCCATAATGTGCATCTGGCATGCAAAAAAAAAAAAAAAAAAAACCTTGAGATTAAGATTAGATATTGCAAAGGAGGAGATAATGAGCTTTTTTTTTTTTTTTTTTTTTTTTGAGACAGAGTCTCGCTCTGTGGCCCAGGCTGGAGTGCAGTGGCCGGATCTCAGCTCACTGCAAGCTCCGCCTCCCAGGTTTACACCATTCTCCTGCCTCAGCCTCCAGAGTAGCTGGGACTACAGGCTCCCGCCACCTCGCCCGGCTAGTTTTTTGTATTTTTTAGTAGAGACGGGGTTTCACCGTGTTAGCCAGGATGGTCTCGATCTCCTGACCTCGTGATTCGCCCGTCTCGGCCTCCCAAAGTGCTGGGATTACAGGCTTGAGCCACCGCGCCCGGCCGATAATGAGCTTTTAAAGATAGAATGAGTTAAATAAATAATTGCAAATAATTGCAAACTTATTAGTCAAATATTAAGGTTTATAATTTTATAAGTAATTTTTTTTTTTTTTTAATAGAGTCTTGCTTTGTCACCCAGGCTGGAGTGCAGTGGCACAACCTCAGCTCACTGCAACCTCCATCTCCTGGGTTTAAGCAATTCTCCTGCCTCAACCTCCTGAGTAGCTGGGATTATAGGTGCCTGCCACCATGCCTGGTTAATTTTTGCATTTTTAGTAGAGATGGGGTTTCACTATATTGGCCAGGCTGGACTTGAACTCCTGATCTCAGGTGATCCACCTGCCTTGGCCTCACAAAGTGCTGGGATTTCAGGCTTGAGCCACCGCACCCAGCCTCAAGGTAAGTATTATATAGATGTTTTATATTTTTGTCCTTAGCTAATAAGATGTGGATGAATAATTCATGGCTTTACCTCTCCAGTGTATCTTGGTCAACTGTCTACTACAGTTTCCAGTTCTTCTAAAACTCACTATCTTTGCTTCTAAGGTTTTGTCTAGCCAGGGCTAATTTTTAAAATAGGGGGTTTATAATATCCTAGTTTTACAAGACATAGTGAAATTCCATCTATACTTGTTCTAGGGGGCTATTGTTTGCAATAGTAAGGTGTTATTATAATTAAGTTCAGCCAGGTATTTTTATCTTTGACATGCTAACCCTGGAAAGTGACCAGAAGGAAGAAGCCTTTCTATGTTTGTCTATTTATCTTCCTATCCATGTGCTCATTCATTTATCCATCCATTAATTTATTTAACAAGCATTAAATGTATATTCATTCACCAGATATTTATGGGGTGTTCATTATGTGCTAGGAAATGTGCTTGGTGCTAAGGATAAAAATATAATTGATTTCTAGGTTCTGCCTTCAAATATACAACGTTGTAGCTGAACCATTCATTCATTTATTAATGTCCAACATACATTTCATGAGTGCATACTATCTGCCAGGCACTGTTGCAGACACAGTACTGGAAAACAGAGAGCCTGCTCTCATGGAGCTTACATTCTAGTAGGTAGACATAAAACACAAGATGATTTATGAGAGGTCCAAGAAAATAAGATTTGAATTTTTGTTTATCTTAATCTTAATTTACATTTTTGTGTATGTTTGGTAATGTGCATAATATGTACAGTAGTATATGTATATCTTTTTTATTTTTGAGACAGGTCTCAGTCTCTGTCACCCAGACTGTACTGTGGTGGCACAATTAGAGCCCATTGCAGCCTCGATTTCCTGGGCTTGAGCAATCTCCCACCCTCAGCCTCCTGAGTAGCTGGGACCATAGGCACACTACCATGTGCTAATTTTTAAATTTTTGTAGAGACAGGGGTCTCACCATGTTGCTCAGGCTAGTCTCAGACTCCTGAGCATAAGCAGTCCTCTTATCTCAACCTTCCAATGTGCTAGGATTACTGGGTAAGCCACTGTGCCTAGAGTATACCTTTTTTTTTTTTTTTTTTTGAGACAGAGTCTAGCTCTGTTGCCCAGGCTGGAGTATAGCAGCATAATTTAGGCTCACTGCAGCCTCTGCCTCCTGGGTTCAAGTCATTCTTCTGCCTCAGTCTCCCGAGTAGCTGGGACTATAGATGTGTGCCACCACACCTGGCTAATTTTTGTATTTTTGGTAGAGACGAGGTTTCACCATGTTGGCCAGCCTAGTCTCGATCTCCTGACTTCTAGCGATCTATGGGCCTTGGCCTCCCAAACTGGTGGGATTACAGGCGTGAGCCACTGTGCCCGGACCCAGTAGTATATCATTGTAAAACAAACAAATATTTAAATTTGTTCCATAAACTCATACCGATAGCTTGTAGACAAAAACATTTACAAACCCCAGGGTAAAAGCATGGGTGTTAAGATTAGAGACTTGTGGTTTGAATCCAGGTTCTGCTTTACTCATTGCCTGTGGGTCCTTGGGTAAGCCCGAGTTCCTCATCCTTTCTAAGAACTGTTGTAAGGGTTGAGTGCAATAATGTTAGTAAAGTGCTTATGTTGCATCTGTATATACCGAGTCCTTAAAAAAAGGATGAGTAATGTTACTGCTATTATTATTCTTCGTGTGAGAAATATGATAATATAGGCACCTCTTAAAAGGGATATAGAAATATGGAGAAGGAACTGATAAGCAGTGACCCTTAAAGTCATGAACCTTATCGTACATAATTGGTGGGAGTGTAAATAGGTGCTATTTTATATGCAATATGTATCAAAACAATTTTTATTCCCTTTGACTCAGTTGTTTCTTTTCCAGAGAAACAACTTTCCTCATCCTAAGGAAACAGAATTGTAACAGATTTATAATAGTGACCAATTAGAAAGAGAGCAAAAAGTCCAAGTGTGGGAGAGTAGTCAACTGAAAATACAGCTTTATGATGGAATATTGTGCAGCTGTTAACATTTTAAAAGAACACTTGGAGAAATATTAATATTAAATATAGAAAACAGGTTGTAAAATTGTACTTACAGTATAACCCCAATTATATTTTTAAAAAGCACATGATATATTTGTATTAGAAAAACACTATAAAGAAATGCATTGGCCAGGCATGGTGGCTCACGCCTGTAATCCCAGCACTTTGGGATGCCAAGGCGGGCAGATCACTTGAGGTCAGGAGTTCGAGACCAGCCTGGCCAACATGGTGAAACCCTGTCTCTAGTGAAAATACAAAAACTAGCTGGGCATGGTGGTACACACCTGTAGTTACAGCTACTGGGGAGGGTGAGGCAGGAAAATTGCTTGAGCCCGGGAGGCAGAGATTGCCATGAGCTGAGATTCTGCCACTGCACTCCAGCCTGGACAATAGAGTGAGAGAAGCTCCATCTAAAAAAAAAAAAAAAAAAAAAAAAAAAAAGCCGGGCACCATGGCTCGTGCCTGTAATCCCAGCACTTTGGGAGGCTGAGGCAGGTGAATCATGTGAGGTCAGGAGTTCAAGACCAGCCTGGCCAAGATGGTGAAAACCCTGTCTCTACTAAAAATACAAAAATTAGTTGGGCAGTAGTGGCGTGCGCCTGTAATCCCACCTACTCCGGAGGCTGAGGTAGGAGAATCCCTTGAGCCTGGTGGGTGGAGATTGAGGTGAGCCAAAATCATGCCACTGCACTCCAGTCTGGGTGACAGAATGAGACCCTGTCTCAGAAAAAAAAAAAAAAAAAGAAAGAAATGCATCATAATACAATAGAGTTATCTCTGGCAGGACTGTGTGTGGCATTCATTTTTTTCATCGATTAGACAATCACAGAAATATTAACCAATATAAATAAAGCAAGATGAGCATGTGGCTAGGAGTGGTAACTCGGATAAAAAGAAATTTTGACCAGCCTGGACAATATGGTGAAACTCTGTCTCTAAAAAATTACAAAAATTAGCTGGGTGTCGTGGCACATGCTTGTAGTCCCAGCTACCTGGGAGGCAGAGGTAAGACGATTGGTTGAGACTGGGAGGTCAAGGCTGCAGTGAGCCATGATCATGCCACTGCACTCCAGCCTGGATGACAGAGTGAAATCCTGGAAGGAAGGAAGGGAGGGAGGGAGGGAGGGAGGGAGGAAGGAAGGAAGGAAGGAAGGGAGGGAGGGAGGGAGGAAGGAAGGAAGGAAGGGAGGAAGGGAGGGAGGGAGGGAACAAGGAAGGAAGGAAGGAAGGAAGGGAGGGAGGGAGGCAGGGAAATTATACCTGGGGATCCTAGGAAGCCTTCACAAACACTCGTGTTCCAATTCTTGAATGGGGCCCAGACTTTTGCCCAGTGGAGAAGCAGCTTGTGAAGGAAGAGGAAGAACCCAGAAGGTGAAACAGCTATGAAAGCTCTGTGGCATGCCGAAACAAATTTAATTTTTCCATGACTGGAGGTCAGGCTAGATAGTGGGCATTGGGGAAGAAACCCTGGGGGTGTAGGTTTTGGCTGATAGAGAAGAGACTCACATACCTTAGGGAGTTTATTCCTTACCTTGTCTATCGTGGGCAGCTTTGTAGGTGGGGAGAGATGGATCAGGTCTGCATTTCAGAGTGGCTACTTTGTGGCAGCATAAAGGTTAGGTCAGCACAAAGTGAGACGGAAAGGAGAACAGTGAGTAGCCTCTTGCTTCAGTCTCCATTCTTTTTGGATGAAACCTTGGCACAACCATTCATTTCCAGTCTAATATTGAAATGCCTTTGCATTATTACATCAGCTTAGGCTATGTGACTTTTGAAAGCTTAGTAGGCTGGTGTCAGATAAATGAGGTCTTTGCACTCATTCACCTGGTCTCTGCAAGAAACTGGATCAAGGTGATGAGGAATGCACTCTTAATATCTGAACAAGAGGTCTTGGAAATTGTGTTTCTTATATTAACTAAATAAATGTAGTAAAATGCTATTATAAAGGATTGGCTGAAGAATATGTATTTCATTCATTCTATGCTCTACTTCAAAATTATCCTTGAAATGCAAGAACCTGGGAGAGATTGTCTACTTGGACTGCATTGGTTGGACCCTGTTTTAGGGATTGGCATTATACCATTGGATTTGTAAATCAAAAAGTATCTGAAACAAGTCTCCATCAATTTATTTATTTATTTATTTATTTATTTATTTATTTATTTATTTTTTTGAGACGGAGTCTCGCTCTGTCACCCAGGCTGGAGTGCTGTGGCCGGATCTCAGCTCACTGCAAGCTCCGCCTCCCGGGTTCACGCCATTCTCCTGTCTCAGCCTCCCGGGTAGCTGGGACTACAGGCGCCGCCACGTCGCCCGGCTAGTTTTTTGTAGTTTTTAGTAGAGACGGGGTTTCACCGTGTTAGCCAGGATGGTCTCGATCTCCTGACCTCGTGTTCCGCCCGTCTCGGCCTCCCAAAGTGCTGGGATTACAGGCTTGAGCCACCGCGCCCGGCCTAATTTATTTATTTATTTATTGAGATGGAGTCTCACTCTGCCACCCAGACTGGAGTGCAGTGGTGTGATCTCGGCTAGCTGCAACCTCTGCCTCCCAGGTTCAAGCGATTCTCCTGCCTCAGCTTCCCAAGTAGCTGCGACTACAGGTGCACACAACCACACCTAGCTAATTTTTATAGTTTTAGTAGAGACGGGGTTTCACCATGTTGGCCAGTCTGGTCTGGAACTCCTAACCTTGGGTGATCTGCCTGCCTTGGCCTCCCAAAGTGCTGGGATTGCAGGCGTGAGCCACTGCGCCAGTAGGAAAGCCCAGGTTCTTGTTATGTAGATGATGCCTCTGGGTAGTAGGCTTCAGAGACAATAGATGGTAAATGTCTCTTATCAGACCCTAAAAGGTGCTAGACTCTCCTGAAAAGACCTAATAAAGGAAAGAGATGGTTTACAGAATGTACATTTCCTCCACAAGAGACAGCTTTGCAGGGGCATTTAAAAATATGACACTGTGGGGCACAGTGGCTTACGCCTGTAATCCCAACCCTTTGGGAGTCTGAGGCAGGAGGATCATGAGGTCAAGAGATGGAGACTATCCTGGCCAACATGGTGAAACCCTGTCTCTACTAAAAATAGAAAAATTAGCTGGGCATGGTGGCACTCGCCTGTAGTCCCGGCTACTCGGGAGGCTGAGGCAGGAGAATCACTTGAACCCAGGAGGTGGAGGTTGCAGTGAGCTGAGATGGCACCACTGCACTTCAGTCTGGTGACAGTGAGACTCTGTCTCAAAAAAAAAAAAAAAAATGTATTTTCAGGTAAAATACTTTGATTTCTTTCAGGGCTGTTATCTGTCATGTAATGCTATACTAGAGTCAGGTTGGAGTTTGGTATCTTATTGCTACAGGAGTCTGTTCTGTCAGTCTTAAGATCTCCATTTTAATGTTAATGTTGGTCAGTTGTGTCTGAATTCCAAAGGGAGAAGGGTATAATGAGGTATGTCGGGCCTCCATTTTCCATCAAGGCCTGAACTAGTTTCAGGTTTACTTTGGAATGCCCTTGGCCAAGAAGAGGTCTCCATTCAGTCAGTTGGAAGGCTTGGAATGTTATTTTTAGTTTACAGATTGTTTTGTGGGTTTTGAAATTTGTCATGATTTCTCGTCATGAATGGGTGTGTTGTAACTGAGCAGGTTCTTTGCTTTACCATGAGGTCCTAGTAAATCATGTTGAAGTGGTGTTGTTGTCTGGGGTAAATACCCAGGATTTGTCATCTCACACCAAGAAGATTAAGGACACGGACACACATGACCAGTGAGTTTAGGAGCAGAGGTTTAATAGGCAAAAGAAAGAGAAAGAAGAACAGCTCTCCCCCTTGCAAGAGAGAGGGGCTCCCGAAAGGGAAAAACTGGCCAGCTGCAGACTGTACCAGATTTTATAGGCAGGCTTGAGGAGGCAGTGTCTGATTTACGTAAGACCCAGAGATTGGTTCGACCAGGTGCGATGTTTACATAGTGCATGGGGAAGGCTGGTGGTCCCACCCTAATCTTATTAGGCAAATAGGGTCTTTGCCTGTCTGGTGCCATATTGTCTTCTCCATACTGTGCACATGGTTTGGCAAAAAGAAGTGAAGATGAACATGCCTAATCCCAGGAAGCCTTTTCCTTTTGGCACAACTGCCGACATCCACCCGTGTAAGCTTCCAGCTTGCTTGTCTTTGCCTGCAGCTTGATTTTACAGGCTGCTCTTTGTTAGAAAAGAAAATGATTTTGGGGCTGGGTACGGTGGCTCACGCCTATAATCCCAGCACTTTGGGAGGCCTAGGTAGTTGGATACCTGAGGTCGGGAGTTGGAGACCAGCCTGACCAACGTGGATAAACTGTCTCTACTAAAAATACAAAATTAGCCGAGCGTGGTGGCACATGCCTGTGATCCCATCTACTTGGAAGGCTGAGGCAGGAGAATTGCTTCAATCCGGGAGGTGGAGGTTGCAGTGAGCCGAGATTGCACCATTGCACTCCAGCCTGGGCAACAAGAGGGAAACTCCGTCTCAAAAAAACAAAAAACAAAAGAAAATTATTTTGGGACTGCTTTTCATTAAAACGAAAACCTTACCGAGGACTCTCATACTCTCATACCCTTCTTCTTTTTTTTTTTTTTGAGATGGAGTCTCGCACTGTCGCCCAGGCTGGAGTGCAGTGGCTCGATCTCTGCTCACTGCAACCTTTGCCTCCCAGGTTCAAGCAATTCTCCTGCCTCAGTCTCCTGAGTAGCTGAGATTACTGGCACCCACCACCACACCCGGTTAATTTTTTTTTTTTTTTGGTCTTTTTAGAAGAGACGGGGGTTTCACCGTGTTGGTCAGGCTGGTCTCGAACTCCTGACCTCGTGATCCGCCTGCTTCGTCCTCCCAAACTGCTGGGATTACAGGCATGCGCCACCGCGCCCGGCCACTAATAATTTCTTCTTAACTCCTGTATCAATGTGACTCAAGTCTGTCAGCTTGGAAGGGCCAAGTCAAGCTGTGGTCCACCTCTAGTAAGTGTACAATACTCACAGCACGCATATAATACTCTTGTGCTTCCTCTTATTTTTTCCCTCCTTCAATTTTTCTTTACTGCCATTTACTTCTTTTTTTTCTTTCTTTCTTGTTTTCACACTGGATAAGAAATAGCCCTTAAGCTTTGGATGGAAATTAAAGCAATTCTCTAAAATCCAGGCCTTTTGCAAATAGTAAAGATTATATGAAACACTAGCTAGGTGGGGCCTTGCTTTCAGTTTGTGGTCCTGCCATGGTACAGGAGAAGCATGTCCCAGAACAGCCACAGAGTCCAGAAGAAGGCAACCTTTCTCCTTTGGACTTGTGGTTATGGAACACATCCATGTTTTTTAGTTTGTGAATGCTTCTGGGTGGACCAGGCTGAGATGGAGTGTTGCAGGCTATCTTTCCTAGTGTGGGAAAATCTGTGCATTTTCTAAGCCAGCCCATCTCCAGGGGGTGGGATCTTGGAGAAATCAGCCAGCTCCAGGGGCTGAGGGGATTTGGTTTAGCAGATGAGAATGGGATGAGACTGTCGAGTCAATCACATGGGAGTACTAGGATGTTAGTAAAAAAAGCACCCATTTGTTACCGGAAAGGAGTCCCAATCCAGACCCCAAGAGAGGGTTCTTGGATCTTGTGCAAGAAAGAATTTGGGTGAGTTCACAGAGTAAAGTGAAAGCAAGTTTATTAATAAAGTAAGGGAATAAAAGAGTGGCTACTCCATAGGCAGAGCAGCCTCGAGGGCTGCTGTCTGGCTATTTTTATAGTTATTTCTTGATTATATGCTAAACAAGGGGTGTATTATTCATGAGTTTTTTAAGAAAGGGATATGAAGAATTCCCAGACCAGAGGGTTTCTCTTCTTTTTAGACCATACAGTGTAATATCCTGATTTGCCATGACATTTGCAAATCGTTATGCTGCTGGTGGGAGTGTCTTTTAGCATACCAATGCATTATAATTAGCATATAAGGAGCAGTGAGGATGACCAGAGGTTACTTTCCTTGCCATCTTGGTTTTGGTGGGTTTTGGCCAGCTTCTTTATTGCATCCTGTTTTATCAGCAGGGTCTTTGTGACTATACATTATGATCTCCTATCTCATCCTGTAATAAAGAATGCCTAACCTCCGGAGATGCGAGTCTCAGCCTCATTTTACCCAGCCCGTATTCAAGATGGAACCACTCTGGTTCCAATGCCTCTGACACATTCATTCACTTAGTTCTACAAATAAGGATTGCGTGTTTACATTGTGAGGTCCTGAGTAGGGGAGAGAGGAAGACATTGATTACTTATTAAAAATTAAACACACAGCTTATTCCTTCCCCTTATGCTAAGTGCCAGGAGGGAGAAACAGGGGTTGCTGTGAGAGGAGAGCTGAAAGAGAGAAATATGGTCAGAGAAATATGATCAGTGGGAGCTGTGATCGGCAAAGATGTACAGACACGGGACCCTGGGCAGACAAATAATGAAACTGCCTTTGCAAAATTATGACTGAGACAGTGAAAGAGATCTAATCTAACCGATTCCATCTTGGTTGTAACCTTTAAGCTGTCCTTGTTCTTTCCTGGGCGTAGGCTGAACTAACTTTGGAAAGAACTTAGTTTATAGTTTAAAACAAAGACGATAACAGCTCTTTCCCCAAACA
Source organism: Rhinopithecus roxellana (assembly GCF_007565055.1). Lineage (NCBI taxonomy): Eukaryota > Metazoa > Chordata > Mammalia > Primates > Cercopithecidae > Rhinopithecus > Rhinopithecus roxellana. The sequence continues at coordinate 176,904,246 of NC_044552.1, read as the reverse complement.
AACCTCCTTCTTGCCTGGGATTGCCTTTGTAGTACTAAGACATTAGCCACAAGATTAGAAATTATGGTTAAGGAGTCATTGCAGCTGGAGGCTACAAGACTCTGACCCTCCCTAAACTGCTCCTAAGATCCATGCTTGAGATATTTTGCAGACCCTGCACTTGATGGATCAACTGGCATGACCCAGATCAATAAACTGGCTCATCTGATCTTGTGGCCCCCAGTTAGGAACTGACTCAGCACAAGAGGACAACTTCCACTTCCCATGATTTCATCTCCTACTTCACCAGTCAGCACTCCTGGCTCACTGGCTTCCCCCTACCCACCAAGTTATCCTTAAAAACTCTGATCCCCGAAGCTCGAAGCTTGGGGAGACTGATTTGAGTAATAATAAAACTCTGATCTCCCGCACAGCCAGCTCTGCGTGAATTAACTCTTTATTGCAGTTCCCCTGTCTTGATAAATCGGCTCTGTCTAGGCAGCAGGCAAGGTGAACCCATTGGGTGGTTACAAAAATGGCTTGAGAAGAGTTTTAAGTTGTAAATATTAGAAAAATGAGAAGATTACTATGAAGGTGTGTATGCTGTTCATTTGCTGATTTGGTTCATTGGCCTCTGATTCCTTCTTATCTTCCCCAGCTGCCTCCGGCTACTCTCTTTATTAAATTGAGGGTGAACTCTGGTTATAAAGGAGACAGTGAGTTCCATCTTTTGAAAGGATTGGATCCTAAACTGGCGTCTACCTATGCTCCAGTGTTGAGGACACTCTTGTCATCCTCATGATAAGTAATGAGGGTTGCTAGGCACTACAGTATAAGATTTGTAATCTATTTTTTGGAAAACAAAATTGTCAAAAAAATTATAAAAATCTAATTGTGGATCTTTGTCTCATTGCAAGTATCAGAGGCATTCAAATCAAAGTAACTCTGTCTTGGATAGGGGCCGGGTAAAATGAGGCTGAGACCTACTGGGCCATATTCCTAGGAGGTTAGGCATTCTTAGTTAACAGGATATTTACAGTTAAGGGAACAAGTTAATAATGTTTTTTGAACAAACCCAGGACTTAACTGACACAGGAAATAACAGACCAAGGAAATGTCCTGATGACCCACTATCTTAAGAACAAAAGCATTCTTAGTTTAAGAGTAAGTTTCAGGCCGGGTGTGGTGGCTCACACCTGTAATCCCAGAAGTTTGGGAGACTGAGGTGGATGGATCACCTGAGGTCAGGAGTTCGAGACCAGCCTGGCCAACGTGGTGAAACCCTGTCTCTAATAAAAATACAAAAAAAAATTTGTTAGGCATGTTAGCATGTGCCTGTAATCCCAGCTACTCGAGAGGCTGAGGCAGGAGAATCGCCTGAACCTGGGAGGTGGAGGTTGCAGTGAGCCGAGATTGTGCCACTGCACTCCAGCCTGGGTGAGAAGAGCAAAACTCCGTGTCAAAAAAAAGAAGTTTCGCTTTAAAGATAATAATACAGATTCTTGCAGAATACAGTAGTTGCACAAAGATTAACAATCCTTTGTTGCAAGGCCTTGTAGACAACATCTTCCTCATGTTTTTTGCTTTGTTATCTTACATATAAACAAGCATTGTATCCTGTTAGACATGAGTTCTAAATTTCTTTTCAAAGAATTAATATGTCAGTATGTTCAATTCTTTGCCTTCTACTTTTAAACTTAACTTCCTTGTAAAGCAATCTTTTTTGATTACCTACTCCACCCTGACTCATTCCGATTACCTCCTCCACCCTGACTCATTCTGATCACCTGCTCAACCCTAACTCCTTTTGATCACCTGCTTCACCCTAACTCATTCCGATTACCTGCTACCTCCTCTGCCCTGACTCCCGCCAAAGCACTCACTCCGTCATTCTCTTTAAATTAGCCAATCTGAATTAGTTTAGCCTTTGCGGTCTAACCCTAGCCAATAGGGGAACTACACAGCGGCAGGGGCCACGTGTGTCAGGGATAAGAACCCCTTCCCCTCCCTTGTCCAAGTGTGCGCTCACCATTGCTCCATCTGTAAGGGTGCACCTTTCTATAGAAGTACTTTGCCTTGCTGAGAATTAAAAAGAAAATTTTATATTTGAGTGCTATTCCTTTGTGGCACCGAAACTTTATATAACAATCTTATATATAAACAAGCATCGTACCTAAGGTGTGCACGTTCCTCCTCTTGCTTTCAAGAGTGCCCTACTCTATCTGCTCTGTCTATAGAGTAGCCATTCTTTTGTTCCTTTACTTTCTTAATAAACTTGCTTTTACCTTACCCTGTGGACTTGCCCTGAATTCTTTCTTGCACAAGATCCAAGAACCCTCTCTTGGGGTCTGAAATGGGAACCCCCTCCGGTAACAGTAGAATTGTTAAAGGAAGGTTGATTTCTGCTAATGTGAGAAATGGGGAGATTACATACTGCTAAAATTTCCCACTTTCTTCTCATGTGTTTACAAAATGGGCCACTGTGGAGGCTCTGTTGCTCTTAGGGATTTGTACAGTTGGATGCTATGGATTCTGTCTAACAGAAGAAATGGGTCCTAGAAATGATGAAGCAGCATTATTTTTATGAAGCCTACTTCAGGCAGAGCTAAGGACACCTTGGAAAATAAAGCAAGGATTTAGTGCAACACAGAAGCTATTTAATTTTCTCTCTCTGGCTTGTCCTTTGCTAATTGGAGATGTTTTTCCAGTTAATAAAAGCATTAAAAAATCATTGAATTCTTGGCAGCCAGGCATGGTGACTCACACCTGTAATCCCTGCATTTGGGAGGCTGAGGCGGGTGGATCACTTGAGGGCAGGAGTTTGAGTCCAGCCTGGCCAATATGGTGAAACCCCATCTCTACTAAAAATACAAAAATTAGCCAGGCGTGGTGGCACATACCTGTAATCCCAGCTACTTGGGATGCTGAGGCAGGAAAATCTCTTGAACCCAGGAGGTGGAGGTTGCAGTGAGCCAAGATTGTGCCATCACACTACAGCCTGGGTGACAGACTGAGACTCTGTCTAAAAAAAGAAAACAAAAACATCATTGAATTATTGTTTTAATCCTTGAAGACACTTAATATTTTGGCCAGAACACTATTTATATTCCATTTATTTTAACAATGAATTTCCTGTCCCAAATGTAGTCAGAATGTGTACTTGCACAACAAAAGCATTGCAAACACTGCTGTGTTACAGTCTGGCCAACGCATCACAATGCAACGAACTCTTCGTGTGAGTTATTATCTGGAGTACTTTGTCTCAGGACCAAGAGAATTAAAGGGTGAGGTTGGAGTGAAAGTTTAATGAGCGAAAGGAGAAAGCTCTCTGCTGGGGAGAGGGGACCCAGAAGAGGGTTGGTGGTTTTCACAGTTTAATGCAAAGGCTTTTATAAGAAACCGATCAGGGCTGGGCATCTCATTTGCATAAGGTGTAAATTTCTAGTAGCTCCACCCTGACCTCCTAGTACACATGCAGGCCCTTAGCTTAAGTTACTCGATATTGCTTTGTTCTCCTTACTGTGCATGTGTTAGGGGATGGAATTTTCCATTGCGGTCATGGCTGGGCAAGCCCCGCTGTGCAAGTTCCCTTATCTGTGCTTGCAGGCTGCTCTTCAGTTTGCAAGAATTCATCTGAAGACCCACCCTAACTGTCTGCCTGACTCATTTCTTCCTTTCTTCTTTCTCAGCTGGAATTCTGATTCTCCTTTTGACTTCTACTTTGACCATCCTGGGGTCCAAGTTCAGGATTTCCTGTGGCCTCTGTGGCCATTTACTGGCTGAATGTGAATTCTTTATTAATTCACAAGCAGCTTTCAGATTCTTGAAGCCTGCAGTATATGAATATTAGGATGTAAAACTGAAAACCTAATAAATTGGACTGTTAAAACATGCTTTCAGTTGTCTTTTACTTAAGAAGTTGATTTTAATACTAAAATTATAGTCACTTTTTCTTTAAAAATTGGAATATTACAAATGAAGCTACACTTTCCTTTGATAACCACCTCTAATCTTGATCATCTTCTCCCATTGTTCAGAGGTCATTATGATATAAGTTTGGTGAGTGTCCTTCAGACCATTACAAATATTTTTTTTCATTTCATTTCATTGTGCCTACACAAATATTTTGTTTGGTATGTACTTTTAAGACATATATGGTATCAAACTGTTAGTTTTGTTCTCTAATTTACTTTATCTAAAAAACAGTATGTTTTTGTGATCTATTTATCTCCAAATAGATCCAAATGGATTTAGTCTGATTCTTTTAACTGCTTTGGAGTTTCCCATTTATGAATGTACTATATCTGTCAGGCCTCTGAGCCCAAGCTAAGCCATCATATACCCTGTGACCTGCACATACACATCCAGATGACCTGAAGCAACTGAAGAACCACAGAAGAAGTGAAAATAGCCAGGTCCTGCCTTAACTGATGACATTCCACCATTGAGATTTGTGCCTGCCCTGCACTAACCAATCAATTGACCTTATGACAATACACCCTCCCCGCCCTTGGGATAATGTACTTTGTGATAATACCCCGCCCTTAAGAAGGTAGTCTGTAATATTTCCCCGCCCTTGAGAATGTATTTTGTAAGATCCACCCCCTGCCTGCAAAAATTGCTCCTAACTCCATCGCCTATCCCAAACCTATAAGAACTAATGATAATCCCACCACCCTTTGCTGACCCCCTTTTGGGACTCAGCCTGCCTGCACCCAGGTGATTAAAAAGCTTTATTGCTCACACAAAGCCTGTTTGGTAGTCTCTTCATATGGACATGTGTGACATTTTGGTCCCGAAGACCCAGGACAGGGAAACTCCTTCGGGAGGCTAGTCCCCTGTCCTCGCCCTCACTCCATGAGGAGATCCACATACAACGTCAGGTCCTCAGACCATCAGCCCAAGGAACAACTCACCAATTTCAAATCAGGTAAGTGGTCTTTTCACTCTCTTCTCCAGCCTCTCTTGCTACCTTTCAGTCTCTCTGTCCTTCCAGTTCCAGTTCTTTTTCCTCTCTAGTAGAGACAAAGGAGACAATTTTATCTGTGGACCCAAAACTCTGGCACCAGTTACGGACTCGGGAAGACAGCCTTCCCTTGGTTTTTAATCACTGCAGGGACACCTGCCTGATTATTCACCCACATTCCACTGGTGTCTGATCACCATAGGAAATCCTGACTGAGTATTCACCCATATTCCATTGGTGTCTGATCACTATGGGGATGCCTGTCTGATTATTCACGCACATTCCATTGGTGTCTGATCACTGCAGGGACGCCTGCCTTGGTCATTCACCCACATTCCCTTGGTGGCAAGTCAATTGCGAGGACGCCTGCTTTGGATGCTCACCCACATTTACAGCTCAGGGTGGCTCACCACCCCCTTCTCTGTGTCTCCACCTTTCTCTTTAAACTTGCCTCCTTCACTACGGGAAAACTTCCACCCTCCATTCCCCCTTCTCCCTTAGCTTGTTTCTCAAGAACTTAAAACCTCTTCAACTCACACCTGACCTAAAACCTGAACGCCATATTTTCTTCTGCAATACTGCTTGGCCCCAATACAAACTCAACAATAGTTTCAAATAGCCAGAAAACGGCACTTTTGACTTCACCATCCTACAAAATATAGATAATTTTTGTTGAAAAATGGGCAAATGGTCTGAGGTGCCTGACATCCAGGCATTCTTTCACACATTGGTCCCTCCCTTGTCTCTGCTCCCAATGCGACTCATCCCAAATCTTTCTTCTTTCTCTCTTGTCTGTTCTGTCAGTCTCCACCCGAAACTCTTGAGTCCTTTGAAACCTCCTTTTCTATGGACCCATCTAACTTCTCCCCTCCTCCCCTGGCTGCTCCTCGCCAGGCCAAGCCAGGTCCCAATTTTTCCTCAGCCTCCTCTCCCCAACCCTATAATCCACACCTGGTCCAGCTTACAGTTTTGTTCTGCAACTAGCCCTCCCCAACCTGCCCAACAATTTCTTTTTTAAAAGGTGGCTGGAGCTAAAGGCACAGTCAAGGTTAGTGGTCCTTTTTCTTTATCTGACCTCTCCCAAATCAGTTAGCATTTAGGCTCTTTTTCATCAAATATAAAACCCCAGCCCAGTTCATGGCCTGTTTGGCAACAACCCTTGGACACTTTACTGCCCTAGACCCAGAGGGGCCAGAAGGCGGTCTTATTCTCAATATGCATTTTATTACCCAGCCCACTCCCAACATTAGAAAAAGCTCCAAAAATTAGATTCCAGCCCTCAAACCCCACAACAGGATTTAATTAACCTCAACTTCAAGCTGTACATTAATAGAATAGAGGCAGCCAAGTGGCAACATATTTCTGAGTTGCAATTACTTGCCTCCACTGTGAGAGAAACCCCAGCCACATCTCCAGCACACAAGAACTTCAAAATACCTAAACCGCAGTGGCCAGGTATTTCTCCAGGACCTCCTTCCTCAGGATCTTGCTTCAAGTGCTGGAAATCTGGTCACTGGGGCAAGGAATGCCCACAGCCTTGGATTCCTCCTAAGCCATGTCCCATCTGTGTAGGACACCATTGGAAATTGGACTGTCCAACTCACTTGGCAGCCATTCCCAGAGCCCCTGGAACTCTGGCCCAAGGCTCTCAGACTGACTCCTTCCCAGATCTTCTCGGTTTTCCGGCTGAAGACTGACACTGCCCGATCACCTCAGAAGCCTCCTGGACCATCAAAGACACTTTGGGTAACTCTTACAGTGGAGGGTAAGTCCGTCCCATTCTTTTTTTTTTTTTTTTTTTTCTGAGACAGAGTCTCGCTCTGTCACCCGGGCTGGAGTGCAGTGGCCGGATCTCAGCTCACTGCAAGCTCCGCCTCCCAGGCTTACGCCATTCTCCTGCCTCAGCGTCCCGAGTAGCTGGGACTACGGGTGCCCGCCACCTCACCCGGCTAGGTTTTTTTTGTATTTTTTAGTAGAGACGGGGTTTCACCGTGTTAGCCAGGATGGTCTTGATCTCCTGACCTCGTGATCTGCCCGTCTCGGCCTCCCAAAGTGCTGGGATTACAGGCTTGAGCCACCATGCCCGGCCTCATTCTTAATCAATAAGGAGGCTACCCACTCCACATTATCTTCTTTTCAAGGGCCTGTTTCCCTTGTCCCCATAACTGCTGTGGGTGCTGACGGCCAGGCTTCTAAACCTCTTAAAACTCCTCAACTCTGGTGTCAACTTAGACGATATTCTTTTATACTCTCCTTTTTTAGTTATCCACATCTGCCCAGCTCCCTTATTAGGTTAAGACATTTTAACTAAATTATCCGCTTCCCTGACTATTCCTAGGCTGCAGTCACACCTCATTGCCGCCCTTTTCCCCAGTTAAAAGCCTCCTTCACATCCTCCCCTTGTGTCTCCCTACCTTAATCCACAGTATAAGATACCTCTACTCCCTCCTTGGTGACGGTCATGCACCCCTTACCATCCCATTAAAGTCTAATCACCCTTACCCGGCTCAATGCCAGTATCCCATCCCACAACAGACTTTAAGGGGACTGAAGCTTGTTATCACTCGCCTGTTACAGCACGGCCTTTTAAAGCCTACAAATTCTCCTTACAACTCCCCCATCCTACCTGTTCAGAAACTGGACAAATGTTACAGGTTGGTTCAGGATCTTCACCTTATCTGCAGCCCCTCTTATGAATCTTCCCAACAGGACACCCTCCTGCTCTTCCAACATCTATTCTCAAAGGGATATCACGTATCCCCCTCCAAAGCCCAAATTTCTTCCTCATCCGTTACGTATCTCAGCATAATTCTTCATAAAAACACATGTGCTCTCCCTGCTGATCATGTCCGGCTAATCTCCCAAACCCTAACCCCTTCTACAAAACAACAACTCCTTTCCTTCCTAGGCAAGGTTAGGTACTTTCTCCTTTGGATACCTGATTTTGCCATCCTGACTAAACCATTATATAAACTCACAAAAGGAAATGTAGCTGACCCCATAGATCCTAAATCCTTTCCCCACTCCTCTTTCCATTCCTTAAAAACAGCCCCAGAAGCTGCTCCCACACTAGCTCTCCCTGACTCATCCCAACCCTTTTCATTACACACAGCCAAAGTACAGGGCTGTGTGGTTGGAATTCTTACACAAAAGCCAGGACTGTGTCCTGTAGCCTTTCTGTCCAAACAACTTGACCTTACTGTTTTAAGCTGGCCTTCATGCCTCCATGCAGTGGCTACCACTGCTTTAAGACTTTTAGAGGCCCTCAAAATCACAAACTATGCTCAACTCAATTTCTACAGTTCTCATAACTTCCAAAATCTATTTTCTTCTTCACACCTGATGCATATACTTTCTACTTCCTGGCTCTTTCAGCTATATTCACCCTTTGTTGAGTCTCCCACAATTACCATTGTTCCTGGTCCAGAATTCAGTCTGGCCTCTCACATTATTCTGGATACCACAACTGACCTCCATGACTGTACCTCTCTGATCCACCTGACATTCACTCCATTTCCCCACATTTCCTTCTTTCCTGTTCCTCAGCCTGATCACACTTTGTTTATCAATGGGTTCCACCATGCCTAATTGCCACTCACCAGCAAAGGCAGGCTGTGCTATAGTATCTTCCAAATCTATCATTGAGGCTGCCGCTCTGCCCCCCTCCACTACCTCTCAGCAAGCCAAACTCATTGCCTTAACTCGGCCGTCACTCTTGCAAAGGACTACGTGTCAATATTTATACTGACTCTAAATATGCTTTCCATATCCTGCGCCACCATGTTGTTCTATGGGCTGAAAGAGATTTCCTCACTATGCAAATGTCCTCCATCATTAATGCCTCTTTAATAAAAACTCTTCTCAAGTCTGCTTTACTTCCAAAGGAAGCTGGAGTCATTCACTGCAAGAGCCATCAAAAGGCATCAGATCCCATTGCTCAGGGCAACGCTTATGCTGATAAGGTAGCTAAAGAAGCAGTTAGCAGTCCAACTTCTGTCCCTCATGGCCAGCTTTTCTCATTCTCATCCGTCATTCCCACCTACTCTCCCACTGAAACTTCCACCTATCAATCTCTTCCCACACAAGGCAAACGGTTCTTGGACCTAGGAAAATATCTCCTTCCAGCCTCACAGGATCATTCTATTCTGTAGTCATTTCATAACCTCTTCCATGTAGGTTACAAGCTGCTAGCTCGCCTCTTAGAACCTCATTTCCTTTGCATCATGGAAATCTGTCCTCAAGGAAATCACTTCTCAGTGTTCCATCTCCTATTCACCATTCTCAGCTACTCGTAAATGTCCTGCCCTTGTTTACACTGCCAGTTTACACTTTTAGTCCAAACCATCATAACTGATATCTCCTGGTTTTACCTCAAACCACCACCCTTAAGTCTCTCTTGAAGTGGATAGAAGATCTTCAGTGGCAAGGTACACTCCAGTTCTTCCATCCTGATGAAGTCCTTTTTTTACTTTTCTACTCACTCTTATCCTGCCCCTATTCTCCAGTCACTCTGTACCTCTCCCTAGTTAACCTCCAGCATACTTTCAATCTCACCCACTCTCTCCTCACTGCCTCCAATCCTTCTCTAGCAAAGAATTGTTGGCTATGCATTTCTGTTTTTCCCTGCTCTTACACAGCCATCCCCTCTCTACAGGCCGACTGGGCTATCTCTCCCATTTCCTTGCACCTCCGAACCTCCTTTAATAGCCCTCATCTTTACCCACCTGAGGAACTTCTTTACTTTCTAGACAGATTTGATGAGAACTCCCTAGACACCAACAAGCTGCCGTACTTCTCTGCATCTACTTATGGCACCTTTCTCCTTATGTCAATTCCACCGCCCGCACCCCCATATTTGGACCCCTAACCACAGAAACAACTATCCCTGTTGCCGCTCCTTTATGCATCTCCCAACAACAGCCTACTGGAATCTCTTTAGGCAACCTTCCACCATCCAAATGATCCTTTACTCTTTTTTTTTTTTTTTTTTTTTGAGGCAGAGTCTCACTCTGTCGCTGGGGCTGGAGTGCAGTGGCCGGATCTCAGCTCACTGCAAGCTCCGCCTCCTGGGTTTACTCCATTCTCCTGCCTCAGCCTCCCGAGTAGCTGGGACTACAGGCGCCCGCCACTTCGCCTGGCTAGTTTTTGTATTTTTAGTAGAGACGGGGTTTCACCGTGTTAGCCAGGATGGTCTCGATCTCCTGACCTCGTGATCCGCCCGTCTCGGCCTCCCAAAGTGCTGGGATTACAGGCTTGAGCCACCGCACCCGGCCCCTTTACTCTTTATCTCCAGAAGCCAGCCACACATGTTGCCGAACAGATGGGAGTATTCCAACTTCACATTAGTGATAAGCCCTCTATCATTATTGACAAACTAAAAAACATTAGCAGTCACTATTTTCTTTTGTTTTCCTTATTAATATAAGAAGACAGCAATAGGCCTCGATTTACTCACTGCTGAAAAAGGAGGACTCTGTATATTTTTATTTTTTATTTATTTATTTATTTATTTATTTATTTATTTATTTATTTTTGAGACGGAGTCTTGCTCTGCCACCCAGGCTGGAGTGCAGTGGCCGGATCTCAGCTGACTGCAAGCTCCGCCTCCCGGGTTTATGCCATTCTCCTGCCTCAGCCTCCCAAGTAGCTGGGACTACAGGCGCCCGCCTCGTCGCCCGGCTAGTTTTTTGTATTTTTAAGTAGAGACAGGGTTTCACTGTATTAGCCAGGATGGTCTTGATCTCCTGACCTCGTGATCCGCCCGTCTCGGCCTCCCAAAGTGCTGGGATTACAGGCTTGAGCCACCGCGCCCGGCCGACTCTGTATATTTTTAAATGAAGAGTGTTGTTTTTACCTAAATCAATCTGGCCTGGTATATGACAACATTAAAAAAACCTCAAGGATAGAGCCCACAGACTTGCCAATCAAGCAAATAATTACACTGAACCCCCTTGGACGCTCTGTAATTGGATGTCCTGGGTCCTCCCAATTCTTAGTCCTTTAATACCTGTTTTTTTCCTTCTTTTATTTGGACCTGTGTCTTCCATTTAGTTTCTCAATTTACACAAAACTGCATCCAGGCCATCACCAATCATTCTTTAGGACAAATGCACCTTCTAACAATGCCACAATATCACCTCTTACCCCAAAATCTTTCTTCAGTTTAATCTCTCCCACTCTAGGTTCCCACACAGCCCCTAATCCTGCTTGAAGCAGCCCTGAGAAACATCCCCCATTATCTCTCCATACCACCCCCAAAAATTTTTGCTGTCCCCAATACTTCACCACTATTTTGTTTTGTTTTTCTTATTAATATAAGAAGACAGGAATGTCAGGCCTCTGAGCCCAAGCTAAGCCATCATATCCCAGTGACCTGCACGTGTACATCCAGATGGCCTGAAGCAACTGAAGAACCACAAAAGAAGTGAAAATAGCCAGGTCCTGCCTTAATTGATGACATTCCACCATTGTGATTTGTTCCTGCCCTGCCCTAACTGATCAATTGACCTTTTGACAAATACACCCCCCCACCCCCCGCCCTTGGGATAATGTGCTTTGTGATATTCCCCCACCCTTGGGAATGTACTTTGTTTGCTGACTCTCTTTTCAGACTCAGCCCGCCTGCCCCCAGGTGATTAAAAAGCCTTACTGCTCACACAAAGCCTGTTTGGTGGTCTCTTCATATGGACACACATGACACCATAGTTAACTAATTTCTGTATTGATGGACACTTACAGAACATGCACATGTATATAAAATTAGAAGTAGAACTATGGGTCACAGGGTATGTGCCAAAGTGTCCCCTGCAGTGGCTGGGACATTTTATGTATCTCTTCATTAAGAATACTTTACATTTGTTTCTATTTATTATACAGCAAAGAAAAGTGTCTCCTGCAGTAGCTGGGACATTTTACACATCCCTCCATTAAGCATAGTTTACATTTTTTTTATTTATTATACAGCAAAGAAAACAATCATTGCCTCCACATCTGGTACTAGTCCGTCCTTCCTTCCTTCCTTCCTTCCTTCCTTCCTTCCTTCCTTCCTTCCTTCCTTCCTTCCTTCCTTCCTTCCTTCCCTCCCTCCTTCCTTCTCTTTCTTTCTCTCCCTCTCGCCCTTCATTCCTTCCTTCCTTCCTTCCCTCCCTCCCTCCTTCCTTCTCTCTCTTTCTCTCCCTCCCTTCCTCCCTCTCTCCCTTCCTCCCTCCCTCCCTCTCTCTCTCTTTTCTTTCTTTCTTTCTTTCTTTTCTTTCTTTCTTTCTTCTTCTTTCTTCTTTCTTTCTTTCTTTCTTCTTTCTTCTTTCTTTCTTTCTTTCTTTCTTCTTTCTTTCTTCTTTCTTTCTTTCTTCTTTCTTTCTGTTCTTTCTTTCTTTCTTCTTTTTTTGTTTTCTTTTTCTTTCTTTCTTTTTTTTTGAGATGGAGTCTCTCTCTGCCACCCAGACTAGAGTGCAGTGGCATGATCTCGGCTCACTGCACTTCCACCTCCTAGGTCCAAGTGATTCTCCTGCCTCAGCCTCCCTAGTAGCTGGGACTACAGGCACGGGCCACCACACCCAGCTAACTTTTGTATTTTTTGTAGAGATGGGGTTTCACCATGTTGGCCAGGAGGGTCTCAATCTCTTGACCTAGTGATCCACTTGCCTTGGTCTCCCAACGTACTGGGATTATAGTTGTGAGCCACCCTGCTTGGCCTTTTTTTTTTTTTTTTTTTTGAGATGGAGTTTCACTCTGTCGCCAGACTGGAGTGCAGTGGCAAGATCTTGGCTCACTGCAACTTCCACCTCTTGGGTCCAAGCGACTCTCCTGCCTCAGCCTCCTGAGTAGCTGGGATTACAGGTGTGAGTCACCGCCCCTGGCCTTCTATTTGTTTTCCATCCAGCAATATAATCCCCCTTTTAGGCCTTAATTGCCTGATTTTTAGGTGAGGGAATAACAGGACTGTTTTGTGAAGAGTGAACGTTTTTCTAAGTGCAGCCCCTGCCCACCCAATGAAAAGAAGACTCAGGGGAGTAACAGTGTTAAGAATATTTTAGAGTACTGCATTCACTTCAACAAGGATGTTGAATTAGAAGAATTTTTTTTTGAGACACGCTGTCGCACATGCTGGAGTGCGGTGGCACCATCATTGTCACTACAACCTCCACCTCCCAGGCTCAAGCAATTCTTGTGCCTCAGCCTCCCAAGTAGCTGGGACTACAAGTGTGCACCACCATGCTTAGATAATTTTGTCTGCATTTTCAATAGGGTTTTGCCATGTTGGTCAGGCTGGCTATGAACTCCTGGCCTCAAGTGATCCGCCTGCCTCAGCATCCTAAAGTGTTGGAATTACAGGTGTGAGCTATCGAGCTTAGCCATATTTGAAGGATTTTTAATTGAATAAGAGTAACACCCAAGAGATAAGAAATGGGAAAATAATGTAAAAACAATATGATCAGCTTTTTCACCATACTTGATTTTATGCAGAAATGTCTTCTTCCAAAACTTTTCCCACAACTGCTAAGTTATAGATGCTCAGATATATTTTCTGGGTCCCACAGCTGCCACACTCTCCCCTGCAGGCTCTAGTGGGTCCCAGAAACCAAGAGCAGATAGAAGAAGGAAGAAAACCAGGAGGGCAAGGAAAGTCCTCCCAAGTGGGGAGAATTTGCAAATAGTCAAAATTTGACAGGTTGAATGATTAGATTGGAGAAATGCAACTTGCAAGACTTAATGTATACACTGTAAATTAGGAAAGAAACTTTATGTAGTAAGAAGAACATGGAGAGTAGAGGAGAGCTTCTTAGAAGGAGTTGCTTACTGGGCACCACTGGAAGCTTGTTGGGGGCATGGGGAGAAAGAGAGGTAGAGAGAAATAGAAAGAGCGGGAGAGGGAGAGAGGAGACAGGCACAAGGAGGCATTCCATAATGGAAGAGCCTACGGTAATATGATCGTGCACTGCAGCATGGGATAATGCTGGGACAAAGAGGAGGCTGGTTATGGGATAGAATGATAAGAATGGAATGGATTTAGGAGCTTTTGTGTGTCAGGGGCAGGCAGTGATTTTCTTCTTATTTTTTCATCCATGGGATAATAAGACAACTAAATACCATAGTAGCAAGACTGGCCCAAGACATTGTCCTCAGGTCAGATAATTGGGCACATTGTGTACTAAATTATGAATAAGCTTATCTTTGCTTTATGCCATTGAGCTTTGAAACCATCCTTTATTCTGAAAAGGCTATGAGCCACCCTGTGAGACAATTTCAATCATTATCATAATAATATCAGTAGCAAAATCAAATCATATGTGGTTGGCTCTCTGAAACTAATCTAAAATTGCTGCATGGGTTAGCTGAGAGGTACCTAATAACTTAGATTGTCCTCAGGTGAGAACAAACGGATGAGTTTTTATTTCATCTTGCCATTTTAAATAGGGTAAAAAAATTTTTTAAGTGAAGATTGTTTGATACAGGAAAAGTTGAAGAATTTTCAGAAAATTTTATGAACTCCAGGAGGACTGAATCAAGAGAGAAAACCCCCAAAATGTCAGCTTTCATATCTGTTCAAGTCTGTGTTACCTATGGTTGTTTCTTTGTCATCACCTTCTTCATAAAGACACAGCATAGCAGGGTTGGTGATTTTTGTCTGTCTTTGTCTCCTTTTTTTAAATGTAAGAGGGAATGTTTATTCTAATTGTTAAAGCAATACAGTTATTGTAAAGGATTTGTAAATATAGAAGCATAGGCGGGGTGTAGCGGCTCACGTTTGTAATCCCAGCACTCTGGAGGCTGAAGCGGGTAGATCAGTTGAGTTCAAGATCAGCCTGGACAACATGATGAAACTCTATCTCTACCAAAAATACAAAAATTAGCCAGATGTGGTGGTGCATGCCTATAGTCCCAGCTACTTGGGAGGCTGAGGCAGGAGAATTGCTTGAATCCAGGAGGTGGAGGTTGCAGTGAGCCGAGATTGCGCCACTGCACTCCAGCCTGGACAACAGAGCGAGACTCTGTCTCAAAAAAAAAAAAAAAAAAAAAAAAATATATATATATATATATGTGTGTGTGTGTGTGTATACATACGTATATAATAAAGAAAATAATAAAGTCTATCCTACAACCAAAAGAAAACCGTAGTTAACACTTCTTCCTAGTGTTTTTCTTTTCTTTATATTATATTTAGTTGTACAAGTAATGAGTAAATATATCCTTATTGAAAAAGTCAAATCACTGCCCCTCTCCCCACAACTTCAATTGTCGTGTCACCCTCAGGGATAAATACTGCTATCAGGTGATGGGGATTCTGTAAAATTCTTTTTTTTCTTGTCTCTAAATATATTTATAGACAAAACACAATACTTTTCCTTCTGCATGTGTTTTATGAAAAAAGTAACAAACAATGAATTTATACTTTCTTATTTTTGTTCAGTGAAGTCTTAAGGATATTACCATACCCAAGCATAGAGATCTATCTCATATTACCTGTTGCATAGGATTCAATAGTATAGAAATACTTTTATTCGATAATTGCTTTGTCAACAGGAATTTACAATTTCAACATCCTCATCCTTCTTGCTGCCATTACAAATAATGGTATTCCTGGGCATGGTGGCTCACACCTGTAATCACAGCACTTTGGGAGGCTGAGGCAGGAGGATCACGGGGTCAAGAGATTGAGATCAGCCTGACCAACATGGTGAAACCCAGTGTCTACTAAAAATACAAAAATTAGCTGGGCATGGTGGTGCATGCCTGCAGTCTCAGCTACTCGGGAGGCTGAGGCAGGAGAATCACTTGAACCTGGGAGGCGGAGCTTGCAGTGACATCGAGCCACAGCACTCCAGCCTGGTGACAGAGTGAGACTCTGCCTCAAAAACAAAAACCCAAAACAAATAATGGTATAATGAACATCTGTATACACATCTCTATGCACATGGATGAGTATTTTTGTAAGGGAGATAATTGGAGAGTGGAGAGGCAGTGTCTTAGTCCATTTTCTGTTGCTATAACAGAATACCACAGGCTGAGTAATTTATGAGGAAAATAAGTTTATTCTGTTCATAGTTCTAGAGACTGGGAAGTCCAAAAGCATGGTGTGGTGTCTTTTGAGGGTCATCCCATGGTGGAAGGGTAGAAGGGCCAGAAAGCATGAGTGAGAGAGAACTTGATTTTATAACAAAGCCACTCTGGTGATACCTAACCTAATCCCAGGATAACAGTATCAACCCATTTATGAGGATTAATATATCAGGACCTAATGACCTTTTTCTCCAAAAATATAATTTTTAATTACTGAATATAATTTCATTGTGTGAATGTATCATTATTGTTTTTTCTTTATGCTAACATTCTTTTATTTTTGAACTCTAGTTGTTTTAAATATTTGCTATTGCAGATTTTTTGAAAATGTTGCTAAAGAGTCCCTTTCTGAATATTTTTGTGTTTAATTTTTGGGTATATTTCCATTTATTTTGATAAGATCATGAGAAAGAAATTCACTGGGACAAATCAGTATCAACTTTTAAACTTTTAAGTGATACATATTGCCAAATACTTTTCTGGAAATTTTGTACCAGTTTATCTTTATTTGAGCAGTGCATTAGTATGTCTTTCTTATAGAACTATCTTTTAATATGCTTAATTATTATTATGATTATCATTATCATTATTATTACTTTTGAGACAGAGTCTCACTCTGTCACCCAGGCTGGAGTGCAGTGGCATGATCTTGGCTCACTGCAACCTCTGCTTCCTGGGTTCAAGTGATTCTCCTGCCTCAGCCTCCTGAGTAGCTAGGATTACAGGCATGCGCCACCATGCCCAGCTAATTTTTGTATTTTTAGTAGAGATGGGGTTTCACCATGTTGGTCAGGCTGGTCTTGAACTCTTGACCTCATGATCGGCCTGCCTCAGCCTCCCAAAGTGCTAGCATCACAGGTGTGAGCCACCGCACCTGGCCAATATGCTTAATTATTAAATATATTTAAAATGTTGCTAGTTTTAAAGATCAGAAATAATATCTCACTGGTATTATAATTTGTATTTAATTGATGATCAGTGAGGTGGGACATTTCTCATTTTATTAGCCGTTTATGACCCCTCTGATAATTGTTAGTTCTTTTATAGAAGTTTTCTCTTAGGTCATTGGTTTTCTTATTGGTGTGAGTAGGCTCTTTGCATATTAAAGTTTTGACTCTTTGTATTATTTCTGGAAACATTTTTCCAGTTTGCTCTTTCAATTTAAATTCGGCTTACACATTTAAAAATTTTGTTGTCATCTGTGCTCTTTTTCTTGAATGTTCTTGCATTGCTTTTATGCTTAGAAAGTCTGCTATGGCTTTCATGTTTGTGTTGCTCCCCTAATTCATATGCTGAAATCCTTACCTCCAAGAAGATGGTATTAGGAGGTGGGACCTTTGGGAGAAGATGATTATGTTATAAGGGTGGAGGCTTCATGGATGGGATTAGAAAAAGAAAGCTTAGAACTGTACTTACACATTATAAACCAAATAAATTTAAGATAGACTTAAAGCACTGAATATAAAAAATAAAACAAGGCCAGGCATGGTGGCTCACACCTGTAATTCCAGCACTTTGAGAGGCCATGGTGGGCAGATCACTTGAGGCCAGGAGTTCAAGATCAGCATGGCCAACATGGTGAAACCCTGTCTCTACCAAAAATACAAAAAATTAGCCAGATGTGGTGGCACATGCTGTAGTCCTACCTACTCGAGGGACTGAGGCAGGAGGATCACCTGAACCCAGGATGTCAAGGCTTAAATCTACCATAATGCTTGGGGGAAAACCCAAATACACTCTTATGAAAGTTAGGAACAAGACAACATGTCCATTATTGCTATTAATGTTTAACAACGTGGTATTAGTTCTTATGCTGTTAATAAAATCATACCTGAGACTGGGTAGTTTATAAAGGAAAGAGGTTTATTTGACTCACAGTTCAGCATGGCTGGGGAGGCCCCAGGAAACTTACAATCATGGTAGAAGGGGAAGCAAACACATCCTTCTTCACGTGGCAGCAGCAAGAAGTGCTAAGCAAAAGGATAAGTTCCTTATAAAACCATCAGATCTTGTGGGAACTCACTATCATGAGTACAGGGGTAACTGCCCCCCTCATGATTCAGTTACCTCCTGCTGAATACCTCCCATGACATGTGTGATTATGGGAACAATTCAAGATGGATTTGAGTGGGGACATGAGATTTGAGTGGGGACACATCCAGACCCCATCAAATGTTCTGGTGTTATTAACCAATGCAATTAGTCAAGAAAAGGAATAGAAGTATAAAAATTGGAAAGAAGGAGGTGAAATTTTCATTATTTACAAATGATTTGCATGTTTACAGTGCAAAACCCAGGAGAATCAATTGAAAACAATTCCAAACAATAAGAAACATAAAAAAGATTTAGGTACATATTTAATATATAGGAATAAGTAGACCCCATTTACAATATGACAAAAATATAATATTTTTAGAGATAAACTACAAAATATAGTAAATCTAAATTGCTAATAAGAATAAGACTTCTTGGCAGGGCGCAGTGGCTCAAGCCAGTAATCATAGCACTTTGGGAGGCCAAGGTGGGTGGATCACTTGAGGTCAGGAGTTCGAGACCAGCCTGGCTAACATGGTGAAACCCTGTCTCTACTAAAAATACAAAAATTAGCCAGGTGTCATAGCATATGCCTGTAATCCCAGCTACTCGGGAGGCTGGAACCTGGGAGGCGAAAGTTGCAATGAAGCGAAAGTTGCAGTGAGCCGAGATTGCGTCACTGCACTCCAGCCTGGGTGAGAGGGAGACTCTGTCTCAAAAGAAAAACAAAAAAAGAAAAGAAAAGAAAAAAGAATAAGACTTCTTGAACAAATGAGAAAAATGATTTTAGTTGGAAGACTCAACATTTAAAACATATAAATTCTCCATAGTTTATTTATAAAATTAACGTGACCCCAATAACAATACCAACAGATTTTTTTGGAATTTTCCAAGAAGATTTTGAATTTCATATGGGAAAATGAATATATAAGAACAGCCAGGGTTATTCTGAAAAATAAGCCCTACCAAATACAAAATATATTAATGACCTCAGAGGTGCCTTTCAAACCCCGCTGCCACTAGTTTTTGTCTGTGTTTGTCTATAGGCATTGCTGCTTTCTCTCAGATCCTTGCCTGCATGGGCCAGATCCCTAACACAGGGCCCTTGCATGGACTTTTTGCTATTTGAATGATGTGGGCAGCTCCTGCCTCAATACCTCTTGACTATTTCAGTTTTGTTTTTTTTTTTTTTGAGATGGAGTCTTGTTCTGTCACCCAGGTTGGAGTGCAGTGGTGCGATCTTGGCTCACTGCAAGCTCTGCCTCCTGGGTTCACACCATTCTCCTGCCTCAGCCTCCTGAGTAGCTGGGACTACAGGTGCCCACCACCACACCCAGTTAATTTTTTTTTTATTTTTAGTAGAGACAGGATTTCACCATGTTAGCCAGGCTAGTCTCAATCTCCTGACCTTGTGATCTGCCTGCCTCGGCCTCCCAAAGTGCTGGGATTACAGGTGTGAGCCGCTGCACCTGGCCAGACTATTTCATTGACTATTTCATTCTTATTTAATCACCACTTCTGGCAGGGCATGGTGGCTCATGCCTGTAATCCCAGCACTTTGGGAGGCTGAGACAGGCAGATCACCTGAGGTTGGGAGTTCGAGACCAGCCTGACCAACATGGAGAAACCCCATCTCTACTAAAAATACAAAATTAGTAGGGCATGGTGGTGCATGCCTGTAATCTCAGCTATTTGGGAGGCTGAGGCAGGAGAATCGCTTGAACCCAGGAGCTGCAGGTTGCAGTGAGCCGAGATCACGCAATTGCACTCTAGCCTGGGCAACAAGAGTGAAACTCCATCTCAAAAAAAAAAAAAAAATTCATTACTTCTTTAGGGAACTCTTTCCTTCCACCTCCTTCATCTGAAGTCATTTTCCTTTGTTAGCTGCCTTTTTGCCTTCCTTGCATTTATTTCATTTTGTAATTATACAATTCTAAGTGTGGTTGTTTGATAAATTCTGTTTCCCTTTCTAGACTGTCAGCTCAGTGCCTTATCCAGAGTAGGCTATCAGTAAATATTACTTGGTGGATAATCTCCAGTCTGCTGGACTCTGAGGGTGATTTAGATCCAGCGACTATCTTATAAACTCAGTCATCAAAAGAGCTCTCCAAATGTAGTCCCTACTCCAGTGTCAAGGGAATGATATCTTAATATATAGCTTCTTTTCTTTTCTTTTCTTTTCTTTTCCCCTTCTCTTCTCTTCTCTTCTTTCTTTCTTTCTTTTTTTTTTTTTTTGAGACGGAGTCTCACTCTGTCACCCAGGCTGGAGTGCAGTGGCCCGATCTCAGCTCACTGCAAGCTCCGCCTCCCAGGTTCACGCCATTCTCCTGCCTCAGCCTCCCGAGTAGCTGGGACTACAGGCGCTGCCACCTCGCCCGGCTAGTTTTTTTTTTTTGTATTTTTAGTAGAGACGGGGTTTCACCGTGTTAGCCAGGATGGTCTCGATCTCCTGACCTTGTGATCCGCCCGTCTCGGCCTCCCAAAGTGCTGGGATTACAGGCTTGAGCCACCGCACCCGCCGTCTCGGGCTTAGGGATTGATTTTATTCTTTGGTTGCTGGAGGGGGAGGGCTTTATTAGTGTCTTTCTTTCTTGTGTTATTGTCTGTCTTCTTGAGGGAGGAGCAAGGGGGATCTCTCAGGTGATCTAGGCGAGCTTCTCTTCCGATCTATCTTTCTAGCGTCTATCTTTCTCTCTCTCGCTATTCCTCTCTCTCCTTCTCCTTCATTCCTTCCTTCCTTCCTTCCTCCCTTCCTTCCTTCCTTCGTCTGTCTCTCTCTCTCTCTTCCTTTCTTCCTTTCCTCTTTCTTTTTTTTGAGACAGCGTTAGGCCGGGCGCGGTGGCTCAAGCCTGTAATCCCAGCACTTTGGGAGGCCGAGACGGGCGGATCGCGAGGTCAGGAGATCGAGACCATCCTGGCTAACATGGTGAAACCCCGTCTCTACTAAAAATACAAAAAAAAAACTAGCCGGGCGAGGTGGCGGGTGCCTGTAGTCCCAGCTACTCCGGAGGCTGAGGCAGGAGAATGGCGTAAACCCGGGAGGCGGAGCTTGCAGTGAGCTGAGATCCGGCCACTGCACTCCAGCCTGGGGGATAGAGCAAGACTCCGTCTCAAAAAAAAAAAAAAAAAAAAAGAGACAGCGTTTTGCTCCGCTGCTTAGGTTGGAGTGCAGTGGTGCGATCACAGCTCACTGCAGCCTGACCTCCTGGGGCTCAAGCACTCCTCCCACCTCAGCTGGGACAACAGGAACATGCCCAGCTAATGTTTTGTAGAGATGGGGTCTCACTGTTGCACAGGCTGGTCTGGAACTCCTGGGCTCAAGTGATCCTTCTGCCTCATTCTCCCCAAATACTGGGAATACAGGCATGAGCCACTGCACCTGGCCTGGCTTCTTTCCTAAAAAAAAAAAAAAAAAAAAGTTATTCATTGAAAGAAATAATCATAGCCATTGGGAAACCTATTTTCCTAATAAATTTTATAAAATGGTATGCCATACAAATCTCTTATAAGTGACCTGTGTCCTCATATGGCCTAGTTTAGAAAATATGGCGTGGTGGTCAGGGTGGAGAAGACCCTCTGACTATTGAATGAGTCTGAACAGGATGTGGTTCTCTAATAAGAGATTCAGTTAAACTTTTTATGCTTTTTCTCCAGAGTACATATCTACCATCTTCTTGGTTGTGCTATGATTGGCAAACACTAGCTGTTACTAAGAGCTCTGAAGGTTTTGTTTGGCATTTTGTGGATTGAATCACACTGGTCATGATGCTTGTTGTAAAGTTATGAGCTTTAAGATGACTTTTGCATTCATGACTATATCAAACAGTAGTTGCTGGCAGTGGAGTAGTCTCTGGCATTCTTAAAAAGATTTTATCGCTGAGCCTCCTGAGGCCATTTAGATACTCCAGGAAATCCTCCTTTATGTGACCTCTTTTGTATTCCTTCAAAAACGAATGGCTGTCTTCTGGGTCTTTCACAAAGACCACAGGCCTTGGAAACTCCATAGAGGTGGTGTAGATATCCAACCTCAGTCATAATTCTTGAAGGAAGCAGGCATATGGCATGAGTCAGATGGAAACGGGACCAGAGGGTGCCGTCTGCAGCCCGCAGGCCAAACCCACCAAATCTGCTCTGCAGGTGTGTTTATTTGATTCATATGTGTTTCTTTGTTAAACATTTAAATCAGTTGCCAACCTGCAAAAACCAGGAATTTACACTTCAAAAAGTCTGGATATATGGCTTGTCTTGAAAAACTGGAATGATTTGGAATTGGAAATTCCAAAATTGGAGTGGTTTGGACAGGCTGGAAATCCTTATTTCTGTATCTGCAACCATCAGTGAAGCTGAGAGCTGTTCCCTTCCAGATGGGCAGGGGCTGTTCATGTGTGACCCTGCCATCTCTCATCTCACATGTTCATTTCAGTTGCCTTCATGATTCATGGGTATGAGATTATGAGATTGAGAATATCATGGTTATGAGGTTATGAGACTGAGTATAAAAGGCATAGTAAATAGTTACAAAGGAGACAGCCTTTTACATTTAGATCACATGATCTCTTTGATCAATAAATGAGACACTTAAATCAACAGACAAGAAATGAGTTGATCATCTTTGTGATCTGGACAAAGAAAAACAACGAAAACTGTCGCTAGTTGCACAGGATGTAGCAATGTTCTCCTCTGATAGTTCTTTGTTGAGTCTATTGATTCTGGGCAGAGGTCAAATACAATTTGAGTTGGGTGGAAGGAAAATCTTTTTTTGTTTTCTCATTTTTAGAGGCAGTCTCTCTCTCTCTCTGTTTGCTGGGCTGGGGTGCAGTGGTGCAATTATAGCTCACTGAAACCTCAGATTCCTGGGCTCAAGTGATCCTCCTGCCTCAGCCTCTCAAGTAGATAGGACTACAGGTGCATGACACTATGCCTGACAAATTAAAAAAAAAATTCTTTTTGTAGAGATAAGGTCTTGTTGTGTTGCCCAGGCTGGTCTGGAACTTCTGGCCTCAAGCAATCCTCCTGCTTTGGCCTCCAAAAGTGCTAGGATTATAGGCGTGAGCCAACACACCCTGCCATAGGCCACTTCTTAAATGACAAATCTCATCACCATCCTGGAGGAGCACATCATTTGTTCCTGAACTTTCTCCTGCCTCCCTTTGAACTTTGAGAATGAGAACCAAATGGTCTGAATATAACATTTCTCTGGGTAGCATGTTTGACACATTTGGAATACAAAGAATGCTTCTGCCTTTAATCTTGCTTTGTGCAGCTGCACAGAAAAGATCGTTTAACACTCTTCTTTATATTTTGTATTTTGGGGGAATTCTACCAGGAAACTTACGATCATCTTTTGGAAGTCCCGGTCACTCGGGAGCAGTTAAATCACTGTCGGAATGTGGCTCAAAATGCTCGAAGTGAACTTGCAGCAACTCTGGTCAAATTTGAATGTGCTCAGTCTGAGGTAAGAAAATGCATCTCCATCACTCAGAAATGGGCCTTCTTAGTTTCTTATAAAGTGAAACAGATCACTCCTGTAACCCCAGTACTTTGGGGAGGACGAGGCAGGCGGATCACGAGGTCAAGAGATCCAGACCATCCTGGCCAACATAGTGAAACTCCGTCTCTGTTAAAAATATAAAAGTGAGCTGGGCATGACAGTGAGCATCTGTAGTCTCAGCTACTCGGGAGGCTGAGGCAGGAGAATCACTTGAATCTGGGAGGTGGAGGTTGCAGTGAGGCGAGATCATGCCACTGCACTCCAGTCTGGCGACAGAGTGAGACTCCGTCTCAAAAAAAAAAAAAAAAAGAGAAAGTAGGAGTGATTAGAAATAGGACAGTGGATATAGATTTAAAGCTTTTGGCAAAGTTGAAACTTGCTCTCTTTGTGCCTATCACCTAGAATTCCTGAAAAGTTACGCATTTGCCAGACTGTAAAGCCAGGTGGCTTGGGCTGAATTCTGAATTCTGGATCTCAGAGGAGCTATACAGCCTTGAGAGATCTGAGGGCACCTGAAGATGTTAAGTAAAGCTCCATGGGTCTCAGAGAACTTTCAGCATCTCTCAGAATATCTTCCTTTAATGTGGATTGCTTGCAATCTGGAGTTCTTAGGAGGGAATTCTGAATCCCTTTCCTGTGTTAGTTCCAACTGGCTGGGGAAATTCTAGGAAGAAGAGTGGGATCCGTCTACCCCGTAGGCTAGCTCAGATTTAGAGTGGAGTTTCTGAGAGTCTTCCTAAACTCATTCTGCTTATAGCCTGGTGGCCCCAAGGAGTTCTAGACTGGCCTGTGATTTCTCACTAAGGCTGCCAGGACCCCGTAGAAAGATGAGTTGATAATGTGTGTGTGTGAATAAATGTATGTATGCGCACTCACAGCTCCAAAGAAGTACATGCTTTTATAACATTTTCTCATAGGGTAGATCTGACATTTTAACTCAATAGGGCACCTATGTTGTTCAGCATTTTGATATCACAGAACTCATAAAAGTTAAAATGTTTTCTTCATATAAATCTTATAAGGATTTTTCTTTTCTCTTATTTTTTTTTTTCCAGAAATTGAAATTTTATTTTTCTTTGTCACTCATGGTTAGAGTCCAGGAGATAAGTGTGACAAATATAGTGACATACTGAGTAGTCTGTGTTTAAGTGGGGAACAGTCACGGCTGTGAAATCACCGATCGTGTGATTTGTAGGTTGCTTGTCTAACTGTTTATCAGCAGCAATAACAGCAATACAGATTTAGAAAATGTGGACCATTGCAAAATATTTTATTGCTTATGCAATCAACATCATAAACTTCTCCTGAATGAGACTAAACAACATAAGACATTGCTCAATTGGTTTTGGAAAAGATAGATTTTAAAGTCAATTATTTAGGCATAATTTCTCATTTGGTAATACAGATACGAATATTAGAAAAGAAAATAAAGTTAGATTAAGTCATGAATAAAAGAGTGAACATTTAAATGATGGCTTTGGGTTTCTTAAAGATACTTCAAACATAGGTTGTTAAAGTGTTTTTTTAAAATTTCTTTTCCATGTTAGCTTCGAGACCTCCGATCCAAGATGCTTTCTAAAGAAGTCTCCTATCAAGAATTGAAAGCTGAAATGGAGAGCTACAAGGAAAGCAATGCCAGAAAATCATCTCTCCTTACCTCTTTGAGAGACAGAGTTCAGGAGCTAGAAGAAGAATCAGCAGCACTTTCCACTTCTAAAATCAGAACAGAAATCACAGCTCACACTGCAATCAAGGAGAACCAGGAATTAAAGAAGAAAGTTGTAGAGTTAAATGAAAAATTACAGTAAGGATACTGCAACATACTTTTTGCTTTAGCTAGAGTTAAAATACTAGCTTCTGAAAGCAAAATATGTCTTTGAATGTACTGGCATTTTGCATTACTTGGCCCTGAAACTCAATTTGAAAAAAAGTTATTGACCTCAAATATCTTTGGAGTCTTGACAAATTTTTCCAAGGCTCATTTCTAAATGTCATCAAGAGTCTTAACAAATACAGCCTTGTCTTAAACATGTTTCTAGGCTATCAATTAGGGCTGCAAATGCTTATTTACACAATTTGGAAGATTCCTCTAAGTAGAGGTTAACCCTGAGGTGGTGGGGTAGTACACAGAGGTAGATGTTTATTTAGAACCCAGTTATAAAAATATCCTAGAAGCTAGACCACTCCAGATCACACTGAACACTCCTCATTAGATTTTATTACTAGTTTATGCAGAGAAGTCATGAAACCTAGGTTTTCCACACTTCATTTTGACAAGAGGTGATTATTGAGACAAAATTGGGAACAAGTTGTTCCTAAAATATATTTTAAAATTCTATGAATGACTTAAATGTCTTTAGTAACGAAATACATTATATTTATTTTACTTATTCCATTAAAAAAAAAAACCCCAATACTTCCAGGCCCTGTCCTCTTTCTCTACTTCCACTTACAGCAAAAACTCCTTAAACATTGCATGTATGACCAGGCGTGGTGGCTCACACCTATAATCCCAGCACTTTTGGAGGCTGAGGTGGGCAGATCACTTGAGGTCAGGAGTTTGAGACCAGCCTGGCCAACATGGTGAAACCCTGCCTCTACTAAAAATACAAAAATTAGCCAGGTGTGGTGCCGGGTGCGGTGCCAGGTGCCTTTAATCCCAGCTACTCGAGAGGCTGAGATACGAGAATTGCTTGAAACTGGGCAGGTGGAGGCTGAAGTGAGCTGAGATCACACCACTGCACTCCAGCCTGGGCAACAAAGTGAGACTCTGTCTCAAAAAAAAAAAAAAAGTTGTGTGTATTCATGGTCTGCAATTTCTCTTCTCTCTCTGGAATCTGCTCCACTGAAACCACTCATTAAGTTCACCAGTGAGTGCACAGTGCAAGTTAAATGGTCAGTCTTATTTGAACAATCAGTAGCATCAGTCACAGTTGATCTTTTTCTTTAAACCACCTTCTCCTTCTCTTGGCTTCCAGGACCTTACACATGCCTAGGTTTTTTCTTTTCTTTTTTTAATCTTACCTTTCTAGCTAGTGTCTTTCACTGTTTCTCCTCATCTCTTTTGCTTTCAAATACTGGAGTACCTCAGGGATCAGCCCTTGAATCTCTTCTCATTTGTATCTAAATTTACTACCTTGGTGACATCATTTAGTTTCATGGCTTTAAGTTGCTAAATGCTGGTGACTCCCACACTTCTGTGTCTAGCCTGGATTTCTTCCCAGAGCTCAAGAACCACATATCTTATTAGCTACTGTACATCTCCATGTGGATTACCAACAGGCATCTCAAACTTAATGTGTCCAAAACAGAGCTCCCAGTGTTCCCACAAAATCCTTCTGCACTTCTCTTCATCTCATGTGATCATAATTCCATTCTTCTAGTTGATCATATCAAAATTCTTGCTATCAAACTTGGTTCTCTTTCTCTTTCACTCTCCGCGTCTGATTGTTCAGCAAATCCCCTCATGTCTATTTTCAAAACAAATCTAAATTTTGTCAGCTTTCCATTATCACATTTATTGTCACTAACTTGGTCCAAGCCACCATTAACTCTCACCTGGAGTATTGTAATATGTATCTGTTACAGCAGCATCCCACTCCTGGTACTAATTTCTATCTTAGTCGGTTTGGGCTAACTAACATATTAACATAAATTAATAACATATACTAGGTGGCTTAAAAGACAGAAATTTAGTCCTTTAGTTGTGGAAGCTGGGAAGTCCAAGGTCAAGATGTTGGCCTATTCAGTTCCTGGTGAGGGTCCTCTTTCTGGTTTGTAGATGAATGCCTTCTTGCTGTATCCTCACATGGCAGAGAGAGAGATCACCTCTCCAAGCTCTTTCTCCTTCTCCTTCTTCTTCCTCCTCCTCTTCTTCTTCTTCCTCCTCTTTTTTTTTTTTTTTTTTTTTGACAGAGTCTTGCTCTGTTGCCCAGGCTGGAATGCAGTGGTTGCAATCTTGGCTCACTGCAACCTCTGCCTCCCGGGTTCAAGCAATTCATGTGACTCAGCCTCCCAAGTAGCTGGGATTATAGGTGTGCATCACCAGGCCCAGCTAATGTTTTGTATTTTTAGTACAGATTGGGTTTTACCATGTTGGCCAGGGTGGTCTCAAACTCCTGACTTCAAGTGATCTGTCTGCCTCAACCTCCTAAAGGGCTGGGATTACAGGGATAAGCCACCACACCCAGCCAGTGTCCCTTCTTATAAGGGCACTAGTCTCATTCATGAGGGTGCCACACTTATGGCCTAATTACTGCCTAAAGGCCCAACCTCCAAATATTATACCGTCATATTGGGAATTAGGACTTCAACAT
Source organism: Rhinopithecus roxellana (assembly GCF_007565055.1). Taxonomy (NCBI): domain Eukaryota; kingdom Metazoa; phylum Chordata; class Mammalia; order Primates; family Cercopithecidae; genus Rhinopithecus; species Rhinopithecus roxellana. The sequence continues at coordinate 176,876,402 of NC_044552.1, read as the reverse complement.
ATGAATTCTTGGAGGACATAAACATTCAGGTCATAGCAGTGGTTTCCCTACCTCTGACTGTGCCCCCTGAAGCCAGAGTGATCCTGTTAAAATGCAAATTAGATCATGTAAATTCCTAGCACAGAGTCCTCCAGTGACTTTTCTTCTCACTCAGGGTAAAGACAGTGTTTCCTATGAACCAAAAGGCTCATCCTGACCTGGTTTTGCTACCATTCTCTCCCTTATTGTTTCCTTTCCAGATCGCTGGCTTCTTTGCTGTGCCTTGAACCTGACAGACCTGATCGTACCTCAGGACCTTTGTAATTGTTAATTTCTCTTCCTGGAAGGCTCTTCCCCAGATATCACATGGCTGACCCCATTTCCTTTAGGTCTTCACTCAGATGGCACTTTCCAAGTGAGATGTTCCATGAATAACATATTTAAAAATGTACTCCTCTAATATCTCTTGCCCCTCTTTCCTTCTTGCTTAATTTTTTCTCTCTAGTCCTATTATACTGTACTATACCTTTTACATATACTCATATTTTGATTATTGTCCATCTTTCCAAATAGAACATAAGCTCCATGAGGTCAATAATTTTTTTTTCAGAGATGGGAGTCTCACTGCCCAGGCTGGCCTAAAATTCCTGGGTTCAAGTGATTCTCCTACCTCAGCCTCCCTAGTAGCTGGGACTACAGGTGCACACCACTGCGCCTGGCTGGATTTGTATCTCTTTTGTTTACTATTGTATCTTTAGCACCTTTAATGAGGCTTGGTGTATGGTAGGTACTCAATAAGTATTTATTAAATAAATGAGTAATAAAAACACTATATGCATATTGTAAAAAATATTTTTTAAATACAGAAAAGTGTCAAGAAGAAATTAATAATTACTTAAAAGCTTTTGATTGTAGAAGAGCTATAATTAATATTAATATTTTGTTGTATAGATTTTTCAGAAGATCATATACAAATGACTTTAGGTAGTATACTATTTTTACTGAATCATATGTTGTAAATATATATATAATTTATATATTATATAATTTATATTTTATATAAATTATATATATATATATATTTTAAAGACAGAGTCTTGCTCTGTCACCCAGGCTGGAGTGCAGAGACATGACCTCGGCTTACTGCAACCTCCACCTCTTAGGTTCAAGCAGTTTTCATGCCTCAGCCTCTTGAGTAGCTGGGATTACAGGTGTGTGCCACCACTCCCAGCTAATTTTTGTATTTTCAGTAGAGATGGGGTTTCGCCATGTTGGCCAGACTGGTCTCGAGTTCCTGACCTAGAATGATCTGCCTGCCTTGGCCTCCCAAAGTGTTAGGATTACAGGAGTGAGCCACTGTGCCTGGCCATATGTTGTAAATATTTAAAAAACTCATTTAGCATATAATTTTATTTATTTACTTGTTTGAGACAGGTTTTCACTCTGCCACGCAGGCTGGAGTGCAGTGGCGCAATCATAGCTCACTGCAGCCTTGACCTCCTAGGCTCAAGCGATCCTCCCACCTTAGCCTCTTTTGTAACTGGGACCACAGGTGCATGCCACTATACCCAACTGATTTTTAATTTTTTTTTGTAGAGATGGCATTTTGCCGTGTTGCCCAGGTTGGTCTTGAATCCCTGACCTCAAGCAATCCTCCCACTTTGGCCTACCAAAGTGCTGGGATTACAGGTGTGAGCCACTGTGCCAAGCCTGGTACATAATTTTAAATGACTCATTATATTCCATTGCTTGAAATACCATAATTTACTCAATCAATTACTTTTGCTATTTCTACAGGCTTTTAGGTTAGTTCCACTAAAAAAATTACTATAAACCAAGCTGCAATGAATACCTATGTGATTCATATTTTTACATTTCTGTGATTATTTTCTTAGGGTAGATTCTTGAAACTTTGTTGGGTCAAGTGAATTGCAGATAGAAATAGAAGTAATCCAGAGACCTTTGGAACGAAGAAAGATTGAAATCTTGGGGTTAATGCATGGAATCATATATGTAAATCGATCAGCACCATACAATTAATTATGCCTTTCCTGGGTCCAAAAGACTGAAGAGTTTTACCTTTCATATGCTAAAATAAGAACTCAGAGATACAGCGATGTTAGTCTTTTATCGTTACACATTTTTCTAAATAGAAATCTGATATGATTTGAGTATCTGCAATTACATGCTTTGTTACTCTTTGAACAGGTTGAAGGAATTTGCAGTAAACACTCAACATGGTAAAAAGGAAAAGCAATAATCATGTTTATTATCTTGGATATTTAAAAAATGACACTAAATTACTGAAATGATTCTAATTTGCCTTTAAAGTGTGCTTATTTTTGATGATCTCTTAGTTGCTAACATTTAAAGCATTAGAAATAGACCATACTATTTCAACAAACCTATCTGAGATTTGAAATAATATATTCATAATAGACCACAAATTTCCTTTTTCCTTGACTGGCCAATTCTAATACTCTTCCAATGTTTTTTTTTTTTTTCTTTTATTTTTTGTTGACTTGTAATAATTGTACATATTTATGGGATATAGAGTAATATTTTGATACATGTATACAATGTATAATGATCAAACCAGGGAAATTAGCACATCCATCATCTTGAACAGTTATCATTTTTTTGTGTTGTGAACATTCAAAATCCTCTCTTCTAGCTATTTGAAAACTAAATTCTTGTTAACTGTATTCACCATACTATACTACAGAACACTAGAACTTACTCCTGCCATCTAGCTTTATAACTTTATAACCATCTTTATAAGTTTATAGCCATTGACTAACCTCACTGTATCCTCCTTCATCCGCTACCCTTTCCAGCCTCCAATAATCAAAATTCTACTCTGCTTCTACGAGTTCAGTATTTTTTTGGCTCCCACATATGAGTGAGAACATGAGGTAATTATCTTTCTGTACTTGACTTATTTTGCTTAACATAGTATCCTCCAGGTTCTTCCATATTGCCACTCCTGACAGGATTTCATTCTTTTAAAAGGCTGAGTAGTATTCCGGTGTGTACATATATCATATTTTTTTCCCCCTATTCACCCACTGATGGGCACCTGTGTTGATTCCCTGTCTTGGCTACTGTGAATAGAACTGCAGTAAACATGGGGGTTCAGACATCTCTTCGATATACTGATTTTCTTTCCTTTCTTGCAATATGCTTTAAAGACTAAGGGCATGTGAAAACTAATAATGAACTTTGCTGGTGATTGAACACATCTCTTTTCCAGAGGCGAGAACCTTCTCTGCTTTTGATGTATTTGTTATTATAGTTATGCCTGGCCATGAACTAGGACCCTTATAAATAAATCACTGTATTGTAAAGTTTGAAAATAAAATGAAGCTTGATCCTCTAGAACCAATGTGGTATCACTCTCCTTCCCCATGAGGCCACAGTGAAGACCCATGGCTATGTGGATTGTGAGCATTGTGCTCCAGACACGTGCCTCCATTTTTAGAGATCCTTTAGGATCCCTAAACCCTTTAGGGTTGAGGCTAGGGGAATCCATTTCCCCTCCTGTTACTAAGTCCACAATGCCTTGAAGATTTCCTTATAGTTCTGCAAAGCATAGGTGTCCCAAAATTGCTGCCACTTTTCTCCTTCCTTTATAGGGCTTTATAGGGCTTCTGTGACAATAATTTGCTCTGTGTCTGGGAAACTGTGTTGCGTTGAAAATGACGATTATTTCCCCCAGAGAGCTTATATTCTGACTTGGTTTGATGAATGTTATCTTCCATGGTGTTAAATTCTGACTTACTTGTTATTTGCCAAACAGAAAGTGTTCAAAAGAAAATGAGGAGAATAAGAAACAAGTTTCAAAGAATTGCAGGAAACACAAGGAATTTCTGATTCAACTGCGTGACTGCTTGGATCCAGACGAGAGGAATGACAAGGCATCAGATGAAGATTTAATTTTAAAGGTGTCTGTATGCAGATTAAAAAGTCTATAAATGTGGTGGTGATTCTGACATATGGCATGAAAGGAAGTGCTGTGGTTGAGTTTGAGTGGGGGTGGCAGGAGAATGGCACAGTAGCCCAAGTGTAGCATTAATTAACTGTGTAACTTGGGACAAGTCATATCACCTTCCTGAGCCTCAATTCCAAGATCTTTTCTAGCATTATTGGAATTAATTATTCTCCAAAAGAGATAATGGTTTTGTCTAAAATATATTTAGGTTGTCATATACAATTAATTACTCATTTTAACCATTTGCTTTAGGGAGATTTTTTCCTTTTAGTTACAGCCAGACATATACTCACACAAAACCAGCTGCATGTCATTTTTAGGATACTGATTGAGTGTGAGTTCTAAAGTACTGTAAAAATTTACATTAAAACCAAATAGTGGCTGGGTGTGGTGGCTCACGACTGTAATCCCAGCACTTTGGGAGGCCCAGGCGGGCAGATCACCTGGGGTCAGGGGTTCAAGACCAGCCTGGCCAACATGGTGAAGCCCCGTCTCTACTAAAATACAAGAATTAGCTGGGCATGGTGGGGGGCACCTGTAGTCCCAGATAATTGGAAGGCTGAGGCAGGAGAATCACTTGAACCAGGAGGCAGAGGTTGCAGTGAGATCAAGCCACTGCACTCCAGCCTGGGCCACAGAGTAAGACTCTGTCTCAAAAAAACAAACAAAACAAAACAAAAAACCAATAGCAAAAATTCTACTTTAATGGTAGATTACCATTAAGCCAGAAATAGATAATATTAACTGAATAATTCACTTGGCCCATAGTGCTTCATTAGGATGCCTGAAAGTATCTGAGTACTCATGGTTCTCTTTGGCTATTTACAAACCTTTCATATCCTTGCTTCCTGACAGATTTCCATATAGTCGTTTTTTTATGTTTGTTTTTGTTTGTTTGTTTGTTTATTTGGTTTGAATTTAGAGACAAGATCTTGCTCTGTCACCCAGGCTGGAGTACAGTGGTATGATCCTAGTTTACTGTGGCCTTGACTTCCTGGGCTCAACTGATCCTCCTGCCTCAGCTTCCTAAGTAATTGGGACTACAGGCGTGCACCATGTCTGGCTAATTGTTTTATTTACTTAGAGACGAAGTCTTGCTATGTTGTCCAGGCTGGTCTTAACTCCTGGCCTCAGCAATTACCCCACCTCTGCCTCCCAAAGTGCTGTGATTGCAGTTGTGAGTCACCATGCCCAGCACCCATGCGTCTTTCTATTTTATTTTTTTAAATGGAGTTGAGGTCTCACTATATTGCCCAGGCTGATCTCTAACTCCTGGGCTCAAGCGGTTCTCCCACCTTGGCTTTCCAAAGTGCTGGGATTACGGGCATGAGCCATCATGTCTGGCCTATCATGCAGCCTTTTTAAAATGCAGCCATTTTTAAAAGTCATCTCTTAGGTGTCTACTAGTGAGCTTTCCAAACGTCCTCTCTGAAAGCCGCAAGATGACTTCATTTGACTTTGGGAAGTATTCCACTTCACGGATGGGTTTTGATAGCTGGGACCATGGGTCCACCTGATGCTCTTATGGGTGCTGGATGCTTCTCCTCCTGCTCCCTATGGCTAACTTGTGACCAGGAGCTCGGCTGTAAAAGTCCACTTGTAGTTTGAGAATTATCTTTCAAACCAAATGATGGGGAAAAGAAAAGGGAATTCAGAAGCTCCTTCTTCCGTGACACCCTTTTCTCTATCAGACACAATCTCCCGGTGCTAATCTGGGTGTTTCTACTACATTCATCATGCCCTTGTCTTTTCTGTGTTTCTAATGCTTTGACTTCTGGGGTCTTGCTGAGCTGGAAGAGCCTGCCCTTCCCAGCAGAGCTTTCACACGTGAACTGACCAATCCGGAGCCCACTCCCCAGTCACCTCCTACAACTGGCTCTTACCTTCAGGCTACTGCCTCTTGACCTAAGTCCCCCAAATAGCTCAGATCAGCCCCTACACCCCAAGAGCCACTGAAATCATTCAATAGCCAACCCTAAGTCTGCTTACTCTGTTTTACTTATTCCTTCCTGTGGAGGTGACAGGGAAGTCTCTCGCCAGCTTTTCTCCCCTCTTCTTCTGCTTCCCAACTGGCCCTGGTGCTTCCCCATGGCCCTGCGTGGTGTGGTGGGTTTCTTCCATTTGGGAAAAATGAGTAAGAAACCATCTTTTTGATGGCAATTTCCTCCTGGGATTTGTCGACTTCAGCTTACCTGAACAGTAATGGAATCTATATTTCACGACAGAGGGTAGGAATCGGGAGCTTTGGCATCTCGGCCAAGTGAGCAGGTGCCTGTCTTAAAAAGAAAAAAAAAAAAAAATTGCCCAGATCAGGAAGTCTGCTGTCTTGACTGAGACTGCAGCCTCATTATGTGTTCCTCCAAGAACAAAATGGCTCTGGTTTCAAAACTGTTCCTTTGCTTTCACATGCCCTCATAAACACGTGTGCCCACGCATTTCCAAGGAACCATGCATTCCTAATAATTTGACATTCATTCCTTCATTTCGCAAATATTTAGTGAGTGCTTACTTACTATATGCTAGACACTGTTCTGAGTGTTGGAGAGAGAGCAGTGAATGAGACAAGACTATGTCTATGCTCTCCTAGAGATTTCATTTTCAAGGGGTAACGATAGTGAAGAAATAACCAAATAAATATGTACGACTGCTCCACGTGGTGAAAGGTGCAATACAGAAAAACAAATTAGGATGCAGGGATAGAGAGGGAAGCAAGTCACGGGTGTTGGAGACTGTCTGAGGAGCGCCCCCCTGAGGTCGGGAGTTTTGAGGGCTATTGAGGAATGATCATGGAAACGTGAGAAAGAGTGTTGGAGAGAGAGGGGACAGCGTGAGCTGGGACTGTGGCTCCATGTGTTCAGAGCATTGAGGCTCAAAGATACATCACTTCCACGGAGAGTCTCAACACAAACGCTGGCCCTGTCCTGAGGGGTCTCAAGTCACCCTACAGGCCTTCCCCTGGCCCTACAGAGTGAGTTTGTCTGTATGGCTCCTTCCCTGAGGTCAAGGAGCCTGCTGGCTTTTATTTTCCCCTTGTAAATCTTATAAATGCTCCCAGTTAACCATTCCAGTGCACAGCACAGTAAGCAAAAGCCCTGCTAATCTCAATTCCCTATGATAAACACTGAGCTGTTATTCAGAATTTTCCTATGCTTATATTAAATAGAAGAATATATATATATATATATATATATATATATATATATATATATATATATATAAGCATGGCCCTGTGTTCTCTGTATTTCCTCCAGTGCCACATGGTGTCTTGACTGCAATAGATCTGAGTGGACATGGGCTGAACGCAGGTCCCTTGCTTCATCGCCTACTGTAGCCTCTGTAGAGCTTCGCCTTACCTGGTGTATTTAGCAGCCAGAGGTTTGATGATGTGTGTTCCCTCGGGACGCTTTTGGCTTCATTATCCTTGCCTTGTGGCCACCTTTTGGATAATTTGAATTGGACTCCTAGGTCTAAAACAGAGTTTAGAGGCTGCCTTTGAAAATGTGACCTGGCCGGGCGCGGTGGCTCAAGCCTGTAATCCCAGCACTTTGGGAGGCCGAGACGGGCGGATCACGAGGTCAGGAGATCGAGACCATCCTGGCTAACACGGTGAAACCCCGTCTCTACTAAAAAATACAAATAGCCGGGCGAGGTGGCGGGTGCCTGTAGTCCCAGCTACTCGGGAGGCTGAGGCAGGAGAATGGCGTAAACCCGGGAGGCGGAGCTTGCAGTGCAGAGATCCGGGCCACTGCACTCCAGCCTGGGCAACAGAGCGAGACTCCGTCTCAAAAAAAAAAAAAAAAAAAAAAAAAAATGAAAATGTGACCTTTCCAGTCCATGCAGGGATAGTGCTCTTACATTTTTCATATGATAATGCTGTCTATAGATTGTGAGTTGCTTAGAGAAAATGTATGAAATTGTTAATTTTTATAGGACAGTTGTAATTGCTTTCTCTTCAGCTTAGAGAGCTGTGCAAGGAAAATGAATTCGTGAAAGGACAAATTGTTATTCTTGAAGAGACTATAAATGTCCATGAGATGGAGGCAAAAGCTAGCAGAGAAACGATCATGAGGCTGGCTTCAGAAGTCAACAGAGAGCAGAAAAAAGCTGCCTCCTGTACTGAAGAGAAAGACAAGCTGAACCAGGTACGATATGTGAAGTATATGTGTGCATCTGGGACCATGTTGAGGAAGTAGAAATGGAAGAGATGGATGTCAGATAAGCGCCCTAAAACTATTGATCACAATTTTTTTTTTTATTGATCACAATTTTAAGAACCTGCACTCAGCAGAAGGATTGGGGGCGACTTGGGACAAAGTGACTCGAACAGGCTATTGGCTATATGTACATTAAAAAACTTTAATTGTAATTAATTAATTAATTAATTAATTTTTGAGAAGGTGTCTCACTCTGTCATCCATATTGGAATGCAGTGGCGCTATCTTGACTCACTGCAACTTCCGCCTCCCGGGTTCAAGCAATTCTCCTGCCTCAGTCTCCCAAGTAGCTGGGACTACAGGCGCCCACCACCATGCCCAGCAAGTTTTTTGTTTGTTTGTTTGTTTTTTGAGACAGAATCTTGCTCTGTCGACCATGCCAGAGTGTGGTGGTGCGATCTTGGCTCGCCGAAGCTCTGCTTCCTGGGTTCATGCCGTTCTCCCGCCTCAGTTTCCCTAGTAGCTGGGACTACAGGCACCTGCCACCATGCCTGGCTAATTTTGTTTTTTTGTATTTTTAGTAGAGATGGGGGTTTCATCGTGTTAGCCAGGATGGTCTAGATCTCCTGACCTCGTGTTCCGCCAGTCTCGGCCTCCCAAAGTGCTGGAATTACAGGCATGAGCCACCGCGCCTAGCCTGATTTTTGTGTTTTTAATAGAGACAGGGTTTCACCGTGTTAGCCAGGCTAGTCTCGACTCCTGGCCTCAAGCGATCCATTTACTTCGGCCTCCCAAAGTGCTGGAATTACAGGCATGAGCCATTGTGCCTGGCCACACTTTTTTAATAAATGGAAAAAAGGAATAAAAAACACTTAAAAGTAAAGAATTTGTAGAGAAGATGTCTTACTTTAGTTAAATTATAGGATCTTAAAAAGTTTACATTTAATATATTTGAACAAATAGGTAATATATTTACAAGACACAAAATTCTAAATGTACAAGAGTATATGGTGAAACATGTTCCCCATACCCCTCTCCCCAGCCATCCAGTTCTCTTCAGAGGCAACCTCTCTGTTAACAATTTCTTTCTTTTAAAACATTTTTTTTGTAGAGACAGGGTCTGGCTATGTTGCCCAGGCTGGTCCTAAACTCCTGGCCTCAAGTGATCCTCCCACTTGGGCCTTCCAAAGTGCTGGGATTACAGGCTTAAGCCACTGTGCCCTGCCCCAGTGATTTCTTTTTTTTTTTTTTTTTTTTTTTTTTTTTTTGAGACGGAGTCTTGCTCTGTCGCCCAGGCTGGAGTGCAGTGGCCGGATCTCAGCTCACTGCAAGCTCCGCCTCCCGGGTTCACGCCATTCTCCTGCCTCAGCCTCCCGAGTAGCTGGGACTACAGGCGCCCGCCAGGTCGCCCAGCTAGTTTTTTGTATTTTTAGTAGAGACGGGGTTTCACCATGTTAGCCAGGATGGTCTCGATCTCCTGACCTTGTGATCCGCCCGTCTCGGCCTCCCAAAGTGCTGGGATTACAGGCTTGAGCCACCGCGCCCGGCCCCCAGTGATTTCTTATATACTCTTCTGGAAATATATTACACACATATATACATGTTCTTTTAATTTCTTTTTAACACAAATGTTGACACACTCTGCACACTGTATTTTTCTTTTTTTATTTATATTTTAACACAAATGACAATATCCTATACATTATTATCAATGCAGGTATTATGAGTAATCTTTTATCATTCTTCATGTGGGAGGATGTATCAGTAAGACAAAATCCAAGAAGTAGACTCACTGGGCCAAAGGACATGGACCTTGTAATTCTGACAGATATTGCCAAAGGGAAGTGACTGAATTATAAACTTTTATTTACACAATGAATTGGCTGATCTTTTCAAATGATTTGCAACCTATCTGAGCATGGGACTTAATACCATATATATATTTTTAACACTATATAATCCCTTAATTATAATTTTGTGATAAAGAAATTTATCATGGGATTAATAATAATGATCCATTTCCAAAAGTAAAAAAAGAGCTTGTACAATCAGTTAATAAAAGTACTTCGGAAAAAAGTGAATGGCAATGGCCTAGCAGATGGAATTTAAGATCAGCTAAGGACTGGTGCTGATAAAGGGAGCCTCCCTGGGGGTGAAGGGCTAGTGGTGGCCCACAGGCTGAGGAGGGGCCTGTGGAATTGGTGGGTGCAGGAGAAGGAGTTGCCTTTTTGGGAATTTCTTTTGGGCTTTCTCTGTCTAGTGACGGCCACACTGAGGTGAGATGGGAAATTGGAAAGCACAGTCATGACAATAATTTCTATTTTCAATTAATTTCTTGCATCAAAAAGCCCTTTGCACCACTGGCTTTATTCTCCTGACACATTAACTCTGTGGAAAGTGCAACGTTTATTATTGTCAATGCCCTCATCATCAGCTTGGACTGCCATAACACAGTGCCATAGACTGGGTGGCTTAAACAACATAAATGTATTTCTCCAATTCTGGAGGCTGGGAAATCCAAGATCAGGGTGCCAGCATGGTCAGGTTCTGGTGAGGGCCCTCATCCTGCATGTAGATGGCTGCCTTCTCTCTATGTCCTCACGTGTCACAGAGCGAGCAAGTAAGCTAAGTGCTATGATGTCTCTCCTTCTAAGGGCACTAATCCCATGGTGAGGTTCCCACCCTCAAAACTTCATCTGAACCTAATCACCTGCCAAAAGCCCCACCCACAAATACCATCACATTGGGGGTTAGGACTTCAAAATACTAATTTTGGGGAAGACACAAATCAGTCCATAGTATTAGCTTGGTGCAAAAGTAATTGTGGTTTTTGCAATGACTTTTAATGGCATCAACCTAATAACTTTCCATTATTTTTCACCAACATTTTCTTTTAAAAAATTTCGAATATATAGAAAGGGTTAAGGAATATGACAATGATCACCCACCCACCATCCACCCAGATGCAACAATGGTTAGCATTTTGTTTTATTTGCTTTATTATTTTACATAATACATATTATTATGTTATTTACAATAACATAAATATATATGTTATTGTTTATTTATTGTTACATAAACATAGATATATTTGCAGAATCACTTGAAAATAAGTTGCAGACATCATATGTATTGCCTCTAACTATGTCAGCATATTTATCCTAAGAATAAGGACATTGCCCTATGTAACCACAATACCACTGCTGAATCTGAAAGTTAACTGTAATGCTGGATACCATCTGTGGTGGTTTTCAAGCATGCACATTTTTTTTATGTGTTTCCTCTTGAGCATGGTCTGGACTTACTGATTCCCTTCTAGAGAATAGAATATGTCAGAAATGATGGATATCACTTTTGATATTAGGTTATAAAAAGGCTGTGGCTTCTGTCTTAAATACACTCTGTTGATCTCTCTGGAATCACTTGCTCTTGAGGGAAGCCAGCTACCATGTGGTGAAGACACTCAGCCACCTCTCGGGAGGCCCACGTGGCAGGGACCTGAGGCCTGTCAGCTACCCTGTGAGTGAGCCCAGCAGGGAATCCTCCTCTGGGCAATCCTGGGGAGGACTGCAGCCCTACTCAATAGCTTGGCCCTAACCTCAGGAGAGCCCCTGAGCCAGAACTACCAGCAGCAAAGTCATGCCGAGATTCCTGACCCATAGAAACTGTGAGATAATCAGTGTTTGTTGTTTTAAGCCACCAAGTTTGGCTTAGCTAATAATCATCTAGTATCACTCCACATTCAAATTTCACCACTTGCTACAAGAGTCTTTTACAGCAGTTTTCTTCCCCAAATTGGGACCCCACCTAGGTTAATTCACTGCATTTGTTGATTAGTTTCAGTTTTTGTTGTTGTTGTTCTTATTGTTTTCAAACAGCATTGACATTTTGGAGAGTTCAGAGCAGTGGCCTGATCGTTTCTTCACTGTGTGGTTTAACTTGTTTCCTGTAAATTTAAAAGTTGGATCTAGAGGCTGGATTGGATTCAGGTTAAGGCTTTTGGCAAGAATATTACATATTATTTTTCATGTTGCATTCTATTAGAAGGCAAATAATGTTAGAGTGTTCCACTGCTGGTGAAACTAAGTTTTACTACCAATCTCTTTGGTGTAAGTGTACATTTTTTCTCTTCTGCAGTTAAGTTTCTGTGTGGTGATAATCATCAGGTTATTCCTGTTCCCTATGACTTTACCTAGTGATGTTAGCATTCACCGCTTCTTGTCTGGATTAACTGTTACATCATGGGTGGCAAAGTGGTGATATTCTAATTTCATCATTCCTCCCATCTATTAGGCAGTATTCTTCTCTAAAGAAAAGCTTTCTTTATTTTCTTTCCTTTTGTTTTCAATTCTATGGACACATGGATTTTTATTTATTTACTGTGTTATAATCAATTATTCTCTTTCAGTGCTCCAAATTCTCCAAATTTGTCCAGCAGAAGCTCCTTCAGGATGTCCCCTGTGACTTTGTAGCATGAGTCCTTCAGTCTCTCAAGTCTTCCTTGATCTGTGGCTGAAGAAGTCATCACAGGCTCTCTTGCAATATTCAGGCCACTGAACTAAAACCAGCCAATTCTTTCTTTTTTTGAGACAGGGTCTCGTTCTGTCTCTCAGGCTGGAGTCCAGTGGCGCAACCTCAGCTCTCTGCAACCTCCGCCTCCCTGGTTCAAGTGATTCTCCTGCCTCAGCCTCCCCAGTAGCTGGGATTACAGGCACGTCCACTACGCTCGGCTAATTTTTTGTATTTTTAGTAGAGAGAGGTTTCACCATGTTGGCCAGGCTGGTCTCGAACTTCTGACTTCAAGTGATCCATCCACCTTGGCCTCCCAAAGTGCTGGGATTATAGGTATGAGCCACTGCACCCGGCCTACCAGCCAATTCTTTAAAGAGCTTTGGTTCCTAATACTGGGAAATGGTGCTTAGAAAGCAAAATCAATGATTTGGAAATGTTCGTTTATTGAATACTTACCATTAGCACAGTCATTGTGCTAAGTGATCAAAGAGGTTATTCACTTTGCTCAACTTCACACAGCTATTAAATGGCAAAGCTAGGATTTGAACCCAGATCATTACATTATTGTACCTTCAGCAATAATCTTCTTTCCATATATATTCACAGCTACATCCTACGTACAAGTCTGATGCCAGAAACTATTTATTAGTCAGTGGAGCAATGACAATAAATAGCCACACAAATGTCCTCAGTGAGTAACTTTTAGTTTAATTATAGCTAGTAGTTATCAAATTATCAAGATTTGAATATTGGGGGAGAGGACGGGTTAAAAAAGACTTGACTATTAGGAAGAATTTAATATATATTTATAAAAATGCATCTCTAGAGATCAGTAGTAGGAAATGAATAAAAAAATGTGTCATAATAGCACATTCAAAAACCAGAACTTATTCCTCTTTTTATATAAGTGTCTTCACTTGTAAATGACTGATGCAATGTTGTTCAGACTTTGGAAACACATTCACTTTGGGATGAAGTTCCTGCCAAAATCGTAAAAATTGAAAAAAAAGTTATATGGGCAATAAAAAAAACTTGAGGTCTTTAATAAAGTACTTTATTCATAGGATTGTGACTCCCAGAGATTTACTACTCAAAAATACCATCAAGTGGTTTTACTGACACATTAACAGCCTCAGGAAGAGTCTTCATAATGCTTTCTAAAGCTCTGTTTTTGAGGTAGGAAACTTACTTTATTAGTGAAGTACAGAAGCACTGCAGAAGTAGAAGTAGCCACAGGGCTAGGGTGTGGTTTCTACAGAACTCAGCTTTTCTGATTTGCTTGAAGACTCTACTTCAGTTCCTTCAAGAAAATTTCACAAATAAAAATCCAAGTGATTTGTCATATATATGGTAAATATATTACTTGAAAAGATTTTGGTAGTTCATATTGAAGTATGTCTTAAAAACTACCAAAGGTTGGTACTTTTTCCATTGGTTTTCTTGAAATAACCTACTGTTGGGGAAAGTAGTCATTTTGCCTGGGCAAGCCACACACCCATTTCCTATGAATTATAGAAGTTAAAATCAGTGAGATCAGAAACTAAACTTCCATGTTGCATTTAATTCTACTAGCAAGAAGTAAAGCTAGGAAATAAAGTGGTATTAGAGTCAGGCAGGCCTGGGTTTGCAATGATGTCAGTTCTGTCTTTTTTGTTAGCTTACAGTGGAATATGTAAGAGAGACACTGCACAGGCCGGGTGCAGTGGCTTATGCTTATAATCCCAGCACTTTGGGAGGCCAAGGTGAGCGGACAACTTGAGGTCAGGCATTTGAGACCAGCCTGACCAACATGGCGAAACCCGATCTTTACTAAAAATACAAAAATTAGCCAAGCATGTGGTGGGCGCCTGTAATCCCAGCTACTCGGGAGGCTGAGGCAGAAGAATTGCTTGAACCTGGGAGGCAGAGGTTGCAGTGAGCTGAGATGGCACCACTGCACTGGGCGACAAAGCTAGACTCCATCTCAGACAGAGAGAGAGAGAGAGAGAGACAGAGAGAGAGAGAGAGAGAGAGAGAGAGAGAGAGAGAGAGAGAGAGAGAGAGAGAGAGAGAGACTGCACAGAGTGGTTAAGAAGCTAGACTCTTTAATTAGGCTGCTTGGGTTTTCATCCTGGCTCCAGAATCATTTGGCTGTGTGATTGCACCATGTAGCTTGATCTCTTTGGACCTGTTTTTTTTTTTTTTGTGAGACAGAGTCTTGCTCTATTGCCCAGGCTAGAGTGCAGTGTCGTGACCTCAGCTCACTGCAACCTCTGTCTCCTGTGTTCAAACGATTCTCCTGCCTCAGCCTCCCGAGTAGCTGGGACTACAGGCACATACCACCACACCCAGCTAATTTTTGTATTTTTAGTAGAGACAGGGTTTCACTGTGTTGACCAGGCTGGTCTCGAACTCCTGACCTCGTGATCTGCCTACCTCAGCCTCCCAAAGTGCTGGGATTACAGGTGTGAGCCACCATGCCCAGCCTGGACCTCATTTTTTAAAATCTATAAAATGGGAAAATAAGGCTGTCTTACTATTACGTTAGAATTAAATGATAAAATATACATAAAATACTTAGGATGTGTCTGGCACGCAGTTGGTGTTCAGTGTTTTAATTTCCCTTTCCTAGTTATTTACTACCTAGGGATAAAATAGACATGAGATTAATTTAAAGTATAGTCATATGGAAATAGTTCCTGGAAGTAAGAAATGACTAGATGAGATAGATTACTAAAGAAATTACAGACCTCTTTACAATTCTAGAATCATAGTTGGAAGTGACCTTCGGGCCATTTAGAATCTAGATCGTCTAACTCTATGTGAAATAAGAATCATGTTTTAAAACAATTTCCCTGACTAGCTAATGTCCAGCCTTTCCTTTAACTCTTCTAGAAACAGGGAACTCACTACTGTATAAGGAGGTCCGTCTCATCTTTGTGAAGTTCTAATTGTTTGACAGTTCCATATTGTAGCAAGTCAGGATTAGAGTCTCTGTAATTCAGTTCCTCATCCTGGTACTAACTCGTGAAACTTCGCTGAATAAATGAAAATCCGTTTTCTTATGGCCACACTTCGAGTGGTTAAGGACATTTATTATGGATTTCTAAGTCTCTTCTTCTGGCTAAACAGCCTTAAATCTTTCCAACTCTTCTTATTTGAACCCTCCTTCTTATTGTCTGTGAGGTTGGGGGAGTTCTAGTTTCTGGGTGAGGAATTAAAATGAAAATAATAAACACCGAATAATATCTGCTCATATTATAAAAAATTAAAGCTGGGCTGGGGATGGTGTCATATACCTGTAATCTCAACACTTTGGGAGGCTGAGGCTGGAGGATCACTTGAGGCCAGGAGTTCAAGACCACCCTGGGCAACATAGTGAGATCCCTATCTCTATAATAAAATGAGAAGCTGTTTATAAGACTCCTACAAAATGACTTGTTTTAACTGTTTCTCTTTTTTAGTTCTTTTGAAAATTACCATTAAGACTTTAAAGTAGCCAGCCATAGTGGCTCATGCCTGTAATCCCAGCATTTTGGGAGGCTGAGACAGGCAGATCACTTGAGGCCAGAAGTTCAAGACCAGCCTGGTCAACATGGTGAAACCCTGTCTCTACCAAAAGCGCAAAAATTAGCTGGGCATGGTAGTGCACGCCTGTAATCCCAGCTATTGGGAGGCTGAGGCACAAGAGTCACTTGAACCTGGGAGGTGGAGGTTGCAGTGAGCCGAGATTGAGCCATTGCACTCCAATCTGGGCGACAGAGCAAGACCCTGTCTCAAAACAAGAAAAAAACAAACAAAACTAAAACTTTAAAGTAATACAATTTTATTCCTGATTCATCAATTTGAGGCAGTATTTGACAAAGACTTTCTGCTATGAAATATGAAGATTTCATGCCTCCTAATTTTTTATTATTGCTACATGATACTTGAATGTATTTAATGGGTACATGTACTATTTTGTTACACGCATAGAATGTGTGAGTATCAAGTCAAGGTATTTAAGGTCTTCATCACCTTAAGTATTTATAATTTCTATGTGTTGGAAACATTTCAAGTCCTCTCTTCTAGCTATTTCAAAATATGTAATACATTGTTAACGATAGTCACCCTACTCTGCTGATGAACGTTAAAGCTTATTTCTTCTATCTAACTGTATGCTCATATCCATTAACCAACCTCTCTTCATCCCTCCTCTTACCCACTCACCCTTCCCAGCCTCTGGAATCTATTTTTCTAGTCTCTAATTCTATGAGTCAACTCTTTTAGTTCCTGCATATGAGTGAGAACATGTGATATTTGTCTTTCTGGGCCTGGCTTATTTCACTCAACATAATGACCTCTCATTCCATCCATGTTCCTGCAAATGGCATGATTTCATTTTTTAATGGCTTAGTAGTAGTCCATTGTGTATGTATACCAAATTAAAAAAATCTATTCAGGCTGGGTGTGATGGCTCACACCTGTAATCCCAGCACTTTGGGAGGCCGAGGAGGGCAGATCATGAGGTCAGGAGATCGAGACCATCCTGGCTAACATGGTGAAACGCTGTCTCTACTAAAAAATACAAAAAATTAGCTGGGTGTGGTGGCGGGCGCCTGTAGTCCCAGCTACTCAGGAGGCTGAGACAGGAGAATGGTGTGAACCCAGGAGGCAGAGCTTGCAGTAAGCTGGGATCGCACCACTGCACTCCAGCTTGGGTGACAGAGCAAGATTCCGTCTCAAAAAAAAAAAAAAAAAAAAAAAAAATCCATTCATCCATTGGTGGACACTTGGGTTGATTCCATGTATTGTGATTGTGACTAGTGCTGCAGTAAACATGAGTGTGCAGGAATCTCTTTGTTATGCTCATGTCCTTTCCTTTGAATAAATACTCAGTAGTGGGATTGCTGGATGTGTGTTATTTACATTTTTAGTTTTTTTGAGAAATCTCCATACTGTGTTCCATAGTGGCCATACTAATTTACATTCCCACCAACAGTGTTACAAAAGTTACCTCTTCTCTGTATCCTTGACAGCATCTGTTATTTTCGTTTATTTGTTTTTGTCTTTTTAATAATAGTCATTCTGTGGCGTCCAGTGAGGATGATCAGAATGGTCCTGGGGGTAATGCTGGCTCGCAGTTTTCTCACGTGCTGACTGAAGGGTTTTTTGCCGTGGCTCAACAGCTTTCGAGGCACATCTTCAGTAGGATAATATCTAGGCATTTTGCGAAGTTTAACCATCCGGGTACCGCCGTTCTTGTCACCACCAACTGGTTTTGTAAGAGTTGCAAGAACCTTCTCCTTCTTTTTCTTTTCAACCTTGGATTTAGCGGCTGAGTACTTCCTCTTGTACATGGCCTTTCTGGAATACATGGCAGATCGGGAATACCTGCCAATTCCTCTGACAAGGACAGGGTTGCGGCTGCAATGGGGCTTCCCCTTCTTGGGCTTCTTAGCCTTGAGGTTACCCTTTTTCACCTTGCCACCAGCATCAGCCTTCTTGGCTTCGGGTTTCTTCTCTTTAGTATCCGGCTTCTCAACTTTTTCACCCGCCATCTTGCAAGATGGGAAAGAGAGGGTGGTTTTCTTGAAGCAGCTGGCTAGTGGCTTGTTACTTGTGACTGGACCTCTGGTCCTCAATCGAGTTCCTCTACGACGAACACACCAGAAATTTGTCATTGCCACCTCAACCAAAATCGATATCAGCAATGTCAAAATCCCAAAACATCTTACTGATGCTTACTTCAAGAAGAAGAAGTTGCAGAAGCCCAGACACCAGGAAGGTGAGATCTTCGACACAGAGAAAGAGAAATACGAGATTACAGAGCAGCGCAAGATTGATCAGAAAGCTGTGGACTCACAAATTCTACCAAAAATCAAAGCTGTTCCTCAGCTCCAGGGCTACCTGCGGTCTGTTTTTGCCCTGACGAATGGAATTTATCCTCACAAATTGGTGTTCTAAATGTCTTAAGAACCTCATTAAATAGCTAACTACAAAAAATAATAATAATAATAATAATAATAGTCATTCTAACTGGGGTTAGATGATATCTCATTGTGGTTTTGATTTGCATTTCCCTGATGATTAGTGATGTTGAGCATTTTAAAAACACACCTTTTGGGCCAAATCCCAGCACTTTGGGAGGCCAAGGTGGGTAGATCACCTGAGGTCAGGAGTTTGAGACCAGCCTGGCCAACATGGCCAAACTCCATCTCTGCTAAAATTACAAAAAATCAACTGGGTGTGGTGATGTACACTTGTAATCCCAGCTACTTGGGAGGCTGAGGCAGGAGAATCGCTTGAGCTTGGGAGGTGGAGGTTGCACTGAGCTGAGATTGCACCACTGCACTCCAGCCTGGTGACAGAGTGAGACTCCATCTTAAATAAATAAATAAATAAATAAATAAATAAATAAATAAACAAACCTTTGGCCATTTGTATGTCTTTCGTGAAATGTCTATTCATGTCCTTGCCCACTCTTTATTGAGATTAGTATTTTTTTTTTTTACTGTTGGGTTGCTTGAGTTCCTGTGTATTCTGGATATTAGTCTCTTGTTGGATAAATAGCTTGCAAATATTTTCTCCCATTCAGCAGGCTATTTCTTCACTCTGTTGATTGCTCCTTGTGCTGTGTAGATGCTTTTTAGTTTAATATAGTCTCTTTTGCCTACTTTTGTTTTTGTTGCCTGTGCTTTTGAGATCTTAGCCATAAAATATTTGCCTAGCCAATGTCTTGAAATGTTTCCCCTGTATTTTATTCTAGTAGTTTTGTAGTTTTAGGTCTTATGTTTAAGTCACTAATCCATCTTGAGTTGATTTTTGTGTATGATGAGAAAAATAGTGACCTAGTTTCATTCTTCTGCATATGGATGTCTAGTTTTCCCAACACCATTTATTGAAGAGGCTCTCTTTTACCCTGGTGGATATGCTTGGCACATTGTTGAAAATCAGTTGGCTGTAATTATGTGGATTTGTTTTTTCGTTCTTTATTCTGTTCCATTTAGTCTATTTGTCTATTTCATACCAATACCCTGCTGTTTTGTTTATTATAGCCTTGAAATATATTTTGAAGTCAGTTAGTGTGATGCCTTCCACTTTGTTCTTTTTGTTCAAGATTGCTTTGGCTACTTAAGGTCTTTTATGGATCAATAGAAATTTTATGACTTTTTTCTATTTCTGTGAAAAATAATATTAATGTTTTGATAGGGATTACAGTTAATCTATAGATTGCTTTGGGTAATATGGTCATATAACAACATTAATTTATCTTTTCTTTCTTTCTTTTTTTTTTGAGACAGAATCTTGCTCTGACTCCCAGTGCAATGGTGTGATCTCGGCTCACTGCAACTTCCACCTCCCAGGTTAAAGCGATTCTCGTGCCCAGCTTCCTGAGTAGCTGGGACTACAGGCGTATGCCACCATGCAAGGCTAATTTTTGTATTTTTAGTAGAGACAGGGTTTTGCCATGTTGGCCAGGCTGGTCTTGAACTCCTGGCCTCAAGTGATCCACCTGCACTGACCTCCCAAAGTGCTGGGATTATAGGCATAAGCCACTATGCCCAGCCAACAACATTAATTATTCTGATCCATGAGCATGAGATGTCTTTTCATTTGTTTGTGTCCTCTTTAATTTCTTTCATCAGCGTTTTGTAGTTTTCCTTGTAGAAGTCTTTCACTTCTTTGGTTAAATTTATAAATTATTTTATGTTTTTGTAGCTATTGTAAATGGGATTACCTTCTTGATTTCTTTTTCAGGTAGTTCATTGTTAGTGTATAGAAACGCTACTGATTTTTGGATGTTTATTTTGTATTCTGCTACTTTACTGAATTTACTTATAAGTTTTAAGAGGTTTTTTTGGAGTCTTTTGGTTTTCCTAAATATAAGATCATGTTGTCTGCAAAGAGGGACAATGTAACTTTCTCTTTTCCAATTTGGATGTCATTTATTTCTTTCTCTTGTCTGATTTCTCTGGCTAGGATTTTCAGACACATAGAGATGTTCATAGTCATCTCTGAGGATCTTTTGTGTTTCTGTGGTATCAGTTGTAATGTCACCTTTGTCATTTCTGATTGTGCTTCTCTGGTTCTTTTTTTCTTGGTTAACTTGAGTAGTGGTCTGTCAATTTGGTTTATCCTTTCAAAAAAGAAACTTTTCATTTTGTCCATCCTTTTATATTTTTTTTGGTTCTGAATTTTATTTAGTTCTGTTCTGATCTTAGTTATTTCTTCTATTAGCTTTGAGTTGAATTTGTTCTTGTTTTTGTAATTCCATTAGGTGTGATGTTAGGTTGTTAATTTGAGATCTTTCTGTGTTTTTGAGGTATGCATTTAGCACTATAAACTTTCCTCTTAACACTGCTTTTGCTGTATCCCAGAGGTTTTGATATGTTGTATCTTTATTTTAATTTGATTCAACGAATTTTTAATTCGTGCTTTAATCTCCTTGTTTACTCAAAAGTCATTATGAAGCAGGTTGTTTAGTTTCCATGTGCTTGTGTGGTTTTGGGAGGTTTTCGTGGTGTTGATTTCTAATTTTATTCCACTGTGGTCAGAGAAGATACTTGATATGATTTAGTTTATTTTTAAATGCACTGAGACTTGCTTTATGACTGAGGTATGTGTTCAATATTAGAGAATGTTCTGTTTGCAGATGAGAAAAATATACATTCTGTGGTTGTGTGGTGCAGTATTCTGTAGATGTCTGTGAGGTCCATTTTGTTGAAAGTCCAGTTCAAGTCCAGAGCTTCTTTGTTAGTTTTCTGACTTAATGATCTGCCTATTGCTGTCAATGTGGTGTTGAAGTTTCCATGATTATTGTATGGCTATCTCTTTTCTTAGATCTATTAATCGTAGTATTTTGTAAATATGGGTGCTCTGATACTGTGTGTATATATATTTAGGATAGTTAAATCTTGTTGAATTGAGCCCTTTATCATCATGTAGTTCTTTTCTTTTTCTTCTTACTGTTGTAGGTTTGAATTTTGTTTTATCTGATACAAGAGTAACAACTTTTGCTCTTTTCTGTTTTCCATTTGTGTGATGGATATTTCTCCATCCCTTTACTTTAAGCCTGTGTCTGTTATTACATGCAAGACAGGTCTCTAGAGGAAAGAGAATGTAGGGTCTTGTTTTTTAATCCAATTTACCACTCTACATCTTTTAAGTGGAGCATTTAGGCCATTTATGCTCAAAATTATTGTTGATATGTGAGTTTTTGTTTCTGTCACAGTGTTGTTAACTAGTTGCTTTGTAGTCCTTTATTAAAGTAAAAAATATTTTAATTTTTATTTATTAAAATTAAAAAAAATTTCTGTGGGTGCATAGTGGGAGTGTGCATTTATGGTGTACATGAGATATTTTGATACAGCCATGCAATGTGTAATAATCATATCATGAAGAATAGGGATATCCATCCCCTCAAGCATTTTTTCTTTTTGTTACAAACAATCCAATTATACTCTTTTAGTTATTTTAAAATGTACAGTTAAATTATTATTGACTATAGTGCTTTGTAGTCTTTTTTAAATTTTATAATTAGATTCAGGGGGTACATATGCAGGTTTGTTTCATGGGTATATTGTGACCCTGGGGTTGGGGTACGAGTGACTCCATCATCCAGGTACTCAGCAAAGACCCAACAGGCAGTTTTTCAGCCCTTGTCACTCTCCCTCTCTCCCTTCCCCATGAGGGAACTTTCTTTTTTTTTCTTTTTTACTTTTCTTTATTATACTTTAAGTTCTAGGGTACATGTGCACAAGGTGCAGGTTTGTTACATATATATACATGTGCCATGTTGGTGTGCTGCACCCATTAACTCATCATTTACATTAGGTATATTTCCTAATGCTATCCCTCCCTCCTCCCCCCTCCGCACAATAGGACCCGGTGTGTGATGCTCCCCTTCCTATGTCCAAGTGATCTCATTGTTCAGTTCCCACCTATGAGTGAGAACAGGTGGTATTTGGTTTTCTATTCTTGCGATAGTATGCTGAGAATGATGGTTTCCAGCTGCATCTATGTCCCTACAAAGGACACGAACTCATCCTTTTTTATGGCTGCATAGTATTCCATGGTGTATATGTGCCACATTTTCTTAATCCAGTCTGTCACTGATGGACATTTGGGTTGATTCCAAGTCTTTGCTATTGTGAATAGTACCGCAGTAAACATATGTGTGCATGTGTCTTTAGAGGCAGCATGACTTGTAATCCTTTGGGTATATACCCAGTAACGGGATGGCTGGGTCAAATGGTATTTCTAGTTCTAGATCCTTGAGGAATCACCACACTGTTTTCCACAATGGTTGAACTACTTTACAGTCCCACCAACAGTGTAAAAGTGTTCCTATTTCTCCACATCCTCTCCAGCACCTGTTGCTTCCTGACTTTTTAATGATTGCCATTCTAACTGGTGTGAGAGGGTATCTCATTGTGGTTTTGATTTGCATTTCTCTGATGGTGAGTGATGATGCGCATTTTTTTATGTATCTGTTGGCTGTATGAATGTCTTCTTTTGAGAAGTGTCTGTTCATATCCTTTGCCCACTTTTTGATGGGGTTGTTTGTTTTTTTCTTGTAAATTTGATTGAGTTCTTTATAGGTTCTGGATATTAGCCCTTTGTTAGATGAGTAGATTGCAAAAATTTTCTCCCATTCTGTAGGTTGCCTGTTCACTCTGATGGTAGTTTCTTTTGCTGTGCAGAAGCTCTTTAGTTTAATTAGAACCCATTTGTCAATTTTGGCTTTTGTTGCCATTGCGTTTGGTGTTTTAGACATGAAGTCCTTACCCATGCCTATGTCCTGAATGGTATTACCTAGGTTTTCTTCTAGGGTTTTTATGGTTTATGGTTTTTATAGTTTTAATTTTCATATAAGGAGTAAGGAAAGGATTCCAGTTTCAGCTTTCTACTTATGGCTAGCCAATTTTCCCAGCACCATTTATTAAATAGGGAATCCTTTCCCTATTTCTTGTTTTTGTCAGGTTTGTCAAAGATCAGATGGCTGTAGATGTGTGGTATTATTTCTGAGGGCTCTGTTTTGTTCCATTGGTCTATAGCTCTGTTTTGCTACCAGTACCATGCTGTTTTGGTTACTGTAGCCTTGTAGTATAGTTTGAAGTCAGGTAGCATGATGCCTCCAGCTTTGTTCTTTTGGCTTAGGATTGTCTCAGCAATGCTGGGTCTTTTTTGGTTCCATATGAACTTTAAAGCAGTTTTTTTCAATTCTGTGAAGAAAGTCATTGGTAGCTTAATGGGGATGGCATTGAATCTATAAATTACCTTGGGCAGTATGGCCATTTTCACAATATTGATTCTTTCTATCCACGAGCATGGTATGTTCTTCCACTTGTTTGTGTCCTCTTTTATTTCACTGAGCAGTGGTTTGTAGTTCTCCTTGAAGAGGTCCTTTACATCCCTTGTAAGTTGGATTCCTAGGTATTTTATTCTTTTTGAAGATATTGTGAATGGGAGTTCATTCATGATTTGGCTCTCTGTTTGTCTGTTACTGGTGTATAAGAATGCTTGTGATTTTTGCACATTGATTTTGTATCCTGAGACTTTCCTGAAGTTGCTTATCAGTTTAAGGAGATTTTGGGCTGAGACAATGGGATTTTCTAAATATACAATCATGTCATCTGCAAAGAGGGACAATCTGACTTCTTCTTTTCCTTACTGAATACCCTTTATTTCTTTCTCTTGCCTGATTGGCCTAGCCAGAACTTCCAACACTATGTTGAATAGGAGTGATGAGAGAGGGCATCCCTGTCTTGTGCCAGTTTTCATAGGGAATGCTTCCAGTTTTTGCCCATTCAGTATGATATTGGCTGTGGGTTTGTCATAAATAGCTCTTATTATTTTGAGATACATTCCATCAATACCAAATTTATTGAGAGTTTTTAGCATGAAGGGCTGCTGAACTTTGTCGAAGGCCTTTTCTGCATCTATTGAGATAATCATGTGGTTTTTGTCTTTGGTTCTGTTTATATGCTGAATTACATTTATTGATTTGCGTATGTTGAACCAGCCTTGCATCCCAGGGATGAAGCCCACTTGATCATGGTGAATGAGCTTTTTGATGTGCTGCTGGATTCGGTTTGCCAGTATTTTATTGAGGATTTTTGCATCAATGTTCATCAGGGATATTGGTCTAAAATTATTATTTTTTGTTGTGTCTCTGTCAGGCTTTGGTATTAGGATGATGTTGGCCTCGTAAAATGAGTTAGGGAGGATTCCCTCTTTTTCTACTAATTGGAATAGTTTTAGAAGGAATGGTACCAACTCCTCCTTGTACCTCTGGTAGAATTCGGCTGTGAATCTGTCTGGTCCTGGACTTTTTTTGGTTGGTAGGCTATTAATTATTGCCTCAATTTCAGAGCCTGCTACTGGTCTATTCAGGAATTCAACTTCTTCCTGGTTTAGTCTTGAGAGAGTGTAAGTGTCCAGGAAATTATCCATTTCTTCTAGGTTTTCTAGTTTATTTGTGTAGAGGTGTATATAGTATTCTCTGATGGTAGTTTGTATTTTTGTGGGGTCTGTGGTGATATCCCCTTTATCATTTTTTATTGCGTCTATTTGATTCCTCTCTCTTTTCTTCTTTATTAGTCTTGCTAGCGGTCTATTAATTTTGTTGATCTTTTCAAAAAACCAGCTCCTGGATTCATTGATTTTTTGGAGGGTTTTTTGTGTCTCTATCTCCTTCAGTTCTGCTCTGATCTTAGTTATTTCTTGCCTTCTGCTAGCTTTTGAATGTGTTTGCTCTTGCTTCTCTAGTTCTTTTAATTGTGATGTTAGGGTGTCAATTTTAGATCTTCCAGCTTTCTCTTGTGGGCATTTAGTGCTATAAATTTCCCCCTACACACTGCTTTAAATGTGTCCCAGAGATTCTGGTATGTTGTATCTTTGTTCTCATTGGTTTCAAAGAACATCTTTATTTCTGCCTTCATTTCATTATGTACCCAGTAGTCATTCAGGAGTAGGTTGTTCAGTTTCCATGTAGTTTAGTGGTTTTGACTGAGTTTCTTAGTCCTGAGTTCTAGTTTAATTACACTGTGGTCTGAGAGACAGTTTGTTATAATTTCTGTTTTTTACATTTGCTGAGGAGTGCTTTACTTCCAATTATGTGGTCAATTTTGGAATAAGTGTGATGTGGTGCTGAGAAGAATGTATATTCTGTTGATTTGGGGTGGAGAGTTCTGTAGATGTCCATTAGGTCTGCTTGGTGCAGAGATGAGTTCAATTCCTGAACATCCTTGTTAACTTTCTGTCTCGTTGATCTGTCTAATGTTGACAGCAGGGTGTTAAAGTCTCCCATTATTATTGTATGGGAGTCTAAGTCTCTTTGTAAGTCTCTAAGGACTTGCTTTATGAATCTGGGTGCTCCTGTATTGGGTGCATATATATTTAGGATATTTAGCTCTTCCTGATGAATTGATCCCTTTACCATTATGTAATGGCCTTCTTTGTCTCTTTTGATCTTTGATGGTTTGAAGTCTGCTTTATCAGAGACTAGGATTGCAACCCCTGCTTTTTTTCGTTTTCCATTTGCTTGGTAGATCTTCCTCCATCCCTTTATTTTGAGCCTATGTGTGTCTCTACATGTGAGATGCAGAGGGTCTCCTGAATACAGCAAACTGATGGGTCTTGACTCTTTATCCAATTTGCCAGTCTGTGTCTTTTAATTGGACCATTTAGTCCATTTACATTTAAGGCTAATATTGTTATTTGTGAACTTGATCCTGTCATTATGATATTAGCTGGTTATTTTGCTCGCTGGTTGATGCAGTTTCTTCCTAGCATCGATGGACTTTACGTTTTGACATGTTTTTGCAATGGCTGGTACCTGTTGTTCCTTTCCATGTTTAGTGCTTCCTTCAGGATCTCTTGTAGGGCAGGCTTGGTGGTGACAAAATGTCTAAGCATTTGCTTGTCTGTAAAGGATTTTATTTCTCCTTCACTTATAAATCTTAGTTTGGCTGGATATGAAATTCTGGGTTGAAAATTCTTTTAAGAATGTTGAGGCCGGGCGCGGTGGCTCAAGCCTGTAATCCCAGCATTTTGGGAGGCCGAAATGGGCGGATCATGAGGTCAGGAGATCGAGACCATCCTGGCTAACATGGTGAAACCCCGTTTCTACTAAAAAATACAAAAAACTAGCCGGGCGAGGTGGCGGGCACCTGTAGTCCCAGCTACTCGGGAGGCTGAGGCAGGAGAATGGCGTAAACCTGGGAGGCGGAGCTTGCAGTGAGCTGAGATCCGGCCACTGCACTCCAGCCTGGGTGACAGAGCGAGACTCCGTCTCAAAAAAAAAAAAAAAAAAAAAAGAATGTTGAATATTGGCCCTCACTCTCTTCTGGCTTGGAGAGTTTCTGCTGAGAGATCTATTGTTAGTCTGATGGGCTTCCCTTTGTGTGTAACCTGACCTTTCTCTCTGGTTGCCCTTAACATTTTTTCCTTCATTTCAACTTTGGTGAATCTGACAATTGTGTGTCTTGGAGTTGCTCTTCTCGAGGAGTATCTTTGTGGTGTTCTCTGTATTTCCTGAATTTGAATCTTGGCCTGCCTTGTAGTCTTAATTGTATAATTGCTTCATAGAGTTTGTAAACTTTGTACTTATGTGTGCTTGTGTGGTCTCAAGTATTATTCTTTCATTTCCATGTTTAGAACTCCTTTGAGCATTTCTTGTAGGTCTGGTCTGGTGGTGATAAATTCTCTTAGTGTTTGCTTGTCTGGGAACGACTGTATTTCTCCATTCATGAAGCTTAGTTTTGTATTAAATTCTTGGCTGGCAATTTTTTTCTTGTAAGGAGGCTGAAAATAGGACCTCAATCTCTTCTGGCTTGTGAAGTTTCTACTGAGAAGTCTACCATTAATTTAATGGGTTTTCCTCTATAGGTAACTTTGCCCTTTTTCCTAGGGGCCTTTAAGATTTTTTCTTTCTAACTGACCTTGGATAGTCAGATGACTGTGTATGCCTTGGGAATGGTCTTCTTGTATACTAGCTCATAGGAGTTCTCTAAATTTCTTGAATCTGGATGTCAATCTCTCTAGCAAGATTAGGGAAAAATTTCTGAATTATTCCCTCAAACCAGTTTTCCAAGTTGTATACTACTTTTTCATCTTCTCTTTCAGGAATGCCAATAAGTTGAAGATCTGTGAAGATTTGGTCAAAGCCATATTTCTCAAAAACTCTGTTCGTTTTTAAAATTATTTTAAAAATTTTGTTTTTGTGTGGCTGGGTTAATCAGAAAGACTGGTTGTCAAGATCTAAAATTCTTTCTTCTGTTTAGTGTAGACTATTGTTAAAGCTCTAACATTATTTTGAAATTACTTTAGTGATTTTTTTCAATTTGAGCAGTTCTATTTGTTTTTTTTTCTTAATATGGGATCTAATCTTTCATATCCTGAATAATTTTTCTGTTTTTTTTGTTTGATAATGGATTTCAAATGTCTCTTAGATGTTACTGACTTTCCTTGCAATCCATATTTTGAATTCTTTATCTGTCATTTCAGATATTTTGCTCTGATTAAGATCCATTGTGAGAGAGCTAGTGCAATGCTTTGGAGGTGTCAGAACACTCTGGCTTTTTGTACTGCTGGAGTTCTTGCAATAAGTC
The DNA here is from genome assembly GCF_007565055.1 of Rhinopithecus roxellana. NCBI lineage: Eukaryota > Metazoa > Chordata > Mammalia > Primates > Cercopithecidae > Rhinopithecus > Rhinopithecus roxellana. The sequence continues at coordinate 176,848,191 of NC_044552.1, read as the reverse complement.
CTTCTCCTCTCAGGGAGATGTTGCTTCTTATTTTTGAATTTGCTATTGTTTGAATGAGACTTTCTTTTTTAAATTCTTTTTTTCTCTTAGGGATATGGCTGTGATATATGTTATGTGTGATCATTTGGCTTCATTTCTGGATGTTTTCAGGGGGCTGTATTTTGGTTGTAAGAACTAATTAGAAGGACTGGTTATCAAGATCTGAAATTCTTTCTCCTGTTTAGATATTCTATCTTCTGTAGGACTGGGGGTGCAGAGGTCCTGGGGGGCTTATTTTTTGGACTAGCACTAAGCCCTTCTGGTAGTAGATTTTGTATTTGGTAGTGCAGTTGAAACTGCAGTCCAGTAAATGTTGCTTAAGAGTAAGAGCTGGCAGGTAGGCTGATGTCTAGTGAAAGCAGGTACCTTGACGCGTTTTTGAGGAGGGGTGGGTGGGAAGAGATGGTGTTGGGGTGTAGGTGTGCTAAGGCCTTAGGGGAGGGGCTGGGGAATGTCCTTGCTCTTCGACCTGAGCCAGCAGAAATGTGATTTGCTTCCCTATCAAATCCCTGTTGCAGGGCTTGTGACTTTGATTTCATAAAGGTTTGGTCCTTTGATTTTTGGCCACAATGTGGCTGCAGGCCACCAGTATGCCCCTCTGATGACTACCACCAAAGTGGGCTCAGGGGAGAGTCTCTTCCCCCAGACCAGAGCAGGTACTTTCATGGTTTGTCTGTCCTCCATTTCCGGGATGGTTCCATTCTGTGTAGGGAAGGGGAGGTGGTCTCTGCCCTTCGTAAAAGCCTGAGCAGCATAGGGCTCACTTTTAGCATGGTAGAGCCACTGTGAAGAGCACAAAAAATGCTGTGTCCAAGTATGTGCTCACTGGCCCCTGGTGGGAAGAACCACTCTTGTGTCCATAACTGCATAAGTGGGGTGGAGATGACCCCTCTCTACGTATCTTCCATGGCTATGGGACTGCCTCCTTTAGTACTTGGTACCTTACTTGTGTTTCCTTTGTCCCAACAGGGGCTTGGTGGGCTGTGCTCCCCTCTCCCTTAGAGGTATCCCATGTTGAGGTTTAAATCTCCAGGGATCCAGCAGCTCCTTGGGGCCTACCAGTCCCCTGCACCTGCCAAAGTCCCAATGGGTTGTGGGGAATGTTTGCAAGACATCTAGTGGTGCAGCGACTCAGGGGTGAAGAGTCCCTTGGCAGGACCATTTCCCACTATGGGTGCATGACCAGTATGGCGCCCACGGTCTCAGCTCAGGTGTGAGGGGAGTATGAGCATGCCTACATGAGCTGGCCACTAAGTTCTCTGTACTTGGGAAGTTCTCAGATTGCCCCCAATAGTGTTGCCCTGGATCACAAGGGCAGAGGGGCTCACCAGCAGTTTAAGAGTCAAGGGATTGTCAGAGAGGTGAGTGGAGCAGAGAAGTCCTCCCACCTACCATTTCTGTGGGGCTCTGAGCTTCACAGGGGTCAATCTCTGCCAGGCTCTTGCAGCTTTCTTTTTCTGCAACCCAGCTTCTTCTTATGGGCACTCTGACAGGTCCTGATTCATTTCCTTCAGTTTTCCATTCAGAATTTGTCCATTCACTAGTAACTTTGATCTTCTTTCTGAGGAGAACTGGCTTTCAATGTCCCTAGTCTGCCATCTTGGAGAATCCTATTGCGCTCCTTTGGAGGCATCATATTTCCTTGCTTTTTCACGTTTCTTGTGTCTTTATGTTGGCATCTGTGCATCTGGTGTGGCAGTCACTTCTTCCAATATTTTGGGTTTGCTTTTGTAGGGGAGGATGTTTTCCTGGAGATGTGTCTATGATGTTGGTTGGGTAGGGCACTTTGGCTCTGATTGTGGGTGTGTGCAGCAGTGTAGTTTCCTAATTTGTTCAGCTGTAAATAGTGTCATCGGTGTCCGTTATTTCCTCAGGAGCTTAGGGTGTGGTTGTTGGTGGGGTTGTGGGAAGTTTTGCTGGGGACAGGGGTACCAGGTGGGCCAATCCTCAGGCCCTGGTGGGAACAGCAGTGGGCCAAGAGTGCCTGTCCTTAGGCCCCAGGGTGGCATTTGCTTGCACTGGTCTCAGCAGGTCTCGGCAGGTCTATACTGGCAGTGGCAGTAGCAGGTGGGTCTTCTGGTCCCTGGGCAGCAGTGTGGCATAGGCTATCATAATAGCAGTAGTGGGACAATGCTTTGACTCTTAAGCTGTCTGTGCTGGTGTTGGCAGTGGCTGTGATGGTTGGGCAGGTCAGGCCCTGCCCCTGCAGGTTGTGTGTGCGGATGGTGCCATCTGTGGTGGTAGCAACAGGGTGAGTGGGTCCATCTTCAGGTCCCTGGTAGAAGTGCTCGGGTGCTAATGATGGTGGATGTGGCAGAGTAATTCCCAAGTCCCCGGATGGTGTTTTCATGCTCTGGGGTAAGGGTAGGGGCAGAGCAAATCCAGGTGAGCCTGTCATCAGACTCCCTGGTGGTGCCTATCAGCACCAGCTGTGATGTGCAAGTGTCGGGTGATTCCTGGACTCCTGGTGGAGTGCTTTGATGGAGGAGGTGGTAGCTGCAGTGGGGCCCTGCTGCCGGAGAAGGTGGGATTGCTTTTAGTGGCTGCAGCTGTAGGCGGGCAGCTTCGGAGCACATGCTTTGGCCCCAGTTGGCACCTATGCGTTGGGGAGCCTGTCCTTGGGACACTTGTAAATGTGCGATGGTGGCCTGCTGTTAGTGGGCTGGGATTGCTGCAGTGGCTTGGCTTTGGCCCTGACAGCAACAACCAGCTGAAGCAGTAGCTGCAGGTGGGGTATGGCAGTGGGGCTCCTGGGATGTGGAGATGGGGGGGCTGTTGGGCCCCAAGGCAGGGTGATGTCTGGTGGAGGCTGGCTCTCAAAATGGCATCTTGCTGTAGCTGCCTAGGACTCAGGGGGATGTTTAGGATTCAGTCTGAGCTCCCTCTCTGGAGCAATGCCGTTGTGCAGTCTGCAGACAGCTCCCTGTGTTGGTCTCTGGGCCTGTGAGGGGCTCTCTGGTGGCTGGGACTGGAGGAATCCATGATGGGAATATGGACGCTGCAGGTCTCTCACTCCCCTTTCCCTGCACTGGGGAGCTTCTCTGCAATCCCAGCCAGCCCTGGCCAACCAAGCAGGCTGCTTCTCTTCCCTCCCTTCCTTGCCCTAGGAGTTCCTGTCAGTTCTCTGTTGAATTCCAATGTTTTGTCTTTGATGATCTATTCAAACTGTGATTATCTACTCACTGTTTTCTTCTTCTTTGTGGAGGGGCAGCTGATAGATGCCTCTAGTCTGTCATCTTGAAGCCCCACCCCTTGAGAACTTCTAATGCCTCTTATTTTTTAGCCTTTTCTTTCTATAATACTTCCTGGTTTTTATCATATTATTGTATTTGCCTTGTCCAAGTTTACATTCTGTTCTGTAGCTGTAACTAAGTCTTCAGTAGTTTGTCTTTAGGTTCATTCTAAAAATTTAAAATCAGTTAAATCCATATGTTAAATAACATGATTCTATAACTATTTTTATTAGGGGTCTAATCTCAGCATGTGATGCTGAGCACATTCCATTTTGCCGTGTCCCTTTTGCAATTTCCAGATGGGAACTGTCGATGGTCCTCCAAGCACCGTCTGATCAGTTTAGGGCGAGTGTCTGCAGGGCTGTCGTGAAGCCCAGGAACACACTGGCCTCTTGGGCAGCTAAATCTGTTGTCAGCTAGTACTGATTTGGTCAGTGTTGAGAATTTCAAACTTAAGCTGAATTCTAATTTTCCACAGTTGATGATGCCATGGGGAAAGCTTAGATTTGGAGAGGGTCTTCTTCAATTTGAAGTAAAATGTTTCTCTGAAGGTTCCATTCTATTGGCTCGTGGGCCTGAGAAGGAGAAACCTAATCCTCCTTCTACACGAGTCTTCCAAGCATTTGAATACATCTACAAGATAAATGTTCCAGTTCTTTTAACGTTTCCTCTTAGAACATGATTTCAAGACTTTTGCCATTCTCCTTCCTAAACTCTGAATGTGCATTTTTTTTCAAACTATCTTTGGGGAAGAATAGTTTTGTCTTTATTTCCAGTCCATTGCTGACAAATACTTCTACAAAATACAATAAAATGAATTAATAGGAAAAAATCATTTAAATTCCATAAAATGAATTAATAGAAAAAATTATTTAATAAGATACACCAAGCACAAGTCCAAATTTTTAAGTATTAGAAGCCACAGACATGAAATTAAATTTCAGTAATGGAAATCAGAATAAACATGGGAGAAATAATAGAATTACCCAAATTGTACACATTCTTCTTTGTATGTAGGAGATTAGTGTAATGAATTACTAGTATCACTAGTATACTCATAGCCTTCCTTTTGTTATTCTTTAGTCATAAGTTTTATTATGACTAAAATTCCCTGCGTTAAAGTTCTGCATACACACTTTGAATGAGTACTGCTTATGTTAATATTTAAAGTTTGTGACAATGAGGTAGCTTCTTGCTGGTTCACTTAGGTAATCTTGGTTGGACTGGTGACAATGTCGCTTTCAATGCCTGTTGTACAGGAATTCTTTTTTTTTTTTTTTTTTTTTTTGAGACTGAGTTTTGCTCTTGTTACCCAGGCTGGAGTGCAATGGTGCAATCTCAGCTCACCACAACTTCTGCCTCCCGGGTTCAAGTGATTCTCCTGCCTCAGCTTCCCCAGTAGCTGGGATTACAGGCATGTGCCACTACACCTGGCTAATTTGTATTTTCAGTAGAGACGGGGTTTCTCCATGTTGGTCAGGCTGGTCTTGAACTCCGGACCTCAGGTGGTCAGCCTGCCTCGGCCTCCCAAAGTGCTGGGATTACAGGCATGAGTCACTGCACCTGGCTCCTAGGAAACTGTTTTTATATTTTATTTTTCAGATACTTACAGTAGAAAACAAATCTAACAGAGGTTTGTTGAGAATAGGTTTTAAAGCAATTTCAACAAGCTCAATATATTTGTAGGTACCTTGAATTCAAATTAAACAATTGTAATTTCAGCTTTCCTTCTTTTTCTGTTTATTTTTTCTTAAAAGTATTTGATAGAGACGGGTTTCACCATGTTGCCCAGGTTGGTCTCAAAAGTTCTATTAGTTTATTTTGTAAAGGTATAGTTATGTTTAAATGTGATGAAATTCTTTTGAGGAAAGAAATGGGTTCTGGATTTTGTATACTTATTTAGATTACAGGTTGGCAAATCAGCCTTAAAATATCACATTTGTAGCATGTTCCTTCAGTGTATAACAGATAGGCAACTCTCATCACTAGCCACTTACCACACGAGTCTAACAATACTTCGTTCAAAATGGTCCATACTTCGTTCAAAAATGGAGTACAGGCTGGGCGCGGTGGCTCCGACCTGTAATCCCAGCACTTTGGGAGGCCGAGGCAGGCGGGTCACAAGGTCAGGAATTTAAGACCAGCCTGACCAACATGATGAAACCCTATCTCTACTAAAAATACAAAAATTAGCTGGGCATGGTGGCACGCGCCTATAACCCCAGCTACTTGGGAGGCTGAGGCAGGAGAATCGCTTGAATCTGGGAGGCAGAGGTTGCAGTGAGCTGAAATCATGCCACTGCACTCCAGCCTAGACGACAGAGTGAGACTGTCTCAAAAAAAAAAAAAAAAAAAAAAAGAAAAAAAAAAAAAAGAAGTCTATGGTATTTGGATGTTGCATCAGTGTCAACTTGCTGTAGAAATTGCTAATCTCTTCCCCTCAATTTCTGAAATGATCTTGTTGGGACTGGGAACAGCAGGTGCAGGAGTGGTACCAGATTGTAAATTTGAATAGTGCTGTCCAAGGAGGGTTTTATCTGTATTAAAGTTTGAATCCCAGAACTGAAGGTCAGACTTCAGGCTTGGTGTAATTCAAAGGAAATAGAGCAGGATATCACCTCTCTGATTCTGAATACTTAACTTTTGTGAATGCAGCCCAAGTTTGGGAGGGGGGAATGTGTGTGTGCATGTGCATGTACATATTTATGCTCATATCACTGTTGACTGAACACTTAAAATGGACTAAAATTCCCTGGTGTTTTCATAGTTGCCAGTGTTCTATCACATCTTCCTTTCATTTCTGACCCCTGGCTACAGTTCCCTTCTCTAGAGGTGATGAGAATTGGTGGTTGCTTGTGCATGTTTCTAGAGATATTCTTTTCATAAAGGTACAGATGGTACTGTACTATGTACCATTGTTATTTGTATAGATGCACTATTAGATACCTTACTTTCTTCACTAACTGTATCTTGGAGAATCGTTCATATTGGTATACAAAAAACTGCCCCATTTATTTTCACTACATCATTTTCTATAGTATGGATGTCTCATATTTAAGAAGTTACATATTAATGAATATTCATGTAGTAGCCTGTCTTTTGCTATATTATAATTGGATAACTGCACATTCCTCAGTTTCTACATTTAGTGATCTTTCTGATAGATACATTCTCAGGATCTGGAATTGCAGGGCCAAAAGATACGTGCATATTAAATTTTGTTACGTATTTATGCCAACAATTTATACCAAAATTATACCTGTTCACACTTCCACCAGCAATGTATAAGACTGCCTGTTTGGGGGAATTTCTGAGTTTTTTTGTTAATCATACCTGCAGTAGGTAGAATTAACCAACTGATTTTTTTATTTTATAAAATTGATCTAGGATTGAAGGAATTCAGCTCAAGCCAGAGGTTCTCCATCCTGATGATAATCATTGTATTTTCGAGTGGCAATTTGATCTCATGTGTGTCTAAATCCATAAAATAGCAACACAACAGGAATCAATTGTTTTCTCAAAAACACAAACCTTTGAATGGTTTCATTACTTGATGCAGGCTCACATATTTAAATGGAAAGGTAAATTGAGTGCCATAATCATACTATTTATAAAAGTTTTTGTTAAAAGTAATTTTGAAAGGATCATTTTACATTTGTTGCACGAGTCAGACTGAACCTAAAGATTTAATTATAAAAATATTTTAAGTGATCCCCATCACAGTCTATAGGGCCTGCTCTCTTGTGACCCCACAAGACTATGGAGGTCAGTCTTGCTTTTGCTCACAGAAAGCCACTTGTTTCTTGTCCTGTATGTCAGTGTGGTCTGACAGCAATCCCCAGGTCCTGGCCAGTGATACTGATGTCACATGATTTCATGCCGCTTGCTTTGGCGTATCCTTGAGGTAGCCATGGAACCAGACTCCACTCTGGTGGCTTTCTCCTGATAGCTGCACAAGTAATTGCATTTGCAGTCTGAGGACATTTATTTCCAGAAGATCAGCCCTGTGCCCCTGAATCCTGCAGCACTTAATCAGAGCACTGAAGGAGCGGCCATCCGCAAGGCCTTGTCACTCCGGCTCTCGAGTCCTGCATTTTATACAAGAAACAGCTTAGTGTTCACTGAGCTGAATGTGCCTGGAAAACAGAAACCCAACCTGCTCACAGGCACCACTGTATTCTATGAGCACAAACTAATTTTGGGATTTTCACTAGACATAAATGTTGATGCCTAGGTTTAAAAAGAAAATGTTCTTTGGATTTGTTAAGAGGAGATTGTTTTGGCCCTTTTCTCGAAGTCGGTGAAACAATAATGATGTTGGGGTGGAAAAATTCCTCATAGTTGCAATGTTTTAATTGTGTTTATTGATCTTGTGGTGTTAGCTGCCAGTTGAGTCATTTACTCCAAACTGACAGTAACTCCAAAGGTCACAAGCATCTGAGATATTTTTTGTGTATTTTGAGGGTCTTTAGTGAATACATAATATTCCATATGGTTTAAGAATTCTAAAGTGATTAGGATTAATTTCCATCCCAGCGTCACTGAATTTAGGACCTCAGTTTTCTAACCACACAGCAGACTATGCAGTCAACCCTCTGCATCCACAAGTTCCACATCTGTGGATTCAACCAACTGTGGATAAAAAAAATTTGGAAAATAAAACAATACAAATAACAAAACAACAATAAAAATAATACAAATAAAAATAACACATGATAACAGTTATTTACCTAGCATTTACAGTGTATTTGGTATTACAAATAATCTAGAGATGATTTAAAGTATACAGAAGAATGTGTGTAGCTTATATGAGAATATTATTCCATTTTATATGGGAGACTTGAGCATCCTCAGTTTTGATACCCTCCGGGGTCCTAGAACCAATGCCCCAAGGATACCAAGGAACGACCGTAGTTTCCGAGTAAAATATGCACCCAATTTATTATCACCATTACTGATAATAGTTACTCTAATTGAGCAAGTGAGAAGCTATTGTATTATGATCTGAAGAGAAATCTGTAAACTGTTAAAATACTGAATTTGTGATAAAGTGTCCTTGACTCTACTTTAAGTACCGTCATTTAATTAGCAGCAACAGTGGGGCTTCTCTACAGAGATAACTAGTTTAGCAAAGGAAAGGGGAAACCAAGACCTTGAAAAGCAAAAGGCATTTTACAAAATAGATTCCATAATTAGTTGAGTTATTACATCTCTGAAAAGGGCAGGCTTCTCTAACTACATATCTACTCTGTGACTTTTCTTTCAAATTGATGCCTGAGACTCCCTTGATTTTAAAAAAGTCACCATAATGAAAAAAAATAAGATGTTACGTTTCCTATAAAAAATAGGAACTAGTGTTTCAAGCTATCCTTTTCCTGTTTCCAAGCTGTTAATGGAGAGAAATTTCTTTTAAAGCCCAGTTCTAACGCAAAAGAGATGATTGCATTTTAACTGGCAGCCTGAAATGTTATCAGCTCATTTAGATGTAGAGTCTGTTATTTAAAGATACTGTGTTTCTTTTTAGTGCTTTTTACCTCTAACTTACGATTTTTAATAATTTTTTAAAACCAGTTAACTAGGCAGCGATACTATAGCAATGCTAGTTAACACGCTGCTTAATATTTCTTACTGTGAATTCATGTATTTTGGAACTTGATGTTAACAAATAATTTTAAAAAATCAATTTGAAAGATGCTCATGCCTATAATCCCAGCACTTTGGGAGGCTGAGGTGGCAGATCACCTGAGGTCGGGAGTTCAAGACCAGCCTGACCAACATGGAGAAACCCTGTCTCTACTAAAAATACAAAATTAGCTGGGCATGGTGGCACATGCCCGTAATCCCAGCTACTTGGGAGGCTGAGGCAGGAAAATCGCTTGAACCCAGTAAGCGGAGGTTGTGGTGAGCCGGGATCACGCCATTGTACTCCAGACCGGGCAACAAGAGTGAAACCCCATCTTGGAAAAAAAAAAAAAAGGATGCTCCGTTGGTGCCTCTGTGGGCCATTCTAGATTGTAGTAAATAGAATTAAGTGCACAGGTAACCTTCTTTATGTCCTTCATTATTTTTCTGAACCTAATTTCACATATTATGTTCTTTTGTTGTTGTTATTTTGAGACAAGGTCATGCTGTGTCACCAAGGCTGGAGTGCACTGATGCAATTACTGCTCATTGTAGCCTCGAATTCCCAGGCTCAAGCAATCCTCCTATCTCAGCCTCTCAAGGAGCTGGGACTATAGAAACATACTACCATGCATGGCTAATTATTTTATTTTATGTAAGATGGGGGTTTACCAAGTTGCCCAGGCTGGTCTCCAACTCCTGGGCTCAAGTGATCTTTTGTCTTGATCTCCCAAAGAGCTGGGATTACAGGTGTGAGCCACTGTGCCCAGCCCATATTATATTCTTTAAGATTATTCTTCTAAGTATGATACTTTCCCTCTACTTTTAATCCTCCCACCTACCAAATGGCTAGTTGTTTCTGTTTCCTTTCTTCAGGTTCTTTCTGCATTAATTTTGTCTTTATGAGACTAGGGGATATGCAATGAATATTGGATATTGGAAGTCAATGAATATTTTTATGCAATGATGTTTTTATGAGAATATTCCTCTATTATTTAAAATAGTATTAAGGGAGCATCTTTATTCAGATAATTGTTAGTGCCTAGCTAGGACTCTGAGAGCTTACTGTTTATTAAAAATCAATTTCCATATACACCAAGCTTGAGAAAGATAGTTCTATAAACATATTCTATATATGGACTGAATCTACTAATATGTTATCCAATGATTTGTTTTTATTAACTCCAGTGTTCCACACAGAAAAGGCTTATGTGTCAAAGTTTCCTTCTTTTTTCTAACCCAGATTTTATATTTTATATCCCTTCTCTGTTTTTCTTTTTCCTTTTTTTTGATGGAGTCTCGCTCTGTTGCCCAGGCTGGAGTACAGTGGAGTGATCTCAGTTCACTGCAACCTCCACCTCCCAAGTTCAAGCGATTCTCCTGCCTCAGGCTCCCGAGTAGCTGGGATTACAGGTGTGTGCCACCATGCCTGGCTAGTTTTTGTATTTTTGTTTACTAGAGGTGGGGTTTCACCATGTTGGCCAGGCTGGTCTTGAACTCCTGACCTCAGCGATCTGCCCACCTCGGCCTCCCAAATGCTGGGATTACAGGTGTGAGCCATCGCCCTGGGCCCCCTTTTCTGTTTTCAAGACACCTAAATTTTCCTGACATACCATTGGGATTTAATAACTTTATGAGGAGACTATAGGGAACTTGGAGTTAAAAATGGAAGAAGTAATTAACCCAACCCCTTGTAGTCATTAGCAGGCAAAGTCAATGAATTTGCTATAGCAAATGCAGGTGTACCCTGTTGACTACTAATGTTATTGTCTTCACTTTCTGTAATCATTTTAGGACCTGCTCAGTGCTGTAGAAGCAAAACAAGCTCTTGAAAGGGAAGTTAAGATCTTCCAAGAAAGGCTGCTTGCTGGCCAGCGGGTCTGGGATGCCTCAAAGCAGGAGCTGAGCCTCCTGAAGCAAAGCTCTTCCGAGTTGGAGAAGAGTTTGAAGGCAAGTCGGGATGCAGTCACAGCCTCACAAAGCCAGTACTCCTCATTTACGGAGAAAATTGCAGCCCTCCTTAGGGGCAGATTGGGCACGACTGGGTCTACTGAGGACACCATTTTGGAGAAGATTCGAGAAATGGGCAGCCAGGAAGAAAGCAGGGACCAGGTGAGTGGGTCATGGCTATTTACAGACATCTTAAGAACAGTGAGCTCATTCATTTAGCATGCTCAGCGACTGTATTAGTCTATTCTCACACTGCTATAAGAAATACCTGAGACTGGGTAACTTATAAAGAAAAAGAGGTTTAATGGATTCACAGTTCCACATGGCTGAGGAGGCCTCACAATCATGGCAGAAGGCAAAGGAGGAGCAAAGGCACATCTTACATGGTGGCAGGCAAGAGAGAGAGTGTGCAGATCTCCTGAGATCTCCTATCAGATCTCCTGAGAGTTATTCTTTATCACAAGAACAGCATGGGAAAAACCCACCCCCATAATTCAATTACCTCCCACCAGGTCCCTCCCACGACATGTGGGAATTATGGGAGCTACAATTCAAGAGGAGATTTGGGTGGGGACACAGCCAAACCGTATCAGTGACTTATCTCAATTAGCTAAAAGCATCACTTAAGGCCAGGCATGGTGGCCTAGGACTGTAACCCCAGTTCATTTGGAGGTCAACGTAGTCACTTGAGGCCAGGAGTTCGAGACCAGCCTGAGCAATATAGTGAGACCCCTCTCTTTACTAAAAATAAAAATTAAGTCCCAGCTACTTGGGAGGCTGAAGTGGGAGAATTTCTTGAACCCATGAGTTTGAAGCTGCAGTGAGCTATGATTGTGTCTCTACACTCCAGCCTGGGCTACAGAGCAAATCTTGTCTCTAAAAAAAAAGTATCATTTAAATGTGGTTGTATTACTTTCCATTTTAATAGAAAGGCATGGGAGTCCCACAAGCCACATCTAACTACGATGCAGGTTCTGGAATTGGACCTGCCTGGTGCTGAATCCCGTCTCTGCTGTACATTCACTCACTGGCCATGTGAGCTTGGGCAGGTTCTCTGAGATACGGCCTCGGAGATTTTGTTTCCTTATCTGCAGAAAGGGGTTAGCACAGGTTCCATGACCTCTTATCTGAAATTCTTGGGGCCCAGTGTGTTTTTGAGCTCAGAATTTTTCAGAACTTAGAAAGGTAATGCAGAGGGCAGCCTTACACGGCCCTCCACTGTGGTGTCTGGGACAGTTCCCTACCATCAGTTACATTCACAGGTCTGCAGCAAAGGCCGCCAGCAACACTAAGTGGGATAAATGAAGACCGTAAATAGCCTCTTGTCATTTTGGGTCAGGATTTGCTGCCCAGCTGGGTCAGGTCAGGCCAAGCTTTGTCAGTAAATGACTTATGAAAAAACCTGGATCTTGGAATTACAGATAAAGGTTCCCAGACCTGTAACAGTATCTGGCTGATCAGGTTATTGTTTCATGTATGTATTGAATGAAAAAAATTGTTATAAAGATCTTAACTCATTGCCTGGCAAGTCACAACAATAAATATTAACTGTTGCTGCTGTTGCCTCTCCTTCTTCCTCCTTCTCTCCTCTTTTTCATAATGTATTGGTGCCTAGAACAGTCTTTTAGGGGCCCTATCTAACCAATGGAGAAAAATGGTTTAATTCACATATATGATTGAGGCTTGTTTAACTCTGTCATCTTGTTTCTACTATCAAGGATTCTCTTTTTCTATAAAGCTTTACCTAGCAGAGTCCGCTTCAGCCCAGGCTTTGGTTAAATTATCATCAAACCCAAATTATAGAAGTCCTAGTTCATGAGGCTTTAAAGTCAATGATCTCCAAAGTCCTCGTATAATTCCATTATGAACTATTTCTTCTATTGCTGTTGTGCTTGCTTAAAAGGAGAAAATGCATTCTTCCATCTTTTAATGTTACTAAAAAACTCAGAAGAATCACTAACTCAAAGTTCAGGGTTGCATTTGTCAATTTCCTTTAGTAATAGTAAATTCCCTTGAAAAATTCCCTGAAATTCAAGCTTGCGGTGAGCCAAGATCATGCCACTGCACTCCGCCTGGGCGACAGAGTGAGACTCCATCTCAAAAAAATATATATATATGTTCTCAGAAATTCATGCATACTCTAGGAGTAACCTTAGTGGACCCTTTAGCCAAGCGCATTTTCTTTTCTTTTCTTTTCCTTTTCTTCTTCTTCTTCTTTTTTTTTGAGATGGAGTCTCACTCTGTCGCCTAGGCCAGAGTGCAGTGGTGCAAACTCAGTTCACTGCAACCTCCGCCTCCCAGGATCAAGTGATTCTCCTGCCTCAGCCTCCCGAGTAGCTGGGACTACAGGCATGTGCCAACACACCCAGCTAATTTTTGTATTTTTAGTAGAGATGGCATTTTACCATGTTGGCCAGGATGGTCTCGATCTCTTGACCTTGTGGTCTGCCCGCCTCAGCCTCCCAAAGTCCTGGGATTACAGGTGTGAGCCACCGTGCCTGGCTGCCAAGTGCATTTTCTATCTCTTTGTGGAGATAAAATGTCACGTGCTCCTTGGCTGTCCTCCACGCTAATGTGTAGAGGTCTCCGCGAGTAACTTAGTTTTTCTTGTGACTCAGTTTACATGGAGGTACTTGATTGGGAAAGAAAATGATTTATAGGTTTGGAAATAAGCTTCATTAAGTCATTTCTCTTAAATGGTAATAGATATACAGACGATTTCCAGCTCATGAAAATGCAATTAAAAAAATTTTCAACTTGACAATGGTGTGAAAGTGATACACACTCAGTGGAGACCATACTTTGAGTGTGCATGCAGCCGTCCTGTTTTTCACTTTCAGTATTCAACAAATTACGTGAGACTTTCAATACTTCATTATAGAATAGGCTTTGTGTTAGATGATTTTGCCCAAATATGGGCTAATGTAAGTGTTCTGAGCACTTGTAAGGTAGGGAAGGTGAAGCTGTGATGTTCGGTAGGTTAGGTGTATTAAATGCATTTCCGACTAAAGAAACTTTCAACTTACGACGTCTTTATCGGGACACAACCTCACCATTAGTCGAGGAGCATCTGTACCTCAATAGCTATTTTTTTTTTTTTTTTTGCCATTTCATTTTATTGCTTTCCACTTCTATATTTCCAAGTATTTTCCTAAAACTGCTTTAATCCTTGCATGTGAAACAAGGCACACAATTATCAGCATGATGTATATGTTTATTTTCTAAAGCTAAATGATGTAAATTGGTTAAGCTGGGTGTGCTTTCTCCCACTCCCCATAAAAATTAGAATGATTCAGAGTCTTTTTAGTGCTTTTGTCTGCCATTCCTACCCTGTAATTTTTTTCAATAGCTGCTCTCCCTATTTAAAAGCCTGAAATCAAGCATATAGCTGGTGTCTTGTGTGACTCATCTTCAAGTAAAATCAGGAGAAAATGGATTTCATATATTGTTTTAGAAATGTTTCTAAAGAATGGGAGCTTTATGAATTGATGAAGCTGTTTGTTGAGGAGGCTGCATGTCCCTGCCAGCTGCCATGGCTACGCAAACAAGTCAGTGGCTGAGTAATACTGATGTGAAGGCTCAACAGTGGGTTCAGGCTCAGCTTGGCAGATTCTCCGCTTCAGGCCGGCTCCTGCTTCCCAAACGTTCCTTGCCTTGTTTACCCCCGTGCTACCCATTTTTCCCCTCCTGTGTTTGCAGTTCTCAGTAGAATTCAGGACACCACCCACACTTTTACAGCACGTCATTTCTACTTGTTCCTTGCATTTCTGCTGCTGGCAAGATTTAATCTTCTTTTTAGAAGCTTTACGGTATCTTACAGCAAGGTTTTTCGTCCTCAGAACTATTGGCATTTTGGACTGGATAATTTTTTTGCTGTGGGGACCTGTCCTGTGCATTGCAGGATTTTCAGCGGTGTCCTTGGCCTCTACCCGCTAGTAGCACTCCCCCTCCCAGTTTGTGACAACCACAGATGTCTTTAGACACAGCCTGATGTCCCCCAGGGGTCAAAATTGCCCCTAGTTGAAAACCACTGTCTTAGAGGAATGTTTTACTGTCAGGTTCCCACGAATTCTAAATGAGTATTTAGATGTTATTTAGCCCTGGAATTTCAGGACACCATAGCAGTTGTTTATGAAATAATGACTTCTTGCACAATGATAGAAAGTTATGACATTTTCAGATTTTACTTTAGAATTTTGAGGCAATTTTGTTTTCCTTCCTCCTTTTCCTCCTCCTTCTCCTCCTCTTCCTCCTCCTCTCCTCCTCCTCCTCCTCATCCTCCTCCTCCTTCTTCTTCTTTTTTTTTTTCTTTCAGATGTTTCCTAACTAGGTAATCATCTGGATGGTAATCGATTATGCATAGAAAGGACATGACCATGCCAATTTCTACATCTTTTTCCAAAATAAAGACAAATTAATACAAGCTCACAAACCTCTGTCTGGACATTTTTCCTGTTCTGCTTTAGGTACACCTAAGGCTTATTTCCTCCCTTGAGGTGTTTGCTGGTCCAGGGGCTCTGTGGGAGCTGTGGGGACTCCGCCTGATGCTATAAAGCAAGGGTCTCCAGTGCATGGCCTAGTAGGAACTGGGCTGCACAGGAGGAGGTGAGCTGTGGGCGAGTGAGCATTACTGCCTGAGTTAACCTTGCATCAGATCAGCAGTGGCATTAGATTCTCGTAGGAACGTGAACCCTGTTGTGAACTGGGCATGCGAGGGATCTAGGTTGCATGCACCTTATGAGAATCTAATGTCTGATGATCTGAGGTGGAGCAGTTTCGTTCTGACACAAAAATTGTCTTCCACGAAACCAGTCTCTGGTGCCAAAAAGGCTGGTGACCTCTGCTCCACAGCCCCCTCCTCCCCATTCTGATCTCAGAGCCCGATTATCATTCTCCTGCTCTGTTCTTAACCCTGCCACCTACTAAAGTGAACATCTCCTCAGAAGCACCAGCACACTCCATTTGGGACATTTCATTGTCCAAAATTATGCTGCATGGTCGCTCCGGGCTACAGGAGCATCTGAGAGAGTGAACAGATGGAAGTTTCAGCTTTTCCGGCGTCTCCAGTTACATGAGTTTCCTGGGGCTGCCATGACAAAGTACCACAACTGGGTGGCTTTAACAACAGAAAGTTCTTGCCTCACAGTTCTGGAGATGAGACGTCTGGGATCAAGGTGTCCGTAGGGTTGGTTCCTTCTGAGGGCTGTGAGGGAGAATCTGTCCCATGCCTCACTCCTAGCTTCTGCTGGCCTCAGGCATTGCATTATTTGTTGTAGGGATAGTGTTCTTCCTGTGTCTTCTATGCATGTTGGTCTTTGTGTCCAAATTTCCCCTCTTATAAGGACCCCAGTCATCTTGGATTAGGGTCAACCTTAGGGACCTCATTTTAACTTCATCACCACTGTAAAGACCTGATTTCCAAAGAAGGTCACATTCTGAGGTACTGGGGGGCTTCAACATATCTTTTTTGGGGGGGGGACCTAATTTAACTCAAAACAAAAGTTGAGGTGAACAGAGGAGGAGGGGTAGGGTTAGCCAGTCACAATGCTGGCCACACATGCCGACAGGAGGGAAAGGGGATTTGGTCGACACTTTCTAGTACCTGATAACTTACATATTCCCCAAGTGAAAATTATAGCTTGAATAATTGGAAAAGAGTTTACGTCTAAAAGGCACTGGACTTTAAATGACCTAAGTGGCTCTTTCTTCAGTGTAGAACTTTCTGGCTTCTATTTGGTTTAATTTTAGCACAAAAATGTCTCTCTGGTGAAATCAACACATAGTTGTCTCTGGGGAGTGAATTAACTCTTTTAGAGCATTATGACTTTACTTTTAAAAACCATGCAGCTTATTCTTTAACTATATTGTGCTTTAGTGCCTTTTTTGTTTAAAGGTATGTATTCTTCACCCCTCACCCCCCGACTGCCCACCTCTAGTGTTGAAATATCTGGTGCATTTTGTCCCATAGAATATCAGGTATATGTTAAGGAATGATCCTAAGAAAAAGAAAAGAAGGGAAAGAAAGGCTTATTTATTGTTTAGACTTTTTGGTGTGAAAAACAGCACAAGTTTACAGTTTTGGTGTAGTACATATGTTCACTCAGGCACTGGCGTTTGATGTTCCCAAGAATGAGTCAGATTGGAATGTTAATTTATTTGAATTAATTTATCTAAATTTAGTTAGAAAAAAGCTTGGTGGTGTCGTATGCACTGACACCTAAATAAGCTTCTGAAGCTAAGTTCTGTGATCTGATAGAGTGCAGGAGGGCTCTCAGCTGCTTTCTTCTCTCTGGACACCAGAATCTTGGCATGGCAGGTATCCCCTGCAAATTTCAGCAATCTATGTATTAGTGGTTTTAAAGTCGCACTTTGCTGAGTCTCAAGGCTCTGGAGCGCACCCTTGGGTCCAGATGGGGTGAAGATGCAAAAGGACCTTCTTGCCTTTGATTCAAACACATTTGTTCCTTATTTGTTCTTCCCAGAAAGACTTCTAGTTGAGAGAAAGACTATGCTGAAAATAGTTTGAGAAACATGACATAGGACAATTCCTAGAGGGTTCTTTAGTGCCTCATGGCGACAGCATAGGATTGATGGAACCCATACACTGGAGCAGTAACCCTGATGATGGAAATGGACACGATGTGTTGAACTTCAATACGGTGTGAAATGCTGTGCGGGTCAAATTATCTAAATCAGCTCATTGAGTCATCATAGCAAAGTCTACAGATTTCGGAGAGATTAGTTACTCACTTCAGTTAACCTGCTGGTAAGTGGTACAGGGGAACTTGAAACCAGGGCTATCTGACTCCAAAACCCCTGTCCTGCACTCTGGTCTACGTCAGATGCTCACATCTTCCTTCAGGGTCAGTACCACTCCCTTAGTCTAACTTACTGCAGTTACTCAGGGTGTCAGCTTCAGAATGGAGACCACACTGATTGATTTCTATAGAAGGCTTGCTTTCTTCCAGTAAAGTTGGTGGTGTGCTGACCACGGCTAAGTGATCACACAGTTCTCCCTCTCTCTGCTTAAGGTTTATTGAATCAGTTTTCTCTTTGATTTCATTCTCTCCGCTATGTCATTTGTAGTATAGGAGATGTTGAAGGGTCTTCAGGTAGAAATACTCACTTTCTGTTTGCAGTCCAACGTGAAACCACATCTCCTGATGTGCTATACTTCTAATAATGCAAACCAGTCCCTTGGGAGGCAGCATCTTGTGGACATTTTTCTGTAGATTACATTGTTTGTCGTACCAAGATAAACAATGTTTCTCTTGCATTAAGATCAGATTTATCTGCTATATTAGTAAGATATACTTACTAATATAACTATGAATGTATCAGTAGATATTTTTATTATTGGTAAGCAGGAAAGGTAGGAAATATGAAATGAAATGAAGTTTCTCAGAGTTTCATGTTCTGGGATGACACTAAAAATTTCCTTGGTAAATATAATTCCTTAGATGTGGCTCTGAATAGCTTACCATCAAATATCTAATTTCAAGCACACACACAGAAGTGTAGAATTAATCGAATTATAGATCTGGAAGCTTGAGAGCCATGGAAGCACAGGACTGAAGAGTTTACAGCTCAGGTAGTCTAAACTTCCTCATGTAGCGCTTCAATCTGCATGGCAACATTCTTAATTGATATAAGCATACCTCAGAGACCACTGTAACAAAGCAAATGTCACCATAAAGTGAGTCACACAATTTTTTTTGGTTTCTCAGTGCGTATAAAAGTTATGTTTATACTATGCATAGACTATGTAGTCTATTAAGTATGCAATAACCCTATATCTAAAAAACAACATAGATACCTTAATTAAAAATACTTTATTGCTAAGAAGTGCAAACAATCATCTCAGCCTTCCGCAAGTCATGATCATTTTGCTGGTGGAGGGTTTTGCTGCAATGTTGACGGCTACTGCTGATCACAATCCTGAAGGTTGGGGTGGCTGTGACAATTTCTTAAAATAAGACAACAATGTGGTTGAAAACATCAACTGACTCTTTTTTTTCTCAAAAGATTCCTCTGTAACATGTGAGCTATTTGATAGCATTTTACCAACAGCAGAACTTCTTTCTAAATTGGGGTCAATCCTCTCAAACCATGCTTCTGCTTTGTCATCTAAGTTTATGTAATATTCTAAATGCTTCTTGTCATTTCAACAATGTTCACAGCATCTTCACTAGGAGTAAATTCCATCTCAATCATCATTTTCTTTGCTCATTCATGAGGAGCAACTCTTCATCCATTCAAATTTGATCATGAGATTACAGCAATTCAGCACATCTTTAGGCTCCACTTCTAATCTTCGTTCTCTTGCTATTTCCACAACATCTGCAGTTACTTCCTTCACTGAAGTCCTGAACCCCTCAGAGTCATCTCATAGATGACTCCTATGATGTTGATATTTTGACCTCTTCTCATGACTTATGAATGTCTTTAATGGTATCAAGAGTAGTGAACCCTTTCCAGAAGGTTTTGAATTTACTTTGCCCAGATCCATCAGAGGAATCGCTCTCTGTGGCAGCTATAGCCTTATGAAGTATATTTCTTAGATAATAAGACTTTAGAGTCAATATTACTCCTTGATCCATGGGCTGCAGAAAGAATACTGTGTTAGTAGGTGTGAAGACAACGTTCATCTCCTGTACATCTCCGTCAGAGTTCTTGGGTGACCAGGTACATTGTCAATGAGCAGTAATATTTTGAAAGGAATCTTTTATTGAGCCATAGGTCTCAACTGTGGGCTTGAAATATTCAGTAAAACATGACGTGAACAGATATGCTGTCATCCAGCTTTGCTGTTCCATTTCTAGAGCACAGTCAGAATAGATTTAGCATATTTCTTAAGGGGCCTAGGATCTTCAGAATACTAAATGAGCATTGGCCTCAACTTCAAGTCACCAGCTGCATTAGCCTCTAATGAGAGAGTCAGCCTGTTCTTTGAAGCTTTGAAGGCAGGCATTGACTTCTCCTCTTTAGCTATGAAAGTCCTTCTTCCCACAGAAGGCTATTTTGCCTACATTGAAAGTCTGTTGTTTGGTGTCATCACCTTCATCAATGATCTTAGCTAGATCTTGTGGATAACTTGCCTCAGCTTCTGCATCAGCTCTTACTGCTTTGTCTTGTACTTTTATGTTGTGGCGATGGCTTCTTTCCTTAAATCTCATGAATCAATCTCTACTAGTTTCAAATTTTTCTTCTGCAGCCTCCTTAGGCTTCATAGATTTAAGGAGAGTTAGGGCCTTGGTCTGGATTAGGCTTTGGCTTAAGGGAATGTTATAGCTAGTTTGATGTCTATTCAGACCACTCAAACTTTCTCCATATCAGCAATAAGGCTGTTTCTTGTTATCATTTGTATGTGTCTTAGTCCATTTGTGTTGCCATAAAAGAATACCTGAGGCTGAGTAATTTATAAAGAAAAGAGGTTTATTTGGCTCACAGTTCTGCAGGCTATACAAGAAGCACAGTGCCATCTACTTCTGGCAATGAACCTCAAGAAACTTTCACTCATGGCAGAAGATGAAGGGGAGCAGGCATCACATGGCCAGAGAGAAAGAAAGGGAGAGAGAGGAGGAGGTGCCAGGCTCTTTTCAACAACCAGATCTCATGGGAACTAAGACTGAGCAGTCACTAAATTCTGTGAGAATGATACCAAATCGTTCATGAAGGATCTGCTCCCATGAACCAAACATCTCCCACTAGGCCCACCTCCAACCGTGAGGATCAAATTTTAACATGCGAATTAGAGGGGACAAATATCCACACTATATCAGTGTTTTTACTGGAGTAGCACTTTCTTTTTTTTTTTTTGAGATGGGACCTTGCTCTGTCACCCAGGCTGGACTGCAATGGCGTGATCTCGGCTCTCTGCAACCTGTGCCTCCTGGGTTCAAGTGATCCTCCTGTCTCAGCTTCCTGAGTAGCTGGGACTACAGGCGCCTGGCACCATGCCTGGCTAATTTTTGTATTTTTAGTAGAGATGGGGTTTCACCATATTGGTCAGCCTGGTCTTGAACTCCTGATCTAAGGTAATCCACCCACCTCAGCCTCCCAAAGTGCTGGAATTACAGGCGTGAGCCACCATGCCTGTCCTGGAGTAGCATTTTTAATTTCCTTCAAGAACGCTTCCTTTCTATTCCCAACTTGGCTAATTGTTTGGAGTAAGAGGCCCAATTTTTGGCCTGTCTCAGATTTCAACATGCCTTTCTTACTAAGCTTAGTCATTTCTAGCTTTTGAGTTAAAATGAGAGAAGTAAGACTCTTCCTTTTTTTTGAGACGGAGTCTCATTCTGTCACCCAGGCTGGAGTGCAGTGGCACGATCTTGGCTCACTGCAACCTCTGCCTCCCAGGTTCAAGTGATTTTCCTGCCTCAGCCTTCCGAGTAGCTGGGACTACAGGCATGCACCACCACGTCCAGCTAATTTTTGTATTTTTAGTAAAGATGGGTTTTCGCCATGTTGGCCAGGCTGCTCTTGAACTCCTGACCTCAGGTCATCCACCCACTTTGGCCTCCCAAAGTGCTGGGATTACAGGCATCAGTCACTATGCCTAGCCTGACTCTTCCTTTCATTTGAAAACTTAGAGGCCATTGTAAGGTTATTAACTGCCTTAATGTGAATATTGTTGTGTCTCAGGGAATAGGGAGGTCCAAGGAGAGTAAGAGAGATGTGGGGTCAGCCAGTTAGTGGAAAAGTCAGAAAGTACACATGTATCATTTAAGTTCACTGACTTATATGGGAGTGGTTTGTGGCACCCCAAACACTGCAATAGTAACATCAAAGATCTCTGATCATAGATCCCCATAACAGATATCAGAGTAATGAAAAACGTTTGAAATATTGCTAGTATTGCTGAAATGTGACACAGGGACACAAAGTGAGCATGTGCTGTCCGAAAAATGACGCTGATAGACTTGCTC
Organism: Rhinopithecus roxellana; assembly: GCF_007565055.1. Classification (NCBI taxonomy): domain Eukaryota; kingdom Metazoa; phylum Chordata; class Mammalia; order Primates; family Cercopithecidae; genus Rhinopithecus; species Rhinopithecus roxellana. The sequence continues at coordinate 176,826,419 of NC_044552.1, read as the reverse complement.
AATGCAGGGTTGCCGCAAACCTTCAATTTGTAAAAAACCAAATATCTGTGAAGAGCAATAAAGTAAGTGCAATAAAGTGAGATATGCCCGTAGTTAGCCAATTTCCAGCCATCTTCGGTGACTGGGAATCCACTCCCTACTAGACAGTGTCTTTAGACAGCTGTAATCATTATAACGTTTTCCCTTTCTTCTGTATTTTGATTATTTATTATTTTTAATTTTTTTGCTTAGATCTCACAGGGAAGAGTTTTTCCCTTCCTATAAAGGAATGCTTAAGTGAATGATGACACATTCTCATGATGAGTTCTTAATGCAGCCATTAAAATATTAAGAATTTCAAATGGCATGAGAATAATTAGGTAAAAACAAAGACACAAAATTGCATGCATAATATTCCAACTATATTTTAATGATACACAAAAACAAATTATTTAAAAATATTAATACTTTTTGCCTCTGGGTGGTGGGATCACAGGGGATTTTTTTTTGCTTGTTTATACGTTTTGTTTTTTTTTTTTTTTTTTTTTTTTTTTTTTTTATTATACTTTAAGTTCTAGGGTACATGTGCATAACGTGCAGGTTTGTTACATATGTATACTTATGCCATGTTGGTGTGCTGCACCCATCAACTCGTCAGCACCCATCAATTCATCATTTATATCATGTATAACTCCCCAATGCAATCCCTCCCTCCTCCCCCCTCCCCCCTCCCCATGATAGGCCCCAGTGCATGATGTTCCCCTTCCCGAGTCCAAGTGATCTCATTGTTCAGTTCCCACCTATGAGTGAGAACATGCGGTGTTTGGTTTTCTGTTCTTGTGATAGTTTGCTAAGAATGATGGTTTCCAGCTGCATCCATGTCCCTACAAAGGACGCAAACTCATCCTTTTTTATGGCTGCATAGTATTCCATGGTGTATATGTGCCACATTTTCTTAATCCAGTCTGTCACAGATGGACATTTGGGTTGATTCCAAGTCTTTGCTATTGTGAATAGTGCCGCAATAAACATACGTGTGCATGTGTCTTTGTAGTAGAATAATTTATAATCCTTTGAGTATATACCCAGTAGTGGGATGGCTGGGTCATATGGTACATCTAGTTCTAGATCCTTGAGGAATTGCCATACTGTTTTCCATAATGGTTGAACTAGTTTACAATCCCACCAACAGTGTAAAAGTGTTCCTATTTCTCCACATCCTCTCCAACACCTGTTGTTTCCTGACTTCTTAATGATTGCCATTCTAACTGGTGTGAGATGGTATCTCATTGTGGTTTTGATTTGCATTTCTCTGATGGCGAGTGACGATGAGCATTTTTTCATGTGTCTGTTGGCTGTATGAATATCTTCTTTTGAGAAATGTCTGTTCATATCCTTTCCCCACTTTTTGATGGGGTTGTTTGTTTTTTTCTCGTATATTTGTTTGAGTTCTTTGTAGATTCTGGATATTAGCCCTTTGTCAGATGAGTAGGTTGCAAAAATTTTCTCCCATTCTGTAGGTTGCCTGTTCACTCTGATGGTAGTTTCTTTTGCTGTGCAAAAGCTCTTTAGTTTAATTAGATCCCATTTGTCAATTTTGGCTTTTGCTGCCGTTGCTTTTGGTGTTTTAGACATGAAGTCCTTGCCCATGCCTATGTCCTGAATGGTACTACCTAGATTTTCTTCTAGGGTTTTTATGGTATTAGGTCTAACATTTAAGTCTCTAATCCATCTTGAATTAATCTTCGTATAAGGGGTAAGGAAAGGATCCAGTTTCAGCTTTCTACTTATGGCTAGCCAATTTTCCCAGCACCATTTATTAAATAGGGAATCCTTTCCCCATTTCTTGTTTCTCTCAGGTTTGTCAAAGATCAGATGGCTGTAGATGTGTGGTATTATTTCTGAGGACTCTGTTCTGTTCCATTGGTCTATAGCTCTGTTTTGGTACCAGTACCATGCTGTTTTGGTTACTGTAGCCTTGTAGTATAGTTTGAAGTCAGGTAGCGTGACGCCTCCAGCTTTGTCCTTTTGACTTAGGATTGTCTTGGCAATGCGGGCTCTTTTTTGGTTCCATATGAACTTTAAAGCAGTTTTTTCCAATTCTGTGAAGAAACTCATTGGTAGCTTGATGGGGATGGCATTGAATCTATATATAACCTTGGGGAGTATGGCCATTTTCACAATATTGATTCTTCCTATCCATGAGCATGGTATGTTCTTCCATTTGTTTGTGTCCTCTTTGATTTCACTGAGCAGTGGTTTGTAGTTCTCCTTGAAGAGGTCCTTTACATCCCTTGTAAGCTGGATTCCTAGGTATTTTATTCTCTTTGAAGCAATTGTGAATGGAAGTTCATTCCTGATTTGGCTCTCTGCTTGTCTGTTACTGGTGTATAAGAATGCTTGTGATTTTTGCACATTAATTTTGTATCCTGAGACTTTGCTGAAGTTGCTTATCAGCTTAAGGAGATTTTGGGCTGAGACGATGGGGTTTTCTAAATATACAATCATGTCATCTGCAAACAGGGACAATTTGACTTCTTCTTTTCCTAACTGGATACCCTTGATTTCTTTCTCTTGCCTGATTGCCCTAGCCAGAACTTCCAACACTATGTTGAATAGGAGTGGTGAGAGAGGGCATCCCTGTCTTGTGCCAGTTTTCAGAGGGAATTTTTCCAGTTTTTGCCCATTCAGTATGATATTAGCTGTGGGTTTGTCATAAATGGCTCTTATTATTTTGAGATACGTTCCATCAATACCGAATTTATTGAGCGTTTTTAGCATGAAGGGCTGTTGAATTTTGTCAAAAGCCTTTTCTGCATCTATTGAGACAATCATGTGGTTCTTGTCTTTGGTTCTGTTTATATGCTGGATTACGTTTATTGATTTGCGAATGTTGAACCAGCCTTGCATCCCAGGGATGAAGCCCACTTGATCATGGTGGATAAGCTTTTTGATGTGCTGCTGAATCCGGTTTGCCAGTATTTTATTGAGAATTTTTGCATCAATGTTCATCAGGGATATTGGTCTAAAATTCTCTTTTTTCGTTGTGTCTCTGCCAGGCTTTGGTATCAGGATGATGTTGGCCTCATAAAATGAGTTAGGGAGGATTCCCTCTTTTTCAATTGATTGGAATAGTTTCAGAAGGAATGGTACCAGCTCCTCCTTGTACCTCTGGTAGAATTCAGCTGTGAATCCATCTGGTCCTGGACTTTTTTTGGTGGGTAGGCTATTAATTGTTGCCTCAATTTCAGAGCCTGCTATTGGTCTATTCAGGGATTCAACTTCTTCCTGGTTTAGCCTTGGGAGAGTGTAAGTGTCCAGGAAATTATCCATTTCTTCTAGATTTTCTAGTTGATTTGCGTAGAGGCATTTATAGTATTCTCTGATGGTAGTTTGTATTTCTGTGGGGTCAGTGGTGATATCCCCTTTATCATTTTTTATTGCATCTATTTGATTCCTCTCTCTTTTCTTCTTTATTAGCCTTGCTAGCGGTCTGTCAATTTTGTTGATCTTTTCAAAAAACCAACTCCTGGATTCATTGATTTTTTGGAGGGTTTTTTGTGTCTCTATCTCCTTCAGTTCGGCTCTGATCTTAGTTATTTCTTGCCTTCTGCTAGCTTTTGAATGTGTTTGCTCTTGCCTCTCTAGTTCTTTTAATTGTGATGTTAGAGTGTCAATTTTAGATCTTTCCTGCTTTCTCTTGTGGGCATTTAGTGCTATAAATTTCCCTCTACACACTGCTTTAAATGTGTCCCAGAGATTCTGGTATGTTGTATCTTTGTTCTCATTGGTTTCAAAGAACATCTTTATTTCTGCCTTCATTTCGTTATGTACCCAGTAGTCATTCAGGAGCAGGTTGTTCAGTTTCCATGTAGTTGAGCGGTTTTGATTGAGTTTCTTAGTGCTGAGTTCTAGTTTGATTGCACTGTGGTCTGAGAGACAGTTTGTTATAATTTCTGTTCTTGTACCTTTGCTGAGGAGTGCTTTACTTCCAATTATGTGGTCAATTTTGGAATAAGTGCGATGTGGTGCTGAGAAGAATGTATATTCTGTTGATTTGGGGTGGAGAGTTCTATAGATGTCTATTAGGTCCGCTTGGTGCAGAGATGAGTTCAGTTCCTGGATATCCTTGTTAACTTTCTGTCTCGTTGATCTGTCTAATGTTGACAGCGGAGTGTTGAAGTCTCCCATTATTATTGTATGGGAGTCTAAGTCTCTTTGTAAGTCCCTAAGGACTTGCTTTATGAATCTGGGTGCTCCTGTATTGGGTGCATATATATTTAGGAGAGTTAGCTCTTCCTGTTGAATTGATCCCTTTACCATTATGTAATGGCCTTCTTTGTCTCTTTTGATCTTTGATGGTTTAAAGTCTGTTTTATCAGAGACAAGGATTGCAACCCCTGCTTTTTTTTGTTCTCCATTTGCTTGGTAGATCTTCCTCCATCCCTTTATTTTGAGCCTATGTATGTCTCTGCATGTGAGATGGGTCTCCTGAATACAGCAGACTGATGGGTCTTGACTCTTTATCCAGTTTGCCAGTCTGTGTCTTTTAATTGGAGCATTTAGTCCATTAACATTTAAGGTTAATATTGTTATGTGTGAACTTGATCCTGCCATTATGATATTAACTGGTTATTTTGCTCGTTAGTTGATGCAGTTTCTTCCTAGCCTCGATGGTCTTTACATTTTGGCATGTTTTTGCGATGGCTGGTACCGGTTGTTCCTTTCCATGTTTAGTGCTTCCTTCAGGGTCTCTTGTAAGGCAGGCCTGGTGGTGACAAAATCTCTAAGCATTTGCTTATCTGTAAAGGATTTTATTTCTCCTTCACTTATGAAACTTAGTTTGGCTGGATATGAAATTCTGGGTTTAAAATTCTTTTCTTTAAGAACGTTGAATATTGGCCCCCACTCTCTTCTGGCTTGTAGAGTTTCTGCCGAGAGATCTGCTGTTAGCCTGATGGGCTTCCCTTTGTGGGTAACCCGACCTTTCTCTCTGGCTGCCCTTAAGATTTTTTCCTTCATTTCTACTTTGGTGAATCTGGCAATTATGTGTCTTGGAGTTGCTCTTCTGGAGGAGTATCTTTGTGGCGTTCTCTGTATTTCCTGAATTTGAATGTTGGCCTGCCCTACTAGGTTGGGGAAGTTCTCCTGGATGATTTCCTGAAGAGTGTTTTCCAACTTGGTTCCATTTTCCCCCTCACTTTCAGGCACCCCAATCAGGCGTAGATTTGGTCTTTTTACATAATCCCATACTTCTTGCAGGCTTTGCTTATTTCTTTTTCTTCTTTTTTCTTTTGGTTTCTCTTCTCGCTTCATTTCATTCATTTGATCTTCAATCGCTGATACTCTTTCTTCCAGTTGATCGAGTCGGTTACTGAAGCTTGTGCATTTGTCACGTATTTCTCGTGTCATGGTTTTCATCTCTGTCATTTCGTTTATGATCTTCTCTGCATTAATTAGTCTAGCTGTCAATTCTTCCACTCTTTTTTCAAGATTTTTAGTTTCTTTGCGCTGGGTACGTAATTCCTCCTTTAGCTCTGATAAGTTTGATGGACTGAAGCCTTCTTCTCTCCTCTCGTCCAAGTCATTCTCTGACCAGCTTTGATCCGTTGCTGGCGATGGGCTGCGCTCCTTTGCAGGGGGAGATGCGCTCTTATTTTTTGAATTTCCAGCTTTTCTGCCCTGCTTCTTCCCCATCTTTGTGGTTTTATCTGTCTCTGGTCTTTGATGGTGGTGACGTACTGATGGGGTTTTGGTATAGGTGTCCTTCCTGTTTGACAGTTTTCCTTCTGACAGTCAGAAGGACTGTCTGTTGGTCTGTTGGAGATTGCTTGAGGTCCACTCCAGACCCTGTTTGCCTGGGTATCAACAGCAGAGGTTGCAGAAGATAGAATATTGCTGAACAGCGAGTGTACCTGTCTGATTCTTCCTTTGGAAGTTTCCTCTCAGGGGTGTACTCCACCCTGTGAGGTGTAGGGTGTCAGACTGCCCCTAGTGGGGGATTTCTCCCAGCTAGGCTACTCAGGGGTCAGGGACACACCTGAGCAGGCAGTCTGTCCGTTCTCGGATCTCAACCTCCGCGTTGGGAGATCCACGGCTCTCCCCAAAGCTGTCAGACAGAGTCGTTCGCGTCTGCACCGGCTCCCGCTACTTCCCCTGTTGGTCTTCAGCTGTGCGCTGTCCCCAGAGGTGGAGACTACAGAGACAGGCAGGCTTCCTTGAGCTGCTGTGAGCTCCACCCAGTTCGAGCTTCCCAGCGGCTTTGTTTACCTACTTAAGCCTCAGCAATGGCGGGCGCCCCTCCCCCAGCCTCGCTGCTGCCTTGCGGATAGATCGCGGCAGACTGCTGTGTTAGCAGTGAGGGAGGCTTCGTGGGCGTGGGACCCTCCCGGCCAGGTGTGGGATATATTCTGGTGTGCCTGTATGCTTACAGCGCAGTATTGGGGTGGGAGTTACCCGATTTTCCAGGTGTTGTGTGTCTCAGTTCCCCTGGCTAGGAAAACGGATCCCCTTCCCCCTTGCGCTTCCAGGTGAGGCGATGCCTCGCCCTGCTTCAGCTCTCGCTGGTCAGGCTGCAGCAGCTGACCAGCACCGATTGTCCGGCACTCCCTAGTGAGATGACCCCAGTACCTCAGTTGAAAATGCAGAAATCACCGGTCTTCTGTGTCGCTGGCACTGGGAGTTGGAGACTGGAGCTGTTCCTATTCGGCCATCTTCATACGTTTTGTTTTTAAAGGAAATTTTATGGGGATATCTTACTTTATAATTATAGGAACTGGGGAAAACATTTTCCTTTCAGAAATATGGAATTTCTTCTCTGATTTATACCTACTGGTTCTCAATGTAGGCTCTGAGGGTAACTCAGAACAAATTCTTTTGTTCTCCTGTACAACAGCCTTTCAAAAAGTTTAAAGGCAGATTACGTGGTTAAGCATGGCTGTTTATAGATAGGCAGACAGAAATTGTTTTCTTTTTAAAAATTGAGACAGTAAAAATCTGAAACAGTCAGGATGTTTCCATTTCTGTGAGAGTGGTACTGTACTGTTATGTAAATACTATGTTTTTCCTCTTCTCTTCCAAAATAAACCATCAAAAGAAAACAAATGTATCACCCTAGACTTGGTGGTTTTATTGAATCCAACATTTTATGAAACTGGATTGAGTAAAATCAGTTGGAGTTTTCTGAGAGTGTCCCTGAGGTCCTTGGTAAACTTGCACTCTTGGTTTGAAGGAATGATCACGACAAAAAGAGGAACTCCTCGGAAGGATGGGAGCATTGGGCAAATCAGGTGGGTTGTGGAGAGGCTGGAGGGACTTTAACATGGGACAGTACTCAGATCCCCCTGCCCTCTTGTACATTGACCTTGACCCTATTTAGAGTCACCATATTAAAGAGATTTTGACCTTTCCAATGCAAAAATGGTATTACTCTATGACTATGTAGTGTAGAGTCAGTATCCCTGGAGTTTAGGGCATAGGTAACCAATCTTCAACAGAAAGTTGAAAAAAGTTTGAAAAAGCATGTCTGTACATGAATTCCCTGTAATGCCCCAACGTTACCTACCAAGATTAATTAGCTGTCTAATCTTAAGTCAACTCAAAATGGTGAAAGCATTTTTCTGGCTAATGAGTCTTCGTAGATTTTTACAGTACTTTTTGTCTTAATTCTTTTTCTTATTAAACTTTGAAACTCTTAGCAATAGTTTTGGGGTAAGTAAATGTTATCCATAAATTTTTATCGATTAACCTGTTAAAAGAATTATATAAAAATTAAAAATACCAATCAAAAAATTTTATTCAATAATGAATGTAGATTATTTTAAACAGAGGCAAATACAGCTATCAATTACATATTTTACATGGGATTTTTACAAATAATCTGGAAGTTGGTATCATAAACAGTTATGCTGCTTAGGCAGAGCAGTAGATGTGAACACTTCCTTCCATCTAAAACAAGGCTTATTCTTGACCTGTTTCTTTGTTTCCAGATGGTCTCCCAGCTTGAAGCCCAAATATCTGAGCTTGTTGAACAGTTGGGAAAGGAGTCTGAGTTTCACCAGAAAGCTCTCCAGAGGGCCCAGAAAGCAGAGAATATGTTGGAGACTCTTCAGGGTCAGCTGACACACCTGGAGGCAGAGCTGGTTTCTGGAGATGTTTTGCGAGACAACTTGAATTTTGAGAAACAAAAAGTAATAACCTGAGGGCATATCCATGAGTGGAAGCATCTGTTGTAGTATAAAATTTTACCTGAAAATATTCTGAATTTTACAGTATTTAGTTTGGTTAAGTCCTGGACTTAATTAGTTAAGTCAATTTCAAGGAACAATGGGTTTGGGGCTTCCTTGATTCAAATTAACTTAATTAAACTCAACAAATATTTATTGAATGCATATCATATATGAGGTCCTAAAGGTTTGGCAAGCTAAAATATGAATAATACAGTTTCTGATCTTAAAGGCTCATAATTCGATAGGGGAGACAGATACTCAGATAATTTGCTGTACTATAAGTTTATATGTGTTGTGTGTATTGAATCAGAAAGTTCTGTAGGAACTTCTAGATAAAGGGAAGATTTTATAGGAGAGGTGATAATTAAGTTCATTTTTGAAAGATAAGTCGGATTATAGTGGAGAGAGAAGACAGATACTGTAGGGGAAACAGTTTGAACAAAGGAATGAAATCTGGCAAGTGCATAGTGTATTCAGAGAATGCAAATTGGTGAATCCTGTATGGCTGGAACATGTTATTCTTGGTGGATCTGTGGCAAGAGAGAAGACTGGAATGGCTTAGACTAAAAGGATGGAGTGTTCTTTACTCTGTAGAATATGAAGTGTGGTAAGTGTGAGCATTACAGTATTTTATTTTATTTTTATTATTTTTATGTTTTTGAGGTGGAGTCTCGCTCTGTTGCCCAGGCTGGAGTGCAGTGGCGCCATCTCGGGCTCACTGCAAGCTCCACCTCCCGGCTTCACGCCATTCTCCTGCCTCAGCCTCCCGAGTAGCTGGGACTACAGGCACCCGCCACCTCGCCCAGCTAATTTTTTGTATTTTTAGTAGAGATGCAGTTTCACCGTGGTAGCCAGGATGGTCTCGATCTCCTGACCTCGTGATGTGCCCGCCTCGGCCTCCCAAAGTGCTGGGATTACAGGTTTGAGCCACCGCGCCCGGCCACATTGCAGTATTTTAGAAAGATAGAGAGATGTCCCCGTGGAGCTGAGATTGTGGCATGGAGAGTCTCGGAAACAATGGCGCTGATAACTCAGTGGGAGAGGAGAGTTAAATGGGAAGAGAAGGGGCCCACACTGAGGATTTGAGTGTGGGGACATTGTCAGTGATCTCTGACAGGCAGTTTTGGTAGAGTGGTGGAGAGCAGAAGCCAGTTGGCTTTGCGCTGAGGGGAGACTTGAGAGGAAGGGGAGCGACCTCCAGTAGACCAGTGTGAAATCTGGTGACCAAAGAGAAGACGGACATGAGGCAGTGCCTGTGAAAACCAAGATCAAAGAAAGGTTTTGCTGGACAGGATGGGGAGGAAAGTGTGGACTGAAAGAGTCCGTAGGAGGGAGTGTGGGAAGGGAAAGGGAGGCACAGGGGCTCAAGAGCCTCGATGCAGAATTTGGCACGAAAAATACTCTTAAGTTGAAACGTCTACACTCAAGTAACATATTCCTTTTCATTCTTCTGTACTTAAAACATTGAGGAATGGTCTTGCCTGCACTGAGGTTGGATATACAAAGATGTGCCAAAGGTGTCTGTGGAAAATCAAGTCCAGCGGATGAGACAGGGAGATCGGGGCGTAATAGTACAATAGCGCAATTAGTGCACAGTAGTGCAATTAGTGCCATGATGGAGACAGGTATAAAATCTGACAGAAACCTGGAAAAAGGACCAATGACTTTTTCTCTGTGCGGTAAGTAAGCCATCTTCACAGAAAAGGGGAGTATTAAAGGATGAGTAGGAATTTGTCAGGCAGAAGAGGGGGGAAGGAATTTGAGGCAGAAAAAATAGCTGGAACAAAGAAGAAATGGAGGTGTGAGAAGATGGCTCGGGAAATGAATGAGGTGCAGGGAGCATGGGACAGGATACTTGGTGAAACCAAAGGCGTGAGACGGCACTGGAGGCAGGTGTAGGAATCATTGAAATAGGTCAGTCTAATGGCTCAGGCTTCATTGCGTAGGTAATGGGAAGCCAGAGAAGGTTTTTGAGTAAAAGAAAGATTTCCCTCAAGTCAGACTGGCTTAGAGGGTAGCAGCGGTGTCCAACCTTTTGGCTACCCTGGGCCACATTGGAAGAAGAATAATTGTCTTGGCCACACATAAAATACACTAACAGTAGTGATAGCCTATAAGCTAAAACAAACAAACAACAAACACACACACACACACAAACAAAAAACAACTATGCATAATTTTTGAGATATCTGCCACCACAGATAAACAAAAAAGTCCTTGCATTCAAAGGGCTGGACACAGCTGAAGGAAGGTAGGGAGCCCAGTCGGTGGCTCCCCGACTGGTCCAGTTTAGAAGATAGTCCAGTTCAGACTAGTCCAGTTCAGAAGATAATAAAGATCTGAACCATGTAGTGGTTTTGTGAATGGAAACAGGGGCTAGATTTGAGAAGTCTGGGAGAGTGGAGATAGCTTTTTCTATTAGATATCTGTAAAGGTGTGATGGTGGAAAATTTGATTTTGTAAAGAAATATTGGCTCGGCTTGGTAGCTCACACCTATAATCCCAGCACTTTGGGAGGTTGATGCAGGCGGATTGCTTGAGCTCTGGAGTTCAAGACCAGCCTGGGCAATATGGCGAAATCCCATCTCTACAAAAGACACAAAAATTAGCTGGGCATGGTGGCACGCACTTGTGGTCCCAGCTACCTGGGAGGCTGAGATGGGAGGATAGCTTGAGCCTGGGAGGTGGAGGTTGCAGTGAGCTGAGATCACACCACTTCAGCCTGGGTGACAGAGTGAGACCCTGTCTCAACAAATAAACAAACAAAAAAACAAACAAAAAACAAAAACAGGCCAGACGTGATGGCTCATGCCTGTAATCCCAGCACTTTAGGAGGCTGAGGCAGGTGGATCACTTGAGGTCAGGAGTTGAAGAACAGTCTGGCCAACATGGTGAAACCCCATCTCTACTAAAAAATACAAAACATTAGCCAGGTGTGTTGGTATGTGCCTGTAACCCCAGCTACCCAGGAAGCTGAGGCAGGAGAATTGCTTGAATTTGAGAGGCGGAGGTTGCAGTGAGCAGAGGTCGTGCCATTGTACTCCAGCCTAGGGTGACAGAGACTCCCTCTCAAAACAAATAAGCAAAATAAAACAAAAAACCACAACCAAACAAAATGAAATATTGCACCTGAGTATGGTAATGTAAATTGAAAGCCACATTACTGCCTGCGGGACAGCTTCACCTGCATGGTCCGTGAACACCAAAATATATTCAAAACTGAAAGGACATCTGTTCAAATTTGTCCCTCTCCTGCTTCAGTCATGGTGGTAATCTACCTCCATTTGCTCAAGCCATCTTCAACACTTCCCTTTTTTAAATCAATTCCTAAGCCCTATAAATCCTGTCTCCTTACTAGATCTCCAATGCCTCCCCCATCTCTATATCCAGCAGCTGTGCTTTGGCTCTGAGAATTGTGCTCGTTAACACCGACTAGGGAAACAACCTAGTAACTGAGCTCCCGGCACTGTTCTTCATGCCTCAGATGTACTCTCTTCATTGCTGCCAGGGAGGTCTTAATGAAACGTGTGCCTAATCTTGTCTTTCTTTATCTCCAAACTGGCCAGTGGCTCTCTGGGGGCCCTAGGCTCAGGTACAGATTCCTTCTTTTTCCATGGCTTCACTTTCTGTGAGCTGGCCAGGTGGTCTCTCCATCTTCCCTTTCCCCTGTAATTTCTCCTGCCAGCGGGGGGCAAACTCAGAAGCCTTCTGGGAGCGGCAGGACCCTGGTGGGGTCTGCGGTGATTGCGGAGCCTAAAGACATCCATGCAAATTTGTAGCAGCACTCACTCCTCCGGTCTCCTCCGGCCTCCTCCGGCTGCCTCCCGCACTGCCCACAGCTATTCTCACTGAGAGAATGTTCTCCTCACCTCCTTTACCTGGTAACAGCAGTCTCTTCAAGATTCAGCTCAAATACTGCTTCCCCTGGCAGTCTTCCCTGGGAGACTTACCTATCTTTCCTTATGCTCTCTAAGCATAATGTATCTGCCTCTCTCATGGTACTTTTTACCCTTATTGGATTGTTTTTAAATTTTTTTCGTCTCCAAATATTCCAAGCTTCTTGAGGCTGGAAGAAATGATCTTTTTCCTGTGTTTCTCCAGGGACTACAGAAAGAGTCAATAAACATTATTTGAATTATAGAAGAAATATGTCAAAGGCAGGAATTTCAGGTGGATTGGTATTCCCTTCCCTTACTATAAAGGAATCATTAATTTTAATTGGGATTGTGTCCAAATAACTCTCAGTTGTGAAACAAGTTATGTAAGCTAATTCTGTCCATGGTGAATCTTCTGTCGCTAACTGCATATGAAATGCATGTTCTGGTAAGGATGGATAGTATCATGTAAATTGAAAAGTAAAGTTGCACAGTTGAAATGCTAAATGCAGGTAATCTAGGCAGACTCAAAGACAGTAGAATGCACAGTTTTTTTTTTTTTTTTTTTTTTTTTTTTGAGACGGAGTCTCGCTCTGTCGCCCGGGCTGGAGTGCAGTGGCCGGATCTCAACTCACTGCAAGCTCCGCCTCCCGGGTTTACGCCATTCTCCTGCCTCAGCCTCCCGTAGCTGGGACTACAGGCGCCCGCCACCTCGCCTGGCTAGTTTTTTGTATTTTTTAGTAGAGACGAGGTTTCACAGTGTTAGCCAGGATGGTCTCGATCTCCTGACCTCGTGATCCACCCGTCTCGGCCTCCCAAAGTGCTGGGATTACAGGCTTGAGCCACCGCGCCCGGCCACAGTTTCTTATTTATGCTGAACTGTCATTCAAGTGAACAATATATACAGTAATCCTTCATTTCTATGTAGTTAAAAGTTTCTGGTAACCTTAATCTTCTGAAGTATAGCCAAAATCCTTGAAATAGAAACTTTCTCTATGGGATCTTTCTCTGCTTGGTCTTGTCTTAATCCCTTTTTGCCTGTTGTAGTCCTGGCCCACTAAATGGATGGGTCATACATAGAAATAGAAAAAAAGAGGGTTTCGTACCATCATGTAAAAGGTACTTATCTATTTTAGGTAAAATACAAGCAATAGCACTTAGGTCACTTTCATAGACACAGATTAAAAATTAAAAATTCCATATAGAGAGCTGATACAGCATTAAAAAGTGATAACCAGAGGATGTAGAGACAAAAGCAGTTTATGGCATTGTAGCACAATGCAATAAGTGGTATTTGCAATGACTGTGACTTATAAAGAAGAGATAAAATTGTATTCATATGTATGTTATTTGCCAAAACTGGAAAATAGACACTTATAAATAATTTCATCCTGATAATTAAAACATGGCTAGTTCTGGGCTTTAAGCTGGTGTGCTTCAGTTGGCAGGAAATTGTACGTATTTAAACATTTAATTGCCTGAAAATGCCAGATGGATAAGTTATTGCAATCAGAAGAAAATATCAAAGATAAAACCCAAATCATGAAATTATGATATAGCAAGCTCATTGATTGATTTATTCATCCAGTAAGCACTTAGTAAGCATTATCTTATGTGTGGACTTGCCAGATAAACCACAGAAATCAAGTAGAGGAAAACCTTTAAATAGCTTTCTAACTGTAGACTGCTAAAATATGAACCCTGACTTCCTTCATACAGCTCTATTTTAGGGAGGAGTGTTCATTTAACTTAATTTTACTTAATTTAACTTAATTTTAAAGACATTTTCTAAAACATCTTAATTAATAAAAAAGACCCCAAAATCTTGTTCAAAATTTTGTTTGTATGGTGAGCTTTGAGTTTGGAATGCTCTGTAGAGCCTAAGAAGAGTAAAGTGGCAACTGGCTAAGTTGCCAGGGTCCACCCCACCTTTGAGGCCAGGGCCCAGTTAGGTGGGAAAAATTCCCAAGGAAGGTGCGTGGGTGGGTGTATTAGTCCATTTTCACACTGTTGATAAAGACATAGGCTGGGCATGGTGGCTCACATCTGTAATCCTAGCACTTTGGGAGGCCAAGACGAGTGGATCACCTGAGGTCAGGAGTTTGAGACCAGCCTGCCCAATGTGGTGAAATCCCATCTCTATTAAAAATACAAAAAAATTAGCCAGGCATGGTGGCACATGCCTGTAATCCCAGCTACCTGGGGGGCTGAGGCAGGAGAATTGCTGGAACCTGGGAGGCAGAGGCTGCAGTGAGCTGAGATCAAGCCACTGCACTCCAGCCTGGGCAACAGAGGAAGACTCTGTCTCAAAAAAAATAAAAATAAAAAATGAATAAATAAATAAATAAAATAAAAAAAGACATACCTGAGGCTGGGTAATTTATAAAGAAAAAGAGGTTTAATGGACTCACAGTTCCACGTGGCTCAGGAGTCCTCACAATCATGGTGGAAGAGTAAAGGATGTCTTACCTGGTGGCAGGCAGAGAGAGAGAGAATGAGACCCAAGCAAAAGGGGTTTTCCCTGATAAAACCATCAGATGTCATGTGACTTATTCTCTACCGTGAGAACAGTATGGGGGAAACTGCCCCCATGATTCAATTATCTTCCACCAGGTCCCTCCCTCAACATGTGGGAATTATGGGAGCTACAATTCAGGATGAGATTTGAGAAGTGACACAGCCAAACCCTATCAATGAGTGGATCCCAGGGGCTGGATTATCCTGGGAGGGGCATGGTTGCAGCAGCAAGTTGTCAAAGCAGAGAGATGAAGATGTAATCAAACATAGCCAAATGTGTTGTTTGGCAGGGTTAAGAAAAGTATATAATATTCGACTGAACATCAACATCAAGGGCTAGGAGAGTCAAGAGCATTCAAACAAGGGGTAGGCAGGGAACTGGCAGAATGGTTCAGGAATTTATTACCACATATTGGATCAGAGTCCATGCTCCACTCTATGCTCTTTGCAAAGGAGAATTACCTGTAAGCTTGGGAGAAAGAGGAAAAGATTCTGTGAGATCACCCATTAACTTTGACTTTTGTGTCCTATTTTTGTTTTTGTTCTTGGGTTTAGTATCTTAAATTTCTGGATCAGCTTTCACAGAAAATGAAGTTGGACCAGATGGCTGCCGAACTTGGTTTTGACATGCGCCTGGATGTGGTTTTAGCTCGAACAGAGCAGCTGGTTCGTCTTGAGAGCAATGCAGTCATTGAGAACAAGACCATTGCCCACAATTTGCAGAGAAAGGTAGGGGATATTGAAACTTGCTAGTATTGAGAGAAGAAATTTCTGAAAAACCCAAACATTGAAAAATAATGTACTGCCACCATATTTACCAGTGTAACTAGGAAGAATCTTATAAAAATATGTATTTAGAATTGGAGGCTCAATTTCAAGTCTGAAGAGTTGGTAAGTGTATCTGTCACCTAAGGTCGTGTTTCACTGTGTGTAATGGGTACCCACAATGACAGTGACTTAAGCAAGTAGAAGTTTTTTGTTTTTTGTTTTTTTGTTTTGTTTTGTTTTGTTTTTCTCACACAAATTCCTGGAGACAGGAAGTTTGGGGCTGGTGTGGCAACTCTCCTCTGTAAAGTCTTCAAGGAACCAGGCTCATTTCAGCTGATTCATTTCTCATCCCTAGGGCAATCCTTATTCTCATGGTTCCAAATGGTGCCTGGAAACATTATATCTGTGTTCAAGATAGAATAGAAGAAAAGAGTGAGGAAGAAGGCTGTAAAAGAACAAGCAGAGCCATCTTTTGAAAAAGGCACTCAGAATTTGCTACATGAACTTTTGTTTATATCCCATGGCCAGAATATGTTTTGGTGGTCAAACCTAGCTGCAAGGGAGGCTTGCAAATGCAGCCTTTACTCTGGGTAGCCATTGACCTGGCTAGAAAAAATTCACAGTTTCTATTACTTTGGGAAAGGAGGAGAACTGGGAGGACATTTAGCAGCCTCTACATTTATAAGCTCAGTTGCACTAGAAATTCTAGTAGAGAGAGAAGGGCTTACTTTTCTTCACTCAAAGGAAGAGTTAGAAACAGTTTAGACTAAATCAATGAATGAATGGATGAAAGGGATAAAATATAATTATTAGTTACATAATTATTGATATTGGGGAAAGAAATAGGAAAACACAGATGTATTCTTATAATAGTTCTTAGGAGGAAAATGCTATGATACAATTCCAGTGTAGATGCTATATAATGAGTCACATCTGGGCTCCCAATTTGGTTCCATCAAGCTGTGTGACCTTGAACAAATTATATACCTCTTTGTCTCTGTTTCCTCATATTAAAGATGGGGATGCTACATACCCCAAGGAGTTGCTAGTTTTTAATAAATAACATTTTCAAACCCTTGGATCACAGAAGTTGCTGTGTTCATGTTTGGCTTCTCCACTATCATATCTTGAGAAATATTTTATAAAAGATAGCATACAAACTCTATTACCATTAGAGACATTAAATTAGCTACCATTCTTTCCAAAGTTCTGCTTAGATCATTGATGCTTTTTCTCAATATCCAACACTATTACTTCTTAATAATTATATAATTATTAAACTTATCAGTTTATAGAATTTACCAGTGTAAAATTGCAATGGAGTGGAACATTTTTTACTTTTTGTTTCTTTTTTTTTTTTTTGTTTTGAGACAGAGTTTCACTCTTGTCACCCAGGCTAGAGTGCAATGGCACGATCTTGGCCCACTGCAATCTCTGCCTCCCAGGTTCAGGTGATTCTCCTTCCTCAGCCTCCTGAGTAGCTGGGTTTACAAGCATCTGCAACCATGCCTGGCTAATTTTTGTATTTTTAATAGAGACGAGGTTTCACTATGTTGGCCAGGCTGGTCTCAAACTCCTGACCTCAGGTCACTCGCCTTCCTTGGCCTCCCAGATTGCTGGGATTACAGGCATGAGCCACCATGTCCGACCTGGAGTGGAATTTGACATGAAGAAGCTTAAGAAAGGGAATTTGATGAGAGAAATGTTAAAAAGGCCTTGTTCAAAGTGATCTAGATATGGACACAGCTGTCACTGTTAGGCAGGATACTCAAAGCAGCATTTCAGTAATTCTTTCCACCTTTTACCACTTTACAAGTGCAGAGTAGATAATGAGGGGAAATTTGATGGTCTTCAGCTTGAACGCTTGATAATACATGATTCCGATTCTGTTTGTAGCAGATGACAGAGGTTTCTGTACTTAATATTCCATCCACTAATTTTGACATGTGGAGCCCAGGAAGATTCTTCCCCTCTAGAGGCCATAGTCATTTTCTTAAATATCACTCTAATTTCCTCTTTTGAGTTTGATTACTAATGATAAATGATGTTTGAGAACCTGTCCTCTGCTTAGTTTGTGGACCTTATAGTCTGGGCATATAACAAAGACCAAGAAGCCTTCTTACAGTCCCTTTTATTTCTAAGATTTTATATGTATAAGCAAAGCTTTAAAGCAAAGCTTACTTAAAAATCTCCTTGGTATATCTCACTTTAAAAATATATCAACTCTCAGCCAGGTGTGGTGGTTTATACTGTAATCCCAGCACTTTGCTGGGAAAATTGGCTAGCCATAAGTAGAAAGCTGAAACTGGATCCTTTCCTTACTCCTTATACGAAGATTAATTCAAGATGGATTAGAGACTTAAATGTTAGACCTAATACCATAAAAACCCTAGAAGAAAACCTAGGTAGTACCATTCAGGACATAGGCATGGGCAAGGACTTCATGTCTAAAACACCAAAAGCAACGGCAGCAAAAGCCAAAATTGACAAATGGGATCTAATTAAACTAAAGAGCTTCTGCACAGCAAAAGAAACTACCATCAGAGTGAACAGGCAACCTACAGAATGGGAGAAAATTTTTGCAATCTACTCATCTGACAAAGGGCTAATATCCAGAATCTACAAAGAACTCAAACAAATATACAAGAAAAAAACAAGCAACTCCATCAAAAAGTGGGCAAAGGATATGAACAGACATTTCTCAAAAGAAGACATTCATACAGCCAACAGACACATGAAAAAATGCTCATCATCACTCGCCATCAGAGAAATGCAAATCAAAACCACCATGAGATACCATCTCACACCAGTTAGAATGGCAATCATTAAAAAGTCAGGAAACAACAGGTGCTGGAGAGGATGTGGAAAAATAGGAACACTTTTACACTGTTGGTGGGATTGTAAACTAGTTCAACTATTATGGAAAACAGTATGGCAATTCCTCAAGGATCTAGAACTAGATGTACCATATGACCCAGCCATCCCACTACTGGGTATATACCCAAAGGATTATAAATCATGCTGCTATAAAGACACATGCACACGTATGTTTATTGCGGCACTATTCACAATAGCAAAGACTTGGAATCAACCCAAATGTCCATCTGTGACAGACTGGATTAAGAAAATGTGGCACATATACACCATGGAATACTATGCAGCCATAAAAAAGGATGAGTTCGTGTCCTTTGTAGGGACATGGATGCAGCTGGAAACCATCATTCTCAGCAAACTATCACAAGAACAGAAAACCAAACACCGCATGTTCTCACTCATAGGTGGGAACTGAACAATGAGATCACTTGGACTCGGGAAGGGGAACATCACACACCGGGGCCTATCATGGGGAGGGGGGAGGGGGGAGGGATCGCATTGGGAGGTATACCTGATATAAATGATGAATTGATGGGTGCTGACGAGTTGATGGGTGCAGCACACCAACATGGCACAAGTATACATATGTAACAAACCTGCACGTTATGCACATGTACCCTAGAACGTGAAGTATAATAAAAAAATAAATAAATAAATAAAAAGAAAAAAAGAAATAAATAAAAATATATCAACTCTCAGCCGAGTGTGGTGGTTTATACCTGTAATCCCAGCACTTTTGGAGACTGAGGCAGGCGGACCTCTTGAACCCAGGAGTTCAAGACCAGCCTGGGCAACATGATGAAACCCTGTCTTTACAAAAAATACAAAAATCAGCTGAGTGTGGTGGCATACACCTGTAGTCCCAGCTACTTGGGAGGCTGAGAGGTGGAAGGATTGCTTGAGCCTGGGAGGGAGAGGCTGCAGTGAACCGTGATCATGCCACTACACCCCAGCCTGCACAATAGAATGAGACCCTGTCTCAAAAAAAAAAAAAAGTTGGTATTTCAGAAAACGCCAGTGTGGGTATTGTGGCCATTAGATGTTGGACAGGATTTTGTCTCTCTGTCTTATTATATTCTGCTCTTGATAAACTCATCTGAGGAGTTTTTTAAAAGTAATTTTAAACTTTTATGATGATGCACATAATGTTAGAGAGCATCAGATGTGGAAAGCTGACTCCTCTGCACATTTTCTAGGGCTCCTTTGTCTCAGATTTTAGGTATGCAATTAATTCTTGGAAAGGGTATGAATAAAAAATGCAATCAGGAAAAGGAATCCAATAACTTTTTTGATGGTTTACAAATTAGTCTTATAGAGGTGTAGATAAAGATCAACACCTTGGGTATTATTATTACTGGGTAACTCATTTATATTTACTATTGTTCAATTATTTAAAAAAAAAATCCCTGTTTGCATCAAACCAGCTAAAGACACAGAAAGAGAGACTGGAGAGCAAAGAACTACACATGAGCTTCCTCCGGCAGAAAATAGCCCAGCTGGAGGAGGAGAAGCAGGCACGCACGGCCTTGGTGGTTGAGAGGGACAACATGCATCTTACCATCAGGAACCTGCAGAAGAAGGTGGAGAGGCTGCAGAAGGAGCTGAACACATGTCGAGACTTGAACACTGAGCTCAAAGCCAAACTGGCTGACACCAATGAACTGAAGGCAAGTGCTCGGCTCCATTTTGTTGTTGCTTTTTGCTAGTTACTGTCAATGTTTATGCAAAAGAATAACAGCTTTATCAGGACACACCAGAAAAAGAAAGATGAAAGCTTCCTCTGATTTTCTAGATTCGTGGGAAAAATGCAAACAAGACACAAATCAGAGTACATATCCATTTAGTGTCTCTTCAACATCTGAAGTGAAGCCATCATCGCTAGGTGAAAAGTCAGTCAAAAAGTGGTGATGTTTTCTTTTCTTTTTCTTTTTTTTGAGGAGAATTTTGCTCTTGTTGCCCAGGCTGGAGTGCAATGGCATGATCTTGGCTAACCACAACTTCCTCCTCCTGTGTTCAAGCGATTCTCCTGCCTCAGCCTCCCGAGTAGCCAGGATTACAAGTATGTGCCACCACGCCTGGCTAATTTTGTATTTTCTTTTTTTTTTTTTTTTTTTTTTTTTTTGTGAGGCGGAGTCTCGCCGCTCTGTTGCCCAGGCTGGAGTGCAGTGGCCGGATCTCAGCTCACTGCAAGCTCCGCCTCCCGGGCCCACGCCATTCTCCTGCCTCAGCCTCCGGAGTAGCTGGGACCACAGGCGCCCGCCACCGCGCCCGGCTAATTTTTTTTGTATTTTTAGTAGAGACGGGGTTTCACCATGTTAGCCAGGATGGTCTCGATCTCCTGACCTTGTGATCCGCCCACCTCAGCCTCCCAAAGTGCTGGGATTACAGGCGTGAGCCACCGCGCCCGGCTCTAATTTTGTATTTTCAGTAGAGATTTGGTTTCTCCATGTTGGTCAGGTTGGTCTCGAACTCCTGATCTCAGGTGATCCACCCACCTCGGCCTCCCAAAGTGCTGGGATTACATGCGTGAGCCACTGCGCCTGGCCTTTTAAAAAATTTTTTCGAGACGGAGTCTCACTCTTTTACCCAGGCTAGAGTGCAGTGACATGATCTCGACTCACTGCAAACTCTGCCTGGGTTCAAGTGATTCTCCGGCTTCAGCCTCCTGAGTAGCTGGGATTACAGGTGTGCACCACCACGCCCAGCTAATTTTTTTGTATTTTTCGTAGAGACGCGGTTTCACCATGTTGGCCAGACTGGTCCCCAACTTCTGACCTCAAGTGATCCACCTGCCTCAGCCTTCTGAAGTGCTGGGATTACAAGTGTGAGCCACTGCACCTGGCCAAAAAGTGGTGATGTTATAAGTCCAGAAAAGAAATACATTTCTCCAAAGTGCTGGTGACTGCTATTAGTGATGATACAGGGATTAATCACACTGGAATTTGCTTAGGAAGAAATGAGAAAATGGGCACAATTGTTTACTGAAAAGAGTCAGGCAGGCAAGGGTATTTATGTTGTACTCTGTAGGATACATCATTACCAAGTCCAGTGGAGAAGGTCACCAGACCGGGGAGACATAATTCCTATATTCAAGGTGTTTAACTTCTAACGAAGGCAGAGGAAAAAGAAATGGAAACTTACAAGAAATTTAATCAAAAGATTCACATGTCATGCATGTGTGCCACTGGCAATAATATGTAACTTAATATGCACACATCATCCTCAGCAGGTGTGCAAATTGCAAGTACAGTGGACAATGCTCTTTGCAGACAATGCTCTGAAACTACTTTTTGGAAGGTTTCCAAATCTGGAAACAGACAGGCAGGGAAAAAGAATCTGGAATTAAGCCAGCTCTTGAACATGTCTAGTGGGGACCATGTTTTAGAAAATATTTTCCACTGTAGTTACCCTTCTGAGTAGTTTTCTTTTCCCTGCTGAAGCCCTTCTGCTATGGGGACTAGACTGCCAAGTTGAAGTGTACTTCCTTGGATAAGGGGAGAATGCCCCCCCCCCGCCAGAGAAGGGCACATATCTGAATACAAGGAAGGGGGAAAGAAAGGGAAAGCATCTGAGGTAGTGCCATGGGTAGGGAGAAACTATCAGAGGTAAGTCCCCTCAACAGTCCCTTTACAACTTGAGACTGACCTTTAGCGGGGATTTGGGGTAGGGTGGGATGGCATCAGCTGTTCTAACCCTGGCTGGAAGGGGCTGCAAAAGGTGATGAATCTTGGGGGCCTAGATTGTACCCCGATTCCCTGGAGCCTGGAGTTCCATTTTCACTAGTAAGGGAGATGGATGACAGCTGAAATGCAAGCTGGAGAGCTCATTACAGGAGCAGATGGGGGTGTTCCCTTCAACTGAGAGACAAAGTGACTCTCCATCAGAGGCCCTGGGGTAATCACCTAGGCCGTGGCCCAATAGCAGCTACAGCCAAGCCTTGAACTAACCAAGACCAATGATGGGGCGTCGACTCTGGTGAGAGACCCTCACACATTTCACAAGTCAAATAATAGATACAGAAGAGATTCAGGGCAGCATGAGGGCCAGAATCACTTTTCCTAATGTCACAAGGACTTTCCTCCAGCCAGTCATCGTCTCAGAAAGAAGGAGGGGAGAGAAGAATCCCCTAAAGATGGCATTGCATGAACAAAAACAAATCTTAAACCCAAGGAAATGTGGTTAGCTGCAACTACCATCTGCTCTAACCATTTGGGGTGATGGTAGTGGGGAGTTTGTTTCCTGTATCCAAAGGACTATGCAGATTATCCTGAAGTTAATGTGGCTGGGACATTGCACCAGCTGCTCCTGATTGTAGGATGTGCGGGTGTTCATCCCTAGGCCAGAGGCACTCATCCCCTCTGACGTCCTTGCTTATGAGGATACAGGAGTACTACTTTGTTAGAGAGAATAAAGGGCCTTTGGACACTTCCAAAGGAGGTAGAAAGGAGAAGTTAAAGAAATGGAAACTAGTGATATGACAGTTAATAGTTGGAGAATGTCGTTGAACAAAATAGGAAAAGGAACCTCACCATTATAGCCAATGTGTGATGCAGACCTTTGAAAAGGAAACAAAATTTTGGGCTTTAGAGAACAATAAGGAGAATTTGCAGACCTGATCTAACACTTTTGAAGAATTTCTCTTACCCATAGGGAGGCAGTTGCATGTAGACAAGGATATGGCTAATTCAGAGCTGTACAGTGTTTCACAAACTCAGACTGAAAAATCAAACAGTCTCCGGTCTTTGCCAAGATTTTATAAACGCAGATTACTTCCTAGTGCTGTCATGGTATTTGGTACAACATTGCCTCTGATCAAACAACAGTTGTTGGAGTAGAGGATGAGGATGAGTGACAGTCAATGCAATAATAGGTGAATAGGAGGTCTGGTCGGCTGCTGATGACACCTTGACCATGTCTGGGAGTTAGGGAGTGGAAGAAGCTGAGCAGTGGACGGGGGCCGGAACACATGGAGCCTTATGTATCACGCTAAGATGTTTGGACTTATCCTCTGGGTCCTGGGGGGCCATTGGAGGATCAAATTGTCAGGAAAGAGACTGAGAAGAAACAGAGAGAGATAGGGAGACAGCAGAATGAGGCTGTGGTCAACAGTACCAAGTGCAGCAGTGAGATAATGACTGAAGGAGTAACCACTACATTTGGTTTTGGAAAATCTGTAACTCAAGCATGTACAGATCATGGTGGTAGTGGGTGAGGGTTTTGAGAATAAGCCAAATTTCAGGGATGAAAGACAAATGAAAACAAAGATAGTGCAATACCTTTCTGGGATAGTTGGATGAAAAGGAGAAGAGAGGTGGGAAATAAAGTTGGCTTGTGTATTTACTTGGTTGCTTTATTTTGCATAGACAGATCCACACACTTTTACAGATAAGATATAGGAAATGTGGCCGGGCGCGGTGGCTCAAGCCTGTAATCCCAGCACTTTGGGAGGCCGAGACGGGTGGATCACGAGGTCAGGAGATCGAGACCATCCTGGCTAACACGGTGAAACCCCATCTCTACTAAAAATACAAAAAACTAGCCGGGCGTGGTGGTGGGCGCCTGTAGTCCCAGCTACTCCGGAGGCTGAGGCAGGAGAATGGCGTGAACCCGGGAGGCGGAGCTTGCAGTGAGCTGAGATCCAGCCACTGCACTCCAGCCTGGGCGACAGAGCAAGACTCCATCTCAAAAAAAAAAAAAAAAAAAAAAAAAAAAAAGATATAGGAAATGTGTAGGAGAGACTTGGTTTGACTGACTCAAGAATTACTCAGGCCCTTACACATTTCAAAGGAATGTTAAGTCTGCCTTCCAGTGGAGAATAGAGCTCTCTCTAATGTGCTAACACAGTAAACGCCAACTTCATGCATTTATGAGATATCAAATACAGAATAGATTTTTATTTTGTATTTGATACGAATCCAAAATATCAGACTTCTGATATCAATGTCCAAGACAGACTACTGATATCAACTCTCCCCACTTATACATTGCCTAAGCTAGTCCCTGTATTAATTTCACTATTCATAAAGTAATATTTCTGGACATTAGCAAAAATAGCTTTACTGTATTAATTTCTTAGGGCTACCCAATTACCACAAACTGAGTGGCTCAATACTCAATCCCGCTAACAGTCCTTGGTTTATAGCTGCATAATTCCAATCTCTGCCTCCCTTTCACATGGCCTCCCCATGTGTGTCTCTCCTTTTCTGTCTCTTATGAGGACATTTATTGTTGGTGTTAGGGCCCATCCTAATTCAAAATGATCTAATCATGAGACTGTTACCTTACTCATTACCTGCAAAGGCCCTTGTCTAAATAAGGTCACATTCTGAAGTTCTAGGTGGACACAGCTTTTGGGAAGGCACTACTCAAACCACTACACTTATTAAATTAACAATTTTACCACTCTTAGAGGGACAATATAAAATAATAATTTGAATTACATTTCTATGGTTTTTTAACAATGAGAAATGTTTACATCCCATAAAGTTTATTTTTTAAAGTGTATAATTGAATGGTTTTTAGTATATTGACAAGGTTGTACAAACATCACCACTATCTAATTCCAGGACTTTCCATCACTCCTGCCACATCCTTCCCCAAAATCCCACACCCATCCGCAATCATTCTTCATTTACCCTTTCTTCCACTTCTGGTAACCAGTAATCTTTCTGTCTTTATAAATTTGTCCATTCTGTAAATTGTATATAAATGGAATCATGTAATACATGGTCTTTGTCTCTGGCTTTTTGTATTAGTCTGTTTTCCTGCTGCTGATAAAGACATACCTGAGACTGGACAATTTCCAAACGAAAGAGGTGTAACGGACTTACAGTTCCACATGGCTGGGGAGGCCTCATAATCATGGCAGAAGGTGAAAGGCACTTCTTATATGGTGGTGGCAAGAGAGAATGAGAGCCAAGTGGCAGGGGTTTTCCCTTATAAAACCATCAGATCTTGTGAGACTTATTCACTATCATGAGAAAAGCATGGGGGAAACCACCCCCATGATCCAGTTGTCTCCAACTGGTCCCTCTCACAACATATGGGAATTATGGGAGCTACAATTCAAGATGGGATTTGGGTGGTGACACAGCCAAACCATATCACTTCTTTTACTTAGTATGAGTATACTTAGTATTTTCAAGGTTCATCCCATGTTGTACCATGGATCAGTACTTCATTCCTGTATTGGTCAGGGTTCTCCAGAAAAACAGAAGCAATAGGAGGTGTGTGTGTGTGTGTGTGCGTGTGCGCGGGCGCGCGTGTGTGTATGTGTGTTTGTGTGTATGCAGACAGATATATGTAGATATAAATATCTAATATAAATATCTACATCTATCAATCAATCATCTATCTACATGGATTTATTTATTTTAAAGAATTGGCTCACACAATTATGGAGACTAGCAGGATGGGCTGACAGACTGGAGACCCAGGTAGAGCTGATGCAGTAGTAAAAATATGAAGGCTGGCAGATTATCCTTGTGTTCAGGGAAGCTCATTGTCTTGTTCTGCTATGCCTTCAACTAATTGAATGAAGCTTACCCACATTATGGAGGGCACTCTGCTTTATGCAAAGTCTATCCATTTAAATATTTGACCAAATATCTGGGTATGATTGCCCAGCCAAATTGATACATAAAATTAACCATCATAATTCCTTTTTATGGATGAAGAATATTTCATTGTATGGATATACCACATTTTGGTTGTCCATTCAGCATTTGATGAGCATTTAGATTGTTTCCACTTTTGGCTATTCTGAACAAGGCTGCTATGAACATTTGGGTGAAAGCTTTTGTACTTGTTTCTTTCTTTCTTTCTTTCTTTCTTTTTGAGACAGAGTCTCACTCTTTTGCCCAGGCTGGAGCGCAGTGGCGCTATCTCAGCTCACTGCAAGCTCCGCCTCTTGGGTACATGCCATTCTCCTGCCTCAGCCTCCTGAGTAGCTGGGACTACAGGCGCCCGTCACCACGCCCGGCTAATTTTTTGTATTTTTTGTATTTTTAGTAGAGACGGGGTTTCACCACGTTAGCCAGGATGGTCTCGATCTCCTGACCTCGTGATCCGCCTGCCTTGGCCTCCCGAAGTGCTAGGATTACAAGGGTGACACCGCGCCCAGCCTGTACTCATTTCTATGTCTGTTTCAAAACCATGATTGAAGACCTTGATGCCTAGGTTATACAAATCTTCTGTTTTAAGACCCATGCTGTAAATTTACTCCTGAATTCTAGACCAAGAAAAGGTAGACCTTTCCAGATACTATTACATTTTAATTTGGCAGTCAAACGTAAGTATTATAGAAATCCTTTTTGCAAGAAAAATGTTTTTTTCACGAATTTCTCTACCTGTGTTGAGTTAAAATAATTTTATTATAATATTATTTACTTTTGGTGTTTTAGACATGAAGTCCTTGCCCATGCCTATGTCCTGAATGGTACTACCTAGATTTTCTTCTAGGGTTTTTATGGTATTAGGTCTAACATTTAAGTCTCTAATCCATCTTGAATTAATCTTCGTATAAGGGGTAAGGAAAGGATCCAGTTTCAGCTTTCTACTTATGGCTAGCCAATTTTCCCAGCACCATTTATTAAATAGGGAATCCTTTCCCCATTTCTTGTTTCTCTCAGGTTTGTCAAAGATCAGATGGCTGTAGATGTGTGGTATTATTTCTGAGGACTCTGTTCTGTTCCATTGGTCTATATCTCTGTTTTGGTACCAGTACCATGCTGTTTTGGTGACTGTAGCCTTGTAGTATAGTTTGAAGTCAGGTAGCGTGACGCCTCCAGCTTTGTCCTTTTGACTTAGGATTGTCTTGGCAATGCGGGCTCTTTTTTGGTTCCATATGAACTTTAAAGCAGTTTTTTCCAATTCTGGATTAAGAAAATGTGGCACATATACACCATGGAATACTATGCAGCCATAAAAAAGGATGAGTTTGCGTCCTTTGTAGGGACATGGATGCAGCTGGAAACCATCATTCTTAGCAAACTATCACAAGAACAGAAAACCAAACACCGCATGTTCTCACTCATAGGTGGGAACTGAACAATGAGATCACTTGGACTCGGGAAGGGGAACATCACGCACTGGGGCCTATCATGGGGAGGGGGGAGGGGGGAGGAGGGAGGGCTTGCATTGGGGAGTTATACAAGATATAAATGATGAATTGATGGGTGCTGATGAGTTGATGGGTGCAGCACACCAACATGGCATAAGTATACATATGTAACAAACCTGCACGTTATGCACATGTACCCTAGAACTTAAAGTATAATAAAAAAAAAATATTATTTACATGTGTACAAACTTAAAACTATATAGAAATTTCTTAATCTTATTATATTTCTTAATATTATGAAATCCATATCAATTTAGAAATCAAAACAAAGGATAAAATAGAATTTAAAAAATTAGGGATATTAATTCTATGTGATAGATTATTTTACTAAAATCACCATTGATATGGTTTGGCTCTGTGTCCCTACCCAAATGTCATCTTGCGTTGTAATGCCCATGTGTTGAGGGAGGGAGGTGATTGGATCACAGGAGCGGTTTTCCCCATGTTGTTCTCATGATAGTGAGTGAGTTCTCATGAGATTTGATGTTTTATAAGTGTTTGACAGTTTCTTCTTCACATGCTGTCACTCTTGCCTGCCACTATGTAAGACATGCCTGCTTCCCCTTCCGCCATGATTGTAAGTTTCCTGAGGTCTCCTCAGCGATGCAGAACTGTGAGTCAATTAAATTTATTTCCGTTATAAATTACCCAGTCTCGGGTATTTCTTTTTTCTTTTTCTTTTTTTTAAGATGGAGTTTTGCTCTGTCACTCAGGCTGGAGTGCAATGGTGCGATCTCGGCTCACTGCAACCTCTGCCTCCCAGGTTCAAGAGATTCTCCTGTCTCAGCCTCCTGAGTAGTTGGGATTACAGGTGTGCACCATCATGCCTGGCTAATTTTTTGTATTTTTAGTAGAGATGGGGTTTCACCATGTTGGCCAGGCTGGTTGTGAACTCCTGACTTCAGGTGATCCACCCGCCTTGGCCTCCCAAAGTGCTGGGATTACAGGCATGAGCCACCGTGCCCAGCCAGGTATTTCTTTATAGCATGTGAAAATGAGCTAATACATCCATTAATAAGAATGTGTGGTGTACCAACTGCTCATGATACAAGTTCTTTTGAGTTTGGCATGTCTAAAGTTTATTTTCCCTAAGGGTATAGGAGTTATTGTACCATGTGTTTTATTTTAATACTGCAGATACTTGATTTGTGCCTATGCCATGACATAGTTTGGCCTTCACTTTGCATGAACACATTTATATGTTAACTCTGCCTTTACCATTTTCTCTTTAGCCCAGGATAACTACTCATTGGCACAGACATAGCTTTATACACAAATGCAAATGCCAAGTACTGAAATCATGTGGCAGAATGGCAGAGGAGGAATTATGCTTTGCATAATTCATATTATGCTAGGTACTTTATGGCCTGTATCAGTTATCATTAGTTTTAGCTCAATATGTTGAAACACCCCATAATATCAGTGGTTTAGAGAGGAGAGGCGTTTATTCCCTTCTCACTGGAAAGAAGCATCTGGCAACCTCAGTTTTGAACCTTCTGCTTCAGTATCCTAGCAATAGCTTTAGTCCTCAATGCCATCTTCTAGGCCAAGCTAGCTGCTGGGGCTCCAGCTTCACTCTAGTCATCAGGAAGGAGGAACAGTGGAAGGACACTTTGTGTGCTGCTTTCCAGGAATGATACAGCACTTCTTATGTCTCCATTGGCCAGAACTTAGTAACTTAGTCCCTGGACCTCATTTAAGTGAAGTCAGTCTGAGAAATGGGTCTTTATTCTGTACAGTAAGAAAGAAAGTAAGAATAGCTATTTAGTGGAGAGTCATCAGCTATCAGCCTATATCATGTGGCCCAACCTTAGTAGGGAGCTGTGGCCAAAGATCAGCAGTCAGACAACCAAAAACTAGTGGAAAGCTCATTCTCTTCATTGCCGTCTTTCAAGGAAACACCAAAAGGGATTAACGTTCTTCAGCCACCTGTGAAGTTCTCTCCAACTTTCTAACTCTCTTTATATCTCCCAGACAAGACAGCCTCCCCACATTCCTTCCCCACTCCAGAACTTTCTCCAACCCAATGAGTATAGCCTTCCTTAATTTTTTTCCCCTAAGCTCCCATTTCATACTCAGCTCTGATGATGTAGATCCACTGGATTTCTGGGACTGCTTTGAGCTCTTCCCACTTCTGAACGTATACAGCAAGCAGATCTCCAGCAAGAGGCATGCTCCTAGGGGTCAGATGGTGAAGGAATGGAAGGGTGTGTCCTTATTAGGAACTGAGAAAAGTTCCTTGGTTAACGGCTACAAAATTACAGCTGTTCTATAACAGTATAGGATGGCTATAGTTAACAATACTTTATTGTGTATCTTCAAATAGCTAGAAAAGAGGATTTTGAATGTTTCCAACACAAAGAAATGGTAAATGTTTGAGGCGATGAATACAGCTAATTACCCTGATTTTGACACACACTCCTGTGGTAGGGAAGGAGATGGAGTGAGCCCAGACTGCGAAGCTGAACATCCATCTTTGATTTCTGCTACATTCTTGCTTAGTTACACGTTTTTCTTTCATTTTTAGTTGGCACATAACAATTGTACATATTTTTGGGATACAGAGTGATATTTTGATGCATGTATACAATGTATAATGAAGAAATCAAGGTAATTAGTGTATCCATCACCTCAAATATTTATCATTTATTTTTGTTGGAAACATTCAAAATCTTCTAGCTATTTGAAAATGTACAATAAATTGTTAACTAGAATCACCCTATAGTGCTTTAGAATGCTAAAACGTATTCCTTTTATCCAGCTGTAATTCTGTATCCATTAATCAACCTTTTCCTAAACCCTGCCCCACCCTTCCCAGCCTCTGGTAACCACAATTCTACTCTCTGCATCTATGCACTCAACTTTTTTAGCTTTTACATATGAGTGAGAATATGTGGTATTTCTCTTTCTGTGCCTGGCTTATTTCGCTTTACATAAAGTCCTCTAGACTCATCCATGTTGCTGTGAATGACAGGATTTCATGCGTTATTATGGTAGAATAGTATTGATACATAGATTGATGATGCCTCAAGCCTGTGTTTGCCTCAGCTTCAGTAAATGATTGGAGCATTGCCTGTCCCAAATGGGAAATGTCCCAAAGGGGATATTCTGGCAGTGTGGGAGGCTAGCTAGAGTTCGTGCCCAGGAGATGTATGGAACATACGTCCTACAGTGTGGTCCTGCTGAACAAGATGCCACTCTGTTTTGGCATTTCCTTTGGTCAAGTTAAAGAGCTATCTCCCCTGTTTGTCTCTGGCTGTCCTCAGATATATTTTTCTCTTCAGGTACTCAAAGTAGATGCTTTCTGTGGGTTGAGGCAGGAACTGGCCTTTTACTAGGGAACTTAAGATGTTGGGGAAGTTGGTTGTTCACCTCGATCTTACTTTTTCCATTGTAGAAACCATGAGTCTGGGAAGGTTTTCTGTCCTTGTGGTGCTGGGAAGACTGTGGGGAGAGGCATTGTGGCTATGGAAGTCTGATTTTCTTACTCTCTGCTTAGAGATTTTTCACTTCTCTCTGGCTCCAGGAACTGTCTCATCCTTATATTTGAGTTCTGGGCTATTGCTGGTGATAATCTTGGTGCTGTATATTTGTTTTTGTTTTTGTGTATCTTGGGGTTTGGGGGAGCAGTGCCACCAACTTGCTTCTATGCTGCAGTTTTTTTTTTGTTTGTTTGTTTTTTTGAGACAGAGTCTCACTCTGTTGCCCAGGTGGGAGTGCAATGGCGTGATCTCGGCTCACTGCAACCTCTGCCTCCTGGGTTCAAGTGATTCTCCTGCCTTAGCCTCTCAAGTAGCTGGGATTACAGGCATGTGCCATCACCCCCGGCTAACTTCTGTATTTTTAGTAGAGATGGGGTTTCAGCATTTTGGCCAGCATGGTCTCGAACTCCTGGCCTCAGGTGATCCACTCACCTGTGCTGCCCAAGTTGTTGGGATTACAGGCGTAAGTCACTGCGTCTGGCCTATGCCACCATTTTAAAACAAAAAACCTTTTTATCTTTTTGATGTAGGCATTTATTGCTATAAACTTTTCTCTTAGTATTGCTTTTGCCGTATTTCACCGTTTTTTAATATGTTGTGCTTCTATTTTCATTTGTTTCAAAAA
Organism: Rhinopithecus roxellana; assembly: GCF_007565055.1. Taxonomy (NCBI): domain Eukaryota; kingdom Metazoa; phylum Chordata; class Mammalia; order Primates; family Cercopithecidae; genus Rhinopithecus; species Rhinopithecus roxellana. The sequence goes on along the minus strand of NC_044552.1, from coordinate 176,794,950 downwards.
TTTTTTGGATTTTCTTCTTAATTTCTTCCTTGACCACATTTGTCATTCAGGTGCATGTTGTTTAATTTTCATGTATCTGTATATTTCCAAAGTTTCTCTTGTGATTGATTTCTCGTTTTAGTCCACTGTGGTCTTAAAAGATAGTTGATATGATTTCTATTTTTAAAAAATTTGTTGAGACTTGTTTTGTGGTCTAACGTATGGTTTATTCTGGAGAATGTTCCATGTGCTGATGAAAAGAGCATGTATTCTGCAGTAGTTGAATGAAATATTCTGTAAATGTTTGTTAGGTAAAATTGTTCCATAGTATAGTTTATGTCCAAGGCTACTTTGTTGATTTTCTGTCTACAGGATCTGTCCAATACCAAGTGTGAGGTGTTGAAGACCTCAACTATTTTTATAATGGAATTTATCTCTCGTTATCTCTAACAATATTTGCTTTATGTATCTGGATGTGTTGGATACGTATATATTTACAAGTGTTACATCCTCTTGTTGAATTGTTCTTTTTATCATTATATAATCACCATTTTCATCTTTTGCTTACTTAAAATCTAGCTTGTTTTCTGTAAGTATAGCTAGTTCTGCTTGATTTTGGCTTTTGTTTGCTTAAATTATCTTTTTCCATCTCTTCACATTCCGTCTATGTGTGTCTTTACAGGTGAAGTGAATTTCTTATAGGCAGCATATAGTTGAGTTTTTAACAAAATCCATTTAGCCACTAATTGGAGAGCTTAGACCATTTACATTCAATGTTATTACTGATAAGTAAGAACTTGTTATTACCATTTTGTTGTTTGTTTGCGATGGCATCAGTAGAGCAGGTACTTGAGACAGAAAAATGCCCCCTACTAAGTGGGTCTACAGGGGTTGACCTTGAACATAAATGTATTTTCAGTCTATATTTTTTAATTGAGGAATTTAAACCATTTACATTCAAGGTTGCTATTTATAAGTGAAGACTTAGGCCTTTCATTTTGGTAATTGTTTTCTGTTTTTTTCATGTATTGTTTATTCCTTTTTTCCTCTCATTGTTTATCTTTGCAGTTTGCAGTTTGGTGATTTTTGTAGTGATAACATTTGATGACTTTCTCTTTCCCATTTGTGTATCTGCTTTAATAGTGAGTTTTAACTTTCATGTGTTTTCATTCTGGTAAATATAATCTTTTTGCTTCTAGGTGTAGGACTCTTAAACATTTCTTCTTGGACTTGTCTAATGGTGATGAGTTCCCTCAGTTTGTGCTTGTCTGGGAAAAACTTGTTTCTCTTTCTTGTTTGAAGCATAGTGGCTGTGTATTGTTGATAGGCATTTTTTTTTTCCTTTTAGCACTTGACTCCCATTTTCTCCTAACCTGTAACATTTCTCTTGAGAAATCCACTGTTAATCTGATGGAAATTTCACTTATATGTGACTTTATGCTTTTCTTTTGCTGTTTTTAGAATTCTCTTTTAGTCTTTGACTTTTGACTTTTAGACTTTAATATTCCTGAAAGAGGACCTTTTTAGGCTGAATCTATTTGGGGATCTTTGAGCTTCCTGTCTCTGTCTGTCCATATCTCTCACAAGATTCGGGACATTTTCAACTAGTATTTCATTAAACAGGCTTTTAATGCATTTTCCATCTCTTTTTCTTCTGTAACTTCCAATAATGCAAATATTTGTTCACTTAATGGTGCTCCTATGCCACATAGAGTTTCTTCATTATTTTTTTCTTTTTTTGGCTGGGTTATTTCAAGAGACCTGTTTTCAGGTTTAGAAATTATTTCTTCAGCATGATCTAGTCTATTGTTGAAGCTCTCAATAATGTTTTTAATTTTATTAATTGAATTCTTCAGTTCCAAGATTTAACCTTGGTTCTTTTTTTTATATTTATCTCTTTGCTGACTTTCTTATTCAGATCACTGAATTATCTGTGTTCTCTTTTATTTCATTGAGTTTCCTTAAGATCATTATTTGAATTCTTTGTCAAGCATTTCATAGAGGCCCTTTTCTTTGGGATTTGTTACTGAAGTTTTATTGTGTTCCTGTGGAGGTGTACTTGCTTTTTTCATGTGTCTTGTGTCCCTATGTTTATATCTGTACATCTGTTGAAACAAGCAGTTCTTCCAATTTTATGAAGCAGCTTTGGTAGGGAAAGACTTTTTCCTGTAAATATGGACTGTATTGTTGATTGGGTAGAGTGTTTTGGCTTTGGTTCTCGGAGGGTATAGTTGTGTAGTCTCTGTATGATTTCTTTAGCTGTAATCAGTGTTAGCAGTATCTGTGACTACTTCAGGGTGTGGTGTTTTGTGGAGGCTGTGGTGTGGCTTTGCTGGGGATGGAGATGCTTGGCAGGCTGGTCCTTGGGCCTCTGGTGACACATGCTTTGTTTTCCTTTCTATGCTGCCCTCCTGAGTTTTTGCATCTCAGAAGGTCTTTGTCACTTCTTGCGGAATTCCAGTGTTCCTCCCTAGATACTGTTTGTTGTGTGGTTATTTGTTGTTTTGGTCCGTCTTTGTGGTAGAGATCAGTGTTGGTTGCCTTTAGTTAGCTATCTTGATAATGTTTTCTACTTAGTTAAATTTTTGTGTCCTTTTCAAAGAGGGACACAGTATCTATTTGGGCCATCAAAAGACTCTCCCACTTCGCTGTCCTATCCCATTCAGAGAGCCTGTGCTCACTTCCTGGCTCCTACTGGATGGTGTTTTCAATGCAGCTTCCTGAAACCTTCCAGCTGGAGAATTCAGATCCTCTCAGGAAGCCAACACATCAAAAATTAAATTTAGTCATCTTCCCTTTCTGGGCCTTTGACCCTTATAACATGAGATAATTGTTCACCGGATTTTAAAATTCTTTTCTTTAAGGAAGCAGACAATAGATACAGTGTTTATCACAGCGAAGCACACTTGGAACCTTCTCTGCCTTTGCTAGAGTCTGAACAGCACATCAATCTTGTTTATGACCAGTTGTGTCCCACTGGAAGAAAATTAGGGGCACAGTCTCTTGCTGAACTCTGAGCTGGGTCTGAGGAGTTCCCTTAGGAAGATTAAGAAACCAACTTAGTCCCACTCCACTCTCAGGAATCTGTTGTTGGGTTTGAGGCCTTTCTTCACCACCGTTGGCTCCCTGTTCTGCCCTGGTGGCTTGGCTCAGAGCGACATTACTTGTTCTTGCTTCCTGGGAATAAAGATTCAGGCAGCCCTGAGGATTCTGATAAAGTCTCATATTTTTTAGAGATTCTTGGCAACAACTTCTTCTCATTAGGACTTGATTCATGAGTTTCTAGACCTCCAAGCTGTGTTCCATCATCTTTGGTAGATAGCCCACTGTAAATGTTTTCCCAATCTGAACAGATAGGCTGAATGTATCTGTCCTTTTATAGATACAAGGTTTAAAATTCAACATACCAATCCCAGCAATTTGCCATTTGCCACATATTTTCTTTGTAGCAGTGAGATAGTTTGTATGTGAAAGGAATTTCTTTGTTTTAAAGGGAGATCACTTTGTTTTAAAAATTGATATTTACTTAATCAATGTAATGTCCCCATTTTGTAAAATGTTTAGTGGTCTACAGAATATATTATTTTGAGCAATATGCTTATGTAACTTATAAATATGTATATATATATATATTTAAAAAATTCTACTAGTAGGATCCATGATCAATACTTTCCCTTTCCCAACTTCTTGTTTTGAAAATATTCAATTGTTTTGAAAACTTTCTAATCTGTAGAAAATGGCAGGAATAGTATAATAGATACTCTTTTACCCTTCACATAGATTGTTAATATTTTACTGATTACTATATTTTGCCCGGAGAGAGATAGATGTTTTATTTTTGCCAAAGCCTGTGCGAGTAAGTAGCAAACATCATGACACTTCACCCCCCAAATATTTTCCCACGTATCACTTAAGAACAAGGGCATTCTTTTACATGACCACAATACAATCAGCACACGTAGGCATTAACATTGAGACAATGCTCTGATGTATTGGTATCTACTATGCAGTTCATAATCAAATAAGCGTTTTGATAACTTGGGAACCATAAACGGTCTGCAAGGTCGGCCCCTGTAGACCTGCACTTAGTGGGTGCTATTTTCCTGTCTCAGGTGTCTGCTCTACTGGTGATATGTTTCATTGGCTCTGTTGCTCACTTAGAATTTTTTCTCCCAGCTGTTGACATTTTATTTTCTGCATAGTTCTGAAGCTGCAGCAGTTGTTCTTATGCCTTCTTGATTGTAAGTTTCATAGAAGCTGCCAATTTCCAAGGGATTTAATCTCCTTTGGATGGAGCCAGGTCAATAGCTACAAACCTGTCTGAGAATGTCTGCCATCGACCTCCTCTCTGTCTAGAAAGGTGTCTTAGTCTCTCAGCACTATGGGAGGTTGAGGCGGGCAGATCACAAGGTCAGGAGATTGAGAACATCTTGGCCAACATGGTGAAACCCCGTCTCTACTAAAAATACAAAAATTAGCCGGGAGTGGTGGCATGCGCCTGTAGTCCCAGCTACTCTGGAGGCTGAGGCAGGAGGATCACTTGAACCCGGGAGGCGGAGGTTGCAGTGAGCTGAGACTGTGCCACTGCATTCCAGTCTGGGTGACAAGAGTGAAACCCCATCTGAAAAAAAAAAAAAAGAAATAAAGTTATCTTAGTCTATTAAGGCTGCTATAACAAAATACCATAAACGGGGTGGCTTATACACAACAGAAATTTCTTACAGTTCTAGAGGCTGGGAGGCTAAAAATCAAGGTGCCAGCAGATTTGATGTCTGGGGAGAGCATGCTTCCTTGTTCATAGATGATGCCTTCTTGCTGTGTCTTCACATGATGGAAGGGGTGAGGCAGCTCTCTGGACCCTCTTCTATAAGAGCACTAATCTCATTCGTGATGGCTCTGCCTTCATAACCTGATCACCTTCCCATGTTATTATTAAGAAGATATTAAGTTGATATTAAGAAGAGGTCCCACTTCTTAATATCATCACTGTGGTGGTTAGAATTTCAACATATGAATTTAGGAGGACGCAAACATTCAGACTATAGCAAAAGAAGTGTTGTGCCTTAAGAAGTTCTATGGGTTATAGTAGGTCAAAACTGTTTTTTTTTTTTTTTTTTGAGATGGAGTGTCACTCTGTCACCCAGGCTGGAGTGCAATGGTGTGGTCTCTGCTCACTGCAACCTCCGCCTCCTGGGTTCAAGTGATTCTCCTGCCTCAGCCTCCAGAGTAGCTGGGATTACAGGTGCCCACCACCACGCCTGGCTAATTTTTGCATTTTTAGTAGAGACGGGGTTTCACTATCTTGGCCAGGCTGGTCTCGAACTCCTGACCTCGTGATCCACCCGCCTCGGCCTCCCAAAGTGCTGGGATTACAGGTGTGAGCCACCGCGCCTGGCCAAAACTGGTTTCTGGTTTATGAGTTCAGCAGGTATTTGACTCAAGATTCCTCAATTTAGTGATGTCACACAAAATGGTATAAATAAATCTGATTTTTTTTTTTTCCATCTGGACATCTATATCCCAAGCAGTCACATCTCCTCTAGATCATGTCCTAGTCTTAGAACAGTTGCTCCCTATTCCTCAGACTTTCTAGTGGGATAGTGAGAACCTTCAGAATGTAGAACAGGCTAACTTGTGCCATGATTCAGATACTCAGCCACAGTGAAGATGCACTCTAAGCCCAACCCTAGGGAGAGATTTCAATCTGTGACAGTAGTCTCCAAATGTCACCAACGTAAGTCACAGTCATCTCAAAGCCCTTTAGCAATACATAATCAGGAGTTGAGCAACTAAATGACAGTTGTTAGTTTTATTATCATCAGTAAAAAAACACAAAGAGATTTCATTCATCAGGGGCAGCAACGTTCTCATTCCCCTTTCTCTCTCATTACATTGCTGCACAACACCAATGCCTTCTCACAGTTCCCTCTTGCATGATTCTAGATTTCTTCAAGAAGGCTTTCCCGCAGCCTAGTTAGCACAGAATTCTTCATCTTTCTCCCTACTTCTCTCTCAGCTCTTTACCATGTAGGTCAATTTAGCCTCCCTGGCTTGCTTCCTTCCTGACAATCTCCCCCTTTACCCAAATTCTACACTAGAAGCAATTAGATAAAAGTAGATGTGCTGGGCGCGGTGGCTCACGCCTGTAATCCCAGCACTTTGGGAGGCCGAGGCAGGTGGATCACAAGGTCAGGAGATCGTAGACCATCCTGGCGAACATGGTGAAACCCCGTCTCTACTGAAAATACAAAACTTAGCTGGGCGTGGTGGTGGGCGCCTGTAGTCCTAGCTTCTAGGGAGGCTAAGGCAGGAGAATGGCGTTAACCCGGGAGGTGGCGGAGCTTGCAGTGAGCGGAGATCGTGCCACTGCACTCCAGCCTGGGCAACAGAGGGAGACTCCGTCTCAAAAAAAAAAAAAAAAAAAAAAAAAAAAGTAGATGCATCAATAAAACATCTTTTCTTCTTAGGAAAGAAGGGTCAGGAGGGAAGGAAGAAGACAGCAAATACTTATTATTTGGTATCTTTTATTCTGTTACTTTCTTACATTTTTTTAAAATGATTTAACCACAAAACGAAAACACGAAATAATGCTTTTTCTTTGAGAATATACCTGAACACTTTATCTCAATTGCCAGGAAGCGCAGAACTAAATTCAGAGCTGTACTGGTCTTTGTTTGCTCTTTGTCTATTCATTCCTTACTGATATGTTTATTTATTTATTTCAAGTTAATTTATTTTGATCCTTTTAAAGAGCTTCCTTGTAAATGCACTTTCAAATAACAGCTTTATCAAGATACAATTGATATATCATAAAATTCCCTTTTTAAAAGTGTACAATTTAGGCCCGGTGCAGTGGCTGACACCTGTATTCCCAAAAGTTTGGGAGGCTAAGGTGAGAGGATCACTTGAGGCCAGGGGTTCAAGACCAGCCTGGCCAGCATGGCAAAATCATGTCTCTACTAAAAATACAAAAATTAGCTGGGCATGGTAGCGCACACCTGTAATCCCAGCTACTGGGGAAGCTGTGGCACAAGAATTGCTCAAAACCAGAAAGCAGAGGCTGCAGTCAGCTGAGATTGTGCCACTGCACTCCAGCCTGGGTGACAGAGCAAGACCCTGTCTCAAAAAAGTGTACAATTTAGTGATTTTTAGTATATGTGCATACAGCAAATGGCACCACTATCATGTTTCAGAACATTTTCATCACCTCCAAGAGAAACCCTGTACCCATAAATGGTTGCTCCTACCATTCTGCCCTCCCACTAACCCCTGGCCTTTTCTGGATCTTTCATATAAATGGGATAATAGAATATGTGTTCTGTTTTGCAATTGGCTTCTTTCCCTTAGCATGATGTTTTCAAGGTTTACCCATGTGGTAGCATGTCACAGTACTCTATTCTTTTTTACTGCTGAATGATAGTCCATTGTATGGCTATACTACATTTTGTTTTTCCATTCACCAGCTGATGGCATTTGGGTTGTTTCTACTTTTTGGTGATTCTATGAACATTTGTGTACAGTTTGTGTGTGGGCATAAGTTTTCAGTTCTGTTGCCCATACGCCTAGGAATGGAATTGCTGGGTCGTGTGGTAATTCTATGTTTAATATTTTAAAAACTGGCAATCTATTTTCCACAGTAGCCACACCATTTTACATTCCCACCAGTAGTGTATGAGAGTTCTAGTTTCCTCACATCCTTGCTAACACTTGTGATTGTCTGTCTTTTTTATTTTAGCCAACCTAGTGGATACTAAATTGTAGCTCATTTGTATTGTTTTTAATGATTAGTCAAAACATTTGTGTCTGTGTGAAGTTGCTTCAAATTCTTTTTTTATTGTGCTAAAATAAAAATAACATAATATATATCACTTTAACATTACTAAGTACACAATTCAGTGGTATTAAGTACTTTTACAATGTTGTACAACCATTATCACTATCAACTTCCAGAATTTTTTCCATAGTCTCAAACTGAAACTTTGTGCCCATCAGATAATAGCTCTCATTTCTCCTCTTCCCCAGCTCCTGGTGACTTCTATCTTCTATACAATTTCTATGAATTAGCCTATTCTCTGTACTTCATCTAAGTGGAGTTATACAACATTAGCCCTTTCGTGTCTGGCTTATTTCACTTAGCGTGTTTTCAAGGCTCATCCATGTTGTAGTATGTGTCAGAATTTCATTCTTTTTTTTTTGAGACTGAGTCTCACTCTGTTGCCCAGACTGGAGTGCAATTGCACGATCTTGACTCACTGCAACCTCCGCCTCCTGGGTTCAAGCAATCCTCCTGCCTCAACCTCCTGAGTAGCTGGGATTACAGGTGCTGCCACCATGCCTGGCTAATTTTTGTATTTTATTTATTTATTTATTTTTTAGTAGAGATGGGGTTTCACCATGTTGGCCAGGCTGATCTTGAACTCCTGACCTCAGGTAACCTGGCCGCCTCGGCCCCCAAAGTGCTGGTATAACAGGCATGAGGCCACCACGCCTGGCCTTAAATTCTTTTTGTAAGCAACTCTGGCCTAATCTTAAATAATAAGGTAATACAGAGAATGTGCCTCACCCTCCAGCATACTGTGTGTTTTGGCTTTAAGATCTTAGGACAGCTTCTCAGAGGAAGACACCACTCCTCCTCACAGTTGCAGCTGTTCACCTCCCAGACTCACTGGTAAAGTTAGAAACGCTTCTGAAAAACTGCCCATCTATATTTTCCTCACAGCAGTTGTGAAGACTTGCTGAGGTGGATTTGAGGTGGAGCTCTCACAGGATAGAGCATTAGAAGAGGGGACATTTCGCTCTCCCTAATGTTTATATACCAGCAATGTCCCATTGGTCAGGGCAGAAAGTTGAAGCTGCTTTTGCTTATGGAGCTCATAGAGTGTGTATGCGTATACCAGCAGGCTTAATTTTAAAATCTGACCCCAGAATTATGCTGTCTACAGTTTTATCTCATTGATTTTTCAAATAAGTGTACTCTAATATGTTGTTTTTAGCTGTAACTGTCTTAAGACATGTTTGTCCAGCACATATGCTTAGCAAAATCTGTAACTGTTTGAGATGAACTCAATTCTTTATTTATAAAAACGGTATGAAGCGAATTCCATTGACTTCTGATATGTCATGTTTATACAGTTTTCCTAAATAAATACAAAAGGAGTTATCAGCATTCTCTTGACTTCCTAGATTAAAACTTTGGAACAAACTAAAGCCATTGAAGATCTAAACAAATCCAGAGACCAGCTGGAGAAGATGAAGGAGAAAGCTGAGAAAAAGCTCATGTCTGTCAAGTCAGAACTGGATACCACAGAACATGAGGCTAAGGAGAATAAAGAAAGGGCCAGAAACATAATAGAAGTGGTAACCAGTGAAATGAAGACACTAAAAAAATCTTTGGAAGAAGCAGAAAAGAGAGAAAAGCAGGTGGGTTTAAATCTGGTGATGAAACCTTGTTTAGGAAATGACAGGACAATTCAAGAGCTGGATATTAACAATTATTCATGCATTTCTTTTTTAAAAACTATGGACTGTTTCATGAATTTGTATGTCATCATTTCATGAGGGCTGTGCTAATCTTCTCTGTATTGTTCCAATGTTAACACATGTGCTCCTGAAGCGAGAGCTAGTCACATACTTATTCAAAAGCAATTTACAAAGCTTTCTATATCTTTTCAACATATCCACCTGCCCCTCCAGCATCTTTTGGCATTCAAGTAACCATTATGATTCACCCTGCTAAGAAAAATTGTTCACATTTTCATGGCACAAATTGTAGGAAAGGAAAAGACATTCTTATTCAAGCAGCGGAAGAGTTTTGGTGAAAAAACAGGTTCTGGTTCTGGGGAGCTTTCTGTTATGTTAGGTGATCACCTCCGAAGTTTGCATCATCACAGAGCTCTTAACGTTAACCAGGGCTTTGGCCTCAGGAGGCAAGCCTTATCTGTAGCAGAGATCAGTCGCAGAAAACAGCTCCAAATCTCAAACAGTGGCACCCAGACTTGATGGCCGACCAGGCACAGATGTAAGCCATAAAAAAGTACTCATTTGCTTGTTGGCTACAAGGAGGAGCATTTTATCTAGTGAGTCCATCAGGAGGTCAGGCATAAAGAAACATGCACCGGGCAGCTTGACCTCCATTGCTTTTGGCTTTTGTCTGTTTCTCCTTTTGAAGCTCAAAAGGGCATAGAGTGGACTCTGATCCTAGGTTTTTTTCCCCCTGCTTTGGCTGCCTCTGTTTTGGTTCATGTGTCAGGCAGAGATGGGGAAAGCCAAACGACACAATGAGTGTTCTCAGAAAAGAAACTTCTTCAGAATGAATAGCTTTGGCCACATTGGAAAGGGTGGAAGTCTGAGAGAAACTTTTTCATCAGGGAGACTAGGTTGGTATCTTAGTCCTTTCAGGCTGCTGTAACAAAGTACTATCTACTGGGTAGGTTATAAATAACAGAAATCTCTTTCTCACAGTTCTGGAGGCTGAGAAGTCCAAGATCAAGGTGTCTGGTGAGCACAGCTTCCTGGTTCAGAGTCAGCCCCTTCTTGCTGTGTCCTCACGTGGTGGAAGGAGCAAGGCAGCTCCCTGGGGCCTCTTTTATAAGGGCACTAATCTTATTCATGAGGGCTCCACCCTCATGATCTAATCACCCGCCAAAGGCCCCACCTCCTAATATCTTCACATTGGTCATTAGATTTCAACATAAGAATTTTGAGGTGTCATAAAATTCAAACTGTAACAACTAAAACCATTCCCAAATTGGACTCTGCAAGGGAAGGAGGTTGCAGAGCAAATGAGCCTGGGGTGGGACTGTTTGGGTGGCATTCTCTTGGATATAACTGTACTCAGGTTGGATCATCCCTTTTCTAACATGGCGGGTGCCTTTAATGAGGTGTTGGCCAGATGCCCTGATTTATCTGCTTTTGCATTAACCTAGAACCACAGAAACCAGCCTATGAGAATTTGAAGGGGTATGAGGCATATTTCAACCATTGTCCCCAGCCCCCCACTTTTCTTTCAATGGAGAAATAGAAGTCCCAGAGTAGTCCCATGGAATATGGCTTGTGAAATGGCAATCTGTGTGATGTGACTTGATAGTAATTTAGAAGTCTTCCTGTTTTCATTAGCTTATACTTTCTTGCTATTTGTTATTATTATTATTTTTTTTAGTGTAAGAGGTTATCAGCCAGCTAAAATCCGAAAGCATGTTTACCATCCATTGACATAACCCCACCAACATTTGTTTAGTCCTTCCTAGTACGCAGAGCACACACACAATCACCATTTCATGTGATCTGAATTTCAGAACAGCCCTCCGAGGTAGGTGTATGGTTAATCCCAACCTGAAGATGAGAAAATGAAGACAGTGAGGTCTAGGTCTCATTCATGGTTACTTAACTTGGATTCTTGACTTAGTAGCCAATACCACATCAGTTGGCTCATCAGAAAAGTGATTGTGAAATCTCTGAAGGTTGGCAGCTGTGGGACTTATCTGGAATCTGGTATTTTATAAGTGAGAGAACTAGGAAGAGGGTAGGTAATTTCCCTCCCTCATGCAAACCTGGGTTTTCTGCAGGTGTTTTGTTTGTTGCATTTGGTTCAGCAGTAGTTGATACGTTTTGTTCTCCCAGTTAATGAGTTTCTGTTTGATATTGCAGCTGGCAGACTTCAGGGAGGTGGTGTCCCAGATGCTAGGCTTGAACCTGACCAGCCTTGCTCTTCCTGATTACGAAATCGTCAAGTGTCTTGAAAGACTGATCCATTCACATCAGCATCACTTTGTTACCTGTGCCTGCCTCAAAGATGTGACTACCGGGCAAGATAGGCACCCACAAGGCCATTTACCACTTCTTCATTGAACACTGTGTCTCTTGAGAGAGGTGGCCATAAGATATGGGACACAATTCCCAATTTTACAGATTCCTCATGTCTTTGAGATTTGATCAGTTTGTGAATATTTTATGCTTTGATGATATAGTGAGAATGCATCACTTGCAAGAACGATCTCAAAAGTGTCAGCTTTAGATAAACACTCAGTGTTAAAAACGCCTATGATTTCATTTACTAGCATTTGGGGATCCAGAAGAATTCCACCAGATTGCATGAGTTAGATTGGGAAATGGGAGTGGGAGATTAACATTGGGGGTATCTATTTTAAGTCAGGGGCTTTACTAGCCAATTTAGTTCTCATAATAACCATGTAGAGAAGCTGTGACGTTTTTATTTTACAACCTTTCTGGGGCTCAGACATAGAGTTACCTATCCAAGGTTGAGGTTGGGTAGTGGTGGAACCAGGATGGACAACTTATTGGCCCTGCCTCAAAGGCCATGCCTCTTCTCCTGCTACACAGACTCGGCTTTTCCTGAATCTCTATGATGCTGGTGGGAATTGCTTGCATATAGGGAGAAAAATACCCCTGCCATCGAGAGTTAATATCTAGGCTGGACACGGTGGTTCACGCCTGTAATCCCAGCACTTTAGGAGGCCAAGGAGGGCATATCATTTGAGGTCAGAAGTTTGAAACCAGCCTGGCCAACATGATGAGACCCTGTTTCTCCTAAAAATACAAAAAATTAGTCAGGTGTGGTGGTGCATGCCTCTAATCCCAGCTACTCAGCAGGAAAAGCACTTGAACCCAGGAGATGGAGGCTGCAGTGAGCCAGGATTGTGCCATTGCACTCCAGCCTGGGCAACAGAGTGAGACTATGTCTCAAAAAAAAAAAAAAAAAAAAAAAAAAAAAAAAGAGTTAATGTCCATAAATGACAGATTTACAAGTGTAAGCTATATGATTTCTTCAAAAAGCAAAAGCAATATACTTAATTCATTTGGATCAAACTTACATAGGTTTCAGGTCCTGTAAGAAACTTGCCTGTTCTAACTGTTGCTTCCAGACTACATCTGGTGGTAATTGTTAATGTTTCAGCAGGGCTGATCTCAGTCCTTTAAAGTGGAAAGCTTTATTGTGAGCCCAACCTTATAAGATGAAGAAATCCTATACAGTCTTATTCACCAATATATCCAAAACACCCACAGCAATGGTACCTTTTTAAGATCAGGATTTTATTATGAATTCCTGTCACTTTCTGTTTTCTATTTAAATTTCTATTTTACAGATTTTTCAGGGAATCATATTCTTCACTGAGAAAAATGTGTTACTCTTTTGGACAATTTATCTTATTTCCAACATATAAAATGTATTTTTTTATTGTCCTTAAAAGAAGCTCTAGCATGAAATTAAAGGAGAGGGGAAAAAATAGATCTAGTGCACCCAAACATTAGGAGAAAATGAAAAATATACAGCCAACCGTTTGTGAGTCATCAAAAAGTCAAAGTCAGCCTGGTCAACATGGCAAAAACCCATCTCTACAAAAAATACAAAAATAAGCTCGGTGTGGTGGCATGTGCCTGTAATCCCAGCTACTCAAGAGGCTGAGACATGAGAATTGCTTGAACCCGGGAGGCGGAAGTTGCAATGAGCCGAGATCGTGCCACTGCACTCCAGCCTGGGCAAGAGAGAGAGACCTTGTCTCAAAAAACAAAACAAAAAAAGTCAAAGTCATAATAAGCAAATTATTGGCTTCTTTCTTCTAGACTAAAAGAAATTAAAGAGATGAAACAATCAATTGCAAGGGCTGAAACTAGATTGGATCTTGGTTTGAATTTAAAAAAGCATAAAATATTCTTGCAATAGTTGTAAAAATTTGAATGTGGACTAAGTCCTAGATTATATTAAAATATTTTAAATTTTTTCCTCTAGACTAAAAGAAATTAAAGAATTGAAACAATCAATTGCAAGGGCTGAAACTAGATTGGATCTTGGTTTGAATTTAAAAAAGCATAAAATATTCTTGCAATAATTGTAAAAATTTGAATGTGGTCTAAGTCCTAGATTATATTAAAATATTTTTAATTTTTTAAGCTTGACAAATGCACTGATTTTTATACTTCAAATAACTAAAAATCCAAGAATCCACAGTGCTACAGAAAATAAGTGATAAAATGGGAAAAAATAGCGAAGAACTTCTTTTAGGAAAACTACCAATAAAGGTAGAATGGATGATTCAAAAAAAAAAAAAAAGAAAAAAAGATAAAAGAAAGAAAAGGAAAAATCGAAAAGAAAGCACATGGTTGGATGACAGACCACACAGAGGGATAGTGACCAGGCTTTGCTTGTGGAGCGGGCATCCCTGCCTGGCTTTCTCCTTTATGTGCACGGACAGTATGAGTAGCATTTTGCATGTGAGTAAACATACCTGCGCAGCCCTGACTGAGGTCACTAGGCTGGCCAGAGGCAGGACAGGCAGTCTTGAATTTCCTCCGGGGGAGGCCTGCAGTTTTCCCCACCAACCCCTTTTCACATGCTCCAAAGATGTAGTCGTGGCTGCTATTTTGGATCCAAAATCACCTTGAGTGGAGGAAGTGACTTCACTGGGTCTCTGGAGGCTCTCAGAGCTTGAGTGGCTCTGCTCCACCTTGAGTCATGCACCCATAAATGCAGTTACGGGTGGATGTGGGTGTATGAGAGTGGAGATTGTTTTTGTCCGTTCTCTTTGTTTTCATTTTCCAAATATAATCTTTAATAAACTTGATTTAGTTTCTTGGGAAATTTATTTTCTACACTATTCAAAGATATTTTAAATAATATTTTCAAAACATGAAATATTTTTTTTCATTTTTGATTTAGTATCATTAATCATGTATCAGGATTTATGTAAGAGACTAAAAATGATCCATAGTGGTTAGTACTGTACTTTCTGTTTATTACAGGAAATTTCATTCTATTTATCCAAATATATGTTTATATAATATTTCCACTATGTGACTCTAGTGATCTTTAACATACACAAAATGATCTACAGTGATCTTTAAGATACATAGAAATATGAAAAATGTTTGAATATGATCTTTAGGGACTTCTAGTGAAAAGGGTATAGGAAATGGGAAAAATAAATTCTGTACATGTATACAGTTCATATACACATTGCTTTTCATTTGGACAAATTGAAAATCTTTTAATAAAGCCATTTGCTTCTTTGTTAAAATGCCAATTGGTTGTTGGATTTCCCTTTGTGGCAATCATTCCAGAGTTGGCAGGCCAGCTTTGAATTTTTAGGTTAGATTTTGTTCTTCTATAATATCCATGTATATTTTATGTTTTCCAATAAAATGCACTAGTTTGATATGATTTTTACATAAGGCTTTAAAATATTTAATACTAACTCTTCTATCAAATACACTTGAGTGATAGTAATATTTGCTACTTAGGTGATTATTCTGGTCACTGTCTGTGACATGTAAATAGATGCATAAAAATATCTCAATTAGGGAAAACAATTTAGGCTTGACCCATCTGAAATTTCCAGTTTTACCTTACGGTCTGTTTTACAGATGAACAGCAATTGATTCAAGGCTCAGGGGCAGCAGGCTGGAGCTGTTAAAGAAGTCTACTTTACTGATATTTTGATAATACTTACAACTCAGAATTGGAGCCTCGTTTTCACTGGGGAAGCATTTCATGGTTATGCAGCCTTTGGCTTGGAAAGTCTCACCCAGTTGATGCAGTAGTGATTTTATCCACATTATTGGACATATGCAGTAGTGATTTTATCCACTTCACTTCGCTTCTCATTAGCAAGTGGGGTCTGTATGCTTCTCTTTCCGCTATGTGCTTCCATACCGTATTCCCCTGCCTTTGTATAAAAACATGGTTCATTTGAGGCTCCTGCTAGCTGACAGGCAGATAACTTTCTTCTAGACCTCTTTGGGGTTACCTACTAAAAACCTATCTATTCTCCCTGCTTAAGACTTTTGCAAGTGGTTCATAAGTGTCTTCGCTAATCCCACTGGGTGCTGCCTTCGTCTTGGGTAGCTTTAATGCCTGTAAGGCCAACTCATGCAGCATCATATCTTTTCATTTTATTTTTTTGAGACGGAGTCTCAGTCTGTCACCAGACTGGAGTGCAGTGACGTGATCTCGGCTCACTGCAACCTCCTCCTCCTGGGTTCAATTGATTCTCCTGCCTCAGCCATCCAGCAGCTGGGACTGTAGGCATGTGGCACTATGCCTGGCTAATTTTTGTATTTTTAGTAGAGACGGAGTTTCACCATGTTGGCCAGGATGGTCTCGATCTCTTTTTTTTTTTTTTTTTTTTTTGAGGCGAAGTCTCGCTCTGTCGCCCAGGCCGGACTGCAGTGGCGCCATCTCGGCTCACTGCAAGCTCCGCCTCCCGGATTCAGGCCATTCTCCTGACTCAGCCTCCGGAGTAGCTGGGATTACAGGTGCCTGCCACCTCGCCCGGCTAGTTTTTTGTGTTTTTTTTAGTAGAGACGGGGTTTCACTGTGTTAGCCAGGATAGTCTCGATCTCCTAACCTCGTGATCCCCCTGTCTCGGCCTCCCAAAGTGCTGGGATTACAGGCTTGAGCCACCACGCCCGGCCGGTCTCGATCTCTTGACTTTGTGATTCACCTGCCTTGGCCTCCCAAAGTGCTGGGATTACAGACATGAGCCACCATACCCGGCCTATATCTTTAGTTCCTTGGCCTTCTCAGTGCTTATACTTTTATCTCCTTTTGTTTCAGTCACTCACATCCTAGATTGCAGCTTATAGTAATCCAATTTAGATTACCTTAAGCTGACAGGAGAATTTTGGGGGCTTGCTTGAAAGATTCAGGGGTAGACTAACTTCAGCTTGGTTAGATCCAAGGATTCAGAATCGGTGTCTGGATTCTTTCTGCTTCTATCCATCTCTCATGTCAATTTGATTTTGCTTGTCTTTGCATGTTGGACTTTTTCCTTCCGCATATAGGTTCCTCCATGCTACCAGAAGAGATGATCACAAGCAGTTGCGTGATTTTTACAACTGATTGTGGTCATGTGGCTCACGCCTGTAATCACAGCACTTTGGGAGGCTGAGAAGGGTGGAATGCGTGAGCTCAGGAGTTCGAGTCCATTCTGGGCAAAAATCAGAACAAAACAAACAAACAAAACCAAAAAAAAAACCCTCATGAGCCGAGAAAAAGAGATACCCCTTGTCTCCAAGTGTCCATGCAAAAAATATTAGTGGAGAGCCTGATCATCTCTTCCAGGTCATACACCTATCCTTGAACCAATCACTGTAGCCAGGTGGATGAACACACTCACCAGCCTGCATCCCATGCCAACCACTGTTAGTGAGGTTGGGGTCAGGTGATGCTCTAGGATTACCTGCTCAACCAGGACCACATGTAATGACAGAGGGAAAGTTCCCCAAAGGAAGGGCAGCTGGTCAGACACACACACGCAAACACACACACACACACACTTCTGTGACACGTGGCCTGTCAGAACTGTCTAATACCTAGGAGTTATGCACCTTTGAAATCATAATTAAAAAGCTCCACAACCTCTTATCATCCCAAACCTTTATCTCTTACTCCCAAATAGCTGTGCTTTGAGCCTTTGAGGCCATTGCATTTCCCTGGTCCTCCTATTTCTCCCTCCCAGTCTTGCCCATCCTCATTCCATCTGGAGCCAGCCTATACATTAAGGTTCATTTCTTCAATCATTCTCTTCCTAACACCTTTAACTCCCTGTTCCCTTGCCCTTCTGTCCTCGACTTTGAATTACTCCCAACTACCAATGTTTCTGTTGCTTTTCCTGCCCCACTGAATGAAGCTGGAGAAAATCACATGAAATCACAGCTAAGTGGCATCCCAAAATTCATGGTTTTTGATCTCATCTGAGTCTCCTGTCCTAACTGGTAAAGCTGCACTGTTTTCCCTGTTATATGTCCTCTGTCCATTTTCCAAAATGATTTTTGCAAATATTCTTTTTTCCTTGAGGCTCTTATCCTATGTCTTCCCTCTTCACCCTCAGCAGACAATCTCATCTCCTATTTCACCCAGCAAATAGAAGCCATTATAGGAAACATCTTCAATATCACATCCTAATACAAGCCTTACATGTGTCCACACCCTCCCCCCCCTTACCTCCTTGCCTCTCCCTGTCTCAGCTATTTTCTCTACCTGGGCACTTGCATCGTCAGAAACTTCGCCCCAGCCCATCAATTGTTTTCCTCGCTTTCCAGTGTTGTCAACTTCACGTTCATAAATGATTATTTCATCAGCATTTAAATATGTTCAAAATCTCTCATCTTAACGACATCCTCTCTCTACTCCACAGCAACTTCTCCTCCAAGCCCTACCTCCATCTTCTCTCTCCGTTGAGCCCCTTGGAAGTGCCTGTATATGCTGTCTTTCTGGTCTCACCTTTTACTCATGCCATCATCGTTCAACCTGGCTTTTGTCTTCATTCCTCCAGTATTCTCATTTTTTGTGAGCAAATCTGTGTACTTACTTTAAAGTGCTTATCTTCAAAGACATGGTATCAACCCAAATGCTCATCAGTGAAAAAACTGGATAAATAAAGAAAATGTGGTACATATACACCATGGAATACTATGCAGGCCATAAAAAAGGAGTGAGATTCATGTCCTTGCAGGGACATGGGTGGAGCTGGAAGCCATCATCCTCAGCAAACTACACAGAAACAGAAAACTAAACACTCATGTTCTCACTTATAAATGGGAGCTGATGAGGAGAACACAAGGGACTCAGTTTGAAGGCACAAGAGGATTTTCTCTGATATCCTAAGGCTGGGGTAGGTAACCCAACTGGGGGTTTCCATGTCATCTTGTGTGTAGCTAGACCAACACTTACTTACACCAACTTCTCATAGTAGCATCTCATTTGTGGACAAAGAAACCCTGAGACTTGGAGAAATGAAGGTTACAGCCACCTAAGCTAAAATAGAAATCTACACTTTGTTACTTCAACGTTCACATGATTCACACCGAGCCATGCTGCCTCCTGTAGGCTTGTCATCACATATGTATAGTGCTTGACCCATAGTTGGTGAGCATTTGTTGAATGTCTAACTGAATCAGCTGATGGGAATGGGGTTTGAATTGGTGGATTGGATCCTCCTCTCTTTATGGACCAGAAACTTTTAACCATTATCTGTATAAAGATTTGAATGGATTCTTGATGTATAATTTATGTAATTATAAAGTGGGCAGGTGACTAATAATGATAATAGCTTACAGATGTATTATAACTCTTACTACAATGTTTTCACATACATTACTCTTTTGATCTCCACAATGATTCTGATAGGGCAGGCATGGTTATTCCTATGAAATAAAGAGAGAGAGAGAGAGAGAGAGAGAGAGAGAGAGAAAATGAATTAGCTGAACTGAGAGAATAGGCTCCAGGTTTCCTAACTCCTGGTCCCATGAACTTTCCATTTCCCCAAAGCTATTTTCCCTGCAATCCCTTGGTTAATCTTGTGGTTAATTCTTGACCTAGCAGAAAGTAGGGAAGAGGTAGTATAAAAAAATGCCACTACTCAAGTGGTAATGACCAATAAATATAAATGGAGAGATTGCATCCACTGTTGATCTGGAAATTGAAAATAGGGACAAAGCCTGGACTCGTGCTCTCTGGCTCCAGACTCACTAAGTTTTTATTAGAAAATGCCGCGTAGCTGGACTATTGCTAAGTGGAAGAGGGGTTTTGTTGTTGCTATCATGCTGAAAGTCATTTACATACTCAGAACACACCTTTCCAGTTTTCCTGTAGGACTGTGAATGTCTTCCCAAGGCATTTAGGAAGCTATAAGCACATGATAAAGAGGAATGCTTGTCTGGGCTCAGCAGCAGATGCCGTGGTGTACCCTAGTCCTGCTGTGGGACTGAAGCACTTGTTCTCCAGCTGCCCAGAGCAAATGGCTTCTGACAAACCACACCTGGGTCCCTTCCAAGGTCTTGCCCTTGGATGAAGGGCGCTATCTCATCCTGGGTCGCAGACCCTTTCCAAGGGCAACTCTCATCCAGTGGCTGGCCAGTGAAGGGGTACACAGACATGGCCCTTTTCCCTCCATGTAGGACCACGCTGAAGGGTCATCTCAGCTTCTGAACCCCTCCTTTCTCATAAGATTGGTGCAGGCCTCTGTTGCAACTGCATGTCAGGGCAGCCACTCCCTCTACCCATCCTGCTCTTTTACTTTCTTGTAGGTTTAGCTCCTGAGTGTGCAATTCGACTACACTTCTGCATCCAAATTTCCATCTCAGAGTCTTCCAGAAAACCTACAACAGATTCATTCCTTCTCCCTGCAACTGGTGATGAAGATACTCAGCCATTTTTGTGACTTCCATCGTATGGTTTTATCAATCTGTCAGTCATAGGTATTTTTTGATCACTTGGTGCTAGAGGAGTCACAAAAACCAAACACAACAAAACAAACCCCAAAATATCTGTGTTCAGTTTTCAGGTTCTTTTTAGAATTATCCAGTAGAAATGTATAACTGAGTTCAAGTATAATGTTGAGTACCAGAAAAATATTCAATTTTTACTTTCCTGTTAATTGCAACAGGGTACGGTACCAGAATAGGTGCTAATCCTAGTAGCTTAAGCAATAAGAGATTTATTTATTTTTATTTTTATTTTTTTTTGAGACGGAGTTTCGCTCTTGTTGCCCAGGCTGGAGTGCAATGGCATGATCTTGGTTCACTGCAGCCTCTACCTCCCGGGTTCAAATGATTCTCTTGCCTCAGCCTCCCAAGTAACTATGATTACTGGCATGCACCACTATGCCTGGATAATTTTGTGCTTTTAGTAGAGACAGGGTTTCACCATGTTAGTCAGGCTGGTCTCAATTTGCTGACCTCAGATGATCCACCTGCCTCAGCCTCCCAAAGTGCTGGGATTACAGGCATGAGTCACCTCACCTGGCCTAAGAAGGGATTTATTATAGGGTACTAGGTGGCTTACAGAATCGTGTGGGGCTGAAGAAATGAACTTGAGATTGATTTCCATAGAAATTCCCAAAGGCCCACCACAGAACTAAACCACCAAGAGAGCTGCTGCTGCTATGTCTAGGTAGATGCAGAATTGCATTGATACTACCCTAATCCTGAAGCCACCACTTTCAGGGTGCCTTCCCTCCTACTGCTAATTCTAGAACCCTACTGCACCTGCTGCTATCTGGACCTTTTATAAAATGTGTGCCTTTTACCCTGCCTCTCAGGAATCATAAACCTGGTGACCATATTCTGCATCCTCTGCTAGTGATGCCACAGAAGACCGAGAGCATCCATCAGAAATAGCTGTGGCAGCAGAGGTGTGACCACTGCCAGCATCCACATCTCACACTTGGGCATCGAATGGCTAAATCCAAATCACATCTGGAATCCTTTCTGAAGGAATTCCTGGAATCTTAACATTCAGCTTCCCAATGATGGAGGTACAGAAAGGCATGCTGCAAGAGTGTTTTCCAAATGTTCTGACATATTCTACTGTAGAATTCATTTTCCTCACACATCCATACAGTCGCATACACATCTACCTGAATAAAAGATTCACAAGACAGTGTGAGACTCCCTGATGGTTTTGATTCTAGTCTATGCTGAGCAGTGCTATGCTGTTCTATGCTATTTCATTCTGTTAAGAAATGCTGGTCTTGACCCACTAAGTTGGTTTCATGATGGACTAATGGATGATAACTGGCAGTTGGGAAAACACTTCACGACAAGAAGGGAGAAATGGATGTTGAGTGCCAATCCACAATATCTACAATACTGTTTTATACTGTTCCTTCCCCTGTCCTGAATTGACAGAAAGAATTCCAGGCTGCTCGCAGAAGGGACTTAGTGATACGATAAACTGCATAGTGAACTGAGGATCAGAAGTGGCTTCTAGTCCATGGAGCAGCAGTTTATTTATTTGTAAATGAGAGCATTGTGAATAGTTCTGTGTTGTAATGACCGGATTGACACCTACCTAGCAGGAAAACTGAGGGAAAGGGTGACCAGTCTGTACCTTGTACCTTTTACTAGAGGATGGATTAAGCCCACGAGGGAGTTTTGATGGCAAATGTACTATGGTGTGCCTTTAGAAGCAACTGTTGCACTCCTGAAAAATATTAGTTGGCTTTAGTCCAGTTTCTGGTTTTGCATGTAGGTGTAAAACTAATGATTCATTCTGAGAGCATGGGGGTATATAGTGAATGTGAAAAGCATGACTTGTTCACCTGCCCCATGTTTGAAAAGCAATTGTTAATTACACTGTTAACATTTGTTAAGAATTTAATTTCTTCATATAGAGCTTTTAGATAAAAGCTTATGTTTACCAATGATTGGGGCTTTCAGTGAGAACTTTTTTCCTAATGCAGTGCTGGTTGGAAGGTAATTGGTTTTAAAAAAGAAAAGCCCATCGGGAAGGCAGAACAAAGAAACGTTTAACAAATGTCTCATCTGTGCCAAATGGTACACCAAGCATTTCCATACACAATCACTCGTGTAATCCTTACAATAGTTCTTAATGAAGAAATTTTGATTTTCCTTTTTGCAGATGGGGGAAAGGCTTAAAGAGATTAAAAGGGATTCACCCAAGGTCATTAAACTAGAAAGAGAAAGCATAGAATTCACATTCAATTTTGGATGACTCACAGCTCCTACTTTTCCTACTGTTCCAGGATGTCTCTGTTGCTTTCATTATTTGTTCAAGGAGAATATAAGTGAAAACAAAACCCCTCAACACAAACTTTATTAGCAAGACGGTAATTTTTATCTTTTGGAAAAAAGAGACCTAATGGGTCCTTCAGCTGCCTATTTCATCTCTTCCTTAGCCATATTTTCCTCTTTTTAGGAACCTGATATCTAAAAGCAATAGAGAATTGAACAGATGATTTGTGGGCATTATTTTGGTTTCATATCTGTTATGGTTTTCTTTTGGTTGTGATTGTGTTTAAGGAAACTGGAAGAATTTGTGTTAAGGATAGAATATGTTGGCCGGGCGCGGTGGCTCAAGCCTGTAATCCCAGCACTTTGGGAGGCTGAGACGGGCGGATCACGAGGTCAGGAGATCGAGACCATCCTGGCTAACATGGTGAAACCCCGTCTCTACTAAAAAAATACAAAAAACTAGCCGGGCGCAGTGGCGGGCGCCTGTAGTCCCAGCTACCCGGAGGCTGAGGCAGGAGAATGGCGTAAACCCAGGAGGCGGAGCTTGCAGTGAGCTGAGATCCGGCCACTGCACTCCAGCCTGGGCGACAGAGCGAGACTCCGTCTCAAAAAAAAAAAAAAAAAAAAAAAAAAAAAAGTATATGTTTCCCCAAAGTTCAGATGTTGAAGTCCTAACCTAGATGCGATGGTATTTGAAGGTGGGGCCTTTTGAAGGTAATTAGGTTTAGAGGAAGTCATTAGGAAGGAGCCCACATGATGGAATTAGTGCCCTTATAAGAAGAGGAAGAGACCGAGAGCTTGCGCTCTCTGTACTCTGAGGAGACAGCAAGAAGGTGTCTATGTCTCTGCACACCAGAAGGAGAGAGTACCAGAACCCAACCACTCTGGCACCTTCATTTCGGACTTCCAGCCTCCAAAACAGTAAGAAGAAAATTTCTGTTGTTTAAACCACTCATTCTATATTTTGTTATGGCAGCCTGAGCTAGGACAGTAGGTAACATAAAACACTTCCCTAAACACCTCTGTAAACTTAACACAATGGACTGTCATGTTTGTGGCACTTTGATTGTGTATGGTTGTAGCAATGTGAAAAATGCCAAACTTGCAAAATACGTGAAAAAGATCTGCAAAATGTTCACGCCTCTTTAAACACTTGACTCTTAATACTTGTTTTCGAATTTTTTCTCTTTTAGCAAAAATACACAAAATTAAGTAAAATATTAGGACTAAAAGGAACCCAATTCACTGTGATTCTTTACCCATGCAATCTGGTTACTCTCAGTGCAGAGGTTGAGCTGACATTTGTACCTACTGACAGGATGTAATTTGTGACTTTGGGGAACATGGTTGCATACTTTTGAGAATCACTTTTTTTTAAGGCTAAGTAGCTTATTGAAAATCTTTTTGTTTTTTGATGATTTCTTATATGTAAGCCAGTGTACAGTCTGCATGGCTGTGCTGACAGTCCTTAAAGCTGGCAATGATGTCCTTCACAGAGATGGTAGAATCCTCTATGTGCTTCTTTCAGGGTGTGTGATGAGTTACAAGAAAATGGCAGAGTTTCCAAAGCAGTTATGCAAACCACTTCGTCATAATCTTCATGATAATAGTTAACATTTATTTATGCACCAGGGACTGTCTTGAGCACTTTGCAAGCTTTAGGTAATTTAATCTTCCCCTAACCATAATCTTAATGATAATAGTTACCATTTATTTATGCACCAGAGGCTGTGTTGAGCACACTGTAAGCTCTATGTAATTGAATCTTCCGCCAACTCACCACTGGTTGGTCTGACCCTGCTGTGCCCTCTGTCTCCCATGCTATTCTGCCTCTTCTTTGGAGGGGTCCATTGTCAGGCCTGAAACTGGGTATCTGACCAGGTTGTGCCCTGTCCTACATGGGAGTGGGAACTGCTCTGTACCTAGGTGTCCGCCACTGACTCAGAAGTCCAGGTGAGTTGGCCGAGGAGGAAAGACATCTGCCAAAGCAGATAGCTTTGTGTTTGTGGGAGTTCACTCCCACTTCCTGGTTTGGGGATCAAGCTGATTGGCTTCAGTTGAATGTTAAAGCTGAATTTTTAAAGCCATGCTACTTTCACTACAGTGGGGATCTCTATGCCATTCTGCTTAGGAGTCTGATAACATGGGTATTAAGGGCATGGAATTTCTAGGTGTACTCACTGGCCTCTAATCTGAACCCCACTTTGGCTGTTTACTTCTACCTCTGGGCTTTGGTTCTCTCATCTAGAAAATGAAGGTTAACAATGGTCCTAATCTCCTATAGTTGGTCGGAGGGGTAAGTAAATCATAGATAAGAAAAGTTTAGTCCTGTGCCCAGCATATTATCATATCAATATGTATAAGTTATTATTAATATTAATATGAGGCCCTTAATATGTCCAATCATCTGTATTATATTTAATTTTTACTTCTAGAC
The DNA here is from genome assembly GCF_007565055.1 of Rhinopithecus roxellana. Taxonomy (NCBI): domain Eukaryota; kingdom Metazoa; phylum Chordata; class Mammalia; order Primates; family Cercopithecidae; genus Rhinopithecus; species Rhinopithecus roxellana. Next base: position 176,770,043 of record NC_044552.1, on the reverse strand, counting down.
TAAATCACTGTAATCAAATACTTACCTTTTTCTCCCTCTGGAATGGCCTTCAGTGAGTCATACCTTCCAGTATTGAGACCTTTGCAATCCTTCCTGACCCACACTGACTTGGCTTGGCCAAGTGACTGGTTGGGCAATGGGACGTTGGCAAATGTGCTGTATGCAGGAGGGCGTGGTAAGCCCTTGCACAATGGGGCTTGCCCTGTGGAATGCAGATGCCATGCAAGAAGAGAAGATCGGGCTAGTCTTCTTGGAAACAGATCCTAAGACCACATGCAGAAAGAGGCTGGTCATCCCAGCATCCCACTGGAGCCCACCCCTGAGCCAATTTTTCAGCTGAATGCAACCGCATAAGGGACTCCAGTTATGAGCAGAACTGCCTGGTCAATCCACAGGATCATGACAAACAATGCATTATTGTTGTTTGAAGCCCCTGACTTTTTGGGGTGGTTTGCTATGTAGCAATAGATGGCTGAAACACCCTCCATAAAATAGTGTGAGACAACTTTATACCAAAATAAAAAGAAAGCATGGATGCTATCATCCCAATGGCAAATGAACAGTTGTGGGAAAACAGAGCTTTCAAAAAGCTCAGAGTAGCACATGTGCATCAGAGGCCCGTGCCTTGTTGCCAGGATGTCTGTCAGAAGAAACCTAGGGAGTTTTCAGGAGTCCTGGCTGGTGGGAAAGCCAGCACTGTGGCTGTTGGCCTGTGGAAATGTGAAGAAAGAAAGAAAGAAGGAAAGAAAGAAAAAGAAAGAAAGAAAGAGAAAGAAAAGAAAAGAAAAGAAAGAAGGAAGGAAGGAAGGAAAGAAAGAAAGAAAAAGAAAGAAAGAAAGAAGAAAGAAAGAAAGAAAGAAAGAAAGAAAGAAAGAAAGAAAGAAAGTGAAAGAAAGAAAGAACCCACAGGCACTCCAACCACTTCACCACAATAATTGCAACTCTTACTTCTATTTGCCAACAAAACTAGTGTTTACAAGAGAAAAACAAGACAAATTATATTTTTAGCAATAAATGTTTTATTTGGAAAATGTCAGTGCCAGTTGCACCCTAATGATGTTTTTTTTCCAAAACATGTGGTTAGTAAGAAGAGTAGAGTAGGGATTCAGGTTAAGAGAGCTCTGAGAGCTTGACTAGACACTATTAAACCGGATTGTATTTGAAGGGATGTGGGCCTGTTTGCACTGTAGCTGCTGAATACATATGACATGAAGCATCTTCTTGCTTTGTGGGATGGCTTTGGTACATGCACCAGCACTGCTGAGTCCCACTGACTCAACTTCCCTTTCCTGAATCGCTTTTGGTTCATTGCATTAGATGAAATGAATTGAGTAGTTTGGACGTTGGAGAGGATTATAAATCTTCAAGGAAAAATACATTTAATACATGATTAGGGGATAGAATAGGTTAAAAAATCAATTTGGAATGAGCAGTTTTTAAAAAATAAACTTTATAGCTTGGAGCAGATTTTGGTTCAGAGCAAAACCGAGTGAAATACAGAGATCTCCCTCACACTCCCTCCCTCCAGGTATGCGCAGCCTCTCCTATCAAAACCCTGCACCAGAGTGGCACATTTGTGACAACTGATGGACCTACAGTGACACACCAAAGTGCGTAGTTTACATTAGGGTTCACTTGTAACTTTGGACATTCTGTGAGTTTTGGCAAATGTATCATAACATGTATCCACCATTACAGTATCACACAGAGTAGGGTCACTGCCCTAAAAATTCTTTGTGCTCTGCCTCATCATCCTTCTCCCACTCCTACCCCTGGCAACCAGTGATCCTTTTACTCTCCACAGTTTTGCCTTTTAAAGAACGTCATGTAGTTGGAATTCCACCGTATGTGGCTTTTTCACATTGACTTCTTTCCCTTAGCAAGACACATTTAAGTTTCCTCCATGTCTTTTCATGGCTTGGATGCTCATTTCTTTTTAAGACTGAATCGTATTCAATTGTCTGGATGCACCGCCATTTATTTATCCTTTTACCCAAGTAGGACATGGAGGAACCTATGTGGTGCTTCCAAAATTAGGCAATTACGAATAAAACTGCTTTAAACATTTTTGTGCCTTTTTTGTGTGGACATAGTTTTCAATTCATGTGGGTAAATACAGAAGCATGACTACTGGATCATATGGTAAGAGTATATTTAGTTTTGTGAGAAACTGCCGAACAGTCTCCTAAAGGGACATTTCCACCAGCAATGAATGAGAGTTCTTGTTGCTCCACATCCTTGCCAGCATTTGGTGTTGCTTTCAACTTTGATCATTCTAATAGGTATGTATTTGTATCTCATTATTACTTTAATTTTCAATTTCCTAATGACATATGACGTTGAGCATCTTTCTATATGCTTAACTGCCATCTGTATATCTTCTCTGGCAAAGTGTCTGTTCAGATCTTTTGCTCATTTTAAAATTAGATTGTTCATTTTCTTATTGTTGACTTTTAAGAGTTCTTTGTATATTTTGGATAGTGGTCCATTATCAGATATGCCTTCTGCAAATATTTCCTCCCAGAACAGTTTTTTAGGTAATAATGTTTGAGAGATTTAAATTAATCTTAGCATTGTGTAAATAAAAAACAAATTTAAAAAATAAACAGAAATATATTAGCTACCATGATCAAATGTTTGAGAAAGAATTATTAAATTATTGATGCTTTAATAAATCTGTTTTTTATGTAAGGGAGAGAATAAAACAAAATTTCTTCGTGAGTTGCAAAATTGTAGTTAGGAAAACTACCAAAGAACACATAATCTAAATAAAGGCTGAGAAATAGGGAAAGTCTGTAGAGAAGGGAACCTGTTGATGGACTCCCATTGTTGTCCTTCTATCTTACTGTATTATGGTTATTTGTGTATCTGTTCCCTTACTAGCCTGTGAGTTCCTAAGATATAGTGTCTTCCTAATATTTGAAACTTGGCTGCACCTGGGATGAGACATAGTAGACCCTCAACAAATGTTTCTTGAATGAATAAATATATGAATGACTGCGTACTAATTTAAAAATATTCTCAAATTTCTATGAAATTGGATTTGTCAGACACAATCTTAAGTGTTGTTAGTTGACCAGCTCATGGCACTAACACATTTGGGGCCATATTACGTAGGAGTCAGTAGCTTGGGCTTTGAAATCAGAGAGATTTAGCCCTAAGTCCTGGTTCACCATTGTCAAGCTGTGTGATCTTGGGCAAAGTAGCTTTCTAAATCTCCTGTTTATCAGCAGTAAAATGGGAGCAAAAATACTGCCTATCTCATGGGGTACAGTAGTTGTAAGGGTTAAAAAAATACAAGTGAAAACTGCTTGGCTATGGTAAGGGTTCAACAAATGTTTGCCAGTATTACATCAAACAAATGCACAAATGATAAAGTCGTGTTTGCATAAACCAAGGGAGGAATGCCAGTTCTCCCTGGTAGAGACGGACTAACCCTTGGAATCTAGAGGCACTGTTAGAGTAAGACTATGGTGCCAAGAAACAGGAGTGAGCTATGCCTTGGTCCAGGTGCACTGGGTTACTGTATCTTTCTGCTGATATTCTCTCTCTGTACTGTGGTTGGCCTTTGGCCAAGGACACTTGCACTTAAGGGTTCCTGGTGGGACAGGCATATTTTGAGCATACCCGGGGTAGGGTGGGTAAAGGAACAAGACTGTGGGTTGGCTTCAGTCCCAGATGGCCACCTGTAGGAGTGACCACTATTCCTTATAGACCCTACACCAGGCTTCAGTGGAACCTAAATCACCAACTCCTGGGATTTGAATTGATTCAAATCAGTGATCCATCTCTTAGTTTGCTCTTAGTTTGCTAGCTATAGCCATAAAACCCACACACTAAGAAAACGTTGTTGCTTACATGATTCAGTCCTGCTCCAAATTTGCTCTATGGTCTAATATGGAAGAGAGTGCTAAGGCTGACAAGATGTTAACTATGAGTTATTAATGTTTTCAGGAGAAGTCAAAACATGGACTTTTGCTGCTATTAGGAATTGATGTGCACCTCATAATATTAAAAGCCTTCACTAAAGAGATATCAGGAGCAGATGGATTGTGAAGGCAGATAAATAAACTATCTTATCTTCAGTAAATGTGACCCATGAAAATGAGGCTGCTTGAGTAGAAAAGAATTGTCATATGGCCTAGATGAGGTTTTGTTCTAGGCATGGTCTTCTCAGAATGTTTCATCTAATTATGAGTCTCAAGGACAGAGACATCTACCACATTCAAAGAATGACAGCTCGGTTCTCACAACTCCTCATGACCAGTCATTTCCTTTCATAAAACTTGCTTGGAAAACACAGCAAGTTCTTCTATCTGATGCTTAGTCTGGGTGACACTGACAGCAAATTACAAACCACAGTGTAATGTGTACTTTGATACATCTGGACAATTACTGAATATATATGGGTTTCTCGTCGATCTATCTATCTGTATCTGTCATCTATTTATCTGTCTATCTATCTTCACTGAGCCCTCTCTTATTATTGAAAGTTTATTGGAAGTAGATGCTCTATGTGTTCTTTTTTTGAAATTTTTTTTTTTTTTTTTGAGATGGAGTTTTGCTCTTGTTGCCCAGGCTGGAGTGCGATGGTGTAATCTCAACTCACTGCAACCTCCGCCTCCTGGGTTCAAGCGATTCTCCTTCCTCAGCCTCCTGAGTAGCTGGGATTACAGGTGCCCACCACCACACCCAGCTAATTTTTGTATTTTTAGTAGAGACGGGGTTTCACCATGTTGTCCAGGCTGGTCTCGAACTCCTGACCTCGGGTAATCCACTCGCCTGGGCCTCCCAAAGTGCTGGGATTACAAGCATTAGCCACTGCGCCTGGCCTATGTATTCTTTTCTGATAACTGAGCAGGTATTTTCTGTTGAATTAGTAGAACAAGAACCCCCAGATAATGTAATTTCTTTGCAACCTTCATCTTTGAAGGAGTTTGTAGATTGTGCATACATAAGATGTGACTATTTGTGAACCCTCAAATATTTATTACCCAATAGACCATAGGGAGGAGGAAGAGAGTTGCTACCACTTCAACTTAAAACACACATGCACACACACGTACACACACACACCCACACTTCATGGAAAAGATATATGAATAGGTTCTTCTTGTGAATATTAACAAAAAATGAGGTAAAGTGAAATCACTAGCCTTATTCAATTTTCCATCCATGTGAGAAAATTAGTTTCTCTACTAACAATTGATATCAAACATCAACAGTTAAATGTTTCACTCAGGCTGCTGTGGAGCCCTGGGGCTGGAGTCTCTTGTCAGAGGAGTCCTATATCTTGCAGGAATGGATCCGTGTGAACAGCCTTGCTGTGTTTAGTCACTGGCTTGAAGCAGCCCCTGGGCAGCATGGCCTTGGGGTGAACACAGGAGTGCTTTCGATGGTCAGGTGTCTGTCTATTATACTCCTACAGCAAAAGATCTGAGTGGTGTATTCTCTCTCTCTCTCTGTTTCTCTCTCTCTCTCTCTCTCCTTCCTTCCTTCTTTTTTCCTTTCTTTTCTTTCTCTTCTTCTTCTTCTTTTTTTTTTTTTTGAGACAGAGTCTTGCTCTATCGCCCAGGCTGGAGTGCAGTGGCATAATCTTGGCTCACTGCAATCTCCACCTCCCAGGTTCAAGCGATTCTCCTGCCTCAGACTCCCGAGTAGCTGGGATTATAGGCGAGCGCCACCACACCTGGCTAATTTTCGTATTTTTAGTGGAGACAGGTTTCACCATGTTAGCCAGGCTGATCTTGAACTCCTGACCTCATGATCCACCCGCCTTGGCCTCCCAAAGTGCTGGGATTACAGGCATGAGCCACCGTGTCCGGCTTGAGTGGTGCATTTTTATGGCCACCACTTGTATTCATTGATCATTGTATTTCTTCTGTAGTACAGGAGTTGGCAAACTTCTGTAAACTAACAGATAGTTATTATTTTAGGCTTTACAGACCTGTCACAACTACTCAATTCTGTCCTTGTAGCAGTAAAGCAGCCATAGACTATATGCAGATGACTGAGAGTGTGTTCCGATCTTCACAAAAGCAGGCAACAGCCAACTATGCTGTTGTTTCATGACCCCAGGACTAGGAGATGCCTGTTTATAGCACCTGTCTCTTGAGAATTGGTTGTAGAATTTACCTATAAAATTATGTGGAACCTGTGCCTTTTTTTTTTAGGAACTAGACTTTGACTAATGTTCTAACTTGTTCTGTAGTTAACTGGTATATTTAAGTTTATTTATTCTTGTGCTAATATTGAAATTCATATTGTTTTTAGAAATTCAACCATATTATGTAGATTTTATGTTTCTTGCTACCAATTTTTACCTGGTCTACCCTTATTTTCAAAATCTCCGTATTTTTCATCTTTTTAAATCATACATTTTAAATGTTGATGGTTTATTTTGGATGATGTACGTAATTTTTTAAAAAGCCTCTATTACAAATAAACATAAATAAAAATAAATATATAGAACTCAAGGTTATATCAATTTGTATGTCTAAATCTTGATGTTCTGTGAATGAGGAAAAGCAATGCCAGCTATGATGATATGTGATCAGTTTACAATAGTTAGTCATATTTGTGAATATTTTTCTTTTTAAAAGCCATACATAAATAAATCATTTGCTGAGTCAAAATATCCTTCTGCCATCTGGATTCTTGTTTGTTGTTGTTTAGATTACTGGGGTTACTAATAGTGGCTAAGCACCTAGATTCTGGAGCTAGAGGGCTTGTATGTCAATCTTAACTCCCACACATACTAGCATTGTAAACTAGAGTAAATTAACTAACTGCTCTGCCCCATGTCCTTATTTGGAAAATAGAGCCAATAATAGTACCTACTGTGCAATATTATGACAATTAAATGAGTTAATTTAAGTGAAGAACTTACAATAGTGTCTGGTGCACGTAAGTGCTACCAGTTGTTAATGTAAGTATTCTTAGTGTCATATGCTTATGTGCTTGATTTGTTCTGTAGCTCTGGTTTTAAAGGTTTTACTCTTTATGCTTTGGTTTTCTTGAGTCTGTCTGATGAATTTTATGTAATCACTTTACTTTTTGTAAGATTCTTTTGTGAAGTTCAGAAAATGATGGTTCTTGACTGTGTCAACACCAGAGATTACTGTGATATCTGTTGCTTCACCCTCAGAATCTTGGGAGAAGCAGGCTGAACAATGAGGGAATCATCCATGACACCCACTGTCCCAGTGACCATCTTTGCCTCCATCTCTTTGTGCCCTTTTACAATCATCAAGATATTGTGATCTTGACTTCAATTCTTTTGGATACATATCCTGAAGTGGGAAGGCTGGGTTACATGGTAGTAAGAGATATCTGCACTTCCATGTTTATAGCAGCACTATTCACAGTGGCCAAGATATGAAATGTGGTATATACATACAATAGAGTATTATGCAGCCTTGAAAAAGAAAGGAATTCTGCAATATGGCATGACGTTGATGGACCTTTAGGACATTATGCTAAATGAAATAAGCCAGTCAAAGAAAGACAAATACTGCATGATTCCACTTACATAAGATACCTGAAATAGTCACATTCATAGAATCAAAGAGAGAAATGGTGGTTTTCAGGGGCTGGAGGCAAGGGGAAACAGGGAGTTACTAAGAAATGGGCATAATGTTCCAGTTAAACAAGATGAATGAGCTCAGAGGTTTGGTATACAACTTTCTACTTAGAGGTGACAATGTACGGTGCACTTAAAATTTTGTTAAGTGGGTAGATCTCATGTTAAATGTTCTTACTACATTAAGAGAAAACAAACAAACAAAAGATACTGTAGTGTTGGAGAATTCTCACAATGACTGAATTGGTCTCCACCGAGCCTGGTGGCAAAAGCAGACAGGGGAGGCTCCTCTCTGAGATCAGTTTTGTAGAGTTGAGGGAGGGGCATCTGGAATGAACATAATACTTGGGGAGAGTGTTGCAGTTAGAGGACGGAAAACAAAAGCAAGTCGTCAAGAGTGCCTCCTGCTATGTTTATGCCTATTTTACTGTCCTTTTCAAAGAAAAGCTTCAAGTTTAATTGATCAACAATTTTTGAATTTTTCTTTAGTTGTGTTTTCAAATTTATTGGTTTCTGCATTTCGATTTATTCATTCCTTTGTTATGCTTTTTTGGGGGAGGCTTATTTTGTTATTCTTTAATTTCTCGAGTTGAAAGTTTATCTCATTTATTTATAGTCTTTGTGGTTTTTAATGAATATATTTAAGGCTCTGAATTTTTTTTCTGGATACTGCTTTAGTGGTGTTGCACTAGTTTTTTTTAAACCCCCTTGTTTTTGGTTTATCAACAGCCTTTTCAACATAATTCAATGCTTATAACACTGTCTACATATTGTTTTCAAAATGGTTTTGAAGATTAGTTTTTTAAAAACTAATTTCTTTTTTTTGTTTGTTTATTTTTGAGACAGGGTCTTGCTCTGTTGCCCAGGCTGGAGTGCAGTGGCATGATCATGGCTCACTGCAGCCTTGACTCCCTGGCTTCAGGTGATTCTCCCATCTCAGCCTCCAGAGTAGCTGGGACTACAGAAATGTGCCACTTTGCCTGGCTAAGTTTTATATTTTTTTGTATTTTTGTTGTTGTTGTTGTTGTAGAGATGAGGTTTTACCATGTTGTCCAGGCTGATCTTGAACTCCTGTGCTTAAGACATCCTCCCAAAGTGCTGGTATTATAGGTGTCAGCTACCATACCTGGCTGAAAACTAATTTAAAACAACATCATTATGGAGATACAATTTACACTGCTTACAACTCACAATTAAAAGTGCATTTTCATGTTCTTAAAAGTATATTAAAATATATTAAAAAAGTTTGTAACCATCAACACAATTTCATTTTAGAATGCTTTTGTCCTCTCTAAAAGAAACCCATCCTTTTCCTCCCACAACTTTCCCTACCTTTATGTATTTGCCTATTCTAGAATTTTTGTATAAATGGAATCATACAGTATGTCACCTTTTGTGACTGGCTGCTTTCACTTAGCATAATTTTTTGAAGTTCATCCATATTGTAGTGCTGCAGTCCTTGTTATGAGGGAATAATATTCCATTGTATGTATATACTACATTTAAAAAATCTATTTGTTATCGGTAAACATTAGAGCTGTTTCTGCTTTTTGGTTATTATGAGTAATGCTGCTAAAAATGTTGTATACAAGTTCTTGTGTGAATGTATGCTTTTATTTATCTTGTTTATATACCTAGGAGTGGAATTGTTAGGTCACGTAGTAATGCTATGTTTACCTTTTGAGACATTACAAAACTTTTTTCCAAAGCAGCTGCACCATTATAAATTCCCACCAGCAGTGCATGAGGATTCAATTTCTCCACATCGTTGTCAATGTTTCTTACTCTCTGGAGCCAGCCTAGTGGGTGTAAAGTGGTATTTCACTGTGGTTCTGACTTGCATGTCTTTAATGACCAATAATGTTGAGTGTACTTTCATGTGCTCACTGGCCATTTGTACATCTTCTTTGGAAATATATCTGTTCACCCCTTTTGCCCATTTTAAATGTTGTATTCTTTTTCTTTTTATTATAGCATTGTAAGAGCTCTTTATATCTTCTAGATGCAAATCTTTTATCAGATATATGTTTTGCAAATATTTTCTACTGTTCTATGTGTTGTCTTTCATTTTTTAAATAATATTTTGTGAAGCCAAAAGTTTTAATTTTGATGAAGTCTAAATTATCATTATTCTTTATTTTGTTGTTTGTTTGTACTTTTGGTGTCATAGCTAAGAAACAATTGCCTAATCCAATGTCATGAAGATTTATGTCCCTTTCTCCCTTCCTTCCTTCGATTCCCTCTCTTTCTTTCTTTCTTTCTTTCTTTCTTTCTTTCTTTCTTTCTTTCTTTCTTTCTTTCTTTCTTTCTTTCTTTCTTTCTTTCTTCTCTCTCTCTTTCCTTCCTTCCTTCCTTTCTTCCTTCCTTTCTTTCTTTCTTTCTTTCTTTCTTTCTTTCTTTCTTTCTTTCTTTCTTTCTTTCTTTCTTTCTTTCTTTCTTTCTTTCTTTCTTTCTTTCTTTCTTTCTTTCCTTTCTTTCTCTTTCTTTCCTTTCTTTCTTCTTTCCTCTTTCTTTTTCTTCTTTCCTTTTTCTTTCTTTCTCTTTCTTTCTGTCTTTTGCTTTCTTTTTCTTTCATCTCTCTCTCTCTCTCTCTTTCTTTCTTCTTTATGTCTCTCTTTCTTTCTTCTTCCACTCTCTCTCTCTCTTTTTAGTTAAGGTCTTATTATGTTGCCCAGGTGGGTCATAAACTCCTGGGCTCAAGTGATCCTTTCATCTCAGCCTCCTGAGTAGCTGGGACTACAGGCATATGACACTGTGCCTGGATTAAGAGTTTCATAATTTTAGCTTTTGCACTTAGGTCTTTGATCTGTTTTGAGTTAACATTTGTATAGTGTGAGGTCCAACTTCTTTCTTTTGCATGTGGCTATCCAGTTGCTCCAGCACCATTTGTTGAAAAGACTCTCTTTTTCTCCATTGAATTTTCTTGTTGCCCTTGTCAATATCAGTTGACTATAAATTCCTGAGTTTATTTCTGAATTCTCAATTCCATTCTATTGATCTAAGTTTATTCTTATTCTAGTAGTCACCATTGTTTTGATCTTCTTTCTGTGTCTGAGACTTTTCCCCCTGTAGAACATCTCCAGTAATGTTTTACATAAGTTTGTGATTAGTGATGCTATAGTGTGATAATGTGTTTATTTGCTCTTACACTTTGGCTGAGCTTAGAAATATTTGTATTTTGACCTTTGATATGGTTTGGATGTTTGTCCCCTCCAAATCTCATGTTGAAATGTAATCACTAATGTTAGAGGGTGGGCCTAATGGGAGGTATTTGGGTCATGGGGCCGGATCCCTCATGGTGTGGTGCTGTCCTTGCAATAGTGAATGAGTTCTCATGAGATCTGGTTGTTTAAAAGTGAGTGGTACCTCCTTCCTCTCTCTCTTGCTCCTGCTCTTGCCAAGTGATGTGCCTGCTTCTGCTTCAGCTTCCATGATGAGTAAAAGCTCCCTGAGGCCTCACCAGAAGCTTAGCAGATGCAGGTGCCATAATTCCTATATAGCCTGCAGAAGTGTAAGCCAATTAAACTTCTTTTCTTGATAAATTACCCAGCCTCAGATATGTTTTATAGCAATGGAAGAATGGCCTAATACAACCTTTGAGATGTCTGTTTCACTGTCATCTTTGCTTCAGAGTTACCGAAGAAAAGTCTGATGATCTCATTCTGTTTTCTTAGTTGATCATCGGTTTTTATTTTATCTCTTTCTCTGCAAGACTTTCAGATTTTCTCTTTATATTTAGTGTTCTGAAATTTTTATATTACTGTTTTGTGTGATTCATTTTTTATTCATTTTTTTCTTTTCAATCTGAGGATTTTTGTTTGTTCTGGAGTATTTCTTTATTATTGTCTTGAGTACTGCCTTTCTTCCATTCTATTCTTTCCTTCAGGCACTCATATTTTCAAATATTAGAACTTTTGGATCTGGTCTAAAAAGGAAATAAAAAAATCAATAATCAGACTAGAATAGAAGGGGTACCCTTGACAGTCCAAGAAATAAGAGAAAGCCCTGACATGCCAAACAGATGTTACGAGATAAACTTGTAAGAGAGAAATACTGCAGCTGGGCGCAGTGACTCATGCCTGTAATCCTAGCACTGTGGGAGGCCAAGGTGGGTATATCACTTGAGGTCAGGAGTTCGAGACCAGCCTGGCCAACATGGTGAAACCCTGTTTCTACTAAAAATACAAAAATTCACCAGGCCTGGTGGTGGGCGCCTGTAATCCCAGCTACTTGGGAGGCTAAGGCAGGAGAATCGCTTGAACCTGGGAGGCAGAGGTTGCCGTGAGCTGAGATCATGCCACTGCACTCCAGCCTGGGTGACAGTGAGAGATTCCATTTCAAAAAAATAAAAAATGACACAAGAAAGATGACAGAAGTGACAGGAAGTAGAGACACAACTCAAATTCTAGGTTCCAGATCTTGATATCTTCCCGCTATCTTACTGCTCTGCGTCATGTTAGCTTAGAGTTACTCAACCTCTTTGATCTTTGGATTCATGATCTAAAAATGGAGGGTTATGGGGGCATGGTTAAAGTGATAATTTCGAATGTGTCTTCAAACCCAACATATCATGAGCCTTCCTTGAATTGCATCTTCATTTATAGATTAAATGTTTTGATAAATTCACTATGGGCTCTTAATTGCATTATTAAAATTGTGGTGACAACCAGCTATTATTTTATGGTAGAACATAAATATCTCTTTTCATTGCCATTCTTTACTAAAAGGATACTTTTCCCCCTTTTTTCTTTTTCCATAGGTTATTGGGGTACAGGTAGTGTTTGGTTAAATGAGTAAGTTCCTTAGTGGTGATTTGTGAGATTTTGGTGCACCCATCACCTGAGCAGTATACACTGCACCCTATTTGTAGTCTTTTATTCCTTGCCCTCTCCCACCCTTCCCTCCAAATCCCCAAACTCCTTTGTATCACTCTTATGCCTTTGCATCCTCATAGCTTAGCTGCCATATATCAGTAGGAACATATTATGTTTGGTTTTCTATTCCTGAGTTACTTCCCTTAGAATAATAGTCTCCAATCTCATCCAGGTCACTGTGAGTGCCGTTACTTTTTTTTTTTTTTATGGCTGAGTAGTAATCCCTCATATATATATACTACAGAATTTTTATCCACTCATTGATTGATGGGCATTTGGGTTGGTTCCATGATTTTGCAATTGCAAATTGTGCTGCTATAAACATGCATGTGCAAGTATCTTTTTTGTGTAATGACTGCTTTTCCTCTGGGTAGATACAGATTGCTGGATCAAATGGTAGTTCTACTTTTAGTTCTTTAAGGAATCTCCACATTGTTTTCCATAGTGGTTGTACTAGTTTACATTCCCACCAGCAATGTAGAAGTGTTCCCTGATCACCACATCCATGTCAACATCTACTGTGTTTTGATTTTTTGATTATGGCCATTTTTGCAGGAGTAAGGTGGTATGGCATTGTGGTTGTGATTTGCATTACCCTGATCATTAGTGATCTTGAGATTTTTTTTTGTATGTTTGTTGGTCATTTGTGTATTTTCTTTTGAGAATTGTCTATTCATGTCCTTAGCCCACTTTCTGATGGGAATTTTTTTTATTGCTGATTTGTTTGAATTAATTATGTATTTTGGATATTAGTCTTTTGTCAGATGTATAGATTGTGAGGATTTTCTCCCACTCTGTGGGTTGTCTGTTTACTCTGCTGACTATTCTTTTCTCAGTGCAAAAGCTCTTTAATTAGGTCACAGCTATTTATCTTTGTTTTCATTGCATTTGCTTTTGGGTTCTTGGTCATGAAATCCTTGCCTAAGCCAATGTCTAGAAGGGTTTTTCCATGGAAGATGTTATCCTCCATTAAACTTTTCAGAGTTTCAGGTCTGAAAGTCCTTAATCCATCTTGAGTTGATTTTTTGTATAAGGTGAGAAATGAGCATCCAGTTTCATTCTCCTACATGGGGCTAGCCAATTATCCCAGCACCATTTGTTGAAAAGGGTGTCCTTTCCCCACTTTATGTTTTCGTTTGCTTTGTTGAAGATCAGTTGACTGTAAGTATTTGAGTTTATTTCTGGGTTCTCTATTCTGTTCCATTGGTCTATGTGCCTATTTTTATACCAGTACCATGCTGTTTTGGTGACTATGGCCTTGTAATACAGTGTGAAATCTGGTAGTGTGATGCCTCCAGATTTGTTCTTTTTGCTTAGCTTTGCTTTGGCTATGCAGGCTTTTTTTTGGGTTCCATAATACTTTTAGAATTGTTCCTTCAAGTTCTGTGAAGAATGATGGTGGTACTTTAATGGGGATTATATTGAATTTGTAGATTGCTTTTGGCAGTATGGTCATTTTCACAATATTGAATCTACCCATGCACGAGCAAGGTATGTGTTTCCATTTGTGTCATCTATGGTTTCTTTCAGCAGTGTTTTGTAGTTTTCCTTGTAGAGATTCTTTCACCTCCTTGGTTAGGTATATTCCTAAGTATTTTATTTTATCTTTTGCAACTTTTGTAAAAGAGGTTGAGTTCTTGATTTGATTCTCAGCTTGGTCACTGTTGGTGTATAGAATAGCTACTGATTTGTTTACATTAATCTTGTATCCGAAACTTTGGTGAATTCTTTTATCAGTTCTAGGAGCTTTCTGGAGGAGTTGTTAGGGTTTTTGAGGTAAACAATCATACTGTCAGCAAACAGTGACAATTTCACTTCCACTTTATCAATTTGGATGCCCTTTATTTCTTTCTCTCGTCTGTTTGCTCTGGCTAGGGTTTCCACTACTATGCTGAAGAGGAGTGGTGAGAATGGCCATCCTTGTCTTGTTTCAGTTCTCAGAGGGAATCCTTTCAACTTTTCCCCATTCAGTATTATGTTGGCTGTGGGTTTGTCATAGATGGCTTTTATTATATTGAGATATGTCCCTTGTATGATGATTTTGCTGAGAGTTTTAATCATCAAGGGATACTGGATATTGTCAAATGTTTTTTCTGCATCTGTTGAGATGATCATATGATTTTTGTTTTTAATTCTGTTTATGTGGTGTATCATATTTATTGACACATGTATGTTAAACCATCCCTGCATCCCTGGTATGAAACCCACTTGATCATAGTGAATTATCTTTCTGATATGTTGTTGGATTCAGTTAGCTAGTATTTTGTTAAGGATTTCAGCATCTAAGTTCGTCAGGGATATTGGTCTGTAGTTTTCTGGTTATGTCCTTTCCTGGTTTTGGTATTTAAGTGATGCTGGCTTCATAGAATGAATTAGGGATGGTTCTTTTTTCTCTATCTTGTGCAATAGTGTCAATAGGATTGCTACCAATTTTTCTTTGAATGTCTGGTAGAATTCTGCTGTGAATCTGTCTGGTCCTGGACTTGTTTTTGTTGGTAATTTTTAAATTACCATTTCAATCTCACTGCTTGTTATTGGTCTGTTCAGGGTACCTAATTCTTCTTGATTTAAGCTAGGAGGGTTGTATCTTTCCAGGAATTTATCCATCTCTTCTAGGTTTTCTACTTTATGTACATAAAGGTGCTCATAGTAGCCTTGAATGATCTTTTGTATTTCTGTGGTGTCAGTTGTAATATCTCCCATTTCATTTCTTATTGAGGTTATTTGGATTTTCTCTCTTCTATTCTTGGTTAATCTTGCTAAACATCTATCAATTTTATTTATCTTTTCAAGGAGTCAGCTTTTTGTTTCACTTATCTTTTGTATTTTTTGTTGTTGTTGTTTCAATTTCATTTCGTTCTGCTCTGATCTTGGTTATTTCCTTTCTTCTGCTGAGGTTGGGTTTGGTTTGTTCTTGTTTCTCTGGTTCCTTGAGGTGTGACCTTAGAATGTCAGTTTGTGTTCTTTCAGTCTTTTTGATGTGGCTATTTAGGGATATGAACTTTCCTCTTAGCACTGCCTTTGCTGTATCCCAGAGGTTTTGATAGGTTGTGTCATTATTGTCGTTCTGTTCAAATAATTTTTTAATTTCCATCTTGATTTCGTTTTTGACCCAGTGATCATTCAGGAGCAGGTTATTTAATTTCCATGTCTTTGCATGGTTTTGAAGGTTCCTTTAGAGTCGATTTCCAGTTTTATTCCACTCTGGTCTGACAGAGTGCTGGATATAATTTCAATTTTGTTAAATTTATTGGGGCTTGTTTTGTGACATATCGTATGGTCTATCTTGGAGAAAGTTCCATGCATTGTTGAATAGAATGTGTATTTTGTGGTTGTTGGATGGAATGTTCTGTATATATCCGTTAAGTTCATTTGTTCCAAGGTATAGTTTAAATCCATTGCTTCTTTGTTGACTTTCCATCTTGATGATCTGTCTGGTGCTGTCAGTGGAATATCGCAGTCCTCCACTATTATTGTGTTGCTATATATCTCATTTCTTAGGTCTATTAGTAATTGTTATATACATTTGGGAGCTCCAGTGTGAGATGCATATATGTTTAGGATTGTGATATTTTCCTGATGGACAAGGTCTTTTACCATTATATAATGTCTCTCTTTGTCTGTTTTAACTGCTGTTGCTTTAAAGTTTGTTTTGTCTGATATAAAAATAACTACCCCTGCTCACTTTTGGTGTCCATTTTCATGAAATGCCTTTTTCCACCCCTTACTTTAAGTTTATGTGAGTCCTTACGTGTTAGGTGAGTCTCTTGAAGGTAACAGATGGTTGGTGAATTCCTATCCATTCTGCAGTTCTGTATCTTTTAAGTGGAGCATTTAGGCCATTTACATTCAATGTTAGTATTGAAATGTGAGGTACCATTGCATTGATCATGCTATTTGTTGACTGTGTACCTTGGTTTTTTGTTTTTGCTTTTAAAATTGTATTTTTATTTCACAGGTCCTGTGTTATGCTTTAAAGAGCTTCTGTTTTGATGTGTTTCCAGTAATTGTTTCAAGATTTAGACCTCCTTTTAGTAGCTTTTGTAGTGGTGGCTTGGTAGTGGCAAATTCTCTCATCATTTGTTTGTTTGAGAAAGACTGTATCTTTCCTTCATATATGATGCTTGATTTCACTGGATACAAAATTCTTGACTGATAATTGCTTTGTTTGAGGAAGCTAAAGATAGGGCCCCAAATCCCTTCTAGTTTGTAAGGTTTCTGCTAAGAGAGATATCTGCTGTTAATCTGATAGGTTTTCCTGTATAGATTACCTGGTGCTTTTGTTTCACAGCTCCTAAGATTCTTTCCTTTGTCTTAACTTTAGATAACCTGATGACAATGTGTGCCTAGGTGATGATCTTTTTGCAATGAATTTACCAGTTGTTCTTTGTGCTTCCTGTATTTGAATGTCTAGGTCTGTAGCAAGGCTGGGGAAGTTTTCCTTGATTATTCCCCCAAATATGTTTTCCCAACTTTTAGAATTCTCTTCTTCTTAGGTTTGGTCATTCAACATAATCTCAGACTTCTGGAGGCTTTGTTAATATTTTCTTATCCTCTTTCCTTTGTCTTTGTTGGATTGGGTTAATTTGAATACCTTGTCTTTGAGCTCTGAATTTCTTTCTTCTACTTGTTCAATTCTATTGCTGAGACTTTCCAGAGCATTTTACATTTCTATAAGTGTGTCCAATGTTTCCTGCAGTTTTGATTGTTTTTTCTTTATGCTATCCATTTCCTTGACTATTTCTCTCTTCACTTCTTCTATTGTTTCTCGGATTTCCTTGCACTGGGATTTCCCTTTCTCTGGTGCCTCTGATTAGCTTAATAACTAGGCTTCTGAATTCTTTTTTCAGGTAAATCAGGGATTTCTTCTCAGTTTGGATCCATTGCTGGTGAGCTAGTATGATTTTTTTGGAGGCGTTAAAGAGACTTATTTTGTCATATTACCAGGTTTGGTTTTCTGGTTCCTTCTCATTTGGATTGGCTCTGTCAGAGGGAAGGTCTATGGCTGAAGGCCGTTGTTCATATTCTTTTGTTCCACGAGGTGTTCCCTTGATGCAGTACTCTTTCCCTTTTCCTATGGATGTGGCTTCCTAAGAGCCGAGCTGTAGTAATTGTTATCTCTCTTCTCGGTCTAGCCACCCAGCAAGTCTATCAGGCTCTGAGCTGGTACTGGGGGTTATTGGCACAGAGTCCTGTGATATGAACTGTCTGTGTGTCTCTCAGCTGTGGATACCTGCACCTGTTATGGGGGAGGTGGCAGGGGGGTGAAACGGACCCCTGGTTCTTAGCTTTGGTGGTTTAATGCTCTATTTTTGTGCTGCTTGGCCTTCTGCAGGGAGGTGGCACTTTCCAGACAGCATCAACTATGGTAGTGTGGAAAGGGACTGGCAGTGGGTGGGGTCCTAGAGCTCCCAAGAATATATGCCCTTTGTCTTCAGCTACCAGGGCGGGTAGGGAAGGACCAGCAGGTGGGGGCAGGGCTAGGCCTGTCTGAGCTCAGACTCTCCTTGGGCAGGTCTTGCTGTGGCTGCTGTGAGGGGATGGGAGTGAGGTTCCCAGGTCAATGGAGTTGTGGACCTAGGAGGATTATGGTTGCCTCTGTGGAGTCATGCAGGTTGTCAGGGAAGTGGGAGAAAGACAATAGTCAGCAGCCTCACCCAGGTCCTATGCAATACAAAGGGCTGGTCTCACTCTCACCGCTAACAACCCTGAGTCTGTTTCCAGGCAGGGGGCAAGCAGGGCTGAGAACTTGCCCCAGTCTACCCACCTCCCAGTGGCAAAAGAAAAGGGCTTTAGTTCTTCCCCAGCCTGTGGAGTCTGCATGCAGGATTTGCACCCTCCCCCATGTTATGGCCAGGAGGCTTCTCGACGGGTTCAAATTGTTACAAAGTTCAGCTGGAGACTTCCTTCTTCCTGTGGTGTTTTCCCCGTGCCTCTGGCCACCCTCCTGAAGGATCCTTGTGATGCCAGGCAGGAGTGACCTGCTTGGGGACACAGTGAGCTCCCCGGGCCTTCCCTGCTGCTTCCTCTATCCCTGTATTTTGCTTGTCTCTCTAAATTGACTCAGCTCCAGATAAGGTCAGAACCTTCTCCTGCAAACTGGTACTTCAGTTTCCCCAGGGCAGGTGTGTGTTCGAGGCCAGAGGATCTCCCTTTCCCACTTCCGCAGTTTGGGCACTCACAGAATTTGGGGTGTCTCCTGGGTCCTGCAGGAGCAATCCGCTTCCTTCAGAGGGTCTATGGGTCCTCCTGGGATTCCTGATTTATTCCTGCCATTGTTCTGGAGCTGAAATTCACAATGTGAGCCTCTGCACCCTGCTCTGTCTGTCCGAGTTGAAGTTGCAATCTAGTTTTGCCTCTCATCCGTGATGATGATCTATGATCTCTACAAGGATACATTTGCTAGAAATATTCATTCTCTCTGACCGGGCGTGGTGGCTCATGCCTGTAATCCCAGCACTTTGGGAGGTGGAGGAGAGTGGATCATGAGGTCAGGAGATCCAGACCATCCTGGCTAACACGGTGAAACCCCGTCTCTACTAAAAATACAAAAAATTAGCCGGGCGAGGTGGCGGGTGCCTGTAGTCCCAGCTACTCGGGAGGCTGAGGCAGGAGAATGGCGTGAACCCGGGAGGCGGAGCTTGCAGTGAGCTGAGATGGCGCCACAGCACTCCAGCCTGGGCGACAGAGCGAGACTCCGTCTCAAAAAAAAAAAAAAAAAAAAAAAAAAAAAATAGATAAAATAAATAAATAAATAAATAAATAAATAAATAAATAAATAAAAATAAAAGAAATATTTGTTCTCCATACCCTAAATGGGATATAACTGAAATACAAAAAAAACCCGAATATGGGGAGGTAATTTCTTTGTTTTTTGAGACAGGGTCTTGTTCTGTTGCCCAGGCTGAGTGCAGTGGGACAATCACAGCTCACTGCGGCCTTGACCTCCCGGGCTCAAATGATCCTACCCCCTTAGATTCCCGGCTGGGACTACAGGTGTGCACCACCACACCAGCTAATGTTTAAAATTGTTTTTAATAGTGAGAGGTTTCACAATTTTGCCAGGCTGGTCTCAAACTCCTGGGCTCAAGCAATCTGCCCACCTTGGCCTCCCAAAGTGCTGGGATTATAGGCATGAACCACTGCACCAGAACCTTGGAGAGGTAATTTTTTTACAAGGCCATCTTTTCTCTAGCAGAAGAGCACTAAGAAGTCAGATTTCATCCTGGCACATTACTGTCACACCAGCAAATGACTGTGCTGATTAGAAAGCTTGTGTAGCTCAGAAATATCATATAATATGCAGTCTCCATTGAGCAACATTGCAGCTTATGTTCATTAGGTAAAGCCATAGTAATCTGAAAATATTTTATGTATAGCTGCCATTATTTTATGACTAAACAAGGAGATGATTTTAGTATTGATTACTTTCATGCACATATTTAAAAAACTGCTAATTTTTTATATTGGAAACACTCCAATTCTTTTCTTATCTAGCTATTTTGTATTATACATTTGATTGTATTCCAAAAATACGTACAACTATTGTGTATCAATAAAACATCCTAACTTTTTTGCAGACATAGTGAAAGGTTTGTTCAGGTTATAGTACGAGCTGCAGTCATCCTGCTTTTTGGCATGGGAGGGAGATGTTTCTAAACTGGACAGTTGTAGGTGTCACCTACCAATGTTCTAAAAAATGTGGACCAGGCAGAGAGAATTACAGAGGCTGGGCGGAAACTTTGGTTCTGCGCCTGACTCTGCCCCTAACTTGGCGTGATGGCTCAGTTTCTTCCTACTACAGCAGGAAAAATAATACTTGCTTTATGTCATGTGTCTGCTGTGATGATAACAAAGATAATGTATATGAGACAAAAAACTTAAAGCATTTTAAGTTCTTTTGTCTTTATGGGAGAGGGAGGACCATCATTTCTTTCTCCTTTTTCTTTTTCTTCTTCTCCTCCCCTTTCCTCCTCTTTTTGTCATTCTTTCTTTTTCTCCTTCTCTTTCTCCTCCTCCATCTCTTCCTTCTTCCTCCTCCATCCTTCTCCTTCTTCTCCCTTCTTCCCTTCTCCTTCTTCTTCCTTCTTTTCTCCTTCTCCTCCTCCTTCATCCATGCCTTCTTCTTCCTTTTTTTTTGAGATGGAATCTTGCTCTGTTACCCAGGCTGGAGTGCAGTGGCATGATCTTGGCTCACTGCAGCCTCCACCTCCCAGATTGAAGTGATTCTCATGCCTCAGCCTCCCTAGTAGCTGGGATTACAGGTGTGCACCACCACACCTGGCTAATTTCTATATATATATTTTTCTTTTTTTTTTTTTTTAGATGCTGTTTCACTCTTGTCTCCCACGCTGGAGTGCAGTGGTGCAATCTTGGCTCACTGCAACCTCCACCTCCCAGATTCAAGCAATTCCCCTGCCTCAGCCTAGTGAGTAGCTGGGATTACAGACATGCACCACCATGCCTGGATAATTTTGTATTTTTAGTAGAGACAAGCTTTCACCATGTTGGCCAGGCTGGTCTTGAACTCCTGACCTCAAGTGATCCACCTGACTCGGCCTTCCAAAGTACTGGGATTACAGGTGTGAGCCACCACACCCAGTTCTTTTCTTCCTCTTCCTCTTCCTCCTCTTCTTCTTCTTCGTCTTCATCTTCATCTTCTTCTTCCTTCTTTTCTCTGTCTCCTTCCCTTCTTTCTTTCCTCCTTATCCTTCTTCTGTCTGATGCATAGCCAAGGGTTTGATAACTGTCTGCTCTGTGCTGACAGTCTCAGGAGCAGTACAGAAACTCCTATTTTGTACTCCAAATAATCCACAAGATAATTGGAGCACCTTGAAGGAGGAAAGAGAAGCTCAAAGAGATCAGGTAAGTTGTACAAGCTCTGAATCCCAGCACACAGTGAAGATGGGCTTCAAATCTGGTCTCTCCAGTTCCAAAGTCTATAGTCTTACCTGTTATTAACTTTCCTAATTTGTTAAAAAAAATGCTTCATTTCCTTAAGTAAAATTCTAGGGAATTTTCCGCAGAAGTTTTAAGTGTTGATAGAGAATTTTCTTGAGGCCAAATTGATAATCATAAAGCTTGTCTGGCTACCAAAATTGATCTGGTAGTCAAAACTTCTTGGTAAAGTTATCATTATAGAGACCCAAGAGAAACTAATAAGAAGAACCTGCTACTATATTTTGGCGGAGTTGAGAAATTTTTTTAATTTGAGCTTTCACGCTAAGAGATAAGACTCTGTGACCAATTGTATTAGTGTGTTTTGTGTTACTATAAAGGAATGCCTGAGGCTGGGTAGTTTATAAAGAAAAGAGGTGTATTTGGCTCAGAGTTCTGCGGGCTGTACAGGCATGGCTCCAGCATCTGCTTGGCTTCTGGAGAGGCTTCAGGAAGCCTTTGCTCATGGCAGAAGGCAAAGATGGAGCAGGTATGTCACATGAGAGGAAGCAAGAGAGAGGGGAGAGGAGGTGCCAGGCTCCTTTAAGCAACCAGCTCTTGCATGAACTAATAGAGTGAGAACTGAATCATTACCATGAGGAGGACACCAACCCATTCATGAGAGATCCGCCCCCATGACCCAAACACCTCCCACCAGGCCCACCTCCAACACTAGGAATGACATGTCAACACGAGATTTGGAGGCGACATGTATTCCAACTATTCACCCATTTTCCCTACTTGAAGGGAGTTCATGTTTGGACAAACGGAGGCAAGATGGCGCAGTTCCGGGTTCTTCACCGTCAACTTTCCCATGCCCGGGAAAGACATGGGTCCACTGCGCAGGCGCAACCCGACCTCCAAGG
Source organism: Rhinopithecus roxellana (assembly GCF_007565055.1). Classification (NCBI taxonomy): domain Eukaryota; kingdom Metazoa; phylum Chordata; class Mammalia; order Primates; family Cercopithecidae; genus Rhinopithecus; species Rhinopithecus roxellana. The sequence goes on along the minus strand of NC_044552.1, from coordinate 176,747,784 downwards.
GAGAAGAACCGGAACCCGCCTAGCCACGCCTACCGCCCCACCCCCGACCCGCCTATGTCCCGCCCACTGCCCTCCCACTCCCAGGCCCAGGACATAAAAGCCGCTCCTGGCGGGCACGTGGTGCGAACTTCCTTGGCCCCTGCTCCTGTGTGGACCTAGGAACCTCGCGGGAGAACTCCGGAGCGACTTCATCGGCCTCGACCGCCGGAGACTGGTGAACCTCGCTCCCTCCTTCACATTGGCTTGTAAATAAAGTTTTTTTGCCTTGCCTACTTGCCTTTTCTCTGGCAGTTGCTCTGGGGGTCGCATTAAAGCAAATCAGCTGGTGCCGAAACCCGGGAGGAGACCCCTCCTCAGGGGCCCCCAAGGTCCGAGGAGCCTCCTCCTTCCATGCCCCAGACGGACCAGGACCTGGACATCGCTTTCGCCACCTCCAAGTCTCCTAGGGGTGAGTACCTTTTGCCTCTCTCTCATATTCCTTGGCCAGAAGTCCTGCGCAGGCCCAAGGCTTTTTTTTCCGGTCACCAGGTGACCCAGGGAAGTTCCCAAAGGCAGAGACGTCTGCCCAAAGGAACTCCATTCCGTTCATGGGAGACTCGTCCAGGATGGAGACATCTGCCTGGAGGTAATCTCCATTCCGTTCCGTGGGAGACCCGTCCAGGACGGAGACGTCCGCCTGGAGGTAATCTCCATTCCGGCTCCAGGAGCCTCTCACCGGTCTCTAGTGGCTCCAAAGGACGCTTTGTAGCCAGGTAGAGTTCGGTTTCCGTTTCCGCCTATTGGCGAGAGGAAGGCAATGGGAAACCCCCAATCCAAAATACCTAGAGACTCCCCTTTAGGGTGTCTTCTAAAAAACCTCAAAACTTTGCAATTAGAACAAGATCTCAGGCGAAAGCGACTGGTGTTCCTCTCCACTGTGGCGTGGCCACAATATAAATTAGACAATCAGTCTCAATGGCCGCCTGAGGGCACTCTAGACCATAACATTTTAACCGACCTCAGTAGTTTTTGTCAACGCTTAGGCAAGTGGTCCAAAATTAATTATATACAAGGATTTTGGGCCTTGCGTTCTCGTCCGAACCTGTGTAGCCAGTGTTCCTTGGCTCAAGTCATGTGGCTAAGGACGCAGGCCTAACAAAGTCCGAAAAAGAGGAGTTATCTTTCCTGTCTGAGTTGCCCGAAGACCTTACTTCCCCTCCCTCCCTTCCACTCCCGCCATATACCCCACCTCCCCCTCCCGCTTCGGCCCCACCTCCTCTTTCGGCTCCACCTCCCCCTCCCACTCTGGCAGTTGTTCCGCCTCCCTCCTCAGCCCCTCCCACCATTGTTGAGGCTACACTTCCCTCCGACCCCTTGGCACTTCCGCCTGGTCATCTTAGTTCACCTATCTCTGTCCATACCCGCTCTAAAGATTGCCTAACTGCCCCTGCTCCTACTCCCACCCTATCCAACCCCCCTGCGGTCTTAGCACCCTTGCGTGAGGTGGCCGGAGCAGAGGGCGTAGTTAGAGTTCATGTTCCCTTTTCATTAGCAGATCTTTCAAAGATTGAAAGACGCCTAGGAGATTTTTCTGCCAACCCTACAATTTATACCAAAGAATTTAGATACCTTTGCCAGGCCTATGATTTAACCTGGCATGATCTCCAGGTTATTCGTACCTCTACTCTAAACCCTGAGGAGCAAGAGCACATCCTGGTGGCCGCCAGGCAGCATGCCAACCAATTACACTTAACAGACCCTGCCTTAGCTTCCCACTAGGGGAACAAGCAGTCCCCTCTATAGACCCAGACTGGAACTATCAAGTAGGCCAGCCAGGCCACCGAAGATGAGATATGATGACTCAATGTCTTCTGGCTGGTATGCAGGTGGCCTCAAATAAGGTAGTAAATTTCAATAAACTAAAAGAAATTATTCAAGGTCCAGATGAGAACCCGGCCACATTTTTAAACAGGCTAACTGAGGCTTTAATTCAGTACACTCGGTTAGACCCAGCTTCCCCAGCCGGGGCCACTATTCTAGCATCATATTTTATTTCACAATCGGCCTCGGATATTCGGAAAAAACTCCAAAAGGCAGAGGATGGACCTCAAACTCCTATTCAAGACCTAGTCAAGTCGGCCTTCAAGGTCTATAATTCAAGGGAGGAAACGGCTGAGGCCCAACGACAGGCCCGCCTAAAGCAGAAGGTACAGCTCCAGACTCAAGCCTTAGTTGCTGCTTTGCAGCCTAGCCGTAACCCAAAACTGGAGAGCAAAACCCCCGGAGGCTCAAAGACAATAAAAGGGGCTTGCTATAAATGCGGTAACCCAGGGCATTGGGCTAATAGATGTCCCCAGAGTCCCCAACCGTCTGAGCCAGTGCGGCCGTGCTACAAGTGCGGAGTAGCTGGACACTGGGCTAAAAAGTGTCCTAACCCTCGTCTGCCAACAACTCCTTGTCCAGCATGCCATGACGAAGGGCACTGGAAGTCTGACTGTCCCACCCTGAAAACGGGCATGACGCCTCAACGTGATGTCCCTTCTCAGGACCCTGGGAGCTCCTTCCAGCTCTTACATCTGGATGACGACTGAAGGTGCTGGGACTCGGGGACCCCCATCACCCTCGCCGAGCCGCGGGTAACTCTCCTGGTAGCGGGTTTGGCCTCCCGCTCACTCTTCAGTCTGACAACAGCCCAGCATTCATCTCCAAGGTAGTCCAACAGGTGGCAGCCCTCCTACACATCACCTGGAAACTCCACATCCCTTATAGACCTTAGTCTTCTGGTAAAGTAGAGAAGGCCAATGGGCTCATTAAGCAGCAACTCACCAAACTCTCCCTCGAGACTCAACAATCATGGGTAACTCTCCTTCCCCTGGCCCTAACCCTGGCTGCGAGCAGCCCCACGGAGTCCAACAGGCCTCAGTCCGTTTGAATTAGTTTACGGCCAGCCCCTCACCCTCCAGCAGTTACCCACCCTTTCTTCCCCGCTGGCAACTTATCTCCCATACCTCACCATCTTGAGACAACTCCTGAGACAACATGCAGAACTAGCACACCCCTCTCCAACAGACACCTATAGCCCACATCTCTCTCTCAGCCCAGGAGACCAAGTATACTTAAAAGATATCCAAGCCAAAGATCTTCAGCCTAGGTGGAAAGGCCCCTATACTGTCCTCCTATCCACATACACAGCAGCCAAACTTCTAGGACACACGCACTGGGTCCATATATCACAATTAAAAAAGGCCCCCACAGAAGACAATCAGTGGACATCTACTAGACTTACCCCTACCCGTCTCAAATTCACCAAACTCTCCCAACCACCACATGTTCCCTGACCCCTTGCGCTTATCCCGATTTCTCACCATACTCTATATAAACATAACAGAATCCCAATATCTTACCCCAGATCCCTACTTGCCTCCAGATAATAGCCCATCACAGTGGTTCTCCCGCTTATCTTTATAGAACATCTTCAGTGACAAGGTGTACCCTGTGATTACACTGAAGATGAAGTACTATTTCATACTTATATTACTATCTTTTTCTTGCATTTCAATCTCTATTACTAACCCAACTTTCATATGGAGATTCTCTATACTTGAAACCTGGTCACGCAAAAATAAACAGCACTCACAGCTACAAGGCACTGCTGACTGCCCCCCTTCAGGCTGCCAACCCCATCTTACTATAAATTTCACCCTATCATGTTGCAGTGTGGCCGGAGCTAAGGCTCTCTGCTTCCTGCACGATCAGACACATTACAATTGTAAGACTTACTGGAAACAAAAGAACCTAGGATGCCCTTATATTTATTGTAAGATCCATTATGCAACCTTGAGACAGAGAAACCCACTGCTCTCTTCACCATTGCGAATCAACGAACCCCCCTTCAATACCAATTAAATATCAAAGACCCATGGGACCCCCGATGGGCAGACAGAGTCAAAGGTGGACTCTACACAGGCTGCACAATCCTTAGTTCATATCCCATGGCTACTCTCCTGATAAAAAGAACACTTGTCCAGCAAAAATCCCTTCCTCAAAACATACAAGCCCTACAGAATTTAACCTTAGCCATACAAGCACAAGAACAGGCCTTACAAGATTACACTCCTCCAATAAGGACCCCTTCTCATGGTTAAAACTAGTCCGTCAAGGGTTAAACCTAACATGGGCAGCCAACCTAACAAATCTCTCCCACTGTTTCCTCTGTGCGGCCCTTGAAAGAGCCCCCTTAGTGGCAGTCCCCTTACCTACTGCTTTCAGGGCTACAACTAACTCTATAGGCACCTCCCAAAAACTGTTCTTACTCCAAGTCCCACTATACCAAAGCCCAGAAAGTCCAATCCTTCCTTTCTGCTACTCTACCCCAAACACCTCCTGGTGTAACTATACCCAGCCACCCGCTAAGACCCAGACAGCTCCCATCGGAGGTTATTTCTGGTGCAACAAAACCCTCTTCAAGGTCCTTAATCACACATCCATTGGCCAATCCCTTTGTGTCCCAGTGTCCCTAGTACCTAGTTTAACCTTATATAGCAAAGCAGAAGTAGCTGAACTCATCATACAATTTAACCCTCCTCCTAATGATCTCCAAAAACGGGCTGTCTTCCTTCCCCTAGTCATCGGAGTCTCCCTGGCCGCCTCCTTAGTGGCGTCAGGGCTTGGAACTGGGGCACTTGCCCACTCGGTACAGTCTACCCAATCTCTAGCAGCTCAAATCCGAGAGGCCATAGAGGCTTCAGCTGAAAGCCTGGCCTCTCTGCAGCGTCAAATTACCTCAGTGGCCCAGGTAGCAGCACAAAATAGGCGAGCATTAGATTTACTTACTGCCGAAAAAGGAGGAACATGTCTCTTCTTAGGAGAAGAATGCTGCTATTACGTAAATGAGTCAGGCTTAGTAGACACTAACATCCAAACCCTAAACAGGATTAAAGCAGAATTAAAAACCTACAATACCCCCTTCACCCCCGGACCACCGGTATGGCTGCTGCCTGTAATACAGCAGATGCTCCTGTTCCTAATTCCCATACTAATCCTCTGTTTTGTCTTATGTCTCGCTCCTGTTTTAATCAAATTTCTCCGAGCCAAAGTTCAAGAGATCACGCACGTCACCTTCAACCAGATGCTTCTTCATCCGTACGTCCAAATACCAACCATAGACCCCAACCTTAACGACATCCCTTAACAGCAGGAAGTAGCCAGACAGACCATGCCACCCCTTATCACTATTATCAATAAAAGGTTGGGCTGTTTGGACGAACGGAGGCAAGATGGCGCAGTTCCGGGTTCTTCACCGTCAACTTTCCCGTGCCTGGGAAAGACATGGGTCGAGTGTGCAGGTGCAACCCGACCTCCGATGGAGAAGAACCGGAACCCGCCTAGCCACCCCTACAGCCCCGCCCCCGACCCGCCCATGTCCTGCCCACTGCCCTCCCACTCCCGGGCCCAGGACATAAAAGCCGCTCCCGGCGGGTGCGTGGTGCGAACTTCCTTGGTCCCTGCTCCTGTGCGGACCTAGGAACCTTGCCCAAGAACGCCAGAGCGACTTCGTCGGCCTCCACTGCCGGAGACCGGTGAACCTCACTCCCTCCTTCACATTGGCTTGTAAATAAAGTTTTTTTGCCTTGCCTACTTGCCTTTTCTCTGGCAGTTGCTCTGGGGGTCGCATTAAAGCAAATCAGTTCACAGTAGGACAAGTTCACTTAAATCTTTGTTTTGGAATTGGGATGGATAAGGCATCATTTATTCAGTTATAGTTTTTAGTTTCTGGCTTTGGTTAACTCAAACAAAAAGGGAATATTTCAGACTGGTTCTTAGTAAATCATAGAATGACAAACAATTGGAAGATCAGGTTAAAATGAACTTGGAGGACCTTAAGTGAAATAAGCCAGGCACAGAAAGACAAATACTGCAATTTCTCACTTACATGTGGAATCTAAAAAAGTTGAACTTACAGAAGCAGAGAGTGGAACAGTGGTGAAGGCTGGTGAAGGAGGAGTTGAGGAGATATCTCGTTGGTCAAAGCACACAAAATTTCAGTTAGGCAGGAGGAAGAAGTTCAAGATATTTATTGTACAACATGGTGACTATAGCTAATAACATTGTGACTGTACTGAATTCTTGAAAATTGCTGAGAGTAGATTTTAAGTGTTCTTACTTAAAAAAATCAGTATGTGAGATAATGCATATGTTAGTTAGCTCTATTTAGCCATTCCGCAATGTATATGTAGTCCAAAATCATGTTGTACCTGATACATAAATACATTTTTATTTGTCAATTAAAAATACCATGGAATTGGGGCAACAAAAGCTATCTGCCCAGGTGGGAACAAATCGCCTCCGAGCATCTTTCCTTCATTGCATCTCTTATCAAGATAGAAAGTCCCTGGAGAGAGGGTCTGATTGGACCAGCTTGAGTCTGGTCCCTATACCTTGGCTATGAGAGGAATATCCTTGCTGAAGTCATCTGCGATAGACCCTGTGGATGCATTTGGCTTGGAAATACAAAAGCGCCTTGATTTAGAATCCCCTCAAGTCTGTCTGTTCACAGTGGGACAATTTTTATTCTCTTCCTCTCCAGAAGGAATCAAGTGGTGTCATAAAGGAGAAATGTCTGGTAAGCAGAACTCTCTCCCCTCTTCAAAGAAAGTCTGTTACCATGTATACTTTTAAACATTTTGTTTTAAAATAAAATTAGACTCACAAGAAGTTACAAAAACAATACAGAATTGCCCTGTAACTTTTACCCAGCTCCCTGTAATGATACCATCTTATGTAACTCTAGTACATTATTAAATTAAGGACACTGATATTGGTAAAATACTATTAACAGAACCACATACTTTATTCTGGCTTTGGCTTTTTATTTTATTTTTTTGAGACAGAATCTTGCTCTGTCACCCAAGCTGGAGTGCAGTCCCGCCATTGCAACCTCTACCTCCTGGGTTCAAGCAATTCTCCTGTCTCAGCTTCCCATGTAGCTGGGATAACAGATGCCCACCACCACGCCCGGCTGATTTCTGTATTTTTAGTAGAGATGGGGTTTCACCATGTTGGCCAGGCTTGTCTCAAACTCCTGACCTCAAGTGATCCACCCACCTCTGCCTCCCAAAGTGCTAGGATTACAGATGTGAGCCACCATGCCTGGCCTGGTTTTGGCATTTTTTAAATACATGCTCTATAATATTGATTTTTGTGTGAAATATGTTTATGTATATCTATAATGAGAACTCAAGTCATATTGTAATCCTATTTTGTAAACTAACTTTTTTCCTTTATCAGTATATCAAGATTATTTTCCCACATCATTTGACATTTTTTCTACAATGTAATTTAATGGCTACTTTTTTTCTATCCTATGAATATATCAAACTATTTCTTGAAAACCCTACTCAGGAATTTTAAAAAATAAAAATGATGTTTTAATATTATAAAGATTCAGTGAGGTATATTCTTATATATACATATTTTTAAGGTTTGAGTTCTTACAAGATCCTGAACTAGCTGAGACTACTGGTTCTCACCTGTCACATCTGGAAAAATTATAGAAGGAAAACATCAAGATTCGGAAAAATCTGGGAGAATTGTTTTGCATTAGTGTGTAGGTGTGTGTGCTGGGGTGGTGGCTGCAGCTGGGGGCAGAGGCCTCAGGTGTGGCTGTGGAGTGATCAAATAGAGTTTTTGGAGTTCGGCTTTTGTCCCAGGACATTTGGTGTCTGTCCCCAGAACTGCAGCCCAGAAGGTTGTCCTCAGAGGCGAAGTCCAGGCAGTGAGGAGCTGTCTGCCAGTAGGCAGTTGAAGGAAAAAAAAAATGAGCTGGGGAAAAAAAAAAAATCTTCCTCTAATGCTGCCAGGGCTGCAGGGAGCTGGAAATGAAGCACCGACAGGAGTGGGTATTTAATGGGGAAGGGAATGATCAACTGTGATTTTTTTGGTACCCAAGACTTTCCACCTTCACACACACACGAGATGCTTTGAAATAAAGATAGTCAAATGACTTAGTAAAGTTTGTTGACATAAAAATATGGGAAATACCAAAGACTATAAAAAGGAAAACTTCATTATTATTATTCAAACTTAAAATTCTAGATTATATCAACAGTAAGGGGGTTGATGAAAACATGGGAGAAAGCCAAGGGATGTGAGATCAGGCTCAATTCTTGACTTGCTGGGGGAAGGTATCAACACAGAACTTTTAAGAATTAAAAGGCATTAAAAAGAAATAGAAATCCCGAATCAAACTGAAACAGTAAAATAAAATAGTAGAAAGATGTGTAAATGTATCACTATCACAATAACTATAAATAGGTTAAATTTGCCAGTTAACAGAAAGGAACTATTAAATGAGATTTTAAAAATTTGGATATATGCTTTTCGTGTGACCATACCTAAAGCATATACACGTAGCCAGAAAATTAAAAGATGGAAAAATCTGCAGAGAGTGACAAAGGATAGCGGGTGCATTTGTATTAGTATCAGATAAAGCTCATGCTTAGATAAAAACATTATAGTAATAGAGGAAGTCATAAGGTTAAAGTTTCAATTCACCAAGAAATCTCCATTCTAAACATGTATACATACCCAATTAAGCTGCCTCAAAATATATATGACAAAAATTTAGAGAACTATAGAGTCAGTTACAAGGATTGAAAAGGAAGAAAATTATTTTCAGATGATATATACATCTACATAAACAACTCCAAAGAATCTTCAGATAAATTATTAGAAATTGTAGGAGAGCTCAGCAAGAGGGCCAGATATAAAATTAATATACAAAAGTCAATGTCATTTGAAAAAAAGACAGAAAAAAGACAATAACGTTAGAAAATAAATCTAACATAAGATGTAGAAAAACTTATTAGAGGAAAAATTTTCTTGAGAAATATTAAAGAAGATCTAAATAAGTAGAATTACATCATATTCATGCATAAGAAGGCAACATTTTGAAGATGTCTTGTTATATATAGGCCTAGGAATAATATAGTTTTAAGTTATATTATTTTGAACTGTAGATGAAGGAAAGCTCTTTTTTTTCCCTTGCGTGTTTTAAGATTTTTGAATAAAGTCATACTGCTCTAGGAAGGTTGTAATATTTTATACTTCCGCCAGCAGTGTTTGAGAACGCTTACTTCCTACATTATTACCACCATAAATATTTAAAACCTGATAGCACACAGTTTTAAAAATTTGAAAATCTCCAATTAACAGTGACCTTTAAAAATTATGTTTACTGGTCTCCATTATTTTGTCCTTTGTAAATCTTTTATTAGTTTTTCTGTTCACATGTTCCATTTTTAAAATAGACTTTTAAGAGCTCTTTGTATTAAGAATATTAAGGTTTTGTCCCTATAATTAGTATTTTTCAGAATATCCTTTCTAGGTACAGTTTTTCAGTTCTAGTGCACAAAATGGAAACTTGTTACCTGCTACACCACATTTTCACTAGGATGTGATGTATTTATCACAAACAACAGTATTGGTCAACATTTTCCCTCACTGTGAAGTGCACATTTGACATCCTTTAGAAAAATTACTGACGGTTTTGAGACGATTGTTTTGTGCTTTCTTTCAGTCAGCGTAATTTTCCCGAAAGCAGAGATGACTCTTCCAGACATGCTACCAATGCCTGAACAAACTGTGTAAGCTTAGTCCAAAAAAAATATTTGTTTAATAGATTTTATTTTGGTAGATTCTAAGGTTCTAAACAGTCAGAAAAATAATCGCAGAGCCTCAAATATCTCCAAAATCTGATACCAATCCTTTTGATTGTGAATTATATTCTGTAGCTACCAAAGAAGGTAAGTTTTAATTTTTTCTACTCTATTAACTTTCCCTTGGACAACTGAATATTAAGATGACTATGTAAGGAGGTTATCAGACCAAGGCCTCACACATCAGGATAAAAGCACATGCCATAGAAAGAACAATTTGTGTCTCAAAAGGTGATACCAAGGCAAGGCTATGGGATATATATGGGCACAATGTTGATATCTTCAAAGACTTGATACATGGTCTGTAGGTTTTCAGAGATTTTAATTTATAATGACAATCTTTCAAATTAGGAGAATTTTTGGACTGTAAAGTTAGCCAAACAAGTCTTCAATGATAATAAACGTCTATATCTTACACAGGGGGAATACATTTTTTGTTTGTTTTAATTTTTTCTCTGTCTATTCATATAGGGGCATCACATGTCTTTATCATTAAAAACTCTGATTTAGATAGACAGTTGTAGAGAAATTTAATGTGTGGGAATTTAAAGTTGTTTTAAAAAGATGTAGCAGAATATAAATTTAAGACCCACAGCACCAATGAAAAAGGGAAATTAATTAAACTAGACAACTTTTATGGGTACTACCCATTAAAATTAATATTTTAGTCATTGTAAATTATATTACATTGTAACAGTTTTCAATTTGTTGTTAAGTTAAATATTTTGGGTGACAATTGTATTTCACAGTTGTTCACATTTTGCATAATTTTCTAAGGAAAATGAGTCCCTTGGGGAGAAAATTGTTCTTAAATTTTATTGTTGGATAACGTTGCTGTACTAACATGGTTTACTGAAGTGGATCTACCATGTGTGTTTACGTTTTTGTTCTTTACGAAATGCGTTGGGTAAAATTTTCCATAATACTGGTGAACTTCTCATGCGAATTTTCCAGTCCCTCAGTTTAAATATTATGCATTTTTTCCTGCAAATCTATCTTGAATCTGAAAAGGCCCCAGAAGGAATTAGCATGAGTCCAGAGTAGATGGACTGCAAATATTACTCATATTTCAACATGTATCCAGCTTTCAAAAATAGCTTACTGAAATCAAGGTTGAACCACGTGAAATTTTGGGGTTTTTTTGGATGTAAAAAATAGTTAAATATTGACATTTTCATATCATCCAATCTAACATCTTCCTCTAGTGAGGTTCTGGCAAAAAAAAAAAAAAAAAAAAAAAAAAAAAAGTATGATAACCAGAGTTGTTCACTCTTTTAAACTTTATATTTCAAAATATTTTAAAAATTTAAAGCCATATAAGTGCATCCCAAAAAATATTGGAAAATTTTGTAGGCTAGTTTTGTTTACTGATTTTTCTTCTATAGATTTATTTTCATGCTATGCCTGACTCTCCAATTAGATTTTAGTCACCCAAGAAAGGTACCTTGTACTTCTAAGCAATTCTCCCATCACCTGGACATTAACTGCAGCCCACACTGCAGTGTCTTGACTGCAGTAGGCACTCAGTAAATATTTATCGATGGTCCTGATTATGGGATGATGAAATATGCTAAAGGTAACTTAAACTTTTGTCAATAAAACTGAGTTTCAGGTTAGTTTGACCTTTTCCGTATCTCTAAATATTTTCTTTCACGTCATTTTTGTGAAATAGCTCACAAAAATACTTACTGATTCTGAAATCCTTTTCCCCTCTGGTATTCGTGAGCTATTCTCACTCACACACAGTTGTTGTTTGCTGTTTTGGTTAAAATCATTCTCATTAATATTCCTCATTCAGTAAAAATAGTTGATTCCCAGTTATAAATATATACTTCATATTGGCATCCAACTGTTATGTGGAATGGAAAACAAAATAATGATATTGACTCCATAAAATAAACAGCAGTCTTTAGAATAGAGTTTGGTGCATAACTGTTCTAAATGTATCAAAGTTATCTCATTTAATCCTCCCACACACCTGTGGGAAGAGAGTATTTGTCTTGCTTTACAGATAAGGAAGCTGAGGCTTAGAAGATTCATATGTCTAACTAAGATCACAGAGCTGGTAAAGCACCCAAGTTTGAGTCTAAATCCAAGTTTTAAATATCATATTACATGTAGGCATAGATAAGCAAGAACAGGTTTTCCTGAAGATGGCCAGGCTAAGGCTTAGAAGAAGGAAGCTCAAGGAGACTAAACCAAGATATGCTACGGCAAGTTTTTTTGTTTGCTTGTTTGTTTTTGAGACCGAGTTTTGATCTTGTTGTCCAGGCTGGAGTGCAGTAGCATGATGTTGGCTCACCACAACCTCCGCCTCCTGGGTTCAAGTGATTCTCCTGCCTCAGCCTCCCGAGTAGCTGGGATTACAGGCATGCACCACCATGCCCAGCTAATTTTGTATATTTAGTAGAAACGGTATTTCACTATGTTGGCCAGGCTGGTGTCGAACCCCTGACTCAGTTGATCCGCCCACCTCAGCCTCCCAAAGTGCTGGGATTACAGGCATGAGCCACTGTGCCCGGCCTGCTAAGGCAAGTATTAACCATTAGAGGAGATGACTAGTCCCAGTGGCAGGTCTTTCCTACTGGGAGTCAGCCAAGAGCTCCCCACTTTTCTGGTTCCGTTGTTTCTCCTGCAAGGTTCCATTCATAAAGTGGTTTCCCATTTGATTGTCCAATGATGCAAATCTCCAGTCCTTTATAGCATTGAGTTTCTCATGGCCTTTTACCGTTGAGTTTCTCAAGGCTAATGAATGCTAATGAATTGGCGCTCCGATTTATCTATAGGAGTCCATGAGTCAGCCTCTGCAAGAAGGTTCCACTCCCTCACTGTGGGTACCGTCTGGGAATTAGACCCTTAATAGGAGTAATCACCAGGCAGTGTCTTCTGTAATAACACTCCAGTCTCACCGAGAGCTTTCTATTCAAAACAACAATCTAAAGGTCTGCAGTGTAACTTTAAACTAAACTGAAAAAAGAATAGAAAATGAATGTATGGGATGTACACATTCATTCAACTGCTTATCCCTAAAATTCATAGCAGATTATGACTGATCATTAAAGCCAAATTAAGGAGGCAAAAGGTATAAAAACAAAAGGAACTATCAGGCATAATAGTCTTTAAAGTAAAACATTACTACTGACAGTTGCTTGTGTGAAAGATATCTTTATTTAATATGGTAAAAAGACCACAGGAATTGCTAGCACTTACCGTATGTCCATTTTATGTCCATCTTAAAATAGATATGTTGGTATAGTCATCAGATTAGCACTTTAGAATTCAATAGTTTCAGAGAAATCAGAATGGATATTCTTTACATGTGCTCATCTGGCAGGATAATTGAACAAATCCTTTCTATAGGAAAATGTAAAATTCCTAATAACTCCACAGGACTGTACGACTTGGGCTGGCAACTTCGGTGAATACAGCAGAGTTTGGGCAATGGGAAAGGGTACAATTGTGTTCCTAAACTTTTAATTTTGCGAGGCAGAGACTTTATTTCTTCTTCATGATTTTGCAGTAAGTTCAGTACAGTGGTTAGTTTCAGGACAGTTCAGTGGCTAAGCTTTTGAGAGGGACAGTTCTATGTTCTAACTCAACTTCTGCCACTTGTTAGAAAGTGACTCTTGTCAAACTATTGGCCCTTTCAAACCTCAGTTTCCCCATCTGCAAAACTTTATTCATGGGGTTGTTGTGAGGGTTAAATGAAAAATATGTAAAACTCATCAAAATTTTAAGCACAAAATACCAAGTCTCAGCACAATACGTATAGTAGGAGTCCAGCCATTAAAATTCGAAACAGGCAGAAGCAAAAATATTTTGTTTAGAAGTACTTGCATTTTCTAGATCTTTGGTTGGGTGGACAACATATTGGTGTTCTTTTTCTTATTTTTTTTTAAAGCATACGCATATGTTATGTAGACTCTTCAGTATATATATTTAACTCACAATAAATATTTATAAATACAAAGAAAGATATCACATATATGTGCACACACAGTGGTTAGCGCCAATACACTGCCTCATTTCTAAATGACTCTAGCATTTGTAGGACAGTGGTTTTAAACCTTTGGCACTCATTAGATACTCTGGGGAGCTTGAAAATATATGCTGATGCTTGGGCTCCACTTCCATACATTCTGATTTAATTGATTAGGAGTTCGGTTCAGGCATCAGTATTTTTAAATAAAAGCTTCCCAGCTGATTCTAATGTGAACTTAAAATTGACAAATACTGGGATGACTTTAAAAGAGCGAGTGCAGTAGTCACTAAACAAAATAGGAGGAGATGTGTCCCAAAAATGGTAAAATTGTTTTAAAAATTATAATACAATTTAAAAAATGTAATACAGTTATTTAGAAAATTCTTGCAACTTTGTGTTTTGAAAGCACCATGTGGATATCATGGGGAAAACCAGAACTTTGTTGGATTTGCAGCTTGGTATCACTTCCATTTTGCAGTATTTTATTCAGGAGATGCAGGTGGGAAGTGGACAATTGCCTATAAGGCCATGCTTTGCACCGGGGTGTCCAGATGAGAGGCAAGTGGAGGGTAAAGTTTAGCTACATTCTATTCCCCAAGGTACATCTCCTGGTGAGGGGTGGCTTCTAATCAGAGGAAGAAGTCTTATGTCCTATTTCCTAATGCACGCACAGGTTCCACAAGCCCTCACTTTGTTCCCAAGAGCATAGCTTTTATTTTGGTGCTTAAGACTGCTGAATGTCACAAAATAATTATTCCCAGCACAAACAAATATTCACAATAGTTATGTGCACAGCCTATTTGAGCAGTGATATGTTTTGGCTCTATGGCCTGTTTGGGCACTGATATGGTTTGGCTCTGTGTCCCTACCCAAATCTTATCGCAGATTGTAATCCCCACATGTCCAGGGAGGGACCTGATGGGAAGAGTTTGGATCATGGGCGTGGTTTCCCCCATGCTGTTCTCATGATAGTGAGTGAGTTCTCACGAGAGCTGATGGTTTAAAAGTCTTTGGCAGTTCCCCTTTCTCTCCCTCTCTCTCCTGCTGCTGTGTAAGACGTGCCTTCTTTCCCCTTTGCCTTCTGCCATGATTAAGTTTCCCGAGGCCTTCCCAGCCATGTGGAACTATGGGTCAATTAAACCTCTTTTCTTTATAAATTACCAAGTATCAGGCACCAAAACCAATTAGAAGGTATGCTGGCCAGTGGCACACAGCAGGGTCCTGGTGTCTCCCCCACCATTCAGCCACCACTCGGCCAGGTGTGAATGTATTAACTATTGCTAGAGTGAGGTGAAGGAGGCAGTCCTGCAGAGGGGCCACTGCCACTGGGATGACACAGGAGGGCGCTCGAGAGACTCAACTTAGTGACTCTATCAACTGGTGAAAATATTTAGATATTTTCACAATCAATATGGCCTTGCTGGTATAAACCGGGTGATTATAAACTCTCTTGCCACCTATCACAGAAGTCGAAGTTTCATCATTTCTTTTCCTGTATTTGGTTTATGTGCAACAATATAGGTTTATTTTCCAGTTTCGGAAAATAATCATGGTTAATACTGACCGAGAACTGATCATTTCCTTTCCTCTTTATACCAACCCTTGGGGTAGGTACCATTATTAAATGGGGAGGAAACAGAGGTTAAATAACATGCCTCCAATCAGTAGTGGGGAAATGAAAGAATCAGGATACAAAGCCAGGTCTGTCTGGGTCTTGGGCCCAGCTCAATATCTGTGCTCTACTGCCTGGGACTCCTGCTACCAATTCTTTCTACCTCATCATCCCTCTACCCTGCACCAGCAAATCCACACGGTGTGAGATGAAGAGAAGAGAGGCCCACAGGCGAGAAAGTGGCAGCAGCAACAGAAGATGTACCATGAGGAAGTTCTGGGAGGTTCTGCCCCTCTTTCTGAGAATGGGGGAGAGACAGAGCTGAGTTACAACTGCACTGCTTCTTAGCTTCTTAGTTTCTCTTCAGGATTAGTGGCAAAGAAGAGTTTTAGAAGTCTTTAGCATGTAAATGGGTGCTGACGAGTTGATGGGTGCAGCACACCAACATGGCATAAGTATACATATGTAACAAACCTGCACGTTATGCACATGTACCCTAGAACTTAAAGTATAATTAAAAAAAAAAAAAAAAAGAAGTCTTTAGCATGTATTAAACGAAGAATTTTGTTTATAAGAAAAATTGTGGATCGTTCCCATGCTCGTCTGGAAAACTCTTGTTAAACTTTTGTGCAGCTAGTAAATTAAGTCACTGTTTATTCTATGTAGGGGAAAGCATGCTTAAACTCTAACTCAGGAGACCTGATTCTAGGAATAGTTAAGCCCGAGTTCACTGTAAGCTGCTTAAGTTATCTGTGTCATTATTTTAGTCTATTACATGGAGGGCTTGAGCTGGTTTCTTGGTAAGGTGAGATTTGGCTAAATGCTCTTGGATACATTGCTCGCCTCTTTGAGCCTCAGCTTTCTTTTTGGTGATTATTTAATTGCATGTGAAAACAAAAATAGGGTATTTCATATAATGCCTGGAATGGCACTGAGATTGTCTCCACTACAGTAAGGAGATGGTTTAGAAATTAGCTAATTTATTAATTAATGGCCTATAGATCTTCATGTAGGTTGGTACTTCAAAGTCCCATTCATATTGATCATGTTCATATTTATCTATTCATCACTTTTATTTCACAATCTCTTTTTCTGCTGAGATCAACTGAGATTTCTAGAAAGTAGTCCTATTGTCAGCACTTTGCCCAGTACATTTAATAAGAACTTGACTAGCATTGACTCAAACAGTTCTCTCAGAAGGGCTGGCACCTTTTGTTTCAATTTTTTTAAACATTAACTGCCCATAATAATTGAAGCATGAATGAACTTTCTTTGGATTATGAAACAAATCAATCACAGACATAGGAGTTAGGTGTGTTCTCTTGCCTCGTTCAATTCCATGCATTTTTTTGTTTGAGCTTTCACTGTGTCCCCAGAACTGTGGTTGGTGCCTAACAGTGGCCCCACAAAGTACAGCTTTATATTCAAGGAGATGACAATCTTGTTGGAGGAAAAACCTTACACATAGAACAATTAGGGAACAATGCAAGGGAAACACACATTGCAAGTTTTGGTTGTACCTATTTTATGGCTATGCTATAAAACAAAGCACCTGTTGTTCCTGAGAGTGAAGGGATGAGATAATAATTACACAAAGGCAAAATGAGTTAATTCAAAAGGGAACATTGAGCATGTCATTTTTCTATTGAAGTGCTATTATTTGGTATCGGCTTCCTTTGGTGGTGGTGGTTTTTGATTCCCTCTGCCCCGGACCTTGTTGTTTAAAGATATTCTTTCTATGAGGGATCTTGGATGCATTTTAGCAGCATTTCCACTGCCCTTTGTTATATAGACTTTGATGCCATTCCAGGTACATCACATTCTTGCTAGGTGAGTAAAGGTAAGCATACTTAGAAGTCAAAAAGAAAAGACTGAAGTGGTGACTTAGACTTGAGAAATTATAGATTCCATGGAGAAAAATGTATTTAAATCACAAGACATGCTGAAAACTCACATTACAACCTGTTGGAAGTGAACTCTGCTTTTATAGGTTACTAGGAGAATGTCAGCCTTCTGTAAAAGCAAATAAACAAGGATACCATTACCATAGTTTCAAGTAATATAAATTAAGAACTGAACATTGATACTGACATGATTTCTAGTTTATTATCTGTGACAGAACCCAGTAGCTTATTGAAAAACTATCACGAAAGAAATAACTAAGAAATAACTATTTAAAATATATCAGGACATAATGAGGATGAAGCTTTAGATAACACAAAAAGGCAATTTCTCTTTAGGCTGAAAAATAGCAGGCACAGATATATCTTTGACAGAGTGACCTGCCAGAATCCCTACTTTCCAGCCCATCTGATAAAGGTCAATGATTGGACACCCAAACACGTTGATACACACAGCACCTGCCTGATGAAAACAGTTAGCAGTGTCTTTCTCAACCCGGAGTGCACTGTTTTCTTAAAGTTTTAAAAACAATAATCTAAATTTCCCTATTCCATGAGTAAAGTTTTGCTTTTTTCTTTTTCACACTAAACAGCGATCCATGTTTTAGCTGAAAGTCAATTGAGAAAAATGCATTGTGTCTGTGTTTTTCTTGCTTTCTTTTAAACACCTCTGAAAGAACTTTTTCCGCTTCCTGAATTGAGAACGAGGTAGGAATGAAAGACTGAAATGGTAACTCTCATCATCACTTTATTATTATGACAAGTTTGGGTTTATGAAGTATTTTCCCAGTTACTGCCTCCAAATGTTAAATAACATGCCAACTTTAACTGCAGTCCTTTAACTGTAGTCCTTAAAATGTTTTTTGTAGTATTACTATCAGTATCCTGAACAGAAATAGCAGTGATAAAAATCAAATCAAGTTTTGCGAACACCAAAATTCCATTTGCCTGTGTGTGGAGCGTGGTTTAGGATTAGTAGAATTAATATTCTTTGCAAACGGCTGCACCTAGCATGTTCGCCTTCAAGCCTTGGGACTGCTCTAATTTTCCTGGCTCGAGAGACTTCCATTAAACAAGAAAATGAGGTGGGAAAGGTCAGAGAATTCACAGGGTAACGGGGAATTGGACCCGAACCTGAGCTTCATGCAGTCCGCAGATTTTTTAAGTGGTTTGTTTTTTAGAAGTGTTTGTCACGACCTCTAAATCATTGTTAATTTCATCGTTAAATTGGCCTTAGAGAGATTTTGTTTTAAAGAGACAATGCAGTTAGAGGATCGTGATCTCTGAGCTCAGAAGGCCAGAACTCCAGAGCTGGAAGCCACCAGACCCCAGTAAGAGAAGCTCTTGTCAATCTGGAGCCGCACATTTTGACCGTGTGCGCACAGCCTCCCGTCTGGGCAAGCCCTTTTCTCTCCACCACTCCACTCCACAGCTTCTTTTTCTTTATCTTTTTCTTTTTTTTTTTTTCGCTGAATTCATCATCCCTGCCTTTCCCATGCCAAGACTTAAAAGGTTTCAAATACTTCAAAAATAAATGATTTCTAAATAACCTCAAGATGACTTACATATAATGTTTTATTACATTTTCCCAAAGCAGAATGGTGTATTAAGAAATGATTTTATTTTCATCTATATTTTCTCTTAGGAATATAGAGACATTATCTCAAATTATTACTTCAAAGAGACAGAGACAAGAATTTTGCACGATTCTAGTTCTCAAATCATTTTAGGTATTTTATTTCATTTTGCCTAAATCTCTTAGACAGTTATTTCCTCATATCACTTAAAAATTACATTTTACTTGGGCAGGGCCTAAAGAATGACATTGAAAAACTAAGAAATTATTGGGAAAAAATTCCATTAGCACAACTATCATGATCAGAAGAAATTGGCTAATTTCAGTGCCTTTTCTTTGGGCTCTTCATAGAAAATTGTTGAAATGTGTCTTCCATAAGTAACTGGCATTCTGAAATTGATTTAAAGCTGTAGAGGGGAATTGAAAAAATTAAATCTTAGGTTTGGAGATATTTTAAAGAACTCAACAAGTTTCATGCCCAGAGGAATCCAGACACTGACCCTCTTTTTCAGCTATTAGAGGTGAGGGAAAAAAAGTTGTGTGGTTGGTGTGGAGAGAGAGACACACTCACACTTTCTTTAGCCATCATCCTACTAAAGCCCTTACAGTACATTTTCTTGTTAATAATCCCAACTATTTCTATAGGGAAAAGTGCATGTTCCTGTTCTCTGGTAGAAGGGCCACCCAAGGAAATTAGGTTCCTGGTGAATAAGAATGACGGAAGTACCCACAGCTCCTGGGCCACTGGTCTCCTCCATCCAGCCTCCGCTGACCTTGCTGGGTCCACTGCAGTTTTCTTCTTGACTTAACTCTATGAGTTCTCTGTTCCTTCAAAGTACTGGAGCTTCTGGCCTTAGCACATCTGTTTTTGCAGCCAGAGCACCTTCACTGAGAAGCAGACCTCTACTTGGCTGGGTTCTTACTCACCCTATTGGTACCTCTTCCCCATCCCCCTCCCCTTCCTTTCCCCCTCCCCCTCTCCATCCCCCCCCTCCCCGGAACATATAGCTGGCAGCAAGTGTTGCAGAATGAATGAAGGCAAGCATGAATGCACATGTTGGAGGATGAAGATTCTGTTTTTACTCTCAGTGCACCAAAACCCAGCAGAATTAAATAGTGGAAGGGTTCTTAAGTGCTCAAGTGAGTAGATGGAGGTCATAAGGCAAGCTGAGTGGGAAGGGCTAGAAGGAGAAGAAAGGAGAAAGGGAAGGCAGGAGAGGAGAGAGGTGGGGAAAATGGAAGGGTAGTTGGAATGTCATAGAAAATTAGAAGAGGAGAGTTAGTAGAAAACAGAGCTAGAGTTAAAAACAGAGTGAGAGAGACAGAAATTCATAGATTTTCTGTCTGGCCCAGATCTCATTAGATAACTAGAGCCTTCCTTCTTCCTTTGGGTTGAATGGTCTTTACTCATTCTTTATGTAGACCATCTTTTACTTCCACATGCAGTTTGTATTTTCCCATAGACACCAATACTTTACACATCAGAACACTTGTCATTTTATTAAAAATTGTTTTTTATTAGTTTCTTTTCCCACTAGACAGTCAACATCATGGATGCAGGACTGTAGGGTCTATCTTTTTCATCACAGTAGCCCTCTCACCTAGCACAGTGAAAGTTGCCAATAATACATTGCTAAATATTTGTTGAAAGCCTAAAGCTCTGGGCAAATAATTTCGATTTTCCAGATTTCAGGATCCCTATTTGTGAGGGAGCTGGTCTATTTGATACCTAAGACTCCCCTCCAGCACTGGTCTTCTATAATTTTGTATCTACATGGCTTCCTGTCTGATGCCAGGAACTTAAGATTTAACTCAAGAAGACAGGAATGTTGCCTATAAAGACCCTGAAGATCTTGTAATCCAAACTGTGACTGCCTGGAGACTGTTTATACAGGATCTTCAACTGGGCCAGGAGAGTGCAATGGATGGTAGTCCCAGTCCTCATTTGCAGGGAGAGGAAGGCAGCAACATCATTTCTATGGAAAGAAGGAGTTGCCCATAAATCTACTGTGGACATCAAAATATGCTGATGAGCCACAGCAAGTTCATTTCAAAGGGATTTCAGATATAAGCCTGCTCCTTCAGAGTGAGGAGGAAGAATCATTCAGGAAAGAGAGAAATTATGTGCATTTCATATATTGCTGTATGTACATCTTAATCAGTCAGCAAATATTAAGTGCATTCTTGGGCAAAATGCCAAAGGGATGAAGAGAAAAATCAGACTTCAAGGATCATATAATCTGATTGTGGAAGAAAGGCATATTCATCATGAAAATGTAGCAAAGATGTTAAGTGAGTGTCTTAGTCTGTTCTGTGCTGCTATTAAAATTACCTGAAACTGGGTAATTTACAGAACAATTTATTTCTCATGGTTCTGGTGACTGGGAAGTCCAAGATCAAGACACCAGTAATTTGGTTGTTGGATGAAAGTTCAGTTTCTGCTTCATGTATGGTGCCTCCAGAGGAGAGGAACACTGTGTCCTCATACGGCAGAAGGTAGAAGGGCAAAAGAGGAAAAACTCTCTTTTTTTTTTTTTTTGAGACAGAGTCTTGCTCTGTCTCCCAGGCTGGAGTGCAGTGGCACAATCTCGGCTCACTGCAAGCTCCAGTCTCCTGGGTTCATGCCACTCTCTTGCCTCAGTCTCCCAAGTAGCTGGGACTACAGGCACCTGCCACCATGCCCAGCTAATTTTTTGTATGTTTTAGTACAGACGGGTTTTCACCATGTTAGCCAGGATGGTCTTGGTCTCCTGACCTGGTGATCCACCCGCCTCGGCCTCCCAAAGTGCTGGGATTACAGGCGTGAGTCACCACGCCCGGCTGGAAAAACTCTATTTATCAATTCCCTTTATAAGGGCACCTAATTTCATTCATGAGGGAAGGGCCCTCATGCCTAATCACCTCTTGAAGCCCTGCCTCTTAATACTATCTCACTGGTAACTCCTGAGTTTTGGAGGGTACACATTCAAACCATAGCTGTGGTATAAGCCAGACACTTGGGTTTCCTATGGGTCCTCCCCATTTGGTTTTCCTGGTTAAAGATTTAAAAGAATAGAAATACTACTTTCTGCTGCATCATTAGAGAAAGGGTATTTGAACTTGGCCTTTGAACATGGCAGTATTTGGCCACTTAGAGATTGGGGGTGCCATTCCAGGTGGACAGAAGAGCAAGGAGAATGGAGAGCACTTGACATTTATGAGAATAGTGAGGGTTCATGTCAGGTTACATGAAGCTGACTCATGACAAATTAATTTGGAAAGGCAGGTTGTGACCAGGCTAAAGGCATCTGGACTTTGCTCTAGAGGAAATGTGAAACCATTGCAGATTTCTGAGCAGGCTGCTGGCCAGAGCTGGGCTTCAGGGCAATTCACAACAGTGGTAGGGAAGCTCTTTGGGAGCTGGGAATCCAGGGGAGAACACAGCGAGTGAGAAAGCAGCTGCATTGAGGCTCAGGCTGGGGTTGCTGGTTTCTGGAAAGGGGATAGTTTTGGGGGAGTGGGGAGAGGGGTTAAATGTGAGCTTCTGAGGAAGTACAAGAGGGGTGAATTCCACCATGGAGAAGGTATTCAATAACAAGTCTATTGAGAAGTTGAGGAAGGTGGAGAAGTAACGGACAATCATGTACTCAAGAAACTTGCTCAAGAAACCTGAGGAGGCAAAAGCCTGATTCCAAAGTGTGAGGGCAACAGCACGCCCCAGGGAGGTGGGGTATCAAGTCCAAACCAAAGGGCAAGGACAGGGACTCAGGTGCTGGAGTGTTTCAATGTGGGTCTTGGGGTCGGCACTTGCTTGCTGGGTGACCTTGGACAAGTTACTATGTGGCCTTAGTTTCTGTAAAATGGAGCTCATGATGATAACCACTTCGTAGGGCTGTTGGAAGGATGGAAGGAGTTCAGAAACAGAAAGCTCCCAGCACAGAGCCTGGCCTGTAATAAGCAGTCTATGCGTTTGCTATCACGAGGGTACTTTTTAAGAAATTTAGTGCAGATGAGTATAAATGAGATGTGGAGTGAGTAGCAGAATCAACGCAAGGTTGTTCTTGTAATGGATGAGAGATTGTAAAACATATTTGCATTGGGGAGAAGGACAGATGGGAGAGGGAAGAAATGGAAGACACAGAAGATTTGTTGGAGGCAAATTTAGATCCAGGACAAAAGTGGGGAAAACTCAGTATTGGAGGGAGGAAAAATGGCCTCATTTTGCACTTGGAATAGCATCTACTTTCTTTGCCTTGTCCTCTAAAGCCCTCCAGGGCCAGCCTGTGGCCTGTTTCTTCTGCCTTAACTCCTCCATTCTCTCCCACTGCCGTTTGCACATCTTGCATTTTCTCAGAGCTGTTAAGATGGTCGTGTGGCCTGGCCTTCCTCTAACTAGCCCATCTTCCTGCAGAGCCCTTCCCTCAGCTTCTTACTTGGCTGAATCTGTTGTCTTACCCAGCTCTCACTTTAAATTCCGAAGTCCTTCCCTAACCGTCTGGTCCAAAGTAGCCATTCAACATTCATTACAATACCTGTTTTTCCATCATTACATTGCATTGATCGTCACAGGTGTGTACTGCCTGTCTCTCTTCACCAACGTATAAGCTTCATTACAGCAGAGACCTCTTGCCTGGTCATCACAGTATCCTTGGCTCCTGGCACATGGTAGGGGCCCGATTAAATGTTTGTTGAATAAATAAATGAATACATCTTTCTGTAATATGTGAGAAAAGTGGGAGGCAAGTCTAGGTGAAAAAGGCACTTAAAAAAATTTTTTTTTGAGACAGTCTTGCTCTGTCACCCAGACTGGAGTGCAGTGGCACGATCTCGGCTCCCTGCAGTCTCCACCTCCTGGATTCAAGTGATTCTCATGTCTCAGTCTCCTGAGTAGCTGGGATTAGAGGCGTGCACCATCACACCCAGCTAAGTTTTTTTTTTTTTTTTTTTTTTTTTTTTTTAGATGGAGTTTCACTCTTGTCGCCCAGGCTGGAGTGCAGTGGTGTGATCTCTGCTCACCTACAATATCTGCTGCCCAGATTCAAGCAATTCTCCTGCCTCAGCCTCCCGAGTAGCTGGGATTACAGGCATGCACCACCATACCTGGCTAATTTGGTATTTTTAGTAGAGATGGGGTCTCACCATGTTGGCCAGGCTGGTCTTGAACTCCTGGCCTCAAGTGATCTGCCTGCCTCAGCCTCCAAAAGTGCTGGGATTATAGGCATGAGCCACTGAATCTGGCCAGAAGACAGACTTTGAAGTGGAGAGGAGTTAGAGGAAATTGAGTCATACTTAATTTTATCTGAAAACCATGAAGTAAAATAATATGTAGAAAGTCAGGAGGTGAACTTCTGGGTGTATATATTCAATGGAAATAAAATCAGTGTCAAAGAGATCTCTGCACCCCCATGTTCATTGTAGCATTATGCACAATAGTCAAGATATGGAATCGACCTGAGTGTCCATCAACAGATGAATGGATAAAGCAAATGTGGTATGTATACACTGTGGAATACTATTTAGCCTTAAACAAGAAGAAAATTCTATCATTTGTGACAACGTAAATGAACCTGGAGGACATCGTGTTAAGTGAAATGAGCCAGGCACAGAAAGACAAATTGTGCATGATCTCACTTATATATGGAATCCAAAAAAGTTGAACTCATAGACACAGAGAGGAGAATGGTGGGTTTCTGGGGAAGAAATGGAATGGGGCAGAAAGAGGAGATATTGGTCAAAGGGCACAAGGTTTTAGTTAGATAGGAGGAGTAAGTTCTGGAGACCTATTGTGCAGCGTGGTGACTGTAGTTAATAATGACATAATGTATACCTAAAAACTGCTGAGAGAGTAGAACTTAAAAGTTCTTTTTAAAATTTTTATTTTAGGCCGGGTGTGGTGGCTCATGCCTATAATCCCAGCACTTTGGGGGCCGAGGTGGGCAGATCACCTGAGATCAGGAGTTCAAGATCAGTCTGGCCAACATAGTGAAACCTTGTCTCTACTAAAAATACAAAAATTAGCCAGGCATGGTCGTGGGTGCCTGTAATCCCAGCTACATGGGAGGCTGAGACAGGAGAATTGCTTGAACCCAGGAGGTGGAGGTTGCAGTGAGCCTAGATTGTGGCACTGCACTCCAGCCTGGGTGACAGAGTGAGACTCTCAAAAACAAAAATTATTTTAATTTTTATAAATAAAGACAGGTTCTCCCTATGTTGCCCAGGCTGGTCTCAGACTCCTGGGCTCAAGCGATCCTCCCACCTTGGCCTCCCAAAGCACTGGGATTGCAGGCGTGAGCCACGGCACGTGGACAACTTCAAAGTTCTTACCACAAAAAAATAATAAGTATGTGAGGTGGTAGATATGTTAATTAGCTTGATTTACTCATTGCACATTGTATGTGTGTATCAAATGCCACATTGTACCCAAAAATAGATGCAGTTTTTATTTGTCAATTAAAAAAAAGAGAGAGGACTATAGGCATGCACCACCACACCAGGCTAATTTTTTTGTATTTGTATTTATTTATTTATTTTTTTGAGACAGAGTCTTGCTCTGTTGCCCAGGCTGGAGTCCACTGGCGTGATCTCGGCTCACTGCAAGCTCCACCTCCCAGGTTCATGCCATTCTCCTGCCTCAGCCTCCTGAGTAGCTGGGACTACAGGCGCCTACCACCACGCCCGGCTAATTTTTTTTGTATTTTTAGTAGAGATGGGGTTTCACCATGTTAGCCAGGATGGTCTCGATCTCCTGACCTCGTGATCCGCCTGCCTTAGCCTCCCAAAGTGCTGGGATTACAGGCATGAGCCACCGTGCCCAGCTTCATGATCAAATTTTGTAAATGGTTGATTGATAGATGAAAAAATTCTCTAACTGAAAGACATAAGGATCAGTATATGATCAGCAAATGTACATAAATGAATATAATATTGATTCACTTCTAAAAGGAATATGTTGATGTCTCCCACTATAATTAAATTTAAATCAAGTTCTTGGACTTCTAAATAGTTTTTGCTTTATATATTTGGCTGCTTTCATGTTTGGACCCTTCACTTTATTAATTATTGTATCTCCTTTATAAGAGTGTACCATTCGTATTATATAATATCTCTATCTTGTTTGATCAGTTTTTCCACAACTAATCAAAATGCCTTGGTATTAATGTGACTCTTTTTCAAAGCAGCATGGACAATTTTGCTCTCATCATGTAGTCCTGGGTCTTTGGGTTTTATCTTTCTAAGAGTGTAGACCTCAATCTTGAGTTTATCAATATAATCAATAAAAAATTCCAAATGAAGCCAGGCATGGTGGCTCATGCCTGTAATTCCAGCACTTTGGGAGGCCGAGGTGGGAGAACCACTTGAGGCCAGAAGTTTGAGACCAGCTTGGGCAACATAGTGAGACCCTAACTCAACAACAAATTTAAAAACTACTGGATGTGGTAGTGTGCAAATGTATTGCCAGCTACTTGGGAGGCTGAGGTGGGAGGATCACTTGAGCCCAGGAAATTGAGGTTGCAGTGAGCCATGATTATGGCATTGTACTCCAGGTTGGGTGATAGAGAGAGAGCTTGTCGTTAAATAAAAGGACATTCCATATCACTTTTTGCCATTTTGTGTGTGTTTACACATCTATCCACATTGTGCTTAATTTGGACTTTACAACCAAGTGATTTTTCTCCATTATAAAAGAAATTGTATCACTTTCTTTTTTTTTTTTTTTAAATTTTACTTTAAGTTCTGGGATACATGTGCAGAATATGCAGGTTTGTTACATAGGTATACATGTGCCATGGTGGTTTGCTGCACCCAACAACCTGTTATCTAGGTTTTGAGTCTTGCATGCATTAGGTATTTGTCCTAATGCTCTCCCTCCCCTTATCCCCCACCCCACAACAGGCCCCAGTGTGTGATGTTCCCCTCCCTGTGTCCATGTGTTCTCATTGTTCAACTTCCATTTATGAGTGAGAACATGTGGTGGTTGGTTTTCTGTTCCTGTGTTAGTTTGTTGAGAATGATGGTTTCCAGCTTCATTCATGTCCCTGCAAATGATATGAACTAATTTCTTTTTATGGTTGCATAATATTCCGTGGTGTATATGTGCCACATTTTCTTTATCGAGTCTATCATTGATGGGTATTTGGGTTGGTTCCAAGTCTTTGCCATTGTAAATAGTGCTGCAGTAAACATACGTGTGCATGTGTCTTTATAGTAGAATAATTTATAATCCTTTGAGTATATACCCAGTATTGGGATTGCTGGGTCAAATGGTGTTTCTGGTTCTAGATCTTTGAGGAATTGTCACAGAGTCTTCCACAATGGCTGAACTAATTTACACTGCCACCAACAGTATAAAAGTGTTTCTATTTCTCCACATCCTCTCCAGCATCTGTTGTTTCCTGACTTTTTAGTGATCGCCATTCTAACTGGCGTGAGATGGTATTTCATTGTGGTTTCGATTTGCAAGGAAATTGCATCATTTTCCACTGAGCCTACATTGCAGTTCCATTCTGCCTAAGACCACCAAACTCAACTGCCCCATTATTATACCTTCTGGATGTCAGTGCAAGTTCATGGACAAGAGAATATTTGTAAAACCGCATTGGATTTCTGTTGAGAAATGCTTTGTTTTCAAAAGGTGAAAAAATGTAGACATGTATTTTCAGACCTTTTACTTTTTAATCATAGCACTGGAATTCTTTGATGGTTTATGAAAACAGATGTTTTTCTCACTCCTAGGTTACTTTTAAATGTATAATATGGAGTTGAAGTTATTAATAGAAATAACTGAGGAGAGAGAACAACACTTGTACTATTGAGTATCTGCATATTAGAAGCAAGTGCTGTTATATTGCCAGACTATATAAAATAACAAGTGTTTATAGTGCACTGAATGAATGTATGGTTTAGAAAACACTACTAATTACATGCGTATTCATTGATCTATTCCCTAAGTACTCACTGAGGGTCTGCTGTGTACCTGAGTCTAGCCAGAGGCTTGTGGTGGAGAGCTGAGCAGGAATCAGGTCCAAACTTATGTTCCTACTATTTCTTTGGGTGTGAGTGGTTGGATGGTTAGCTCAGTGGTCTCGGATGCTGGAATTTATTCTAATAAGTTTCTGAGCTGCTTCACAAACCAAGAGGGTTAGGGGAACTATAGCCGAGTCATCTCCTTTTCCTCCTCTTCCTCCTTCTTCCCCTCCTCCCCACCGTCTGTTACTACTATTATAGGAAATTTGAACTGAAATGAAAAAAAAAAAAAAATCAGTGTTACAAAAGTGGTCGCTTTTTGGAATAACTGTGCGCTTACTTAGTGTGTTCTAGTGATTAGAAAAAAAAAAGCCATCATTTTAGGCTAGATTTTTCAGAATGATCACAATACTACCACTGTTTGCACTTACCTTAGAAAATAAAGTGCTTCCCCTAAGTTTGATCATTTACTTGTTAGCATAATTTGGTCATTAAACATTAAACATTGTTAATGTAAGTCAAGCCAGGCTATGGTGAAATAAAATTAGCAAAATTTGAGTTGATGCCGGAAACTGGTGAAGCCGCGATAGATTTAAGGACCAGTTTGCCAGGTTACCGTCTGCAGGTTCTGCTATGGACCAGGTGGGGGCAGCAGAGAGCTGGCTGTGGTCTCCAGAAGGGAAGGCCAGCACCTGCCTGTAGATTCCAAAGCACAGGTGGAGGTGGTAATGAGCTACGAGGTAGAGTCAAGGTTTGGACTGCATCTGAGAAGGAAGGAAAGCAAAGGAGTTAGAAACACCATAAAGATCACACTGCAGAGGAAGCCAGAATGGAAGTAGGACACAGAACTGGTGTAAGTCAAAGAGCAAAGGTGCAGGGGACACAGGGAGGCCAGATTGGGAGGGCAGACAGGAAGTGCCCGAAGGGGGCCAGCCTGCTTCACTAATGCTCCTTCCAGTACCTTCCCAACTCGGTGAACCAGGTCCATACTTGGTCCTGTTTGGTCTTCCAAGGGCGGTGGCTATGAAGGGACAGGGATGTGAGAGACACCAGCTATCTCTCTCTCCTGAGCTGAGATATTAATAATGAAAGTTCCTATTTTATGAAAAATACTGAAATCAATGGAAAACACTCAACAATTTGGTAGCAATCAGGGTGTGGTAGTGAAGATTGCCTGGGCTTTTCCTTCTGGTTCCTACAAAGGACTAAGGTCCTCAGCAGCCTCTGTCCATCTTTTGGGAGATTTTTCACAATCACCAAGGAAATATAGTTCAATGCTCCTGTTTATTTAATGGCCTGGCTACACTTGAAACATGCTCTCCCTGTGTGGTCTTGTCAAAATTATTTTCAAATGGTGCTAATTAGCAGACCCAACACATGGGCAGCCCTTCCTCGCCAGACTTGGCACCCTTGCTCGCAGCATTTAGCACCCCTTGTGGGAAGGCATCCTGGAGATCACTTATCTGCACCCTCTCTTCACCTACACCTTCCCACTCATGGAAGCTGCCTCACCAGAGAAACTGCTGTCTGATAAAGAACATCAACAAGTCCTAGCAGATGGCTGCTTATCTCAAGACACATATATTCACCAAAATCCTAGCAGAAGAAAAAGCTGTGTTTGGATGGTCCCTTAGAGTTAATTATAACATGTTCAAACTGTGTAAGGCAATTTGGAGATGGAGACAGAGTATGGAGAAAGAAATCAAAGGGAGAATACCCAAAAGAGTTTTTGGAAAAGAAGAAAAATTTGTTCTTTATACATATATATCTATAAAGATGGGGGTCTCACTATGTTGCCCAGGCTGATCTCGAACCCCGGAACTGAAGGAATCTTCCTGCTTCAGACTGTCCAGTAGCTGCAACTACAGGTACCAAGCCGAGCAAGAAGAAAAATTTGAGTTAGGCTTTAGAACGTCAAACTAAGTCTCGGATTTTCTTGAGAAAGTGGATAGAAAATTTGTGGTTAGAGATGACACCAGCAACAACTGGTTTCTACTCTTAGCTATGCCTGGGGCAGCTTGACCGCCACTTTGTTGATCACATTAATTTACCTCTTCCTGCCTTTATTTCCCTTTCTGTAAAATGGAAATTAACGTGCTTGATGACAATATCTCCAAATGATTTTTAAGGCAAGAAGAGAGAATGTTACTGATAGGCCCATGGTTCTCTGGGTGAGAGGATCACTGTGAATTAATACGCACACAGAGCCTTTTATTAATGAAGCTCAGGGTGTCTGGTTTTTCTTGGAGGAGTAAACATCCACCCAATAGTATTCACTCAGTTTGCATTGTTCTGTCACATTGTTTGTAAATCTTTCGAGTGATTACACAGCATTTGTTCCCTATTGTTCATAATACTCTTTAAAAAACTGACTATAGGACTCCGGTCCCCACTGGTTTGTTCTTTTCCACTTAGCAAAGGTTGATTGATTTTATTTTTCCTTTGGCCTGTGCTTCTTGGTGGCTTGAAATGAACATGTTTTTTTTTTTTTTTTTTTTCTTCCTGTTTACCCCTTTGCCCACATTGTCAATAATAGAGTCGCCCTGGGAAGCAGAGTTTGCAAAGGGAGGAGGGTTTGGTATAAATTTGGAAGATTGTATTGTTTCAGATTTATTTTCTCAAATGCTAAAACTGCTTCTCAGGGATTATTCTTCTTTACTCATGAAGACTCACACATCCTCTCAGGTGGTACTGTTAAACATGTTAAATCTGTAAAAAAATTGGCCGGGCGCGGTGGCTCAAGCCTGTAATCCCAGCACTTTGGGAGGCCGAGACGGGCGGATCACGAGGTCAGGAGATCGAGACCATCCTGGCTAACACGGTGAAACCCCGTCTCTACTAAAAAATACAAAAAACTAGCCGGGCGAGGTGGCGGGCGCCTGTAGTCCCAGCTACTCGTGAGGCTGAGGCAGGATAATGGCGTGAACCCGGGAGGCAGAGCTTGCAGTGAGCTGAGATCCGGCCATAGCACTCCCGCCTGGGCGGCAGAGCGAGACTCCGTCTCAAAAAAAAAAAAAAAAAAAAAAAAATTAACAAAAAAATGTTAAACAAATGTAATGAAAGAAGCAGGAAGCAAGTGTATACACATGGTAGCCTGAGCAATTGGCTGTCATGGTTTGGTTTGATTATAGGTGTGTGAGGCATATGCATGGTGTTGCATGGAACAGATGGATAGAAGTGGTAAAAAAAGATGAATCCAACCTAGTGCTTTTCAATTCTCCTTGCACATGAGAATCACCTGGAGAATTAAAAAAATATATTGATGCTGGCTGGGCATGATGGTTCATGCCTATAATCCCAGCACTTTGGGAAGCTGAGGTGGGTGGATCACTTGAGAACAGGAGTATGAGACCAGCCTGGCCAACAGGGTGAAACCCTGTCTGTACTAAAAATACAAAACTTAGCCAGGTGTGGTGGCACACAACTGTAATCCCAGCTACTTGGGAGGTTGAGGCAGGATAATCTCTTGAACCTGGGAGACAGAGGTTGCACTGAACTGAGATCACACCACTGCACTCCAGCCTGGGCAACAAAGCGAGACTCCGTATTAAAAAAAAAAAAACAAAAAAAAAACGTTGATGCCTGAGTCTCTCCCCAGAAATCGGAACATCTGTGGGTATGGGTTCGGCATGGACATTTGTAAAAAATCCTTAGCTGCAAAGCCAGAGTTAGGAACCACTGATAACCAACAGAAAAATGCTTCTGGAAGTATCTCCAGGGAAGGAGTCCTAGCCTAGGATCAGACACCTGTCTGGGTTCAATACACACCACTGGGTTTTTTTGCTTTTTGAGATGGAATCTCAGTCACCAAGGCTGGAGTGCAGTGGTGTGATCTCGTCTCACTGCAATCTCCACCTCCCGGGTTCAAGTGATTTCCCCTGCCTCAGCCTCCAAAGCAGCTGGGACCACAGGCGCATGTACCACACCGGGCTAATTTTTGCATTTTTAGTAGAGACAGGGTTTCACCCTGTTGGCTAGGATGGTCTTGATCTCCTTACCTTGTGATCCACCCGCCTCGGCCTCTTAAAGTGCTGGGATTACAGGCGTGAGCCACCGCACCCAGCCACCACTGGGTTTTATAAACTCTCAGTAGGCCTCCTCTTCTGGCCTGGTCCCATGCTATCTGACCCTTCTTGACATTCAAAAAAAAGTATTTTTGTTTAGCTGAACTCCAGGAACGTGTAGGATACTAAGAAAATGTTGAGAAGTGGCACTAAACAGATGTATGAGTTGCCTTTATTAAAATTGCAGTGGTCTTTTTCTTACCAAAGGTCCTGACCCAGTTGTGGAAAAATTGTTTCTTGAATGTGGGTGACACATCTGTTTCATATCTCCAAGGCTATGCCTCAGAGCCAACTCCTCTGGGTGATTTAAAGGATGCCACGTGTCCCACATGTGGCCTGCTTCCTTCTCTTAACATGGCCTAAAAGTCCCTTATTGAACTCCTGTTAGCTTTGCTTATTTTTGAGATGAACCCTTGCTCTGTCACCCAGGCTGGTGTGGGGTGGCGCAATCTTGGCTCACCGCAACCTCCATCTCCCAGGTTCGAGCAAATCTCCTGCCTCAGCCTCCCAAGTAGCTGGGACTACAGGTACCTTCCACCACACCCAGCTAATTTTTGTATTTTTAGTAGAGACAGGGTTTCACCATGTTGGCCAGGCTGGTCTCGAACTCCTGACCTCAGGTGATTTGCCTGCCTCAGCCTCCCAAGAACCCCCGTTAGCTTTGAAAGTAAAAGCCAACCCCCTTTGGCTGGCCCACGAGGCCCCACACACCTTAGCATTCCTGTTATCTCTTCCACCTCCTCTCCTAACTCTGCCCTTTGCTGGTGCCAATTTGGCTGCACTAGTGTCCTTTTTGTGACTGCAGCTGTGCCTGGGACACTCCAGTATTTGCACTTGCTACTGTTCCGAGTTATGTCCAGAATGCTCTTCCAGCAGTTAGCTACTTGTCTCCTCTGAGTCTTCAGGTAGCTGCTCAATATCAGCTTCTCAGTCACCCTGTCTGATCACCTGGCGTATAAGTCCAGTCCTTACCCTTGTACTCCCATCTCTAATCCCTGCTTAATCATCACCTTAGCACTGTCACCATTTGACTTTCTTTCTATATATATTTATTGGTTAGTTCGGTTGCTTCAATAAATACCATAAACTGGGTGGCTTAAAGTCAGACATTTATTTCCCGCAGTTCTGGAGGGTGGAAATCTAAGATCAGGGTGCCAGCATGGTCTGGTTCTGGTGAGGGCCTCTTCCAGGTGCAGACAGCCATGTTGCTTTTTTTTTCTTTTCTCTTTTTTTTTTTGAGATGGAGTTTCGCTCTGTCACCCAGGCTGGAGTGCAGTGGCACCATCTCAACTCACTGCAACCTCCACTTTCTGGATTCAAGCGATTCTCCTGCCTCAGCCTCCTGAGTAGCTGGGACTACAGGTGCACACCACCATGCCCAGCAAATTTTTATATTTTTAGTACAGACAGGGTTTTGCCATGTTGGCCAGGCTGGTCTTGAACTCCTGACCTCAAGTGATCCACCTGCCTCGACCTCCCAAAGTGCTGGGAGGTCGTGAGCCACCACACCCGGCCAGATGGCCACCTTCTCACTGTGTCCTCATGTAGCAGAAAGAGATCAAAGAGCTCTTTTGTTTCTTTTATAAGAGCACTAATCCCATCACAAGGCCCTGACCTCACGACCTAATCGCCTTCCAAAGGCCCCACTTCCTATTGCCATCCTATTGGGGGTTTGGATTTCAGCATAGATTTTGGGGGGACACAAATCTTTCAGTCCATAACAGTCATAGTTGGCCTCTCCCTTGTTCCACTAGAATGTAAGCTTCAAGAGGTCAGGGATCTTTGTCTATTTTGTTTACAGCTATGTTCCTAACACCTAGAACAGTGCATGGCACATTATAGGTGCTCAGGAGATAATTACTGGATGAAAAAAAATGAACGGGTCTCCTCCTTAACCCCTGAAATCCTGTTCGAGTCGCCGGGTTTGCCTTGCTCCACTGGGATCAAGCCCTGGCTTGGTGTCCTTGTCTCCCAGGGGTAGACTTCCCCTCTCTGGGAGGACGCGAGGCTCTCCTGACCTGCTGGTTGGCCTCCTTACCTGTTCTGCTCACTCAGCCCTGCCAGCTGCCTGGGACGGCTGCCGGGCACGTCCTTGTTCCTGCTCAGTCAGCCAGGTGGAGCCTTGGTTTGGACCCTTCACTCATTCTTCTGTGAACCCACCTCTCACTTTCCCCTTCAAGAAGCACTCCCTGGCCCCCAGCTCGGCTTCTGAAATTTGGATGCATTGGTCTAGCCCAGTCTCGTTTGCACATCCCTTTGCATGATTCTTAATTATATTTCGAGCTGGCTCTGCGCAGTAGACTATAGAAATAATGATTGTTTCTGGGGTTGCGCTGGAGTGTGAGAAGGTGGGGAAAATGCCTCCGGACGATTAGACCAGGACACTCTGAGACGACTGATGAAACCTACGGCAAGAGCTTTCCACGCTCCTGATGGCGGGAGGGGAGGGCGGTGCTCAGGGGTGGGGGAGGCGCAGGG
This sequence comes from Rhinopithecus roxellana, assembly GCF_007565055.1. NCBI lineage: Eukaryota > Metazoa > Chordata > Mammalia > Primates > Cercopithecidae > Rhinopithecus > Rhinopithecus roxellana. Next base: position 176,713,533 of record NC_044552.1, on the reverse strand, counting down.
GGAGCTGTTGAGGGTCCCGTGCTAGTCAATTCTCTAGCTTCTCAGGCGCCTTGATCTTGTCATTTAGAAGCCTCTGGAAGCACAGGGACTGTGGAAACTGGAAGCTGTTCTTGGACTATTTCGCAACACTTTTCTCCAGGAAAAAGAAAAAAGAGGCTCATTCTCTTCGTCCCCAATGTTACATAATCGAACATTTCCCGTGCTGGTTGAAATGAATATCCTCTCTTTGCCTGAATAAATAATGCACAGATTCTTCGGGACAGGCTGCTTCCTCCAGGCCGCCGCTTCCAAGGGATCCGGCCGCTTTGTGGGTTTAGTGGTGGCCCACAGCTGGACGCGGGGCCAGGACTTCCTTCTTGGTGGGGGCGTGCTTTCTGCCAAAATGTCTTTTAAACGTCTCAACAAGTAGCAAACAAGGCCCCACCTGCAACAGTTGCAGTGATTCCGGAAGACCTGCTCACCACGAGGTGCTGGGGTCATTTGCAGCTGGCAATCTCCGGTGGCTGCAGTTTAAATAAATCTCCTAAGTGCAGAATCACCACACAAGGCGCGGAGAAACTGAAAAGTTAAAACATCTGGAGTTACAAACACTCACAGGCGTATCAGCTGTCTGCGTCCCCATAGGAAAACTGTTTATCGGATGCTTCAGTATTCAACTCTTTATTTCCTAGCACAGGTTTTTAATTTTCACATGGAGTGTTTGATTACTTTCCCATGCCGAAGTCACTCTTTTCATAGCCTGTTGTTTAATTTGTTTGCACCTTTGTCTTTATTTCCTTTGCTTTCCTATATGAGAAAAATAAATGGCACCCTTGAATTGCATGGTAGAGGCTGACGCTATTCCAGGTGCTCAGGTTGGCCTTCCCATCTTTTGGTTTCCTTCTGTAGGAAGATTTATTGGTATAAAGGGAAGGACAGAATTGGATCTACCTGGAGGGAGGTTCATGTGTTTCTTATTCTGAGCTGCCGGGAGCTGGTTCACAGCACAACTTGATAATTGCTGAGTAGACCTAAAGTTTTGAAAATCAAGATCTCTTTGGACTTTTACAAGTAAAATTTCAAAAATGAGAAATGACTGTCCCAATTTATTTTAGAAGAAAGGTGCAGCTTGTAATCTGTCATGAATTTGGTAAAAGGGGGCTAATTTGAAAAGGAAAACTAATAGGCAATATTTACAAATTGTGAAAAATACCAGAATAGTATACATGGAAGAGTATTAGACATTCCATTTGCAGTGGTAAACCCATTTGCTTGGTTCTGAATCTTGTTTGGACTTCCTTAAGAATCTGATGAAGTTTCCAGAACCTTCCTTCAGAAAAATGCACATGTGTTTATGTACCTAAATGTTTGGATATGATTTCAGGGGATTCCAAATCCCCAGGGGTTCCCCCATGTGGATGTTTGTGATGCAGAATGGGGTAAGAAAAACAGGAGAGGCTACAAAAATTTTATGAAATAGAAACATGAACATCCAGCCAAAGTTTAGTTGTGAGGAAAATGACGTTAAATGCATTCATTTTCTAAATGATGACACAAAATTAGACTCATATTACTATCCAGTTGAAGCATGTTTTATGCTTATGGTGACCTAGCGATCTAAATGCCTGCTCTTTGTTCTTATCCTCTTATCTTCTTTATGCCAATACTGTGCAGCTTAAATATGTCCTGTCTCCAATGTCATTATCTAGTTTTATTCTTTGTTTTCTATGTTTTATCTTTTACTTCTTGTTCCTATTTCAAAGAGTTTGAAGGTATTAGGACTTGGCGACATGTACTTTCCAGTAAAGATTTTGGTATTGTAGAGGGAGCTTTACACACCCAGGTGGGTGTACTTGGGGACTGAGGCTACTCAGTAGCCCTGTAAATGGTCAGAGCCTGCTGTTTCTATTACTTGGAGAGCAAGGTGAATGCAGGTCTCTTTGGATATTGGGGATAATAGAGGGATGTGGATTGTAGAGGAACAGGACTTCTTGCCCCTTCAATTTAAATGGAGATTCATTTGATCGAAAAAACAAAACAAAACAAAAAACAAAAAAACCAAAACATGTATATTCACCAGGCCCTGTGTGAATTACCGCCTTGGATGTAGGTGGAGTAAGCCATATTCCCAGGTAGGCTGCAATCAGCTGCAATCCATTGGTGGTAGGAGGCACGGGAGATACAGAGATAACTCAGGACTAGATTGAACTGGCCACTTATCTAAGAGTGTTATCAAGTGTTCTGTAAATGTGTAAATTCTGATGAGTTATCAAGTTGTCATACTTTTTTTTTCTTTTTTTTTGAGTCTCGCTCTATCATCCAGGCTGGAGTGCAGAGGCGTGATCTCAGTTCACTGCAACCTCCACCTCCCAGGTTCAAGCAATTCTCTCACCTCAGCCTCCTAAGTAGCTGGGATTACAAGCATGCACCACCACGTCCGGCTATTTATTTATTTTTTGTAATTTTAGTAGAGATGGGGTTGCACCATGTGGCCAGGCTGGTCTTGAACTCCTGACATCAAGTGATCAGCCCACCTCTGCCTCCCAAAGTTCTGGGATTATAGGCGTGTGCCACCACACCCAGCTGGGTGTAATACAATTCATATGTCCCTTCCTAGGCACAAGCTCCTCAGGGTCACGTCTGTTCTTCTTTGCTGGTACAGAGGAGATGCTTCAGTAGTGCTTATTGCTAGAGGAGAAAAGTACAAGTGGCATGTGGTAGAGATTCAGAGAAGGGTGAGAATAGGATGATGTTGGGCCATCAGGAAGGTCTCCATGGAGAAGGTGTTCTTTGAGATGAACACTGAGGAAGTGGTGGGATCACACCTGACCTAGATAGAGAAGGGGCTGAAACCCAAGCATAGGATGCTGGGAGCAGGGAAAGAGATGCTGACTGAAGTCGAAGGCTGGAGAGGTTGGCTGGGGCCTGGTGATCAGGGACATGGTGAGTGGTTTGTACTTAATTTAATCTTGTAGTGACACAATGAGGATGATTAATCAGGAACATAATCTGGTGAAGGTGTGTTGGATGGATTAGAAATGGTAGAGGCTGTAGGCAATCAGACCAATTAGGACACCATTGCAAAAGTCCACCTGAGAGCTGAAGAGGATCTGACTTGTGATAGGGAGTAGGAAAAAGAAGGGATGGAGGCTGGAGGAATTTTGGAGATACAGCCTGAAGTTCTTGTAATCCAAACTTCCCCAGAGTGTCTCAGCCCAGGAATAAAAATAGGATGAAAACAACAAGAACACAATGATATTTTATCTCTGCTTTCTATCAACTGTTTGCCACCTGCAATCCTTTCTGGTTCTTCCTTCCTGTGGGGCCAGGTGAATAGGCAGATGCTGAATATCACTTCTGGGCTCACAGAAGCCCCCAGCGTTGGGGGGCCAAGGCTGCAGCTGCTGGTGCCAATCAAAGGCACCCATAGGCAGGACCCTCTTCCAGTAAGCTTCATTGCAAATGGGAAGCCTGAAGGCGGGTGCTTTCCTCTGCTAATCGGTACCTGGTACAGGAATCAAGGCTTCCCTTTGTTTGTTCTCAGTGGTTTACAGAGATTTTTCTTCTGTAAAGCAACCACTCCTTTCACTAAAATTCTGGTGTTTGTGCAAGTTGGGAAGTTAAACTTAGCAACAGAGTCTCTGCTGTATTTAAATATCATTTTTGTCTGACACTGGCCTCTTGTCCTTAGAGGAAATATGTGAATTTCTCCTTTCTGCTCAGAAGTACAACTTAATAGTTGACAAACGTAAACTACCTGAAGGGCCAGACTTCTCTGGATTCTACTTGAGACCTTGCTTCCCGCTGAGAAGTGTGTGCATTTGTGTATCTGGTGACCCAAATGGCTGGGAGAGTGGGGAGAAGAAAGACTGAGGGCCAGGTGGGGAGCAACAAGGGTCAGAAAGCTATTTTGCTTCAGCAGTATCAATAATGTTTTTGTTTTAAATCATCGTCTTCTTCAATGTTGCTTCCTTTGTCACTCCTGTAAATATGAAAGCCCCATTTATTCTTCTAATAGAAAATTTTTCATAATTATTTCCTCACATGAGATGTTTATGGCTTTATATATATGTGTGTATATAAAGAGGAGACATGTAACTTATGAAAGCAGATTTTAAAAGCCTTTCTACAGATGAAATGTAAGGTTCAATTGCATTTTTTCTTTTGGAGATGGGTCTTATTCTGTCACCCAGGCTACAGTGCAGCGGCATGAACATGGCTCACTGCAGCCCCAAACAATTCTCCCACCACAGCCTCCAGAGTAGCTGGGACCACAGACATGTGCCATCACATCCAGCTAATTAAAACCGATTTTTTTTTTTGTAGAGATGGGGTCTTTCTATGTTGCTCAGGCTAGTCTTGAACTTCTAGGCTCAAATTTCTTGATTTCTTCCAAAAGTATTTTCTGCTTGACATTGTTATTTGAAGAAAGATAGCTTTAAAAAATTTAAATAAGGAGACTATTTTTTATCCCTATAAGTTTGGACTAGGGCTTTCATACTGAGTAAAAGACAGTATACAGTGTCATTGAGGATGGGTCATATTATGGCTCTGTTGTCAAATACTCTAGATCTGGACACTGAAAACTGGACTACTGATGGATTTTGTGCCTCTGCTGTAAAAACCAGCACCTGCGGCTGGACGCAGTGGCTCATACCTGTAATCCCAGCACTTTGGGAGGCTGAGGTGGGAGGATCACGAGGTCAGGAGATGGAGACCATCCTGGCTAACATGGTGAAACCCCGTCTCTACTAAAAATACAAAAAAAATTAGCTGGACGTAGTAGCGGGCACCTGTAGTCCCAGCTACTCGGGAGGCTGAGGCAGGAGAATGGCGTGAACCTGGGAGGCGGAGCTTGCATTGAGTCAAGATGGCGCCACTGCACTCCAGCCTGGGTGACAGAGTGAGACTCTGTCTCAAAACAAACAAACAAACCAGCACCTAGGCTCCGGATGAGTGTTTAGGTAGCTAAACACTCTTGGGTTACACTGTTCTGATGGGAAAGACCACCAGAGGTGCCCTTGGATACCTGGTAATAAGGAGATGGAAGGAGTCCCTCAAATCTATCTTCCCAAGGAGTTCTGGACTGGGGTTTTTAAGGAGATCATGGAGGAGGAGGGATTGAAGGGCTATAGAAGAAATTATGGAAATTCTGCGACCCTGTCAGTGACCCATGCAGCTCTAGCCAGAGCCCCATATGTGTTCATCTCAGCTCACTGGCTTTCTCTGTTCCTGCATAACTTCACTTGCTAGGAGCCTTGCCTTACTTTGGCCTCCATGCCACCCTGAGACACGCCCTTTTCTTTTGCGTTTATGACCTCAGTGCAGGTTTCCAAATTCATACCCTCAGAGCAGTGCAGGTTTCTGAATTCATACCTTCAGAGCTTGAATGATTGGTCTAGTTCATCTTTTTCACATTTGGTCGTGTCCTAGGTCACTGTCCAGTCTATAGTTTGGCTGTTCTTTGGTTGGGTGTCTCACCATGGTCCAGTTAGCTGTGATCTGAAGTGGGCGTAGGGTGGGGAGGTTGTGTGAACTTGAGTTGGTTGTTCCAGTAACAGGAGCTGAGAGCATGGCAATTTTCCTTAGAACAATAGCGAGTGAGTGGTCAGGTACTGATTGATATCTCCAGGTAAGGGGAGTTTCAATTTTGGTTGTTCTTCATGAGGAAAGTCGGAAGCCCAGAGCTGTTTTGCTAGGGGGATAGAGCTGAGACAGTGTTTTCAGCAGTGCTCAATGGGAACATCTTTGCTGAGAAGAACGAATGAAGAATTTTGGCAATTAACTGTGTAACTGAATCCCAGACTCTGCTATCATCTGGGGTGGCAGATAAAAACACATAGTGCAAATCAAAAACCTGATTTTTAATTTTAGCCTGAATCACTCAGATCACAGCAGGATGTTACTTGAACAACCCAGACAGATTGCATCCATTTTCTGCTTTACTTTGCTTGTGGAAACCAGGCTGTTAGCGGTTTCTTCTGGAATGGGAGAATGTATCAAAAAAAGATTGGAACCTGAAAAATTTCTAGAATTTCATTGTTCTGTGCTTCTTAATAAACAATGTGACACTATCAAGGAATGTGTATTGACCCTCTTTTTTAAAAAATAAAGATGTAGTGGATAGCATGATTTTGATGAAATGTCAGGCTTTAGTTTTCGTTTGAAAAATGTGTGTGAGGGAATCAGGTGTAATGGCATGATACTGCTCTTTGAATTATACTTATGAGATTAAATTTATCCTGTGTTTCAATTACACTGTATTATACTGCTTCATTTAAATTGTCGTTGTCTTATTTTTTTATTGTTCAACCTGTCTAGTAGTGATTAATGCAATTTAATTAGACACTTTTCCTCAAAGGATATATATATATATTCCCTATAAGAAAGCATAGAATAGTTAAAACATCAGTCCAAGCACACATTTTTATTTTTAGTGATTTCATTAGAACGATAAACTTCAAAATGATTCATAACGACCTTTCTGAATCGATTTGATGGAACTGTTTTTACCCATTCACTGATAAACCTGTCAACAGTTTCCTCTCATGACACACACAAAGCACGTGTGTTCCCATAGTGTGTCCTTGTGTGTAATTCCTTGTGCTGGTTCACATTCTGAAATGGAGTGTTAAAAGCATGGGGGCTTGAGTTGGTCCATGTGAGTTTGAACCCTGGCCCCAGCTGGTATAGGTACTTAATCTCAGTATCCTGTGGTTTCCTCAACTGTAAAATGGGTTTTTAGTAGTACCCACCTCACTGGGTTGCTGCAAATGTGCTTAAAATAGTATCTGACATCTAGTACAGCCGGCCCTCCATATCTATGGGTTCCACATCTGAGGATTCAGTCAATCTCTGGTTGGATAAAAAAATATCCAGGAGAATAGCTGCATACCAGGAAAAAAAAAAAAAAAGAAAAAAATATCCAGGAAAAAAAAGTTGTGCCTGTACTGAACATGTACAGACTTTGCTCTTTACATTCTCTAAACAATATAGTATAACATGTATTTACCTCACATTTACATTGTTTTAGGTATTATAAGTAATCTATGGGTTATTTAAAGTATACAGGAGGATGTGCACAGGATATATGTAAATACTACGTGATTTTATATCAGGTACTTGTCCTGGAACCAATACCCCAACTCTAATACCAAGGGATGACTGTATATGCTCAGAAGACATTTGCTGTTATTTTTATTCTCTTGCACTCAAGAAAGCACATATTGGAATGCAAATGAATATCAATAATAGTTTTTTAAAGGATAATTAATCTAATTTATAATTTACATACAATTTACATTGTACATTTATATTTTCTAATGAAAAGGAAATAATCTATAACCTTCATTTCAGAATTCATTAGTTGTCCTATTTTGAGAACTGTTGCTCTATGTAATTTTCATCTCTGTATTGATGTGTAAAACTGGTTTTAACAGGTAGCTAAATGCTGTTTGAAAAGCATACTTCACCCATTCTAGCAAATAAAATAATTGAAGGATTTAATTAATTTTGAAAAAAATATTTCACTTTCAAAACACTTAAACTGTTCAGAGCATGTTATTCAATAATCTACCTTTCACCAGAAATCATAATAAAAACAATAAAAATGCTTACAGAACCCCCACAATGCATTAGTATACATGATTATTACTTGGGTAAGAGAATCTTGTTGAGATTTTATGTTCAGTCACTTGAAATTAAATACTTTACATATTAACTAAAATGTATCCTGCTCTCTGTATTCTGGAGAAGTTACTCTCAGACAAATTTACATATTCAAATTATTTTATGGGCTTAATTGACAAGTATAGAGAAGATTGAAGACAGTTAAGATAATTTATTTCAAAATGTTTGAAAGCATTGATTATTTATTTTGGTTTTCTTTCTTTCCCATGCTGGTTTTGAAATGCACCTCTTACTTGGCAGGTGTCCCTCTGTACTGGGTACTGGGACAGAGAGAAATATGGTAGCAAGACAGAGATCCCTCCTCCACCCTGTTCTACCATTCTCACTGCCAGAAAACCAGTCTTTTCAAGGCTTGTAGAGAAGAAAAAGCGAAAATATTTTTAAAAAGTCATTTAAAGTACCTACTGCATAAACCACAGCAGACATAATGAGATATTAAACTGTCAATATTATTAAAAATTTTTAATATGATTTTACAGCCCCTTTTCTACTTGAAAATGTTTATCTTAGTGTTAGACAAACAATCAATAACCTCATAAACTTAAAAATTGCTGCAGGAAATACCGGACAGTTTACGGAAGGATCATATGACAGAAGGAAGGGCTGAAGAGTGTGAGAAGCAAGACCTCTGCAGGTTACCGAAGTCAAGAACCTCATTAATCAGTAACAAGAAGTGCAGAGCGGGCTTTTGAGTCCATGCCTGAGCAAGAAAGTCCCAAAAAACACTCACAGAAAGACATTTCCTTGCCCCTGCTTTTAGTTTAGTTGTAGCTAACTTTGGATTAACAAAATTTATGTGCTGAATGAATGTTTTATTTTTTTTTCCAACTCCACATGCCTGTCTAGACTTCAAGCTTTATTATGAATAAAGAGAAAATCGGCTGGATGGTATAAAAAAGTTTCAGGCAGATTAACACACGATTTACCTCTTCTTGAACATCCATCTTAATGGAAGTGCTAAGAAAGTTAGATTCGGGCCTGGCTTGGTAAAAGCAAGGCCACCCCCTCCTCTATTTTTTCAATGAGATTTTCCGATCCTAGTCAAATGGTGGTGCTAGTTCTTTATTTTTGAGTTACTGCATTTCCTAATTTCATGGTCATAACAGCCTCCTGTCTACCGACTCAGAACGGATTTTACCAAAACTGAAAATGCAGGCTCCATGCTCAGAAGCTCTTTAACAGGCTCGAAAGGTCCATGCTCCTTTCTCCTGCCCATTCTATAGCATAAGAAGACAGTCTCTGAGTGATAATCTTCTCTTCAAGTAGGTACTCCTATTTCTTCTCAATTTATTTTTTCCTTTTTGATATAATTTGCTACTGTTTACAAGCATATTGTAACTTCAGAGCTTACCTCTCATCTTTAAAAAATGTTCATTTTTTTGTCTTTCTGCTCCAAGGATATTTTGCAAAGTTACTGGCAAGTATTCCTGGGACGATATAATGTGAAATCTAAACTTGGTACCGTGGAAATTCACTTCTAGAATAATATTTAGCTGAGGCAGAGGGCAATCCGACTACTCTTTTCTTAGTACAGCACACACAGGCTGCCTGTCTGTTCCAGATAACATATATTTATTGAATCTAGCACTAGCTAGGAGACACGGTATTGTTGAACTGTGTTAGAATTTTAAAAGTTCTTAATTGGACAAATCTCAGACGAGCATGAACATACTACCTGTTTTCTTAATCTTTGGAGACATAACTTATGTGAGTTTGAACTAAGCGATGTGAATAAGCCATTATTTGTTTCCTAAAGGCAGTCAAGTTTTCTGCAAAGCTACACATTTAGCAGCACAAGAACGAGCCCCTCTGTCTTGAAATTGGCCTCTGATTTTAAGCAAGGTCTTTTGAGTCCTGGTGTCCCATTTTCTCAGTTCCTTTCTGCCTCACGATGCCACATACATAATGATTCCACCACATATAGCAGTGGGCTACTCGGGTAATGATGTGGCAGTCACAAGGCAGGGCAGAATACTTTCATTTTGGTTAGAGGAATGCCACATGTCTTAGGAAATGCTCGTTGAACTGTAAGTTTCATGCTTTGTCAAGAAGATAACCAGTATTCTCTCAAGTCTGTAGGAGCCAACATGATTAAAAGATTTTAAAGCAATTTACTCGATAGAAGGGTTGGACTTTATGAGGACTTGTGATCATGACAACGGTTCCTGCTTAAAGATGCCAGATTTTTAATGCCTTTATGTGCCAGATCTAATAGGCTTACAGAGCAACTCCATGTATATGAGGTTGCTGGGAAACTCATCTGGTTTTGAATGTGGTATATACATATTTTAATGTTGAGAGTAAACTTAGGAAGACCAGGTAGAAGTATTTGAATTGAAATCTGAAATGTACAGAGAACTTAAATTGGGTGAGAATGTTGGAGAACCATGGATGGTTCAGGGTCCATTTGTGTACCATAAAATCCCTTCCTATTTCTCAAAAGCAAATGTTTTCTTTGATTTTGTTAATATCCTGTGATGACTGCCCACTAGGCCTTGGAATGCATGCAGATGATGCTGTAGCGGTTGGATAAAATACTCTAGAATATCAGATTTTCAAGGAAATTAGAAATAAAAACAATGTAGGTAAAAGATATGACATGTAGGAAAAAAGCAAAATTTTCCTTAAGAATACGAGGGTCGTATTTACAAGTAGAAGATTTTTCTTAGACACTTGGAGATACTTGTTTTGTTCTATTGCTCGTGACAGTCAAGGAAAGGAATAAAGCTCTTGTGTCTTAAACTTGCAGGAAGAACGAAGTCCAACTATTATTCATTTCTGAGAACTCTGTGTCTTTTTGTTCAATATTGGGTTTAGAGCTAGCTACCATCTACCTTCCCTTCAAACACGCACTCTACACCTGCACACAGTATAAGTGTTTACATCAGGCGTCTGCTAAACATTTTCACATGGTTATCTGCGGTCTTCTCTGAGTCTATCTGCATTCATTTATCCTAGCTGGTCAGAACAATCACTTGGGCTGAGGACCTGGTGGTTGAGTTTACTTTGCTTTGAATAGGGAACAGCTGTGCTCCGTGACTGCAGATTGGCTATTTGGAAAAAAGGGCAAGGAAGAGAGTGACTCTGGGTAGACCATCCACACTGTTTGTAAAAAAACTCATAGCATAGTCTTCATCTATGGCAGTGGAGATATTGATGGTCCTGTCCATCTGCCTCTATCAGGAGAGGGTCTCCATTGTTAATCTCTGAGAAAGAGGCACCATCTGTGAAACCTACTGCATATTGTCTAATGAAGTGCTATTTTCAAAGGCATACACTGTACAGGTAAGAGTGGTGTGCCTGTCTTCTGGGCAATATCTCATTAGACTTCTTCTGAATCATTCCCACTGGACACAACAGCAAAAACGTACACATCATTGAGTTTTATGGTTCTATCTAAGGTGTATAACATTTTTCTCTCTGAAAGTCTGTGATTCTTTCAGAGAATAAAGGGGTTTACCCTATCCATCTGCCCCTAAAAATATTCTGCTAGAAAGCTGATACGTCTGCTCAGGTTTTCCACAGCAGATCACTCTTCAGTAAGAATTCTGATATGATGTAGTGTAATTCAAATCCATGGAAAATGACTGAGTATCAGCCATAGCTCCCACCACTCTCTAGCTGTGCAATTAGAGGCAGATTATTTCACCTCCTGCCTTGAATTTCTCATCTGCAAAGTGGGAGTACTAAAAGTAGCTACCAGCTATGATTATATGGAATAACTGAGATTAAGCCACTCATTAAACTCCTTGCAGTCTCCAAGCATTAGAAACTCAGTATGAGGAAGTTATTTCTATTCTAAGCCTAGCACAGTGCCTGGTACTCAACAGATGTTGGTTGAATCCATGAAATAATTCAAGGTCAGCACCAAAGCTGCTAGGAGTTTATGAACATCTGATCATAACTGGAAACTTGATCTGAAAAACAAAGGGCAGTCAATCCAATCAACTGAGCATGCCATCTGTTGAAATGCTGCTGCTTCTGTAATGAAAATAAAGTGTTGGAAGAGAAAGTCCAGAAACCTCCATCATCCCTTCTTCCATCATTCCTCTCCTTTGTGACTATCTTTGTGATGAGAAGGGTAGCAAAAAAATCTTGCTGAGATGAGCGTGTCAAAAATGTGTTACAAATGCTTCACATTCCCTTTCACATCAACAGAAGCATGTTGCTTCATTGTTGGGCAATGTCTTAGTCCATGCACACACACAGCTGTATGTTGATTTTTTTTTTGAGGCAGAGTGTGGCTCTTTCGCCCAGGCTGGAGTACAGTGGCATGATCTCAGCTCACTGCAACCTCTACCTCCCAGGTTCAAGCAATTCTCCTGCCTCAGCCTCCAGAGTAGCTGGGATTACAGACATGTGCCACCATGCCCAGCTAATTTTCATATTTTTAGTAGAGACAGGGTTTTCCCATGTTGGCCAGGCTGGTCTCAAACTCCTGACCTCAAGTGATCCACTCGCCTTGGCCTCCCAAAATGCTGGGATTACAGATGTGAGCCACCACACCTGGCTGTATGCTGATGTTCTAATTCAGTGTGATACCAAAGACCTGAGATAGTCTCTCCCTCACTGGCCCCATAATATATGCTCATGAGGTGGTAATAATAACAACTATAGTAGCACCTAAGGTTGGGGGGGTCTCTTACTTTATGCAATGCTTTTTATAGTATTATCACGTGCAAGTCTCACAGCAACCCAGGTAGTGAACAATGTTATGATTCCTGTTGTACAAATGAGGAAACCAAGGCTTTGCAAAGCTAGGTAACATGCCCAATATTACACAGCTTCAAAGGCGACAGCCCTAGGACTTGAAGATAAACTCATCGAATTCCAAAGCTCATGCTTTTAGCCATTACTTGAGACAGTATTAACTTTTAAAGTTTGCAATCAATAGGAATTTGGCCTTGCGAAAGCAAGTTGAGCATCTGGGGCTGATGGGAGATAACATTACACCCTCTCTTAGCCTCAGTATCTTCATCTGTAAAATGGGAACAATTACATCTGAGTCACAGAAGTTTTGTGGCTTTTCATGAGGATTACATAAAGTAATGCGTGTAAGAGAGTTTTGTACAAAGCTCACTTTTATAAAATGCAAGTTGTGGCCAGGATCGGTGGCTCACGCCTGTAATCCCAGCACTTTGGGGGGCTGAGGTGGGTGGATAACCTGAGGTCAGGAGTTCGTGACCAATCTGGCCAACATGGTGAAACCCGTCTCTACTGAAAATACAAAAATTAGCTGGGTATGTTGGCATGGGCCTGTAATCTCAGCTACTTGGGAGGCTGAGGCAGGAGAATCGCTTGAACCTGGGAAGTGGAGGTTGCAGTGAGCCAAGATTGCGCCACTGCACTCCCACCTGGGCAACAAGATGAAACTGCATCTAAAAAAGAAAAAAAATAAATAAAGCAAGTTGTTATATGCAATGCAGAAATTATTACTTAGTTACATGTAAAATCTTCCCACCAAGTGAATGAGGGTTCACCTGGCTGTAGTGCTATGAGAGAGATATGAGGGGCAGATTAGCTTATGCTTCTCAAAAACAGAAAATGTGCAGGGGTGGAAGTGTGGGTGGGGAGTCTGGGCCTTCCTGGCACGTGGCAAAGCTGGAATGTAAGAGAGTACGGCAGCAGGATGGATGGGGTTTTGGGGGTATGGTGGTAATCCTTTTTGGGGGGCACCCCTCCAGTATTCGGGGATGTTCTCTGATTTCTTTTGAGAAGACAAGTGGTTAGAAGCTTCCCTAGCCTTTCTGTTGTAAAAACCATCAAGATCTTTGTTGAATGCATACCTGGAGCTTGGTTTCCCTAAGCACAGCCTTTAAGAACTTCATCTGGCTTTAGTCTCCTATTTAAAGCTGCCACCCACTCTCAATTTTTTGGGTTTTCCTGCTAAGAATGGGTATAACATGGGCAGTCTTTCAGTTCTCCTTTCTTGCTGCCTTGAAGACAACACACAGGCCAATTACAAGGAGGAAGAGACAGGCCCCAACAAGTTGACAATCCTAGAGAGCCTAGTGTGAGTAGACTTGCTGAGGTTCCTGTCTTTTGCCGGAATAGAAGAGTACCACTGACTTCTAGACATTTCTTTTCTCAACTGTTTCCTTGTCAAAATGACCAGCAACTCAGCTCCCTAAACATACCTCCTTCCCTAGATTGGTTCAGAGGAAGCCATCAAGGTTCTTTTGCAAACGGAAGATCTGCAGTTTTGAGATCCTTCTTTCCTCTGCTGTTCATAGAAACGGTCTCATTGGAATAGTCCCTTTTGGAATATTACTAAGGACACCAAGAAATCCACAAGAAAATTTGAGTGTATCTGACAGAAGAAATTTGGCTTTTGTACTCTAATAATTATTTATTAGATGCAATAGCTGGTCAGAATTTATTTGCTTAAAACCATGTAAAGAAAGGTGCTTAATAAAGATAATTACATCACATATAGTATCCATTTTAGTATCTTTCACCTTAAAACTATATGACAAACAAAGACACAAATTGCTCTTTCTTTCCAATAAGCAATTTTGGAAATTCCATATTGTGAAATTCCAAATTTTAGAAAATTTACAAAATTTAAGATTTTGTACCTATCTGCGTCAAGTTTTCTGAAAGAACATTTAAAGATTAATGTTACTTAGAATCCAATATATGAATAGTTTAATTTAACTCATATTGTTAAATTCTTTTTCTAATTTTATTTAAGAAATGAGTAATATTGACAAGGGCCTTGCTGTGGTTTATTATGGCCTGTCCTAGAGTCTCTATTCCCAGCTAGATTAAAAGTGCCTCAGGGCTGGGCGTGGTAGCTCATGCCTGTAATCCCAGCATTTTGGGAGGCTGAGGCCAGTGAATCACTTGAGGCCAGGAGATTGAGACCAGCCTGGCCAACATGGTGAAACCCTGTCTCTACTAAAAATACAAAAAATTAGCCGGACATGGTGGTGTATGCCTGTAATCCCAGCTACTTGGGAGGCTGAGGTAGGAGATTCACTTGAACCTGGGAGGTGGAGGTTGCAGTGAGCTGAGATAACACCACTGCATTGCAGCCTGGGTGACACAGAGAGACTCCATCTCAAATAAATAATAAATAAATAAATAATAAATAAATAAAAATAAAAAGTGCCTCAGGTGCATAGATGGAGTTATTTAGGATTGCACCCTGTGCCTTGGGAAGTGCCTGGTACACACTGGTGTTTGTCACATAATTGTAGTGTGAGATTGAGCCTGACATGTTCCTTGATCCCTAGACAATCTCTATCAGGTATGATCAGTAAGGCACATAATATGATATATGACTATTACATAGTAGTGCACTATAATATGTGCCTAAAGCCATAACGTCAGCAATTCAGCAGAGTAGAATGTGAAGAGTGCTTGCAGAGTGATGAGCACCGTGGTGAGGAAGCATAAAGAGAAGAAGGTATTTCTGGGTTCGTGCAGGATGGTTAGGGATAGCTTTGGGTAGGAAATGACTCTTGACCATGACCTTAAAGGATAGATAATGTTTACACGGGAAGATACAAGGAAAAGGAGGTACATAATGAAAGGCATAGAGGAGAAGGTTTTGGGAACCCATCAGTCTGATAGAAACATAGTTAAGAAAAGTGCGGGGTGGTGGTAGGAGGTAATTTGGAAGTGGAGCGTCAGATGTCCTATTAAGGAGCTTGGACTTTATCTTGTAGGCATTAAAGATGTTGGTGTAGGCGGCCGGGCGCGGTGGCTCAAGCCTGTAATCCCAGCACTTTGGGAGGCCGAGACGGGCGGCTCACGAAGTCAGGAGATCGAGACCATCCTGGCTAACACAGTGAAATCCCGTCTCTACTAAAAAATACAAAAAAAAAAACTAGCCTGGCGAGGTGGCAGGCGCCTGTAGTCCCAGCTACTCGGGAGGCTGAGGCAGGAGAATGGCGTGAACCCGGGAGGCGGAGCTTGCAGTGAGCTGAGATCCGGCTACTGCACTCCAGCCTGGGCGACAGAGCAAGACTCCGTCTCAAAAAAAAAAAAAAAAAAAAAGATGTTGGTGTAGGCTTGGAATGAAATAATGACTTAACCTTAGAAAAATACTGTGTGGATTGAAGTTTTCAGATGAAGAGTGGGTACATCAATTTTAGGTGATAGAAATAGTTCAAGAGAGGTGTCATACCATTTAAAAAATCTTTTAGGACTTGCTTTTTGAAATCATGATTGTTTATGGTTGTAAAGATTTTGTTTCAGAAATGACTGGTGGAGAAAGAAGTGTATTGAGAGTCAAAAGATGGGACTTTGCCACTGATGCGCATAGCGAAAAGCTGCAAGCTTGGTGCCCCATCTTCCTAACTGTAAAATGGGCATAACAACTACCAGACCTCCATCAAAACATTACACTAGTGATACGATGAAGACTAAGTGATAGAACTTTAAAAGGCAGCATCCCTTATATGTGTAAAATGCTATTTACTTGTAATATTTTTGTAGTAAAATTATTTTCTTTGGACATGATATAGATTCAGAAGACAATGATCATATTTCTATGAGATTAGGATTCAGACCATTAGAACTTTTTATATTTTTTAAATAGCTACTTTATGTTGGGTACTGAATAAGTCTTATTTTTAACACCTCATTTCCCTCACAAAATGGATGGAATCTTTGGACTAGGGGAAATGTATGGTCCCTGCAGCTGTAGTATTTTATGATTCTATAGCTTTTGCCTTCAGCAACCTTCTCTTAGAATAGTGATTTAAGGGCTGGGCGTGGTGGCTCACACCTGTAATCCCAGCACTTTGGGAGGCTGAGGCGGGCAGATCACCTGAGATCAGGCATTTGAGACCAGCCTGGCCAACATGGTGAAACCCTGTCTCTACTAAAAATAAAAAATTAGCCCAGTGTGGTGGCATGCACTTGTAGTCCCAGCTACTAGGGAGGCTGAGGCAAGAGAATCACTTGAACCCAGGAGGTGGAGGTTGCAGTGAGCTGAGACGGCACCACTGCACTCCAGCCTGGGCGAAAGAGCATTTAAGCCAGGTGGCTGACACCTGTAATGCTAGCACTTTGGGAGGCTGAGGTGGGTGAATTGCTTTTGCTCAGGATTTTGAGACCAGTCTGGGCAACCTGGCGAAACCCCATCTCTATAAAAAAATACAAAAATTAGCTGGTTGTGGTGGTGCACGTCTGTAGTCCCAGCTACTTGAGAGGCTGAAGTAAGAGGATGACTTGAGCCCAGGAGATCCAGGCTGCAGTGAGCTGACATAGTGCCACTGCACACTGCATTCCAGACTGGGCAACAGAGCAAGACTTTGTCTAAAAAAAAAAAAAAAAAAAAAATAGTGACTTAAGATACTGACAGTATAAGCACAACAAAACCCATGGGCATCTGTGCTGGGAATAAAAGACAGACGTGTTTTCATTGCACTGATTTAGGACTCTGGTTGGAAAGGAAAACTGTGATCTCTCCTGCAGTTGCCTAAAATGCTTTATAGTTATGGGAATGGAAAAGCTAAACTCTGTGATTTGTGGGTAGAGGGAAGGAGGGTGAGTGTCCTTTCTGATTTCCTCTTTTTCCTTCTCTTCCAAGGGGAAATAAAAGGCTAGGGCAACAATTTAAAAAGAAAAGGCAAGGAGCTACTAGGGGTAGAGTTGGGAGGGAAAAAGGCCAAACCCATTAAACAATTTCACTTCAGTTACAGTAAATCTCAAATGATGATGCTACACTCCTGAGAATGTTCCACGGTGGAAATGCCTGGGCTTTGAATTTTGAGCAGGGAAGTACCAGGAGAGGGTGACATGATAACATTCAACAGGAAGAACACTGCTCTTGTCTGTTTGACGGTCCTATTCCTCCAGATCACTCAGTCTTCACAAATCAAGCACATAGCTCCTTCACATGTCATTTGTGAAGAGAAAGACGCCTAGGAAAATGTTTTCTAGGAAAAGGAAAAAAGCAGAAAGAAAAGGTCTCCTGCTTGCTACAGCATTCGTGTTGCACAAGCAGTATTAATGTAGTGGAGTATTAATCACTTAGAAGAGTTCACGTATTATTCCTATCTGGGCTCTGCAGGGTCCTTTCTTCACTTCTTTCTCACCATTTGGATTCTGTCCATTTTACTCCTCCCTCTGCACTTGGAATGGAAGTGAAATTTGTTGTGCCAATTCTCTACTTGTTAGAAGCCATGGTAATGTTTAGTAGGGGAAAAGATTTGCACTGCTACATAGAAGGAGGTTTTGGGATTATTTAAGGCTTTTCTTTGTTGATGGGATTCCTAGAATCTACTACCACTGGGTACACTAGACAAGTTTGTAGATTTACAAAAGTGTGGAAAGCATGGGTTGCACTTGATTTCTTTATCCAGCTCTGTGGTTCTAAATTTATTGCCAATTTTATTTATCAAACCTATTCTCAGTGGAGTAGTATTTTTTGTGGTCACAAGGAAACATCTGTGAGCTTAAACCTTAGAGGCAGATAGCCAGTTAGAACATTTGGCATATGAAGCTTAGATAGCAGAAGAGAAAAATTAATCAAGGCAACCCTCAAAAATATTGAGAAGGCAACTAAGAAAAATTTCTTATCACTGACAGACTGCAGTATTGAGTTCGTGTTCATTAGGAAATGTCAGAATACATAATGAATCAATGAGGAGTGTCATAGTATGGCAAGTTACATTGTTGGTGTCAATCTCGACTGCCAGGATTTATGGTAGATTATATAATGGAATCCTGAGTTCTGAGAGATCAAAGGAAAATGCTGGCTCTTTCTTCATCCATTCTCTTAGGTCAGGCCTACCCAGCAAGAAGCCAAGTAGAGAATTGAGCAATTATCTGAAGTGGGCAGTGGAGATGGCCAAACCAGATAATATATAACCAGAAAGTCACCATGGAGGGAAAATGTGGACTGAAAATAGGATAAGGGGTGGAGGTAGAATGTCAAGCCATTTGGTCAGTGTCCACAGTCCAGATTTACTGAATAACAGCCAATTCCTTACTTCATGTGGTTATTTAGAGCAAGACTAAAAGACTAGAGTGAAAAAAAAAAGAGTTCATTACTAAGGTTGTTGCATGTTTGTTCAAAATTTCTTCAAATCTCTATTATTATCTGTTACATGTCTAATTCTGAGTACTTCCAGGGATTGCATTTCATTACTTTAGATTAGTGGGTTGAAGTGGTGGAGGAAGCCCATATAATCTGACTTACATGGAGAAAACAGGTCTTTTTGATAGTTTAGTTCAGTGTTATATTTAATTAGCCTTCTTTTCCCTCCATAATGCATGCTTATGAATTTTCCTCTTAAAACTCTGAGCCTCTGACCTTTATCATTTCCTCATGGAGCAATTTCTGTATCTCCTTAACTTTAGTAGAACGTAGCAATGAAATATACAAGTCCCCTAGAATAGAATTTGTGTGAATTTTGGTTTTCTAAAAACTCAACTACCAAAGTCTCAGGACTAGTGTGGTACTTTTTTCTTCTATTTGATATGGAAACCATAAACTACCTACTTTGGGCAGACGTTTCCCACTCCTAAAACGTAGCTATCTGTCCACTGGCCCCTGTAAATCTGTCGGAGTGCACCTGCTAATTCTGAAGTCTCCCTAATACAATGTTAAACTTTCCTTTTTTTTTTTTTGAGAAAAAAATTGTAAATTAGGTTCACTGTTGCTTGGAATTAGGAAAAAAAACAAAAACAAAAACAAAAACCCAGGCATACTAATATTTCAGATGGAAAAACAAAGCTAAGAATTTAACAAGTTTCCCCCCCCCACTCTATCATGTCTTGTACGTTTAAAGCTGTTATACAACATTTTAAAAACAAACCAAAAAAACCCAGGGCCTTTTTCCAATAGCTTAGCTGATGACCCACAATAAAAACATGCCCCATGGAATATTCTTAAAGCACCCCAAGGGAGTCTACTGAAATAATTTACAATAAAGGAAAAATTCAGAAGAATTTTACATACAAGTAAAAATTAAGAACGTTGTTTTATAAGCAATAGGGAAAAGCTGTATTAAGTTGCATTGCTCAATTTCTCACTTGCTCTGTGCAGTGACTACTTTTTTGACCACATAACAACGTCTGAATCTTCGTGGTAAAATCATACCTACCACAGCCACAGCAGGTTTTGTTCTGCTGCTGCACATGTGATTTGAGATACTGTGGGTTGGAAGTTTTGTTTTTGTTTTTAATTTCTAAAGGCAAAATGGATCTATAGAAATGGAAGTCATTTGTAATTCCAGCACTTTGAGAGGCTGAGGCGGGTGGATCACCTGAAGTCAGGAGTTCGAGACCAACCCTGCCAACATGGTGAAACTCTGTCTCTACTAAAAAGATAAAAAATTATCTGGCAGGCGTGGTGGTGTGCACCTGTAGTCCCAGGTACTTGGGAGGCTGAGGCAGAAGAATTGCTTGAACCCAGGAGGCGGAGGTTGCAGTGAGCCGAGACTGCACCACTGCCTTGCACTCCAGTCTAGGTAGCAAGAGCGAAACTAAGTCTCAAAAAAAAAAAAAAAAAGAAGAAGAAGAAATGGAAGTCATCCCATGGGCCTGAGTTGGTGTAGTGGATTATGGCCTGTACATAAATGAAGAAATGCTACCCAGTGGCATCAACGGTAACTAGCTTAAGCCCTACTCAGCTCTGTAAAATAATGTAATCAAGGAATTTGACCTGAACAGGTAAGCCAAACATTGATTCTTCAGTGCCTATTGATAAGTGAGACTACTTTTCTTTTTAACAGCCTCATTTCACTTAAGTGGGGAATCAAACTAGCTTTAATTAAGGAAATCTGTAGAAATCATTCACATCTCCCTTTCCTTCTCTGTTAAAAAAAACAAAAGGAAGAAGAAAACTAGGAAGAAGTAAGCGCAAAGATCTCTTCACATTCTCCGGAATTGCAATAGCAAATAGCAGCACGGCGCTTCTTGAAAAAGGATGTAGATTTTAATCTGAACTTTGAACCGTCATTGAGGTATGTGTGAACATACTAGTTTCCTCTTTCTCTCTCCCGACTTTGTCCATGAATTCATAAGATCTAATTTGGTCATCAGTTTGGAGAACAATTTTTCATTTAATTTCTTTCATGATCAAGTATGTATTGTCAGGCGCTTAGCAGTGCACCTACTATCTGATGTGCACTCTACGTGTGTTGCTTAGGTTGAAATTAAGGATACAATCTATGCACTACCACCATTTAAAAAAATCCCCGACGCCTACTGTGTGAGTGAGGTTTCTTTGCATATTATCAGAGAGGTTAACCAATTTATTTACATGCTCCGTAGTCCACTCTAAGTACGGAAAACCCAAGTTTTTTTTTTTTTTTTTTCTTAAGAAAGAGTTATTATCTCATTCTTTTTCCCTCAGAGCTTTACCATAGTTTCCAGCAAGTGAAAACATTTCTTGATTTGAATTTCACAACCTCCTTCTCCTCTTGCCAGTTGTATGGTGCTAATAGGAAGCATAATGTGAGTGTGCATTTACTTTAACCCTAAAATAGGAGAACATCTTCAGAATATAGACTTTATATATTCAGTGACCTACCTGAAAATAGAGACATAATTCTAACCTTCTCAATCATTAAGAAACATTTCTATTGAATTTAGTTATTCAAAGCAACATGTAGCAGTTTCACAAGGGAAAAGAAAAGCCTTACCACTTGTATTTGTGGTCACCAAGTAATTACATTATTTTTTATTTAAAATTAAAATAAAATAACTTACTGTCAAGTCCATTTCTCATTTCCTCCATAGAACATTTTAAAACTAGTTCACAAACCTCTTGAAAAGTCACGCCTCTATTACAATGAAAGTGCAAATTGTCACCATTGCCTAGAAGTCAACTTGAGAGGCTGTGTATCTATGTAGCATTTTGCAAATCCAGTAGTAGCCATGTGATATGAAAGATTAAATGCACCCCTGATTTGTGAATACTATCCTAGCCTTCAAAATGTTCAAAAGCACAGGAAGTCTGGACTTTTAAAAATATAACCTGCCCAAATTGCAAGGGAGGGGTTGGGTGTAGGACCTAGGTCTGTCTGCCAATCAGCTTGAGATGCCAGTGGACTAAACCTGACTTCACTAAAAGCCAGACTGGCAAATATTACTCAGCGTGGTAATTTCCTAATTGTAGAACTGGCCTGTTTGGTGAAGTATTTCAGGAAAATTTTTAACTGGACCTTTTCTACCCTACTGCATAGGAAACGAAGGTTTCTAGGCAAAGACTTTACTTAGTGACTAACCAAAAATGGTAAATAAAGTAACCAGTTCCAGGCTTAGCTACTGTCCTCAAAAGTGCCGCATGACTGGTCAGGCCAGTCTTCTGAGGCTGGAGGTGCATGTGGAACCCCCAGAGCCTTGTCTGCAAGGGCATGGCTGACTGTAGGCTGTTTAGAAGCACCCTGCCCTGCGAAACTCCTCTGGCTTAGGAATTTTAAACAATTCTAGTTCTAATCTCTCTGCTCAGAGTCTGAGCAGCTGTCAATGAGCTCTCCTGTGAATCATGGAAATGTTCATGGGTGAGCTGCTCTAGCTTCTTACTTCCAAGTAGAAGGTGCCTTGTAACTCTTTGCCAGCTTGATGCAGTGAGTTTGATTCATCTTTTGGGCAGCAGGGACAGATAGTGAAGAAGGAGGGGGAAAAAAGATTTTAATATATAAATGAGTCTTCCATCTAGCTGGGGTTGAACAAAGTAGGAGAACCAGTGCAAGTCACTGGGGGTATGGATCTCATACCGTTTTCAGCATGCACCTCCCTTTCTCTCTTTTTGTTTCTATACATGTCAGTCCCTGAGTAGTCTTGCATTGCTTTTCCCACTTTGAAGTCTTAGATTCAAAACCGATGATTCCAGAAGGGTCTAAGGTGCTGTTGCTGAGACTTTGAAAGAGAGCTGAAACAAACTGTTTGGATTCTAGATGCCATTGTGCATCTGCCTGAGTCACTGTGTCGCTTAGGTTGGTCACCAGAATAATTCTCCTTCATTTTTGCTGCCCTTCCAATTCATAAACAACACTGAACATCAGTGGTTCTCCCATAATCAAATATATTTGGCTCTATTAATATTAAAATGTGGTCTTGAGTAGAAAGATTCTAAGGGCTAAAAAATAAAAGATGTAAAATGTATGTTGATAGGTTAGTGTAGAAGCCACACATGGGGTTTTCTCCACTCCCACTCTTTCATTTTTTTTAAGATCCAACACTCAAATTACAAAAGTCTATTTTTTTTTTTTTGGAGACTGAGTCTCACTCTGTCACCCAGGGTGGAGTGCAGTGGCACAATCTCAGCTCACTGCAACCTCCGCCTTCCGGGTTCAAGCAATTCTCCTGCCTCAGCCTCCTGAGTAGCTAGGATTACAGGTGTCCGCCACCATGCCAGGCTAATTTTTGTATTTTCAGTAGAGATGGAATTTCACCATGTTGACCAGGCTGCTCTTGAACTCCTGACCTCAGGTGATCCACCTGCCTCGGCCTCCCAAATTGTTGGGATTACAGGCATGAGCCAACGCCCCTGGCCACAAAAGTCAATTCTTAACTTAAAACATAAAAGTTCCATTTCTTTTATGGTCTACTTAGTCATGTCTGGAGTCAGTGAGCTCAGTCAAGTGGTTTGTAGAATGACAGTTGTGATACCTATTCATTTATCCACCAGATTATTTTCTGCTCTCAATGGTGCTTTATAGAAAACAGTTTATTCAGTCATTACAACAGCTCTAGGAGCGGGTTTCATTAAACCCACTTTCTAGGAAAACGAACCAAGGCTTAGAAAAATCAAGTAATTTGCTAAAGACTACCCAGCTGGTAATGATATGACAGGAGTTGAACTTAGGACAATAACTCAAGATCTTGGTCCCTGTAAATATGGGTTTCCAGGTTATGTATGCAGGCAGAGGGCTTAGATCTTGAAGGAAATACAGAAGCAGTATAAAAAGGAAGGATCTCTTCCCATAGGAAGCTTGTCATCCATTGGATGAGGAACTCAGATTTCCACTGTGAAATGATATTTGTATCCTCATTGTGTGAGAGACATGGGGACTCTGATCATCACAAAAGCACATTTTTCCTGCCTATAAATGATGCTTAATAGAGCTGACAGATTATATGTATCTGGAACACTTTTACTTAGCAGAAAGACAACAGGCTAGGATTAGCTGACTAGTAATTTTATTTATCAAGCTCAATTCCCATGCTGACTTCTCTTCCACTAGTGAAAATGTGTCATCAGATTTGGTACCAAACTGGAGAGGTGAAAGGATCCTTTGACCAGTATAATAGCCATGCCATCAGTTTTGCTTTCCTATTTAAGTTTGATATGGATTAATGATCTACATCATTATTTTGGGGGTTTCTAAACACATATGAACTAAAGACGGAAAAGATGATGGAAAAGATGGAAAGAGATGACTTATGTACAAAGGCTTGCAGAGAGAAGGATAAGCCAAAAAATTGGTAAATCACACATGAATAATCAAGAACTGACTACAATGTAATAATATGTGTTCATTTCCACTAATGAATAAGCTGCCATTATGTCTCCTCATTCTCTATTTGGGACAAATTACTTCTCTGCTGTATTTCCATTATTACAGGTACCTATCTGCTGTGATTTTTCTCAGTTTTGACTTTATCTTGTTGCTTTAATCTTGTCTCTAAGTAAATTGCAACCCAGTAAATATATTCCAGTATTGTTTATTGTAATTCCTGCCTTTATGTCAGGTGGCAAAAGGAAGGGACTTGTTTTATTAATTTATCAGTCTGGGTGTGTGCTAAGAGGAGCTTTAGTACATGCTTTGATTATGGCAGATTGGGTCTAAAAGATTCAGCTGGTATCTTCCATTTATTTTGGTCTGTCTACATAAGAAGGTCACATAGCTGATTATAGCAGTTTTCTGTGTGTCATATTGTTGGCCTGACACATAATATCAAATAAGAGGTACCAGAATTTTCTGTGCAGTCTGAAGCTGTGTGTGTACAACAAGTGAAAAATCTTAACTATTTGGACTTTTGGGTTCCATGATGCCAGAGAAAGCCAGACACCAGGAGCTGGAATCAGCTAAGACCTAAGACCCTGCATGCACATATAGATGTTTGCATTTTCTTCCTATTGCAACATTCAGCCATTGCTTTGGCAACTATTTCAATAATATATTACTGCTCATCAAAGTGGAAATAATGTTCTGTTACTAGTTGAGTATTGAAAAGCTCTTCATAGTTTTGTGATTTTGACTCAGCTCCAACATGAAGGACCCATTTCTTCAACTTACTTTGGCAACAGGAGAGATTGACTAATGTGCTTGAAAGTGATCCACTGCTGTTTCTGTTTATCTTTCTTCAATCCTACTGGGCCATGGGAAGAAGAGGTAGCAGGCATTCTTGTTTGCCTCAACCAGGAAGCACAAGGCCATCCCAGGGCAGGGCAGGAGGGAGGTGGGAGGGAAGAAGCATGCTCCACGGGCCGTTGTTTACCTTGTTGGCCAGTCAGGTCCTCTCAGGGTAGGTTTCCTGGGATAAGAGCAAAGCTTATTGGTTTTCCTTGCTGTGCCATGAGAGCACACCAGGTCACCCCAGCAGCCTTGCTTGCCTTCCCACAGCCTGCCCTTGCCAGGGGTTTCAGCTGATACCCTTTCCACTCAGGAGGAGAAACCAGAGAAAACATGGAAGTGTTTCCAGTGTTAAGACTTTAGACCAAACTATAGAAATCTCTTCTACCTGGAAACCTGAAGAAATCAATCATGACTGCTATTCAGTAGAGGTAAAATTAAAAAAACAGCTTTACTGGTTTGGAGTCATAGGAAGGCTTTCTGTGTAGCCTCTCTGAGAGCTGCCTACTGGAAGGATTTGTCCTCAAAACCTGAGGACTTGTGGTGTTCCAGGGTTTATATGATACTGGCAGGATACTTTGCTAATCTAGAGGGCTGTGCTTCGACCTTTATCCAAGGGATGTAAGCTGTGTGTTGAGGTTACTGAGCGTCTAGCACAAAGCTCTAATGTTGAAGGATCACTGGAGGCAGGCTATGCCTCTGAACATGTAGAATTGACTAGAAATGCCAACGTTCATTTCAAAATGAAATCATTAGCTTTCTTATGCTTCCATTTAAAAATGATTATTGCATTTTGCATATTGTTGAATGCATATTAATTTCAGCAAGTTTAGAAAAGAGATAAGCATTAAGACATACATAAAAATCACTTATTCTCATCAGCTATAGATAATCACTAACAATATTTTAGTGCATTTTCTTTTCATCTTTTTGTTAGCAATATGTATGTGTATAGGTATACATATTTAAGTGAGTATATATGAAAATTAAAAAACAGAAAATATTCCCACAATATAATTAATAAAAATCCAAGATACAACACAATTTCCATTTGTAATATCTAGTGTATATATGTATATATATACATTATATGTATACATAAAATATATGCATAAAATAGATACACACACAGGTATATATTTTGCAAATTGAAATGTTGTATGTTGTAGATTTTATTTAACATTAGAATTTATTTACACTACTTAGGTGTTTTAACAAGGATTGTGGTCCACATCTGTTTATTTCCTTAAGAATAATTCCAAAAAGTGGAAATAGAATGTCAAGGGGCAAAGTTCTTTATAAAGTCCTTAAGGAGTATTGCCAGATGTTTTTTTTTCACTTCCTTTTAAAACATGATTATATTGTAGAAGTTCTATTTAAAAATTCCAAGCAAAAATTTTCAAAATCACATCTAGAAATCAAATCATGATTTTATTTGGCTATGCCCCTTGTAGTCCTTGTCTATGAACTTATTCTATTATTAAATATAATAGGTACTTTCCATTAATTTAACAGGTAGAATTTTTTTACATTTTCTCTTGTTATTGTGCAATGCATATTTTCTATTATGTTACAGAGATTTTGGGGGTTTTCTTCCTCCCTTTTTCCTTTCTCTTTTCTTGTTCTGTACCCCTTCAGAGAAACCAATAAATACAGGTTGATGTGTATCCTCTACTCTTTGCTCCATGCTCACTCAACCCAATATTTACACATGCACTGATTTTCAGGGCAATGGTCCCTCTTTATCATAAATTGTGGGATAAGTTTATATGCATAATATATATGTGTGTGCATATTACTCTGTATCTTGGTTTTCTCACTTTGCAATATATCTTAAAGATTCTGATAAATCTTATAGCTCTATCTCATTCTTTTCAGTAGTTGCATGCAGCATGAATTTGCTATAATTTATTCAAGTAATCTGCTTTCAACTAATACTCTGTTGTGAAAAGTTTTCAACATATAAAAAAGTGCTGTCATTACAAATATTCTTAGATACATATTCTTAGTAATTGGGGGTTTTATTTTTATGGTGTTTAAGTCCCAGGAGTAGAATTGCTGGTTTAAAAGGCATGTGTATCTTTACATTTTTATGGTTTTTTTCATATTATTTTCTAAAAATAATATAGCAAATCACAGTCCCACTAGTGATGTTTGAGAGCATCATTTTCCTCACTAGTACTCCTATTTCCCTGCTTTCTAATCTTTGCTGACCTAATGAGTAAGCATTGTTAATTTTATTTTCATTTTCTTGACTTCTAATGAGCTTACACATCTTTTCACGTTATTGTTGTTCCTTTGGATTTTCTTATCTGTCAATTACCAATGGATATCCTTGACCTATTTCTCCCTTATATAGTTGCTTTTCTCTTATTAAAAATTTGTAAAAGTTCTTTGAATATTATAGATTTTAAAACTTGGCAGATAAAGTTGTATGTATTTACTGTGTATAATATGATGTTTTGAGCTATATATATATCTCAATATATCATATCTATATATATATACACACATTGTGGAATGGCTAAATATAGCTAATTAACATATGCATTACCTCATGATGTTATCATTTTTGTGGTGAGAACACTTAAAACCGCTCAGCATTTTTCAAGAATATAATATATTGTTATTAACTATAGTCACCATGTTGTACAATGGATCCTTACACTTACTCTTCCTATTTAACTGAAGTTTTGCATCTTTTGGCCAATGTCTTTCCAACCCTTGCCTCCCACCCCTCTGCCCCAGCCCCGGTAACCACCATTCTACTCTCTACATCTATGAGATCAACTTTTTTAGATTCTACATGTAAGTGAGATCATTTGGTATTTGTCTTTCTGTGCCTGGCTTATTTCGCTTAATATAATGTGCTCATAATGTGCTCCAGGTTCATCCATGTTGTTGCAAATGACAATATTTTTCTCTATTTTTAAGGCTGAATGGTATTCCACTGTGAACATATACCATATTTTCTTTATCCATTCATCTGTTGATGGATACTTAGATTGATTCTGCTTCTTAACTATTATGCATAATGCTATAATAAATATGGGAGTACAGATATGGCTTTGACATACTGAATACATTCCCTTTGGGCATATACGCAGTAGTGGGACTGCTGAATCATTCGGTAATTGTATGATTACTCCATACTGTTTTCCATAGCGGCTGTACTAACATACCTTCCCACCAACAGTATGCAAAGGTTCTCTTTACTCCCCATCCTTGCCAACACTTTTAATCTTTTGTCATTTTCATAACAGCCATTCTAACAGGTGTGAGATAATATCTCATTGCGGTTTTAATTTCCATTTTCTGATGATTATAGTGATGCTGAGCATTTTTTCTGTAGTGTTTTGTTTTGTTTTTTTTTTTTTGGTCAGTGAATTGCTAAATCTTACCCCATCAATAATTTCTCCATTGATTTTACTTTTGTAATTTTCTGCTACAAAATTAAAAAATAGTTGTATGAAATAAAATTTTTCTTCCTATACGTATTCTGAATTTCCTATCTTACTTCAAAAGGTCTTCCCAACTCCTATTTTCTAAAATTTTCTATTTTTTATTTTATTATTTTTAACATTTAGTGTTTTTACATCTGGAATTTTTTTATATAAAAGTGGAAGGCTCAACTGCATCTCTTTTTATATAAAAACCAATTGTTTGAACATCACATGTTAAATAATCTTTTCTCCAATAAATTAAATTACATTAGCATCAATTTTAAAAATTCTTTTCTCTAATCCACTAATCTATTTATTTGTTGCCAGGCCTGAGACATTGCTTTGATTATAATAGCTGTATAGTCTATTTTAACATTTGGCAAGTTTGATGCTCCCCACTCATTAATATTATTTATAATATTGACCTGGTTTTCCTTTTTTTTTTTCAGTCCAAATAGGATTTAATTAGAAGAAAGATATGTGGATTATGTTTTAAAAATACTGATCAAAATAAAGATGCTCTAACCATATAAATGGCAGGTGAAATAGACTTTAAAGTAAAAAATGTTTATCACACAATATATCAGAAAAATGTAACAAACCTGAACCAACAACCATCAGCAACATAGCTCCAAAATATTAGCTCGAACCATATGAAATTGCCAAGGGTTGACCACTTTTTGACCACAAAAGCAAAAATTTCTATAAAGAAAAGGTCAATAAAATTATGGTAAATTGAATTTTTAAAAAAATTATTACACTTTTGAGTTCTGTGATACATGTGCAGAAAGTTCAGGTTTGTTACAGCATAGGTATAAACATGCCATGGTGGTTTGCTGCACCCATCAACCCATCATCTATATTAGGTATTTCTCGTAATGCTATCCCTCCCCAGCTCCCCACCCCCTGACAGGCCCTGGTGTGTGATGTTCCCCTCCCCGTGTCCATATGTTCTCATTGTTCAACTCCCACTTATGAGTGTGGTGTTTGGTTTGATGTTCCTGTGTTAGTTTGCTGAGAATGATGGTTTCCAGCTGCATCCATGTCCCTACAAAGGACATGAACTCATCATTTTTTATGGCTGCATAGTATTCCATGGTATATATGTGCCACATTTTCTTTATCCAGTCTGTCATTGACAGACATTTGGGTTGGTTCCAAGTCTTTGCTATTGTGAATAGTGCTGCAATAAACATACATGTGCATGTGTCTTTATAGTAGAATGATTTATAATCTTTTGGGTATATACCCACTAATGGGATTGCTGGGTCAAATGGTATTTCTAGTTCTAGATCCTTGAGGAATCGCCACACTGTCTTCTACAATGGTTGAACTAATTTACACTCCCACCAAAAGTGTAAAAGCATTCCTATTTCTCCACATCCTCCCCAGCATCTGTTGTTTCCCGACTTTTTAATGATCACCATTCTAACTGGCATGAGATGGTATCTATTTGCGGTTTTGATTTGCATTTCTCTAATGACCAGTGATGATGAGCTTTTTTTCATATGTTTGTTGGCCGCACAAATGTCTTCCTTTGAGAAGTGTCTGTTCATATCCTTCACCCACTTTTTGATGGGGTTGTTTTTTTGTTTTCTTGTAAATTTGTTTAAGTTCCTTGTAGATTCTGGATATTAGCCCTTTGTCAGATGGACAGATTACAAAAATTTTCTCCCATTCTGTAGGTTGCCTTATCATGCTGATGATAGTTTCTTTTACTGTGCAGGAGCTCTTTAGTTTAATTAGATCCCATTTGTCAATTTTGCCTTTTGTTGGCATTGCTTTTGATGTTTTAGTCATTAAGTCTTTGTCCTTGCCTGTGTCCTAAATGGTATTGCCTTGGTTTTCTTCTAGGGTTTTTATGGTTTTGGTTCTTACATTTAAGTTTTTAATCTTGAGTTAATTTTTGTATAAGGTGTAAAGAAGGAATCCAGTTTCAGTTTTCTGCATATAGTTAGCCAGTTTTCCCAACACCATTTATTAAATAGGGAATCCTTTCCCCATTGCTTGTTTTTGTCAGATTTGCCAAAGATCAGATGGTTGTAATGTGTGGCATTATTTCTGAGGCCTCTGTTCTGTTCCATTGGTCTATATATCTGTTTTGGTACCAGTACTATGCTGTTTTTGTTACTGTAGTCTTGTAGTATAATTTGAAGTTAGGTAGCATGATCCCTCCAGCTTTCTTTTTGCTTAGGATTTTCTTGGCTATATGGGCTCTTTTTTGGCTCCATGTGAAATTTGGTTCTTTTTGGTTCCATATGAAATTTAAAGTAGTTTTTTCTAATTCTGTGAAGAAAGTCAGTGGTAGCTTGATGGGGGTAGCATTGAATCTATTAATTACTTTGGGTAGTATGGCCATTTTCACGATATTGATTCTTCCTATCCAAGAGAATGGAATGTTTTTCCATTTCTTTGTGTCTTCTCTTATTTCCTTGAGCAGTGGTTTATAGTTCTCCTTGAAGAGGTCCTTCACTTCCCTTGTAAGTTGTATTCCTACGTATTTTATTCTCTTTGTAGCAATTGTGAATGGAAGTTCACTCATGATTTGGCTCTCTGTTTGTCTATTTGTTTTGTTAATCTTTTCAAAATACCAGCTCCTAGGTTCATTGATTTTTTTGAAGTTTTTGTGTGTCTGTATCTCCTTCAGTTCTGCTCTGATCTTAGTTATTTCTTATCTTCTGCTTGCTTTTGAATTTGTTTCCTCTTGCTTCTCTAGTTCTTCTAATTGTGATGTTAGAGTGTCAATTTGAGATCTTTCCTACTTTCTCTTGTGGGCATTTAGTGCTATGAATTTCCCTCTAAACACTGCTTTAGCTGTGTCCCAGAGATTCTGGTATATTGTGTCTTTGTTCTCATTAGTTTCAAATAACTTATTTATTTCTGCCTTAATTTTGTTGTTTACCCAGTAGTCATTCAGGAGAAGGTTGTTCAGTTTCCACGTAGTTGTGCGGTTTTGAGTGAGTTTCTTAATCCTGAGTTCTAATTTGATTGCAGTGTGGTCTGACAGACTGTTTATTATGATTTCTGTTCTTTTGCATTTGCTGAGGAGTATTTTACTTCCAATTATGTGGTCAGTTTTAGAATAAGTGTGATGTGGTGCTAAGAAGAATATATATTTTGTTGATTTGGAGTGCAGAGTTCTGTAGATGTCTATTAGGTCTGCTTGGTCCAGAGATGAGTACAAGTCCTGAATATCCTTGTTAATTTTCTGTCTCATTGATCTGTCTAATATTGACAGTAGGGTGTTACAGTCTCCCACTATTATTGTGTGGGAGTCTAAGTCTCTTTGTACATCTCTAAGAAATTGCTTTATGAATCTGGGTGCTGCTATATTGGGTGCATATATATTTAGGATAGTTAGCTCTTCTTGTTGCATTGATTCCTTTACCATTTTGTAATCCCCTTCTTTGTCTTTTTTGATCTTTGTTGGTTTAAAGTCTATTTTATCGGAGACTAGGATTGCAACCCCTGCTTTTTTTTTTTTTTTTTTTTTTTTTTTTTTTGCTTTCCATTGGCCTGGTAAATCTTCCTCCATTCCTTTATTTTGAGCCTATGTGTGTCTTTGCATGTGATATGGGTCTCTTGAATACAGCACACCAGTTGGTCTTGACTCTATCCAGTTTGCCAGTCTGTGTCTTTTAATTGGGGCATTTAATCCATTTACACTTAAGATTAATATTGTTATGTGTGAATTTGATCCTGTCATTATGATGCTAGCTGGTTATTTTGCCCATTAGTTGATGCAGTTTCTTCATAGTGTTGATGGTCTTTACAATTTGGTATGTTTTTGCAGTGGCTGGTACCGGTTTTACCTTTCCATATTTAGTGCTTCTTTTAGGAGTCCTTGTAAGGCAGGCCTAGTGGTGACAAAATCTCTCAGCATTTGCTTGTCTGTAGAGGATCTTATTTCTCTTTCACTTATGAAGCTTAGTTTGGCTGGATATGAAATTCTGGGTTAAAAACTCTCTTCTTTAAGAATGTTGAATATTGACTCCCACTCCCTTCTGGCTTGCAAGGTTTTTGCAGAGAGATCCGCTGTTAGTCTGATGGATTTCCCTTTGTGGGTAACACGACCTTTCTCTCTGGCTGCACTTAACATTTTTTCCTTCATTTCAACCTTGGTGTATCTGATGATTATGTGTCTCAGGGTTGCTCTTCTCGAGGAGTATCTTTGTGATGTTCTCTGTATTTCCTGAATTTGAATGTTGGCCTGTCTTGGGTTGGGGAAATTCTCCTGGATGATATCCTGAAGAGTGTTTTCCAACTTGGTTCCATTCTCTCTGTCAATTTCAGGTACATCAATCAAATGTAGGTTTGGTCTTTTCACATAGTCCTATATTTCTTGGAGGCTTTGTTCATTCCTTTTCACTCTTTTTTCTCTAACCTTGTCTTCATGCTTTATTTCATTAAGTTGATCTTCAATCTCTGATATCCTTTCTTCTGATTAATTGATTCAGTTATTGATACTTGTGTATGCTTCATAAAGTTCTTGTGCTGTGTTTTTCAGTTCCATCAGGTCATTTATGTTCTTCTCTAAACTAGTTATTGTAGTTAGCAATTCCTCTATCCTTTTTTCAAGGTTCTTAGCTTCCTTGCCTTGGGTTAGAACATGCTTCTTCAGCTCAGAGGAGTTTGTTATTACTCACCTTCTGAAGCCTACTTCTGTCAACTCATAAAACTTATTCTCCATCCAGTTTTGTTCCCTTGCTGGTGAGAAGTTGTCATCCTATAGAAGAGAAGAAGTGTTCTGGTTTTTGGAATTATCAGCCTTTTTGCACTGGTTTTTCCTCATCTTTGTGGATTTATCTACCTTTGGTCTTTGATGTTGGTGACCTTTGGATGGGGTTTCTGTGTGGATGTCCTTTTTGTTGATGTTAATGCTATTCCTTTCTGTTTATTAGTTTTCTTTCTAACAGTCAGGCCCCTCTACTGCAGGTCTGCCGGAGTTTGCTGGAGGTCTACTCCAGACGCCGTTTGCCTGGGTATCACTAATGGAGGCTGCAAAACAGCAAAGATTGCTGCCTATTCCTTCCCCTGGAAGCTTTGTCCCAGAGGGGCACCTGCCAGATGCCAGCCAGAGCTCTCCAGTATGAGGTGTCTGTCCACCCCTGCTGGAAGGTGTCTTCCAGTCAGGAGGCATGGGAGTCTGGGACCCACTTGAGCAGGTAGTCTGTCCCTTAGCAGAGCTAGAATGTTGTGCTGGGGGATCCATTGCTCTCTTCAGAGCCAGCAGGCAGGAATGTTTAAATCTGGTGAAGTTGTGCTCACAGCTGCCCCTTCCCCCAGGTGCCCTGTCCCAGGGAGATAGGAGTTTTATCTATAAGCCCCTGACTGGGACTGCTGCCTTTCTTTCAGAGATGCCCTTCCCAGTGAGCAGGAATCTAGAGAGACAGTCTAGCTACAGTGGCTTTGCTGAGTTCCAACTTCCTGGTGGCTTTGTTTACACTGTGAGGGGAAAACTGCCTACTCAAGCCTCAGTAATGGTGGATGCCCCTCCCCCCACGAAGCTTGAGCATCCCAGGTCAAGTTCAGACTGCTGTACTAGCAACAAGAATTTCACTCTCATGGATCTTAGCTTGCTGAGCTCTGTGGGGGTGGGGTCCACTGAGCTAGACCATTTGGCTCCCTGGCTTGAGCCCCCTTTCCTGGGGAGTGAATGGTTCTGTCTCGCTGGCATTCCAGGAGCCACTGGGGTATGAAAAACAAAAACTCCTGCAGCTAGCTCAGTGTCTGACCAAATGGCTGCCCAGTTTTTGCTTGAAACCCAAGGCCTTGGAGGTGTAGGCACCCAAGGGAATCTCCTGGTCTGCACCCAAGGGAATCTCCTGGTTTGTGGGTTGCAAAGACCATGGGAAAAGTGTAGTATCTGGGCCAGAGTGCACTGTTCCTTAGGGCACAGTCCCTCAGGGGCTTCCCTTGGTTAGGGGAGGGAGTTCCCTGACTCCTTGGGCTTCCCGGGTGAGGCGATGCCCCACCCTGCTTCGGCTCACCCTCTGTGGGCTGCACCCACTGTCTAACCAGTCCCAGTGAGAGGAGCTGAGTACCTCAGTTGGAAATGCAGAAATCACCTGTCTTCTGCATTGATCTCACTGGGAGCTGCAGACTGGAGCTGTTCCTATTTGGCCATCTTGCCCCTTGGTCTGGTTTTCAACCTTCAGTCTTCCGTATTTATTTTAAATGAATTTTCTTCAGCTTTATTAAAAAAGAATATAAACAAGTAAGAGTAAAGCATAGTTGGTTTATGGTTGTAATGAAGTTATATGTATGTCCTAATGATTTGACAGTTTTGTGATAGTATCTTGTAATCCAATACATGATATATTTCTACATTATTTAGTTCTTGTGTTAGGTTTTTCCATAGGATTAATTTTCTTCATATTGGCTTTCTTGCTATGTTTCTTTTTAGTGTAAAGCTAATCCGGGAAAAGGAATAAAACTGGAAGGAAAAAATGTCTTAAACCATTATTATTCGTTGACCCTGGTGGTAGGGTTATGAATGAAACATTTTTGCTTTTTCCACTTTTTTATATTTTCCAAATTTTCCATATTAATCATGTATGATTTTTATAATAATAAGAAATTAAATTTAAGAATTGGATAATTGAATTGAATAACTGAATTAATAAAATTTAAGAATGAGAATAGGAATAATTGTGTTTTGAAAAATCATATATACAAGAGTTTTAGATGGAATTCAATACTAAATTTATATGTTATACTAAATTAGTAATTCTCAAGGAGCAAAGGTGCTGGGGAGTGTGGAGGAGCTCTTTGTTGGTGTTGCACATACAATTTAAGACAACATTTTCCTTATTCCTCACCATTTTAACCATATCACCTAGCCAGCATCTAGTAGCACTCAATAGACATCTGATGAATGAATGAATAAGTGAACGAAAACATTGTGACAAAATGGTATAACACTTTGTATTTGAAAAATATACGAAAGTCTATTCAAAATATAAAATGGGAAAATAAAATTCAATTAAAAATCTTTGTTTGGTGAGAATATACAAAAGATATACCTTCTTGTCTATGAATTAGTAATAAGAAATTGTCTTGAGGAAGTCAACCACATCTGGAAGGTTCTCTCTGGAGAAGGAACATAAGTGAAAAACACTGCACTAAATTATAACCAAGAGTCACAACTTACCATTTTAATGCTTCAGCACAGGCACAGAGACGAACATTTACTAAGCAAATAAGAAGTCTTGGCAAGTTAATTAAATAATGAATTATTTTTGGTGACCAAGGAGTTGGGCTTCTCATTTTGAAACCACGCATGAGATTTTTCCCTTTCCACCTTTTACTAAAATATTATATTAGGGTGAAAAATTATACAAGGACTGGGATAAAAAGAAATCACATCTGTCCTTGACAATGGGCTGAATGTAGAGGTGAAGGAGTGGTTTTACTATCTAAATGACTGAAAAATAGGTTATGGTGCCCCAGAAAATCCTTGTTGTTTGCTGACAATTAGTGATGTCTGTTTAAATCATGCAGTTTTATTAGGCCTTAAAAATATCTTCTAGTTAGTTTCAATTTCAGCAAGGGAAAAGGAGAGCAGGGCAGAGTGGAACGCTGCTCAGAGTCTGGTTGGAAACCTTCAACTTTGTTCTCCCTGTTTTCAGATGAGTGCCCATTTGTGGCTGTACCTTTTCTCTTTCTCCTCTTACCATTACACTCCTCTCTTCTCTCTTATCTTAGCTGTTCTTTTCTTCCTCCACTTCTTAGGGAATGGGAGAAACACCCTAAATCAGTTGGAGGTGGGGAAAGAAGAAAAGCACCCCAATCTTGGTAGTTCCTCATTCTTCCCTTCATCACGTCCCTTTCATCAAGCTCTGCCTTCATCTGCAATCTAGATACAATCCAATTTATAGTATCCGTTCAACCAAAAAAAATACTGAGCTTTTACTATGTCAAAGTAGTGTTCTGGATGCTCAGCTCCATCAGTAAACAACCTAGACCAACATCTTGCCATTGTTTACATCTTGTGGTGTAGAGTTTACACCTTGTGGTCTAGAATTTACATCTTGTGGTGGAGGCAGGCAGATGATTAACAATAAACTTAAGTAGGTCTAGGTGTCAAAAGGTGGTAAATGCTACAGGAAAGAGCAAAGGTTGAGCCAGGTAAGGCAGATTGGCTGTGTGGGTGTGGAGGAAGGGTGCAAGAATACTGTCAAGATAAGCCTTCCTGAGAACATTTGAGCCAGGACATGAAGGACACGAGGAGGTGAGACAGTCGCTATCTAGGGAAGGAATTTCCAGGCAGAAGAAAGAGCCAGTGCTAAGCCTTAAGGTGGGAGCATTTCTGAGAGAATGGAGAATCACTGGAGTCCATTGTGCTTGGAGCCCAGCAAGGGAGAAAAGATTGGAGGACTCAGGAGGTGCTGGGGCAGGTGAACTGCTTTTTGATTGGGGAGTTCAAAGGGTAATGCTTTGGATGAATGTAACTGAAAACTTTCTCAGAAGTGTTTTCATACTATCTCTACAATTCACTTTCATGTGAAAACTTAATTGGCGAGCAGATTAATATGGTGATCTTCCCTTAGATCACTAGGAAAATTTTGTTTTATGAACTTTTCTTCCCTTTTCATTAACTAGTAGAGAAAAGAGTTATAAAGGAGCCACAGATAATTATAGTGGGTTTCTCCCTACTACTGAGCTACTGAGATAGGAAGATGCTCACATTAGCAACTGAGTATATTTATGTATTTCCCTTTAATATTTTAAAGGGCAGGAATATTTGACTTAGGATACTAGTCTATTTAGAAACATGATTCAACTAGCTACATGACTAAACTAGCAGCTTTCAGACAGAATGCAAGGTCAAAACTTAGTGCTTGATAATAATAAAAGGCAGAGTATTACGAAATTTTATGATCTGGGTAATCCATTGGCTCATTTTTTTTTTGTCAGCCTAAGGTTACAAGATGATAAATTAAGTTGCTAATTTTCTATATCTACCATTTACTTTTCCTTTATCATGTGTCTGGCAATATGCTGAGTGTTCTACCTCTAGCATTTTATTCAAACTGTGCAATCTGCCTGCTGAAACAAGTATCATTAACTTCATTTCCTAAGGTAAGAAAATTGAGGCCCAGAGAGGTTAAATAAGTTTAGGATCATCTGCATAGCCGGTAAGTACTATACTTTAATATTCCCTCTTTTGCCTTCATGCTTTGCTGTCACTCTATGTTTAAATGAGCAAAGAGACTTATGTTTAAACAGGTATATAGCAAGTAGTATTTTCTAAATGAATTCCATAAGATGCTCCATTGCAAAAGTTCAAATAAGTTCAGAAAAATGCTGCAAATTTTGTGCTTCTTAAGAGATTTACAGTGCAGATTAGCATATTAAAGCCTTTGGGAAGCTTGTATTAGAAAAACCTTTATTAACTTATTTACCCCAATTTTTTCCAAGCTTTTTGATCATGCAACTCTTTAAATAACAACTAGTATAATTACTTTTATAGTATTCTTTGGGATACACTTGGAGAAGTGTTATATGAAAAGATATAATTGGATAAATTTAAATATAGGAAGAATTCTTTAATGAATTTTTGGAATAAAACACCAATTTTGTGTTTAGGCTGTTTAACATACATTTGAGCCAAGACATGAAGGACGTGAGGATATAATTTACTTTTGTCCTTGTAAGGACATAAAGCACTTTTAGTGGTTTCCATTCTTTGTTTTCTTTTGAATTTCATGTTACTTTATAAAGGTAATCATTTAATCAATGAAACCATTTATTAAGTGTCAGACACTATGGTAGGTGCTGGTAATATAAAGAGAACATGTAAACATCAATGCAACATATCTCCTAGTATGGGCTTACAGTATAGTGAGAGACACAAACAAATAATTTATAGGATTGAAATAAGTCTTACAT
Source organism: Rhinopithecus roxellana (assembly GCF_007565055.1). Lineage (NCBI taxonomy): Eukaryota > Metazoa > Chordata > Mammalia > Primates > Cercopithecidae > Rhinopithecus > Rhinopithecus roxellana. The sequence goes on along the minus strand of NC_044552.1, from coordinate 176,675,261 downwards.
TTGCCACATGAATAAAGTACTATGGAAACAAAGGCACAAGAACTTAACTCTGTCCAAGGAAGTCTTTCAGGAGGAGGTGATATTGGAGCTGAATTTTAAAGGATTCATAGATGTTTATTTGAAGGACTAATGCAACATGTTGGAGGTGAGTCTTCAGGAAAAAGGCAACAAGAACCATTTGGGTAACAAGATAGGACTTGGCAAGTTTGGGGCGTTGTAAGTGGTTCGTTATGGCTGGAATCCAGGGCTCTCTGGAGAGACTGGGAGTACACAGATCACTCAAGGGTTTGGAATGACCTGTCAGGCTACCAAGACAGAAATAACAAAAATCAGATGTGGGTTTAGAAAGAGCATTTTGGCTGTGATACAGAACATGATGGATAATTGATGGAGCGAGATTCCTGGGGAGATAGAAGAGGATAGGGCCATGTAAGTACATCTGCTGGTATTTTAAAATTAGAAAAAGAAATTTTTGGTAGCAAAAGCAGAACAGACCCACCAACTCTTTGCAAATCATGGGACTAGAATGTTTGGAAAGGAAGATACTAAAGATTTTCATTCATCTGTTTATCACCTATGTTGAGTGTCCTCTTGGGCCTAGGCAGCATGCCCAAAGCTGGGAGAATAAGATACTGTAAGAGATGCTGGAAAGATCCCCACCTCTCCTTTCCAGAAATTCAGTATATCAGACAAATTGATTTACAGTTGCAACCATGGGCTTTTGGCATAGCCATTCAACAAGATTTCATTCTTTTTCAAAAGCAATTCATTTGTCCACCAAATATTTGTTAAACAAATGTACATTGCATTGTAGTGGTTCCTCACGGAGCTGGATGTACCTGCCAATTTGTTTCATTTTCTTTGAAGCAAGTCCACAGACAAGTAAACTAGTCAAATGATACCAGGCAAAGTGTGATTTGCTTTCCAACAGATGGTGACAGATTAATTTCCTAAGAGATTGATCTGCCCCAGAGGTACTGGGAAAGTCTTGTTACAGAGGCAGATTATAGTCAGGACCTTGGAACATTGTTGGGAATAATTGAGGTCAGGAAGGGTATACTTAGGTGGATGGAGACAGCCCCTGAGCGAGGGATCGGTCCTTTTGGAGTGAGCACGGAGTATTCAGGTGCCTGGGAGGAGTGAAGGCTTGTGCTTCAGCACTGATTGTGTGCACCGATGGGGGAACATACCTGCCTGCTCAGAAGCTTTGGCTTCTCTCTGTAGGTGAGAGACAGTCATTAGAAGTCCTTGAACAAGGAAGAAACATGGTGAAAGCAAGGATTTCATTGAGAAGTCCCTCATGGAAGAAGAGGATTAGATTGGAAAAAGCCTGGCTTGGGGAGGGAGCAGTGACAATCAGAAAAAGGTAGATAGGGGCAAAGATAGTGGAAGAAGAGGAAAAACTGCCCAAAGCTTTGTTCTTGTGTGGGAAAACTGGTGCTGCTGGCGTGAAAGAGGAAGCAAGAACATGTGCACCGACACGGCTGAGAGTCTCCAAAACCACTGTCTTTCCTTAAAACAGTAATGATCACAAGTGGCTTACAGCTTTGCATGTAGCCACTGGGCAAAATCCTATTTCAAGCTAATTCATTTTCTGAGCCAGTGCATGATAATGTGATGTAAAGGAGTTTTGGGAGGCAGATGATCAGAACTTTTAAGCTAACTAAATGTCGTAATATTTATTAGAAGCCTTTCTCTACTTCCAGAAAACGCCTATAAATGTGGCTGTAATGTAGGCTGCAGGTCATTGCACTGAAGTAGAAACAATGTACAATACCTGAAAGGTTAGAGAGGTTCAGGATTTATAAAGAACTTCATTATTCATCTGAAAGATATTGTTTTGTATCCTCCAATTTTGGTTTTCAATGTACATAAAAGCAACATATCATATGTTTTGATCTACGTATTTGGAAGGGGATAATGGTGTGGTGGGCATTGAGCATATGGAATTGTTTAATTAGAGAGATGCCCTTTACATTACTATAAAATATAACCAGAAGCTCCTGTTTAGACTTCTAAAATCTACTTCTTTGAAAACACTACTAAAATGACCACAAAGACCTGTCCTCACAAGTGGGAGCTATTAGTCAATAGTGTGTACACATGGACATAGACTGTGGAATAATAAACACTGGAGACTCTGAGGGGTGGGAAGGGAAGAGGGAGGTGAGGGATGACAAATTACTTGATGGGTACAATGTACATTATTCCTGTGATTAATTTCTCTCTGTTTCCTCTTCAGAAACTGAGAGGAAATTTAGTTTCCTCAGTTACCACTCCTCCAAACTCCTGCGTGGGTGGTACAAGGCTTGCTGTCATCTTGAGGCAGGAGGGGTCAGGGAATTTCCCCATTGAACCTGATAGCCTTCATTTCATTTCTGTCTTCTCAGGGAGACATTTACCCCTCTCCACTAAACGGTAAAAGATTTGGAATCTAGGACGGTATCTATGGATCTAATGGCTCCTTCACCACTCTACTATATATCCATGTAACAAAGCAGCACTTCTGGCTGGATACCGTGGCTCACACCTGTAATCCCAGCAATTTGGGTGGCCGAGGTAGACAGATCACCTGAGGTCAGGAGTTCGAGACCACCCCGGCCAAGACAGTGAAACCCCGTCTCTAATAAATATACAAAAATTAGCTGGGCATGGTGGTGCATTCCTGTAATTCCAGCTACTCGGGAGGCTGAGGCAGGAAAATTGCTTGAATCTGGGAGGCGGAGGTTGCAGTGAGCCGAGATCGTGTCACTGCACTCCAGCCTGGGTGACAGAGCAAGACTCCATCTCGGGAAAACCAACCAACCAACAACAACAACAAAAAAACAGCCCTGGTACCCCCTAAATCTGTAAAATTTTCTAAAAAATAAAGTGACAGTAAAGGAATGAAAAAGGCATAGGCACAAAGCAGATGGGATAGGAGACAAAAGAAGCTGGAGTAACACTGGAATTCTAGAAGGTGGAAGGCTTAGCAGAGCAGTTCGAGTGGAACCCACGCCTGTGGGGCAGGGGCATGAGCAGCGAGCCCGTCTAACGACGGGTCTCCAGATAGGCTTGGGATCTAGAAGCAATAGATGCCTCTAAAGGCTGGGGGTAAGCTGGGGCTGAAAGCAGAATTGGTGTAAAGTCTTTAAAAGGAGCAATTAGATCCACAAATACCTTCCTAGTTTCTAATTCCTCTACTATTTAGGAGAGAGGGGTAAATGGCTCCCTGAAAACAGAGAAATGAAGTGAAGGCTATCATGTTCAATGGGGACAACCCCTAGCCACTCCTTCCTCGAGACTGACAGGAAAGTTCATACAACCCACGAAGGAGTTTGCAGGGGTTGGAGGGGTGTTATCTGAGGAAACTAGTAAGTCCAAGAGAAAGAACCTTCAGAAACTGGCATTTAAAGGATTAGGTCCCCACCTGATTACCCTAGAGATACACACACAGTAATGTGATTGGACAGTCAAGGATCACTGTATGATGCTTGTAACCTGAACAATAGACACCCAACAGTCACACACCCAAACAATCTCACACACACACACACACACTCACACTCTTACTTTACTTCTGCTTCTGCTGGAGGAATTTACTGAGATGAAGAGCCTCTTGTATTTCTTTTGGGCTACTGTTTGTGAAACGAATGGTTGCATGTGCTCTTGGCTAAGCCAACTCCATCCTGAAGACAGATTTTTGTGAGGTGGGGAAAATCCGCCAGGCATTAGTAGTGTTAGTGGTTGTCCTGGATCCATCTTGGTCTGTATTCCTGCTTTTTCATTTTCAGATTTAAATCCAGAGTTATTACAGATGGTAACATCCGATGCCAATTTATGGATCTTTTTCATAATTCACCTGCTAGGAATCTCAGGTAACCTATAAAATATGCTTTTATTTGGTCATTTTAAGAGTTAAGTTTCTGCATTTCAGGTATTTTATCCTGTATTGTCAGCACATTAAATTAGGGAACACATTCATTGACATTCTATGTATTTTCCTTTGTATTTCAAAGTCAGAGTCAAGTATTTAAAAGACAAGATCTTTCATTTTGTGTGTGATCCCATGGAAGCCTTTCTACTGTAGATTTGTTAAAATTCTCCCACCTCTGGCCTCTGATTAAGGAATTGCAGAGTATTCTCTATGACAACTCTTTAAACCCATTATTCCCCCCAGAGTGGTTGGTCTACTTTTAGTGACATTTGTTGATTGGAGCTTAGCTTTTGTGTTTGCCAAACATCATTGATGTGTTTTGAGGTCATGTGGTTGTGGGGGATGGGGAGTGGTTGTAAATGTAATAGTGTCCCTCTAGTATTGTAATACTTCAAGTACATAGAATTTATTTTTAAAAATCTTAAATCTTTTTGTTTGTTTTTCTAGGAAATCTTAGAGTTTCTTGGTAAAGTCTCCAATTATTGGTTTTCTGAGTAAATTCTTGAGAATTGGTGAGGCTCCCAGGATCATTGTTTGTCACCCTGTTCTAATTAATAGGAAAAAGCATATAAATCTTAGATGTCTTAGATCTGGGACTATTGCATCTACTTGGCTTGAGCCAAAGTGTCATCTAATTTTTAATCCAGTAATTGCAGCAACATATTGCTTCCAAAACAAATCACATTTGTAAATGCATATTGAGAATTTCCCACATGAAAGGCATTACCAGAGAGTGAAACAGAAATATAAGGTCTGAATTTTGTCCTCTTGGAGGGAACATTCTGAGTTGAGAAAGGTTAAATAACAAATATTTACAGACGGTCAACATAGGCGCTTGCAAATATTATTAAGATTAATTGCATGTGAAAAATTGTTATTGAGTTCAAGGCAAAAGAAGTGAACGTAAACTGAGTTGCACAGGAAGAACTCATGAAAAGGTGAGCTTGTGTTGGATGAGTGGATTTGGGCAGATAAAGAAAGACTGGAGCAAAAATAAAGAGATGGAAAACCACAGGGGTGTTTGATGAATGGAGGGCAAGGAAATCAGCTGTGTGGTGGGGGTTACCTTCAACTTAAAACCTCTGTACCAGTTAGGGTGCTTGAGTGGTAAGGAGCTGAAACCAATTCTGGCTCACTTAGGCAGAGAAAGAACATACAATCTATGACTACGATATATCCTGCCATCTATTTAATCCCCATTTAACTTTTCTTTATTTTTTATAGTTTGTGTAGTTTTCTATGCAGAGGACTTGCACATCTTTGGTTACATTTGTTCTTAAGTATTTGACACTTTGACACTTTTATGATATTATTAAAGTTTTTTTTTTTTATGTTTTATTTTGAGACAGTCTCTCTCTGTCGCCCAGGCTGGAGTGCAGTGGCGCCATCTCAGCTCACTGCAAGCTCCGCCTCTCGGGTTCACGCCATTCTCCTGCCTCAGCCTCCCGGGTAGCTGGGACTACAGATGCCCACCACCACGCCCAGCTAATTTTTTTGTGTGTGTTTTTAGTAGAGACAGGGTTTCATCATGTTAGTCAGGATGGTCTTGATCTCCTGACCTCATGATCTGACCATCTTGGCCTCCCAAAGTGCTGGGATTACAGGCGCCAGCCACCATGGCCAGCCAAGATTTTTAAAAAAATTTCCATTTCTAACTGTTGATGCTACATAGAAATACAATAGATTTTTGTATATTGTCCATGTATCTGGCAAACTTGCTAATTTAACTTATTAATTATAATAATTTTATCTATGGATTCTTTTGGATTTTCCAAATATACAACATGCCATGTATGAGTAGTGACATTTTTATTTCTTCTTTCCAGCTCCATAACTTTATTCCTTTTTCTTGACCTATTGCATTGACTAGGATCCTTTACTACAGTGGGAGGAGAAAGTGATGGTGGGTATTCTTTTCTCGTTTCTGATCGCAGGGCAACATTCAACTTTTCACCATTATGAATGATGTTTGCTCTACAGATTTCTGTAGAACCATTTATCAGATTCAGGTAGTTAATCCTAACTTGGCTAACAGGAATTTTTAAAAAATGAAGTAATATAAAAATTAAGAAATTAACATGCTGCTAATGATATGTAGTTAAGTTACATAAATTTATCAGTTTTTCTATATCTACTGAGATGATCATATGAATATTGTCCCTTATTAAATATGGTGAATTGCATTCATTAATTTTCTTTTTTTTTTTTGAGACGGAGTCTTGCTCTGTCACCCAGACTGGAGTGCAGTGGTGCAGTCTCAGTTCACTGCAATGTTCACCTCCTGGGTCCAAGTGATTCTCCTGCCTCAGTCTCCCGAGTAGCTGGGATTACAGGTGCACACAACCATGCCCAGCTAATTTTTATATTTTTAGTAGAGGGGGTTTCCCCATGTTGGTCAGGCTGGTCTGGAACTCCTGACTTCAGGTGATCTGCCTGCCTCAGCCTCCCAAAGTGCTGAGATTACAGGTGTGAGCCACTATGCCCGGCTGGATTCATTAATTTTCAAATGCATTTTAAAATTTCTGAACTAAATCCAACTTGATTATATTATCTTTTTTTTTTAAGGGAAAAGTAGATGAATCAGACTCAAGAAAAAGAGGAGCCAGAATAGCAACTGATATGGTTTGTCTATATCCCCACCCAAATCTCATTTTGAATATTTTGAATTGTAATCTCCATAATCCCCACCTATCTAGGGAGACATCTGGTGGGAGGTGATGGGATCATGGTGGCAGTTTCCCCCTTGCTGTTCTTGTGATAGTGAGTGAATTCTCAGGAGATCTGATAGTTTTATAAGGGGCTCGTCCCCCTTTGCTATTCACTGTGTCTCTCACCTGCCACCATGTAAGATGTGCCTTGGCTACTCCTTCGCCATCCACCAAAATTGTCTGAGACCTCCCAAGCCATTTGAAACTGTGAGTCAGTTAAATCTCTTTTCTTTATAAATTACCCAGTCTTGGGCAGTTCTTTATAGCAGTGTGAAAACTAACTAATACAGCAACCATGGCAGGGGAAAGCTGAGCACCTTGACTGGGTGTATCCAATGGGAGAGGAGATTTTTTTCCCACAGCCAAATCAGGACACTCTTACAGCTTTGTGTTTAAAATCTTGGGCTCTGGACTCAGGCTGCCTGGTTTGAAGTGCCAGTCCTCCCTCTTATGTGGCATGGGATCTTAGCTCTGAGTGTCCTTCTCTATAAATGAGGATGATGTTCCATTTACACAATAAGATTCTAAGGATTAAATGATCCAGTACATTAAAGTGCACAGGTCAGATCACTCTCAGCCCATAGAAGTAATGATAATTCCAGCTATTATTATTATTTGTGAATATGAGAAAGAAGAAAGTTCACTCTGACATCCTGTAAATGGAAAGTTCAACTGAACATTGAAAAATGTTTAAATCTGTCTATCAGAAAGTTTTTCATCAAAAGAAAACACTGAGTAGTTTGGTGTTTTAGCTGGATCCAAAACCTTGAATAATTTTCAAAACTCATTTATGATATCTTAAATGTACAATGACTTATAACCTTTGATTTTTTAGCAGCTTTATTGAGGTATAGTTGACATACAAGGAACCGCAGATGTTCAAAATGTACAGTTTTATAAGTTTTGATATATGTATACAATCATTAAACCACTACCACAATAACATAAGGAACATACTTGCCCCCCACCCACACATTTGATATGCCTCCTTTTAAAATTCTCTTTCCTACCCTCCACCCCTCACTGTCTACCAAAAAGAATGTCTGATGGTGCCCTGGGCCCACTCTGCCTAGAAAACACCATAGAAAAAGACAGCAAAAGTGCTTTCCCACTCTGGAGTCCTACTTGATTTTAATGGACATAGATTAGTGTGAACCACATGAACCAGTACTAAAATACAGGATTTGATCTAGAAAAGGTGATGCTAAAAGTGCATGTAGATAAAAACTTACTTGTTTTTCAGACACCAAAATGAAAAATTATTAGGATGCCATGACACATGAACACCTTTATATTCCATAACCACTGTGCTCTCCTTTTGGTGTTCATTTGCAATAAATGGAATGTTTATGTCCCTTCCAAATTTGTTTGAAATGCTAACTCTCATGATGATGGTATTAGGAGGTAGGGCTGTTGAGAGTTGATTAGTCCATGAGGGTGGAACTCTCAAGAAAAAGATTAGTGCCCTCAGCAAAGAGGCCTAGGAGAGCTATCTTGCTTTTCCCAGCATGTAGGGACACAGCAAGAGGGTGCCGTCTGTGAACTAGAAAGCAGGCCCTCATCAGATACCAAATTTGCCAATGCCTTGGCCTTGGACTTCCCCGCCTCCAGAACCATGAGAAGTAAATTTCTGTTGTTTGTAAGCCACCTAGTTTATAGCGTGTTTTATCTGTCCGAATGGACTAAGGCATTATTTATTGTGAGTTCTATTCACCATGGAGCATATGTGGCCTATGTGTCCCTGGCACTGTGGCAGGAACTGAGCAGAGTACACAGGGGAATTAATAATGCTTGGGCCTATCTTTAAAACACCTAGAGTTTAGTAGTAATCAACTGGAAGTAGTAGGGTAAAGGAAAGTAAGTGACTTTTGTTGAGCCCTGCCACGTGTTAGAGACTGTGCTCAAGTGATTTACCCGCATTATCTTATTTGAACCTCACGGCAAACCTGTGTGGTGGGTCCTATTCACCTATTTACAGATGGGGAAATTGAAGCTCAGAGAGGTTAAGTAACTTGCCCAAGGTTATAGAATTCTCAGCAACAAAGCCGAAAGTGGCAAAGGGCTCTTTCTAGTCAGGAGGAATTAAGAGAGCTTGAGTGCAGTGGCTTGCATCTGTAATCCTAGCATTTTGGGAGGCCGAGGTGGGAGGATCAGTTGAGCCCAGGAGTTTGAGATCAGCCTGGGCAACATAGTGAGACTTTGTCTCTACAGAAAAAAGGAAAAAAAAAAAAAAAAAAGAGAGCTGGGATCGTTCCTCCTGTGACTCAGCATCACCTTAGTCTTGGTCTGCCTCCACTCTGAATTGTGCCCTAACCCTAGTCATTGCTTCCTTCTTGGTTTCTGCTACAAGTCTCTGCCTCTCCCACTGGCCCAGTTCCGGGGTTCCTGTTCCTGTTAACGCACATCAATCCCTGGATTTCTGAGATCCCAGAGGGTGGGCCTCTGCTTAGTCCCTGTTTGTCTTCCCAGGGCCAGGCATCCTAGTCCTTGCCCTGGCACTGGGGCTTCTCTTCCTGCTGCCTTTGACCCCCTGTGGCTGACCATCTGCTGCTCTATCCCTGCATCCTGCCAGCCTTCACATCCCCTGTCTCAAGCTCTGCTTGCCCTTTACTCTTGAGGGGAACTCCCTGCCTCCACCTGTTGGACTGGTCTTGTCCCTTCACGGGTCCTGCCCTTTCTGACCATCCTCTACCCTGGTCTGGCCTCCCATTTTCCAGAGCTGATCTGTCTCCATGTGTGTCCTGCTTCTCAGAGGGTCTTGAGTTCCAGCTTTTCCAGGTCTGTCTGGTGCCATGGCCAACACCTGTCTTATCTCTTCCATTTGAGTTCCTCACTAGCTCCTTTTTGACAGTTCTTTCTTTTTTGGGGTCTAGCTTTGGCTTTGCTGCATGAATCATTAACACATAAGTATGTGTCTTCACAATTAATTGTTTCCATTTGGTGTTCGCTGTAGTACAGGAGGGTGGAGAGGGAACAACGTCTTGTATTGAATGTCTTGACAGCACTAGGAACTAGACTGCTTGTGCTTCCCGGGCATGCTGAGGTCGCAAGAGTAAAGAGTATCCCTGAAGACATTCTTACCAGTCTTCCCTGGTGAAATATTCATCCTAAGTTTTCCTTTTAGCTCTGAGACCACTTTTGCATAATTTTTAATATGTCATTAAATTAAATAGATATAATTTTCTCTGTCTAGCCAAACTGCTATTAGAAGAATCTTTGCATAAAACTAATCATAAAAAAGACATTCTTCTTGCCTCTTTTCTCTGGAAAGGAGTCTGTGTCACTCAAGAGTGAGGGGCACACTCATTCTTTTGTGTCTTGTTCATCTGCTCAGGGGATTATTGATTAGCAGATAGAAATGTGGGTGCAGGCTGGGCGCAGTGCCTCATGCCTGTAATCCCAGCAGTTTGGGAGGCTGAGACGGTAGATCACTTGAGGTCAGGAGTTCGAGACCAGCTTGGCCAACATATAGTGAAACCCCTGTCTCTACTAAAAATATAAAATTAGCCAGGTGCAGTGGCGCATGCCTGTAGTCCCAGCTACTTGGGAAGCTGAGGCAGGAGAATCACTTGAACCCGGGAGGTGGAGGTTGCAGTGAGCTGAGATCGCGCCACTGTACGCCAGCCTGGGTGACAGAGTGAGACTCCATCTCTCAAAAAATAAAGAAAAAAAAAAAAAAAAGAAAAGAAAAGAAAAAAGAAACGTGAGTGCAGATAAGTTTTTTGGGGAGTTTGCTTTTAATTCTTTGGAAGGACTGAGCTTGGCTGGCTGGGCACCTAGAGCAATGTGGACATGGGCAGCTGCTTGTCCCATGGATGCCAGGGACAGAGTCACAAGAGAGACAGAAATGGTGCCAGGTTCTCGCTGCCTCGTGCCAGGTCAGTTCCCAACATAAGCCTTTGTACAAGACACATATAAACCCTCAGAGAGTTTATGCTAACCCGGTGTCTTGGCCATGGCTTACTCATGATGGAATACTGATCATATTTTATCCTGGCCACATGGAATAATAGACATGTAATCACTTTGAGATTTGAGTTGCAGGGTCTTTGGTTTCTAATAACCTTCATAATTTTCTCCCTCATCAAGGAGACAGAATAAGGTGTTTACATTACTACCTTCATTTTGCAGGAATAAGATCGAGGTTAAATCTACAGTTATGTCTTGATAGACTGCAGCAGATTTCTGCATCAGTAGAAAGTGCTGTTTTCCCACTAATCAGAGAAAGAAGGTGCTAGCCATAATGATATGGGTCCACTGTGAAGCAGAAGACAAGAAACAGAGCAGGATGTGGAACTGGGAGCAATGAGAGAATGCCCAGAATTGCCCTTGGCACCCTGCACCTTAGATCACCCTCATTAACTGCCTGCTGTTTACTTTGAAAATCTGTCATTTTTTGAGAGATAAAATCTGAAAATGCAGTTTCTTCAAGTTAGAAATTATAGTTTTTATAATAGAGTTTTAGAAAGCCATGCTTCTTTTCTCTTCTAGGAGAACATTTTTATTTCAATTATAAAATTGCCACTATAAATAGCCAGTCAAGTTCATAGGGGATGAGTCTCATCAGGCAGTTAATTTACATTATATAAAAAAGTATGAGTTATTTAACTAAACGAAAGAAGCAACCAGTATCTGTGGTCACATACTGTATGTGATCCCTTTTACTTCCATGGTAAAAAGTGATTTCATAACTTTGCCAATATAATTCCAGAGAACTAAGGACTTAGTGATCATTGCTAATTGAAGTTATTCTGTTTATGAGCAAGCAACATTATTTCTTTGATTAAAACCAGAAAGGACTTACATATCAGTAAATAGGGTTCCTTTATATGTGTGTGTGTGTGTGTGTGTGTGTGTGTGTGTGTGTGTATGTGTGTGTGTGTGTGTGTGTATGTGTGTGTGTGTGTGTGTGTGTATGTGTGTGTGTGTGTGTGTGTGTATGTGTGTGTGTGTGTGTATGTGTGTGTGTGTATGTGTGTGTGTGTGTATGTGTGTGTGTGTGTGTATATGTGTGTGTATGTGTGTGTGTGTGTGTATGTGTGTGTATGTGTGTGTGTGTGTGTATATGTGTGTGTGTGTGTGTATGTGATTTTATGAGATCTGTCTCATTTTTCTATGCTAGTGAGTGTTGATTAGTTGGATTGCCTTTTCAGTTGACCTATTGTTTTTTAAGAGCATTTTTGGATATAGTCCCTTAACCCAGAATTAACTTCTATGATAAAAAGACTTTTTGGGTTGTCAGAGAGGCTAATAGGGGATATACGGGCAAGGAATCTTTTTACCAGTCATCAGATCTCATCTTGCAGACTGTGACTACTGTGACCATGCCCCATGAAGGGTAGTACAAATCATGATATTGAAATTGAGAGAGATGGCTGCCTTTTGGACAGGAAGAGAACTAGAAGTTTTTGACTTTGTGAATCTAACCACTCCAACTGCATCCCCCAAGGCTGCTGTCCATATACCCTGTGCTCCAGTCCCTCTCATGATTTCTCTCACCACCACCACTCTTTGTTTCTCTTGCTCCTTTATCCTGAAGTTATCAACTATGAATCTGTGAAAAGCCCAGATAACAGTAACAGGTGATGTTTATTTATGGAACATTTACTGTAGACAGTGTCATTTTCTAAGTACTTTAACCACATTGATTCCTTTAATCTTTGCAATTACACAATGAAATAGGTTCTTCTCATACTCCCATTTTACAGTTGAGGAAACTGAGGCACTAAGGAGTGAAATGACTTGTCTGGGACCACAGAGTAAATAGTTGAACTAGTATTTGGACCCAGACTGTCTAACTCAAGAACCCGTGTTATTGGCCACCATACTCTAAGCACCTCAAACCCAGATCAAATATACACAGCACCATCACATAGTAAAATAAATTAGTGTCATGTCCATCCCCTCTGCTTAATCGTATGTTTCTTGTGATGAGGAACATAAGCCACCTCCAATGCCTGGGGCCACACATAGCAGGTGCCCTATGACTGTCATCATTGTCATCGTCATTCTAATCTTCCTCTTCCTCCTCATCATAATCTACTATATATAAGGCTAATTTGTGGGTCAGGCACACTTCACATAAATTAGATTTAATTCTCGCAACAATCTTATGAAGTTTGCATTGTCCCCAGTTTATAGGTTAAAAGACCTTGCATTTAGGAAGTGGTAAAATGGGAACTTGCGACCCTGCCATTTGGTTCCAGAATCCTTCCTCCTAACCACTGTACACGATATGCTTAATAAACTAAGAAAAAAAGAAACAAATAGGTGAGAAAAAACAATGATGTGATGAATTTTGCTGCCTCCGGTATTAGGATTTTTTTCTTCTTCTTGCTAGGCTCTAGAGGGCCCAGATCCTGTGGAGCTGTCTCTCCGAAGGGAAGGGTCAGGCTGTTCACCCTGATTTTCCTGGAGTCACAGATATACTTCTGCCCTCCACTGGATGCCTCTATCTTACACAATTATTTTCCTTTACAGATTTGGCTGATTACATACTCACTTGGGATAACTGGGTCGTCCCTCCTACTTTGAAACTGTGAGAGAGTTCACTCAATTTCCAGCTGTGTATGAAGCTCTTGAGTCAGATTGTTTTGCTCGTGACACCTCAGCTCAAACAAGTGCAGAAATGGAGGCTTTAATTGGCTGTAGGATTGAAGGGTTGGTTTGGTGCATGGTGGTATTTTAAGAAAGGCAAAGTTTTATTTAAATGATGAATACTCTCCCTGGGTTTTTTAGGTTAGCCAGTGGGCCATGCGAGAGGCCTGACAGCTTGTGAGAAAATGAGAAGGGTGATCAAGTACAAGAAGAGGCAGCCAAAGAAGTGGACACAATCTGAGTCAAGTTCCATCTTCTTTGTGGCAGCCATGATTCTGAAGGTCACCAAAGGGCATTTTTCCCTGAGCTGTTTTTGGAGCCTGTGCCACTGGCTTCAAATGCCGGGTCTTGGCCACCTCAGTTGCTATAAACTATGGTTACGAGTGCTTCAGAGCCGCTTCCCAGCATCTAGCTGACAAAGCCCCACCTGTGCTTGCTCAGCCCCACTTCATTGCTCCTGCCTTCCACGGGGAGAGGGACTCACCACCTGGCTGACAAGGTTAGGGCCTCTTGCTGCACTTTTTGGCATCTTGCTGCTCCCTGTATAAGGGCAAAACTAACCTTCTTTTTTCTTTTTATTGACACAGTCTCGCTCTGTCAGCCAGGCTGGAATGCAGTGGTGCGATCTAGGCTCACTGCAGCCTCTGCCTCCAGGGTTCAAGTGATTCTCCTGCCTCAGCCTCCTGAGTAGCTGGGATTACAGGCGTAATCCCAAGCTAATTTGTATATTTTAGTAGAGATGGGGTTTCATCATGTTGGCCAGGCTGGTCTTGAACTCCTGACCTCAAGGAATCTGCCTGCCTTGGCCTTCCAAAGTGCTGGGATTACTGGCATGAGACACCACCCCACCTCCAACCTTCAAAAGATAAAAAAAGTGTAAACTGAAATGAGGACTAGATACTAATGAGTCATTGGACTCATTATGACTTTGTTAAGTCATTTTGACTTAACAAAAATCTATTAAAATCAAACATTAATAAAGCAGACTATGAGTAAATAAATTATATTCTTTGGCCATTTCTTCATTAGACAAGAATGCTATCTTTCATGGCTGTGTTATTTTGGGGATGGCTGGTAGCTCACAAAACCAATCTAACATCCACAGATTTTTTTCATAGTTCTGGACTAGGTTTCTTAGCATAATGTGTTGTTGTGGTCCTCGTGGTCTGTGATTCTCTCTTGCCAACCTTGTTTCATCAATCCCCTGTTGTCCTGCAGATTTCTGAAGCATTGGAATCCTAGCAACAGATTTCTCATTTAAGTAGGATGGTCCTGATCACCAGTCTCCCACAGAGAGTGGGTAAAAAGTTTTGTGCTTCTTATCACCCACAGAACATCCCTGGAACATTTTTTGTTGTGCCTGCTCACCCATAAGTTGAGTAGAAAAATGCACCTTGCTTGTGAATACACAATCAGGTACCCAAATGAGATGGTCCCCTCCTAGAAGATAGTATTTCGGAAGTCTCACCTCAGTGGGAGTACTTGGTTGTTTGTCTGTTTTTTTCATTTCAATCGCTTTAGGGGTATAAGTGGCTTTTGATTACGTGGATGAATTGTATCGTGGTGAAGTCTGGGATTTTAGTGTGCCCATCACTCCAGTAGTGTACACTGTACCCAGGGTCCGTGGATTTTATGTGCTTGGTTTTGTTTGCTTTTATGTTAAGATAAGAATAATATGATATGGTTTGGCTCTGTGTCCCCACCCAAATCTTATCTCAAATTGTAATCGCCATAATCCCCACACGTCAAGGGAGGGACCTGGTGGGAGGTGATTGGATCATGGGGGCAGTTTCCCCCATGCTGTTGTCATAATAGTGAATGAGTTCTTATGACATCTGATGTTTTTATAAGTGTTTGACAATTCCACCTTCACACGCTGTCACTCTCACCTCCCACCATGTAAGACATGCCTCTTCCCCTTCTGCCATGATTGTAAGTTTCCTCAGGCCTCCCCAGCCATGTGGAACTGTGAGTCAATTAAACCTCTTTCCTTTATAAATTACCCAGTCTCGGGTATTTCTTTATAGCAGTGTGAAAACAGACTAGCATATAATAGAAGGCTCTTTACCTTTTGTAATTTGGAAGGCCAAAGTAATACTGTCCTTACCATTATAAGAATTTGCAGATTAAATATTTTTTCATTCATTGTCCCCCAGATCATATACACTTGCTTTTTTACTCTTAGTTACATGTATAAAGTAAACATTGAAGTTGTATTATGGATCATAAACTTGAGTTTTAAAAAGACTTTTATCCTAATTTTAAAACTAATAAAAACAATAAATACTTACTGAATTCCAGGTAGTGTTTTTTTTTTTTTTTTTTTTTTCCTGAGGCAGAGTTTCACTCTGTAGCCCAAGCTGTAGTGTGGTAGCATGATCTTGGCTCACTGCAACCTCTGCCTCCCAGGCTCAAGTGATTCTCCTGACTCAGCCCCATGAATTGCTGGGACTACAGGCACATGCCACCAAGCCTGGCTAATTGTTTTGTATTTTAGTAGAGACGGGGTTTCCCCATGTTACCTGGGGTGGTCTTGAACTCCTGAGCTCAGGCGATCCACCCACCTCAGCCTCCTAAAGTGCTGGGATTATAGGCGTGAGCCACCACGCCTGGCCCAGGTAGTGTTCTAAGGGGCATGCTTCCATTAATTCACGGAACTCACAATAACCCTTGTTGTAGTAACTATTATTATCCTCACTTTACAGATAGGAAAGAGGCACAGTGACTGGGGCAGAGAGAGGCTCTGTGACTTTGTGCAAGTAGCATTGTAGGCATTTGAATTTCAGCACCTTGGCTCTTGAGTCCATTCTCCTAAAAATTGTGCTCTATTTAATGCAGAGAATTTCAAAAACATGCGATAAAAAATAAGAGAAGAATAACACCCGATTTCCCTTCATTCAAAGATATCTGTTAAAAGGAAAAATTAAAAACTTAGCTATATATACTTTCTGAATTTGTATGTACGTATAAACTTATAAAAATAAACATGCTAGTTTTTTTCATACATACTGTTTGGTAGCCTCCATTTGGTACTTTCCCAGGTCAAAAATTATTATTCTTCACCATTATTTTTTTTGGCTACATAATGTTCTATTTTATGGAAGTACATAATTTCCACAATTAAATTTCTTAGTGAGACATATTATTTGCAAATCTGCAACAAATATGCGTGTTATTTTTAGATGTATGTTTGGTTATTTCTTTAAAATAGATTCCTAGAATCACTGGCTGAGGCAAAGGAGATGCACATTTGAAGTCTCTTTATTCATCTTGCCAATTGTCCTCAAGAAAGATTGTTTCAAGTTCCATTAATACAAGCAATGAACAAAAGTTTTTATTTCTCTGGATACTAGATGCCTCTGGCTTATTTTTCTTTCTATTCTGTTCCTTTAATAGACAAAACAAAATAACAAGTTTCTCATTTCAATATGCATTTTTTGTGATTTGCAAAAAGTTCAAAATTTAACAAAATTTATCTATTCCTTGAGTAAATGTGCGTGGTTCAAGATGTTAAAGATACAAAGTATTATGCAGTGGAAAAGGAGAGCGCCTTCAGCACCAGGCAGGTAGACACCAGGCAGACATCCCTCAGTAACCCTCTCAGGAGGCGACCACTGTTAACGATTTCCTTAAGTAGCCTTCCTATAATAATTACGCATATACAAGCAAAGAAGGGTATAAGGGCACACACAAAAAGAAGCATACTACATATATTGTTTTGGCCCTTACTTTTTTCACCTAACAATATATTTTGGAAATTATTCCATACCAATAATCAAAAAATGAGATTTTTTTTTGATGCCTACCTACTATCGCATTATAAGGGAATTATAAGGGAAGGGTTGCAAGTATTAACATCTGTTAATTAACTTTGGATATTTCTTCTTTTGCAAATGCTTGCCAGTGTTCTTTGAGCATTCTTAAAATTGTGGTTTTAATGCTTTGTTATTGATGATGATTTGTAAGTCTTTGCTGTGAAATAAGATGACCGACCATTTGTATTAAATTATGTAAAGTTTATTTCACATTTCACTGTTGGCTTTTCAATTTTGTTTTATGGTGGTAGGCTTATTTTTTATTTTTTTATTTTTTTGAGACAGAGTCTTGCTCTGTCGCTCAGGCTGGAGTACAGTGGCGTGATCTTGGCTCACTGCAAGCTCTGCCTCCTGGGTTCACGCCATTCTCCTGCCTCAGCCTCCTGAATAGCTGGGACTACAGGTGCCCGCCACCACACCCGGCTAATTTTTTGTATATATATATATTTTTTAGTAAAGATGGGGTTTCACCATGTTAGCCAGGATGGTCTCGATCTCCTGACCTCCTGATCCACCCACCTTGGCCTCCCAAAGTGCTGGGATTACAGGTGTGAGCTATTGCACCCGGCCGGTAGGCTTATTTTGTTGTTGTTGTTTGTTTTGTTTTGGTGTGGATATGGAAAAGTCTTTTTGGGTAATCAAATCTATCAATCTTTTGATTTGACTTGTGAATGATTTTCCTGGATGATCAGAGGCTACTGTTGTCTCTTTGTTTACTTAGATTCTTTTGACAAGGACTTTGGCTATTGTGAATAGTGCTACTATGAACATGGGTGTGCAAATACCTCTTCGAGACCCTGCTTTCAATTATTTTGGGTATATATCCAGAAGTGGAATTGTTGGATCATATGGTAGTTCTATTTTTAATTTTCTTGGAAACTGCCATACTCTTTCTCATAACAGCTGCACCATTTCACAATCCTACCAACAGTGCAGAAGGAATCCAATTTCTTTTTTTTTTTTTTTTTTTTTTTTTTTTATTATACTTTAAGTTCTAGGGTACATGTGCATAACGTGCAGGTTTGTTACATATGTATACTTATGCCATGTTGGTGTGCTGCACCCATCAACTCGTCAGCACCCATCAATTCATCATTTATATCATGTATAACTCCCCAATGCAATCCCTCCCTCCTCCCCCCTCCCCCCTCCCCATGATAGGCCCCAGTGTGTGATGTTCCCCTTCCCGAGTCCAAGTGATCTCATTGTTCAGTTCCCACCTATGAGTGAGAACATGCGGTGTTTGGTTTTCTGTTCTTGTGATAGTTTGCTAAGAATGATGGTTTCCAGCTGCATCCATGTCCCTACAAAGGACGCAAACTCATCCTTTTTTATGGCTGCATAGTATTCCATGGTGTATATGTGCCACATTTTCTTAATCCAGACTGTCACAGATGGACATTTGGGTTGATTCCAAGTCTTTGCTATTGTGAATAGTGCCGCAATAAACATACGTGTACATGTGTCTTTGTAGTAGACTAATTTATAATCCTTTGGGTATATACCCAGTAGTGGGATGGCTGGGTCATATGGTACATCTAGTTCTAGATCCTTGAGGAATTGCCATACTGTTTTCCATAATGGTTGAACTAGTTTACAATCCCACCAACAGTGTAAAAGTGTTCCTATTTCTCCACATCCTCTCCAACACCTGTTGTTTCCTGACTTCTTAATGATTGCCATTCTAACTGGTGTGAGATGGTATCTCATTGTGGTTTTGATTTGCATTTCTCTGATGGCCAGTGATGATGAGCATTTTTTCATGTGTCTGTTGGCTGTATGAATATCTTCTTTTGAGAAATGTCTGTTCATATCCTTTCCCCACTTTTTGATGGGGTTGTTTGTTTTTTTCTCGTATATTTGTTTGAGTTCTTTGTAGATTCTGGATATTAGCCCTTTGTCAGATGAGTAGGTTGCAAAAATTTTCTCCCATTCTGTAGGTTGCCTGTTCACTCTGATGGTAGTTTCTTTTGCTGTGCAAAAGCTCTTTAGTTTAATTAGATCCCATTTGTCAATTATGGCTTTTGCTGCCGTTGCTTTTGGTGTTTTAGACATGAAGTCCTTGCCCATGCCTATGTCCTGAATGGTACTACCTAGATTTTCTTCTAGGGTTTTTATGGTATTAGGTCTAACATTTAAGTCTCTAATCCATCTTGAATTAATCTTCGTATAAGGGGTAAGGAAAGGATCCAGTTTCAGCTTTCTACTTATGGCTAGCCAATTTTCCCAGCACCATTTATTAAATAGGGAATCCTTTCCCCATTTCTTGTTTCTCTCAGGTTTGTCAAAGATCAGATGGCTGTAGATGTGCGGTATTATTTCTGAGGACTCTGTTCTGTTCCATTGGTCTATATCTCTGTTTTGGTACCAGTACCATGCTGTTTTGGTTACTGTAGCCTTGTAGTATAGTTTGAAGTCAGGTAGCGTGACGCCTCCAGCTTTGTCCTTTTGACTTAGGATTGTCTTGGCAATGCGGGCTCTTTTTTGGTTCCATATGAACTTTAAAGCCGTTTTTTCCAATTCCGTGAAGAAAGTCATTGGTAGCTTGATGGGGATGGCATTGAATCTATAAATAACCTTGGGGAGTATGGCCATTTTCACGATATTGATTCTTCCTATCCATGAGCATGGTATGTTCTTCCATTTGTTTGTGTCCTCTTTGATTTCACTGAGCAGTGGTTTGTAGTTCTCCTTGAAGAGGTCCTTTACATCCCTTGTAAGCTGGATTCCTAGGTATTTTATTCTCTTTGAAGCAATTGTGAATGGAAGTTCATTCCTGATTTGGCTCTCTGCTTGTCTGTTGCTGGTGTATAAGAATGCTTGTGATTTTTGCACATTAATTTTGTATCCTGAGACTTTGCTGAAGTTGCTTATCAGCTTAAGGAGATTTTGGGCTGAGACGATGGGGTTTTCTAAATATACAATCATGTCATCTGCAAACAGGGACAATTTGACTTCTTCTTTTCCTAACTGGATACCCTTGATTTCTTTCTCTTGCCTGATTGCCCTAGCCAGAACTTCCAACACTATGTTGAATAGGAGTGGTGAGAGAGGGCATCCCTGTCTTGTGCCAGTTTTCAAAGGGAATTTTTCCAGTTTTTGCCCATTCAGTATGATATTAGCTGTGGGTTTGTCATAAATAGCTCTTATTATTTTGAGGTACGTTCCATCAATACCGAATTTATTGAGCGTTTTTAGCATGAAGGGCTGTTGAATTTTGTCAAAAGCCTTTTCTGCATCTATTGAGACAATCATGTGGTTCTTGTCTTTGGTTCTGTTTATATGCTGGATTACGTTTATTGATTTGCGAATGTTGAACCAGCCTTGCATCCCAGGGATGAAGCCCACTTGATCATGGTGGATAAGCTTTTTGATGTGCTGCTGAATCCGGTTTGCCAGTATTTTATTGAGGATTTTTGCATCAATGTTCATCAGGGATATTGGTCTAAAATTCTCTTTTTTTGTTGTGTCTCTGCCAGGCTTTGGTATCAGGATGATGTTGGCCTCATAAAATGAGTTAGGGAGGATTCCCTCTTTTTCTATTGATTGGAATAGTTTCAGAAGGAATGGTACCAGCTCCTCCTTGTACCTCTGGTAGAATTCAGCTGTGAATCCATCTGGTCCTGGACTTTTTTTGGTGGGTAGGCTATTAATTGTTGCCTCAATTTCAGAGCCTGCTATTGGTCTATTCAGGGATTCAACTTCTTCCTGGTTTAGCCTTGGGAGAGTGTAAGTGTCCAGGAAATTATCCATTTCTTCTAGATTTTCTAGTTGATTTGCGTAGAGGCGTTTATAGTATTCTCTGATGGTAGTTTGTATTTCTGTGGGGTCAGTGGTGATATCCCCTTTATCATTTTTTATTGCATCTATTTGATTCCTCTCTCTTTTTTTCTTTATTAGCCTTGCTAGCGGTCTGTCAATTTTGTTGATCTTTTCAAAAAACCAACTCCTGGATTCATTGATTTTTTGGAGGGTTTTTTGTGTCTCTATCTCCTTCAGTTCTGCTCTGATCTTAGTTATTTCTTGCCTTCTGCTAGCTTTTGAATGTGATTGCTCTTGCCTCTCTAGTTCTTTTAATTGTGATGTTAGAGTGTCAATTTTAGATCTTTCCTGCTTTCTCTTGTGGGCATTTAGTGCTCTAAATTTCCCTCTACACACTGCTTTAAATGTGTCCCAGAGATTCTGGTATGTTGTATCTTTGTTCTCATTGGTTTCAAAGAACATCTTTATTTCCGCTTTCATTTCGTTATGTACCCAGTAGTCATTCAGGAGCAGGTTGTTCAGTTTCCATGTAGTTGAGCGGTTTTGATTGAGTTTCTTAGTCCTGAGTTCTAGTTTGATTGCACTGTGGTCTGAGAGACAGTTTGTTATAATTTCTGTTCTTTTACATTTGCTGAGGAGTGCTTTACTTCCAATTATGTGGTCAATTTTGGAATAAGTGCGATGTGGTGCTGAGAAGAATGTATATTCTGTTGATTTGGGGTGGAGAGTTCTATAGATGTCTATTAGGTCCGCTTGGTGCAGAGATGAGTTCAATTCCTGGATATCCTTGTTAACTTTCTGTCTCGTTGATCTGTCTAATGTTGACAGCGGAGTGTTGAAGTCCCCCATTATTATTGTATGGGAGTCTAAGTCCCTTTGTAAGTCTCTAAGGACTTGCTTTATGAATCTGGGTGCTCCTGTATTGGGTGCATATATATTTAGGAGAGTTAGCTCTTCCTGTTGAATTGATCCCTTTACCATTATGTAATGGCCTTCTTTGTCTCTTTTGATCTTTGATGGTTTAAAGTCTGTTTTATCAGAGACTAGGATTGCAACCCCTGCTTTTTTTTGTTCTCCATTTGCTTGGTAGATCTTCCTCCATCCCTTTATTTTGAGCCTATGTATGTCTCTGCATGTGAGATGGGTCTCCTGAATACAGCAGACTGATGGGTCTTGACTCTTTATCCAGTTTGCCAGTCTGTGTCTTTTAATTGGAGCATTTAGTCCATTAACATTTAAGGTTAATATTGTTATGTGTGAACTTGATCCTGCCATTATGATATTAACTGGTTATTTTGCTCGTTAGTTGATGCAGTTTCTTCCTAGCCTCGATGGTCTTTACATTTTGCCAAGTTTTTGCGATGGCTGGTACCGGTTGTTCCTTTCCATGTTTAGGGCTTCCTTCAGGGTCTCTTGTAAGGCAGGCCTGGTGGTGACAAAATCTCTAAGCATTTGCTTATCTGTAAAGGATTTTATTTCTCCTTCACTTATGAAACTTAGTTTGGCTGGATATGAAATTCTGGGTTGAAAATTCTTTTCTTTAAGAACGTTGAATATTGGCCCCCACTCTCTTCTGGCTTGTAGAGTTTCTGCCGAGAGATCTGCTGTTAGTCTGATGGGCTTCCCTTTGTGGGTGACCCGACCTTTCTCTCTGGCTGCCCTTAAGATTTTTTCCTTCATTTCAACTTTGGTGAATCTGGCAATTATGTGTCTTGGAGTTGCTCTTCTGGAGGAGTATCTTTGTGGCGTTCTCTGTATTTCCTGAATTTGAATGTTGGCCTGCCCTACTAGGTTGGGGAAGTTCTCCTGGATGATTTCCTGAAGAGTGTTTTCCAACTTGGTTCCATTTTCCCCCTCACTTTCAGGCACCCCAATCAGGCGTAGATTTGGTCTTTTTACGTAGTCCCATACTTCTTGCAGGCTTTGCTCATTTCTTTTTCTTCTTTTTTCTTTTGGTTTCTCTTCTCGCTTCATTTCATTCATTTGATCTTCAATCGCTGATACTCTTTCTTCCAGTTGATCGAGTCGGTTACTGAAGCTTGTGCATTTGTCACGTATTTCTCGTGTCATGGTTTTCATCTCTGTCATTTCGTTTATGATCTTCTCTGCATTAATGAGTCTAGCTGTCAATTCTTCCACTCTTTTTTCAAGATTTTTAGTTTCTTTGCGCTGGGTACGTAATTCCTCCTTTAGCTCTGATAAGTTTGATGGACTGAAGCCTTCTTCTCTCCTCTCGTCCAAGTCATTCTCTGACCAGCTTTGATCCGTTGCTGGTGATGGGCTGCGCTCCTTTGCAGGGGGAGATGCGCTCTTATTTTTTGAATTTCCAGCTTTTCTGCCCTGCTTCTTCCCCATCTTTGTGGTTTTATCTGTCTCTGGTCTTTGATGGTGGTGACGAACTGATGGGGTTTTGGTATAGGTGTCCTTCCTGTTTGATAGTTTTCCTTCTGACAGTCAGAAGGACTCTCTGTTGGTCTGTTGGAGATTGCTTGAGGTCCACTCCAGACCCTGTTTGCCTGGGTATCAGCAGCAGAGGTTGCCGAAGATAGAATATTGCTGAACAGCGAGTGTACCTGTCTGATTCTTCCTTTGGAAGTGTCCTCTCAGGGGTGTACTCCACCCTGTGAGGTGTGGGGTGTCAGACTGCCCCTAGTGGGGGATTTCTCCCAGCTAGGCTACTCAGGGGTCAGGGACACACCTGAGCAGGCAGTCTGTCCGTTCTCAGATCTCAACCTCCGCGTTGGGAGATCCGCGGCTCTCCCCAAAGCTGTCAGACAGAGTCGTTCGCGTCTGCACCGGCTCCCGCTACTTCCCCTGTTGGTCTTCAGCTGTGCGCTGTCCCCAGAGGTGGAGACTACAGAGACAGGCAGGCTTCCTTGAGCTGCTGTGAGCTCCACCCAGTTCAAGCTTCCCAGCGGCTTTGTTTACCTACTTAAGCCTCAGCAATGGCGGGCGCCCCTCCCCCAGCCTCGCTGCTGCCTTGCGGATAGATCGCGGCAGACTGCTGTGTTAGCAGTGAGGGAGGCTTCGTGGGCGTGGGACCCTCCCGGCCAGGTGTGGGATATATTCTCCTGGAATGCCTGTATGCTTACAGCGCAGTATTGGGGTGGGAGTTACCCGATTTTCCAGGTGTTGTGTGTCTCAGTTCCCCTGGCTAGGAAAACGGATCCCCTTCCCCCTTGCGCTTCCAGGTGAGGCGATGCCTCGCCCTGCTTCAGCTCTCGCTGGTCAGGCTGCAGCAGCTGACCAGCACCGATTGTCCGGCACTCCCTAGTGAGATGACCCCAGTACCTCAGTTGAAAATGCAGAAATCACTGGTCTTCTGTGTCGCTCGCGCTGGGAGTTGGAGACTGGAGTTGTTCCTATTCGGCCATCTTGCTCCGCCCCCAGGAATCCAATTTCTCCACACCCTTACCAATGCTCGATATTTGTTGGGTGTTATTTTTGACAGGAGCCCATCCTAATAGGCATGAGGATCAATTGTTCTGAATATAACATTTCTGTCAGGATTTTTTAAAAGTTTCCAAAATGACATCCCTCCAGCTCCACATATTCTATAAGAGCAATATCATAGATTAGAAGCTGTCTATGAGAACTTGTAGTTGGAAAACGTTTGTTTTCTGTGGGTTAGTTACATTTGACATATGCCTCATTTGTGAAATAATTTCGAATGTACATGAGCTGAAATTCAATGCCTGTGATCAAAGTAGGCTTAATTTTGAATTGGAGTTTATTAAAATGAAAGGACTAATTGGCTTTATATTGACGTGGGAGTTTTTGATGGCTAAATGTCCCCTAAGGAAGGAATTGGGACAATGTTGAGACTTTGTTTACTTCTGTTCCTACCTCTGTTAGCTTAAAATATTAGTACTGCATTCAGCATTCAGCAGGAATTTCTACTATCTGATGGCAGCAGGATACTTGCAGCCATTTTCAAACCATGGAATAGGAATGATTGGTGAAGACTTCTCTATCTTGAGTCCCTGCTAATATTTCATGCTTTATCTTATTCATAGGAAGGGGCTTCACTTAAGTAGGACTGTCCTGTCTTGACCACTGGGGGATCAAGGTTAAGTTTCTTAGTCTTGGTAATTTTCAGATTTCTAGTCTTTGAAGTAGGGATAATGTCACGGAGTACCTATGTCATAGAGTTGCAAGGACCAAGTGAGCTAAGGCATGAAAAGCATTTAGTAAGGTCCCTGACAAGTACATGCTAAATAAGCATGGTGTTTCTTGATGTTATGTCTTGTAACCATTGTAATAATCTCAGTCAATCATATTTATATCATGTTCTTTTCTGGGGAATTTTTTCTAGCACCAGGATTTTCTGTTTATCTTCTGTGTGGATGGCTTTTCCTCATTTCTTCTCATTGACACCAAGCGATTCCAAGTCCAGTTCTGATTGTGTATTGTCAAAGTGAAACACAGCTGTGGCCAGCAGAGCTATGACTATAACCATCTTCAAAGTCCTGTGTGTAATAAATCTCAAGGATTGGTTTTTCACTAAGCCATTCTCCTCGACTCTCAAATGACAAGCGAGGGTTTGTAGATCATAACCCCAAACCCCTTTGATCCCATTTCCAAAATATGGCCATGCCATAGATGAAGGCAGATGGTTTTATTTCATCTTGTTGGCCCCATTGTATATGCTCTAAGTTCATTTTAGACTTCTGTCTTTACCAATCGCAATTTCTATTTCTTTCTGACAGAAGCCCCTTCCTTCATACCTTTTAGTTGCATTTCTTAGCATTCTGGCCACAGTCTTCTACCACATGGTCCTCATTTGCCATCTCTTCCCTATCTTCCTCTCTCCAACCCTTTTTCTCCATTATTCATCCAGCAATATTTATTGAGAACCTACCATGTGAGAACCTACCAGCACACTGGACATTGTCTTGGCTTGCTCTGTCACTGCAGATTTAATGGCTCACTTTAGATTTATGCCTGTTTTATCACCAGGGTTCCCCTATGTATGTTGAAACAAATGTTCTCTGGGGATCTTTCCGTTTTCTTCCACTGATTTTTTTCTTTTCTTTTCTTTTTTTTTTTTTTGAGACGGAGTCTTACTAGCTCTGTCACCCAGCCTGGAGTGCAGTGGTGTGAACTCTACTCACTGCAACCTGTGCTTCCTGGGTTCAAGCGATTCTCCTGCCTCAGCCTCCTGAGTAGCTGGGATTACAGGAGTGTACCACCATGCCTGGCTGCTTTTTAAATTTTTAAATTTTTTACTTTTAGTATATACAGGTTTTCCTCATGTTGGCCAGGCTGGTCCCAAACTCCTGACCTCAAGTGATCAACCTGCCTCTGCCTCCCAAAGTGCTGGGATTACAGGTGTGAGTCACCACACCTGGCCATTTTCTGCCTCTTCTGATTGGGCTGTGTATCTGAGGTGTCCTGGGGCACTGTGCCATCCCACAGCTGACAAAATGGCTCTCACCTCCAGGAAACTCTCACCTCGGCATTTTTTCCTCTGTCTTGAGCTTTTCTTTTGTTCTCTAGGAATAGTCCTCTTACTTTCTTGGAGCTTCTTTAGTTATTTTTTGATCAATATTTTTTACATAGTTTTTTGTAACTGAGCAAAATATTTTCAGAACTTGTTTCTGGCATGCGTGTGTCTGTCTCGTCTATCTGCCTATGTCTATGTTAACCGTTCTTTGAATCTGATGCCCAATATTCTGTTTGATTCTGTTGATTCTGAAAATTTCTTTTTAGTCATTGGTTTAGCATTTCTGCCTCTTCTCCTTAAATCCTAAGATTTTCTTTAAAAAGTGTTGGCACTGATGTTCTGTTCTTCAGATTGGTGAACATGGCTCAAAGACCACTAGTGTTTAAGCAGCAGCAGCCTTTTCTATATTCTGCTTGCTGTGGGCACCTGTGACGTCCCACTGTGGCTGCTGTCAGCAGAGACGTGGCTCCTGGTGGTGGGTGTGTCTGCCTCCTGGCCAGCCGGCTTCCTTTATAGGAAAGAAATGCTTCCACTTCTCACTGAGATGTGAGAGGCAGGCGCGTCAGTCACTGCTGCTCCCTAGCACCCATAGCCATGGCCATTTTCTATCCTTTGTGCCCCGATGGTAATCTTTCTGGTATCATAATTGTCTTCTCCTCCCCTTCCCTGTCTCCTCTCCCTGCTTCTCTTCTTCCTCCTTCTCCTCCTCACTCCTGTATCAAGGCTTAGCTTAAATGCTTTGCACTATAAAGGCTACATATTTTAAAAATATTCATTCAGCCCTGTGTATGCCTAAGCTTATTTCTTTGTTATAGCACTTTTTATTTCATAGTATAGCTCTCTACCGAGGAGCTCATACAGGATAAGGGCAGAGTATTATTATTTTTTGAGCCTGAAAAACAATAGTCATTTTTATTGGTATAGCTTCAAGCATAGTTTATTTCCATGATTTATATTTTAGGAAATTTCAAGTGCAGAAAAATTGCCCAGTAGTTAGAGATGATTGGGTTATGAATATGCTCTCTGTTTTTTGGTGTATTTCTTTCCAGCTTTATTGAGGTATAACTTACAAATAACATTGTATATGTTTAAGATGTACAACTTGATTTTTTCAAAATTAATTATTTTTTTGAAGTAAATTTTATTGTGTATACTTAAGGTGTACAACATGCTGTGATGAGATACATATAGATAATAAAATTATAACTACAGTGAGGCAAACTAATGTATCCATCATCTCACGTCCTCATCCTACACTAAAATCTATGCAAGGAGCAAAAATGTGAAATACAGTACAATATGATTAACTATAGTCCTCATGTTGTAGATTACATCTCTAGACTTGTTCATCCTATATCTGCTACTTTATAGCCTTTGATCACATCTCCTCATTTTCTTCCCTTCCCCCAACCCTCCCCATAACCACTGTGTTATGTTCTATCTCTGTATATTTGACTTAATAAAAGATTCCATATATAAATGAGATTATGCCATTTTTTTCTGTGTCTTTGTTTGTTTCGCTTAGCATAATAACCTCCACCAGTCTCATCCATGTTGTGGCAAATGGCAAGATCTCATTTGTTTTTAAGGCTGAATAATACTGCATTAGTGCATTTGTCCACGTGTTGTCACTTAGGTTGTTTCCGTATCTTGGCTGCTGTGAATAGTGCTGCAATGAACATGGGGGTGCAGATATCTTTATGAGGTGATTTCATTCCTTTGGATATATATTCAGAAGAGAGTTTGCTGGATCACAGGGTAATTCTATTTTTAATTTTTTGAGAAAATTTCATACTGTTTCCATAATGGCTGCAGCAATCTACACTGCCACCAACAGTGTACAGGATTCCCTTTTCCCCACATGCTCACCAGCACTTGTTATTTCTTGTCTTTTTGGTAATAGAAGGGCAGGGCATTGTTAAGACATGTGCTAAACAAACACGGCAGAGCAGTTACCAGCGCTAACTCTGGAACTGGCTTGCTCATGTTCATCTCTTGTCCCTACCAGTTCCTAACTGTGGAACCTTGGGCAAGCTGCCTCTCTGTGCCTTCCTTTGTTACTTGGAGATGATAAAAATAATGCTTCGAACAGTTACTGCCATATAAAAAGTTCTATTAAGTGTTTGCTATTATGTGTTGAATTCAGTTTAATAGAATCATCATCAGGATCACCAGCAATTTATTGAGTGACGGTGTGTGTTTTATTCATTGATCGTCATTACACTTAGAATAAGGCTGGGGATATAGGAGGCATTCAATCAATGTTTTTGAGGGAATGAATTAATGAATGGGCTAGATGTTATATATACAAAAAATATGTCTAATTTCTTTCCTTCAGGTCTCACAGATGGTTGAGAATATAAGATGGATTTAAGATGAAAATTGAATGGTACTTAATATAAAGCATTTCAAGGCTGCCTCTTTCAGAATCATTTAGGAGGCTTATTAAAATTGCAGATTTTCTAGCCAAACCTTCATCGATCTCAATTCCATAGATCTGGACATGGGTCCAAAAATCTACATTGCCAAAAAGCTCCCCAGGGGCTTCCAATGAATTCCCAAGAACAGCCAGGATTGGGATCGCAGGCCAGGCAGTAAATGATACAGGAGATGAGAGGAGGGAGAGCTCTGGGGGCTGAAGCTGTTGGGAAGGCCTGGTGGGAGAGGAGATACCTGCAAGGGATGTAGGGCTTGGGCATGGGAACCAGCATGGGGTTGACTTGATCGTGGGGGATTAGACTGCAGTAGAGACATTCTGGTCACATTTGCCCACCCATCAGCTCCTTCCATCTCCTGATGTGCCCCAGCAAATTCATGTGCAAAGTACACAAGAGCTATTTGTTGGAAAGTACCTAAATTACTCTATTTACTGAGTGCTTTACTTACACTTATAAATCTGAAACAAATTATCAAGCAAATAAACAAGTGTGTGGATATGGAGCAGAAATACCACTCATGGCATCCTGAACTTGACCCTCTGACTCAGTAATTAGTATCCTAAACATGAGCTCAAACATCACATTTTATTTTCAGGTTTTATGTACTTCATAGAACTTGGTCTCTGATGTTACAGAGATCTCAGTAACAGTTTGCCGTATCTCCAGAATTCCTAACTTCTCAATGGTGGCATCTCTCATTAGAACAGGTAGTCACCAAATAGTTCCACACAAAGACTCTCCCAATGTGTTATTTATTAAAATAAACAAACAGATTTGATATACAATTAATATACCACAAAAATCACGCATCTAAAATATACAGTCTGGTAGTTTTTAATATATTCAGAATTCTGCAGCTTTCACCACGAATTAATTGTAGAATATTTTCATCACCCTAGAGCCACCCATCCCTACCTTTAGTCACTTCCCATTTGCCCGGCCCATGACAATCACTCATCTGCTTTCTGTCTCTATGGAGTGCTATTCTGGAAATTTCATATAAATGGAACAATACAACATGGGGCCTTTTGTGACTGGCTTCTTTGACTTAGCATATGTTATGGAGGTTCATCTGTATTGTAGCATGTGTCAGCACCTCATTTCTTTTTGTGGCTGAATACTATTCTATTGTATAAATATGCTTCATTTTCTTTATCTATTCATTAGCTTGTACACAACTGGATTTCCACTTTTTGGCCATGTACAAAGTTTCTGTATGCATGTATGTTCTCATTTCTCTTGGGTACCTACTTAGGACTGAAATTCCTGGGACATGTGGTAACTGTATTTATCTAACTTTTTGAGAAACCTTCAAAATGGTTCCCAAAGAGGCTGCACTATTTTATATGCCTACCAGCAATGCAGGAGGGTTCAATTTCTCCACATCCTCACCGACATTTGTTATTGTCTTTGATTACAGTCATCCCAGTGTGTGTGAAGTAGTATCTTGCTATAGTTTTGATTTGCATTTCCCTAATGATGAATGATGTTAAGCATCTTTTCAGGCATATTGGCCATTTGCATATCTTCCTTGAGAAAACATATGGTCAATTTTTTTTTCCATTTAAAAATTTGATGATTTTAAATTTTATTGTTGAGTTGTAAGGATTCTTTATATATTCTGGATAGTAGACCCTTATCAAATACATGATTTGCAAATATTTTCTCCCATTTTGTGAATCTTTTCACTTTCTTGGTAGTGTCCTTGGATGCACAAAAGTTTTTAGTTGTGTTGAAGAACAATTTGTGTATCTTTTCCTTTGATTACTTGTGCTTTATGTGGATATCTAAGAAACTGTTTCTAATCCTGGGTCAGAAGACTTACACCTATGTTTTCTTCTAAGAGTTTTATAGTTTCAGCTCTTATATTTAGGTCTGATTCATTTAGAATTAATGGTTTGTATAGAGTGTGAGGTAGAGGTTCAAATTCATTCTTTTGTGTGTGGCTATCCAGTTGTCTGAGCACTAAATGTTTAGTCCATTTTCATCCTTCCATTTTGTCTTGTCCAGGCTGTTGAAGTAGCCTCCTCACAGCTCTCCCTGCTCTTAGCTCTTCTCCACCAGAGTTCACCTCCCACCATAATACCAGTTATTCATCTTATACACAGATGTGATTATGTCTTTCCTTAATAAAAAAACTTTATTCT
This sequence comes from Rhinopithecus roxellana, assembly GCF_007565055.1. NCBI lineage: Eukaryota > Metazoa > Chordata > Mammalia > Primates > Cercopithecidae > Rhinopithecus > Rhinopithecus roxellana. The sequence goes on along the minus strand of NC_044552.1, from coordinate 176,644,432 downwards.
TTCCTTAGTTTCTATAAAAGAGTTCAGATGTTCAACATAAAATTTCAGGTCCTATCTAGCCTGAACTTAATTCACCTTCTAATTTTATTGTATTCCTTCTCCCCTCCCACTTGCTACCCCATCCCAGCCATCCCTGCCTTCTCAGCTGGTCTCTTTCTGGCCTGAGTGAGACATTTGGCCTGGATATATATATATATGGTATGGCTTTGGTTGCTTACTGTGGCATTGGTGCTTATGGGATATCCATTGACTTTAATTAATGGGGTGTTATCAGCACATTTATCCTATTGAAATGACTCGAGGAACCCGTTTTCAGGACTAGCAATCTATTTTAGAATAATTTGGAAGAAAACAAACCTTCATTTTATGGGTAGACTAACATTCACAAATTATGACATATATCATATAATCATAATCATTAAGTTATATTTTAAATAATCAGCCATCCATCATCCCAAACTCTAAGACTTTGTTAGTAAGTTTTGTATGTCACAGGTTCATATTTTTCACATTCTGACACCTACATTGAAGGCCTTAAACTTTACCAGAGACTGTCACCACTGAGATAAAACTAGAAGTCATTATTTTAAAATTATATTATTTTTAGTTATGGTAAAAACATAGAATATAAGTTTTACCATCTTGATTTTGTTAAGCAGTTTACTAGCGTTAAGTATATTCAACAGATCTCCAGAGCTTTTTCATCTTGTAAAACTGAAACTGTAACCCATTTACCAACAACTCCCTCCCCATTTCTTTCTCCTTCCAAAGCCTGGCAACTACCATTATTCTTTCTGTTTCTGTTAATTTTACTGCTTTAGATACCTCATGTAAATGGAGTCATATGGTATTTGTCTTTTTGTAACTGGCTAATTTCCTTTAGCACACTGTCCTCAAGGTTCATCCATGTTGCAGCATGTGATAGGGTTTTCTTCCTTTTCAGGGCTGAATAATACTCCATTTTATGTCTATATCACATTTTTTTTGTTTATCCATTCATCTGTTGGTAGACATTTGTATTGCTTCCACTTCTTGGCTATTGTAAATAATGCTGCTGTGAACACAGGTGTGCAAATCTCTTTGAGGACTCTGCTTTCAGTTCTTTTGGATATGTATACAGAAGGGGGATTAGGATTGCAGGATCAGATGATAACTATTGTTTTAATTTTTCAACTTATCTTCTCTAATGAGAACACTAAATTAAATTTGTGGGGTTTGTGTCATTTTAGACATAGCTCATGAAGAAGATGATAACTTTACATTGTCCCTGCAACAACGATGATGGGCTTCAGTGATTGTTGTAAATGAGTCATGATTACTTTTGTGTTTTATAACCAACCCTATGCATCTGAACACAAAAGTCAAACCTTTTTAACACCTCAGGTGTATTTTACATCACAATACAGAGAAAAGGCATCAATCAAAGCTGCTTAACAGCTAATACGATTGTGATTACATGTGATACGGTAGTTGAGACTGAAATGCTCTTTGTAATATAAAGATTATCTTAACTGAGTCTGATTGAGGTGAAAAAAGGGTACTAATTAGGGTGACAGTATGAATTTGATTTAACTTTAAAGTATTATGAGAGAAAACATACTATGTCACAACTCTTTTACATAACGAACTGGGGTTTAGGTATGGAGTGGGTAGAATAGTGGTCAAGAGCAGGGATTCTGGAGTCAAGTGTTTGGCGCCAGTGCTGGCTCTGGCCATTGCTAGCTGGATGAGTGCCACTGGGCAAGCTCCTCACAGTCCCAGATTTCTCATCTGTAAAATATGGTTAATAATGGATTGTGGTGGCATTAAATGAATGCTGGAATGACACCTGGCAGGGAGGAAAAGCCATATAAGATTTTGTAATTGATTTTCTAGCACAAGCTATCCATTCTTAGGCTGTTCTATCTTCCTTGTGTTGTCCCACACATCAATATTGTCATCTGCAAAAAATACACAAGTATGTCTCTTTTAACTGAATGGTTTTAAAATGAGGACTAATCGACCATCTAAAATCCCGTTTCCTTTTAGTCAATTAGTAGTTCATAAATTGAAAGTGTGATGGGATAGAACATTTTGTACCCAGAAAGCTCTTAGGTTGTGACTGCTGAGAAAACACTGGGAGATTCAGTGAGTGCGGCACAAATACATTCTAGGTGACTGGAAGAGTTTCTAATGAATGAATCACTGAATAGGCAGATGGGTTGTGGGAGGCAAACCATGAGTAAATTTTTTCTTTTACTACAGAAATATTTCCGAAAGGTAAATACCCAGGTTTAGGATGATAGAATTTCTTTAATGTTAAAGTCATGCTATTTTTCGTTCTGGGTTTTGTTGCCTACACAATCTCATCTGCCGTTTGCAACCATTCCCTCTCAGAATGGGTATGAAGATCAGGTGCAACCATGTATGTGATAATGCTTCTAAAACTATTTTTTTTACAGTTTTATTGAGATATATTTTGCATACAAATATAAAATCCACCCATTTAAAGTACAAAGCTCAGTGGTTTTCAGTACATTCACAGAGGTGTGCAGTCATTGCCACAATTAATTCCTTTCTGTCTCCATGGAATCTAATTTTGGACATTTTATATAAATGGAACAATACAATATGTGGTCTTTTGTGTCTGGCTTATTTCATGTAGTATAGTGTTTTCAAGGGTCAGTTATGTTGCCACATGTATCAGTACCTCATTCTTTTTATTGTCAAATAAGACTTCATTGTATGGATGTATACTACATTTTATTTTCTCATTCATGAGTTGATGAACATTTGGGTTTCCACTTTTTGGCTATTACAAATAAAATTGCTATGAACGTTTGTGTGTGAGTTTTGTGTGGACACACGTCTTTGATTCTCTTGAGTATATGCCTATTAGAGAAATTTCTGAGTCATATGGTAACCCTGTATTTAGCACTTCCAGGAACTGCCAAATGGCTGTATGATTTTACATTCCAACCAGCAATGTGTGAGGGCTCCAATTTCTCTACATTGTCATGTACACTTGTTATTATCTCTTTTGTCATAATGGGTATGAAGTGGTAAAACTACGGAAAAAGTAATACATTCATGGAGTACAAGTAAAATTGAAACATGCAGAAAGTATTCTCCAGGCCCAGACAGTCTCCCAGAATTACAATTTTTTCTAGAGTCCTTGAAAATTGTCTATGCACATATGATGTATCCCTAGATATGCATTTTAAAAAACACATGTAGGAGTATATTATTTTGTATCATTCTTTCTCACTTAATAATATACCTAAGAGCAATTGCTATAGAACAGGTTGACCTGCCTCATTCTTTTTACTTTTAGCAGAGTCTTTTTGGGAGGATGTACCATCATTCGTATAAACAGCTTTTCTAATGAAGGGCATTTTGCTTAGTTTTGCTCTTATAAGTAATGCCATGAACATCCACATACAATTGTTCTTGAGTACATTTGTGAAGATATTCACAGGAAAAAATAAGTTATACTGCTATATACTACCACCAACAGGGGATGAGAGTGCCTATTAGCCCACAGTCTTTCCAACTTAACACTGTGTGTTATCAGCCTTTGCCATCTTGGCCAATGTGGTAGGTAAAAAATAGTTCACTAAAAGTCGACTTGACCTATAAGGGACAAATCGAGTTTATGTTATAAAGCTTGCAGTTCAACATTGAAGTTGAACTCCAGATGATATGGTTAAAGCTTTCAAATTTCTGAGAAATATGCAGGCATAGAGATTGTGTCTAAATTTGCCTTCATACATAGTATGTCCATTTGCTAACTGAAGAAGGTGATTGGTTCATTTATTTATTCAGCTGGCATTTATTCAGCATTTATCGTATGCTAGGTGAACTTTAAGTGCTAGAGAGAAGAAGGATGAATAAGACACACACATTGCTCACAAGTAATATATGGTCTAATGGGGGGACACATATATAAATCAATAAGCATAATGGACATGAAATAGAGGCAAGTATTATCCAATAAACTGTGTATATTAGGCCATAGACTAAGATATTGTGGGAAAAAAAAGGAACCTCAATTACTTGGGAAATTGCTTTTGGGAAAAGACAAAAAAAAAAAAAAAAAGAAAAAGAAAAAGCTTGTGGAAGAGGGTGAAAGTGGACATGAGAGTAAGGAGGGTAAGCCATTTTTAAAATAAAATTTTATTTTAACTTTAACTGACATAGTAAGTGCACATATTCATGGGATAAAATGAGAGGTTTTGACACATGTGCATTGTGTAACGATGAAATCAGAGTAATTAGCACATCCATCATCTCAAACATTTATCATTTCTTTGTAGTAAAGCATTCAAAATCCTCTCTTCTAGTTAGTTTGAAATATACAATGCATTATTGTTAGCCACAGTCACCCTGCTGTGCAATGGAACACTGGAACTGATTCCTCCCATCTAACTGCAACTTTGTACCTGTTGATCAACCTTTCCCCATAGCCATTTCCTCTTAAGCGAGAAACATGGAAATTGTACACCTTACTTCTCAAAATACATTGGCAAGCCACTTCTAGTTGCAGGGTAGACTTGGAAAATGAAGTCTAGCTGGGTGACTCTGTGCCTCCATATTATTCTGGAGGAAGGGGACCATGGAGCTAGGGTCCCCAGTCTGGGAGGCAGGTAGAGAGGCAGCTTGCTGTGCCACTGTGATATTTTTATCTCCATGGGGGGAAAAGAACTACTAGATACAGCTCTGTCAACACAGATCTGACAATCTCATTCAGAAACAAGTTACAGACCGGGTGCGGTGGCTCACGGCTGTAATCCCTGCACTTTGGGAGGCTGAGGCAGGTGGATCACGAGGTCAGGAGATTGAGACCATCTTGGCTAATACGGTGAAACCCCGTCTCTACTAAAAATACAAAAAAAAAAAAAAAAAAAAAAATTAGCTGGGCGTGGTGGCAGGCACCTGTAGTCCCAGCTACTCAAGAGTCTGAGGTAGGAGAACGGCGTGAACCCAGGAGGGTGGAGCTTGCAGTGAGTCAAGATCGCGCCACTGCACTCCAGCCTGGGAGACAGCAAGACTCCATCTCAAAAAAAAAAAAAAAAAAAAAAAAAAAAAAAAAAAAAAGAAACAAGTTACAGAGACCTCAAGTGATTAGTAAATAAGATTATTCTGTAGAACATCTTATGGTGACATAATCAATATGATTTCAACACTCAGCTAATAAATGCTATGAAATACGGTTTATGTAAGATGCTAATTGACATGTCAGGTTTCACATACAAAAGGAACGAGGGAGGGAGACATGAATATAGATGGGTGTTATCAGAGAAAGACACTTAGATACATTTCATATTGTGTCATGTAAACTAATACCTACTTTTTGGGATATTCATGGTTTAGTTTTTAAGGTAGGTTCAAGAGTTTTATATATTCAAACTTCATGAAAAAAATTCAGCTCTGGTTATGTACATCCACATTTACAGGAATTGAATTTTTCTTTTTGTACACTTGTGAGTATATTTTTTCCTATGGCAAACATTTTCCAGAAACAAAAAGTTATCTGTGTTCCTGTCCCTGATAACCGATACTGTGTAATAAATCGCTCTCAGCAATGGCAGTTTGGACACTGATGGAGAGTTGGTGACTGGGACTTTGTAGAGTATGTTTAGTGGGACGGTGGGCGAGGGGGAGAAGTGATATTTGGTTCCTCAGTCCCAGATTTGGGTCAATGTTCTCACAATCCTGGTGAGCAAGGAGCCTAATTCTTTAGGAATTTTAAAAGGTTTCTTTTAGTGAAGAACATTTCCCAGGTGTCTAATGAAAAATTATAAATGACCAGGTATAATTTTGCCAAGCTTTCCAACCTGGTTTTCCTTTAGAGCGAGAAACAATCCTTTGATTTTCTTGAAGTAGAAGTCTCTTCTCGAATGCTAACAGTAAAACAAGACCTTTTCCGACAGATTTTGTATTTTGCCATCAAATGTGCAATTTTTGAAGATAGGGGACTTGGGAAGTTATTGACAATCAGGTAAACTTTGTTCTAAAAATCAGGCTTAATTTTATGACTGTGATTAGAAAGTTGAAAAAAAATTCACGTTCTCACAAATGGAAAACAAAAGTCAAAGTTCAAACTGTTTATCCTGTTTCGGTAAGCTTTTGTTCCAGAAACCCAAGAATTATTTGCGGAGAACCTGGAAAAGTAACTCAAATAGAGGAAAAAAATGCCTTTTATGTGAAATGCAGCAAAAGCAGACAGCCTTGGAGAACTGAAGCTTAAATAGTGTAAGAGTCTGAGTACTAGTCTTCAGACACTTAAAACAGCATTTGATAGACAATTTAGATACTTAAGGAAACATTAATCAGCTTGGCACAGCATTAGTAGCTTCAATTTTTGGCTGAGCCTGACTTTGCCATATGATCCTGGACAAATTTGCCTAAAATTGGTGATATTAACCTCTTTAGGGAAAGCCTCTGTACTGGGAGTTTTTTGAGGCCTATGATTTGTGGGGTCAAGCTATAAAACAGGAAGAAACACATGCTCATTTGTATAATTTTTACATATATTTGGTCCATAATTGTATAGCTAGGCAATTCATTCATTATCTGTTTGAGAGTAAAAGTGTGATTATTTTAATGTTACTACTTCTGGTTTTTTCTCTTCTCACAGTGTTCCCAGTGACTCCTTTCTGATAACCCAGATTATCATCATAGAATGCGTGTAATGCCGAGAATAAGACAGAGGGTCTTGGAAAATGAACGACAGCAATGGTGCTCCGATGGCAGTTTTGTCAGACTTTGAATGTTTTATGAAATCACTGTTGATAAAAGTGAACACCTTCTACTGCAGGTAGAAATTTAGTGAGGAAAAAAACCCAAATAGAAAGAGTTAATATCCAAACCTGGAGACTTACCTGGTAAGTTTCACTTAACTGGTAAAATGTGATCCAATTTAAACAAAGTATTTTTAGTTTTCTCAGAACAAACATCCTACATAAACACAAAAGATGATATGAGGCACAGATATAACTTGGTTCACAGTATTTTCCAAAACTATAGTGTACCAGCCAGTTGGTACAGCACACAGGAGAGAAGATCATTATTAATGTGCTAATAGCAGCATTTTATTCTGAAACCACTCTACATGGTTACAGGGCTCAAAACAACATATTCTAACAGGAAGATACATTACCAAAATATTTTAATGAGAATATTTAACATGCATTGAGCGGTCCGCATTTTCTTGCAGAGACCTTGTAGGTAGCTCTTTGAGATTTCTGTCTCTGTGCATTTAAGTGAAGGAGTTGGTTGGGTATTTTAGTTGGCAAATTTTGCAGACGTGTAGCTGTGGTAGTGGAGAGGTAATAGTACCATGCCCTGCGTGCTGGTAAGGCAGCCCCATAGCAATAGTGGCTTTTAGCAGCTACCAGATTTGCTAAAAGCAGCCATGTCCAATTAGCAGTAAGTGCCATGCACCTGCAGCTACCAGGAATTGAACCTCTTTTGAGGCTGAATCTTAATGTAGCCTTTTAAAAAAAGCAAAAATCTTACTCATACTCTGAGATAATAAAGAAAAATTAGCAATGGCAAAATGGACGCACTCTGAAATGTATTATTAATATTGATTTAGAGTATGGGGGAAATGTAGAGTCAATGACATTTAATTTGCATAATTAAAAAATACTGTTTTATCAGTTTACTTCCTAATTTTGAATTCAATTTTCATATCTATATTGCAACTGTTTTTTTTTTAGACATCTATAATATTGCTGCAGGCTCCCTATGTATGTTTCCATAATTTTCTGCAAAATGTTTTCACCAGAATAAAAAAAATTATAGTTTCAAATTGCAAAACTGTAGAAAAAATATTCTCTTTGATTTATTTTCAATGTATCAAATTCACCACAATGGAAAGGACTACACTATGGTATTAAAATGTTATTTTCAGCAGATAGTACTTCTTTTAACGTGTGCTCAGCATTTAAAAATCTTTAATATTCTTTTCTAAAAATGCTTACATTCAGAAACTATTTATGAGGGTTCTGAGCAGTATGATATTTCCTTCTGTGCTTCACTGCTTTTTCTCTTTTAGAGGATATTATAGGATAAAAACATTTGTTAAGCAATTTCCGGAGCTACTAGGTTCTGACAAGACCAATAGACTAATACAATAATTCATTTCATTGCAACTGGAGAGTGTACTTTTCCTTTATTCTCAGTCATAATTTTTTAAAAGAGCCAAGAACACCAAATCATCAAATCTAATGTTGAACATGTAGTAACTTTTATTTGCTGATCATACTCTGAGATTCACCATAATGAATAAATCATAAGTATTCAAATTTCAACTTTTTAACATACCCACTACACTGCTAGCATAGTAACACAGTCACCAACTACACAGCTTCTTCAACTGTTGACGTGCTTTAAAGTGAGGATTATGGTATCCTGCCGAAAAGATCCTACAAACTGTCACTATTTTGGTTTGTCCTGCCAGCCGTTGAGAAGTAGACAATTTCTATATACACAAACCAGTTTGGAAAATTTATGCAAATAGGAAGTTATTCTCAAAATGGGTTGATTGCATTTTTTTTTTTTTTTTTGAGACAAGGTCTCACTCTCACCCAGCCTGGAGTGCAGTGGCGTGATCTTGGCTCACTGCAACCTTCACCTCGTTAGTTGAAGCCATTCTCCTGCCTCAGTCTCCCAAGCAGCTGGGAGTACAGGTGCATGCCACCACTCCTGGCTAATTTTTGTATTTTTAGTAGAGACAGGGTTTCACCGTGTTGACCAGGGTGGTCTCAAATTCCTGGCTTCAAGTGATCCACCCACCTTGGCCTCCCGAAGTGCTGGGATTACAGGCGTGAGCCACCATGCCCAGCCTGATTGCATTTTAATGTATTGGCTCCCAACCAGTAGCAACAGTTTGGGTGTACAGATATTGTCAGAGTGTTTCTATTCAACGTGTCAAATTATTTAGGTAAAAGTTTGGCTCAACTTTGTTGACATGGAATTTCTATATCCTCCAGTTTCTGGTTTAACTGGTTTATGTGGAAACGAATGGAAACACATGGTTAAGTCCCCCAGCCTCCAGCTTCTCTCTTCCTCTTACCTATCTTTGTACTTGCCCACTTTTCCTCTTGTGGGCCTGTTCCTAGAATCCATTATGTTCTGTGGGTGACATCAGTCTGCTACTGTGGGAAGAAGTAGAATTTTATGGTGCCCAAGATAAAATCGACTATGATGATGCAGAATGAGGACCTGGAGAGGAGTCAGAGATTACAGGGGATAAAAAGAGAGAAATCAGAGATGCTCCCACAAACAGAGAAAACCTTCAGAAGCAGCAGGAAGGAGAGAGTAAATGGAGAACAAAAACTCAAGTCAAAATAGTCAGTGGAAATAAACACTTTTGAATTCCAGTTATAATTTGGAAAAGAAACAAAAATTTATTTTAAATTAAGAAAAAAGTCACTTATAATTTCCTGAAGTCTAGAAAAGTGAAAAATAGTTAAACCTCCTGTTATTAGCTAAGAAGTGTCTATTATTATAAGTTTGTCACTGGAGAGAACATAAAAATCTCTATCTATTGTTATTTATTTATTTTTTTGCATAAGGGATAGATAAAAGAGTGTTTATTTTATTTAGCCTTTGGCCTATAAAGTAAGATTTATGAAACAAAGGACAACCAGAAATGATAAGGTTTTTTCCTAATTTCTAATTATTTGGCAAAACCTTGATTGATTTCTCTCAGGCTAGTGTCCATATTACAGTAGCAGTCAGCCTTCATTTATCTTACCTGGGACCATTGCTAAATCTGATGTCATTTTTCAGTTTTTATATTAGGTGACCATTTAGCCGCATTTCACCTGGTTGATCATTCCTTCCATCTTGAAACCTCCCTCGACCCGGCTTCCGACATACTTTGCCCTCCTGGTTTTTCTCTTTTTCTATTGGCTCACCTTCTCAGTCTCCTGCTGGTTGCTCCATTTTCCTACAATCTCTCAAAACTGGAGCTCCTCAGATTTAGTCCTTGGACTTCTCTCCTTTCTCAGATTGACATCTGGAGTCATGGTTTTAAACACCACCTATCACTCCCGTTCTCCTTGAACTCCAGATGGGTCCATCCAGCTGCTACTTGACATCTCCACTGGGATTTCTAATAACTTTCCCAAACTTAACATGTCTAAAACCAAATTCTGGGCTGGGGGTGGTGGCTCATACCTGTAATCCCAGCACTTTAGGAGGCTGAGGCGGGCAGATTACTTGAGCCCAGGAGTTCGAGACCAGTCTGGGCAATAGAGAAACCCTGTCTCTACAAAAAATACAAAACTTAGCCGGACATGATGGTGCACGCCTGAAGTCCCAGTTACTGGCGAGGCTGAGGCGGGAGGATTGCTTGAGCCCGAGAAGTTGAGGCTGCAGTTAGCTATGATTATACCACTATACTCCAGCCTGGGTGACAGAGTGAGACCCTGTCTCAAAAATAAATAAATAAATAAATAAATAAATAAATAAATAAATAAATAAATAAAAGCAAAACCCAAAAAACAGATTCCAAATCTCCCCTTTAAACCTCCTCTTCTTACAATGAGTCCTGTCTTGATTTATGGCAGATCCTTCCTTCCAGTTCTCAAGCCAAACACCATGGGGTCATTCTTGACTCTTCTCTTCCATAGGCTCATCTAAACATCAGAGTATCCTGTTGGCTATCTGGAATGTAACCACTTGCTACCACTGCCATCTCTACCCACCTGCTCTTAGTTATCGCCAGAGTTCCCTGGAGTGTTGAAGCAGTCACAGAGCTGGTTTCCCTGCTCCTAAGCTCGTGTATATGCTACCTATTTATTTGTCTGTCTCTCTACACTAGAATATAAGCTCTATGAGGGTAGACTTCTTTGTTTTGTCCAATGCTGTATTTCCAATATTTACAACAGTACTGGCCAGTAGGTACTGTCAATTAATGGTTTTTGAATAAATTGAGAGTAACAAATTCTAACTGGTGAAAATAAATTAAATGGGCAGGGCATGGTGGCTGGCGCCTGTAATCCCAGCACTTTGGGAGGCCGAGGTGGGGGGATCACTTGAGGTCAAGAGTTCAAGACCAGCCTGGCCAACATGGCAAAACCCCTGCCTCTACTAAAAATACAAAAATTAGTTGGGTGTGGTGGTGCATACCTGTAATCCCAGCTACTCGGGAGGCTGAGGCACGAGAATCGCTTGAACCCTGGAGGTGAAGGTTGCAGTGAGCCGGCATCGTGCCACTGCACTCCAGCCTGGGTAACAGAGCAAGACTCTGTCTCAAAATAAATAAATAAAATAAAAATAAAAAAGAAAATAAATGATCTCACAGGATATCATTTTTTGATTGGAGGAGGAGAGAAAAATGTGTATGTGTGAGGGTACAGAGAGACTTCCTTTGCATTAGTGAGGGTTCACATCAGAACTGTCTAGCCTCCCTACTTGCTGGGTCCCATTACCTCTCTCCTGAATCCAATAATACTCTTGTGCACACCTTTTACTGGTACTGAGGCTATTTTAACGTTCCATTAAAAAAAAAAAAGAAAACATTTAAAATACAAAAACAAGGCTGTACTACTTTAACTCTGACCTTAGAAGACTCTCAGTTTTATAACTGTTTAGAGAAAATGTGGAAATGTTTGCTGGCCCCAATCTTTTTATTACTCATCTCTATAAAGAGGCTTTTAAGGACATATTAAAAAGTTTCCATCACTTTTGTCTCTTGCCTTTCTTCTCATCTTCCTTTCTTGTACCCCAAATGGCTGAAAGCAAGACCCTGAGAGTCTGGAAGAAATATATTCTGGTCAGAGCAGACTGAGCTGGAGCTGGCCTAGAACCTTGGATCCTGACCTCAGAATTGCTGCTCAAATTACTGCTCTCTGAAAGAGTGAGCTCATGCGTGTTTATTATTACTGTGAACAAATTTAGCTGTTGTTTCACCCAAAAGTTGAAATTCTCGCTTGGACCCGTTTGCTTGTTTGTGCTTTTGTAAATGTGTTTTCTCATGTGCTGCTAGAACCAAGACGAAAGCTTCAGTTCTCAGAACAGGTGCCACGACCGTGGAGACAAAATAAGAGCTATAGAGGGGTGTGGTGTGTGAAACTGAGAAAGCAGGTAGTTTTTCAGAAAAACTGAGAGCCAGGAATGACTTCATCCATTTCCTGTAATAAGGCAACGGTCTGACCTTGAGGAACCTATTAGAATGTGCTTCTAAACAGAGGCCATTTCGAGGCTGAATGTAGGGGAGTGTTTACCTTTGACTGTTTTCTGAAGCAAGGTATTTTATAAACTGTAAAGTGGCTTATACAACTTTAGGAATGTAAAGTTTGGCAAAGTCTCCAAAATCCCTGGGAGTTGTAAATGTGCAGGCCATATGAAGTCTTTGTAGTTTCATGTCTTGCTGTTCAGCATTCTTTAGAGTCACCTGCATGGTAGAAATTTAGTAGGAATTTGGGTAGTTACGGGCTGGTTGGTTTGTTTTCCCAAACATAGGTAGCAAAATGGATGCTAAGAAGCCAATTACTTTTACTATTTTAGATGCCTCAGAGGACATACTGTCATAATGCAACTTAAAATATACTTGTCTCCTCAGCTCCTTTTTATGTATTTATTTAATACTCTTCAACCAATTTGTTCTTCATTAGCTGTTCTATAATACTTCCAAGAGAAGCCATGATAATGATGCATTTAGGATCAGAAAAATATAGCATGTGTGAGTTCCTTTAGACTTCAGAGAATATCTAGCCCAGTCTTTCACTTTACAGAAGAGGAAGGCTAGGCATGGTGGCTCATGCCTGTAATCCCAGCACTTTGGGAGGCTGAAGTGGGCGGCTCACCTGAGGGTCAGGAGTTCGAGACCAGCCTGGCCAACATGGTGAAACCCCATCTCTACTAAAACTACAAAAATTTGCTAGGCCTGGTGGTGGGTGCCTGTAATCCCAGCTACTCAGGAAGCTGAGGCAGGAGAATTGCTTGAACCAGGCAGAGCTTGCAGTGAGCCAAGATCATGCCACTGCACTCCAGCCTAGGAAACAGTGAGACTCTGTCTCAGAAAAAAAAAAAAAAAAGAAGAAGAAGCTGGGGGTGAAGACAGGCAGTGACTCACCCAGGGTCTCACACTGATTTGCTGGCAGAGTTAAGCATAAAAAGGTGTCTTTCCTAATCTCTTTCCAGTGTTCTTGTCATCACAATGCGTTAAAATAAAAATTACTAGCAACTTGGGAGTAATAATGGTAAACTTCTCAAAATCTACTACATGGTCTAGAAAACCAAACATAAGCCCGGGTGCAGTGGTTCACGCCTGTAATCCCAGCACTTTGGGAGGCCCAGGAGGGCGGATCAGGAGGTCAAGAGATCGAGACCATCCTGGCCAACATGGTGAAACTCCGTCTCTACTAAAAATACAAAAATTAGCTGGGTGTGGTGGTGTGTGCCTGTAGTCCCAGCTACTTGAGAGGCTGAGGCAGGAGAATCGCTTGAACACAGGAGGCAGAGGTTGCAGTGAGCGAGATTATGCCACTGCACTCCTGCCTGGCAACAGAGCGAGACTCTGTTTCAAAAAAAAAAATAAAACTAAACATAAAACCAGAACATTCTTGTGAGTTCCTTTACATAGGACAATATGGTCCTGCTGATCTATTAAAATTATGTTTATAAATTAGAGGCTCTTTACTATATTTAAGGTGCTCAAACAAATGAAGCTAGGTTAATATCTCCTTAGCCTTCCCCACCATGCCCTGCGGCTTTAACGCTGCAGAACACCAGTTGGTGGCTGATATTTAGATAATGGAAATCTTGGACACATTTTCATTTTTGATAAAATGACATGGCACTATGGTTACATTTTACAAATATTTTTGCTGATGTATATCAGGTGGCACACCCAAGAAGGAACAGAACTTCCTCAGGGGTCATTCTTAGGAAAGTGCAGCTTTGCTTCTCTGATCATCAGAATTGGATCCTTCAGGTATTAGGTTGGTGCAAAAGTAAACGTGGTTTTTGCCATTACTTTGAATTACTTTGAATGGCAAAAACCGCAGTTACTTTTGCGCCAACCTAATACCTTTCTTTATTAGCACCTGGAAGGGTTGGTAAAATTCAGAATATTGTAAAATCAGTAAAAGCTTCATCAAATTTGTCTATATCTATCCTACAGATTAGTCTATGCATAGTATTAAACAGCTTAACTGAAACACACGTGCATTTGTGTGAGTAAGCTGACATCAGGGATCACCTTACCATGGAAAATCTAGGGAAGGTTAGCTCAAGTTTCAATTTGTGAAGACCAGTTCCCCTACCGCGTCCATATATACATATTCCCAGGAGACTTGTTTCTTCAGGGCTGTCTTTGACTCTCAGCTCTTCCTTTCTGAATTAGTAACTGGTGGGTCATTTTAACCTCCCTTGGGTCACAATCGTGTTCCACACTGGGTGGGTCCACTTTGAATCCCACACAAGACCACCCAACAAGGCATTGTAGTCGGTGGAAAACTCACTGAAGAAAGGGTCTATATTGCAACAAACAAGCATCTAGAAATAGAATATTAAATATCCCTCCTCTTAAAAGTCCATTGTCCAATTCAGACTTCAGCATAATGTACTCTCCTGTCTTCTTTTCTCTGTATTTCCATCTTGAGAGCAGTCCTATTCTCTGTGTCCTGCCTTTGTTGTCTTATGAAGAATATTTTGGCTTATCCTTTGTTTTGTTCTCTCCTTCCTGGACCTATTATGGTAAATGTGGAATTTGCAAATAGGCTTTTGCATTCCCCAGCCTGCTCCCTTAATGTCTCTGGTGAGACACTTCTTTGAGTCCTCTGAGGCGAGTTGCTGCCCCCCAGCACTTGCTCTTCCCCATAACAGTAAACGCACTGCACATACTTATTCCACAGACTGCTGTGAGAACTAGATGGAGGCTATGTGCGAAACTACAAGCTCTTGGTAAAGTGCTAGAGAAACTGGTAGACACTGTTATTATGATAAGACGTTCAGAAAATAATGGATCGATTAAAGTTTCACTTATCTATTAAAAGATATAAAACTCTATGATTGAGACCTTTATGGAATATTGGAAAATATTTATGTATGCTTATTAGCATACTGATATGTTTCAGTACACATTTCATGGATTTGTGGTTAAGGATGTTACTTTCAAGAAGGTAACTATACATCACTCTATACTAGCATGCTGTTCTGTTCTTGAGAAATAGTGGCTGGGCAAAGGGTATGGGAACATTTCTTAATGTCTCAGCTAATACCATTTTCCCACTACTAATTATTTAACACATGGAAATGTAGGTCAAAGCATTAAAAAAAAAAACTAGAACAGCAATACGTTGGTGGTTGTCAGATGTTCATTTAAAATATTTATGTTTTAGCCTTATTTTGAATACTTCTTTTTCATATATATTAAATATTTAACTAAAGAAAATAATAATCATTTTCATGGAATACTTTAAAATAGTAGAAACAATCATGAATAGAAATGAAGATTAGGCCTATATTACCCTAGACTCTGTCATTCTTATTCCTAACCATTTACATAGGAATTTAGATTCACCCACTTCTCTTTCTTAGAATAAGATTCACAGGTTTTTGGGCATATTCCCATTGCATTCCTGACTGGGGAGGTGTTCAAATCCCTGCTTTTCTACTCCTCAGCCCTGTGACCCTGAGCAATTTCTGTGGCTCACTTTCCTCATCTGTAAAATAGGATAATAGAACACATGCCTTTAACATTGCAGTGATCACACGAATCAGTCGATGCAAAACAGTAAGCCCTCAATAAATGCTAGCTATCATTATCATTTCATAGCAAGCCCCACCATGGATGTGTCATGTGACCTGAAGCAAATTTAAATTCTCTGGATTTCAGTTATCTCTCAATGAAGGAATTAGGCTCCATCAGTGGTTCTCAAACTCAAGTGAGTATCACAATCACCTGGAGGCTGTGTTATGACGCTGAAGGCTGGGCCCCACCCTCAGAATTTCTTACTCAGTAGATCCAGGAGGGAGTGCAACACTTTGCATTTCTAAAAAGCTCCCAGGTGAAGTTGATGGCTGACCTGGAGACATACCTTGAAATTCCTCTGCTTACTCTAAACAAAACAGTGCTTCTTTATCTTGAGCGAACGTCAGAACCCTCTGGGGAGGTTAAAAGTCCCAATGAAATCACAACCTCTGCAGATGGTAATCAGATCTTAGTGGCTTTTAAAGTTCTCCAGGTGCTTCCATTGAGCAGCTAAGGTTGACAACACTTCCAAGACCGCTTTCAGGTGAAAAAGAACTATCATTCTAACTTAAATGAAGGAGAAAATGAATTTGTGATTCTGACACCATTATCTACTCGTTAATGCATGGGCTTATCCCATGAGAAATAAACATTTACTAAGGTGTATGCATGTTTGTAGAGCATCCATTGGGAAGCATGTTGTACAGCTTGTAGTAAAACAGCATGGTGCATGCTGAAACTGTTAGAGACTTTGCAGGTTATTTTTTATAAATTAGTTTTGCTGGTGTGCTGTTTGATTATTGGAGAGTGGTGTGAACATGTTTCTATGCATCCCAGGGGGTTGCTATCACCTTTAAGGGGCCTCTTTAAATCCCAGCTCTTTCATTTACAAATTCTATGACCTCGGATGAGTTTCTTCACTTTTCTGTGCCACAAGTTCTCAGTAAAATGGAGATAATTATAGAACCTACTTCATAGAACTTTGAGAATCATACAGGTAAAGTTATTTTATGTAATTAGCACTCAACAGTGACCATTAATAATCTAACGTTTTAAAATATATGAATAGGCCAGATGCAGTGGCTCACACCTGTAATCCCAGCACTTTGGGAGACTGAAGTGGGTGGATCACTTGAGGTCAGGAGTTCAAAACCGGCCTGGCCAACATGGCTAAACCCGTGGTGGTGTGTGTCTGTAGTCCCAGCTATTCAGGAGGCTGAGGCAAGAAAATCGCTTGAACCCAGGAGGCGGAGGTTGCAGTGCGCTGAGATCACGCCACTGCACTCTAGCCAGGGTGACAGAGTGAAACTCCATCTCAGAAACAGACAAACAAACAAACAAACAAAAATTAATAGTTTAAACACTTTGAACATATTTCAATATATAAAGATATGTAATTTTTATTTTAAATATATTAAAATAGATAAGTTTAAAATACATAAAGTAAATATAAAAAATTAATGTTAAAATGTTCACTGAATGTTTACTTTTTTCTCTGTATCACTAAAAGCAATTTATTGCCTTCTGTGTGATGTAATATCTAGAAAACATGCCTATGTAATTTCCAAATTATAACCACCGTGGCTCCTGGACAAGCAGGACTATATCTGATTTTTTTTTGTATCTTTGTCACTACCTGTCACTCTGAGATCACTTGTTGTCTTTCTGTATGTAATCACCTCTAGGTACACTTCTTTCATTATTTCTGCGCATTCTCTCCATTTGGCTGCATTCTTCTGTGCATTCTTTTCTCCCACGTTGGAAAGAAATATGCATATTGAGCCATTCCAACCCCTAAAGGCAAAAATCACTAGCCAGTGTAGAAAGTGAAAGCAAGGAAGTTTTTGGTTATTGTTGCTGTAACTTTTTGACATGCGTACATATGTGTGTCTTTTTTTTTTTTCCCCCTAGGGGTGAAATGGGGGTGGCGTTAGTCAGGGGTTACTGACAGGACCGGTGTTCTCTACTGTGGTGGAGAGACTAAGACTGGGAAAGATTCTCCAAGGCTGGGAAATGCAGACGTCCAGTCTTGAAAAACAGTTCGTGGTTGGTCCTTATGTCAGAAGAGGAGTGTATTCCCGGAAGAAGGCCCACAAAATATACCCAGAGCCCAGGTGCCTTTCTAAGACGAACCAACATTCACTCACAAGTTCAGCTAATATGTGACAGAAACACAAGAATGAACAAAACTCCTGACTTGAGCTTACAGCTGATGGGAAGCTTGGGGACTGGACAGAGAATTAAAATACAACGTGGTTAGATACAACTTACCTGCGCCAGAGGAGTGACGGAAGGCTTTTGACGGGAGTGATGCCTGGAGGATGGGAGGGCGACAGGTAAGTTAGGGGGCCGGGAAGGGGAAGGGCGGCCATGTGGGTAAAGGGAAGGAGGCTAAACTCAGCAGGGAAACAGGCAGTTCCCTGTTGCTGGAGCAAAGCGCGGGGGTGTGGCTCTCCTGTCTCTGGTTTGCTGTCAACAGGCGAGATTGGCAAGTAGGGCGACCAACCGGCCTGGTTTGCTCAGGATTGGGGTTTCTTGGAAGGTGGGACTTTCAATACTAAAACTGGGACAGTCCTGGGCAAACAAATCAGGACGGTTGGCCATCCTATCTTTGTGTGGGCATCTGCCAACTGAGTCATGGGCCTGTCTGGTTTATTTATTTATTTATTTTTCTGCCCGAGTAACAAAAGAATATGTTAAACTTAGGGCGTATGGAAAAAGAAAGAGAGAGGAGATAGGATTTTTATGTCATAGATTGGAAGAAGACACCCTTGATGAAGGAGGTGTTTTTACTTTGGAGAAAGACTGCTTCAGCCGCGAAAGCCAAGGGGTGGCACCACAGGGAGAAGTCTGCACTGCGCTTGTGAGGACGGCCAGTGGGAGACTGCTGAGCCCAGGGAGTCAGTCCTTGCAATGAAGATATAGTCTGGGGGAGATAATGCCGGAAATCGATGGAAGAAGTGGAACAGGACACAAATTTAGTGGAGTTTCTTTACAATGTGTGCTTCCTGTCACCAGTTCATTAACCACGATAAAAACGGTTATGTTGTTACATTCATCAAGATCCAAATTATCTACCATTTTAAGATGTCTGGCAGTCACAGTGATGATCACTGAAGACCGAAGAGATCATTTCCTCTAAAAATTATGTTACATTAACCCATACTGGCATCAGTGTCTGTTACATGTTTGCTTTAATTTTGAGGTCAAATACGACATTTGTAAAACTAGCACTTCATGTGATTCTATAAGCGCTAAACAACTAAACATATTTACTTCATTTTTTTGTGCCTTTGAATCAATTAAAACAGTGCTGTACAATAGAAATCTGTCAGTCACACGTGTCATTTAAAATTTTCTAGTAATCATATTAAAATAGTAAAAAGAAGCCAATAAAAGTAATTTTAATAATATATTTTGTTTGACATAATATATCCAAATATCAATTTCAACATGGTCTAAATATAATAGTTATTAATGAAAAATGTTACATTCTTTTGGCTTTGTACTAAACATTTGAAATGTGGTGTACGTTTTTCACTTATAGCATATGCAATTCAGATGTTACATTTTTATTAGGAATATTTAATCTGTAGATAGATATCTTAAAATTTACATTTGAAAAAATAGATTCAGACACATAAGTTGTTACAAGCATACTTAAAAGTTTTCAATGACTGACTTGAGTGTCAGTTTTAAAATTTAAATCAATGAAATTAATTAAAATGAAATGAAAATTTAGAAACTCTATTCCTCAGTCACACTAGCTACATTTCAGGTGCTTCATAGCCACAAGTGGCTGGTGGCAGCTGGTATTGGACAGCAAAGAAGTAGAATATATTTGGAGTAAAAATTTAAAAGTGGACACATTGTGTTACTCTCGTTAGCCATGCTATTGCTATTTTTTTCCTATACCTAATTACAACCTTAAGATCCAGTAAGTTCTCCACCTTTTTTTAAAGCATTAGTTCCGTGTCCTCCCTGTAGATGGCAGCACTTTCTTCCTAAAACTACAAGGAGGAGGAGTTGCCTGGGCTTGTCACTCAGATTCTGGCACTTTTCATAGAAAGAGTCTGAATTATCTGGAAAATTCTTTGGTAGCATAGGTCAGAATCTTTTCAGCTCTATTGTTATTCTGCACAGATGGCTGTTGATTATGAAAACAATCTCTCAGCCTCTAGTCCAGGATATTACTCATTCCTCAGTTCAAGAAACTCTAGGATGAGAGGAGAAAGGGGTTCAATTACAGAACTGTTACCAAAATGCATTGGTTTATGCATATCTATGTTTTGGAAATGGTGACTCCAAGAGACACTTAATAAAACTTTTCAAAGTAGATGAGAGACAGTTTTTCCCTCGCATGCTGTGGCAATATTAATAATCTATGTTTTCATTTTCCACTGGACTTTGTAATTGAATTTTAAGGAATGCATACAGGGCTTCATATTTATATATAAGATATCCATATCCAGTGTTGAAGAAATTAACAATAAAAATATTTACCTGTATAAAATTCGTGATTTTTGAAGCACCCCTCTCTTCCCCTTCGCACTGCGTTTGTGGTAGGAAAACATGAGATAAGGAACGAGGTACTAACGACAAAGAAGGAGCAATTCAGAGGTAGATTTCCTGAGGACCAACGTACATTTTGGCGTAGCTCATGAGGACTCTCTGATACTAAACTCTAATAAATGGTGGTTTGGTGTCTTGATTGCTTTTGATTGACATTTAAAAATTATAGGTGGGAGGCCGGGCGCGGTGGCTCAGGCCTGTAATCCCAGCACTTTGGGAGGCCAAGGCGGGCGGATCACGAGGTCAGGAGATCGAGACCATCCTGGCTAACATGGTGAAACCCCGTCTCTCCTAAATATACAAAAAACTAGCTGGGCGCGGTGGCGGGTGCCTGTAGTCCCAGCTACTTGGGAGGCTGAGGCAGGAGAATGGCGTGAACCTGGGAGGCGGAGCTTGCAGTGAGCCGAGATCGCGCCACTGCACTCTAGCCTGGGCAACAGAGCGAGACTCGGACTCAAAAAAAAAAAAAAAAAAAAAAAAAATTACAAGTGGGCCAGGCACTATGGCTGGTGCCTATACTTTGGGAGGCCCAGGCCCCGCAGATTGCCTGAATTTAGGAGTTCGAGACCAGCCCGGCCAACATGGTGAAACCTGTCTCTACTAAAAATACAAAAGTTAGCCGGGCATGGTGGCAGACACTCGAAATCTCAGCTACCCAGGAGACTGAGGTGGGAGGATTGCTTGAGCCTGGGAGGCGGAGGTTGCAGTGAGGCAAGATAGCACCACTGCACTCCAAACTTGGTGACACAGTGAGACCCCATCTCAAAACAAAACAAAAAAATTAAAAATTAAAAAAAAAAAAAATCACACGCCTTTTTTTTTTTTTTTTTTTTTTTTTTTTTTTTTTTTTTTTTGAGACGGAGTCTCGCTCTGTCGCCCAAGCTGGAGTGAAGTGGCCAGATCTCAGCTCACTGCAAGCTCCGCCTCCCGGGTTCACGCCATTCTCCTGCCTCAGCCTCCCGAGTAGCTGGGACTACAGGCGCCCGCCACCTCGCCCGGCTAGTTTTTTGTATTTTTTAGTAGAGACGGGGTTTCACCGTGTTAGCCAGGATGGTCTCGATCTCCTGACCTTGTGATCCGCCCGTCTCGGCCTCCCAAAGTGCTGGGATTACAGGCTTGAGCCACCGCGCCCGGCCAACACACGCCTCTTTTTTTACTCAATCTGTTTTCCAAATAAAAAATCAAGATTCTATTTGAATTTTAATAATGATTTTGCTTAGTTTTATAGCTTGAATACTATAGCAAGTATAATGTCTAAAATGCTGTGATTTTGACTTAAGAAAAAAATTTACAGTTTTCTTAATATACTCTTTAGTTCTTTTAAACTCTAATACATGAAATGCATTGCTAATGAGGGTAGGAAGGGGGAAAGACTGGGGAGAAAGAGAGCTAACTTATCTAGCGATAGGTACATGTCAGAAGCTGTAATAGGTTCTTTTGCATGTGTTTACTTACATTACCTTCTCTAATCTGCATTGCAATTTTTTCATAGACAAGGAAACCTAGACTTAGAGAAGTACAATACCTGTCATCTTGTAAATGACAGAT
Organism: Rhinopithecus roxellana; assembly: GCF_007565055.1. Classification (NCBI taxonomy): domain Eukaryota; kingdom Metazoa; phylum Chordata; class Mammalia; order Primates; family Cercopithecidae; genus Rhinopithecus; species Rhinopithecus roxellana. The sequence goes on along the minus strand of NC_044552.1, from coordinate 176,622,618 downwards.
ATAGTTGAGAAAATCTACTGAAATGGTTTAGCTTCTTATCTTTCTAGACAACATATAAGGACTTATTCTATATGAAGACATCTGAGAAATGAAAATATGGTTTCAGGTTCATAGAATCTTTTACACCATGTATTTCTGGTTCTCTTTCTTCTGTTCAGACCATTCTTTCATCTGTTTCTTTTGTCTTCTTTTCCAAAATGTAGCAATTGCCCCAGATTCAGTACTTGTCTCCCTTCTTAACAATCACATCCAATCCCATGGCCTCAACCATCTTCCCATGCATATAATTTCCACATTTACAGCTTTATTCTCTTGATTAGTCAGGATAAGATAATTGCTGAACAAATAACAGCACATATCTCAGCCTAAGAGAGTAAAAGTTTATTTCTCTCTCATGCAAATTCTATTGCAGATATTCCCCACCTCCTTCTCTAGGTGGTACTCACAATGCAATGACTCAGGGAACTAATCCTTCCATCTTAACCTATTTTAGGTCTTAGACCCCTTTAGCAGTCTGGTGAAGCCAATAAATCTCCTCTCAGGACAGTTTCTAAATGTGATAAAAGAAAAAACAGATATAGTGATAGATCTAATAATTAAAATTCAAAGTTAATTTCAAATTAGCGACAGTTAAATATATTTCAAGATGTCTGCACCGAATACAATGTGATATGTAATGTATGTGATTTATCTTGGTGACAAAGACAATGGTATTGCTAACACTATTATAGCTGCCATCTGTATTCACAAAGGGAGATGTCAAATTCCAGTTAAAAGAAAGATTTCTTCATCCAAGTTCATAGGACTTCCTGAATGGTACAGACGCTAAGGTCTAGTGGCTCCACAACTACCAAAGCCTTCTTAGCGTTCTCTGCTGGAGCTTGTGCATTCAATTGACTGACAAGCAAAGAACTTGCAGAATAATAGGAGACATTTGTTGGGTGGGGGAAGCAAACCTAGAAGTGGCATATACCCCTTACAATTATAGCTCTATGCGCTAGAATAAGTTATATCATCCCTCCTAGATATGAGGGGACTAGGAACTGTACTTCAGCTGTGTGTCCAGGAAGAAGGTAAGGTATGGGGAATGCAGAGCAATAATTGTTTGAAGCAAGAATCATCAGTGGATGCTAAAATTACTGAGGGAAAACAGGACCAGAAACAGGATATTTTGAAAGTCTCAAAGTTCCTCCACATAGGATACTTATTAATTGCAAAGGGCAAATAGTAACTTTACAGAGAGGAAGAAATCTGGCAGACACTACCATATCCAAGTGATCAAAGGTGACATCAGTAGTGGGACACATTAACATCATGTGCTTCTGATATGATGCACAAAGGAGAAACAACCTCATTCTTGTGATGTTCCTGCCAAAAATCCATAACCTGAAAGAGACATCACAAAATCCCCAAATGAGGGGCATTCCACAAAATAGTTGGCTAGAACTCTTCAAAATTGTCAAGGTCATGAACTGTTCCAGACCAAAGGAGGCTAAAGAGACATGAATCTTCAGTGCAAGTACAATCCTGAATTGGGTCTTGGGTCAGATAATTGGCCTTAGTAAGACGATTGGCAAAATTTGAATAAGGTCAATGATTTGAAAATAATACTACCTGTGTGAATTTCCTGATTTTGATCAAAGCACTGGGATTAAGGTAAAATATAAGACCTTGTTTTTGGAAATACATGCTGATATATGCAACTTATTCTCAAACATCTCAGAAGAAAAATAGATAGGTTCATAGATAGAGAGCTGGATGACAGGATAATAAGCAAGTGTGATAAAATGTTAGCATTTGGGAAATGTAGGTAAAAGTATATGGGAATATCTTGTACCATTTTCCTAACCTTTCCTTTAAGTTGTAAATTATTTAAAAGAAAAACAATAACCCTGGCTCTTGTAAAACTAAAGAAAATGGTCCATCTCTTCCTATGCCTTGCGTTTTCCTGTTGGTCAAAGAACGTTTGGTAGTGACAATCTGAGTTGGTCACTGATGTTCTAGTAAATTCAGAATATAACTTCCTGGCCTATGTGGAAAAATATAGCTCTTCATATATTAATTCATTTTCCTGACAGCACGTTTCTGTGCTTTTATGTATGCATACTGCCTAGTAATGTGCACACCAGTCCTGCAGATTCTGGAACATTTTATTATCTTGATATTGACTTATACATTTAGGTAGATCTGAATAGCAGAATTGTCAGTGGTTTCACCAAGACCTCATCAGGAAATCTGGACTTGGAAGTTTACTTCTGCCAGGCATCTCTCCACACTGGCTTCTGGGCCCACAGAAGAAAAGATCTAATCAAACTCATTTGTTAACAAAGGCTTATAATATTGAATAGCAGCTTCCAGGAATCTAAGAAAATGTTCACTTTTATTTCTGACCAAGGAGCAACTATTATAGTCTTCTTATACGAGTTCGAAGTGATGACTTGGTGTTAAACTTATTCTAATTCTCAGTAGCCCTGATCTCAACTCTAATCACATGCACACACACCCTCTCCCAACCCCGTAAGTGTGATTATGGCAAGGGGAAAGTTGAAGTGGGGTGAATGGTGAGTAGTGGAATGACAGAGAGCATTTAGGGTCTGTAATTGACAGGGTTGGTGATTGACTGAATGAACACTGAATTTCTAGGCTAAAAGTAATTAAATGTGGATGATGCAGTGAGATAGATAACACTAGCAGCAGGATAGACTGGGCTATGCAGGGGCTAGATCATGTGTTTGGTCTGGAATATACTAAGTTTGAGGTTTCTATAAAATGTCCATGTGAAGATGTCCAATTTTGAGTTGGATATTTATTTATGTTTCCATTCCCATCAATCAATAAGTTTTAGAGGAAATAAGATTGTAAGATTTTTTTTGAACAACAGGAAAGGAAGACTGTAGTAAGATATGATGGCATAATGGTATATGGAAGAGTTTTAAATAAAAGTTAGTCGGGCATGGTGGCATGCGCCTGTAGTCCCAGCTACTCAGGAAACTGAGGCAGGAGAATCGCTTGAACCCGGGAGGTGGAGGGTGCAGTGAGCCAAGATCACACCACTGCATTACAGCCTGGGCAGCAGAGTGAGACTCCATCTCATAAAAAAAAAAAAAGGGATGAAGAGGGATGAGGAAAACTCAAGTTATATTAGCCTGAATGGAATAGAGGAGTGGAGAGATGGGCATGATAGGTGAATTAAGAAGGAAATTCTTTGCCTCAGCAACCAACTCAGATGCTTTGTGAATCTAAATTATGTGTTGACATTCTAGCAGATCTTGGATAATTCACTTCAACATTATGTGCTCTTAATTTTGCATTTATAAATAAGAAAATATTATGCAATACTTGCCATACTTTTCTAAAAGCTGAACTCAGAATGTTAATGAAATTAAAATGGGAAAGCTATTTTGCTTAGGAAGATATTTTGTTATAAACATTTCTTAAATGAAAAGGCTCTAGAAATATTTATTATATAGAATTTAAAATACTGTCATCACTAATAAAGGCAGGCATAATTCCAACTATTTCATAACACATCAGTTATTAAATATAATTGATTTATAACTGTAACTAATATGTAATTTAATATAACCCTAATTCAACGTTTAACCACCTGAAGCTGGTTAAACGATGAAGAAGAATCTTAAAATCGGCCACTTCTTTCCAAGAGGTAAAGGTGATATGTGATTTGGTCTATACATATAAAGCAAAGGAGAACTAAGCCAAGATTTAGAATTTTAGGCAAAAAGTGTTTATGGTATCATTAAGTGGTTACATATGTAATTTTACTATTATAAATATGGCTGAGTCTATTTTTTTCAAAGATTTTGTCGCAATGGGAGACAAAAGAAGTTTAGACAGATGAAGACTCTTTCTAGAAATCTATCTGATCTATCAAATTAGACCTGGAGATAATTAGTTTGACAATTTCAGTTGTCTCTGAGCAAAAGAATAAGACACTAAAAGTGTTCAGATGAGAGAGAAAAAAGTTTGAAGGGGAGAGAAAGAAGAACAAAAAGAAAAAGGAAACAGTAGAAATATAAAGTACCTAAACCAGTGAGACGCCACAGCTGTGCACCAGCGGCGTGGTGGATTACAGTAGAGTTTTCTACAGAAGTATTGTAAATCACCGGAAAATAGTGTCCAACTTATTTGCTTAAAATTTTCAGTTAATGTGCTCCAGCAGCATTCTGTAGACAACGACTCTCACTCTCCCCTTATTATGGAGGCAGAGCTGTTTCTCTTTGTCCCGTTCTCCAGCCTGTGATATACTTTTTATTGCTCAAGAGCTATAGAATTGTCTCCATGCCTATTGTTGTCTGCCTGATGGGAATTCATGTAATTGAAAGCGTTTATCCTCTCTTAGTAGAAAAATTGGGCACTTGGAGGTAATGAAAATCCCCCACCTTTGTCCACGGCACAGGAAATATTCTTCAGTCTGCTTTGTTCTAAAGTTTCTACTTTTCCCAGTATAACCTGTTGAAAATTGAGTTCTGCACGAGAAATACGGCTGGAATTTCTTGTGGCAGGCTGGCTGCTGGTGTTCATGTAGTTACACCTTTTGTTGTTATTTCACCACTGGTCAAAAAATAAGATTATATTTTTTCAAAAGAAACATGGAATGACATGAAGAAAGTCCTTAATATATCATGGAGTGAAAAAAAGCAAGTTACCAAGCAAATGTCAAATGGATCAGATTTTTTAAAATAAGCAACTGCATATCTATCATTTAAATATATATGTTTAGATATTTGCTTAATTATGAGCAGCGGTTACCTCTGGGGAGTGAGGTTAGGAAAAGTAAAGTGAGATTTTCACTTTTTACATTATACTTTTTACTTTACCCACTTCTGTATTGTTTGAATCTTTAAAATGAGCAAGTGTTATTTTGTAATTAAAAAAAAAAACAACTGACAAATAACTATGGGGAGTAAGAAATTACTTGGAATGGAATATGTTTAAATAATTAATTTGTTGATACACTGCTTGACTATTATTTCTTTTGCTAAATCAAAACTCCCCTGCTTTTCTCAGGAGGTTGTTTTGAAAAGAAGGGTAAATGTTTCTAATGAAATGAACAGCTCAACATTCCCACCTCCTGCCTAAATGCCTCATTTTGGTTTTGTTACTAACAAATGCTACACGCAAGGCTTTATGGTAAAGCAAGCAACGTGGGTTTCTAACAGGGCAGTACACACCCGTAGTTGCTGGGAAACTGTGCTTTAGTAATGGTGGACTTACCGAATTGGAGCAGGAATGGAGATTTGGAACAACAGGAAGTGAGGTACCTGTAGGGTCTCAATTGTCCTGGGCACTGTGACATGGCACCCAAATGTCATGCAAGAGTGGCCCTTCCAATGTATGCACCAATCTGAGTCTCTCCAAACTTTCTTGATTCCACCATAAAACAATGAAGAGAACAGCATTGCCAATAACTTTAGTAATAACTTTTGCATCATATTACAAAGGTTGGTGGGTGGCACTTTGTGTGGTCATGGGCATGTCCAAAAGAAGGGGGTGGTGGCTAGACTCAGTTCTCCTTTAGATTTTAAGGCAAAATTTAGCAAAAGCTATGGCAGATTCTTGCACTATTTGTCAAACAGACATTGTCTACTTTTCTGGGGATTTATGATTGAGGCCCCTTTTGAGTGGAGCTTTGAGGGCAGTGAGGCCAGAGAGACAGAAGGGCCAAGAAGGATGGGAGCAGCTGTGTGCTAGTGAGCAATTCAAAGTTGGATTCTGCTGACTGGAAAATCCCGGTTAGCAAATCAACTATCACAGACTTTATGTTCTTATCAGATGTGCAGCCTTTATAACATATCTGTAAATGCTAAAGGACTGCTCCACAGGGAGGTTGCAAAGAGGAAAGCTCTGGCTGGTTGTAAAGTGGACAAATTGTAAAGCCTTACTAGTAGGCTTACCTTTCCTCTCGGCTCATAAAAAAGTCCTCCTCTTCATTTGACTACACCTCAAATCTACTGCTTCTTAGATTACTAAACACTCTTTTCCTCCAGGATCTTAAAATCTCTCTGTTATAAGTTGAATTGTGTCCCCCTCAAAAATGATACATTGAGGTCTTAAACCCCAGTATCCTAGAATGTGGCCTTATTTGGAGGTGGGGTCTTTACAGGGGTAATGGAGTTAAAATGAGGCCATTAGTGTTGGCCAGTCCTTTTTATAAGGACTCCAGTATGACTGATGTCCTTATACAAAGGGAAAATTTGGCCAGAGACACACATATAGGGAGAAAGACATGTGATGATGGAGGCAGAGTGGAGGTGATGCTTCTATAAGCCAACGAACCCCAAAGATTGCAGCAAAGCCCCAGAAGCTACAGAGAAGCATGCAACAGGTTTTCTATCACAGCCCTCAAACAGAACCAACCCAGGCAATGCTTTGATTTTGGACTTTTACCCTCCGGAACTGTGAGACAATTCATTTTTGATGTTTAAGCCACCCACTTTGCGGTGCTTTGTTCTGGTAACCTTGGGAAATGATTCCACTTTCTCATCTGTGATCATAGGCAGGCCTTGCCACAATCTTCACTCATTCCTTCTATAGAAAGCTGAAAGTCTATGGACAAGGATAATTGCCTTGGCTAATGCATATGTTTGAAGGCAGCTGCTGGGAGGCAACTGGAGACTTTACCCTGGTCCTAGTGGAGAGGAAGTCTATAGGTGGAGGTAGGGAGCCTTCTTGGCTGGTAACCCAGTGACTCAGGTTGTTTGCTTACTCCAAGGATCTCTGTGCAAGTAGGCACCCTGGCATCTTCTCTTTTTCACTTGATTATGAGACCTGCTTGTTGTAGAGTAAACGGCAGAACTTAAGAATGGAATCTAATTACCTTAAAAGAATAATCTCTCATCTCCTCTGGTGGCAAAGGATTGGGATGTGGAGGTTATAGTTGGAAAATTGATCCCTAGGGTGAATTTCTCTTTGAATTGTTACCAATAATGTTATGGTGTTTGGTGGGTTTTAAAGAAATAAACACACCTAACATCCTTAATAAAGAGAAAGCTTTCTAAAATAAGAGTGAGGGACAGACTGGGACATGATGCTTTGCATGAAGTAGGGGAGAAATAAATATTTGTAGAGTTGGAATAAGTTAGATTAAACAGGGTTATTGTATGTAACATTATCATTAGGGAGTTAGAGAGGGTTTCTGGAAGGGTTTGGTCAGTTTTGACTTACCTTGCAATAAATTTAGACTATAATAACCATTTCACTAGTTTGTAAAAGGTACTAGCGACCAAAGATGGGGAATGCCACTCAATCTCACTAGTTCTACTTTCAAAAACCTGCTTTGGTCACATTGAAAGGTTCCATTTGGTGAAGTATAGCATATCACAGAAAACAATGGAGTTTGGAAATGAGGGAACAAATGGTTGTTTTGTGATAATGAATAACTTTGACATTTTGTTTGAAGTTAAGTTATGTTGTTTGAACTTTTCTGTCCCTGAACAAGGCATCATATGCCAAGAACAGGTAACCGTTTCTGGATCACTGGGGACTCATTAGTTATGGATGGTTAGTGGCACTACATTGTGGTCTTCCTTCAATACTGAAAACTGTAAGCAGCTTGTGACAAATTCTTACCTTGGTCCTCGCACAGTATTGGTAGGGCTGGGTTATTGTTGCTTTTGTCCACCAACTTCCAACTGTAGAAGTCTAGGATGATCACAGTAGTTAGAGATGATCAATTCAGATAGCTCATATTTAGGAAAAGTATCCTTCATCTATGGTGTTGAACATTTGTAGGATTACAATGAAAGAAGCCAAAACCTTTATAGATCTTTACTGGTACATTAACAGAATTAGCTGATTAGGTATGTAGAAAAAGCTTGGGACTCAAAGTTACCATTAAATAAATAACTATACATAACCATACTTTAAATAAATAACTATAACACTGTTATATAAATAACTAATTGTAAATAAAGAACTATACATTCAAACTGCTTTTCACTGCATTTGTCGGATTTCATTTTTAATATAATTTTAGTTGACTTACCCCTCATCTTACCTTAAGAAGATAATGAGTTGAGGTGGATCTTGAGCCAATGTCTAGTCCAATATAGCCCTTTGATTTGGGGAAAGATCAGACTACAAAGTTTATCTGCATGACTCCTCTCTGGGAAAGGACTGAAGTGGCAGGAGAGGTAAAAGAAGGAATCAGGACAAAAAAAAGTAGATGCTAAAAGGAAAACAGTCTGTCCCATGGAGAGGAAGTACCCAAAGGAACAGAAGAGCTCCACAATGGAGAGCGATACAAGTTGAGTATCCCTTATCCAAAACGCTTGTGACCAGATTATTTTGGCTTTGGGATTATATCAGATTTTGGAATATTTTCGTTATACCCACTCAGCATCCCTAATCTGAAAATCCAAAATCTGAAATGCTTCAATGAGTATTTCCTTTCAGTGTTATGTTGGCCCTCAAAAAGTTTTGGATTTTGGAGCATTTTGAATTTTGGATTTTTGGATTAGTGATACTCAACCTGTACTAGCATGTTAAAACAGCCCTAGAGGCGACAGCCTAGAGCAGTGGGCAAAGAGGTGCAAAATCTACAGAGGATGTTGTTCAAGGCCTGCTGTGCTAGGTCTCAGCACCAGAACTGGGCAGGGCAAGAAAAGTCAGGCCCAGAGGTCTGGTTTAACCAGAAGAGGTGCTGAATTTTGGGATCTGAATAGCAAGGGTTGTGGTCAGGAAGTCAGTTTCATATAAGAATGAACGTGAGTGGATCTTAAATCCCTGAAAGGAGGCAGAGAGAAGAATATAGAAAATGGGTGGACAGTTTTTGTTGCGAGTAAAAATGTTCAGGACTTCGGAGGCAGGAAGAGCAGGTAAAGCAAATTTGAGGAAAGAAGCTGGATCAGAGGGGATCTGAAAGCAGGAGTCAGAAACATCCATTGGAGGCCTGGAGAACATAAATGGGCAGTGAATAGACTGGAGAAATACTGCCTGGGTGGAAAGAAGCTGGCTCGAGTCCAAAACCACAGGCTGAAATATTAGGAAAAAGAGACCCAGGAATTCAGTATAGGAGGGATTTGTGAGGCAAGACCAGTGGTTCTTCCAGACATTTTCTCAGAGATATGAAAGCAGAGGCTGTCTGTTCTCGGCCCTCGGTGTGAGAAGAAAAGGGCTGACAGGAGTGCTTGGCAGTTCAAGCCAGTTAAGGAGCTGTGGGTGCTAGTGGCTATTAACTACCAGGGAATTAGCACTGCTGAATGAGTCCTCACGCAGCGGCAGGGATAGAATGTTGCATTCAGAAGACTGGCCACGGAGGCCAGGTGGCGTGGCTCACGCCTGTAATCCCAGCACTTTGGGAGACCAAGGCAGGAGGATCATCTGAGGTCAGGAGTTCGAGATCAGCCTGGTCAACGTGGTGAAACCTCGCCTCTACTAAAAATACAAAAATTAGCCAGGCTTGGTGGCAGGTGCCTGTAATCCTAGCTACTCGAGAGGATGAGACAGGAGAATTGCTTGAACCCCGGAGGCAGAGGTTGCAGACAGCTGAGATCACACCACTGTACTCCAGCCTGGGCAACAAAGAGTGAAACTCCATCTTAAAAAAAAAAAAAAAAAAGAAAGAAAAGAAAAGAAAAGAAGACTGGCCACAGATTGGTTTGGTTGGAGAAGGCATTTTTCACAGGGAGACATAAGTGGGTTTGACGGGATGGGCTAGCAGGCAGACATTCAGGTTTTATGGGATAGGCAAAAAGGTACAAAATGGTATTATTTTGAGGGATGTGCATGGCATCTGAGAAAGGTTGATCCAGGCTTGTGTGGAAGCTGGCTCTGAGCATAAAATGCCAGAGAAAGGCTTGTATAACTCTGAAGTCTTTTCTTTTCTTTCCTTTCTATCTTCTTTCTAGAACGAAAGCATGGAATGAAAGAACAGAGTCTCTCTCTCGGTTCTTTCTTCTTCTTTCTTTCTTTCTTTTCAGGGAGGGAGGGGGATCTCTCTCTTCTAGGGCGGGCTGTAGGTGCTCCAGGGAGTTCGGGATCGGGCAGGCTTCAGGCGTGGATCGTTCCTTCCATCCGGCTTCCGATGGGGTTAGTCTTCACCTACGGCACATGCTACCTACCCGAATACTTTTCTTTCTTTCTCTTCTTTCTTGCTTTCTTTATTTCCTTTCTTTCCTTCTCTTTCTTCTCTTTCTTTCTTTCTTTCTTTCTTTTTCTTTCCTTCCTTCCTTCCTTCCTTCCTTCCTTCCTTCCTTCCTTCCTTCTTTCTTTCTTCTTCTTCTTTTTTTTTTTTTGAGACAGAGTCTTGCTCTTGCCCATGCTAGAGTGCAGTAGTGTGATCTTGGCTCACTGCAACTTCCACCTCCCTGGTTCAAGCGATTCTCCTGCCCACCCTCCTGATTAGCAGCAATTACAGGTGCCCGCCACCACACCCAGCTAATTTTTTGTATTTTTAGTAAAGATGGGGTTTCACCATGTTGCCCAGGCTGGTCTTGAACTCCTGACCTCAAGTGATCTGCCCACCTCAGCCTCCCAAAGTGCTGAGATTACAGGTGTGAGCCACCGCGCCTGGCCTATTTTCTATTTTTTAACCAGTACCAAGTAAGGGTATTGGTTAGGGTTGAGGCAATGGAAATGTGAAAGAAATGGTGAGTTAGGTATTTCACTGGACACATATGGAGAATGCTGGTGATTTAATGCAGAGGGAGTTGTGGTTAAAAAGGTTAATGTAAGAAGGGTCATGTGGGGACTGGAAATCACAATAGGGAAACAGAGGCCAGAATGCTGAACTCATAGGAAGTGGGTGACCATGAGTGAATAAAATGTACAATAGGGTTGAGCATGGTGGCTCATGCCTGTAATCCTAGCACTTTGGGGGACTGAGGCAGTTGGATCACCTGAGGTCAGGAGTTTTAGACCAGCCTAGCCAACATGGGGAAACCCTGTCTCTACTAAAAATACAAAATTAGCTGGGCATGGTGGTACATGCCTCTAATCCCAGCTACTTGGGAGGCTGAGGCAGGAGAATCACTTGAACCCAGGAGGCAGAGGTTGCAGTGAGCCGAGATTGCACCACTGAACTCTAGCCTGCGGAACAAGAGCGAAACTCCATCTCAAAAATAAATAAATAAATAAATAAATAAATAAATAAATAAATAAATAAAATGTAAAATAGACTGTGCAAAACCAGGAAATGTACATCTTGACACTTAACTACCCAAAACGCAATTGGTTCCTCGTCTGATTTTTAAAAGAAGTTTCCACTTTCCTCAGAAAATCACGACAGTCCTTGTTCTCAATTTCTTTGTTTTTAAGAAGAGAAATGTATGATTTCACTTATATAAACTACCTAGAATAGGCAAATTCACAGGGTTAGAAAAGTGGAATGGAGGTGACCAAAGGTGGAAAGGATGGGGGATTGTTCAACGGGTACAACATTTCTGTTTGGAATGAGGAAGTTCTGGAAATGGACAGTGGTGATGGCTGAACAGCACTGGGAATGTGCTTAATGCCAGTAAATCGTATACTTAAAAATGGCTAAAAATCATGCATTTTATGTTATGTATATTTACAACATTTTTTTTTCTTTTTTTGAGACAGCGTCTTGCTCTGTCACCCAAGCTGGAGTGCAGCAGTATGATCTTGGCTCATTGCAACCTCCACCTCCCGGGTTCTAGCAATTCTCCTGCCTCAGCTTCCCAGGTAGCTAGGATTACAGGTGTGAGCCACCATGCCCAGCTAATTTTTGTGTTTTGAGTAGAGACGGGGTTTCTCCATGTTGACCAGGCTGGTCTTGAACTCCTAACCTCAAGTGATCTGCCCACCTCGGCCTCCCAAAGTGCCGAGATTACAGGTATGAGCCACCATGCCCTGCCATATTTACAACTTTTAAATCATAAGAAAGAAACCACTAATGCTTTGACAACTGTGAGATTATGATTTGTGGAAATTTCTTTATGTGATTAAAACAGAATTTTTTTTGCAAAAAAAACTGTTTTTATTGTCATGCAAGTTCTCCTGGGTAAGCACCTTCAGTCTTGTTTTGTGCACAGTGTACAGAGCAGCAGTCGTATATTGCTAAAGAAAGTCTATTTTTTTCTTGTAAATTTCTTTAAGTTCCTTGTGGATTCTGGATATTGACCCTTTGTCAGATCGATGGATTGCAAAATTTTTCTCCCGTTCTGTAGGTTGCCTGTTCACTCTGATGCTAGTTTCTTTTGCTGTGCAGAAACTCTTTAGTTTAATTAGATCCCTTTGCCAATTTTGGCTTTTGTTGCCCTTGCTTTTGGTGTTTTAGTCATGAAGTCTTTGCTCATGCCTATGTCCTGAATGGTATTGCCTAGGTTTTCTTCTAGGGTTTTTATGGTTTTGGGTCTCACGTTTAAATCCTTAATCCATCTTGAGTTAATTTCTGTATAAGGTGTAAGGAAGGGGTCCAGTTTCAGTTTTCTACATATGGCTAGCCAGTTTTCCCAACACCATTTTAAAAATAGGGAATCCTTTCCCCATAAGGATATGAACAGACACTTTTCAAAAGAAGACATTTATGCAGCCAACAAGCATGAATAAAAGCTCATCATCACTGGTCATTAGAGAAATGCAAATCAAAACCACAATGAGATACCATCACACACTAGTCAGAATGGTTGTTATTAAAAAAGTAAAAATATAACAGGTACTGGTGAAGTTGCAGAGAAATAGGAACACATACACTGTTGGTGGGAGTGTAAATTAGTTCAACTATTGTGGAAGACAGTGTGGCGATTCTTCAAGGATCTAGAACTAGAAATACTGTTTGACCCAGCAATCCCATTACTGGGTATATACTGAAAGGATTATAAATCATTCTACTATAAAGACTCATGCACACGTATGTTTATTGCAGCACTATTCACAATAGCAAAGACTTGGAACCACCCCAAATGTCCATCAATGTTAGACTGAATAAAGAAAATGTGGCACATATATAGCATGGAATACTATGCAGCCATAAAAAAGAATGAGTTTATATCCTTTGCAGGGACATGGATGAAGCTGGAAACCATCATGCTCAGCAAACTAACACAGGAACAGAAAACTGAACACTGCATGTTCTCACTCACAAGTGGGAGTTCTTTATAGAACATATATGCACAGGGAGGGGAACATCACACACCAGGGCCTGTCTAGGGGTTGGGGGTCAAGGGGAAGGATAGCATTAAGAGAAATACCTAATGTAGATGACAAGTTGATGGGTGCAGCAAACCACCATGACACATGTATACCTGTGTAACAAACCTGCACGTTCTGCATATGTATCCCAGAACTTAAGGTATATATAAAAAAAAAAAAAAAAAAAAAAAAAGCCTGCCTTTTGCTTGGCAGTCCTCATTCCTTCCATCTTCTCATGTTTTCTTATTTAACTCAGTTGACAGCACAAGAGAATTACTTAGGAGAGTTCAAAAAACACCTATGACTGACTCCCTCAAGATTCTGATTTCCTTGGTATGGGGTAGGGCCTGGGCATGAATATGATTTTAAACTCCTCTCATGATTCTAGGTAGCCAGGGTTGAAAAATGCTGGATGTTCAAGTTTTTTTTTCTCTTCTTCCAAAAAGGTGAAGCCCTGACTTGGAAAGAATTCAAATGAGAGTTAGGCTTATGTTTGATGTCACTGATTCCTAAAGTTCAGTCCATTGATTCTTCTCATTCTCAGAAGAGCATTTGGTGTCAAAATCACACACCAAAACTGCATCTAACTCTCTTCAGTCCTGAAACTGTTTTGGTCACCCTGTCCATGTAATCATAGTGTTGTAGAAATTTCCAGCTAAATATTGTCTCAAACTTTTTATACCTAATTTTAAATCAAAATGTAGTACAAAATTATTAAATATAATGGGCTTTAAAACATTGAGATTTTGGTCATCTTTTTTTTTTTTTTTTTTTTTTTTTGAGACGGAGTCTCGCTGTGTCGCCCAGGCTGGAGTGCAGTGGCGCGATCTCGGCTCACTGCAAGCTCCGCTTCCCAGGTTCACGCCATTCTCCCGCCTCAGCCTCCGAGTAGCTGGGACTACAGGCGCCCGCCACTACGCCCGGCTAGTTTTTTGTATTTTTAGTAGAGACGGGGTTTCACCATGTTAGCCAGGATGGTCTCGATCTCCTGACCTCGTGATCCACCCGCCTCGGCCTCCCAAAGTGCTGGGATTACAGGCTTGAGCCACCGCGCCCGGCCGATTTTGGTCATCTTTTATGTAGAATGCAAGTACTAATGAAACTAAATTTTTTGTTTGCTTTCAAACTATACATTTCTTCTTAAACTTCTTTCAAGGTGGAATTTTAGAAGTAGAAGAATCCTTGAAGATTATTTTAATAGAATTCCTTAATTTTACAGATGAGGAAACTGAGACTCCTATATTAATTAATTTATCTAAATGTCTTAGTCCATTTTGTGCTGCTATGTGAGCATACTTGAGATGGGGTAATGTATATTGAACAGAAATTTATTGGCTCACGATTCTGGAGGCTGGAAAGTCCGATATCAAGGTGCTGTCATCTGGCAAGGGCCTTCTGGATGTATCTACATGGTGGAAGGCGGAAGGGCCAAAAGGTAAAATGTGGCTGAATTTGTGCTTCTATTATTGCATGAATCCCATCCATGAAGGTGGAGGCCTCATGGCCTAATCATTTCTTCTTTTTTTTTTTTTTTTTTTTTGAGATGGAGTCTTGCTCTGTCACCTGGGCTGGAGTGCAGTGGTGTGATCTCAGCTCACTGCAAGCTCCGCCTCCCGGGGTTCACACCATTCTCCTGCCTCAGCCTCCCGAGTAGCTGGGACTACAGGCGCCCACCACCATGTGTGGGTAATTTTTTTTGTATTTTCAGTGGAGGCGGGGTTTCACCGTGTTAGCCAGGATGGTCTCGATCTCCTGACCTTGTGATCCACCCGCCTTGGCCTCCCAAAGTGCTGGGATTACAGGTGTGAGCCACTGCACCAAGCCAGGCCTAATCATTTCTTACAGGCCCCACCTCTTAATACTGCTACAATGGCAATTACATTTCAACATGACCTTTGGAGGAGACAAAAATTCAAACCATAGCACTGAAGTTACACAACTAGTTAAGAAGAGAGAACCTGAGACTGAAACCCTGATGTTTTGACTCCCAATCCAGAATGTTTGATCTCCTAAATCCCACCGCTTTGCTGTTTCCATTCATTTCTCCTGTTTTCATCTATTTTCACCAAGAGGGCAAGATATTTGCTAACTGCTACACACCCAAATTGTATACCAGGCAGGTCAGAATGACTCTAACATTTTATTTAATGGAGCAGAATAAAATATCTTTCTACTAAACAGTGACAAGTGTTTGTTTTGAAAAAGTATTGTGCAAAAAAACAAAAAAACAAAAAAAACTGCTTTCAGCATAAGCTATATTTTACAAAATAAATTTACAGTGGGAACCGCAGAGTTATTTAGAGTGTCTGGTGTAACTGATTTTATTGTTACTCTGCTTTTTTGAAAAAGAAGTGTATGAAACAGAGGTGAGTAGTACTGAGGAAATAATAACTAAAATACTAAGGATGAGATGCACATGGGCAACGTTCTTCATTAACTGTAATGTGGTGGAGAAATGTATGTTCTAGACAGGTCAATCACAGAATTAGAAAAAGTTGGGATCTTGGATTGTTGAGTTCAAACCCTTAGTTTTAAAATTGAAGACTTCAAATTTTGATTGACTACAGATCAATCAACAACCTGTTGGAGTTGGAAACTTGAATCTGATTCTCCATCCTTGTTTGGGATATGAAAAAAAGGAAGAAATTTATGAGTTTTTTTTTTTTTTTTTTTTTACTTATGAAACTAATGTATCATCATGTGAAAATATGAAATAGAGAGTGTTAAAAATTATAAAGAAATAAGAATTGTATGTGTTTTCATAACCTCATTTTCTTACTTTACATAAGGTGGTAAGTCTATTTTGGAATTAATTATTTTTAAGAATAGCATTATAATTCAGTGTTAGATAAAGATTTATTTAACCCTGTCCCCTTTAATAAGTGTTTGGATTTTTAAAATTTGTTTCCAAGTTTTTGGTAAATGATGCTTCAATGGATATCTCTTTGTTATCTTAGTATGTATCTTAGATTAATTCCTCAAGATAAATATTTAAAGGTATGGTATATGTAATATTCTTGATGCATACTTCCATATTTCCCTCCAGAAATGTGTGCACCTATTTAAATATGTGTGGAGGTGCACATTTTAACACTCTTCATTATTCTGGCTGCCTTCTATAAATCAAGTTACCCTGGTATTATGGCTTTCCTCCAGAAATCTAATCATTTAAACACAGGAAGTGAATGTGTGAATGAACAATTAAGTGCTGGCCAAATGTGGAAAAATGTTAGGTGTAAATCAAAGGCAACTGAAACGTTAAATACACCTTCCATTCCTCTGTCACATCCATGCTCTTTCCCATACTCCACATCTGCTAATATTGGAAATAAACTGTAACGAACCAGAAATGTCTGACTTACTAGTGTGTTTAGGTGAGTTTTATTGAAACACTGACTGACCCCACCACTCTAACACCATTACCTTCATGTTTGTATCTTAGATTAATTCCTCAAAATAAATGTTTAAAGGTATGGTATATGTAATATTCTTGATACATACTTCCACACTTTCAGCAGCCACGTGTCATCCTGTGTCCCCCAAGGACACTGCAGTGACTTTCACAGTGACTTGTGCTGGGTTGAGGGGCAAGTGATGACTGAAATCCAGTCCCAGTCAGCTCCCCAAACCAAACCACCTTTACATGGTGTCTATGTGTAAAGGTGGTTTGCTTTGGGGAGATTGATCCCCATGGGGGATCAGCACCAGCCCTGTGTCTATCTCTTCTTCTCCTGGGGAGATGTTGGCTATTTTGCCAGCTGGAGAAGGGCATGCAGTTTGTTGTCAGGAGACGGGTTCTTAAGTGCCATGGTAAGTGTCGGGCAAGACAGGCAGAGGGAATCTCTCATGACTACAGGCATTTCATAAGCCCTGGTGTAGATGATAATTGAAATGGGTTGATTTCATAGTAGTCTAATACAGAGTGGTGCTAGAATCTCTGTATGTGCCTATTTAGAAAATAACTTCATATTTAATTCTTCACTTTACATAAAAGATATGTGTATTAAATACACCTTTTACTTTAGAACAGTTTTAGATTTTAGATTTAAATTGGGAAGACAGTAGAGATTTCCTGTCTAACACACCCAGCTCCCATATTAGTAACATCTTGCATTAGTATGGTATATTACAATTAATGAACCAATACTGATATTTTATTATTAACTAAATTCATGCTTTATTCCAATTCCTTTAGTTTCTACCCAATGTCCATTTTCTATTCCAGTATCCTATCCAGGATGCCACATTACATTTTGTTGTCGTGAGTTTCTCAGATTTTCCACGTTTTTGATGACCTTGACAGTTTTGAGGAATACTGGTCAAGCGTTTTGTAGAATGTACCTCAATTGAGGTTTGTCTCGTGTTTTTCTCATGATTAGCTTGGTATTACAAGTGTTTCAAGAGGAAGACCACAGAGATGAAATGCCATTCTTATTACATCATATCAAACGTATATTCTAACAATATGATTTATGACAACTAACGTTGACTTTGGCCAACTGGCTGGGGTAGTATTTGTCTAGTTTCTCCTTTGTAAAGTCCTTCTTTACCCCCTTTCCACACTGTGCCCTTTGAAGGAAGTCACTCTGCACAGCTCACAATGAAGGAGTGGGGAGCTATGCCTCTCCTCTTCGAGGGTTGTGTATGTACACAAATTATTTGGAATTCTTTTGCATGGGAGATTTGTCTATTCTCCCCCATTTATTTATTTATTGAATTATTTATATCAGTATAGCTTCATGGATATTTATTTTAGACTTTAGGTTAAAAAACAATACTACTTTATTTTATTGTTCAAATTGTTTCAGCTTCTAGAAGTTATATTTTTATGGAGAAGATTTGTTTATAAATATAAAAACACTTTAAAAAAACTAAGTCAACAGGATAAAATATTTTTAAATTTTCCTTAATGGGTGTTCTTTGTACCATGTTTCCATTGAATAACATTCTGATTGTCTGAAATCTAAAAATTAGTGTTTGTATTTTAAGCGCTAAGATCTGAAAGAAAGTCACAAGTTTCCCAGACTGAGTTAGACAACTTGTATCTTAGAGTTACGAGGAACACTTTTCCCATTCTTGCATTGTAACCAGTGTTACAGTTACAGAAGTGACCAGTGTAACTTCCCCTCCTGTGTTCCAGTTGCCAGGACTTATTTTAGTTCCTTTTAACATATCCTTCCCACCAAAGAGAAGTTTTTTGAACAATTTCCCCATGAGTGCTCCCCCTACCCCAACTTGTGCCTTTTATTCATGTCTTTATAATATTTATTGGTTGGCTAGTGCAATTGCAGAGGTTGGCAAGTCTCCAATTTGTAGAGCAGGCCAGTGGGCTGGAAACTCAGGCAGGAGTTAATGCTACATTCTGGGGGCAATATTTTCTTCTCTGGAAACTTCAGTTTTTGCTGACAAGCTTTTCAACTGATTGGGCAAGACCCACCCAATTTTGATGTTCCTTGAAGGGGAACTGTACAATCAGTTGACATTTAACCCAATCAGTCAACTGATTGCTGCTGTCAACCATATCTTCAGAATAGCTTCACAACAACATCTAGACTCATGTTTGATTAAATAACTGGGTGCCATAACCTTGCCAAGTTGACACCTGAAATTCACCATCACAGTGACCAAGACAGAAAGTATAATGAGCAGGAAAGCACCCCAGTGACAGGACAGTGAAAGAGGAGCCTGGAGATGGGGAGTGGGAAGAGTGATTTAGATGGAATGGTCAAGAGAGGTGGCATTTGAGCCGAGATGTGAAAAGATATGAAAGAAGGGAAGGAACCAGTTCTGCCAAGAATTTGCACTTCTACAATTTCCCGGATGATATTAATGCTGTTGCCCTGAAGCCCATACTCTGAAAACCACAGAGTAAGGGTACACCTCTGTTATTTTCCAATGAATCCTGAGAAAGCCCATTAATATTGCAGTGTGACCATTTTTTCTCAAAATTCCTACCTCACATGCTCTGAGGGGCTGGCAGCTGTTTTGGGAAGGTAAAATCTCAAGAGGGAGGCTTTGAATGATTCCAGGACAAAGTGAAGATAACATACTACCACAGGTAAAGTCTAGGTTTACTTGGAGGTGGCTCAAAACACAAATCCCATCAATTTTATGAGACATGAGGCCAAGACTCTGGGTCTTCACTCTGGGCAAGCCACTGAACTCATTAGAACCTCCATTTTCCCATCTGTACAAAACGAGGTGATAATGGATAAGCAATCCTGGACTGCGTTGTGGTAGTGCTATCAAGCAATGATATTTGTCAGGAAGGAGGTGTGATTCAAGTACAGGCACTTCGTTATCTGATGCCTGTGTGTTGAGTGTGAAGGAGGGGTTTATTATTCCTCTCTTCATGTCCTCTCTATTCTCAAAGTTTCTTACATGGGAGGAAAATTTTCGTAAGGTAAAGATCACAGCTACCCTGGGGTCAGACAGAGGAGTGTGCCAAGCTTGGTAAGTGTCACCATTCAGGTGAGTGGGGAAGAGACTGAACCCCATTAAACCAGATGACCTCCAAGGCCCTCCCTGCCCCAACTCTGAGGGCTGCCTGGTTTGTCTGCACAGGGTGCTCACAGTAATTCTGACTTTGACATAATTTTAACATTAAAGTCACAAGGATATCCTGGATCACAACTGCTGGAGAAGAGATGGTAGTGGAGTTTGTTTCTCAAGAGACTTTTTCTGATGCTAGTGGGGTCAGGATCAACCCCCAAAATAAGAGGTCTTTGCAACTGTTGCGAGCCTCCTGGCACCTCTACCCTCTAGCGAGAAGCTGCTCTCCTGCCCCACCCCAGTTCCAAGCGTGCTGCAGGGCAGGAACTCACTGTGCTGGCAAAGGTGAGCTGGAGACCTGGCACAGCCTAAAGCTTTTTTAACTGACCCTTTTTAATTTCATCCTCCCTGTACTTAATCTAGAGAGTCATTGATGAAACAAACATGCCATTTTCTCCCAATTTTGCACTTTTAAATGTCAACAACAAACAAACATTTATATACACAAATGCTGCTGAAGGAGACTTTTGGCTTTAGACAAGGATAAAAACTGAACCTCTTAGTGTGACTTTGGTTGATTTATTTAAAAATCTGTAATTTGACATACGAAGAATTATTAAGACTATTTTTTTTGGTAGGCATTGAATGTGTCCTTGAAAAGTAAAAAGATATGTTCAGTTTCAATCTTCCGTCTATGGGTAGCCAGTTATCCCAGCCCTAGTTATTGAATTGGGAATCCTTTCCCCATTGCTTATTTTATTTTACTTTTTGAGACGGGGTCTTGCTCTGTTGCCCAGGCTGGAGTGCAGTGGCACAATTTTGGCTCACTGCAACCTCTGCCTCCCAGCTTCAAGTGATTCCCCTGCCTCAGTCTCCCAAGTAGCTCGGATTACACATGTGTACCACCACACCTGGTTAATTTTTGTATTTTGATAGAGACAGGGTTTCACCATGTTGGCCAGGCTGGTCGTGAACTCCTGACCTCAGTTGATCCACCCCACTTGGCCTCCCAAAGTACTGGGATTACAGGCATGAGCCACCATGCCCGGCTTCATTGCTTATTTTTGTCAGCTTTGTCAAAGATCAGATAATTGTAGGTGTGTGGTCTTATTTCAGAGCTCTCTATTCTGTTCCATTGGTCTATGTGTCAGTTTGTTTATCAGTGCCATGTTGTTTTGGTTATTGTAGCCCTGTAGTATGGTTTGAAGTTGGGTAACAGGATGCTTCCAGCTTTCTTCTTTTTGCTTAGTATTGTCTTGGCTATTTGGGATCTTTTTTTCGGTTCCATATGAATTTTAAAATAGCTTTTTTCTGCTTCTGTGAAGTATGTCATTGGTAGTTTCATAGGAATAGCATTGAATCTATAAGTTGCTTTGAGCAGTATGGCCCTTTTAATGACATTGATTCTTCCTATTCATGAGCATGGAATGTTTTTTTCATTTGTTTGTGTTATCTCTGATTTCTTTGAGCAGTGTTTTGTAGTTCTCCTTGTAGAGAACTTTCACCTCCCTGATTAGCTGTATTCCCAGGTATTTTATTCCTTTTGTGGCAATTGTGAATGGGATTGTGTTCCTGATTTGGCTCTTTGCTTGACTATTTTTTGTGTGTAGGAAGGCTAAGTGATTTTTGAATGTTGATTTTGTGTCCTGAGACTTTGCTGAAGTTGTTTATCAGCTGAAGGAGTTTTTGGGCCAAGACTATGGGGTTTTCCAAATATAGGAACATGTCATCTGCAAACAGGGATAGTTTGACTACCTCTCTTTCTATTTGGATGCATTTTATTTCTTTCTCTTGCCTGATTGCCCTGGCCAGGACTTCTAATTCTATGTTGAATAGGAGTGGTGAGAGAGGGCATCTTTGTTTTGTAACTGGACCCCCTCCTTACTTCATATATAAAAATTAACTCAAGATGGATTAAAGACGTAAATGAAAAGTATAAAAGTCCAAGAACCCTGGAAGACTGCCTGGGCAATACCATCTTAGATACAGGAATGGACAAAAATTTCATGATGAAGATGCTAAAAGTTGCAACAAAAGCAACAATTGAGAAATGGATCTAATTATACTAAAGAGCTTCTGCATAGCAAATAAAACTATCAACAGAGTAAACAGACAACCTACAGAATGGGAGAAAATTTTTCCAAACTATGCATCTAACCAAGATCTACTATCCAGCATCTATAAGGAACTTAAATTTACAAGAAAAAACAGCCTCATTAAAAAGCAGGCAAAGGGCGTAAACAGACACTTTTCAACAGAAGACGTACATGTGGCCAACAAGCATATGGAAAAAGCTCAACATCACTTATCATTAGAGAAATACAAATCAAAACCACCATGAGATACCATCTCACACTAATCAGAATGGTTGTTATTAAAAAGTCAAAACATAATAGGTGCTGGTTCCTATTTGCAGAAAAATAGGAACACTTATATACTGTTGGTGGGAGTGTAAATTAGTTCAATCATTGTGAGAAACAGTGTGACGATTCCTCAAAGACCTAAAAACAGAACTACCATTCAACTCAGCAATTCCATGACTGGGTATATACCCAAATGGATATAAATTGTTCTGTCATAAGGACACATACCTGCGTATGTTCATTGCAGCACTATTCACAATAGCAAAGACATGGAATCAATCTAAATGCCTATCGATGGTAGACTGGATAAAGAAAATGTGGTACATATACACGATAGAATACTATGCAGCCACCAAAACGAATGAGATCATGTCTTTTCAGGAGCATGGATGGTGCTGGAAGCCATTATCCTTAGCAAACTAATGCAGGAACAGAAAACCTAATACTGCATTTTCTCACTTGTAAGTGAGAGCTAAATGATTAGAATTCATGGACACAGAGAGAGGAATAACAGACGCTGGGGCCTATCAGAGGGTGAAGGGTAGGAGCAGGGAGAGGATCAGGAAAAATAACTAATGGGTGCTAGGCTTAATACCCGGGTGATGAAATAATCTGTACAACAAACCCCCACGACAAAAGTTTACCTGTGTAACAAACCTGCACATGTACCCCTGAACTTAAAATAAAAGTTAAAAAAAACCCCAAAAGGTGAAGTGTCGGTGAGGATGTAGGAATGTAAATTAGTACAGCCATTTTGGAAAACGGCCAAGGAAAATGTTTTATTGAGTCAGATGATGCTACCTCACAGCAATGGCTTCCAAAGTGGGGTGTCCTGAATAGCAGAAGTTCCCTTTACATTTTCAAACCTCATCTTTTTACTTTCTGATTTTGAGTTTCATAATGAACATGTATCAATACAATAGCACACTATGAATTTTATAAATAAACAAATATGGGAAAAATAAGATACGTTCACTTTCCTGGCTGACCCCAGTTAGTCTAAACTATCAGTTATGGGATCCATTTGTTCTAAATATTGAAGGCACTGTTGCAGGGGGTGAGGAGGGTGAATGATAGACTCGAATTCCTTGAAGGAATAGAAATGTGACTACTATGCTAAAAAGCAGGCCCCATGGAGTATAAATAGAGTATTCACTGTGCCTTTACATTTGTTTCCCTGGAGGAAATGTAAAACTAGTCTCAAGACTTTCTGGTCATTTCCAAGTCATAAAGGGCTACTAATTTATATAACCAGCCCAATGTCAATACCAAATGTGTGAGTTTCATTTCATCTCACAACTCCTCCCCTTTCCCAGTTCTGGCCCCATACAAGCCCGCTGCCTGCAGTAGGATGGAGGAAGATGGTTTCTTTTTCCTTCCCTCCCGTTTATTTGTCTTTGTACACCTTAAAGCCAGCCTGAATTTCTGCTCCCTACAAGGGTGAAGCGGGTGGGTCAGGAGGTGGGGAGAGAGCTAAGGAACGTTGGTGTGAGTTGTTGTTGTGTTTATCCTAACTATATAATGTTGGATAGCATGAGTTTTCCCAAAAATACCAGTATAAGCAGTAAATGCTATAACTGATCATGAATTGTTTACAGTGATTGAGTAGAATCATTGCATCTGGTCATGAATAGAAAAAGCACTTCCCAGACAGCTGGTCTGCTGCCAGGAGTGCAGCTTTAGGGGTCCCCAGACCCATTCTATTCAAATCTCTTGACTTTATCAGCTGTGTGGTGTATCTGTGGTTACAGGCTGATGTGGTTTGGCTGTGACCTCACTCAAATCTCATCTTGAATTGTAGCTCCCATAATTCCCACGTGTCATGGAAGGTACTCAGTGGGGGGTAATTGAATCATGGGGGTGGGTCTCTCCTGTGCTGTTCTTGTAGTGATGAATAAGTCTCACGAGATCCGATGGTTTTATAAATGGGAATACCCCTTCACAAGCTCTCTTGCCTGCTGCCATGTAAGAAGACCGTTTGCTTTTCCTTTGTCTTCTGCCATGATTGTGAGGCCTTCCCAGCCATGTGGAACTGTGAGTCCATTAAACCTCTTTGCTTTATAAATTACCCAGTTTTGGATATACCTTTCTTAGCAGCGTGAGAATGGGTTAATACATGAACCACATTGTTATAGAGTTTCTGAAGGTCATTAAAAGGAGAAGTCCATGCCGTGGGCTGAGCTGGGACTCAAGAATCTCAAAGGAGACTCAGTGCAATCATCACGAAGGGCCCATCTTGAGCTCCTAAGGCAGGGCAGAGCTGGGTCTTATGGAGACATGTGACTTTCAGGTAATCCAGTGAGCACCTGTGTTTTCCTCCTATAATTCTTGAGGAATGGATATTGTTCTATTTTCAGATGGTATAATAATAAGCACCTGGAAAATACTATATGACCCCCAAACAACAGGTAAAATGTCAAAAAACCCTTTTATCTATACGAAGTTAGACAACAAGTTCAAATAATCTTATCCATTTATTCATTCTCTTCCAATACAATCATGTATCATTTAATGATGGGGATGAGTTTGGAGGAAGGAGTTGTTAGATTTTGTCATGGTGCAAACATCCTCAAGTACACTTATGCCAACCTCAGTGGTATAGCCTACTACACATCTAGGCTTGTATAGTACGGCCTATTGTTCCTAGACTATAAACCTGCACAGCATGTTACTGTCCTGAATACTGCAGGCAACTATAATAAAATGGTAAGTATTTGTGTATCTAAACATACTTCAACATAGAAAAGGCACAGTGAAAATATGATATAAGAGATAAAAAATGGTCCCCCGTACAAGGCACTTGCCAGAATGGAGCTTGCAGGACTGGAAGTTGCTCTGGGTGAGTCAGTGAATGGGTGATGAGTGAATGTGAAGGCCTAGGGCATTATTGTATGCTACTGTAAACTTTATAAACACTATGCACTTAGGATACACTAAATTTATTAAAAATTCATCTTTCTTCAATCAATAATAAATTGACATTAGCTTACGGTATTTTTTTTAACTTTATAAACTTTAATTTTTTTTTTAGAGATAGGGTCTTGCTCTGTTGGTCAGGCTGGAGTGCAGTGACACAATCATAGTTCACTACAACATTGAACTCCTAGGCTTAAGCAATCCTCACACCTCAGCCTCCTGAGTAGCTAGTATTGCAGATGCACACTACTGCACCCAGCTAGTTTTAAAATTTTTTGTAGTGACTGGGTTCTGCTATATTGACCGGGCTGGTCTTGAACTCCTGACTCAAGCAATCCTCCTGCCTTGGCCTCCCAGAGTGCTGGGATTATAGGTGTGAGTTACTGCACTTGGCCTAAACTTTAATTTTTAAAATCTTCTTGACTCTTTTATAATAACACTTAGTTTAAAACACAAACACATTGTACAGCTGTAAAAAAATGTTTTCTTTCTTTACATCCTTATTCTATATGCTTTTTTTCTGTTTAGGTTTTTAAAAACATTTTAGGCCAAGCACCGTGGCTCATGCCTGTAATCCCAGCACTTTCGGGGGCTAAGGCAGGCGGATCACGAGGTCAGGAGATCAAGACCATCTTGGCTAACACGGTGAAACCCCGTCTCTACTAAAAATATAAAAAAATTAGCCAGGCATGGTGGCGGGCGCCTGTAGTCCCAGCTACTCAGACTGAGGCAAGAGAATGGCGTGAACCCAGGAGGCGGAGCTTGCAGTGAGCCGAGATCACACCACTGCACTCCAGCCTGGGCAACAGAGCGAGACTCTGTCTCAAAAAAAAAAAAAAAAGTTTTTAACTTTTTTAAAAAATCAAAGTCACAAACACATGCATTAGCCTAGGCCTACCCAGGGTCAGGATCATCAGTGTCACTGTCTTCCGCTTCCACGTCTTGTTCCACGGGAAGGTCCTCAGAGGCAGTAACACCCATGGAGCTGTCATCTCCTCTGATAATAATACGGGCATCTGGAAGACCTTCAGAAGGAGCTGCCTCCTGCCTAATGCTGTTTTACAGCTAATATTTTTTATAGTAGAAGGAGTACACTAAAATAATGATAAAGACTGTAGTAAAGTAAATATATAAACCAGTCATATAGTCATTTATTATCATAATCAATTATGTACTGTACATAATTGTATGTGCTAGACTTTTATACAACTGGTTGCACGATAGGTTTGCTTACGCCAGCATCACCACACACGTGAGTAATGTGTTGTGCTGTGACATTAGGGCAGCTACGATGTCAGTAGGTGATAGGAATTTTTCAGCTCCATTATAACCTTATAGGACCACCATCATATATGCAGTATAAAACATCATTACGTGGTGCATGACCATATTTACTGAGCACCAAATATGTGCCCAGGCAGTGTGCTAGGGACTGGAAGGGACTTCAAAGTCTAGTAAAAAAACCACAACACTAAAACAATATGTGTAATTCAAAGTGACATGTCCTGTAATAGCTGGTTGCCTACCTACTCCCCAGAGAGAAATTAAACCTACTTGCTTAACTTATTAATTTTATATTCATGTACTTGCAGTATAAAAACATACTTTAAAACATATTAGGAGTATAGGATGTTATCTGTAGTGATAAGCTATTTAATGTTCTCTTCATTGAGTTCTAAAAAATTGGGATAGAGTGTAACAAAATGGGGAAGGGAGGGTTAGCATAAACTCTCCTTTGATGTCTATGCTGTGGATCAGAAAACTCATAAATATGTCAACAATTGGATTTTCTCCTAATATGAAAACAACTATTTGGCTTCTTTTGCAAATGTGAAAAGTTAACCAAAAATATAAAACTTCTTCTTTCCACTAAAACTAGGGCGCAATCATTCTTTTCCTCTTGTTGGAGTCCAAATGGGTTTCCATAATCTTCAGATCTAGTAGTTGTATTTATTGATGACATAAATGGAAAGACTAAAAGATAAAGTTAAGAAAAATTCAGTGGTTTATGGTTTCAACTCTACTGATAATTTTGTATATAAAGGGATTCTAAATTAGGCTGTATACACATTTGCCATTTGAGTTCCAAGTATTTTAGCAATAGATCGAAAGATCTTAATGCCTGATAGTTGACATATTACTTCCAAATATTTCTTTTTATTTTTCTGAAAGCCAAAGTCCTTTTCTCAACATGACAGTCACAATTTTGTCAACAATCTACCACTTATTTACAAAGGTTTAAAATCTGATAATAGATATTTACCTGGACTATACAGTGTCTCAGTGGGAGCAATAGTGGTTTACAATGGGTCTGAAAATGTTGCGAAATAGTCAAAACTGGCATTGCAACAATTCATTTCCAAAAACACACTAGACTGGTGAATTTTTGGTTTTTAAGTTTTTATAGCTTGCTTCTGGATGTTCTCCACACCTAAGGTGCCAACATGCATGGCTACTCTTTGTCCCCAGAGAAACATTGCTGATTTGTACCAAATTTCAATGATGTGTCAAGCAAACTGTTATTTTGGAATGACAGTAAGCACTCCTTCAACAACAGCTCTTTATTTCGTCCAAAACCTTTGGGCTGCACGATTCTGATCTTTATCACACTTTCAGTACCTGTCATTCATTATCAGCTTGTGCTCCTGGAACCCCAGGAATTGTCAACTACTGACAAAATAATGGAGCAAAATAGCAAGAAGAACCTGCAGTTCCTACATCATTGCATTTAATCTTTGCACCAACCCTTTGATGTGGAAATTGTCCCAGTTTTACAGATTCAGCTTAAAGACCTTGATTCGTCCAAGATCACACAACCACTAGGAGGTATAATGTTCAAACAAAAATGTCTGAAAAAGACTGGGTGTGGTGGCTCACGCCTGTAATCCCATCACCTTGGGAGGCCGAGATGGGCGGATCACCTGAGGTCAGGAGTTTGAAACCAGCTTGGGCAACATGGTGAAAACCCATCTCTACTAAAAATATAAAAATTAGCTGGGTGTGGTGGTGCATGCCTGTAATCCCAGCTACTTGGGAGACTGAGGCATGAGAATCGCTTGAACCCTGTGAGGCAGAGGTTGCAGTGAGCTGAGATCACATCACTGCACTCCAGCGTGGGTGGCAGAGTAAGACTCCATCTCAAAAAAAAAAAAAAAAAAAAAAATCTGAAAAGATAGATTACTTGGCCTCACTCATAGTAAAAAAGTGTCAGTTAAAAATGCATTGAGAGATACTATTTTGAAAAGCGTCAAAAAGTTCAAAGATCCATCATATTTGTAAGGATATGGGAGTTTAAATTGTACAGGCATTATGAAGGCGTTTGGTTATATCTACCAAAATTAACATTGCACATATTTACTCACGTGTAAATTGACTTATGTACAAATTCACTAATTGTAGCATTGTTGATAATCGTAAAAGATTAGGAACACACCTAATTGCCATTAATGAGGAACTGGTAAAATAAACTAGAATTCCTCTGTGTCATGGAATACTATGTAGTCATCAAAAATGAGGAAGATATTTATGTAGTGAAATAGAAAGATATCCAAGATATATTGCTAATGAAAACAAAAAACGTGGCACAAATAAGGTGCAGGTTACTATCTGGGTCTTTTAAAAAGGGGGTGTGGAAGAATGTGTGTGTGTGTGTTTTCTTCAATATGTGTAGAATATCTCTAGAAGGAAATTTAAAGACTGGTGACCTCAGTTGTCTCCAGAGAGGGAAAATTGGTGGGTTGCAGGCAGAGGTGAAAGATTTTCCCACTATGGCTTTGAAAATATCTTTTCAAGTTTAAAGCACCAACTGCATTATATATCAAAAGTAAACAAAATAAAATTTTAAAATGAAATGACATCTGCAAAACACTTGATAGATGTTCAGTTAACAGCCATCAGGATTTATTAGTAATTGTGGTTTTTGCCATTAAAAGTAATCTTAAAAGTAATGGTTTTGCCATTAGTTTTAATGACCAAAACCACAATTACTTGTGCACCAACCAAATACCTTATGCTTCTGGTGAGGGCATCTCTCAGAAGAGAGATTATTATTCTGCTTTATCAAGAGTCCCCACCCTCCCCAACAGGTGCCATACTCCTCCCATACTGGATTTCTTTTAAGTTCCTCAGTCCCTCTGGACTCTCTCTGGGTCTAAATGTTCATGTATGTAAGTTACTCTACCTGAAATCTTCCTCCCATTCCTTTTCATCTGACACATGCCTACTCATGCTTCAAGTCTCCCTTGAGACATCACAGCCACCAGGAAACCTTCCTTGATCTCCTGTTGAGTGCTCATGTCTCCCTAAACATTCCCATTGTACTACTTATCATGCCATTGGATTTCCTATTTGTCTCTCTGCTTCCCGAAGTTGGTCTGTAAATTCAAAAAGGACACACAAGGACTGTGCTTTCCAAAGACACTAGTCCAATGTGAGCACAATCCCTGATGTATAGTTTTAGTTGGCCCCCAACAATACTATTTGAACAACAAACTTGTAAATTCCTTCCAGACATCATCTCTGCATTAACTGACTTCCTCAATGATTGACCTCAAAAGAAGTAACTATAATAACTGAAATTTAGAACCAGAGCTTGGAGTACAATCAGGGAGCAGATTCATATTTTCTAGAACAACTCACATTCTTTTCACGTAATAGACCATTAGAATGCATGTTTCTTTATAAGTTGTTGAGTCCAAACTCTTCATTGCACTTATAAAGAAACTGGGGCCCTGAACAACACGGGAGACTTGCTGAAGGTCATGCAGCTTGAGGAAATGGACTAGAATCCGCGTCTCCAAACTTGGAGTGCCTCCTTCTTTCTATCCCACCCTCAGCCTCTCTGGGTAGATGCTGCATTCTTCTGACTTGGAAGAAGTCAGATGGGCCTTGCTCAGCCTAAATAAAATTAAGGGACAAATTGGTGGCTCAATGAACTATTCTTAGAGTCTCAAAAATGCCTAAATCTTTGGAAACTACAACAAGACTGCCTCCACATTACCCAAATCACTGATAAAGAAATGGGAAGAGTTTGAGATCGTAAGTTAAAAACGTTGAAATAACTGTGTTCAGAGACATAATTTGTCTTTTGAACATGAAGAAATGAGTAATCTACCTTCCATTCATTACTCCTTAGAAGAGAGTTCATTTAGGTCTCAGGCTTATGTCTGTATAATTTGAACTGAACATTCTAGCTAAAGAAAAAATTTAAACCCTTCCTGTATCTGCTAAATTGTACAAACCTGCAAATATAATAATACCTTTAACAACAACAACAAAAAACCCTGCTTGTTTTATTTTATTTGATATAGTTCAATTTCCAAAAGAATCTAATTTGAAAGATATTGAAGCTATCATACTCATCGGGGAAACTATTTTGTGATCAAAAAGTGCTAGCCTTCCTAAAAATCAGCCTTTTAAAAGAATTGGAAAGATTATTGGGAATAATATAAACATTCAAAGATGCAAAAGAATTTAGTGTAAAACTTTTGGTTGACAACTGAATAAAGACATCACTTTTACTGACACTCGCCAGTAGGTTTTTGTACCTTAAATCCAAAAGGAAACAGTAAGTCCACAAATTCTTATACCAAATTCTAATAAATGGCTAATGGCACAAATTGTAAATTTGTTCCCTTTTCTCACCCTGTCCTTCTCCATTTCCTGTCCTGAATTCACATCTACTTCCTTATCATACTGTCAAGCTCATCTCTTCACTGAGGGCTTTCCAAGCCAGCTCTACCCAACCTCTATTCAACATGGGTCACTTAATGAGACCCAAAATTCTAATCGAAACTAGAAAGGATGTTTAATATTATTTCCCTTTTTAAAACTGGTGGTTGTCAAACCAGTCTAAATGAAAAGTCTCCAGAACTGATGATTATGTTCATGTAGCAGTAGTTTGGAGTGAACAGAAATCATCTTCACCATCAACCTAGCTCCGAAAGAGGCCAAGCCAATCTGGTTCCCTTCGCCAACCACCTTCCTCCCAATCTATACGTTGGGGTGATCCACTACAAAGCTCTCAAGAGTATACGCAATGCTACTACAGTCATTGTGAGTGAGATCTGAAGGGAGCATAGGCTAGGACTCATGAGGTTATAGTTCAGAGTTTCTACTGAAATTCCTTTCAACAAAGTGAAGAGCACATCACTGGGGTTACAAGTGTTACTGACTACTTAGCTAGTGCTAGATTACCCAAAAAAGTAACCGAGTCTCATGGGCAGAGGTGGGAAAATCTGTTAAGCACATAGTGGAGGATGAATCTGGGCTGATTGGAAAACATTTGTTTGAATGAATGTAGCATTTATTTCCAAGAATAAGCATGTCCAGACTGATTGAGCAAGAGTTATATTTAGTTCAGTCGTTCTTATGTCCATTTTGAGAAAGCTAAACCAGCATGCCAGAAGGGGTCAAAGATCACGTTTTGCATGAAAGAAAAGCCAATGGAAATGGGACTGTTAGACTTAAACTTTTGGGTATTTTACACTAGGACTTAGAAATGACTTATTTTTCTATCTCTAGCATTACAAGTAGCAAGAGAGTGAATTCTTGGTATTTGGAATACTCTCTCCTCATTTTTCCTTTGGGAAAATCATTAGCCTATCTGATTTGACTGCTATTGAATATATTCCATGACATCCATAAGTCTACCTTCAGGCATTGCTTGTGCTTGTGTATTACATATGATTAATTGCTTACATAAGAGCAATGATGAACCCTGAAGAGGGGAGGAGGGATGTGAAGAGCAGCTTACTTAGGCATTCCAGGCGCTAACATGGGATGGTTTGATACAGCTCATTCTTGTTTTGAATTTTCATGCCTCTTGAGAAAGAAAGGAGCAGAATATGCTTTGCATGGTGCTATGTCCTCCCAGGTCCTACGTTTTCTTTTTTGTATTTTGTCAGTTCTCTAAGTAGGGATTTTCTTAGTTTAATATAATTTCCATTTTAAAAATTCAAATACCTACATATGAGGTGGGAGTGGAAATTAATCAGAAGCATTCCTATAAACTGCAGACTCAAATTAAGTCCTTGAGCAAGCTGGCATTTTGATGAGATGAGGATTCAGCGGATGGGACAGTTGTACATTTGAACTCTGGGTATACTGCCAAAAGCGAGGCCTGAGAAGGTTGTGTTGAGGAAGGAGTGTCAGTGACTGAGCCTGTTGGAAAGGGAGGCTGAGAGAGTTGAGGACACATATGTAAGGGAGAACACATTGATTGGTCAGTTGTTTTTTTTCTGCTGTGAGTTTCAATTAGAATTTTGGGTCTCATTAAGTGACCCATGTTGAATAGAGGTTGGGAAGAGCTGGCTTAGAAAGCCCTCAGTGAAGAGATGAGCTTGACAGTATGATAAGGAAGTAGATGTGAATTCAGGACAGGAAATGGAGAAGGACAGGGTGAGAAAAGGGAACAAATTTACAATTTGTGCCATTAGCCATTTATTAGAATTTGGTATAAGAATTTGTGGACTTACTGTTTCCTTTTGGATTTAAGGTACAAAAACCTACTGGCGAGTGTCAGTAAAAGTGATGTCTTTATTCAGTTGTCAACCAAAAGTTTTACACTAAATTCTTTTGCATCTTTGAATGTTTATATTATTCCCAATAATCTTTCCAATTCTTTTAAAAGGCTGATTTTTAGGAAGGCTAGCACTTTTTGATCACAAAATAGTTTCCCCGATGAGTATGATAGCTTCAATATCTTTCAAATTAGATTCTTTTGGAAATTGAACTATATCAAATAAAATAAAACAAGTAGGGTTTTTTGTTGTTGTTGTTAAAGGTATTATTATATTTGCAGGTTTGTACAATTTAGCAGATACAGGAAGGGTTTAAATTTTTTCTTTAGCTAGAATGTTCAGTTCAAATTATACAGACATAAGCCTGAGACCTAAATGAACTCTCTTCTAAGGAGTAATGAATGGAAGGTAGATTACTCATTTCTTCATGTTCAAAAGACAAATTATGTCTCTGAACACAGTTGTTTCAACGTTTTTAACTTACGATCTCAAACTCTTCCCATTTCTTTATCAGTGATTTGGGTAATGTGGAGGCAGTCTTGTTGTAGTTTCCAAAGATTTAGGCATTTTTGAGACTCTAAGAATAGTTCATTGAGCCACCAATTTGTCCCTTAATTTTATTTAGGCTGAGCAAGGCCCATCTGACTTCTTCCAAGTCAGAAGAATGCAGCATCTACCCAGAGAGGCTGAGGGTGGGATAGAAAGAAGGAGGCACTCCAAGTTTGGAGACGCGGATTCTAGTCCATTTCCTCAAGCTGCATGACCTTCAGCAAGTCTCCCGTGTTGTTCAGGGCCCCAGTTTCTTTATAAGTGCAATGAAGAGTTTGGACTCAACAACTTATAAAGAAACATGCATTCTAATGGTCTATTACGTGAAAAGAATGTGAGTTGTTCTAGAAAATATGAATCTGCTCCCTGATTGTACTCCAAGCTCTGGTTCTAAATTTCAGTTATTATAGTTACTTCTTTTGAGGTCAATCATTGAGGAAGTCAGTTAATGCAGAGATGATGTCTGGAAGGAATTTACAAGTTTGTTGTTCAAATAGTATTGTTGGGGGCCAACTAAAACTATACATCAGGGATTGTGCTCACATTGGACTAGTGTCTTTGGAAAGCACAGTCCTTGTGTGTCCTTTTTGAATTTACAGACCAACTTCGGGAAGCAGAGAGACAAATAGGAAATCCAATGGCGTGATAAGTAGTACAATGGGAATGTTTAGGGAGACATGAGCACTCAACAGGAGATCAAGGAAGGTTTCCTGGTGGCTGTGATGTCTCAAGGGAGACTTGAAGCATGAGTAGGCATGTGTCAGATGAAAAGGAATGGGAGGAAGATTTCAGGTAGAGTAACTTACATACATGAACATTTAGACCCAGAGAGAGTCTAGAGGGACTGAGGAACTTAAAGGAAATCCAGTGTGGGAAGAGTATGGCACCTGTTGGGGAGGGTGGGGACTCTTGATAAAGCAGGATAATAATTCAAGTTCTTTGGCTCTTGAGTTACTTTTGGAAAAGTTGAGCTTCAGATAGCTAGTACATAGTAGGAGCTTAATAAATATTTATTGAATGAATGAACATGTAAGTAAAATGTCTAACAGGTACCTGGAAATGTGGACTTCCTAGTCAGGAAAGAGAGGTTGGATGGAGATTTCTATTTTGAAGTTTTCAATGTATATATGAAAGTAAAAACATAAGGAGTGGTTGTGATCATCCAGGAGAAGGTATGCAGAGGAGGGAGCAGGGTCTAGGGGCTGAATCCTGGGGCACTCACACCTGAGAGGAGGAAGAGGAAGAGGGGCTCTCAGAAGAGCCTGAGCAGGAAGGGCCATTGTAATAGGACTAAACACTAAACCCCTAGAAGTCAGCTCTCTGGGGGCAGAGGTTTTTGTTTTGTTTATTTTGAGATGCCTGCTGTTGACCAGATTATGCCCCCCGACCCACCCAAATTCACATATAGAAGCCCTAACCCTCAATGTGACTGTATCTGGAGATAGGGTCTTTGGGAGGTAATTACGGTTAAACGAGGTTATAAGGGTGGGACCCTACACTGATAGGACTGTGGCCTTATAAGAAGCGCTCTCTCTCTTTCTGTCCTCCTCCTTCTGCCCCCTCCAGGGCCCACCTTGCAAGCTTAATAGAATTTAGTTAACTTTTATCTTACATTACCACCCCACACTGAGAAAATAAATCACTGTTGTTTAAGTCACCCAGTCTATGGTGTTTTGCTATAGTAGCCTGAGCTGACCAAAACAGTTCTCGACACTTAGGAATGGTCCTGGTAAATACAGCTAATCAATATTTTTTTTGAGTAAATTGAATGAATGAGTCATTCATTGGCATGCTTATGAATGCATTCCTCCCTCCACAGTGTGATTGTCATTGAGCAGGTTGGGAGAAGGGAGGAGCTCTTGCAAGCATGGAAGTCCTGGGTGCTTAGGGAGAATGGGAGGGTGCTGTGGTCACAAAATTGGAAGAAAGAGCTGAAAAGGCTGAAAAGGATGAAAATGCTAAACTGCTCAAACCTCCTTTCTCTCTCTCTCTCTCTTTTTTTTTTTTTAAATCATTTGGCTAGGCTGGCTCTGAAATTGGGGATGGTTCTTGGTTGATTATGTTGTGTGTGTGTGTGTGTGTGTGCGTGCGTGTGTGTGTGTAAAGGCCCTTCTTAACATTAGATAGGACTATCGGAATCTAAGTGAATTTAGGCACAATCTAGATATTGCTCTTCATAGAGAAATAATACTCTAAGCTGGCAATGAAATTCCTCAAGTAAACAACAGATAAAGGGAAGGAGAGGGACACAATGTAACAATAATTGGAATAATTGGAATTCTTGTATCACTCATGGCACTTACAGTGAAAGTACTTTCTAAATTGTCTTCTATTACATGCAACATAGGTACATTATATAAAAAGATCCTAAAATATTGTTAAAAAGAAATTTTCCCAGAAAATGTAAGATAAAAGTTAACTAAATTCTATTAAGCTTGCAAGTTAACTCCAAATCATTCATTGACTTATAATCAAGAACAGTCTTGCTGCCTGACAACCAAAAAATTCAAACTGTCTTCATCAAGTCCTGGGTGGGAAGCCAGGAAATGGGATCTGAGATCACAGGCTTTGTGAGAGTCAGGGTCTTTGGCTTGACTCTTGGTCACAAATCATGCTTTTTTTTTCCTTGGAGAGATAGTGGGAAAGAAAAGGCTGTTTCAAAACATGTTAAAGAATACTGATTCCACTTGGCTTCTTGTTAACGTGTACCCTTGCAGACTTGGGTAAAACCTGATCCTGTTAAAAGTTATTATACTTAAAAAGATTCATGAGTAGAGTGTTAGGACAATTCTGTGGCCTTGAGGGTCCCATTGCAGCAAGAGGAGTCTGACTGAGAAGAGGATAGCTCTGTCCTTTGATGCCCAGTAACCTGCATGCCCAGCACCTTGCTGGCTGTGCCATTGGTAGGAAATGCAGTATATGCACTTCAGTTTGTAAGAGATCATAGAACTCCAGACAATGGTTGCCTATAGGGGTTGGGAGTTTATTGGAATGGGACACAAAGGGAAATTTCTGGGGTGATGGAAATACTCTATACTTTCATTGGGATAGATGTTACATGGACATATCCGTCTGTCACATTCATCAAATGGTATGCTTTAGATACGTGTATTTCATTGTATATAAATTTTGCCTCAAAAAACAAAAACTCAAGGTCAGGTGAAAAAAGTCTAGGAACTAATCAAAAACCCTTAAAATAAGTGACCAAACTATTTGTGAAAATGAGCAGAAACTTAAAGGGAAATTCTTCGTTATTTTTCCACATTAGAGGAAAATTGATGGTATCAGATAAATGCTCAAAAATAAGCTTCCAAACAGAGCATTTATAATCAGTACAATAGTAAGTTTGAACACAGCCAAACCTTCATGTCTCAGAGTGAAGGAACCATTTCTAGTAGTATAAGCTATTATGGAGATAGTTCCACATTTATTTTCTTTCATGTTTCTTTTGGAGGAATAATGTTCTTGTAAATGTAAAAAGCTTTTAAAGGAGCTAGAGAAGAAGCTATGTTTGGTCATAGTATTATCTGCTTATGAACTAAAAATTCAGAGCTCTCTTGTGAATCATGCTGCCAAAAATTGCAGACTTAAGCCTCGAGATTGTACGAATTTGAATTTTGACTTTATGACCTCAGTCAGCATAAAGATACAAAGATAATCTTCCATCAAAAACAGTTTTGAAAATGGTGGAATGGGCCGGGCGCGATGGTACATGCCTATAATCCCAGCACTTTGGGAGGCTGAGGCAGGTGGATCACCTGAGGTCAGGAGTTCAAGATCGGCCTGGTCAACATGGTGAAATTCCGTCTCAACTAAACATACAAAAAAATTAGCTCGGTGTGGTGGCAGACACCTGTAATCCCAGCTACTTTGGGAGGCAGAGGCAGGAGAATTGCTTGAACCCAGGAGGCAGAGGTTGCAGTGAGCCGAGATTGCACCAGTGCACTCCAGCCTGGATGACAAAAAAAAAAAAAAATGGTAGAATGTCACATGGAAAGTTAACTTTTAGAGATAGTAATCCAGACACCTATATTATGTTGTCCTTTTAAGTATCTATATCAATAAATTAACCAACATTTGATGACCTAACATGGCCAGGGACAGGGCTGGGTGCTCATAATTCCCAAATAATTCTAGCCAGACCTTGTCCTCAAGGAGCTTATGAGCAGGGTGAAGGGATAAAAACCAGATAAATAACTCTAATTCAGGAAGAATGTGATAAATGCATGATAACTACCACTAGAATTCCGAGGAGAGGAAATTTTCTTTGAATAGAGACTAAAGGAAGGAATAATGAATGTGGTAGCATTTGGGCTGGACCTATTGTAAGAGGCATGTTTTCCCCTGACAAGCCAAGAAAGTGGGGATTCAAGGTAGAAGGAAAGAAAAGCTCTGAGTTCTTTGAGCATTAAAATTTTGCTTGGCTGAAGCATAGGTTGCAGTCGGAGGAGATGGACTGGAAGGATCATTACGGGCGGAGAGGAAGCCCTGAACTCATGGGGGAGGCTATGATTTGGGTTAAAGGCAAAGCTGGCTCATGTCAAGATGGATCCTGAAGCAGTAAAAAAGTCCAAGAAAGTAAACTGGTCACAGGGTTTAGAATGAAGTCTGGGAGGAAAGGGCAGAGAGATCCTTAGGAGGCTCTTAGGACAGGTAAGGTAATAGGTCTCAAAGGGAGTGGCAGAAATGAAATGGAAAAAGAGAGATTGTAAAGCTAGAAGGCCCAGGAACTGCCTCTTGATTAGGTGTGGAAGGCAAGGGAAAATCAGCCCTCGAAGAAGACAGTGAGATTTTAATCTGGGTGACTGGAGAGACAATAATGCTGGGCACAGACAGAGGGAAGTTGAGAGGAACACCATGTTTGAGAATGGTGACTCCTATTTGAACAAACCAGCAATGCCCAGCAGACTGCTGGAAAAGTTGGGCTGAAGATATATTCAATGGCGGAGCCAGAGCAATCTCTATCCTTCTTCACCTGGGAGAACCAGTAAGTCATGGCTGGAGTGTGTGTGTCCAGCAAGAGAGGTTGGGGAGGGAAGCAAAGAGAGCTGGGAACCCAAGAGTGAAGTTTTTGCCAAAGGCATGAGAGAAAAGTCGGTGTAGCACAGTATACTTTCCCACCAAGCTCACCAAGCTCAGGGACAAGGCTCACCAAGATGAGTTTGGAAGAGAATGCTGGAAAGAAAACTGACTTTATTGAACTTCTTGGACTAACTTTGATTGTAAATCTCTGAACAATCAAAGCCTGTGAGGAGACAGCCAACTTTCTTATTCTTCCTATGTCAATAGTGAACAATTGCAGATCTCCTTTCCTTTTTTTCTCCTTTCCCCTCTTCCTCTCTCCTCCCTCCCTGAATGCTCTTGGTTTTTTTTTTTTTTTTTTTTTTTTTTTTTTTTTTTGGACTAGTCTAGAACACGGGTGGCCATTGTTGACCTACAGGAGGGACCACTGTCACCAACAAAGGGTAACAATCTTTCTTTTCAATATTTATTTATATCCAATATTTATTTTCAATACTGACTATGGAGAGAGCTCTTTGTGCTCCAACACTGCAATATTGGGGGTCTTTCAAAGCACCAAGATATATATTTGAATCTGGCATCATTAACATTTTTATGACTTTCTACTTCTTTCTTTGTACTGGTCTCAAGAGCTACTCATAAATCTCTCAGTAACTGCATAGTGTCCCAGGGCCAGAGACCGGCCACTCCTGGCATTGTGATTAGAGTCATTTAATATCCAAGGTGGTGACTAATGTCTGGCAACAGAGGCTCCATTGGGTGTCATGTGTCCTGGGACCCTGAGCGTGGGCACTCTAGGAGCACCTCATTATTGCATGTTAGTACTATGGCCAAGAGAAAAGTTGAGAAAGTGGTCAAGAGGTGGATCCATGTGAACTCCACTGGGAAATGAGAGACCTCTTTCCCGATCACTGTCAGTGCAACTTGAAAGCCTAAAATCAGTTTAAAACAAAGGTATCTACCTTTATCTTATGTTCATATCCTAGGCTTTTAATAATATGTATTTTTCACATGTTTACAGAAAGCAGTCAACTGAGCTATTCGTGGAAAGGTTTGTGGGTTTGGTTAACGAAGTGGAGGAGTATTACATTTCAGCTGGAAACACATCCCTAGAATGCCAAAACATTTATTCCAAAGTCTGGTTTCCTGGTGCAATCGGAGGCATGGCAATGCCTCTATTCAGAGACTGGGGTCTAGGGCCAGTAAGGCATTTGATCCACATGTATCCCAGAAGGCTTTTATTGTTAAATTATATTCTTTCAGAAAAACCACCCATGTCCTATTTTGTAAACTTGATATCCATACACTTTTGACTGGCATTCTATTTTAGCCGTAAGAGTATGATTCACAGCAAGCCTGTTTTTCCTCTTGCTTGGGGTGGCAGCGGAAAGCATAGGGTACTTTCCAGCCTCCAAGGGTAAGGGGCAAAGGGGCTGGAGTTTCTCCTCCCCAGTACAGCTTTCTCTGGCTGTGCCACGCTGCTCTCTGTGAGCAGACAGCAAGTCTCCCCTCACTCCCCACTGCCATTCATCCAGCGCTGTGCAGTAGCCCAGCTGCGTGTCTGCCGGGAGGGGCTGCCAAGTGCCCTGCCTACTGGCTGCTTCCCGAATCCCTGCCATTCCACGCACAAACACATCCACACACGCTCTCTGCCTAGTTCACACACTGAGCCACTCGCACATGCGAGCACATTCCTTCCTTCCTTCTCACTGTCTCAGCCCTTGACTTCTACAAGCCCATGGAACATTTCTGGAAAGACGTTCTTGATCCAGCAGGGTAGGCTTGTTTTGATTTCTCTCTCTGTAGCTTTAGCATTTTGAGAAAGCAACTTACCTTTCTGGCTAGTGTCTGTATCCTAGCAGGGAGATGAGGATTGCTGTTCTCCATGGGGGTATGTGTGTGTCTCCTTTTTCTTTTATGACTTGTAGGATTCTTTGTGCCATTTGCATATAATTTGGCAGGTTCAGATTTTTTAAGAGCCCTATGAAGTGCTTTTTGCATGTGTTTTAAAAAGGCATTTGAAAATTGAAAGTGTGATTTATGGAAACTAAATCATCTGTAAAAAATTGCTTTGGAAAGTAATGATTGCTGGCCATAAAGGGAAATATCTGTGATGTACCTAATGTGTTTTTAACCCTTTATTTGCTGACAATCTATAGTCATTAATGCTAAACTCGATTTTGGCTTCATATTAAATCAGCTAATCTGCATATTGTCCGACAATGGTCTGTTTTTGTAGGAATTAGATAAAATGTATACTTGATATAAAATATTCAAAAATGTAACTATTAGTAACAGTAAGCTTGGCATTTAGATATACCATGAACACTTTGTCAGGTACTCTGTTGGGTGTTTGGGATAGCAATTAAAACAAAGTATTGATAGTTGTACCAGAGTCTATTAGGCTGCAGCAAAGGAAGTTTATTAAAAAGTATAAACTCTCCAAGATTATAGATGCATGATATACTTCCTGTTTTTGTCTCCTTAATATGTATATATGTGTGTGTGTGTGTGTGTGTGTGTATGTGTGTGTGCCTGCTTAACTTTTAATTCAGTTAAAAACTTTTTTCTATTTGTTTTTCATCTGGATATTTGATTCTGCATATCCTAGCCCAAGTGAACCGAGAAGATCGAGTTGTAGGACTAAAGAATAGACATGCAGAAATGCATTTTAAAAATCTGTTAGCTGAACCAGACCGACAATGTCACGTAATTGCCAAAGTTTGGTTCATGACCTGAGGTTATGTTTGGTATGAAAAGGTCACATTTTATATTCAGTTTTCTGAAGTTTTGGTTGCATAACTAACCTGTGGAAGGCATGAACACCCATGTGCGCCCTAACCAAAGGTTTTTCTGAATCATCCTTCA
The DNA here is from genome assembly GCF_007565055.1 of Rhinopithecus roxellana. NCBI lineage: Eukaryota > Metazoa > Chordata > Mammalia > Primates > Cercopithecidae > Rhinopithecus > Rhinopithecus roxellana. The sequence goes on along the minus strand of NC_044552.1, from coordinate 176,581,775 downwards.
CATGAGAATTCCTAATGGGACCAAGTACAGTACTGTGGTCCAACATAAACACACAAGTCCAGCTGAGAGAATATCAGAAGGTTGTGGAAGGGTCCACTTTGGGAGCCTTTTGCAGAGGAAGAAACTGAGGTCCTGGCAGGTTGCATTCTCCTGATGGCAAAATGCAGCTCTTCCTATATGTATACCCTGAATCTCCGCCCCCCTTCCCCTCAGATGCCCCCTGTCAGTTCCCCCAGCTGCTAAATATAGCTGTCTGTGGCTGGCTGCGTATGCAACCACACACCCCATTCTATCTGTCCTGTCTCGGTTACAGTGTAGTCCTCCCCAGGGTCATCCTATGTACACACTACGTATTTCTAGCCAACGAGGAGGGGGAATCAAACAGAAAGAGAGACAAACAGAGATATATTGGAGTCTGGCACGGGGCACATAAGGCAGCACATCAGAGAAAGCCGGCCCCTGGATTCGTCTTTCGCGTTTATTTTAAGCCCGGTCTTCCCTGGGCCACCTTTAGCAGATCCTCGTGCGCCCCCGCCCCCTGGCCGTGAAACTCAGCCTCTATCCAGCAGCGACGACAAGTAAAGTAAAGTTCAGGGAAGCTGCTCTTTGGGATCGCTCCAAATCGAGTTGTGCCTGGAGTGATGTTTAAGCCAATGTCAGGGCAAGGCAACAGTCCCTGGCCTTCCTCCAGCACCTTTGTAATGCATATGAGCTCGGGAGACCAGTACTTAAAGTTGGAGGCCCGGGAGCCCGGGAGTTGGCGGAGGGTGTTCGTCCCGGGACTGCACTTGCTCCCGTCGGGTCGCCCGGCTTCACCGGACCCGCAGGCTCCCGGGTCAGGGCCGGGGCCAGAGCTCGCGTCTCGGCGGGACATGCGCTGCGTCGCCTCTAACCTCGGGCTGTGCTCTTTTTCCAGGTGGCCCGCCGGCTTCTGAGCCTTCTGCCCTGCGGGGACACGGTCTGCGCCCTGCCCACGGCCACGGACCATGACCATGACCCTCCACACCAAAGCATCCGGGATGGCCCTACTGCATCAGATCCAAGGGAACGAGCTGGAGCCCCTGAACCGTCCGCAGCTCAAGATCCCCCTGGAGCGGCCCCTGGGCGAGGTGTACGTGGACAGTAGCAAGCCCGCCGTGTACAACTACCCCGAGGGCGCCGCCTACGAGTTCAACGCCGCGGCCGCCGCCAACGCGCAGGTCTACGGCCAGACGGGCCTCCCGTACGGCCCCGGGTCTGAGGCTGCGGCGTTCGGCTCCAACGGCCTGGGGGGTTTCCCCCCACTCAACAGCGTGTCTCCGAGCCCGCTGATGCTGCTGCACCCGCCGCCGCAGCTGTCGCCTTTCCTGCAGCCCCACGGCCAGCAGGTGCCCTATTACCTGGAGAACGAGCCCAGCGGCTACACGGTGCGCGAGGCCGGCCCGCCGGCATTCTACAGGTACCCGCGCCCGCGCCGCCCGTCGGGGTGGCCGCCGCGCCCGGCGAGAGGGAGGGAGGGAGAAAGGGAGGGAGGGGAGCCGAGGGAGCCGCGGGCGCCGCGGGACGCGCGACCCGAGGGTGCGCGCAGGGAGCCCGGTGCGCGCGGCCCAGCCCGGGGGTTCTGCGTGCAGCCCGCGTTGCGTTCAGAGTCAAGTTCTCTCGCCCGGCAGCTGAGAAAAACGTGCTCCCCACCCACTTACCGTCCGTGCGAGAGGCAGACCCGAAAGCCCCGGGCTTCCTAACTAAACACACGTTGGAAAACCAGACAAAGCAGCAGTTATTTGCGGGGGAAAACACCTCCAGGCAAATAAACACGAGGCGCTTTGAGTCACTTGGGAAGGTCCCGCTCTTGGCATTTAAAGTTGGGGTGTTTGGAGTTAGCGGAGCTTGGCAGAATTTTATTTATCCTTTCAATGTTTTTGTTTAATGTGCTCCCCAAATTTCCTTTCATCTAGATTATTTGATTGGAAATATGTCGGCTATGATGATGACTTTCTGGGAAGCGATTCCTATCACCCCCTTTCCCCTCCTCCCCACCCCACGTCCTGAGGCTTTAGTGAGCGATTGGGAGTTGAATGGGTCTGATTTCGGAGTTAGCTGGCTGAGTCCGCGCTGGAGCGGATTGCTGGCATGTGACTTCTGACAGCCGGAAATTTGTAGGTGTCCCGCGAGTTTAAAACAAGCCATATGGAAGCACGAGTGCTTAAAAATAATCTCCCGCCAGCCCAGTGACGAGCCTGTCCTACCCGGGGAGAATGCCCCGGAGTGGCGTGCGGGTCCGCCGGGGTCTGCGCCTCGCAGCCACTGTGGAACAAGCGCGGCAGGTCCAGGACACAGGAGACCACTTCGTGACTTCAATGGTGAAAGTTGTGTGTCCTCATTTTTATTTTTTTTCCGACAAGATTTATTCTTTCTCCCTCTCCCTTTCCTCCCATTTTCCCTTGCCCAGTTTCTCCTTTTTTTTTTCTTTTGTTTTGTTTTGTTTTTTTTTCCTGATGGGCCTGCAGAGGGATTAGGTGGGCGCTTCTGGTGAACACCTGCCTAGGTGGCCACAGGACAGGTGTACCTCTGGACTGGGTTTGGGAGCTTCAGGGCGCCACATGGCTGGGTGCTGAATTAGGCATTTCCTAACTGTACACTGGCATCTGGACTGGCGTCTCCATTATCTTTCTGCCTTGTAAGCCGTGGACCAGTTTCTGTTAAGTATTCTGTTTCCAGGGACATTTATAGCAGAAGGAAGGGAATAAGGTGCAGTTTGGCCCCAGAGGATATACAGAAGGGCAGATTCTGGGGGTATCCAGCATGCATCTTCAGCCGCCTTAGAGAAATTTACAGCATCCCATAGCCACGTAGGTCCAAGCTGTCTTTACTTAAAAGACAAACAATGAACAAAACTTTTAAAAGTTGGCATATTTCAAATTAATTTTACTTGTTTTAATTTAGGGTTAAAACAGAGAAAAAGAATTTCTTCTGCCCACTTTTTTTTTTAAATGGAAGAACAAAATACAGCAATTAAGTCTAATTCCACACAACATTAAAAACTCCTTGATGTGAAGGAAGGCATTGGTATGATGTGAATTCCATAACCTTATGATGGACTCCAGAAACCATTTTTTTCCTATTTAATTTTCAGTTCTTTTATTGCAAATTAATGCCACTGAATTTCAATGGGCACTAATGAGACTGCTCCTTGGTAGATTATTTACTGTCCTTGCTAATAATTACAAAGTGAACCTGGTCAAATACAGAGGGGATCGCATCTTATTCAAAATTGTTCATCATCCCAGGGATAGGTAGTATCAGTGTAATGTACCCTATCTTACACTTTTTGCATTAAACGATATTCAAATACTCTTAGAATAATAAAAAAAGATACAAAGAACTTAAAAATTAAAAAAAAAAAATCTTGCACAAATGGGACTCTCTTTGGAAATTCAGTTTTAGAATGATTTCTCCTGTGTTTTATTTCCCGGATTATCTTTCCTCTTTTATTTAGAATTCTGCCTCTTATTATCCAGCAAGGAAAAGAAGCATCTTTGCAAGTTCTTCATATGGACAGATGTTATTTAGTATTTTTGCCCTCTCAGTTTTTCTGCTTAAATAACTCTGGGTATAAAGGAAAGGATTGATTGGACTCTTTTAGGAAACTTTAAGTTTCTTAAGTAGTTCTCAAAAGGTTTTAGGGCTGAAAGCAGTGTTTTCAAACTGCTTGTTGTGACCCAGAAGGTCGTGAAATCAGTTTAGTGAGTCTAGAATATTTTTTAAAAGGAATAAAACAGAAAGGAATATAATAGAAAATATCAGAGTGCATGGCATTTAGTAAGGGTAAGTGTTGTTTCCTGAAAATCTGTTTTAATTATACATGCTTCTGGGTGCTGATTGTGATGTAAAATGTATTTCTTACTGTGGATTGAACTCAAAGAAAAAAATTAGAAAGCTAATGGGCTCAAATATTATATGTTCAGTAGAAAACAAAAAATTCAGACAAGTGGCTGGTTGTTTTTACCTATACAAATCAAAATGCTATTTTGATTGTCTTCATTTTCCCCTTATAAATTAGGTTGGTGTCTTTAGTCAGTTAGGCTAAGTTTTACTGTCTGATTCTTAACTTTTCTGTTATAGAATGGTGCTGTCGTGTGGACTGTCCTCATGAGTGTCCCACTGGATGTTCAGAGAATTTATGTGAAGGTCACATCATTTAGCATTGAGATGCTATGGTTACTTTCTTCCATTTCTTCCATAATATGCAGCCACATCTATGTGTGAAGAAATGTATTAGATAAAATTTCTCTGGGCACATAATAATGTGAGAAAGATTGTCACATGTCCCAGCAAATTGTTATTAATATAAATTTGTTACTTGGCAAGCTGAGATTTTGCAAGATGTTACTCAAAATTTCATGATGAAGGAAACGGGGAGTCATCTTATCCTGGGTTCCTTTTTAGATTTCAAACAACTTAGGAACTTTGAATAAAACTAAAGATGAAGCTTAATTATATCAACTATCCTTTTTAAAGTTCAAATTAGGAATTTAATGCTGCATGTTTATTTCAGTTTTATTGCTCAGTATTCTTAAAAGTTAGACATCACTCACTTCTCCAAAAAACTTGGCAAATGTATAAACCTTTTGCATCAAAATCAATGCCCTGCTAATTTGTATCCTGGCCATCTGCATATTTTGGGCAACTCATTTGTCCACTGGTGATCATTTAAAACTCTTTCTCAAGTTTGAATAGAGACTGATCTCCAAAGTGAGATTTAAGTGACTAACTTTCAAGTTTCCGATACATTTTTCCTTTTACTTAGAGAACATTTCAGCCCCCTTCCTTTCTGATCTTACTTTTTTATTAATTTAAATTGTTACTGATTACCTGACACTTTGTGCTGGTCTAAGAATAGTCCAAAGAGTTATATATTCCCTCGTGAATGAGCGTATTTTCGGATGAAAACGGATTCACATCTTCAATCTCCATTTCATTTTCACCTCCTCCATGTGGCTTGTACCTGTTTGGAAGAAAGCTCCTGAAGGATAATTGCCACTTATTCTAATCTTCTTTCTCACACTCATTTAATTTGGATCCCTGGCTATAGTTGTTATTTACTTTTGTGAATATATTTAGGCTATGACATTCATAATTTGGGAAAATTCTCAGGTTTGAGAATTTTGGTTTCTTATAGTTTTAAGGATATGCAAGACAGGTGTAAGAAACTGCCAAGGGGAGGAACCATAGATATCAGGAAAAACTAGAAAAGATGCCAGACTTACCATTAATGGTGAGACAATAGTAACTTTGTTAAGTGAGATTGTATAGGTTAAAGTGGTACAGAAACTAAACAAACATTAGGTGTTTTTATTATTTTACTCACATGTTAATATTTGTTTTGGTGCTTTCACAGGCTAAAAAGCAAGGAAAAAACAGATTTAAGTGGTCAGTAATTTTGTTATAAATATAGAATGATGATTATGTGAAATCTTTTCCTGTGAAAGTCAAATTTAAGTAAAATCTTTATCACCATCTGCAACATTTTTCTGCAGCCTGGCTTACTGGGTTATCATAAAGAACATTTATTTTCAGATATATTTTTAAAATGTCAAAACCCTGATTATGTGTAAACAATTTTACATAAGGAAATATAAGAATTTTAATTATATTTTTCTAAAATCAATACTCAGCATGAAATTAATACATCTTAACCCCTCCCTGTGACTTCATTATTATTTTTAATGTAACTTTAGAAGTACCCAGTAGAGAGAGCAGCGTGCTAAATGCGTTTCTTTCTTTTCCAGACAACTTTGAATGGAGAGGAGCAAATTAGTCTTTTGGTTTAATTCTGTCTCAGTTTGCTTATCTAAAAAAAAGGAAAACAGAGTGGCTACAATTGTTTCGAACCAAATGCCTACTCCAGAGAAAGATGCTATATTAATCCAAAAAATATAGCCACTTGAATGCAAACCAGCCAAAGCGAAAGTGTAAGGATTTGATGGAAAGGAGGCAGTTCATCAAAGTTATTGAGGGGTTTTACATTTTAAACTCTGCCAATGACTTGACGTGTAATGTCACTTTAAAAAAAAAAGTATGTCTGAGCTGTTTCCTACTTCGTCTCTAAAATATCCTCATATTGATCTCTGAAATCCCAGGACTTAAGTGGGCTGGAGGTTATGGGAAGCACCTTTATAATATCCTTAATCTTATGAAGGAAGAAACCATAATTGCTCAGTTCTCTGCCTTGGATAATATCATGAGGGACTCTGAAGAAAGTTTTGCGTTAATCAACAATGTTTTAAATTATGTGTGTATTTTTAGACCCTATTAAAAATAGGAAGCATAGAAAGACAACTATTCTGGTCTCAACTGACGAAATTTTATGTAGTTTAATAAAGTAATAATTTCAAGAAACATGGGCAAATAAGAAAGAGTATGACTTTCTTACAACCCACTTGTAAGTGATATGGTAGTGGTAATGATCCATGATTTTGATGATGACGATGATGATGGAAATGAAGTTTTCATCTCAGTTTGGGTAGGTAGTATTTCTGGATGCCTCCTATGAACCCTGGAGATGTTCATCCTATACAGAAATCCAATCCCTTAAATCTACTTGGCTCATTGTTGTATAATTCTAATTTGATAGTCTGAAAATTTTAATACTGATATTATCAATAATATTACAATATTATAAACTTATTAAGTACCTATAATTGCTACAAAAAACTTTAAAAGAACCCAAAATTCCAAGCAAGACTGAAATTTTTTTGTCTCTCCTCTGAACTATTTAGAGGGACAAATTAGTTTGTTCTTATAACATCCGCTTTAAATAAATGTGTCATCTTTAATAAGATAGTAGACTTCTTTGTTTGGTAATGTTCTATTTTTTGGAGATCCTTTGAGTTACACTTGGGAAAATTTTCAAAGTTCACTTAAAGTTAATAAAATCTGTTAAGTAATGTTCAGAACTAGACGTTTCCAAACGAGCGCTTGAAAAGCTCAGGTGGGTTGTTTTTGAGAGCTCCCCAAATGTTGTCAACCCCAGGAGGAATGGAAGACCTCTGCAGTTTTATCACTCAGATTCTCATCTCCAGCTCAGAAGCCGTAGAACTGGCCTGGCCCTAAGGTCCACCCTCCTTGCTTCCAGTTCCATCTTCCATCCTTCCATCCCGGGCTCATTCTGCCTGTTCCTAAACAGTGGCAAGTTAGGGGCCCTAGCAGCCAACTTGTGCATACCTGGCACTACTTCCTGGGCAGTTTTCTTGGCTCCTTGACTTGTTGGGCGGCTTGGGATTTCTTTTATGGCTCTGAAAGCAAAAGACAATATTCTCTTTTAGTTTCCTGCAATTAAATGATGTTAGAAATAGTCGTCTTTGCATTGGCGTACTTCCTCTTTCTTCTGCAGGTCTTTTAGAATTTTGAGTCCATTCTCATATTTTCTTGTTTCATTTGCTTTATTTTCTAATACATAGAAGTTTAAACTCCCTTTAAAGAGTTTTTGGCCTCTTTTACCCTATTAAGCCTTCTTTTTTCTTTTCTGTTTTAGTTGTTCCATCTGTGTATTCTCAGATATTTTTCTTTCACCTTTTCTGGTTTATTTCTTTATTGACCTGTCTCATCTGTTATTTTAATGAAATCTGGAACAGGGCTAAACAGAGTTCCTACCTCAGCCAGTATAAGAATATGCCTTAATAACTCAGAGTGGTATTAACTAGATTAAAAGTTTTGGAAAGTGATGTTTTTCTTGTCTCTGAGGATAGAAACTTCAACAACATAAAGAAGAAATTTTCAATTAGTAGAATTTCTTTGAAAGTTTGTTCATTCATTCATTTGGCTACCTTATTCCAAATTGAGTCATTCGCTGAGGGCTTAGACTATATAAAGTGTGATTTTGTATTCCCAGCAGTCATGCAACAGCATTGCACCTAGCAGCTGGGAAGTCTTATAGCTTGAATGGGTGAGATTGATTCTAACATGAGAATCTCCTGCATGTGTAAACTAACAGTGTAGTCTTGACTGTTGTCTCCCAGTATACTTGGTGTCAGGATTTTAGATCCATGTGAACATATACAAGGCATTTTTGCTAACTGTAATTTCCCACTTCATCAACAAAAACACTCATTTCTGAACATTCAGTGCATTCATGATTAATCTTTCTTACATTACAAAGGTAGTTTTCAAAGGTGATTTTGCTTGGGGAGGATAACAGTTTCAAAAGTAACATTGTCAGAAACAGTTGATTTTAAAGGTTCTTTCTGGTGACTTTGACTTCTGCTTTTTTGGAAGATCTTACACATAGTTGTATTTATTTCTCCTGGAATATTTCAAGCAATTCAGAGTGAAAGGGCATACATTCCAATTTGTGTATGAGATATAATTTAGTTACATCGAGAAGCTATTTTCTTTAGTTACAGGGAAAAAAATTGTAGGGATTTCGGAAGCCTCTTTGATTTCTAATAGGAGGAATCCCTGAGCGCTGGTCCAAACAGATACCATGTCTTCTACATTGCTGTATTTCCCTCAAGCTCTTAGCGAAGTGCATGCCACGTGAAAGCCGGGAGAAGCTGTTGGTTGAATGAATGGATGGTGGTGGGCAGGAAGCATCGGGGACATGGTTTGCTTCAGTCTATTGGCTGGGAGAAAGGCCATTTAGGAAGGGATCCTTAGATGCCACTGGAAGAATGTGGGAAGTCTGTGAATCTCTCTTTCTCAGGAACAAAAGTAGAAAAAGGACTCCACACAGCATTCCAAGTACAGTCGGCCCTCATTATTCATGGATTCTGTATTTGCAAATTCGCTGACTTACTGACATTTTATTTGTAACCTTCGAGTCAATACTCATGGTGCTTTCTCAGTCCTTTGCAGACATGTGCGGAATGGCAAAAAAATTTGAGTTATCTGACGTATACGTTCCCAGCTGAGGCTGAGCAAGGCTGACTTCTTGCAGCTCCCAGACTATAAACAAGTGTCCCTTTTGCAATCTACTTAGCGTCATGATTTTTGCATTTTCATAATTCCGGTTGATGATTTTGCTGTTTAAAATGGCCCCTAAACATAGTCCTGAAGTACTGTCTAGGGATTCTAAGTGCAACAAGGCTCTGACGTGTCTTAAGAGAAAATACGTGTTTGATAAGCTTTGCTCAGGCATGAGTTACAATGCTGTTGGCCATGAGTTCAATGATACAGAATCAACAGTATATATTAAATGAAGTGTTTTTGAACAGAAAAACATGTAAAACAAGGTTATGTATTAATGAGTTGGCAAAAATGCTGTGACCATGGGCTGCCAGGAACCTACCCTGTTTTCCCCTCAATGCAGTGGTTCGGTATTTGCTCATTCAGTGTTTGAGGTGACTTTACAGAATATGAGTACCATGAATAATGAGAATTGATTCTATATAATAGAGTGATGAAAGCACAGGTCTGGGAGCCAGCAGCTACATTTCTATTCTGGCATGACTCCTGTGTAGTTGTCATTGCTGGCAAATTGCTTAACTGTGTGCCTCAGTTTCCTCATCTGTAAATGCTACATTGTTTGGATGATGTGAGGATTAAACAAATTCATAGATGTCTAGGGCTTATAACATTCCTGGCACATAGCAAGTCATTATTTTTTATTACTGCTTCAGAAGGGAATTGAGAACTATACCCTGAAGAAGGTGAGTATGGGAATTTTCTATGAGTCTGGAATGTCCCTATATTTGTTTATTTTGCCTTCAAGTGACTAACTTTAATACCCTATTGTGATTAGAAGTTAAACTTCTGCAACCAAAAGGAAGCAGGAAGCTAGTATTTCTTGAAGTGCTTATTACATGCCAGGTACTGTGCTAGAAAAACAAAACAAAACAACTGTAAAAAAGACTTCAAATTTGGCTGTGTGCAGCTGCTCATGCCTGTAATCCCAGCACTTTGAGGAGCTGAAGGGAGGATTGCTTGAGCCCAGGAGTTCCAGACCAGCCTGGGCAACACAGTGAGACCCTATCTCTACAAAGAAAACCAAAGACTCCAAATCAGTAAAAATTAATCAATCAATAAAAAGAGTGAAGGGCATTAAGTATTGTGGATGGAAGCAATCCCAGAGAGGGAAGTAGTTGAAGCTGAGGTAAGCAGCTTACGGAGAAGCTGTGATGTACAGAGGGCAAGGAGGGAATTTTTCTGTGATTTGGAAGAACGGGAACTGGGAAAAAGAAAGAGTTGGAAGCTTGTACTTAGGGAGCATCTACAAGGATATCTTTTTCACCTTGGTTGGAACATCCAAATCAAAGATGACTTCAGAATCGCCCAGATGATTAAAAAACTGCCGAGACCCAGGCCGTATTTCAGCAGTTCTGACGATTGCCCTGGGTTGAAGCTTGAGTCAGTAGTTAAGAAAAACAACAAACAAAAGAACTTTTGGGGCTTTTCTCACTGATTTGCATTTTCTCAGCACATCTCTAGGTGGTAGATCATTTACTCTTCCTATGACATTAGACGGAGGATGTTTCCATCTGAGTCTTCAGGATGGAGACATGGAGGGAAGTGAGACTAGTGATGTGCCTCAAGGTTTTGCTGTGTTCTAACCGTGAGAAGCACTATTCAAACCCAAGTCTGCTCGATTTCCAAGTCTTCATTTCCTTGGGCCTCTTGGATTTCAGAAGCAGAGGGTAAAAGGAGTGCTGAGGAGAACCAACACAGTAGCTTTCAATCTACTCCTCAGCTTTCCAAAAGAAGTTTCAAGACTGGTTGTTGCATTTGATATGGAATAAATACAAAGAAGGTAGATTGAAGAGTATGAAGATGCAGATTTTTGATACCAGATATGAAGATAAAATTAGGAAGCAATCTAAAACGTGGACACAAATGCACACCTGTGCCAGTTAGCCTGCATAATTCGATTTTTGTTAAGTGTTTAGATAACTGAAGGTAATTTAAGCCCTCATATCTTCCCTCCATAGGGTTCTTTTTCCTTGTGGTTCATCAGAGAGTTGTCACCAATTCAGGCTGTTAGTGGTACACATAACCTCTAGCATTGTTGATACAACTATAAAATCCCAAATATCAGTACAGTTATTGATTGCATAAAATTTCCAGTTGCATGGTTTGAAAGTTCTATAAGTTTGAATCCTTGAACCAGTCTTAAACGTGGAGGAGGACTCAACTAAAGCTCTCCTCGTGTCCTCCCTCTGATGTATTTGCAAAATCCTTTCCACAAATAGATTGCAGTTTTTAATGCTTCCCCAGTCCAATTTTGCATTGTAGAAGATGAATTTATGGATGAGGGAAGTGGCATTCAGGCACTCCAGCTTGGTATAGAAGTCCATGGTTGTCTGGTCCTCAGTCCTCAAGCCTGCTCATTTCCTCATGTGAACTCAGAACAAGCAGCTGAAAGCAAGTCTCTGAAATCTCAGAAATATGTATAAATGCAAGTGTTTGGGTGAGAAGTGAACATGGGTCTCCTCTAGTGCCCACATTACTTGACTATCAGGTTCTGGGCTCCACATAATGAGGGATTATCAACCCCTGGCCCAGGGCTCTCTGAGTCTTGGTTCTTTGTTTTTGATGCTCAGCAATTGTGATCAATGAAACCAATGTTGCTTTTCTATCAAGAGTCCAACCCTTTTCTAAGAAGTCTGTGTTTGATATAAGGGAATAGCTAGCAAAGTTATCAAGTAACTTGTAGAAACATTCTGTTGCTAGAGTTCTTATATTGAATGACTGTGGTTGACAACAGTGCAGTACCGGTCATTTTCTAGGACATCTTAGAAACACTGATGAGAAGTTTTCTCTCGTTATGTCTGTCATGTCATTCTCACCTTTCTCTACACAGGGTCAGTTTTCTATTATCACTGTTAGGAGTTCCTCACTGGTTTTTCAGCTTTTGAGCTTTCAAACTGTAATTAATCGTAAGCTACTAGAGTGTACTACCTGAAGTGTGTGTATACACACACACACACAGATATATATATATACCTTATCTGGTTCTTCCCCTGTGTAAAAGACCTCAGGCTAGTCAGAGAAAACATGCATATTCCATAGTATGGCAATCAAGCCCTTGTACTTTGATTCCAATCAATCTCCTGCTATTACTCCAAGAAGCTCTTGTTGAAAGAGCCATGTTTAAATGGCATGTTCCTACTTCTGTTCTTCATAGTGATCTTCATCTGTACCATGTACCCTTATTTCTTGTTGTTCCATCTCTGTTAGGCTGATTCTACCCAGAAGTCAAGGTTCAGCTCAAATGCTATCCCTATCAGGTGAATTTTCCACCTGGCGTTTGTTCAGTGTGCATTGTGTACATATAGCACCTTTTCCCGGTACTTTTGTTGTAATCACCAGAGAATTCCTTTCATTTTAGTTGTAAATAGAGTTGTCTCCCCTGTCTATGGAATAGATTATTAATGTATAGAGCAGTGGTCCTCAACCTCTGGACCGTGGACTGGTACTGGTTTGGGGCCTGTTAGGAACTGGGCTGCACAGCAGGAGGTGAGCAGTGGGCATGCAAGTGAAGTTTCATCTGTATTTACAGCTGCTCCCCGTTGCTTTCATTACTGCCTGAGCTCCACCTCCTGTCAGATCAGCGGTAGCGTTAGATTTTCATAGGAATGCGAACCCTATTGTGAACTGCACATGTGAGGGATCCGGGTTCTCCTTATGAGAATCTAATTCCTGATGATCTGTCATTGTGTCCCATCACCCCCAAATGGGACTGTCTAGTGGCAGGGAAACAAGCTGAGGGTTCCCACTGATTCTACATTATGGTGAGTTGCATAATTATTTCATTATATATTACAATGTAATACTAATAGAAATAAAGTGCACAATAAATGTGATGCACTTGAATCATCCCAAAACCATCTCTGGATCCGTCTGTGGAGAAATTGTCTTCCATGAAACTGGTCATGGAACTGGTGCCAAAAGGTTGGGGACCACTCTTATAAAGCCTATTAGAGTAATTTCATAGATTTACTAATTCATTTATCATATTCATTCACTCAGCAAGCATTACTGGATGTTGATCGTGTACTGGCTTTGGTGGTAGGTACAGAGATTGGGAACATTGTCATCAAGGATTTTATGGTTGAGTGAGAGAGATGACAAGTGGATAGACAATGAAAAAACAGTAGAATAAGAATTGTGATAGAAAAGAGACAGCCAGGAGCATTGAGAAGAGGCACTTAACCAGATGGAGGATCTCGGTCCATTGATATGGAGGTCAAAACGGTTTAATAGAGCAAGTGACCCTTTCAACTGAGTTTTTTAAGAATGAAGATTTAGCCAGACAAAGAAGGGCAGGCGAGGTTGTGAAGAGGAACTGAGTGGTACTCTTCAGAGCTCCAGCCCAGTTCCTTGGACAGAATAAATGCTTACTGACTTATAGAGCCAAATATTGAATTAATAAAATAAGGGTAAATGGTTAAGAATCAGAGAAATAACTTGAAGAACACGGATAGCTAGTGGTTTTTGAACACAATGTACCAGGCGCCTTGCCGAAAACCTTAATGATCATCTTGTTTAAACCTTACATTGCTCATAAGAGGCTGGTACTATTGTTATTCTCATTTTATGGGATGTAGAAACTAAGACTTGGGGAGGGGAAGTGACTTGTCCAAGGTCATATAACCAGTACTTGAGAATTAGGGATTCTAGACCTAGAATTTGGACTCTGGAGCTTAAGCTTTTAACTGATTCCATTATGCAGAGAAATTGACAGGATTTTTCTGTTGCTGATCAATTTACTTGGCAGTTGGTTTGTTAATTCCTTGTCTTTGTTTTAGTTGTGACAATGCTTTCATCTTAGACTCTGTCCCGAGGCTGCTGCTTTTATTTTTATGGGAAATGACTATTTTTATGATCCTTGCTAAAAGCATGTTTAAACAAATTTCCATTAAGCAGGGGGATGTTTTTCCTTCTAATATCAGGAGCCAATAAATGAAATTCTACAAAGACTTGCTGATAGCAACCTTAGGAATTTCTTTGCATGTGAAACCCATCTGAGAACTTAAAATCTGGATAAAATTATAGTGTAATTTGGTGCAATCCTCTCTTTGTATAAATAAAATCATAAAATCACAGTATTATCATCTAGGAGGGGCCTTAGACATGATGGAATCCTACCTTTTATATTTTCCAGGTGAAGAAATCAAAGTCCAGAAAGGTGAAGGAACTTCCCCCAAGGTTTCCCAGCTGGTAGAGAAAGAACCAGGTAGTCCTAGATCCTCTGTTCTGACTCCTGACCACTACCTTACACCTAACAGATGGAGGCATGGCCAGTTCCTATTCACCGAGGGCATCAGACCATGCCGTACTCATTGTTACTGTTCTAGCATTTATAGTAGAAGCTCAAGCAAAGCAGGATCACAGAATACCTAATTCTGGTCACTACAACATTATAATGATGGCTAAAGTGAATGCCCCAGCCATGCCTGTCTAGACAGGCCATCTGTTTAATTGGTATATGGTTCATGTGAGAATTTTTAACCTCTGTTTGTCATGTCAGTGTTAGTTCTCTAGTGATGACTTATTTCCTATACTTCTACTTAGATTATTTACTCTCAATTTAATAACTATACCTTGTTTACTTTGGGAGTGAAGATTCCCTTGTTTTTCTTTTTTTTTCTGTTTCCAGGGCTTAAAGGTTAGGCGTGACCTTGCCAGACTTCCCTGGAGACTTACGCTGTCTCCTTTCAGATTTCTGAAGCAGTTGGGTGCTATTTTTAGTCCACTATCACCAATGTGAGAATGGAACTTGCATTATTTCATCATAGATATTTCACTTTAGTATTGACAGAATTTAAAACGTAATTTGATCTGTGCTTGATCTAGCAGTCAGGTTACAATAGACATTTTTAGTTACCTGGTCCACATGTTGAAAAACATGTGTCTTCTCTAAGACTAATGACTAAGCCTGATGTTGGTTATATACTGTTTACTATTAAATTTTCCCCTTGTAGTTTAATACTGTTCCAGGAAATGAAATGAAAGTTTAATAAGAATGGCAATTGATGGACCCATATGTCGGAAGTATAACTAATATCCCTGTTACGTGTGTTAAAGAAAGGCATGGCTGGTGGGTTGTAACTGTGCTACACCAAGATGATTTGACACAACTTGTTCTTTAGAGATATATATTTATCAGGATAGAATTTATAACTAAACAAAACTACAGCATTTTTTTCACTTTGATTTTTTAAAAATGAGTCAAAGAACTGCTAGAATTGCCAGTTAAAAAATTTTAAAAGGAGATATGAAAAATCTTACAATTCATAATGCTGTAAAGAGAGAATGTAAGAATTAATGTTCTTGATATCAATAGCTTATGACTTTTATACATGTAGAAGCAAAACAATTTGAGGTAGAAGAAGTTAGTGTGGATGTCTTGAGATTGTCCTTCACATTTCTTTTCCTTTCTGTGAAAACCTGAAGGCCAAAATGTATTTTCTTCTGGTTTTGAAAGTACTGTTAAGATCCTTGCAGCAAAATGAGTTCCACTAAGGAGCTGAAAACAAAGCTCATTCCCCTCGTGATACTCTGAGAGGCTTTGCTCAGCATCCTGCATTCTGGCGATTCCTTGGAGACAGATGATGCTAAACACAGGAAGATTAGGTCAATGGCAACTTTTTCTAAGTCAGTATTTCTTCTCCTTGGAAGATGATCATTTTAAATCTTCCTGAAGTCCAGCCTAACCCTTTCTAATTGAATCTACATGAAGGAGAGCTCCAGCAGGTGGAGAGGAAGTGAGAAAGAGAAATGAAAGCTGCACGCCTCACGATGCTGTGCCAGGGAGTTCTTAAAGGTGAGGGAGTTTCTCTTTGGTGACCTAAGCTACTTGAATCAGAAGGTTCATTAGTTTTTTTCTTTTTCTTTTTTGTAAACTCCTACATAATTTTAGTAAACAGGAACAGTAACCTAACGTGATACCCACTGGCCCGAGATATAGTGCATCTTCAAAGTTGCCTAATTATGTCCGAAACAGACTTTTGTCTCTTGATGAGAAAAGCATGGTTAAACGTGTGATGATTTTCTGTCGTCCTGAGCTCAGATCTGTCATTGTGGCCGGATTTGTGCATCTCTGCTGCCTTTTCTTAGAAGAATCATATGTAGAGTTGTCAGATAAAACATAGGATGCCCAGGTAAACTGGAATTTCAGTTAAATAGCAAATAACATTTTAGCATGTCCTATGCAATATTATACTAAAATATTATTTGCTGTTTATCTGAAATTCCAATTTAATTGAATGTCCTGTATTTTTGTTGGTTAAGTCTGGCAGCCCTAGCCATGTTGCCTCTCTGCTTCATGGGCTTAATTTTTTAAAGCCTGGAGGTTTTCTGTTATGGTGCCCATTTCTACCTGCTTTCCTACCAAGAAAGGAGGCATGTAGAATGTGCATGCCTATTTTTGTCATTATTATTGATTATAATAGAAGACATAGGTTTAGACTAAACATACAATGACATTGCTGTCATTCAGATAATTATAATTATTGCTAATTGTAAAGAAGGATAATTAAAGTATAAGGGAAAATGGTATAATGTATGAAGGGAACATCAAGAAATAGCATCTGGTAAAAAGAGTTCTTGCTTTTCAGAGGCCAAGGCGGGTGGATCACAAGGTCAGGAGATTGAGTCCATCCTGGCTAACATGATGAAACCTCGTCTCTACTAAAAATACAAAAAATTAGCCGGGCATGTTGGCACATGCCTGCAGTTCCAGCTGCTTGGGAGGCTGAGACAGGAGAAACTTGAACCCAGGAGGTGTAGGTTGCAGTGAACTGAGATCGCACCACTGCACTCCAACCTGGGCAATAGAGCAAGACTCCGTCTCAAAAAAAAAAAAAAAGACAAAAAGAGTTCTTGCTTTCAGAACTATGGATTAGGTAACTTTTGTGAATGAGTAAGATCATAAGTATTATAAAAATAACACCTTTCTTTGTTGTCTTGGGGAAATTATCTTATTTTTTAATTGGATTTCAGAGAAGAATATTTCAGAGAAATAAATCTCTGAAATGCTTTTTGAAGTGTGAAACATTTAGAAGACAAAAGCAAACCTCCTATCTAGATAAACATTAAAGAGATCTGTACTCCCCCTCCTCTACCTATTCAGGTTGCAACACTTTGGGGGTGGCTGCCTTGGTAGAGCTTGACCTTGACTCTGGTGGCTTGGGAGATGGCGTGCTGCACAAGGGATTCCTGGCTACAGCCGGGCTTATGGGACTGGGGTTCTCCAATATGTGGTTGGGTTTGTAAAGAAATCAGGGCTATGGTGTGAACAAGGATATGCGTGGGAGACAGTGCGACAAGGAAATGCTCCAGAAGTTATTGGAATATAGGTCAGATAACTAACTGTACTTGTGTCATTTTCTGGGGGGAAATTCTCTGAAGTCTTTTTGGGAAAGGAGTGGAAGTGAGAATTCTCAGGTACTCAAAATATTTCCTTTTACTCAGTCCTAGCCTGAGGCCATTAAAGAATTCCCAGAGTCATGATGGAAGGCATGTTTGGGAGTAAGAGCCAGAGTGAGGGTTAGAAATGTGTTATTGGCTGGGTACGGTGGCTCATGCCTGTAATCCCAGGCACTTTGGGAGGCCAAGGTGGGTGGATCACCTGAGGTCAGGAGTTTGAGATCAGCCTGGCCAAAATGGAGGAACCTCGTCTCTACCAAAAATACAAAAATTAGCCGAGTGTGGTGGCACACACCTGTTATCCCAGCTCTTCAGGAGACTGAGACAGGAGAATCACTTGGACCCAGGAGGTGGAGGTGGAGGTTGCAGTGAGCCGAGATCATGCCACTGCACTGCGGCCTGGGTGACAGAGCAAGACTCCATCTCAAAAAAAAAAAAAAAAAAGAAAAAAAAGAGAAAGAAAAAGAAAAGAAAGAAAGGAAGGAAGGAAGGAAGGAGGGAAGGAAGGAAGGAAGAAATGTGTTCTCCAGGGTTCTGGGGTACTTAGGAAATTGTTTGCTTTTGCAGGTGGGAGTCAAGGTGACTGAGTAACAGCTGAGTGATTTTGCCTCAGTTGGACGTGAGCCAGGTTGAGCGGAGAGCCCTGGGGATGGGGGAGGGAAGGAATTGAAAGCTGGTCGTGTGGTCTGTCTTTGGCTTCATGGCATGCTCACACCTTGCTTCACATAGCATGCTTAGACTACAGCAGGAGCATCAGGAAGTGGATTTCTGAGCTCAATACAAAAAGTTATAAATACCACCTATAAGGGTAATAAAGATATATAGTTGATTTTCTTCTGTGCAAGGCCAGATCTTGTAGGAAGATAAGAGTGAATGAGGTACAGGCTGGGAATTTGAGCCTATATTCAGGATTTTAGGTTGCTTCTGATTCCACTGTCTAGACAAAACCATGAGAGGATAGCATCTAGAAATGAGAGGACGCTCTTCCAATGCAGAGGCTAGAACGTGTCAGCCTGTGCTGCGAGGCCTGGGATAGACGTTTCTGAAGAGTAAAAGGGTAGCTTTCCTACGGATACTTGATCCTCAGGCTCTAGAAAACTCTGCTGTATTAACTTTGTTGACTTCCTAGGCACCACATGGGGTCCTTGTCCTTCCTCCTTGTAAGCAGTAATTGAAATCAGTTTGGCAGCCTGGTTTATAGTTATCACGGTGGCTTGTCTCCCGTGCTCTTACCTCTCTCTGTTGATGTTGTAAAACCTCCAGCTAGCTTCATGGGGTGGCTCATTTATTAATTCAACACATATTCATTGTCCATCTATTCTATGCCAGGTACTGTTATCAGAACTGGGAATAGATCAGTGAACTATTGATCAATTTGTCTGATGGGACAAATTGGGAAAGTTTCCATTACACAGGTGACATTTAAACAAAGTCTTGAATAGGGGAGGGAATAGTACCATGAGGATATCCTGGTGAAAAGCATTTTAGGCTGAGGGCATAGCAGGGAAAAGGCCCTGATATGGGAACATCCCGGGTGTCTTTGAGGTACAGAGGCCAGCATGGCCGGAACGGAGTAAGAAGTTGGAGGTGCTGGACGTGGTGACTCACACCTGTAATTCCAACACTTTGGGAGGCTGAGGCAGATGGATCACCTGAGCCCAGGAGCTTGAGACCAGCCTGGGCAACATGGTGAGACCCCATCTCTCCAAAAAAATACAAAGAAAATCAGCCGGGTGTGGTAGCATGCATCTGTAGTCCCAATTACTTGGGAGGCTGAGATGGGAGGATCACTTGAGTCCAGGAGTTGGAGGTTGCAGTGAGCTGAGATCATGTCAGGGTGACAGAGTGAGTCCCTGTCTCAAAAAAAAAAAAAAAAAAAAAAAAAAAAAAGAAAGAAAAAAGAATGAAAAAAAAGAAGTTGGAGGTGGGTAAGAAGACGAACGTGGGGAACAGCATCCTCAGGACTCTGGCTTTTACTCTGAGTGAGTTGAAAATTGAGTTAAAGGTTTGAAAGAGGAATGACCTGATCTGACATTCTATTGTGAACGTTTTGAAACGTTACAGAAGTGGAAAAGCATAGTGATCCTTCATGTACACATCGCGCAGCTTCAACTATGATGTTTCATTTGTAAATATTTCCGTATACACTTCCAAAGGATGAGGACTATTTTTAAAAGCCCAACTATAATACCATTATATTTTAAAAGTTAACACTATGTCTTAAATATCAAGAGTTTGTATTGATTCACACTTTGAACGTCGAGCTGATGAGATTTCCTGACGGGTTGGATGTGACATGAGAGAGGAATCAAGTATTGCATGGTAATTAAAAGCCTTTGCAGCATAGTCCATTTACTGAAAGACTACTATGTATGCACTTCAAAGCAGGTATTAAAGATTAACATCAAGCGTCTGGCTTCATGAGTTTTAACTTCTTTTCATAAATGTTATACAATGTCATCATCTCTCCAGATAGAGAAAATGCTGTTATTCTTATTTTCAAACGAGGAAAATGACACAGAATTATTTGCATATTATGTAACTTGGTCTCAAGTCCCTTAGATACTGGTTTAGAAAATCCTAGTAAACTGGAAGTGACTTATCCAAAATTGAAATTTGTTTTGCTCTATTGTCTTTTGTTGCCTATGGGAACTTTGTGCAGGTAACTGGGCACATATCAGGACTGATTTACTGACCTCTCAAGGTATTTTTAATTATTTTGGGGGATATCATGGAATGAGTTCCACATAATTCATTTGAATCAAATTCAACTTAAGTACATTCAAATGCTGTATTGGCTGCCTCCTATTTATTAGATGCTGCTCACAGGTATAACAGCATAGTCTAACAAGTATAAAACCTGTGTAACTGTAGCTTTTATTGCAGTGTGATGAGGGCTAAGAAGGTAGAGGTACAAAGAAGAGAGGTAGCAGAGTGAAGTTGAGTCAACGTGATGAAGATTTCTCTAGACTTGAAAGTACTAGAAAAGGTTATTCTTGGCAGGAAAAAAACATGAGCCAAGGCTTAAGGATGAGCACAGGCATGGCAGATTTGGGAATGTCATGTAATTCGTTGCTGGACTGCAAAGTACATGGAAGGAGGGTGAAGGAGCAGAAGGAGATGAATCTGGAGGAAGAGGTTAAAGTGTTCCAGAGAACAACTTGTAGAGTTGTTCTTAGAGTAACTTGTATTACTCTAAGTCAAAGAGGTCATAATAGCATGTCCAAACTCCAAAACTCCAAACAAATCATAGTATCACTGCCTTGGTAGGGCATATCACACATATCAACCCAATCTTCTCTCACCATGACATCCGTATAACTGCCAGTCTATACATTTCCCAGCATATGTTCCCGGAGTCTCCAGATGACTTTGTCTGCAAACTGCACTGCAGAAGGTTCTGCTATGTGTTCTTAAAAGTAAGGAAGGCCGAGCGCGGTGGCTCACGCCTGTAATCCCAACACTTTGAGAGGCCGAGGCGGGCGGATCACAAGATCAGGAGATCGAGACCACGGTGAAACCCCGTCTCTACTAAAAATACAAAAAATTAGCCAGGCGCCATGGCCGGTGCCTGTAGTCCCAGCTACTCAGGAGGCTGAGGCAGGAGAATGGCGTGAACCCAGGAGGCGGAGCTTGCAGTGAGCTGAGATTGCGCCACTGCACTCCAGCCTGGGCGACAGAGCGAGACTCCGTCTCAAAAAAAAAAAAAAAAAAAAAAACAGTAAGCAAGACTGTTTTCCTTTGTTATATGAGCAGCAAAAGGATAGGGTGCTCTTTGGCCTCACTTACTGTAGGGTGGATAGGAAAGTCAAGGAAGAGTAACCCAGAAGATTTAGTTTGAACTTTCACTTCAAAGAGGTCCCTTAGCACCTAATCAGAGGTGTCACAATTTCTGGTGTGTGGTTATGTTTAAGAATTCGGCCTTGCCACTGTTGGAGTTATTCTGTGGAAAAAAGAACCTCTCTTAATTTTACATCATATCCAACATCTCTTTTATTCCAGAATCACTCATTTGCTGTGGGACTCTTTCCAACCATGTGTGCTAACCTGGGCGATGTCACAATAGATGAATTATGTTTACTTTGTCTTTGATATCTCAGCTCTTTTTTCTTCTAGTCAAGTTCCCACTTCCATCATTATTGATAGAGTTCATTGAACTAAGAAATACGTTAGGTATACGGAAGTGTTTCCCCCCTTTTCTTTGTCTCTCTGTTCCTTCCTTTCCTTTAGTTTCCTTTCTCTGTCTATTTTCTCATGCCTCATTTTAGAAAAGTGATTTTTTTGTGTGGGAAAATCATTTTAGCATTAGAAACACAATGGCTGTCACTGACAACTTCCTCTGATGAAATGGCCATTTGTCATCATTACTTGGTCATGAGAGTGCTAAGAAGACTTAAATGCAGGGCTACCACTCTTTCCCAACTCGTCTTTTATCCATTTTATTTCTCTAAGGAAAGAGTTTGAAAAATGGGCTGTGCCCTCTTGGATGCAGTGAAGAAATTCTAGCTGGCTACAGATGTTATTGTTGGTTGGAGGCAAGGGCTAGAATCATGGTCACACAATTGTAGAGCCAGATGGGGAATGTAGCAAACATAGTTGTAATTTCTCATTTTACGGATGAAGAAACTGAGGTCCAGAGAGGTTTAGTGACTTGTTTAAAGCATGCAATTGTTATTGGTGGCTTTCTGTTCAGAACTTAAGAGTATGACTCAGTCTAGATCTTTCATCACAATACTCTGCTCCTCTTACTTTTTCCTGAAATTTATCACATTGACAGCAATGTGATCCCTAATGACACACAGATTCCCAAATAATTTTTGTAGTAAAAATTTCCATTTGCAATTCTGGACATGTGTGTGTGGAATTTTATGTGACGACATATTGGTCCTATCTTTTGGATAGGATCATAAATGAAATGATTTATAGATCATATTCAAAAGCAGGCCAGGGACCAGTGTGTAAGCAGGTGTGTTTTTATATTTGGAGTTCTGTGCCTTTGTGTTAGTCAGTGGGTTTACGACTCTTGTAGTGCATTTCCCAGGGGCCAAAGTATTCTGCCTTGAGCTGTCAGCTTTCCAAGTCGGAGGTTGGATGCCTTCTCTTCCTTCTGGGCTCCTTCCTCTTAGGCCTCCCCCTTTTCTTCCCTTCCATTTGTATCTGTCCTTTTTCCCAGTACTTTCCCTGGGTGGTCTGAGTTAGATGCTCACTCAATGCTGTTGAATAAATGAATGAATTTCTTAGTAATTCTGCAGGTAAATCAAGTTATTGTCTCCTAATACAGTGGCATGATTTCTGTGGAAATTAGACTGGAAGCCAGGCTTTTAAAAAAAGAAGATGTGATGTCAAACTGCAGCTCTCTCTCTCTCTCTTGACTTGCCTTTTTTCTATCATCCATATACCTTCTCTCTTGTATCTTTGGGCTCCCAGACCTCACCATTCATTAGCACTTGGAACAGATTGGTAAGAATAAAGAAAGGAGAGGTGATGAAACTCAGCTTGGGTCATTTGGTTACACATTAGTTACTGACAAAAGATAAAAAGATACAGACTAAATGGGTTTTTAGGGAACTTTTGCCAGGCTATTCTTGTTTCCCATTAGCGTGAAAAATCAACACTTGCTTGTATTTTGGGGTGAAGACACTTTTCTTAAGTGAGTGGGAAAGCCTCTTGACATTTTACAGAGAGCCTTGAATTTTGAATGGTGAATGCTAATGTTCTTTGTGCATAAAGAATTTCAGAACTTGTATATAAGAGCATTAATGATGCATCATTTTCTATTTGTGAGTTAAACTAGGCATTATCTGTAATCATATTTTTAGGAAACATTCAAACTTTCATCAAGCCATTCTCTTGTATGACTGTCAGCTCCATTAACTCTGTTTTCACAGAACTCAACAGAGTTCTCGACCTTTGCATTAGAAGTTAAATTAGCCTTTTCCCTCAAAAAAGTATTGCTGTCCTTACAATAAATAATTGCAGACAATTTCTCTCTCTCTCTCTCTCTCTCTTTTTTTTGAGACAAGTTCTCTCTCTGTCACCGAGGCTGGAGTGCAGTGGCACAGTCACAGCTCACTGCAGCCTCGACCTCCTGGGCTCAAGCAGTCTTCCCACCTCAACCTCCTGAGTAGCTAGAATTATAGGTGCACACCAGACCTGGCTAATTTTTAAATTTTTTGATAGAGTTGGGGTCTCACTATGTTGCCCAGGCTGGTCTCTAACTCTTGGGCTGAAGCATTCCTCCCACCTCAGCCTTCCAAAGCAGTGAGATTACAGGTGTGAGCTACCATGCCCGGATAATTGCAGGTGATTTCTAATGGGATTTAGTATTTCTGGGCTTAAGGATGAGATCTGAGGTAATGACTTTGTTTCCAGATGTGAAATACTTTGCCCTTGGTTTGTGAGCCCTTTGGGTGGGCTCCCAAGGGTCCTGCTCTCTTCTGGGAACCTGGGCTCTAGGGTCAGACTGCCTGGGTCCTTGACTCCCTGTTTTCTGATTTTACAACTTTGGTGAGTGGCCTAATTCCTCTGTGCCTTGGTTACCTTGGTTACTATTTCTGAAACAACTGGTGTTGTAATAGTACTGCGTGGAATACTTTCAAGGGTTAAATGAATTAATCCATGTAAAACGCTTAAAATAGTGCCTGCCACAACCATCAATTTAGTATGAAAATCTGCTCACCTGCTTGGCCAGCCCCTTTTACTTTATTAGACCAAAGGTCGTGCCAGGTTTTTTCCAGAAGTCTAAGTTGTGGTCTAATCTTTGTGCAGAAGCTGAAATAGCAGCCATAACCTTCTCCCTAGATGATTTCGTGGAGCTTCTTTGAACTGCATATATCGCCAATCATTTTTTGGAAGAAATTTTCTTCTGTACTTTTTAGGGACAAGCATTACCTGCCTTGGCTTATTAACTAAAAGACACAATGATTACAAATAAAATTAAATAAATATTGTATTACTAAGTAGATAATATGAAATAAGAGATAGATATATTAAGTTTTCAGATAAACAATATAAAAGAGCTAGAGTAATTCACAAAAAGTTGGGAGGATCTATTTTGTCGTGCAGGAAACAATTTTTGACCTGCCTACCCCAGAACATAGCTACCACATGGTTAAGGTTTGCCCAAACCTGGCCCAGGCTCATTTACCTTGAACTTTTGTGAAAAGGAGGATCAAGATTTTCCTCTCCAGACTCTATCATTTTAAGTAGAGTCCTTCTTGTCAATTCTTTTTAAGAACATACATTTACTTTTGTGGAAAATAAATAGATACGAAAGGAATAAATACAAAATTGCATAGCAATTAGAAATTCTCAGGAGGCATGTTCTGGTCACAGACACAAACTGCCTCCAACTTCTGTCCATCCATAGTGATATTTAAAGCAGAGAGAGGTACACAGGAAACAATATGTAGATTGACTCGGATGTTGGCACACACACAAGCATTGATAACTGGCTTCTCATTACCTGAATACATTATTTTGTCAGAGCAACAGACTCAGCTATGCTTCTTGCAAAATGGTTCTTAGTTCTCTATTGATTAATTTATTCGGTAAGTATTTATTGGGTATTTTCTGTCTGAAAAGTGCGATTCCAGGTGCTTTATGTGTCTCTGTGTGTGGGTGTTATATAAATACTTATAATACAGTATCCTTACTTTTGAAAAGCTTAGTTGGGAAGGCAAGTCATACGGAACACAGAATTTTAGTCATTCCACAACCATCTATTGAATGACTGCTATTGTTAGTATCGTAGTGGAAACTGAGAAGAAAGATGGCTACAATAGGATCTCTTTTCTGGAGATGCACAGTGGACACATAGTTACATGATGATGATAAGGACTCCAGAATAGTTCTATGCATAATGCTCTGGGGCCACATGCAGATTCTGATGAGAAACAATTAACTTTCTTTTTGGCTGCTACCTGAGAAGGGGTAATTGTCACTTAGGAGGTTTTTGCCTTTTGACCAATATAGAAAGGAGCATGAGTGAAGGCTAGAGATGTACTAACTTGGTCAGGGCAGGGTGACACATAAGATTACCCATCACAGGGAAGGGCAGGGCTGGAGAGGCAGACCGTGGCCAGGTCTCAATGGGCTGATGCTAAGGAGACTGCATTTATCCTGTAGGACAGTGAGTCTTACTCTGAAGTCTTTTGGGTGGGATATTGATGGACTTCAAGAGACCTGTGAATGCCCTAAGATTATAAGCAAAATCTGTAGTCTATAACCAAAGCTAAAGCTACTTTTCTGGGGCCCAACATCTAAAGAAGATTCTGAAGCCTTAGGGTAGCGGTGGAGGAGACACGAAGTCCATTTTTCGTGGTAGAACCCTGCTTGGCTCTTGCTGCAGTGTAGGAGGACAGGTTTGCAATGTGAAGGTGTGGCAGGGATGGAGTTGGGAGGATTGGCAGAGGACTCACCATGTCCACACACTCACTCAGATGGCAAATATTTATTAATCATTGAACTGTGTATCAGACACTAAGAATAAGCTGGGAGGCCATAGCAAGTGAGGTCACCACAGTCCCTGCCACAGTGGAGGTCATAGTATATAGGTAAGGCAGAGAAGAGCACTGCAAAGGATTTGCCCATTGCATCAATCATTTACTTATGCATATGTTGATTCAACAATTATTTCTATGCCAAGCTGTCTTCAAGGTGCTGGAGGAAATGAAGCTTACATTTCACTGGGGAAGACAGACAATAATAAACACATTAAAATCTGGCTTCGCCTGATGTTGGGGAGTGGTGAGTGCCGTAAAGGAAACAAACCATTAATGCAGCCAACAAACATATGAAAAAAAAGCTCATCATCACTGGTCATTAGAGAAATGCAAATCAAAACCACAGTGACATACCATCTCGGGCCAGTTAGAATGGTGATCATTAAAAAGTCAGGAAACAACTGATGCTGGAGAGGTTGTGGAGAAATGGGAACACTTTTACACTGTTGGTGGGAGTGTAAATTAGTTCAACCATTGTGGAAGACAGTGTGGCGATTCCTCAAGGATCTAGAACCAGACATACCATTTGACCCAGCAATCCCATTACTGGGTATATACCCAAAGGATTATAAATCATTCTACTGAAAAGACACATGCACATGTATGTTTATTGCAGCATTGTTCACAATAGCAAAGACTTGGAACCAACCCAAATACCCATCAATGGTAGACTGGATAAAGAAAATGTGGCACATAAATACCATGGAATACTATGCAGCCATAAAAAAGGATGAGTTCATGTCCTTTGCAGGGACATGGATGAAGCTGGAAACCATCATTCTCAGCAAACTAACACAAGAACAGAAAACTACACACCACATGTTCTCACTCATAAGTGGAAGTTGAATAATGAGAACACATGGACACAGGTAGGGGTACATCACACACCTGGGACCGTCGGGGGGTTGAGGGCTAGGGGAGTGATAGCATTAGGAGAAATACCTAATGTAGGTGACGGGTTGATGGGTGCAGCAAACCACCATGGTACATGTATACACCTATGTAACAAACCTGCACGTTCTGCACATGTATCCAAGAACTTAAAGTATAATTAAAAAAAGAAAGAAAGAAAGAAAACCAGTGTAAGAGGAGGGAAAGTAATAGACTCATTTAGAATGGTGTGAGAAAGCCAGACAGGGCGTGAGAAAGCCAGACAACTGTAGTAGCACCTGGAACTTGGGGAGCAAGGGAAGGAGGGTGGGCAGGTGAGGGTGAAGGTGCAGGCGGTCGTGCTGGGCTTTCCAGGTCACGGAAGGACTTGAGCTTTACTCTTGTTGTGGTGAGAAGCTGCTGAGGGCTTTGAATTAGGGGAGTGAAAAGATCTCTACTATAATAGGGAGAGTTTGGGATCTGTGACTTAACCCCAGGAGCCAGCAAAGCTCCCTGGAGGAAATGCAGTTTAAGCTGAGAATAGGAGGATAAACAGGAATTTTTCAGGGGAGAGGAAGGGTGTTCTAGGCACAGGGAGCAGCATGCTGGAATGCCTCTGCTGGATCATAGGGGCAAAATGGGAGTGCAGGAGTAGGAATGGGCTTTCTGGGAAAGACATTTATTTTAGTTTTGCATGCATTGAGTTTGAGGTTTCTTTGGTTTCTTCATGTGGAGGTGCAGAGTGGGTATTTAGCACATAGGTCTGAAGTCCAGGGGAGGGGTGTGGGACAGCAGTTGGGTGTGGCAGAGATTCCACAAAGGGCAAATGTCGTCTGAGAATGGCAGAGGGCTGAAGACAGAGCCCTGAGGAACATTGGCTTTTAGGAGCCTGCTGGGGAAAGATAATACTGCAAAGGGAACGGAAATGGAGTAGTTGCCAGACATAGAAGCTAGTGTCTAACTAGATGTCATGAGATGTGGGGAAGGTGTTACGTGATCTAAGAATGCGAAGTCGAACCCCTGTGAATTGGAATACTTAAGATAAGTCGCATAAATTGTGTGGAACTAGAGCTTGGTTTTCCAGGAGAGATGAAACGTGTGAAGGTGACGGGAAGCAATGAATATGTGGACAAGTGTAGTGTGAGCAGTTTCTCAGAGGTGAATTCAATAACATTTTGCTTAGGGAGCTACAAAGAGACCAATGCTAGTTGGTGCAAGGAATTCAAGAATTTGTACTTAAGTCTGTATAATGTTGATTTTTTAAAAAAACTTGAGTTTCCTGGTTTATCTCTCCCAGAATATAGGCAGAAGTTTGAGAGTTTTATGTGTATTTTCTGGAAAGATAGTTTCAGTGTTTTTGTTACATTCTCAAACAGGTTTATGATCCAAAGAAAAGGCAGTGGTCACACATACATGAAACGACAAGGTATTCAAAGGAGAACGTTGTACTTTATGACAATTCTTTGGGCAGTGGCTTGCAGGATGAGTTTGAGGAATGACTGGAGACAAGAGAGTAATTCCAGTAATTCAGATGTGGAGTATTATTGGTCACCAATAATTGCTGGAATGCCAATTGGCCAAACCACGTCAAGAACCTACTGTGTATGGTTAAAATTGGGAGCAAATGAGACATGAGATTCTTGCCTTCTTGGAGTTTACTGTTTACTGGGGGAACATACATTTGTCAATAATCACCCAAATACAGGATTGGAAATTGTGGTATGTGCCATGAAAAACAAGTATAGGGAATTTTGAGTGTGCATAGCTTTGGGCACTTGATTTGGTGAGGGAGCCTTATGAAGTTATTGCACTAGAACTGAATTAAACTACATTTCTAGGGAGTGGACATCTATCTGTTGGTTCTTTAAATTTAGCTTTACAAAAATATTTCCTTTAAAAACCAAGGCTTCTTGAATTTTTAAAACTGCTTGGCTAATCAGGGGAATAATGCTTTTGGATAGCTGGTATCATTATTTGTGGTTGGAAAAACAACAGTATTTGATTATATTGAGCTTTAAACTTTTCCTTTGATTAATGAAAATTTTATTGGCCAATAGTTTTTATTATGCTCTGTTTCTATTTGGTCCAAGAGAGTCTATTCTCTGGACCCAATATGAATACCTTCAGACATCCCTCTTTTTTTTTTTTTTTTTTCTGTTTTTCACCCAGGCTGGAGTGCAGTGGCACGATTGAGGCTCACTGCAACCTCCACCTCCTGAGTCCAAGCAATTCTCTGCCTCAGCCTCTCGAGTAGCTGGGATTACAGGCGCCTGCCACCACGCCTGGCTTATTTTTGTATTTTTACCAGAGACAGGGCTTCACCATCTCAGCCAGGCTGGTCTTGAACTCCTGACCTCGTGATTCACCCGCTTCGGCCTCCCAAAGTGCTGGGATTACAGGCGTGAGCCACTACGCCCAGCCCAGACATCCCTCTTAATTATGTTAAATATGTAATATCAGTGGTGCTTTCATTTAAAAATATTTAGTAGTCAATTGAGGTAATGAAAACAGAACTAGATCAAGGCAGTTAAGCTTCCTATTTCCATAGATGCAGTGGTATTGTGTCTTTTTTATATGATCTCTTATGCTTCTGGGCATCCTTTCTTCTGCTATTCTTCATTCCTTAGCTACACGTGGTGCTTCATGGTTATAATGCATTGTCATAGATGCATTCATTTCTATTTATTTATTTATTTATTTATTTATTTATTTATTTATTTATTATACTTTAAGTTCTAGGGTACATGTGCATAACGTGCAGGTTTGTTACATATGTATACTTGTGCCATGTTGGTGTGCTGCACCCATCAACTCGTCAGCACCCGTCAATTCATCATTTATATCATGTATAACTCCCAATGCAATCCCTCCCCCCTCCTCCCTCCCCATGATAGGCCCCGGTGTGTGATGTTCCTCTTCCCGAGTACAAGTGATCTCATTGGTCAGTTCCCACCTATGAGTGAGAACATGCGGTGTTTGGTTTTCTCTTCTTGTGATAGTTTGCTAAGAATGATGGTTTCCAGTTGCATCCATGTCCCTACAAAGGACACAAACTCATCCTTTTTTATGGCTGCATAGTATTCCATGGTGTATATGTGCCACATTTTCTTAATCCAGTCTGTCACAGATGGACATTTGGGTTGATTCCAAGTCTTTGCTATTGTGAATAGTGCCGCAATAAACATACGTGTGCATGTGTCTTTGTAGTAGAATAATTTGTAATCCTTTGGGTATATACCCAGTAGTGGGATGGCTGGGTCATATGGTACATCTAGTTCTAGATCCTTGAGGAATTGGCATACTGTTTTCCATAATGGTTGAACTAGTTTACAATCCCACCAACAGTGTAAAAGTGTTCCTATTTCTCCACATCCTCTCCAACACCTGTTGTTTCCTGACTTTTTAATGATTGCCATTCTAACTGGTGTGAGATGGTATCTCATTGTGCTTTTGATTTGCATTTCTCTGATGGCGAGTGATGATGAGCATTTTTTCATGTGTCTGTTGGCTGTATGAATGTCTTCTTTTGAGAAATGTCTGTTCATATCCTTTGCCCACTTTTTGATGGGGTTGTTTTTTTCTTGTATATTTGTTTGAGTTCTTTGTAGATTCTGGATATTAGCCCTTTGTCAGATGAGTAGATTGCAAAAATTTTCTCCCATTCTGTAGGTTGCCTGTTCACTCTGATGGTAGTTTCTTTTGCTGTGCAGAAGCTCTTTAGTTTAATCAGATCCCATTTGTCAGTTTTGGCTTTTGCTGCCGTTGCTTTTGGTGTTTTAGACATGAAGTCCTTGCCCATGCCTGTCCTGAATGGTACTACCTAGATTTTCTTCTAGGGTTTTTATGGTATTAGGTCTAACATTTAAGTCTCTAATCCATCTTGAATTAATCTTCGTATAAGGGGTAAGGAAAGGATCCAGTTTCAGCTTTCTACTTATGGCTAGCCAATTTTCCCAGCACCATTTATTGAATAGGGAATCCTTTCCCCATTTCTTGTTTCTCTCAGGTTTGTCAAAGATCAGATGGCTGTAGATGTGTGGTATTATTTCTGAGGACTCTGTTCTGTTCCATTGGTCTATATCTCTGTTTTGGTACCAGTACCATGCTGTTTTGGTTACTGTAGCCTTGTAGTATAGTTTGAAGTCAGGTAGCGTGACGCCTCCAGCTTTGTCCTTTTGACTTAGGATTGTCTTGGCAATGCAGGCTCTTTTTTGGTTCCGTATGAACTTTAAAGCAGTTTTTTCCAATTCTGTGAAGAAACTCATTGGTAGCTTGATGGGGATGGCATTGAATCTATAAATAACCTTGGGCAGTATGGCCATTTTCACGATATTGATTCTTCCTATCCATGAGCATGGTATGTTCTTCCATTTGTTTGTGTCCTCTTTGATTTCACTGAGCAGTGGTTTGTAGTTGTCCTTGAAGAGGTCCTTTACATCCCTTGTAAGTTGGATTCCTAGGTATTTTATTCTCTTTGAAGCAATTGTGAATGGAAGTTCATTCATGATTTGGCTCTCTGTTTGTCTGTTACTGGTGTATAAGAATGCTTGTGATTTTTGCACATTAATTTTGTATCCTGAGACTTTGCCGAAGTTGCTTATCAGCTTAAGGAGATTTTGGGCTGAGACAATGGGGTTTTCTAAATATACAATCATGTCATCTGCAAACAGGGACAATTTGACTTCTTCTTTTCCTAACTGAATACCCTTGATTTCTTTCTCTTGCCTGATTGCCCTAGCCAGAACTTCCAACACTATGTTGAATAGGAGTGGTGAGAGAGGGCATCCCTGTCTTGTGCCAGTTTTCAAAGGGAATTTTTCCAGTTTTTGCCCATTCAGTATGATATTAGCTGTGGGTTTGTCATAAATAGCTCTTATTGTTTTGAGGTACGTTCCATCAATACCGAATTTATTGAGCGTTTTTAGCATGAAGGGCTGTTGAATTTTGTCAAAAGCCTTTTCTGCATCTATTGAGATAATCATGTGGTTCTTGTCTTTGGTTCTGTTTCTATGCTGGATTACGTTTATTGATTTGCGAATGTTGAACCAGCCTTGCATCCCAGGGATGAAGCCCACTTGATCATGGTGGATAAGCTTTTGGATGTGCTGCTGAATCTGGTTTGCCAGTATTTTATTGAGAATTTTTGCATCGATGTTCATCAGGGATATTGGTCTAAAATTCTCTTTTTTTGTTGTGTCTCTGCCAGCCTTTGGTATCAGGATGATGTTGGCCTCATAAAATGAGTTAGGGAGGATTCCCTCTTTTTCTATTGATTGGAATAGTTTCAGAAGGAATGGTACCAGCTCCTCCTTGTACCTCTGGTAGAATTCAGCTGTGAATCCATCTGGTCCTGGACTTTTTTTGGTGGGTAGGCTATTGATTGTTGCCTCAATTTCAGAGCCTGCTATTGGTCTATTCAGGGATTCAACTTCTTCCTGGTTTAGTCTTGGGAGAGTGTAAGTGTCCAGGAAATTATCCATTTCTTCTAGATTTTCTAGTTGATTTGCGTAGAGGTGTTTATAGTATTCTCTGATGGTAGTTTGTATTTCTGTGGGGTCGGTGGTGATATCCCCTTTATCATTTTTTATTGCATCTATTTGATTCTTCTCTCTTTTCTTCTTTATTAGTCTTGCTAGCGGTCTGTCAATTTTGTTGATCTTTTCAAAAAACCAACTCCTGGATTCATTGATTTTTTGGAGGGTTTTTTGTGTCTCTATCTCCTTCAGTTCTGCTCTGATCTTAGTTATTTCTTGCCTTCTGCTAGCTTTTGAATGTGTTTGCTCTTGCCTCTCTAGTTCTTTTAATTGTGATGTTAGAGTGTCAATTTTAGATCTTTCCTGCTTTCTCTTGTGGGCATTTAGTGCTCTAAATTTCCCTCTACACACTGCTTTAAATGTGTCCCAGAGATTCTGGTATGTTGTATCTTTGTTCTCATTGGTTTCAAAGAACATCTTTATTTCTGCTTTCATTTCGTTATGTACCCAGTAGTCATTCAGGAGCAGGTTGTTCAGTTTCCATGTAGTTGAGCGGTTTTGATTGAGTTTCTTAGTCCTGAGTTCTAGTTTGATTGCACTGTGGTCTGAGAGACGGTTTGTTATAATTTCTGTTCTTGTACATTTGCTGAAGAGTGCTTTACTTCCAATTATGTGATCAATTTTGGAATAAGTGTGATGTGGTGCTGAGAAGAATGTATATTCTGTTGATTTGGGGTGGAGAGTTCTATAGATGTCTATTAGGTCTGCTTGGTGCAGAGATGAGTTCAATTCCTGGATATCCTTGTTAACTTTCTGTCTCATTGATCTGTCTAATGTTGACAGTGGAGTGTTGAAGTCTCCCATTATTATTGTATGGGAGTCTATGTCTCTTTGTAAGTCTCTAAGGACTTGCTTTATGAATCTGGGTGCTCCTGTGTTGGGTGCATATATATTTAGGATAATTAGCTCTTCCTGTTGAATTGATCCCTTTACCATTATGTAATGGCCTTCTTTGTCTCTTTTGATCTTTGATGGTTTAAAGTGTGTTTTATCAGAGACTAGGATTGCAACCCCTGCTTTTTTTTGTTCTCCATTTGCTTGGTAGGTCTTCCTCCATCCCTTTATTTTGAGCCTATGTATGTCTCTGCATGTGAGATGGGTCTCCTGAATACAGCAGACTGATGGGTCTTGACTCTTTATCCAGTTTGCCAGTCTGTGTCTTTTAATTGGAGCATTTAGTCCATTTGCATTTAAGGTTAATATTGTTATGTGTGAACTTGATCCTGCCATTATGATATTAACTGGTTATTTTGCTCATTAGTTGATGCAGTTTCTTCCTAGCCTCGATGGTCTTTACATTTTGGCATGTTTTTGCAATGGCTGGAACCGGTTGTTCCTTTCCATGTTTAGTGCTTCCTTCAGGGTCTCTTGTAAGGCAGGCCTGGTGGTGACAAAATCTCTAAGCATTTGCTTGTCTGTAAAGGATTTTATTTCTCCTTCACTGATGAAACTTAGTTTGGCT
This sequence comes from Rhinopithecus roxellana, assembly GCF_007565055.1. Taxonomy (NCBI): domain Eukaryota; kingdom Metazoa; phylum Chordata; class Mammalia; order Primates; family Cercopithecidae; genus Rhinopithecus; species Rhinopithecus roxellana. Next base: position 176,548,062 of record NC_044552.1, on the reverse strand, counting down.
GGATATGAAATTCTGGGTTTAAAATTCTTTTCTTTTAGAACGTTGAATATTGGCCCCCACTCTCTTCTGGCTTGTAGAGTTTCTGCCGAGAGGTCTGCTGTTAGTGTGATGGGCTTCCCTTTGTGGGTAACCCGACCTTTCTCTCTGGCTGCCCTTAAGATTTTTTCCTTCATTTCAACTTTGGTGAATCTGGCAAGTATGTGTCTTGGAGTTGCTTTTCTCGAGGAGTATCTTTGTGGTGTTCTCTGTATTTCCTGAATTTGAATGTTGGCCTGCCCTACTAGGTTGGGGAAGTTCTCCTGGATGATATCCTGAAGAGTGTTTTCCAACTTGGTTCCATTTTCCCCCTCACTTTCAGGCACCCCAATCAGACGTAGATTTGGTCTTTTTACATAATCCCATACTTCTTGCAGGCTTTGTTCATTTCTTTTTCTTCTTTTTTCTTTTGGTTTCTCTTCTCGCTTCATTTCATTCATTTGATCCTCAATCGCTGATACTCTTTCTTCCAGTTGATCGAGTCGGTTACTGAAGCTTGTGCATTTGTCACGTATTTCTCGTGTCATGGTTTTCATCTCTGTCATTTCGTTTATGACCTTCTCTGCATTAATTATTCTAGCTGTCAATTCTTCCACTCTTTTTTCAAGATTTTTAGTTTCTTTGCGCTGGGTACGTAATTCCTCCTTTAGCTCTGAGAAGTTTGATGGACTGAAGCCTTCTTCTGTCATCTCGTCAAAGTCATTCTCTGACCAGCTTTGATCCATTGCTGGCGATGGGCTGCGCTCCTTTGCAGGGGGAGATGCGCTCTTATTTTTTGAATTTCCAGCTTTTCTGCCCTGCTTTTTCCCCATCTTTGTGGTTTTATCTGTCTCTGGTCTTTGATGATGGTGACGTACTGATGGGGTTTTGGATAGGTGTCCTTCCTGTTTGATAGTTTTCCTTCTGACAGTCAGGACCCTCAGCTGTAGGTCTGTTGGAGATTGCTTGAGGTCCACTCCAGACCCTGTTTGCCTGGGTATCAGCAGCAGAGGTTGCAGAAGATAGAATATTGCTGAACAGCAAGTGTACCTGTCTGATTCTTACTTTTGAAGCTTCCTCTCAGGGGTGTACTCCACCCTGTGAGGTGTGGGGTGTCAGACTGCCCCTAGTGGGGGATATCTCCCAGTTAGGCTACTCAGGGGTCAGGGACCCACTTGAGCAGGCAGTCTGTCCCTTCTCAGATCTCAACCTCCGTGTTGGGAGATCCACTGCTCTCTTCAAAGCTGTCAGACAGAGTCGTTTGCGTCTGCAGAGTTTCTGCTGCTTTTTTGTTGTTGTTATTTATCTGTGCCCTGTCCCCAGAGGTGGAGTCTACAGAGACAGGCAGGTTTCCTTGAGCTGCTGTGAGCTCCACCCAGTTTGAGCTTCCCAGCGGCTTTGTTTACCTACTTAAGCCTCAGCAATGGCGGGCGCCCCTCCCTCAGCCTTGCTGCTGCCTTGCGGTTAGATCGCAGACTGCTGTGTTAGCAATGAGGGAGGCTCCGTGGGCGTGGAACCCTCCCGGCCAGGTGTGGGATATATTCTCCTAGTGTGCCCGTTTGCTTAAAGTGCAGTATTGGGGTGGGAGTTACCCGATTTTCCAGGTGTTGTGTGTCTCAGTTCCCCGGCTAGGAAAAGGGATTCCCTTCCCCCTTGTGCTTCCCAGGTAAGGTGATGCCTCGCCCTGCTTCAGCTCTCGCTGGTCGGGCTGCAACAGCTGACCAGCACCGATTGTCCGGCACTCCCTAGTGAGATGACCCCAGTACCTCAGTTGAAAATGCAGAAATCACCGGTCTTCTGTGTTGCTCGCGCTGGGAGTTGGAGACTGGAGCTGTTCCTATTCGGCCATCTTGCTCCGCCCCCCCTGCATTCATTTCTCATTCGAGCTTCAGCCCCACTTCTTTCCAGAGAATCTTTACAGGCATCTGTTAGGTTGAAGGACATGTAATGTCTTAATGTGTAGCTTGGTAAACCAGTCAGCTTCCTCTCTGAGTCTTAAGAAAAAGTGCCCAAGATGAGAAACGGTACAGGTTTGGTGACAAGTCAATGAGAAAAAGATAAGAATTTTACAAGGAAGGAGGTAGCTTAGTGATTTTGCTAAAGAAGTAGATAAACCTTCACTTATAATAAAGAGGTAAGGCTCAGTTAGGGTTTGTGAAGTCTCCCCTTAGGAAGGCAGACCCTGAAACATTTTGAGTCTTTTAAAGAAGGAAAATAAGAGTCTTTTAAAGAAATTTTTAAAATTTATTTTATGTATTTTTTAGAGTACCTATGGCTAGATCAGTCCCAGCAGATAGGCCTAGGTACAGGTTCTCTCAGCCTCAAATGCCCTTTGTTTTTCTGTATTATCATAGAACCAAAATGAATGTCTCTTGCTGGGCACATTGGCTTATGCCTGCAGTCCCAGCTACACAGGAGGCTGGGACAGAAGGACCGCTTGAGCCCAGGCATTCAAGGCTGCAGTGAGCTATGAATGCACCACTGCAGGTAGTAATGGAAATAAGAATTAATCAATTGAAGATTAATATAGTAAGTAGCAGAAGAGAAGTAAAAAAATTCTTCTGGAGAGTTCAGAACAGGGATGTTAATTCAAGTTTATGCGGATTAGGAGTGGCTGGTGAGAGAGGCATTCAGACAAAAGGTGACATAAAAATGCAGTATTCCCCTCACACTCATAAGGATGGCTACTAAATTAGAAAAAGAAGAGAGTAAGTATTGGAGAGGATATAGAGCAAATAGAAACCTTATGCCTTGTTGATGAGAATGTAAAATGGTGCAGCCACTGTGGGAACACTGGTGGTTCCTCAAAAAATCAAAATAGAATTATCATATGATCCAGTAAGTCTACTTCTGGATATATATCTAAAAGAATTAAAAATCTGGGTCTTGAAGAAATATTTTTATACCCATAGTTATAGCAACATTATTCACAATAGCGAAAAAGTAGAAACAATCCAGATGTCTATAGATGGATGAATGGATAAACAGTCTGTGTAGTATATACAGACAATGGCATATTAGTCACTTCATGGACCTTCAGGACATTATCCTAATTGAAATATGCCAGACACAAAAAGCAAAAGTAGGGTTCTACTTAATGAGGTATCTAGAATTGCCAAATTCACAGAGAACAAAAGTAGAAGGAGACAGGGGAAGGAGAAAATGGGGAATTACTATTTAATGGGTATGGAGTTTCAGTTTTGTGAAATGAAAGTGTTCTGAAGATTGGTTGCACGATGATGTGAATATATCTAACACGATTGAATTGATGAACACTTAGACGTGGTTATGATGGTGAATTTTGTGTTATATATATCTTACCACAATTTAAAAAAATATAGCATTTTATTATGTAGGGCTGAGTGGGAAGATACTTGACACATTGGAACTTCTGGCCATGCGTATACTGTTGACTCACTCATTCCTTCATTCATTCAACAAACGTATTGAATGCTTGCTATGTGCTGGGCACTGAGCTAGATACAACAATTAATAAGGCTTATAAGACATTGAATCTGTCAATTTCATACTTGCTAAATATCTACTCCCACCCCTAAAGGCACTAAGCTTCTACAGTTAGATATTCATAGCTGCTTCCTACTGACTTGAATCATGCATAAGTTATTAGTAAACAAACAATAAAAAGATTTGAGGTTGATGAGGGTGGGTTCGACAGCATGGTGGTGAAATGGAAAGAGGTGGGTAACAGAATACAAACTAGAATTGAAAACTGTGAGCCAGTGCTCTCTAAAGAACATTAAAAAATAAAGAATTCCTATTTGAGGCTGCCAACCTCAGAACTAAGTTATTTAGAACAGAAAAAAATTGGCAAAGTCAGACGTACTCAGCCCAAGGAGCCGATATTTTGTGAATATTATGGAAAATGTAGTTTGAGAACCACTACCACAAAATTGTGAGCCATAATAATGAGTGAGAAGGCAGGGAGAGGTTATACTATTTGGGCTAAAAGGAAAGATAGGACTTGTGAAGAGAGGACCAGTGAAAGTCGGTGTGGTCTGGGTATTTGGGTGGGGAATGGAAGCAGGAAGCTTGAGCTTCCTTTGCCAAGAGACCCTGGAAGGGCTATCATCAATTGACTTTAGCTCATCTTAGGATTTTCGTTTTTTTGAAAATGTTCACAGGAACCTCCACTCCATCTATACTTTCAATGTCTGCTTACCTTTCTTTCTTATACAACTTCGAACACTCTCTCCATTCATTTAAATATATTGTGGAGTGCCAACTACATACCAGGCACTGTGCTAGGCTCTTATCCCACCTTTATTTGATTGCACATGCCTGCCAAGTCCTGGGCCAATATAACATCTACTCCTATGCCTGGTCAGGTGAGAGATGCAAACTCATCTTCCTCTACTTTCCTTACCTCCTTCCTTCCACTGTTCTTCAAGTTGTCTTCATTGAGGCAGTTTCTTTTACCTGTGTTTTTAATCCCAATTCCTCTGGTTTCCTTCTTGGCTTTATTCTTTTATCTTCTTCTTTGTGCTTTCAACCATTCCCTTTCTCCTGGCCCATGCCCTTCAGTCTACACAAGGCCTTCTCAAGTCTCTTCATTCTAAACAATTCATTTTCTTGGGTCTTACATTCTTCAGCTGCCACCCTATCTGTATCTTTCCTATTCTCCAAGTTCTCAGAGGAATGCCTTCCCTCATTTTCATCTCCTTACATTCCATCTGCTGGATTTTGGCTTGTGCCTGTACCTGTCTAAGGAAACTCCTTGCTAAGAGTCTGCTTTGTCAGGTCTGAATTCACTTAACCAGTCTTTGCTTTGTTGGACTTCTCTGCCCTATTTGCCATCCTTGATCATCCTCTCCGTAAAGTTTTCTACTTTCTTAAAGCATTTTACTTTCTTATTTTCTCGGTTTTCCTAGAATCTCCTTATTGTTCATTTTCAGCTTCCTTTCTGTGTTCTTCTGATTGTCTCTCTTTCTACATTTTTTTTTAGCTTTCTACTTTCTTAAAGTATTTTACTTCCTTATTTTCTTGGTTTTCCTAGAATTTTCTTACCGTTCATTTTCAGTTTCCTTTCTGTGTTCCTCTGATTGTCTCTCTTTCTACATTTTTTTTTTCTGTATTCCTCTGATTGTCACGCAGGCTGAAGTTGGCATGATCGATCATAGCCTACTGCAGCCTCGACATCCTGGGCTCAAGTGATCCTCCCACCTCAGCCTTCCAAGTACCTAGGATTACAGTTGCACATCACCATTCTCAGCTAATTTTTTTAAAAAGCATTTTTATAGAGGTGGAGTCTTGCTATATTGTGCAGGCTGGGCTCAAACTCCAGGCCTTAAGCAATTCTCCTGCTTTGGCTTCCCAAAGTGCTGGGGTTCCAGGCATGAACCACCGTGCTCAGTCTCTACATGTTCCTAAAGAGGAGTTTTGAATATTGAAGAACAGTATTTTCAAATTACAGATTCAAGTTATAAAAACTGATATCCAGGGTTATGTGACAATGACATAAGAATTTGAATTTTTTTTTGTGACACGTGTTCCGTGTTGTTCATCAGTTCGCCTGAGTTCCAAATGTCCCAGCCGTTTTATGCTTTGTCTCTGTTTCCGAAAAACCCTGAGTGTGGTCTAGAGTTGGAATGAGGGCGAGTCCCTAATGGTTCTGAAATAATTGTAAATTCCCTCAAAAACATTAAGTCTATTAGAGACCAGCTAATTTCATTTTGTCATTTTTCTAGGTAACATATTCTGGTGCAGGTAGTATGTTTTTAAAGCAAGTTTGCAATAAACAATTTCCCCTCAAGGTTAATATAATAGGCAATACCTTTTGTTGCAACAGACGGCAAGAGGTAATGAAAGATTAGCTTACATTATGATTCATTATTTCAAAATGTCAGGATAAAGTGGATCTGCTGCATCTCCCAGAGAGTGCATGTTTTGCTTTTCTAATGTTAATGGATTTACTGTTTTTTTCCCCCCCCAGGCCAAATTCAGATAATCGACGCCAGGGTGGCAGAGAGAGATTGGCCAGTACCAATGACAAGGGAAGTATGGCTATGGAATCTGCCAAGGAGACTCGCTACTGTGCAGTGTGCAATGACTATGCTTCAGGCTACCATTATGGAGTCTGGTCCTGTGAGGGCTGCAAGGCCTTCTTCAAGAGAAGTATTCAAGGTAATAGTGTGTTGAAAACGACTTCTATTTTTGATCCTATGAGCAGATCCTAAGAGCCAAAGCGACTGAGGAAGGAAGACATAGAGTCAGCCATTTGTACAGAACACGAATCCCTAGTAGGTCCACTAGTATCTTTGGTGGAAACGTGGAGAAGAGACAGTGTCTCAGGAGAAGGAGTTGACACATGCCAGGGCAGCTGAGGCTGAGTAATTCCGCTTCCTTCTTTTGGCAAAACTCAAACAGTCTTGAGCAACTCTACAGAGGAATTCCACTAGCTGGATCTCTGAGGAAAAAAGAAATGTCTGTGCCCTGATTGGGGAATGCCAGATGGACATTCGTGTTTGGTAGGCAACTTGGCCTATATGATCTGGTATATGCTGTTAATTGTCCATGCATAATTATCTCTCTACTCTGGCCTTGTCCAGGCAAATATTCTGTTTTGTTCTAGTTTGGCTTGTTCTCCCCTTCCTCTCTTCCATCTCTTTCTTGTCTCAGTGGATGATAGGACGTTTTGCTATGAGCTGACTCAGTGCCTGGTGTCTTGTAATGGGGGAGATATCATCTCTACCAAACAGTTATTAAGTATCTACCTGTAGCATTTCATTTTCCTGCTTGCCTCCAACCTTTTCTTGTCTATAGTTTACCAATTGTAGCTAATATACTGTCAGCTATACATTATTTCTACTCCAGAAGTGTCTCTATTATTGCATTATAATAGGATACCCTGGGGAAACACTAATCATTTTTACTGCCTAAAATATCTATGCTAAATATCTTTTATCTGACAGGAACAGAGATCTGACAGCAGCTTAGGCTAACCGAATTCATTTTTTATCTTAAGTGTGGGCCATTTTTCTCTCTTCTTATTCTTTACATTTTCAGCTTAAGTGAAGGTTAGTATATAAACACTAAGAATATTTCTGATGGAGTTTTCATGTGATTCCTTCTATAAAAACCCAGATTTAAGTAACTTGTTGAAAACCAGAGTCCGCTAAGTTAATAAGCATTGATCAAAGAAGTTATTCTTATGGACTTTCTGTGATAGCTCTTTCCTACCCTGATATGGGATGAAAGCTGGGGGATGGTACATAATATTTATTTTTCTTTCCATTGCCAGTGGGAGTTTTTTTTTTTTTTTTTTTTAAAGCTGTTCATATCTTGATCGAGTAGCATGTGAGGTCAACATGGTCTATTTTAAAAGCATTTTCTTCGACACATTGCTTTTAACATCTTTTAGAACTCTGCTGTAAGACACATGAACTTTTTGGTTGGTATTTTTATAAAATTAATGATATTCTCAATAGTAATCTTTGTGTGTGTGTGTATATATATAAATTCTAAATGTAAGTTAATATATTTATTACTATTTTTCTAAACATAAATAAATAAATAAATAAATATATGCACACAGTCTATTTACTTCTATTAGGTGATGCTATTTTAATTCAGAAAAAATGACATCTATATTTTGATTTAGCTTAGTATAAGCCCTTAGAGGTCTTTTGACAACTCTCTTAATTTGTGGTTTTACTGTTCATTTGATTTTATATAATCTAAACTACCATTGTTTTTACCAAGCATTTAATTTGGCAGTGAAAGAGCATCTGACAGAGGTATGGTTAGTAGATAGGTCTAACTGCACAATTGGATGGATTGATCTGACACTGTTTCCTCATCAGTAAAAATGATTTGGAGCAGTGGTTGGCAAAGTTTTTCTGTAAAGAGCCAGATAATAACTATTTTAGGCTTTACAAGGGCTATACAGTCTCTGTTGCAGCTACTTAACTGGATTATAGCCTGTAAGGGAACCTGTAAACACATGGAAGTGATTATGTGCTAATAAAACTTTATTTATCAAAATAGGTAACAGACCAGCCCTGGCGCATGGCTGGTCCCTGATTTTAATGTTTATTTTTCTGATCTAAATACCTTTATTTATGAAAGAGAATAGGGGATTTTTAAATCTAAAGTTTTGATTATACACGTTTTACTGAGAACTTACTCTATACCTGATTAGATGTTCTGAGAGAAATAAAAAAACATGTGAGACATAATCCATAATCCCACAAAATTTAGAATTTATTTAGGAAATTTATTTGGGGAAGTAAATGTACTTGTTCTCATGATACAATCAGAAAGTACGTCGGTATTGATAAAGTCCTACCTGTATGACAAAGATAAGGAAAGCAATAGAGGGATGTAAGAAATGAAAATATCAGTTATAAATTAAAATTATTAAGATTGAAAGTGGAAATGATCTTCCTCCGAGAAACAATGGGAATACTCTCACAATTTTTTTGCATCGTTTTTATTCAGCATTTAAGATAAAATTATATAAATTCCCATAAATTTAGTATTTTCTCTAAACACTAAGAACAGAAAAAACAGAAGGAAAATATATTTATAAAAATCAATAAATATAATGTGGATATTTCATTGGTATGGCATTATCTCAAGTTCAAATATTTTGAAAAATTTCTGCTTACTCTTTCATAGTTAAAAACAAATATCTCGGCCGGCTTGGTGGCTCAGGCTTGTAATCCCAGCACTTTGGGAGGCTGCGGTGAGCAGATCACAAGGTCAAGAGATCAAGACCATCCTGGCCAACATGGTGAAATCCCATCTCTACTAAAAATACAAAAATTAGCTGAACGTGGTGGTGCACACCTGTAGTCCCAGCTACTTGGGAGGCTGAGGCAGGATAATTGTTTGAACCTGGGAGGCGGAAGTTGCAGTGAGCCAAGATCGTACCACTGCACTCCAGTCTGGTGACAGAGTGAGACTCCGTCTCAAAAAACAAACAAAACAACAACAACAACAACAACAACAACAACAAACTCTTATCTCCGTCTTGTATACACAGACCAGCTAGTAGAATTTTACTGAAACTTTAGCATATAAAAATGCAATTCCCACTTGGTTTCAGAAACTTCTTACGTCATAGTGTGAAGTCACTTATCTTAGGTTTTTAAAATGGAATGAATGTTGAGTCCAAAGTTCTGGAAGAAGTCTAAAAAGAAGGCAGATTTATTAACTTTTAGATATAGGGAGGAAACTTAAAACCATTCAGTTCTTCATTCATTCATTTATTCATTGACTAGCATTACTAGCAAAGCCCTGTGCAAGACACTGGAAATGCAATGATAGAAAAACCTGGTCCCTACCCTCATAAAACTGGTGAAGTAAAGGGGGATACAGACTAATAAACCAGGAATTAGATGATGGTGCCAAGATAGAGGTGAAGGCAGCGTCTTATAGGATCCAAACTCCACTCAGTCCTGGTGGTTGTTGAGTCTGGCTCTCAGAGTTTTCCTGATTAAATCTGAAGGGTGAGTCAAAGGAGCATGGTGAAGAAGGAGGGAATGCATGTTCAGCCATGTGAATGAGTCCATGAGTGAAGACCAGGAGGAAAGGCAGAGCATGGGGAATTCTTTGCATAAAAATTAACATAATTAATGTACTGTTAAACAAAGACATTTCTGGGCCATGGATTTAATACTAGACTGTGTAAAAACCAAGTAATTGATTTCCTTTATACTTTAAAAGCATTTCCATGTATTTGATTTGTTTGTGTGTATAAAAGGGAAATACCAGAGCGAGTTTAAGGGTTTCTAGTTCTGCTTTCTCATCATAGTCTTGATAACTTGGATCTAAAAAGTTTTTGCTGAAATTGTCTGTGACTCTTTATAAATCACACTGCCCCTCAAACACATTTAAGGATGGTGAAGGGTCTGACACGTAGGTGGGAAGTTCTGAAGATGCCGCAGCTCTCCCTGTTTTCCTTGTTACTTAAGAAGAGAGCTAGAAATGAGTGTACATCAGATTATTCTCGTGTTCTAAGTGTTTTGGTTGAAGAGGTAAAGTGTTTGGCTTGAAAGCATACAAATTTTCATCCACTACTTAGTGTACGAACTTGATTACTTAAGAGATTGAGTAATGGCCTCCAGTGAAATGCATTCTTTTTAAAAAGCAAAGTGAAGGATGCTATTTAAGTCAGAAGGGGCGAAATTGGATATTTTATGAATTTATTAATCATTGCAGGCAGAGAAGTAGTGTTCCTTAAGATGTGCTTTAGACAGAGTCTCTGGGATGGGTTATGTAAGCAGATCTGGTTGTAGCTTCAGCAGCCAGATACTACCTTTGAGTATTATTTCAAGGAAAAAGGACTCCACTGAGCTCACTGCTTCTCTTTCATTATTATTTCAGAAGGTTGTGTGGCACAGAGGGGGCTCAGGCCTACTTATATACCACTAGCTATGTTGCCATTTTATATTATTTTTATAAGGTGCCAACAGAAACTGCTCATCAGATCAGACAGACGTGGCCCAGGCAGGTGTTGACTTACAGGTGATCTTTGGCCAGGAAGACATGGTATCAGGGTAGATACTGGTTATGGGTCAGTGCAGCGGGGGCCTTAGGTCCTACAAGTATAACTGAGAGCCTGATCCACCAGGCCTTAGAAAGCGTCAGGGTGAGACAGTCCAGCACCCTGGATAGCTCCTTTAACAGCTGCGGCGGGTAAGCAGGCACTTATTTGCTAAAGAACTCGCCCATTTGGCTGGCTTCATCTGCTTTGTAGAGCTCTGTTAAAAGAGATCTTAGTTCTTTTGGGCTTGGGGACTCACTCTTGTTCACTCAAAGTGGATTAGTTCTTACATTTATTTTCACATTTGTGTCTGGTCACCTTCTGGCTTGATGTGTGCCCCTATGTCTGGAAAAGGTTAGAGAACGGGGTAGAAGTGGAGGCTGCCCTTCCATCACATAACTGTTTTATCTTTCCAGAGCTATAATTGGGATCCTAACCCTTTGGCCTCTGTATTTCCACACTTGCTCTTCTACAATTCAGTTTCCATACAACAGCAGGAGAGAGATTTTAGATATATTAATCCGATCCTATGGTCTGGAGTTTACAGCTCTCAGTGTAAATCTTACTCTCAAGAGAAAAATTTTCCTTCTGCAGCTGGAAACATTTGACATATTCTCACTCCTGTTCCTTCTCCCCTATTCACTGTACTCCAGGCACACTGGCTTTTCTTTCTTTTTTTTTTTCTTTGCTTGGAATACCCAGATCTTTACTTGGCTGGTTTCTTGTCGTTCAGACTCTGCCCAAAGTCACTTTCTCAGAGAGGCCTTCTCCAATTACCCTTCCATGAGTAGTACTACTCTTACTTCTCTTTACGGCTCTCAGATTCTTTTGAAGTTTTCCTATTTATTCATTTGTTTGATTATTGTCTGTCTGCATTAGGTACCACGCAAACTTGGATGTAAACTCAGTGACAGCTGATTTCTGGTCAGAATTGTTTGTTGCTCTAGTTCCAGTGCTTTTAGTCATGTTGGGCACATCCCTACTAAATAGTAGAATATGGCAAAGGGTCAAAATCATGATAGATGGCCAGGCGTGGTGGCTATGCCTGTAATCCCAACACTTTGGGAGGCCGAGCTGGGTGGATTATGAGGTCAGGAGTTCAAGAGCAGCCTGACCAACATGGTGAAACCTTGTCTCTACTAAAACTACAAAAACTAGACAGGTGTGATGGCGTGCGCCTGTAATCCTAGCCACTCAGGAGGCTGAGGCAGGAAAATTGCTTGAACCTGGGAGGCAGCGGTTGCAGTGAGCCAAGATCGTGCTACTGCACTCCAGCCTGGGCGACAGAGTGAGACTTGACTTCATTTCAAAGTAATAATAATAATAATAATAATAATAATAATAATAATAATAGGTAAAAACTGCTGGTGGCTCTCAGGGAAGGAAGAAATGTCAGTGGGTTAGGCTGGTAAGAGAAGTGTTAATGCAAGTGGTACATTTGATATAAGCATGCAAATAAATAGTAGTTTGGAAGAGAATTCCAGAAATGTGAAATAGTATTGAGAAATTGAGTAAGCCAGCCTTGAGAGAACACATGGCTTGTTGTCCTCTCCTTCTGTTTCGCTCTTCAGCTCTCTAAAGTGGGCATTTTCCAGGGTCCTGTCTTCAATCAAGCTGAGATCCTTCTTTTTCCACCTTCATCCTTCTTTTTCCTCCTTGTTTCCTAGGGAATCATATATATATGTATACACACACACACACACATATATGTGTCTGATACAGGCTGAATTGTGTCTCCCAGAAAGATATGTGGAAGTCTTAACCCTCAGTGCCTCAGAATGTGACCCTATTTGGAAATAACATCATTCCAGGTATAATTAATTAAGATGAAGTTATACTGTGGTGTAACCTAGAGTATACTTCCAGTATATACTTCAGTATATGGGCCCTTAATCTAATGTGACTGATATCCTTAGAATAATAAGAAAATTTGGACACAGACACGGAGAAGAGAATGTCATATGATGACAGAGAGAGAGAGAGAGAGAGAGAGAGAGGTAGGAGAGAGAGGAGAGAGGGAGAGAGGAGAGAGAGCGGGAGGGAGAGAGAGAGAGAGGAGAGAGAAGAGAAACACCAAAGATTGCTTGTGCCTAGGAAACTAATATAATAACGTAATATTTGGGGCCTCAAGTGTTACAGCTGCACCAATATCTCCCAAACCTTGCTCCTGACTCCTGCCCCAGCCTGATTTCTCAGTGACTCCCCTGTGTTTTCCTCTGCCACTAGCCCCTCCTTCTGCCTGCTGTATGTATCAGTTCCCTCGCCACTCCCTCTGGCATCCATACTTCAAACTAGGGAGCTAGTTATTTCCATAGTTTCTTATTGCAGCCTCTGCCTCTGACATTTCCAGAGCTCTTGCATAGCTCTGTTGAGTCTATCTCTTAAATGCATTTTCATCCACTTACCATTGCTGAGTTAGCTGCATTACCTTTCACCAGGATGTTTGCAATAATTTATTGTTTCCATTTGCCTTCTCCTTCATCTAAGCCATTTGCTTATTTCTTTTTTCTTCTTGCGAGACATTCTGCACATTGCCACTCTATTAGTGGTCATAAAGCAAATCACTGATCATGTCAATACTTGGTACAAGATCATTTAATGACCTCCATAGCCCATGGAATGATCCTTAAACAAGTGTTCAAGGACTGCCACAATCTTGTTCCAGCCTATTTTTCTAGTCATTTTAAAGTCACTGTTTCTACTTTTGAAATAGGCACTCCAGACACACTGAATTACTTGTTCTTCTACAAATATGATGGTTCCATTTCTTTGCTGGGAATTTCTTTCCAGATTTACCTGTGAAAATTCTTCTAATCCTAATCAAAAGTGACTGCTGTTAAACCTCTGAAGATAATGCAGAAGTTCTCTCTCTCCTGGGACCTCAGTATTACTTTATTCCATTATATTGCATATATTTGATTGTCCATGTTCGGTCCCATACTGACTCTAAACTCCTTAAAGGTAAGGGCCCAATATTCTCAGAGTCACTCAATAAATAAATAAAAGACTAAATGGAAATTAGGATCAGTTTGTGTGCTTTGGCAACATGAAAACATTATACTTTTTCAACATGGAAGAGGAATGATGAAAGAGTCTTTAATGCAGATTAATCTAGCAGAGGCATATAGGAGGGACCAGAGAAGGGAGAGAATCAACGTATGAAGACCAATTTGGCTGATATTCAACTAGCTTAGATGTACTAAAAATCTGGACTTTTTGGTATTCGTGAAATGGAAAAAAGGGGAATAGAATAAAGGATATTATAATGAAAGGATATACATTGCTTGAAGATGATTAAATATGGGTTATCCAGGAGAGAAAGGAGTTAAAGAGGTTCAGACATAGACTGAATGAGCTGAGAAATGAATGACTTGGACACAAAGAGGAAGACCAGTCATCGGGGGGTAGGATAAGTTCAATTCTAGACATGCGCATTTGAGACGATAGCTGGATGTCCAGATGGAATTATCCAGCAGCCACAGAAACAGAATCAGCAGCAATCTGCAGATATTCCAGGGGTGGGGATTTGAATTAATTTCCTCAATTAATTTTAAAGAAACTTGATGAAAAGAATGGTCTGAATACTTCTTGAAGGTTGCACATTATTAATAATGGAGAAGTAACTAAAACCTTCCTCTTGATTTTCATAATAATATAAGCGTTCCCTGAGTCTTGCCAAACCTTGTAGGAAACACTCTTATTATAAAAAGTGTATGTGCAAGGACCTTTCTAAACAAGAAAATCATAAATTAGTCCTACAGTGCCAAATGCTGCTCTCTGGGAGCCTACAATTTAGAAAGAACATGCTGCTACCAGCACATTAAGCTGTACAAATAGTAAACTGCAGAAACAAATACAAGCATTTTTATGATGTCCAAACAAGAACCAAGTGGAGTTTTTTTTGTTTGTTTGTTTGTTTTGGTTTTTTTTTTTTTTTTTTTTAGAGGTTATTTATACTGTGGGAGTTCATAGCCTCCTTTTCTGACCCAGAGCTTGCTTAATCCTTCCCTTATTTCTACTTACATTTTTTACTGTCCATCATGTGTTAACATACATATTGTGCAATAGAAATAACTATGGAGGCTGAGGGCAGCAGAGTTGTAGTGTGTACACATATGAACTCTCATGTAATTTTCAAGTGAAAGCCTTTGCAATGAAACTTTTTAAAAGAAAGGCATGGCCAGGCACGGTGGCTCACGCCTGTAATCCCAGCACTTTGGGAGGCCGAGGCAGGCAGATCACGAGGTCAAGAGACTGAGACCATCCTGGCCAACATGATGAAATCCTGTCTCTACTAAAAATACAAAAATTAGCTAGGCCTGGTGGTGCACACCTGTAGTCCCAGCTACTCAGGAGGTGGAGGCGGGAGAATCGCTTGAACCTGGGAGGTAGAGGTTGTAGCGAGCCGAGATTGCACCAGTGCACTCCAGCCTGGCGACAGAGCGAGACTCGTCTCAAAAAAAAAAAAAAAAAAAAAAAAAAAAAAAAAAAAAAAAAAAGAGAGAAAGAAAGAGCGAGCGAGCAGGAAGGAAAGAAAGAAAGGCATTAACTCCAGGTATTGGTAAATTTGCTTGGTGTTTGGCTCCTATTTCTCATCAGAGAAATAGAAAGACACACCATGAAAGTCAAGGCCTGAAAACCTCATTCCATGTAAGAATGACATCCCCATTACCAGTGTTAAGTGCTTGTTAGTGGTTAATGCGATGCTGCGAAACTTAGATGTGTTTGTGCACACATGCACGCATGCATTTGAGGAAGAGCTCAGAAGAGTTAAATCATGGCCTTTCAACCTGTGAAATGACGGTAGTTCTTCTTTTTTTCCTTTCCCTTTGGCCAAAGTAATCTTTATCTTGGAGATAATTAAGACAAAAATGCCTCTGACAAATAAAATCAGTATAGAATCCCTATTTCTTGGCAGCTTTTGTGGACACTGCTGAAGCTTTCAGAGGTCTTGAAAAACCATGGCAACAAATGCCTTTTGAAGAGTAAGCAAAGGTTCCAAATGTTTTTAATCGCTGGTGTTTTTTATGCTACCACTTCAAGCATTCTTCTTCATTTTTTGTTCATCTGATCGAAATTAAATTTCCAATTTCCCTACTAAGTGGTTCTGTCCTGGTCATGCCACAGACTATTTCCATTAAAGTTACAGTAGAGTTTGTGCCCACATATGGTTGTTAAGCTCATCAACAGTTCCATTAGAAAGCTTCATTTATCAGTGGCAATAATTTCCCATAAAAATTATAGATAGGTTTTAATGGGCACATTTTCAAAAGGCATCCACTAGTCCTCAAAATTATGTGCTGACATTGTTCTTACAATGGTGGTTCATGGCCTAATTCCACCAAACTTCTCTCTTCTCTGTAAAGAACTGCTGTCAGTAGCTTTATATCCTTTTAAAGAGAATGGCCTGTATCTCTGATACTCATTGAGAGAAATGAGTATTTTAGAAGTAGGTTGCTAATGATAAGCTATATACTACACTATTTCAGAACTATATAGGTTATCTTGTAACCTGCTTGCCTGGCTATTTGGCTGAAAAATAACAACATGTAAGGAAAATCTATTTCATAAATCTGTCATTTACTTTGTAAAACTTGTTCTGGCTACTCTGTTAATTTTCCACTCGTGTGGGTTAGAGAGCAGATTTGATTTTTTTTTTTAAGTGAAAGATATGCCTTACTTGAGAAAAGAATATAGTGGGGAAAGCACTTCTATTATTTTCCTCATGTTTCCATTTTCCTTTAGGGGAAATAAAAAGACATTTCAGTTTTTCAGTTGCTAAGAAATGAAGGAACAAAAGAAAAAACAGCTTAATTATTAAATTACAATTTATTTCTTTAATAAGCACTTGTTCTCTCTGTTTTCCTACAGAAAGAGTATGTGGATTTTCAATTTTATCCAAATAAGCATCATCTTTCTCTGATTAGTGTGGCAGTTTCAAAATCATGTATTAGGAAGTACAGAGTGAATGGGTAGAGAATTTCTAAATTATCACCCAAGGGTGGGTGGCTAGATTATGTTTATAAGTAAGAACTTTTATATTAAGTGCAATGATTGAAAAGAATGGCTGCATCACTTTAGGGCATTTCATTAAGTGCTGTGCACAATATTTTTCCTTATGCATCATAAAAGATAAATTATAGTTCATAAAATAGTATAAATTCCTAATAATTTTATGCTTTTGACTCCTCAGAGTTACTAATAAGGGATTTTTTAAAAAATGATATTTATTTATTTATTTAGAGACGTAGTCTTGCTCTGTTGCCCAGGTTGGAGTGCAGTGTTGTGATCTTGGCTCATTGCAATCTCTGCCTCCCAGGTTCAAGCGCTTCTCCTGCCTCAGCCTCCAGGGTAGCTGGGACCACAGGCATAGGCCACCACACCCAACTAATTTTTGTATTTTTAGTGGAGATGAGGTTTCACCGTGTTGGCCACACTAGTCTTGAACTCCTGACTTCAAATGGTCCTCCCGCCTCGACCTACCAAAGTGCTGGGATTACAGGCATGAGCCACTGTGCCTGGCTCGTTTTAAAATAATTTAAAAGTATATGTTGCCACCACCATTAACTAGTTAAGCCATGATGGTATATTATAATCACCATGGAGATGGTTTTTCTCTTTATTTTATTTTGTTTGTTTTCTGATTGCTAGCATGCTGATTACTCTTCCTATTCTACAAGTGCCTGCAGACCAGCCCCATTTTTGCCCTCTTCACTTCGTTTTTCATTTCTCTCCGTTTCACTCTTCATAGCATATTTGTACTCTGTACATATGTAGAGACCTCCCTTTGAAGTTTGTCACATTCTTTTCCCTAGAGAGGGTTAACTTGTTGCGCTCAGAGACTTACATTTAAAATAAAATGTAGCAGATATGTATTGAATGACTATTTTATTTTAGCTCTAGGAGAACTGCCAAGATATATCATCCATAGACCCTGAAATCCAACCAAGGGTTCTGCTCATACACAAGGTGAAAGGTTGTGATAATGCACATTAAACCATAGAAGAGTTAAATTCAGCACTACAAGTGATCCCTCAAAGGGGTATTTCAGAAAAAAATGGTGTGTGTTCAGAGGCAAGAGAAGACAGAATGCTCTAGATTAAACACAAAGACTTTAGGGAGGAGGTGGTTTAAACAGATACCTTTCCACAGAACCATGAAGAGAGTTCTACTTAATTGTAAGTGGGCTGTGATTCGTCATTAGTCATCGCATGCTCAATTCTGCATGTGTAATAACTGTGTATTTTTATGGCAAATCGCAATTACTTTTGCACCAACCTAATAGAATAGTGTAGGTTTAAAAAAACTATTTGTAATATATTCAAACATATTTCTTATATATATATCTGTTTCATCATCATTAGCAGTAATTCTGTTTTGTATCCAGAGATTGAATAATATTTTGTTTCTAGGATGTGGGTAATGAACTATTTTAACTTATTTTTGAAGTTTGACATGGGAGTGATATTAATAAAATCTAAAGATGCTCCTAAAGAGCAGCAATAGATAATGTAGCTATTATAGAGGTAAGTGTATTTGATTTTTTTATTATGATATGAAGGAAAACAACTAGTCCCAAGCTATGATTTATTTAGGTAGGCTTAGCTTATATGCCATAATTTTTATGTCTCCAACTTTCTTGATTTTCTTCCTCTGGCTTTACTTCTATGAGATATTTATGAAAGGATGTTTTTAAAAATGCCTAGAGACTTTTGCTTCTAAGAGTTGACATAAACTTTTCCACAACATGAACAATTAGTAGATGATAAACTGAGATACACTCTTGAATTTTTAAAATCGTGGCAGTAAAACTGATCTCAGAGAAGGAAGAAAATTCTTTGGCCAGCTTTTATCAATTATATACAGCATGTTTTAAAGATTTCAGTTCCTCTCTCCTTCTTTCTCCCTATATAATACTTTTTCTTAAGGTTGGTACTATTGATGCACTTGGTGTAAACACATGAGATAATAGCAAAATATGAATCTAGGTCCCAGCAATGGGCTTCTTTCACTCTGCCACCTGTTCTGACTACATTTCTCCTGACTTTCTGTAAATCCTGGGGAGGAGCTGGAAGAGCAAGGTGTGTGCTAGCATAACTTCGGGGATGAAGTACCCTTCTTTTTTTTCTGATTTTGTTCCCATATCTCCTTACTGAACACGTAAGGGCATCAGTGTCAGACTTCCTGATTGAAGATATATTTGGCCCTACTATGAAGGGCTCTGGGTAACATTTATCACTTATAAAGTGCTTTTTTGGTGACTACTTTGTTTCTGAATTTAAGGCAGGATAAAAGTTTGATTCAAGAGTTTCTTGTAAATGCTTTGTGTGTGTGTGTGTGTGTTCATATATAGCTGCACACGTACGTAAGTCTGTACGTAAGTACAGTCCACCACCCATGTTTGTGGGTTCGACACCCATGGATTCAACCGACTGCAAATCAAAAATATTTGGAAAAAATGGATGGTAGTGTCTGTACTGAACATATACAGAGTTTTTCCTTGTCATTATTCCCTAAGCAATGGAACAACTATTTACATAGAATTGACATTGTATCAGGTATTATAAGTAACCTAGACATGTTTTAAACTGTATGGGAGGATGTGCATAGGTTATATGAGAATATTATGCCATTTTATATAAGTGACATCTATGGATTTTGGCATCTGGGGAGTCTCGGAACAAATCCCCCACAGATCCTGAGGGGCCATTGTATATATTCATAAACACACACACACACACACACACCAATGTGTATGTACTTTTTTTCTTTTTTTAAATTTGAGACCAAGTCTCGCTCTGTCACCCAGGCTGGAGTGCAGTGGCGCAACCTAGGCTCACCAGCATGTCCACCTCTGGGTTCAAGTGATTCTCCTGCTTCAGCCTCCAAAGTAGCTGGGATTACAGGCCACCATGCCTGGCTAATTTTTGTAGTTTTAGTAGAGGCAGGGTTTCCCCGTGTTGGCCAGGCTAGTGTCGAACTCCTGACCTCAAGTAATCTGCCCACCTGGGTCTCCCAAACTGCTGGGATTACAGATGTAAGCCACCACACCCAGTTGCAATGTGTATAGACTTTTGAAATATGTACTACAAAATATTAGCAGTGACTATTTCTGAAAAATAGGATTATGGATAAAGTTTGTTCTTTTTGTGTATCTGTATTTTTATTTTTCCATAGTAAACATCTTTTACTTATGTCATAAAAACTTTATTTTAAAAATCCATGCTGAAATTGATTAATTATATACTAACATTTGTTTTACTCTTCCCTCAGTACAGAAAGATTATTCTATATTTACCAAATCTTTACACTTTATTTGCAAACTATTTTTACTGTTTATAAGATATCAAATTTGCACTGAAGTTCAGCTTTCATTCATTACCCATGAGCCCAAGTGAAATTGTGTCAGGTGGACATTAGGTAGCTGAGGCCAGTACAATATTATTCCTCTAGGTTGTTGAGAAATCATAGCAGAGGAAAGCCTGTGTTGATAATAGAGCACCACCAGGAATCTAGGTCTTTACAGCTGCTGCTGGCCTGACCAGCAAGGGTAAAATATTTCAGTCATGCAGCGAGTGATTATTAACCCTAGCTATATATTCCGGAGAGGAAGAGCTAGGCTTCTTGGGTTGTGATCAATCATTGATTGCAGTTGCACATATATTGGCCATGAGGTCTACACACATGTGAAGAGCATGCTACACACATAGACTAGATACACTGACTCATGAGCCTGGAAACAGTGCCTGACCCTCACTTCCATTGTTTCAGTGTGTCCTGACCCACTATCCTGCCTCTGGATCCTTTCCTGTTTTTTTTTTTTTTTTTTTTTTTTTTTTTGTGAATTAAAATAGTACATTCCATTGCTTCATTTTTTTTGTTCCCTAAGGAGTTTAGCTTTGTTTAATTAGAAACAAGACCACAATCGTTACTGGTCTGGTGCAATCTTGTTTAGGACTCCTCTTTTGCTTAAAACTGTAACTGGATTAGGGATCACTGTGATTTAGAGTGTGCAGTATGAAGTTATTTAAATACTTAATAGTATATTTGAAATGAAAAGTGTAGAAATTAAAGACTGAATCATATGCTAAGGAATAACAGAGGAGACTGATTTGCTTCTGTAAGATTTAGTAGAGGCTGTTCCCTTCTTTATAAGTGGCGTTGTTTCAGTTACCAGTTAAGGGGGGTGAACTGTTATACAAAGGCTATGGGTAAGGTTACAGTAGTATTCTTCTAAGAAAAACTACAGGAGTAGTCACTGTGCAGCTATCTGCTTTGTACCTGCCACTATGGCAGTAGATATGGAAGGGTCAGAAAAACAGGGCTTCGTGTTCTTTAACTTTTCCTTTTTCCTTTCTTTCACCTATTTTTTTCAACTTTCATGTCTTATATGCAAGACAGCATGCCTATTCTTTACCTTCAATGTATTTTTGAATTTTTAATCCAGAACATATTTTGTCACAATTTGTAAAATGTAGCCGATAAAAATGATTATTACATGAGAACTTGCTTTACAAATTATAGATCAAATTTTTATACAAATTATTATATCAAAATACAAAAATAGTTATGATTTGTCTGTTTAGTCTTAGAAAAATTATTTTATGTATTAGGGCTTTTAGTTTTGAGTGAGCAACATCCAATTCAAACTAGCTTTGGGTAGAGGTGGGGGTAAAAGAAAAGGAATGGATTTCAGTGAAAGGTTTACTTGGGTGTGTTGGCTAACTGCAAACATGGTGGGGAGCAACCAGACCTCAGTGATCACAGACCCGGGGACTCAGACCCTGTGAGGACCTTAGCCTTACCGCCACTCTTCTCCATGTGTCAGCTTCGCGTTCTCTGTCTGCAAATATGCATTTTCCCTAAGGTGGGAAGCAGAGCTGGCAACAGCTGCCAGGGTTTACTTCCTGTGGCATTCTTCCAGTTAGCAAATATTAGGGAAGGACTCTGCTTGGCCCAGCTTTGGGACACACCTCTGGACCAATGAACTGTTCTCAGGAGGCAGTAACATGTACAGAGGTGATCCCTGGGGCTCGCCCTGTGAAATCATTGTGAGCCAATCATTACCTCCCTCCCCAACATTGGTGTCTACTATGTTTCATGTCTCTGAACTTCCGTTTCCTCAGTTGTGAATGGCACCCTGGTTCCTACCTTGCTGGATTGATGTAGTGATTAGAGTTCATGCTTAACCTACAGTAGGTGCTCTGTAAAGAGTCATTGGCATCATTACCTCCTGTTGGCTCTATCCCATTCCCTGTAGATATCTTTCTGCTCTGAGACTAAGCAGAGAGAATAATTTAACATTTAATTATTGTGCTTCTAAATCCACTTTTACCTCTTCGTTTTTACTTTTTATTTTTTTAATTATTTAAAAGATAAAATTGTATATATTTAAGGCATACAAAATGTTTTGATACACATATTCGTAGTGAAATGATTACTGCAATCAAGCTAATTAACCTATCAATCTCCTCACATACTTATCAATTTTGGGGGCATGGAGTGAGAGCACCTGAAATCTCTCTTAGCAAATTTCCAGTGTATAATACAGTATTGTTAAACATAGTCATCATGTTGTACATTAGATTTCTAGACTTGTTCATGCTACGTAACTGCAAGTTTATACCCTTTGACCAATATCTCTCCATTTTCTCCACTATTCCATGCCTGAAATTGTGTGATATAGACATATAATGTGTGTTATATATATATAGTGTGATATATACACATATAAATTGTGTGATATATATGTGTGTGTATATACACACACATATGCACATGTACATATGTATATACATGCATACATACACAAGGGGGTATTATTCAGCTTTGAAAAAGGAGATCCTGCCATTTGCAACAACATGGATGAACCTGGATGACATTATATTAAGTGGAACAAACTGGACACAAAATAAACATGTCCCTTACTTCTTAGACACAAATTTTTTTCTCATAGCCAGCACCTGATAATAGGGCCAAGTGTTTTGCATGATTTGCAATTGACTGTATAAATGTAGCATAGCTGGTTATATGCTGTGTTACCAGTTCTGCTATAAAATGGAAAGAAGAGATCAGAACATTTAAAAACTTCCCTGTGGATTTCTACCTCTTACCTAAGCTTTGTTCATTTTTTGTTTTTAAGCCTTATGAACACCAAGCTTTAGAGGTCCTGTATCCTTGGGCTCAAATATACAGTTTCTGAGCTATAGGGAGATTTAGAAAATTCCTGGAATGAATTTTCTATATTATCTTTGATTACCACATTGCCCATTTTTGTGTTTTTAACCGGCCTTCCCTGACTTAAAATATACTTTAAAAAATAACAAAGGTGATGTTTAATTTGCACAGTATGGAATTAAAGGTAAACAACTTTAAGTTAAATTTGGTTGGATGTATCAATTATTAAAATATCCTTTCCCTTATGGCTGCGTAAGTCTGCATCGTCCGTTCAGCCTGCCATGTCTGTTTCCATGAGAACAGTCCCAAGGACTGGAACCCTGCTTCCAAACAAGCCGAGCATTTTGTAGTAAATTTTAAAAAGCTAAATTTCATAATAACCTTTATAATTGCTACTTCAAAATGGAGTTTGGAATGGCACCAAATTATTAATCAGTAGAAGGAGAATAGATTGCGAAAAGGTAATTATATCAAATTGAACACTTCTTGAAATATATTCCGTTAAATAAAATAGAGTTCCTCTTCCCTGTTCTCATTTGTAAGCAATGAGGACAATTCAGGTAACATGAATCGTGAATCAGAGTACTTTTCTGTTCTGCAGATTGGCTTAATCGTTTTGGGCTCACTTCAAACTGTAGATGAGCATTGTCCTTTAACTTCCTGAGCAGCAGAGGCAACCACGTTCACGGTAAAGCCCAGAAGTGAGTTGTTCATCTGGGTTAGAGTCTCAGGAAGAGGCCTGTTATGACTTTCCCACATTCCTGGACAGTTTAGACTGTAATTCTTGGTTGTTTAAAAAGGTGTTTGAATGTATTTTGTTCAGAGGCTTGAGTAAATGACTGTTATTCTTACATTTTTTTTTTTTTTTTTGCCTGCTTTTTCCAGCATTAGAATAGTTTTCAGCCCTGACAATTAGCCTTATGCTGACTGGAGTGGATTTTTTGCATAAGACCAAGTGTTTTGCATGATTTACAATGGACTGCATAAATGTAGCCTAACAAGTTACACGATGTGAAGAAAATTACTTAAGGGTAAAAATGGATTGTTTACTGAGAAAATGATGTTATTATAAACTGGTTTGAGGGTATTGTGGTTTAGATGCTGTCCTTACGAATTTGAGCTCTGTTGGTTTGGAGATTTAGTATCTAATAATAATGGTTAATGTCTAATGAATACTCGCCCTGCTCCGGGCTCTATGTTACGTGTCCTGGATGCATCATCTTATTTAATCCTCCATAAAATTTGAGGAAGTCAGCATTGCAATTAATCTCACTTTTCAGATGAGGAAACCAAGTTATGTAAGAAACAAAACCAGTGTTGAATCTGACTAGTCAGACTGCAAAGCCTGACTCTTAACCTTTGTGTTCTGTTGCCTTCCCCAAGGGAAAGGAGTGCTTCCAGAAAGGCCATTAGAAGTGAGGAGTGTCACCTCATCATAGTTGGCTCCTCGTCCCACCAAGTTAACAGGCATCAGATGGGGGCCACAGAGTTGGCTGGGCTTAGTTCTGATTGCCAAGGGGAAATGGGGCTGTTACCGTGCAATGGATAGATGCTAGGATGCTCCTGTATGTCTCCTTATATCCTACCAGGTATAAGATGAAGGTTAAGGATGACTCCATCCTCTATTTGGAGAGGAGACCAAGGCCCTGTAGGAATAAAGGTTTGGGTGAGCTAAAAGCCAAGGGCAATCGGCCCAGTTTGGGGAGGAGAGTCATAAATACATTTGTGACTGATCGGACCAGAAACAGAGACTGCAGTGTTCATCTGCAGTTTGGGTACCTGCTGCTTGTTCTTTGCTTGGGTATATGAAGACTGAAAACACAGTTCACACTTAGCCTTTTTCCTATTCTGTGTGAAAGAACTGTGGTAACTTTTTCTTGCTTAACAAGGTTCTAGTGGTGAAGTTCATTGCTTAGTCTGTGAATTGTAGGGGCATAACCACAGGATGGGATGGTAGCAGAACGAGGAAATAAAGAAGGTTGTAGATGCTGGGTTGGTGTTGGCTTGAAATTTTTTAAGTATACAGTTCTTCTTTATGGATTATTAACAAAAACAGCAAATGCATACACAAGGTTAAATGTTAAGCAGTACAACATTGTACATGATGAAAGTTTAAAGTCTTTCTCTGGTCTCATTCAAAAGTCTACAGTCCCTTTCTCAATAGGTAAACACTATTAACAATTTCTTCTGAAAATTACATATGTACACACACACACACCCCACACATAGATATTTTGTTAACATACATTGCCTTATGCTCTACACATTATTCTGTGCCTAGCTTTTCTCATCGAATGATGTATATTGGAGATCTTCACATATAAGTACATATTGGTCTCATTCATTTTTAATGGCTGTATATTAGTCCATAGTAAGGAGTAATAATACCTTTTATTGGCGCAAAATTTTGCAGTTGACAGAGGGTTTGCATATGTTGTTTCATTGGGTTGTATAGCAGTCATCAATGGACATATCAGGAATCCCAGAAGGGTAACCTGGGCGTCACCCAGGATCACATAGAGCTTGGGAATCCAACAACTAACATTCCCTAAACAGGCCCATATTCCTGCAACTTAGTGCAGCCGCCACAACATTTAGGTAAACTCTTTGAAAGCAGTAAAAAGATCACCAATCTGGAACATCAAGAAGCCAGACAACAAGGAGACTTAGACCTCAGGAGAGTGAGAAAAGAGAATAATTGAAGTTTAGAACTGAATAGTCACTAACGAACAACAGATACATCTCTTTCCTTTCACCGATGAGGACCTGGGTGTGCCCTGCAGGCCTTAAGTAGCATGTTTAGGACACACAGCTGGATCGTTTTCTTTCCTGAGGCTAGCTCTGGAGAGGGGAGGAAATGGAGATGCTAGATTTACCGGGCTCTCTTTTCTCATCAGCTAGAGTGGGATGTGGATGGAATGCAGCCAAACACCAAGGGTGAGAAGCCAAACACCCTTGAGAAATGAGAACTCTGCTTTCTGATGTGGGACGCATCCCATCTGAGATAACTCTCCTGCCAGCGCAGTATGACCACTGCGACTCGAGCTGTCTGGGTGCCCAGGTGGTATAGACCTTAAAACCACTCTTGTTTTTGTTTACTGAACATCTAATATTCACACAGTTCTTTGTCTGAGTGCAAGTCCAAAACAGCAAATAATGAAGAAGCTGTGCCCAACCAGAAGAACTATAAAATGCACCGGATTTTCTATGCTAGTTTGGGTTAAATTTACATGCAAGTATATATAGAGCATTTCTTCTTATGCGTAGATTGTATTTGTTCATCAAACAAACCTGTAAAGGTTTTATTCATTCATTTATTTTGGTTTGTTAGGAGAAATTGTTCTTTAAACTAAGAAAGTAGACTAGTAGTTATTTCTTTCTTTTTCTTATTATACTTTAAGTTCTGGGATACATGTGCAGAACATGCAGGTTTGTTACATAGGTATACACGTGCCATGGTGGTTTGCTGCACCCATCAACCTGTCATCTAAATTAGGTATTTCTTCTAATGCTATCCCTCCCCAGCCCCCCACCCCCTGACAGGCCCCAGTGTGTGATGTTCCCCTTCCTGTGTCCATATGTTCTCATTGTTCAACTCCTACTTATGAGTGAGAACATGCGGTGTTTGGTTTTCTGTTCCTGTGTTAGTTTGCTGAGAATGATGGTTTCCAGCTTCATCCATGTCCCTATAAAGAACATGATTACATCCTTTTTTATGGCTGCATAGTATTCCATGGTGTATATGAGCCACATTTGCTTTATCCAGTCTATCATTGATGGGCATTTGGGTTGGTTCCAAGTCTTTGCTATTGTGAGTAGTGCTGCAACAAACGTACGTGTGCGTGTGCCTTTAGAGTAGAATGATTTATAATCCTTTGGGTATATACCCAGTAATGGGATTGCTGGGTCAAATACTACAAGGCTACAGTAACCAAAAAGCATGGTACTGGTACCAAAACAGATATATAGACCATTGGAACAGAACAGAGGCCTCAGAAATAACGCCAAACATCTACAACACTCTGATCTTTGACAAACATGACAAAACGAGCAATGGGGAAAGGATTCCCTATTTAATAAAGGGTGTTGGAAAAACTGAGTAGCCATATGCAGAAAACTGAAACTGGACCCCTTCTTTACACCTTGTAACAAAATTAACTCAAGATGGATTAAAGACTTAACCGTAAGACCTAAAACCATAAAAACCCTAGAAGAAAACCTAGGCAATACAATTCTAAACATAGACATGGGCAAAGACTTCATGGCTAAAACACCAAAAGCAGAGACAACAAAAGCTATAATTGACAAATGGGATCGAATTAAACTAAAGAACTTCTGCACAGCAAAAGAAACTGTCATCAGAGTGAACAGGCAACCTACAGAAAGGGAGAAAATTTTTGCAATCTATCCATCTAACAAAGGGCTAATACCCAGAATGTAGAAGGAACTTAAACAAATTTACATGAAAAAAAAGAAAAAAAGAAAAACAAAGAACCCCATCAAAAAGTGGGTGAAGGATATGAACAGACAGTTCTCAAAAGAAGACATCTATGCTGCCAACAACATAAATATGCTGCCAACAAGCATATGAAAAAAAGCTCATCATCACTGGTCAAGAGAAATGCAAATCATAACCACAATGACATACTATCTCACACAAGTTAGAATGGCGATCATTAAAAAGTTAGGAAACAATAGATGCTGGAGAGGATGTGGAGAAATAGGAACGCTTTTACGCTGTTGGTGGGAGTGTAAATTAGTTCAACCACTGTGGAAGACAGTGTGGCGATTCCTCAAGGACCTATGACTAGTAGTTATTTCTAGGTCTGACAGGCTATCTTTTAGTTTGTTTTCTTATTTCTGAAGTGGACTTAAACCAATTTTAAAAACAGGGATGATTGAACTTGTGTGTTAATCGTGTGCTAGAGGAACCCTTTGACATTGATTCAGAAGCACCCAAATGTTCGTTCATTACTCCTTTTTTATTTTTGCATTTTTTAAAATTTATTTTTCAACTTTTATTTTAAAAATCAGGGGTACATATGCAGGTATGTTACAAAGGTATATTGAGTGATGCCGAGGTTTAGAATGTGGATGAATCTGTCACCCAGGTAATGAGCATAGTACCTAATAGATAGTTTTTTTGTTTTTTATTTTTTTTCTTTGAGTTGGAGTCTCGCTGTGTCACCCAGGTTGGAGTGCAGTGGTGTGATCTCAACTCAATGCAACCTCCGCCTCCCGGATTCCAGCGATTCTCCTGCGTCAGCCTCCCAAGTAGCTGGGACTACAGGCGCATACCACCATTCCCCGCTAATTTTTGTAGTTTTAGTAGAGATGGAGTTTCACCATATTGACCAAGCTGGTCTCGAACTCCTGACCTCAGGTGATCTGCTCACCTCGGCCTCCCAAATTGGTGGGATTACAGGTGTGAGCCACCGTGCCTGGACCCCAATAGATAGTTTTGCAGTCCTTGCCCCTTCCTCCTTCCCGCCTCTAATTCTCACCAGTGTCTATTGTTTCTGTCTTTATGTCCATGTGTACCAAATGTTTAGCTCCCACTTATAAGTGAGAACACATGGTATTTGGTTTTCTGTTTCTATGCTAGTTTGCTTAGATAGACCTCCAGCTGCATCCTCGTTGCTGCAAATGACATGATTGCATTCTTTTGTTTATGGCTGTGTAGTATTCCATGGTGTAGATGTACCATATATTCTTATTTTTTTTTTTTTTTCTTGAGATGGAGTCTTGCTCTGTCGCCCAGGATGGAGTGCAGTGGCGCGATCTCGGCTCACTACAGTCTCCACCTCCCAGGTTCACGCCATTCTCCTGCCTTAGCCTCCCAAGTAGCTGGGACTACAGGCACCCGCCACCATGCCCGGCTAATTTTTTGTACTTTTAGTAGAGAAGGGGTTTCACCGTGTTAGCCAGGATGGTCTCGAGCTCCTGACCTCGTAATCCACCCACCTTGGCCTCCCAAAGTGCTGGGATTACAGGCATGAGCCACCGTGCCCAGCCCATATATTCTTTATCTAGGATAACTGACTTTGTTATTTTGAGTAGTGCTCTGATGACCATATGGGTGCAGGTGTCTTTTTAATAGAACAATTTATTTTCATTATTCTTATCAGGATACCTGGGAGGAACTTCTCCTAGGAAGTTAATTTGGGGGGGCTCCTGAAGATGAGTGAAATCCCTTATTAAGCACTTAGAGGGTCAAAAATGTACAAGGGAATGTTCAGGTGTGACAGCTTGAGAGACATGCATATTCCACCCCTCACCAGAGCTTAGTGAACTATCTTTTCTATTTTCTCCCAAAGCACCAAAATGGCCCGGAAATTGGAAGATGGAAAATGGACTTATTTACGAGTCTGGGAAGCGAGGGCAGTAAGCACAATCCTGTTCAGGGTTTCTGAGTTTTACCCTCTTGCTCTGATTGTGAGACCATTTTCCTCTTCCTTGCTTCTTCAGCTTAGGATAAGAACAGTTTTGAAATTGTTTCTACTACTTTGGACACCAGAGTTTAGATTTCAAATAAGTGCAAGTGGGAGGAAAGCTTGGATAATTCTTTGGAAATAATTGAATAAAATGAATGAGAGGGGTCTACAGGTGAGCTGAATGCTGCATGGCATTGAAGTAATCACACCAATCGTCACAATTCTCTCCTCTTTGATGGTTATCTATTGTCCCAGAGGGAACAATTTCAGAAAGTCCTTTTCTGGGCTGTAGAATAGCACTTGCTGATTTGTTGAGCCCTGAGAAGCATTACTGAAAGCGGTTCACTGTCCCTGAGGTATTACAATGAGATGGTGGTCACTGATTTCATTATGTTTTCCTTTATTGCAGCTGTTGGTTTGATCCTTTGCCAGGTGCTTAAAACAATTGTGGTTTTGCAGATGGTAAGTTAGAGGCTGGACAAAAAAAAGGGATCATGTCACTGCCCTGGCCAAAATTTCAACAGACTGGGGTCTAGTGAGGGCAAATAGCTAGAGGCTTTCCCCTTCACTTTGTATTATTTAGAAAAAGAAAGTTTCCAGGACAATTTTCTTCCTAGAATTTTCTTTTTAAAAATATTTTTTTCTTTGAAAATTTACTTAGATGCAAATAATATGTTTTTGTTCCTTTTAAATAATAAAAGTAAGATGTCTCTTGAAGGTGGTGGTTGTCACTGACAAGATTAACTGGAATTAACTAGCTGTAAAAATATAATTTGGGATGCATTATTAAGGCATGCCGTTTTTATTTGCATGCCATTGTGTACAGATGTGGTTGTGAAATAGTTCAAATCATGGCACATTGAATGTCCTCACTGGATTTTTAGGAATGTGTTCACTGAGACAGCCAAATCCTATTTCATTTTCTTTGGCTCATTGCATCGGCTGTAAATTGGAGATATTCGCTTTAATATGTGAGTCAAAATTTATTTCCAAACATAATACTGCAGTTGCTCTGTCACAGAATATAAATTTCTTATTTATTTCCTTAATACTTTGCTTTCTATTTTTTCTTTTTTTCTTTATTTTATTCTGGAGTATTGGAAAGGTTTTCCAGAAAGATTTGCATATGTCATAATTTACGGATGAATACTTTTTATTTGGTTACTCTTCCATATTTTGGGAGATAGAGCTGTGGAAGTGTTAGGAATCATGGGTTCTGGAAATAGTTTTAATACTGTTTCTGAAATGCCCTCCCAATGATACCATATAGTAATTCCATCAGGGAATAATAGTTTTATTATAGTTTAAAATAGAACAATATTTAGGTGTTCTTGTTCAGTCATCATCAAGTTCTTTTTATTTCACCAACCCTACCATGGTACTCCTGAAAGATGTGAATGAGGCAGATCTGGATTTAATCATGGCTTTGCCACCTGCTAGCCAAGAGAACTTGAACAAGTGAGTCAACCTCTTTGAGTCTCAGTTTCTGCTTCTGTGACATGGGAACCAGGGTAATCTAACCCATTGCTTGTGATGATTAGATGAGGCAAAATGCTGAGTTCACCTAGCCCAGCGCCCGGTTCATGGGAAGCACATGGGGTCTGCTGCTACCCAGTCCTTGGCCCAGTGCATGTTGCACAGAAGGGAATCTGAACAGGCCAACTTTATTCCTATTCTTGACCCGCCCCATGTAGATGCTTCCCACACCCTCCCCCTCCCCCAACCCTCCCCCTCCCCTCCCCCAACCCTCCCCCTCCCCCTCCTCCTCCTCCTTCTTCTTCTTCTTGTTTTCTTCCCCTCCCCCTCCCTCCTCCTCCTCCTCCTCCTCCTCCTCCTCCTCCTCCTCCTCCTCCTCCTCCTTCTTCTTCTTCTTCTTCTTCTTCTTCTTCTTTCTTCTTCAACAGGATCTCACTCTGTGCCCCAGGCTGAAGTGCTGTGGCACAACCTCAGCTCATTCTTCTTCTTCTTCTTCTTCTTCTTTCTTCTTCAACAGGATCTCACTCTGTGCCCCAGGCTGAAGTGCTGTGGCACAACCTCAGCTCAGGGCAACCTCAACCTCCGAGGCTCAAGTGATCCTCCCACCTCAGCCTCCTGAGTAACTGGGATGACAGGCTCACACTACCACACCTGGCTAATTAAAAAACTTTTGTAGAGCTGGGGTCTTACTATGTTGCCTTGTCTGCTCTCAAACTGCTGGACTCAAGTGATCCCCTCGCTTCAACCTCCCAAAGTGCTGGGATAATAGG
The DNA here is from genome assembly GCF_007565055.1 of Rhinopithecus roxellana. NCBI lineage: Eukaryota > Metazoa > Chordata > Mammalia > Primates > Cercopithecidae > Rhinopithecus > Rhinopithecus roxellana. The sequence continues at coordinate 176,516,683 of NC_044552.1, read as the reverse complement.
CCTCTGCACCCAGCCTTCAACTCCATTTTTAAAAATTGTGGTAAACTATACAATTCATCCATGTAACCAGAAACCACTTGTACCCCAAAAGTTATTGAAATTTAAAAATATGTATATTGAAAATAAAAATAAAATTGTGATAAGACACACATAATATGAAATTTATTACTTTAATCATTTCTAAGTGTATGGTTCAGTGGCATTAAATACATTCACATTTTTATGCAACCAGAACTTTTCATCCTCCCAAACTGAAGCTCTGTACTTATTTTTTATTTTATTTTATTTTTTGAGACGGAGTTTCGCTCTTGTCTCTGAGCCTGGAGTACAGTGGTGCGATCTCGGCTCACTGCAACCTCATCTTCCTGTGTTCAAGAGATTCTCCTGCCTCAGCCTCCCAAGTAGCTGAGATTACAGGTGCTCGCCACCACACCCAGCCAAGTTTTTGTATTTTTAGTAGAGATGGGGTTTTGCTGTGTTCGACAGGCTGATCTCTAACTCCTGACCTCAGGTGATCCACCTGCCTACACCTCCCAAAGTGCTGAGATTACAGACGTGAGCCACCGTGCCCAGCCAGCTCTGTGCTCATTAAACAATGACTCCGAGTTCCCCTTCCCCACATCTCCTGGTTACCCTTCTTCTACTTTCTGTCTCTGTGAGTTTAACTATTCTAGGTACGTCATATAAGTGCGCCTATGTGATATGTGTCCTTTTGTGTCTGGCTTATTTCACTTAGCATAATGTCTTCATGATTCATTCATGTAGCATGTGTCAGAGTTTCCTTCCTTTTTAGGGCTGAATAATCGTCCACTGTATGGATAGACCACACTTTGTTTATCCATTTGTCTGTCGATGGACATATGGATGATTTCCACCTTGTGGGTATAGTGGGTAATATTGCTGTGAACATGGGTGTAAAAATATCCATTTGAGTTTCTGTTTTCAATTATTTTGGATCTACACCCCAAAGCGGAATTGTTGGAGGTGGTATTGCTTCCACTTGTTGGAAGTGGAACGTGGTCTCCCACTTCATTTTGACACAACTTCCAAGCTTCAGAACTGTATTTGCAATAGTCTGCTGGGTGGTTGCTTTGAGTTTATGATGGAAATCTCGTATCAATAGGTTTTAAATTGTTCCATACAACTTATTGCCACCTCTGTCCCAGTTCAGATTTTTTTTTTTTTGATTAATGGTATGAACAATTTTCAAAACATCCTGGCACAAACTATTAGGATATTTGACTTTCTCCTCCTCCTCCCTTTAGCTGTAACTATTTGGCAAAGCTGTTGAAAACTTCTTCACGTCTTCTCTCTGCCTCATCTACTTTACTACTCAAAGATGATTAGTAGGTGTTTTGGTATGATTTTTTTTCCTTGGCATAACTGTGAATACTTTTACTCCTTCATGTTTTATGACAATCATACATTCCCACTTTCATGTAAAAACATTTTGAATTCTTCTTTCTATAACAAATTCCTTGCCAGTCTTCCTTTCCTTTTTGCTAGTGAGTTCCAAGGATATCATTGTTTGAACCTGTTTTCTAATTCTATGTTGCGATTCCCATAACCCCTCTTTGCTTTGGTTACAGTAGATAATGTGGGTGGCCCTACCAAGACAAAGTATCACTCAAGAGTCAAGGGTTGGGGTAGATACAGATACTAGGTACTGCAGGAAGTCAATATCTTTCTCAGAGTGTAAGGCAGGACAAGACTTCTGTTTCTCTGTATCATCGTGGCTGGGGAGTTGGACTGTGCCTTTCATCTTTGTCATATTAAGTCGAAGCGTATTGCCCAAATAATTTAATATTAGTGTGGTCTTAGTAAGTATTTGTCTTGTAGATATGTTAAATAGAAGACAGTAACATTAGGTTGGCTGTGTTAATTCCTCACTTTTTCTTTCTTATACATGAGCTTCCTAGGAAGCAGAACGCTTGGTGGTCACACAGTTGCAGAGATTCCTTGCATGATTGCAATCTGGAAAGCAGATACTATTCTTGAGTGAAGAGCTTGCCCTTTGAAGAAGCTGAGTTTTCCATATATGAAGGTTGTTAGAATGCATAAGAGTTCAGCTTCTGGAATGAAAGGCGATCTTGGTTCAAAACCCACTTGCCACCTGCTTGCTGTCTGGCTTAGATCAGGCTTTTAAACTTTGATTATAATTTTGCATCTGTATAATAGGATTAGTATAATTCCTTCCTCATAAAGTTGCTAGGGGGTTAAATGAAACAATCAATGTATAACACACTTCCTGGCATGTGATGTTCAGTACCTAGAAGACTCGGTTTCCTTGGTAGAGAGAATGTTTGGCCAGACAAACCTATGGAATTACCCCTGGATAGGAAGTGAGCACAAGTGTGAAATGAACAAGCCAGAGCAGGAACAGCTCTTAGAAGTGCCTACTCAGGCCTGAGCAGTTGCTGGTTTATTTAACAGTGCTTTGAAAATTCATGTGCAGATTCTTACTATTTTCCCAAATGTTACAGCTCAAAACTATGTTCTCTGTACCTCAACACTGAAAGAATAATATAGTCTTTCACTGATAAAACTAAAATATCATAGGTTTTCCTTTGGCCAAATATGTATAGAAACTTGTGATTTCACATCAGATTTAAAGCTGTATTTAACACTCTATGAAAATATATTGATGCTTAGAAGTAGAAAGGAATTCAGATTTTGACATCTTGTTTGTCAGCTTAAACTATTTATAGTTCCTGAATGCTTCAAAATGTGATAAATCATCGTTAATTTTATGTAAATATTCGATGAGTGCCTTTAATAAGGAGACTGTAAAGGTAGCCAAGCTTTACATATGTTAGCTAAATTTATGGGGCAATCGGGTATAAAAAATAGGACTTTGAAAATAAAATATTATTTTGTTGGACTCCTCCAATGAGGCTTGTTGACAGGATTAGCTAAAATTGGCTCTTATTTGATGTGTGAGTGCTTAAACATTGGAGAGTTCATTTTTCTTTTAGAATTCATTTTCCTTTCTGAGCCTTAAAATATGAACAGTTAGCTAAATGCTCTTATATGTTGATAAGAAATGCTGTTCATTCCTTAATGAGACAACACCTTTTCCCAGTTTATATAACTTGACTTTTAATCTAACCTTATGAAAGTCTCATTGACTTTAATTTTTTTTCCGGAGTACTGTATATCTCTTTAGGAAATGCACTTATTTAAAAAATTATAAAGCAAGAATAGACGTGATATATTTTGAAGTTTTCTAGTCACAGATTAAATCCCTAGATGTGTTGTAAGTTTGTGAAGCGCTTTGAAATGCGTCAATTCAAGATGGAAATAGTGGGAAAGGACCATTCAAGTATAATTTCTGACTCCATAAAGTTAGGAAGTTATGATAAAGGAGAAATAACTACACCACATACTTACGGCATAGAATTGCCTTATTGGAACAAATGGATCTTCAAATTTGTAGGCTATGGTGGAAGCAAGTATTTTTAGTATCTTATTCAACTGTTAAGCCAGGAGAGGAGTACTCTGAACTTTAGCTTCTCATAAAATGAGTCAGTTACAGGACAGTTTATGTAGTTTATATGTAAGAAACCCTTTGATCAAGATATGCTTTTTCTTCAGTCTTGTTAATAATTCATTTATAAGGATTTTTATTTCTAGGAAAATAATACCATAGAGCTATTTTATTTAAAGCTAAAGTGTTTCCTGGTGATGATGGTGAATGGGGAGATGATTCAAGGAAACTACTAATCTTGTAGAGTTTAGTAAAATCTTGGAATAGAAATTTTAAAAAGTTAAAACACACTATGAAAACAAATCATTATTAGCAAAATGAACCATATTAAAATGTCTACATAACCAACATATTATAGTGGGGGAAATAGCATTTTAATTCAGAAAAACATTTCTATATAGAACAAGCTTTGGAAAAATTAGAATATATTGATTTTTCTTTGGGGCAATCATGAAATACACTCATATTAGGAAAGCAGCAAGGCCTCAAAATGGAAAGAGTAGGATAATTCATGGGCAATGCATGGCTTCATGGATCCCTTCCTGGCCCTCTTCATCTATGAATATCTGTTTTATGTTCATGTCTGCCACTCCCTCCTCCCCGCCCAGTGCTGAAGAGCAGACTGCCCCTGCTTAGAACCAAGCCTTGTTCTTGTGGATTTGAGTTTTGGGGTCCTGAGGCAGAATGGCCATCATATTGTTCAGGGTCCTCACCTTCTCACTCATTACTTCCTTTATAGAACCCCAGTCGTTCCTCTCAAGAGGCCCATGCTCCACAGATGAAGTTGGCGGTAAGGGGAGCTTTAGCATCTCAGTTTTGTTCAGATATTGGATACTTATTGAGCTCCGCTATGTGTGTGAGAATGCACTGGGCTCAGGATCAATAGCAATAAATGAGACAGATATGGTCCATCCCTTGCCATGCCTAGACTGACCTGGGCATTGAGACAAGCAGTTAAAACCCAACATAGTAAGTCCTATGATAAGACACAAACTAAGCATGGCTGGAAGGGCAGATAAGATTGCACAGAGGAATTGATATCTTGACTGGCACACTTAGAAGATGAGTAGGAGTCAGCTGGGCTAAGAGGAGGAAAAGTGTGTTTCCACGAGGAAGAAGAGCATGTGCAAAGTCCTGGGGGTGAGAAGCATGGCATGTGTCAACAGAAAGACATGGCTGGAACCTGGATGGGAGTTAGAGTGGAGGAGAGAAGGCAAGGAAAAACATTAAGAGCTTTGCAAACTGTGTGAAGGCATTGCATTTAGATATCATTTTTAGAGCTTGGAGGAGCCTCAGGACATTGAGGCAGGATAGTGGCCGGATGGCATATGATTTTAGGAAAATCACTGTGGCCACGCTGTGGGGAAGGATTGGTGGGGGAAGGCTGGAGACAGCGGGTCCCACAGTGGGCTGTGGTAACCATCTGGGCTGGGGAAGGTAGGGACTATGGTGGTGCCCGAGGCAAAATTGGTTTTGCTTTGAAAAATCATCAGAAAATATTTGTTTTGATCTGTGTGCCTGTGGTGGGAGGTGGGGAGGGAGGGTCAAGTGAGGAAGAAGGTCGAATCTAGAATAATGCCCATGTTTCAGGCTTCACGTGCAGACATTTCTTGATTCAGCTGGGAAGTGAATAGGAACAGACTGGCGAGGAAAGAAGAGAGTCGTCGGTTCTGTCTGGGGCACATCCATCTTGATGAGTGTGAGAGAGTCAAGTCTTGATGGACGGGGGCAGGTGGACATTCAGAAGCTCAGGAAAGAGATTTGGTCTGAAGTGACCGCCAGAAAATACTGAGGGAATAGTGGTGAAAAAAGAGAGACCTGCAATATTATATTGGCTTTCTCTCAGGCAACTGCTTGGCCTGTCTTCATATTCCTTTTGAATCTCTGCATATGTATGGGCCTTTATTTATTTTCATAACTAACAAATGTAGACTTTCTGTGTAATGACAACAAAGCTCAACCAGCTGCTAACAAAGGAGGGAAAATAAGAAGAGAAGGAAAAAGAAAAAGAAAAAGGGAAGCTTGGGGAAAAGCTGAATGTGGGTCCTTCTGTTGCTGCAGGGGCTGGGGTGGGCCTGGTGATTCCTACTGAGAGGCATTTTCTCTCCTTGCTTCCTGTCTTTCTGGTTCCATCTCATTCACCACCTGTCACCTCCACTTCCTACCAGTCAAACCTTAGATTCCTCCAGAGGCTTTTTATGTTTATCTTTTGGTGGGCAAGAAAATAGTGCTGATTATTTTTCCAAACCTTCACCTGAACATCACATCATGGTTTTCGCCCTTTGGGCTTGGTTCATCTGGGCCTGCACAGAAGGACTTTGGGGCTAATCTGGTCACGTACATCAAGTCCTGTCTTTTCAGTTAAAAAGAAACCGCACTGCTATGTTTCACTAAGACAATTGGTGTGAGTTGTTTTTTAGAAAATCAGCTCTACTTCAGTAAGATTTTCTCATGCATTATCTTGAGAAGACCAGATAATAAAATTTAAAAAGAATGTCTTCTTAATGCAACTTAAATCAATTGCTTTAATAACACATATTGACCAAGTTACACTTGTTAAAGGAAAGAAAAAAACCTACTTTGTTGTTTTTCTTCTTCTGACATGAGCTGAAGACTCAGAAATAGTTGTTAATGGTGTTTGTTTAAGAAGAATTTGTTTTAATTGCATATATCAAATACGTATTTATTAAATTTTTCTTTTTGTCAGTGTATCAATTCTAGCTTTATCACAAAAGGTTTGCAGTATGAACATGATTCTGTTGTACGTCTCTATTTCCATTTTTGTTAAGAGATGAATTCAATTGTAAAAATCTAGTATATTTTATGCATTAAACATGTTAGTTCAGAAATTTCACTTGGTTCTACAAAGAAACATATCTACAGTGGATGGCCGATCCAAACATGAGACTCAGCCAACTGGCCTCTGATCCAATTCAATTCTCCTATGTTCTTCTGGCTTACAAAGTAACTGGCTCTGGGGAGACAGTGAGTCAAAGTAATATTTGGTTTGAATGGTTATTGACTATTTTCCTCTGAAACTTAATGTATACTAATTTATTTTTTATTTTATTCTTTTTTTTTTTTTAGAAATGGGGTTTCGCTCTGTTGTCTATGCTGGAGTGTAGTGGTGCGATCACAGCTCACTGCAGCCTTGACCTCCTGGGCTCAAGCAATTCTCCTGTCTCAGCCTCCCGAGTAGCTAGGACTACAGGCATGTGCCATCATGCCAGGCTAATATTTAATTTTTTTTTTTTTTGTAGAGACAAGATATTGTTATGTTGCCCAGGCTGGTCTAAAACTCTTGGTCTCAAGCTGTCCTCCCACCTCAGCTTCCTGAAGTACTGGAATTATAGGCATGAGCTGCCACACCTGGCCATATACTCATTTTTTAAAAAAACTGAAATATATCAGCATATACTGCATAAATACCACAGGAGACTAAACACTGAAAGTTTCTTTAGGGTATCAGAAGAATACTCTTTTTGCTTGCAGTTAGCATCTGCACAGATAAGTTTTGTTTCTGGTTCTATTACTTCTTCAGCTTGACCCTATTAATAAGGACAATTCTAAAAATAATAACTATGTCTGGATATCTGAGTCAGTGTGTGGTCTTTTACTGAAGTTACGGTTTATAACTCTGCTGACTAGCTTGCTGGTTTCTGTTATGCAATAGAAGAGTGCTAATGTTAATTTGATCTGAAGCCCATTTATACAGTGACTTTTATAATGTATATTGAAAGATGGAAAGCCAAGTTTTATGAGAGCAGCATTTCTGGTCAAGTCCTCACTCCACCCTCTTCTAATTGGGCCTGACCCTTAAGTTGAATAAAGAACAAAGAGCTCTATAGTTAAAACATTTCACTGCATGTTGCATCTTGCCCTTAGTAAATGGAAAAAATAGAGACTTAAGCAGAGAATCTGAATTAGAGTGTGAAATATATATTCAAATTTGGGGTGGTAGAATGAGAAACATGTTTTACAATAGTAGACGTAACTTCCTTAGTCTAAATTCAGGAAATTTCCCCAAGATATGTAAGAATTTAGTCTTATGCAAACAGACTTTATAAAAACATGCCAATATTTATTAGTTTGTGAATTTTAATATTCTGCTCCTTATAAACCAGATTTCTTTTGAGGGATAAAGGGATGGAGGTGACTTCTAAATCTTAGAGCAGAAACTTCCTGCGGGCAGCTGGACATATATACCAGGAGCTCAGAGAAGAGGGTTGGGTTGGAAGCGCACATTCTGAGTGATCTGCATTTGGTGATGATGGAAGCCATGGACATGCACTAGATTCTCTTGTGGGAGAATATGGAGTAGGAAGAGAAGAAGAAGACCTAAGACTGAGCCCTGAGCAGCTCTGGCTTAATGGTGGATGGAGGAAATTGAATCTGTAGTAAAGACCTGGAGGCTGCAGCCTGAGAGGCAGAAGCAACTGGGGTGTTTGGGATTATGGAAGCCTAGGGAAAAAGCCTCTTTCAAGGGGGAAGGGGAGGTATCAACACTGTAGGCTGCTTCAGATAGGTTATGTAGGATGTGGACTGAAAAATATCTGTAAAATTTGGCAACAGGATTCATTGATAATCTTAGGGAAGTTGCTTTTTTGGGGCAAGTAAGGTGGAAAACAGATTGGTGTGGGTTGAGCCCTGCAAGAGAGGCAAAGAAAAGGAGATTTCATGTGCAGACGTTTCTGAGTTCAGCTAGGAACGAGGGACAAAATAGAAGATGGAAGTTAGAGAGCATGTGGGGCAAGGGTGACTGTTTCACAGGACAGTCTTGCATGTGATCAAAGCCAATGAGTAAGGAGCATTTGAGGGAGAGAGAGTCAATCAACAAGAGAGAAAACAAAGAAGGTTAATCATAAAATAACAGTAACAACAACGAACATCTTTTGAGTGTTTTCCATATCCAGAGAATGATGGTAAACTCCTGACCTGCATTCTCACATTCAATTCTTAGAATCTTTGGATGTGGTGGGTTCCATGATTGTCTCTAGGTTACTGAGGAGGAAAGAGAGACTTAGAAATGTAAGGTAGCTTGCTCAGAGTTCTCCAGGCAGTCAGTGATGGACTAACTTACAAACTGAAGGATTGAACTTTGTCACCACGCAGCCCACCAAGCCGGCTTGAATTTAGGTATTCTGTGCTGCATGTGAGTACTTAATTAAATTATATTTTAATAAGGGCTACTTTGAAACTCGCTCTCTGAAAATTCTATTTCTAACATCTCTACCCTGACAATGATTTTGGCAGGCAGCCTTGATAAAACCAAACCAAACCAAACCAAACCAAACCAAACCAAAACCAAAAAACCTTATCTGCTGAGAAAATATAACCATATAAAATATGGTGCTACAAAATATAGACTGTGTGAACTAAAGGTGACTTGCCCAAAGGACTCCTGAAGCAATTGGCTGCTGTAGAAATTAAGTCCATAAGAGGTTTTGTTTTGTTTTTTTTTTGAGACAGGACTCTCACTCTGTTGCCTAGGCTGGAGTGCAGTGGCGCAATCTTGGCTCACTGCAACCTCCGCCTCCTGGGTTCAAGCGATTCTCTTGCCTCAGCTTCCTGAGTAGCTGGGATTATAGGCGCCCACCACCACACCCGGATAATTTTTGTATTTTTAGTAGAGACGGGAGTTTCACCATATTGGTCAGGCTGGTCTCGAACTCCTGACCTGTGATCCACCCACCTCAGCCTCCCAAAGTGCTGGGATTACAGGCTTGAGCTGGCGTGCCTGGCCCATGAGAGGTTTTGTTTGCACTTCAAGAAGGACAGAAAAAGGCAGGCAGGCTGAGGAGCCACATAGTAAGGCTGAGGAAGTGATAGGGAAACAGCCTCCCAAAGGTTTCCCTGTGGATTCTGACTGGCTAAGTTTCCTGAAAAAATACTAATTCTGTCCTCTTGCTTTTAACAGGACATAACGACTATATGTGTCCAGCCACCAACCAGTGCACCATTGATAAGAACAGGAGGAAGAGCTGCCAGGCCTGCCGGCTCCGCAAATGCTACGAAGTGGGAATGATGAAAGGTGGTAGGTACATCTCTCCCAGGGGTCCTTGGGGACAGCCCTGGCCACTGCCCAGTGCTGGCTTTTCCCATTCGAATACAACCATGGGAATTTTGTGTTTTTTTTCTTTTAATTGTTTTTTTTTTTTTTCTGTTCTTATTTTTCTTTGCAACAAAAGTATTTTCATAACCCATTTGATTTTAAAAAGGTGGAAGTGTCTGGAACTGGAAATTCTAACATGGCATTTTGTGGTTTGGATTTTCAATATAAATAATTATATTTTAAATCAAAGGTGTGTGGGAGGCGGTGATGGAAGGAAATGAAGAGTGCTTAGTGAATTATTCTAGAAATATTTTTCAGTTACTGTTTATATTGCAAATGCTAGAAAATGATATCTGAGGATAAACTTTCCCCAAATTGAGACTTGTAAATGTGAAAGCTAACTAGCTAATTTATAGCCTTCTAGTCTCTTATCATCCCTTAAGGAATGTGAATTTCAATCAAAAGGCAGTTTTCTCCTTTAGAACCTGAGTCAACCAGCCATTTTCTTAACCTCAGTGTCTAGCATGGTGCTGGCATAGTTGATTACTGAGCACTACACTAACGAGTACGAAAGCACGCAGGGTTTGTGACTATGGGCTTGTGTCTTTGTGGCTCTGTGTGTGTGTGTGTGTGTGTGTGTGGTTTTCTGTCTTCTTGTGTATCCCATCCTCCAGTTTTCTCATACAGGAATCTGGAAACTGAATCCCAGTTCTGGGAATATTAGGAGCCCCATAAATGTGGTTGCCTGATCGACCTCATTGTATTCTTGGGAGTCTCATCTTGAGGAATATTGCTTCTAGTCTTCGATAGCCTTCAGTGTAGTGGAAGAGAACACGTAGAAAATGTGTAATTAAAATAAAGTCACAAGGCTGAGTTGGGCAGATCACCTGAGGTCAGGAGTTCGAGACCAGCCTGGCCAACATGGTGAAACCCTGTTTCTACTGAAAATACAAAAATTAGCTGGGTATGGTGACAAGCGCCAGTAGACCCAGCTACTCAGGAGGCGGAGGCAGGAGAATCGCTTGAACCTGGGAGATGGAGGTTGCAGTGAACCAAGATGGTGCCACTGCACTCCAGCCTGGATGATAGAGTGAGGCTCTGTCTCAATAAATAAATTAAATAAATAAATAAATAAATAAAGCCACAGATTCATTTAGCGTTTCAGAAGGATACTGAGGGGAGGGAAGGGCTGATGATGGTGCTACCTGCTGATTATAATAGGGAAAAGCCCATTTCTTTTCTGAAGGAGGTGAAGCTTGGGGTGATTTAAGGAGAACAAAATTTCAGTGAAAAGGAATAGTGATTTTGCAAGTAGTGGGCAGCTAACCTTTAAATCATTCTTACTTGGACGCAGGAGGAAGGAGAGGAAAGACCAAGAATGGAGATTATGATGAAGGCAAGCTTGATGGTTAACAAGCTTACAGTGACAGGTTTCTTAGTCCTGGGGTCATAAACAAGCCGGACAGGCTGAGATTCGGAATGCAGCATTTGGAATAAATTCTCCTGGTGAAGAGATGCGATGTTGAATTTGCAGATTCTGTGAGCTGTGACTGACTATACATCTTGAACATCTGAAAAAGCAGCTTTAATTCAAAGGCTAATTAATTCCAAGAATTTAACAGGTACATTCAGAAAATGACACTTGAGTCATAAATGGATTAAATATTTAAGGAATTCATCTTTCTTTGTACTGTTGGAGAATTAGTCAGGCTTAATTAAACTCACAAAATGCTTCTTAAGGTAACTTGATAAGTGACAGGAATATAACAGCTGCATAAGAAAAGCTTAATTTGAAACAGTGTAGTCAAGGTTTAATATTCTTCTTTGGCGATTATAGGTAGGTTAAGCACAGGCTCTTACATACATTCTCCTGGAAAGCTGAAATAATCAAGTTGTGAATATGTCCAAAACAATTTTTAAAATGTGAGGGTACCCACGCATTGACCCCACTTCATAAAATCAGTTCTGTTTTTATTGTAATGAATATCCAGATATGGTTTGGCTGCATGAATATAAATTACGCCTTCTCATTTTTAATCTAACAAAAATTCGAATATGCAAAGACATAATAAAAGTCTCCCCACTGTTTTCATCTAGGAATCTAGATAATTTGACTGCACACGACAGACTGTGGATGGATCCATACACACTCGCACATGTATATTGATGACTGTAAATATATATATCCGTATTAATTTTCTAGGGCTGCCATAATGAAATACCACAGACTGGGTAGCTTAAACAATGGAAATTAATTTTCTCCCAATTCTGGAAGCTGGACATACAAAATCAAAGTGCTGGAATATTTGGTTTCTAGTGAGCCCTCTCTCTTTTTTTTGAGAGACGGAGTCTTGCTCTGTTGGCCAGGATGGAGTGCAGTGGTGCAATCTCAGCTCACTGAAACCTCCGCCTCCCAGGTTCAGGCGATTCTCCTGCCTCAGTTTCCCAAGTAGCTGGGACTACAGGTGCATGCCACCATACCCAACTAATTTTGGTATTTTTTTGTAGAGATGGAGTTTCACTATATGTTAGCCAGGCTGGTCTTGAACTCCTGACCTCTGGTGATCCTCCCACCTTGGCCTCCCAAAGTGCTGGGATTACAGGCGTGAGCCACCAGGCCCGGCTTGTGAGGCCTCTCTTCTAGGCTTGTGGCTAGCTGTCTTCTCCCTGTGTCCTCACATAGCCTTTCCTCTGTATCCAAGCACTCTTGGCATCTCTTCCTCTTCTCATACGCCCTGTTGGATTAGGGGTCCACCCTTATGACCTCATTTAACCTTAGTTACCTCCAAAAAGGCCCTATTTCCAAATATAGTCATACCGGGGGCTAGGGCTTCAACATACAAATTCTATGGGGACACAGTTCATAACAGGCTGCCCTCCCAAAATACCATAGACTGGGTGGCTTAAGTAACAGAAGTCAATTGCCTCACAGCTTTGGAGGCTGAAGTCTGAGACCAAGGTGTTGGCAGGTTTGGTTTTTCCTGAGGCCTCTCTCCTTGGCTTGCAGATGGCTGCCTTCTCTCTGCTTCCCCACACGGCCTTTTCTCCGTGCGTCCACAATTTCTTCCTCTTCTTACAAAGACACCAGTCATATCGGATTAGGACCCCATACACAAGACCTCACTGAATCTTAATTACCTCACTTAAGGTACAATATCCAAATACAGTCACATTCTGAGGCCCAGGGGGTAAGGTTTCAACATATGTGGCAATATCCCATAGGGATTACTCAGTGATTTTTCAGTATTTCTCTACATGTAATGAAAACATGTATCTTTCTGGCAGTTTTTATATGTACATTAGTTTTAAGTGAAGCTTTAAATTCGTAAAATTATAGCCCGTGAGAACATCTTATTTTAATGATATGTATAAAGTGCTTGCCATAAAGCAATATAATTTATTGTATTTTCTACTACATGGAATACCACACATGGCCACAGGATACCTTCTGTAACAACTCCTTGAAAAATCCCATTGAATAAAGACTAATTTACAACTGGAAGTACAATGATAACTAACTACAAAATGTGCAGTCACATGGCAAAGACCAGCTGTGACGGAATAAATCTTTACAACGTGTTTTCAACCATTAGGATTCACAACAGTCCACTTTAACCGGGCTGGTTACCAATTAGGATACTGAAACTCTAACTATGAAATGAAAAGTTTAGTTTCAGTTAAAAGAGAACCACAGACCTACTCCCTACTTTTATAGCAAGGCTGAAAAAATTTACTGAAGATCTGTTGTAAAGATTCAAAAGAGTGCATGATTTATCTCCATGAAGCAACAATTTTAATCTGTTACAATACTTACTGCCTCTGAAAATCCCAGCATCATTATTAGATTTGGTTCGAATCTTGGTAGTTCTATAAGATGCAGGATTTGAATTGCACTTTCGGGAATGTGCTTTTCTATCCCAGTATGTGTGCTGGTTTCTCTGCATTGCTTTTTCCTCTTCATTTGTCTCCTTCCCCTTGAACTGTAGATTGTAAATTACATGTCTCTTCTTCAGGAAGGCCTACACAGTTCCCTGACAGTTCCTGAGGCTCGAAGTTCAAAATGAAGATGCTGGAAAATTCATGTTCTAGCTTTAATGGCAAACAACTCTTCTCTTAGCTCTCATCACCATTATTATTAGTCTTTCAATGTCTGTCTTTATATATGGTCTATAAACTCCATGATGGCAGGGGGGTCTCTGTGTCTCGTTTACTGATCTCACATGAAACAAGTCACAAGGTAGGTGTTCAAGAAGTATTTTTTTTGCACTAATTAATGAATTGATTAAATTCATTTAAATAGTTATTTGTGTAGGGCTTCTTATATGCAAACCCTTGGGAATAAAGCAAATATGAATAAGATTCTAGTCCCTTCCCTCAATGTCCTCACAGTATAAAGAGAACATTTGCGTGGGAAGTGACAAATAAAAATCTCAACAGCAAATGCAGACTGGGTTGCAAGATGGCTCAAATACTGAATGATCAGGAGTCTAGAGCTTTAACCAGCCACTCCCAGGTTTAGTCCAACTCAGAATATTACTCAGACATTTGACATCCAAGACATATATTATTACTCAAGAATTTGGCCTTCTTGCTGAGTTTGGTAGAAAGAGGAACTCTTCCAAAGATAAATCTGTTCAAATGCTGGCTCCTCCTCAAACTTGCTGAGCAACCTTGTTAAAGTTACTTTTATGAGCTTCACTGATTTCGAATATGAAATGGAGAGAAATAAATTCTACTGTCCAAGCATGGTGGCTTACGCCTGTAATCCCAGCACTTTGGGAGGCCAAGGTGGGTGGATCACCTGAGGTCAGGAGTTCAAGACCAGCCTGGCCAACAAAGTGAAATTTCGCTACAAAATGAGCCAGGTGTGATGGCAGGCACCTATAATCCCAGCTACTCAGGAGAATGAGGCAGGAGAATCACTTGAACCCGGGAGGCAGAGGTTGCAGTGAGCCGAGATTGCACCACTGCACTCCAGCCTGGGCAACAAAGTGAGACTCTGTCTCAAAAATAAATAAATAAATAAATAAATAAATAAATAAATAAATAAATAAATAAATTTTACTTAATGAGTTTGTCATGAAGATGACAAATCGTAACATGGGAAAATATAAATCTAAAGAGCCACACAAGTGTTAGTTATTACATATCTTTTTTTTGTCTTAAAATAATTACTATCTTAGTTAAAAATTTCATCATATACGAGCACTGCTGGGTTTTTTTTTCAGCTGAAAGAAAGAGAATGACAATCTCATCACTTCTACAAGATAAAAGTTTCTAATTTCTTTGTGGAGAATAAAAACTTGGCTTAAACACCTAAGCTTTTTATTCTTTTCTGATCTCATATGCTGAATATAGCTGAATGGAGAATGCGATGTGTTATTTATCTTTTTATGATGCCAGAGATTTACACAAATTTGTGAAAGGTTTTTTCTTACCATAGACTCAGAGGTGTGTTTGAGGCAAGGTTTTCATTGTGCAGTGAGGAAATTGGGACATGGAAATTAATTGATGTGCAGGACTCTTGCACTGACCATTCTGGTTATGTTTCCTTATAACACACTAAGAAGAAATTTGAGATAAAGTAGTAATTGTCAACTAGTCTTTATTTATTTTAATAACAAATGTTTCAGTGTAATTTTTAGAAATATTCCAAAATAACAAATAAATCCAAAAATTAATGGGATAATTTTAAAGTGAGAAAATAACATACTACTAATATAGATAGGGAAATATACATGTGTCCAGAATGATTCAGAAGCCCAAGGAAACACTGGAAAATAAAATATTTTCTTGTTGCTTGGATTTAATATTTATCACCATGAGTTATTGTCATTTGCTTTATTGACGGATAAACTTCCAGCCTGGTGACTGTGATTGGAATCCTCTTTAATCCTACATTGGCTATGCTTCATCAAAAGTAAACAACTGGCTGGCCACGGTGGCTCACACCTGTAATCCCAGCATTTTGGGAGGCCGAGGCAGGTGGATCACCTGAGGTCAGGAGTTTGAGACCAGCCTGAACAACATGGCAGAACCTCGTCTCTACTAAGAATAAAAAATTAGTTGGGTGTAGCAGCACTCACCTGTAATCCCAGCTATTTGGGAGCCTGAGGCAGGAGAACTGCTTGAACCCAGGAGACAGAGGTTGCAGTAGGCTGAAATCACGCCACTGCATTCCAGCCTGGGTGACAGAGCGAGACTCCATCTCAAAAAAAAAAAAAAAAGAGTATACAACCAATTATTAATGTACATAATGGTAGAATCAAATTAATAAATTAAAAATGTAGATGTGAATTACTTTCTTCGGATTGCCCAATAATTGTGGAAGATTTGTAGCTGCATGTGAATCCAAGTTTCCTCAAAAGATAGGTTGGGGTGCTCATATTTAGGACTGAATTTAAGAAAAATGTTAAAGAAAAGCTAACTGCTCTTTACCAAAGAGATACTGGTTGTTTTAAGCAGCAATCTATATATTTATGATATTGAAAATATTATTTTATTAATTCATATCATAGATATTTATTCAAAAGTCCCCATATTATAATTTTTTATTTGCAAACAAAGAAATATACTGAATCAAGTAAGTGAATCACATGTGGACCTTAAAGACTAATGAATCCAGTGTTTGACAATATTTTAAAGCAATCAAGCTCTTGTTTCCACAAGCAGAAGCAGATAGTCATCTATGAAACAGATAAAAGTTGATTTGGCATACCCTCTCTTTATTCAGTATGATGTTCATTAGAAACCTTCTTGGAACCCTGGGGCTCCAAGGAACACAGTTTGCAAGCCACTGATCTAATCTAACTCCTTCATCCTCTAGGTAAGAAAATCAAGGTCCTCCATTACCTATTAGGGATGAAGGCAGGTCAGCCTCTGTGACTGTCAGTTCAGCTGGAGGAAGCGTGAATGTAGACAGCACAACAATCCCTGTAATGACCATGTTCTTCTTATGTTTTTTTTTTTTTTTTTTTTTTTCTAGTAGTTTTTAAAGTTTCAGGTCTAACATTTAAGTCTTTCATCCAGGTTGAGTTGATTTTTGTATATGGAATGAGGTAAGTGTCTAATTTCATTCTTCGGTGTGTAGATATCCAGTTTCTCTAGAAACATGTATCAAAGAGACTATCCTTTTTCCATTGTGTGCTTTTAGCAACTTTGTCAAAAATTGATTGACTCTAAATGAATGAATTTATTTCTGGGTTCTCTATTCTGTTTCACTGGTCAATACATCTGTTTCTATGTCAGTGCCATGCTGTTTTAATTACTATAGCTTTGTAGTATATTTTGAGTCAGGCAGTATTATGCCTCTACCTTTCTTCTTCTTGCTCCAGATTGCTTTGGTTATTCAGGGTTTTTTTATGGTTCCATACAAATTTTTGGATTGTTTTTCCACTTCTGTAAAAAATATCATTGCAATTTTGATAGGCATCGCATTGAATCTGTAGATTGATTTGGGTCAATGGACATTTTCAACAATATTAATTCTTCCAGTCTATGCATGGTGTATCTTTCCATTTATTTGTGTCTTCTTCAGTTTCTTTTATTGATGTCTATAGCTTTCAGCATACAATTCTTTCACTTCCTTGGTTAAATTTATTCCCAAATATTTTGTTTTATTTTTATAGCTATTACAAATGGGGATTTCTTTTTTTGGATAATTTGCTGTTAGTGTATAGAAACACTACTGATTTCTGTATGTTGATTTTCTCTTCTGAAACTTTACTGAATTTGTTTATTAGTTCTAACAGTTTTTTGTGTGAAGTCTTTGGGGTTTTCTATATGTAAGATCATGTCATCAGCAAACAGGGGTAATTTAACTTCTGCTTTTTCAGTTGGCATGCCTTTATTTTTTTTCTTGCATGATTGCTCTGGTAGGAGCTCTCAGTACTATGTTGAATAGAAGTGGTGAGAGTGGGCATTCTTGTCTTGTTCTTGATCTTAGGGGAAGACTTTTCAAATTTTCACCATTGAGTATGATGTTAGCTGTAGGCTTGTCATATATGATTTTTATTGTGTTGAGGTACATTCCTTCTATATTTAATTTGTTGAGAGTTTTTGGTATGAAAGGATTTTGAATTTTGTCAAATGTATTTTTTCCCTCTATTGAGATGACTGTATGGTTTTCGTCCTTCATTCTGTTAATGTGTGTACCACATTTATAGATTTGCATATGTTGAACCATCATTGCATCCCTGGGTAAATCCCACTTGATCATGGTGAATGATTCTTTTATGTGTTGTGACAATCAATTTTGCTAGTATTTTGTTGTGGATTTTTGCATCTATATTCATCAGGGATATTGGCATGAGATTTAATTTTCTTGTAATACTCTTGTCTGGCTTTACTATTATAGTAATGCTGACCTTGTGAAATAGGTTTGGAAGTATTTCCTCCTCTCCAATTTTTGGGAAGAGTTTGAGGATTTGTATTAGTTCCTTAAATGTTTGGCAGAGTTCAGCAATAAAGTCCATTAGGTCCTGGGCTTTTCTTCCATGGGGGACTTTTTATTACTGCTTCAGTCTTCTTTCTAGTTATCGGTCTGGTCAGGCTTTCTGTTTCTTCATGATTCAGACTTGCTAGGTTTATGTGTCTGAGACTTTATCCATTTATTCTAGGTTATCCAAGTTGTTGGTATGTAATTCATCCTAGTACTCTTATAATTTTTTTGCATTTCTGTGCTATCAGTTGTAATGTCTCCTCTTTGATTTCAGATTTAGTTTATTTGTATCTTCTCACTTTTTTTCTTAGTCTAGTTAAAGGTTAATCAATTTTGTTTATCTTTTTTAAAAAAAATTCATATTTTCATTGATTTTTTTTGTTTTGTTTTTCTAGTCTCAATTTCATTTATTTTTCCTCTGATCTTTATTATTTTCTTCCTTCTACTAACTTGGGGCTTTGTTTTTGTTTTTCTAGTTATTTGAGGTATAACATTAGGTTGTTTGAGATCTTCTTCTTTGATGCAGACATTTATTGCTCTAAACTTCCCTCTTGAAAGTACTCTTGCTGCATCCCACAAATTTTGGTATGTTGTGTGTCCATTTTCATTTGTTTCAAGATATTTTCAACTTCCCTTTTTATTTCTTCTTTGACCCACTCGTTGGTTCTGAGTATGTTGTTTTTTTTTCACATATTTGTGAATTTTCCAAAATTATTCTTATTGATTTATAGTTTCATATTATTTATGGTTTGAAAAATACTTGATATGATTTCAATGTTCTTAAATTTGTTAAGACTTATTTTGTGTCCTAACATATGAGCTATACTTTTTTTTTTTTTGTTTTTTGTTTTTTTGGGACAGAGTCTCGCTGTGTTGCCCAGGCTGGAGTGCAGTGGCTCAATCTTGGTTCATTGAAACCTCCACCTCCTGGGTTCAAGCTATTCTCATGCTTCAGCCTCCTGAGTAGCTGGGAAAACAGGAGCACATCACCATGCCTGGCTAACTTTTTGTATTTTTTAGTAGAGATGGGGTTTCACCATGTTGGTCAGGCTGGTCTCGAACTCCTGACCTCAAATGATCTGCTCACCTTCACCTCCCAAAGTGCTGGGATTACAGATGTGAACCATTGCACCCAGCCATGATCTATACTGTTTTACCTAACACTCAATGGATAATGTTCCATGTGTATTTGAGAAGAATGTGTGTTCTATTGTTGTTGGATGAAATATTTTGTATATATCTGTTAAGCCCATCTGTACTAAAGTATAGTTTAAGTTTGAACTTTCATTTTTATTGATTTTCTGTCTGAATAATCTGTCCATTGCTGAAACTGTGGTATTGAGTTTCCCCAATATTATTGTATTCCAGTCTATCTTCCCTTTCATATCAATTAATATTTGCTTCATTCATTTAGGTGCTCCAATGTTGGGTGCACATATATGTTCAACTGTTATATCCTCTTAATGAATTGACCCTCTTTTCATTATTTAATGGTCTTCTTTGTCTTATTTTATAGTTTGTGACTTAAAGCCTATTTTGTCCGATATAAATATAGCTGCCTCTGCTTTCTTTTGGCTTCTATTTGCATAGAATGTCTTTTTTGGTCCCTTCACCTTCATTCTCTGTGTTTTCTTAGCCATGCATTGAATCTCTTCTAGACATCATATAACAAGGTGTTGTATTTTTAAATCCATTTACTCATTGTATCTCTTTCTTCCTATCTTGCTGTCTTCCTTTGTGATTAGGTGATTTCCTATAGTCGTATGCTTTGAATTCTTACTTTTTGCCTTTTGTATATTTGCTACAGGATTTTGCTTCATGATTGTCATAAGGCTTACATAAAAGGTCTTAGAGTTATACCAGGCTATGTTCAACTGTTTACAACATAACTTTGATTAATTTTTTAATACTCAATTTATTTGATTGCTTATTAAGAGATCATTTTGATTTCTATTGGAAGAAAAATGAGGAATCTTTGTGTACCTTTTCAGGAATGACTCAACTCACCTTGAGTGTTAGAAGAAATGCTGGCAGTGATTCAAGGCCAGGAAAAAATTTCAGAAAGGGTTTATCTTGTTCCTATAATTTTCTTTTGCAAAAATAAATGATTCTTGATAGGATGTAAGGACTTTTTCCGTAGATAGAACCTATATAGTGCAGAACATTGGGGGCAGTAATTCCATGAAAGAATTGCTACTTTAAAATTCTGTAAGTCCCCAGGACTTTCCATATGCTTTTTTGCTTGTTTGTTTCAATGGCTGCGATCAGGCTAATGAGTAGTTTTTAGAGCTGAAATGAACTTTTAAAGATCGTCTAGTGGACCTTTTTGTTTTTCAGTTGAGTTGTTCTTGTCCAAATCACTAAGCTAAGTTAACTGCTCAGACAGGAAATCAAGTCTCCTTCAGTGCTCCTTTCATTGTTACGCGTCTGTCTGGCTGACCTGTTAATAACATAGAGTGTCATGAGAGATAGACACATGCATAAGTAAGATATTAATATCCCATAAACCAAAACTGTGACTTGGGAAATACTATGGTGGGCACAGGCTTTTACTCCTCTTCAACAAAAACATCTATCAATGAATTCGGCTTAGTTGCACAACAGAAGTACCAAAATAAATTTTTATGGATGGTGTCACAGATACTTTAAAAAGACCTACTTAAGATTTAATTACCTAATATTATTTAATATTTAATGTAATCTAAAAGGGGCATTTTTATCTTTCAGCCAAGGTTTTCATTGTTTTTAGATAATTCTATTTTTTAACATCTGATTTTGTTTTAAAATGCCTATTCTGGTATATGAAAACATCATTTTGTCAAATAGGAGTCCTAGCTAAGGGTCAAGTGTGCAATTAAGCTTGACTCTTTTATCTACTACCTAGGAACCTTGGGCAGATCACATAATTTTTCTTCACTCAGTTTTTACTTCTGAAATATGCCAGCTAAAGTATCTTTCAAATCTTAAATTTTATGTTTATGATCTAAGTTCAGATTAATAATGGAAAGGTTAGAATCCAAAGCTAAAGGTAGTATATACAAGTGTATATTGGTGGTTGGAAGCAACTGCTGCAGCTATCATATTCACATTTCAAGCTCAATTTAGAACAACTGCTAGCAACTGTAAAAACCGGTAGGAATGGACAGAGTTATTCTCTTCACCAGGTATTGTGGAAAGTGAATCTCTTCTGAATGGAGAGAGTCACAAAAATGAGTTTGATGCTTTCATGATAGTGAAATGAGAAGATGGCCATATATTGCTACGAATCTCCAGCAACATAAAAGAAAAAATTCAAGAATCAAGTTTGTTGAGGCAGGACTCTGAAAAGATAACTAAGCTTTTTTTTTTTTTTTTTTCTTTCCTGTTAGAGATGTAATAATCATGACTCATACTTGAATCCCAAGAGCTGGTTAGACTTTCTAGTTTCTGCCTTGTGGAAAGAGAAAGGAAGAGGCCAAAAAAGATAGTGAATTTTGGAAAGTTCCTGATTAAATATCACATAGGCTAGTCTGGTTATGTTTGCTTGAAAAGTTATCCGGTAGGTATAAACCAACACACTTGAGGCCAGTCTTTTTGGAAATTACATGAATATATGCCAGCCTTAAGAGGTATCCTAAGATGAAGAGCAGAGGGAGTCGTTTATGAAGAAATGTTCTTGTTGGCTGGCCGTGATGGCTCACGCCTGTAATCCCAGCACTTTGAGAGGCCGAGCTGGGTGGATCACTTGAGGTCAGAAGTTCCAGAGCAGCCTGGCTAACACGGTGAACCCCATCTCTACTAAAAATATCAAAAACTTAGCTGGGCGTGGTGGCGGGCACCTGTAGTCCCAGCTACTCAGGATGCTGAGGCAGGAGAATGGCATGAACCTGAGAGGTGGAGCTTGCAGTGAGCCAAGATCGCACCACTGCACTCCAGACTGGGCGACAGAGCAAGACTCCGTCTCAAAAACAAAAATTAGCCAGGCATGGCGGCGGGCGCCTGTAATCCCAGCTACTTGGGAGGCTGAGGCAAGGGAATCACTTGAACCCAGGAGGTGGAGATTACAGTGAGTTAAGATGGCACCATTGCACTCCAGCCTGGTTAACAGAGCGAAACTCCATCTCAAGAAAAGTAAAGAAATGTTCTGGTTACGCCTGGAGATAATACTTGGTTTAGTTTATGCTTGATTCAGCAAATAAAAATTGGTGAGCGACATACAGAATTATATTTAGGTGATTATATTTTTTATATTTTTTATATTTTAGGTGATTGTATTTTTAAAAGACTTGCTTTACAAGACTAATCATTATTACTTTTTTTAGTTTTGTGATATATTTCGTTTAACCAACATACCCCAAATAGTATTTCAATATGGAGTCAACATTTAAAAATTATTGATATATTATGCATGGTTTTTTCTTCACTGAAACTTCCACATCCTCCAGGTGTTTCACACTTACATCTCAATTTGGACCAGCCATATTTCAATGCTCATTTGGCCATGTGAGCTGTGGTTAAGGAGGCAGCTGGAGCTGAGGCTGGGCTGCAGTACCAACATAGAAGTCTTTATCTGTCAAACCAGGAGTTTGAGATCCCTGAGGGATATGGGAGCCATAAAGGATCTTAAGCAGAGAAGTGACTTTCTTAATTTTGAACCTATCCTGGTGTTCTCACAGATTAGAGGAGAGAGACTTAGGAGTGAGGGATCAAGCAAGAAGTTGGCTCCACATTGTTTTCCATAGTAGTTGTACTAGTTTACATTCCCACCAGCAGTATAGAAATGTTCACTTTTCACTACATCCACACCAATGTCTATTATTTTTTGATTTTTTGAAAATGGCCATTCTTGTGGGAGTAAGGTGGTATCGCATTGTGGTTTTGATTTGCATTTCCCTGATCACTAGTGATGTTGAGCATTTTTTCATGTTTGTTGGTCATTTGTATATCTTCTTTTGAGAATTGTCTGTTCATGTCCTTGGCCCACTTTTTGATGGGATTGTTTGTTTTTTTCTTGCTAATTTGTTTGAGTTCCTTGTAGATTCTGGATATTAATCCTTTGTTAGATGTATAGATTATGAAAATTTTCTCCATCTCTGTGGGTTGTCTGTTTACTCTGCTGCTGTTCCTTTAGTGCAAAAGCTCTTTAGTTTAACTAAGTCCCGCTTATCTAATTTTGTTTTTGTTGCATTTGCTTTTGGGTTTTTGGTAATAAAATCTTTGCCTAAGCCCATGTCTAGAAGGGTTTTTCTGACATTAACTTCTAAAATTTCATAGTTTCAGGTCTTAGATTTAAGTCCTTGATCCATCTTGAGTTATTTTTGTGTAAAGTAAGATATGAAGATCCAGTTGTATTCTCCTACATGTGGTTTGGCAATTATCCCAGTACCATTTGTTGAATAGGGTGTCCTTTCCCCACTTTATGTTTTTGTTGGCTTTGGCAAAGAGCAGTTGGCTGTAAGTATTTGGGTTTATTTCTGGGTTCTCTACCCTGTTCCTTTGGTCTACGTGCCTATTTTTATATCAGTAGCATGCTGTTTTGGTGACTATGGCCTTATAGTATAGTTTGAAATCAGGTAATGTGATGCCTCCAGATTTGTTCTGTTTGCTTAGTCTTACTTTGGCTATGCGGGCTCTTTTTTGGTTCCATATGAATTTTAGGATTGTTTTTTCTAGTTCTGTGAAGAATGATGGTGGTATTTTGATGGGAATTGCACTGAATTTGTAGATTGCTTTTGGCAGTATAGTCATTTTCATAATATTGATTCTACTCATCCATGAGCATGAGATGTGTTTCCATTTGTTTGTGTGATCTATGGTTTCTGTCTTTGAGAGGTGTTTTGTAGTTTTCTTTGTAGAGGTCCTTCACCTTCTTGGTTAGTTTTTTTTTTTTTTTTTTTGCAGCTATTGTAAAAAGGGCTGAGTTCTTGATTTGATTCGTACCTTGGTTGCTGTTGGTGTGTAGCAGAGCTACTGATTTGTGTCCATTAATTTTGTATCCTGAAATGCTGCTGAATTCATTAATCAGTTCTAGGAGCTTTTTGGGGGAGTCTTTAGGGTTTTCTAGTTTTAAAATCATATAATCAGGAAACAGCGACAGTTTGACTTCCTCTTTACCGATTTGGATGCCCTTTATTTCTTTCTCTTGTCTGCTCCAGCTAGGACTTATGGTACTATGTTGAATAGAAGTGGTGAGAGTGGGCATCTTTGTTTTGTTCCAATTCTCAGAGGAAATGCTTTCAACTTTTCCCCATTCAATATTATGTTGGCTGTGGGTTTATCATAGATACCTTTTATTACAATGAGGTATGTCCCTTGTATACCGATTTTACTGAGGGTTTTAATCATAAAGAGATGCTGGATTTTGTCAAATGCTTTTTCTGTATCTATTGCGATTATTGCGATGGTCATGTGATTTTTGTTTTTAATTTTGTTTAGGTGGTGTATCACATTTACTAACTTGCATATGTTAAACCATCCCTGCATCCCTGATATGAAACCCACTTGATCAATGTGGATTATCTTTTTGATATGCTGTTGGATTTGGTTAGCTAGTGTTTTGTTAAGGATTTTTTTTTTTTTTTTTTTTTTTTTTTGAGATGGAGTTGTGCTCTTGTTGCCCAAGCTGGAGTGCAGTGGCACTGCAACCTCCACCTTCTGGTTTCAAGCGATTCTCCTGCCTCAGCTCCCTGAGTAGCTAGGATTACAGGCACCCGCCACTACACCCAGCTAATTTTTGTATTTTTAGTAGAGACAGGGTTTCACCATGTTGGCCAGGCTGGTCTCAAACTCCTAACCCTGTGATCTACCCGCCTTGGCCTCTGAAAGTGTTGGGGTTACAGGTGTGAGCCACAGCGCCCGGCCAGATTTTTACATCTATGTTCATTAGAAATATTGGCTTGTAGTTTTCTTTCTTTGTTATGTTCTTTCTTGGTTTTGTTATAAGGGTGATACTGGCTTCATAGAATGATTTAGGGAGGATTCCCTCTTTCTCCATCTTGTGGAATAGTGTCAATAGGATTGATACCAATTCTTCTTTGAGTGTCTGGTGGAATTCAGCTGTGAATTCATCTGGTCCTGGACTTTTTTTGCGTTGGTAATTTTAAAATTACCATTTCAATCTTGCTGCTTGTTATTGGCCTGTTCAGGATTTCTAATTCTTCCTGATTTAAGCTAGGAGGGTTGTATCTTTCCAGGAATTTACCTATCTCTTCTAGGTTTTCTCGTTTGTGGGTGTACAGGTTTTCATAGTAGCCTTGAATGATCTTTTGTATTTCTGTGGTGTTGGTTGTAATATCGCCTGTTTGTTTCTAATTGAGCTTATTTGGATCTTCTCTCTTCTTTTCTTGGTTAATCTTGCTAATGGTCTATCAATTTCATTTATCTTTTCAAATAACCAGGTTTTGTTTCATTTATCTTTTGTATTTTTTCTTTTTCAATTTCATTTATCTCTGCTCTGATCTTGGTTATTTTCTTTCTTTTATTTATTTATTTATTTATTTATTTTTTATTTATTATACTTTAAGTTCTAGGGTACATGTGCATAACGTGCAGGTTTGTTACATATGTATACTTATGCCATGTTGGTGTGTGCTGCACCCATCAACTCGTCAGCACCCGGTTATTTTCTTTCTTCTGCTGGGTTTGGGTTTCATTTGTTCTTATTTCTCTAGTTCCTTGAGGTGTGTCCTTAGATTGCCTATTTGTGCTCTGTCAGAGTTTTTGAGTAGGCATTTAAGGCTATGAACTTTCCTCTTGATTGCCTTTGCTGTATTCCAGAGGTTTGGATGGTTGTGTCACTATTATTGTTCAATTTGAAGAATTTTAAAATTTTCGTCTTGATTTCCTTGTTGACCCAGTGATCATTCAGGAGCAGGTTATTTAACTTCCATGTATTTGCATGTTTTTGAAGTTTCCTTTTGGAGTTGATTTCCAGTTTTATTCCACTGTGGACTGAGAGAGTAGTTGACATAATTTTAATTTTCTTAATTTTTTTGACACTTGTTTGTGGCATATCATAGGGTCTATCCTGGAGAAATTTGCATATGCTGATGAATAGAATGTGTATTCTGTGATTGTTGAGTAGAATGTTATGTAAGGATCTGTTAAGTCCATTTGTTCCAGGGTATAATTTAAATCCATCGTTTCTTTGTTGATTTTCTGTCTTGATGACCTGTCTAGTATTGTCAGTGGAGTATTTAAGTCCCCCACTATTATTGTATTGCTGTCTGTCTCATTACTTAGGCGTAGTAGTAATTGTTCTATACATTTGGGAGTTCCAGTGTTAGGTGCATATATATTTAGGATTATGATATTTTCCTTTTGGACAAGGCCTTTCATCATTATATAATGTTCTTATTTGTCTTTTTTAATTGCTGTTGTTTTAAAGTTTGTTTTGTCTGATATAAGAATAGCTACTCCTACTTGCTTTTGGTGTCCAATTGCATGGAATGTCTTTTTCCACACCTTTACCTTAACTTTATGTGAGTCCTTATGTGTTAGGTGAGTCTATTGAAAGCGGCAGACACTTGGTTGGTGATTTCTTATCCATTCTGCAATTCTGTATCTTTTAAGTAGAGCATTTAGGCTATTTACATTCAATGTTAGTATTGAGATGTGAGGTACTATTCTATTCATCATGCTGTTTGTTGCCTGTATACCTTGGGGTTTTTTTTTTTAATTGTATTTTTGCTTTATACCTCCTATGAGATTTACACATTAAGGAGGTTCTGTTTTGGTGTGTTTCCAGCATTTGTTTCAAAATTTGGAGCTCCTTTTAGCAGTTCATGTAGTCATGTAGTGCTAGCTTGGTAGTGGTGAATTCTCTCAGCATTTTTTTAAAAATCTGAAATAGATTTTATCTCTTTCATTTAAGAAGCTTAGTTTTGCTGGATACAAAATTCTTGGCTGCTAATTGTTTTCTTTAAGGAGGCTGAAGATAGGGCCCCAATCCCTTCTAGCTTATAGGGTTTCTGCTGAGAAATCTGTTAACCTGATAGGTTTTCCTTTATAGGTTACCTGCTGCTTTTGCCTCACAGCTCTTAAGATTCTTTCTCTTATCTTAACTTTATTTATTTTAATTTAATTTTATTTATTTTTATTTTTTATTATACTTTAAGTTCTAGGGTACATGTGCATAATGTGCAGGTTTGTTGCATATGTATACTTATGCCATGTTGGTGTGCTGCACCCATCAACTTGTCAGCACCCATCAATTCATCATTTATATCATGTATAACTCCCCAGTGCAATCCCTCCCTCCTCCCCCCTCCCCATGATAGGCCCCAGTGTGTGATGTTCCCCTTCCCGAGTCCAAGTGATCTCATTGTTCAATTCCCACCTATGAGTGAGAACATGTGGTGTTTGGTTTTCTGTTCTTGTGATAGTTTGCTAAGAATGATGGTTTCCAGCTGAGTCCATGTCCCCATAAAGGACGTAAACTCATCCTTTTTTATGGCTGCATAGTATTCCATGGTGTATATGTGCCACATTTTCTTAATCCAGTCTGTCACTGATGGACATTTGGGTTGATTCCAAGTCTTTGCTATTGTGAATAGTGCCGCAATAAACATACGTGTGCATGTGTCTTTGTAGTAGAATAATTTATAATCCTTTGGGTATATACCCAGTAGTGGGATGGCTGGGTCATATGGTACATTTAGTTCTAGATCCTTGAGGAATTGTCATACTTTTTTCCATAATGGTTGAACTAGTTTACAATCCCACCAACAGTGTAAAAGTGTTCCTATTTCTCCACATCCTCTCCAACACCTGTTGTTTCCTGACTTCTTAATGATTGCCATTCTAACTGGTGTGAGATGGTATCTCATTGTGGTTTTGATTTGCATTTCTCTGATGGCGAGTGATGATGAGCATTTTTTCATGTGTCTGTTGGCTGTATGAATGTCTTCTTTTGAGAAATGTCTGTTCATACCCTTTGCCCACTTTTGGATGGGGTTGTTTGTTTTTTTCTTGTATATTTGTTTGAGTTCTTTGTAGATTCTGGATATTAGCCCTTTGTCAGATGAGTAGGTTGAAAAAATTTTCTCCCATTCTGTAGGTTGCCTGCTCACTGTGATGGTAGTTTCTTTTGCTGTGCGGAAGTTCTTTAGTTTAATCAGATCCCATTTGTCAATTTTGGCTTTTGCTGCCGTTGCTTTTGGTGTTTTAGACATGAAGTCCTTGCCCATGCCTATGTCCTGAATGGTACTACCTAGATTTTCTTCTAGGGTTTTTATGGTATTAGGTCTAACATTTAAGTCTCTAATCCATCTTGAATTAATCTTTGTCTAACGGGTAAGGAAAGCTCCAGTTTCAGCTTTCTACTTATGGCTAGCCAATTTTCCCAGCACCATTTATTGAATAGGGAATCCTTTCCCCATTTCTTGTTTCTCTCAGGTTTGTCAAAGATCAGATGGCTGTAGATGTGTGGTATTATTTCTGAGGACTCTGTTCTGTTCCATTGGTCTATATCTCTGTTTTGGTACCAGTACCATGCTGTTTTGGTTACTGTAGCCTTGTAGTATAGTTTGAAGTCAGGTAGCGTGACGCCTCCAGCTTTGTCCTTTTGACTTAGGATTGTCTTGGCAATGCGGGCTCTTTTTTGGTTCCATATGAACTTTAAAGCAGTTTTTTCCAAGTCTGTGAAGAAACTCATTGGTAGCTTGATGGGGATGGCATTGAATCTATAAATAACCTTGGGCAGTATGGCCATTTTCACGATATTGATTCTTCCTATCCATGAGCATGGTATGTTCTTCCATTTGTTTGTGTCCTCTTTTATTTCACTGAGCAGTGGTTTGTAGTTCTCCTTGAAGAGGTCCTTTACATCCCTTGTAAGCTGGATTCCTAGGTATTTTATTCTCTTTGAAGCAATTGTGAATGGAAGTTCATTCCTGATTTGGCTCTCTGCTTGTCTGTTACTGGTGTATAAGAATGCTTGTGATTTTTGCACATTAATTTTGTATCCTGAGACTTTGCTGAAGTTGCTTATCAGCTTAAGGAGATTTTGGGCTGAGACGATGGGGTTTTCTAAATATACAATCATGTCATCTGCAAACAGGGACAGTTTGACTTCTTCTTTTCCTAACTGGATACCCTTGATTTCTTTCTCTTGCCTGATTGCCCTAGCCAGAACTTCCAACACTATGTTGAATAGGAGTGGTGAGAGAGGGCATCCCTGTCTTGTGCCAGTTTTCAAAGGGAATTTTTCCAGTTTTTGCCCATTCAGTATGATATTAGCTGTGGGTTTGTCATAAATAGCTCTTATTATTTTGAGGTACGTTCCATCAATACCGAATTTATTGAGCGTTTTTAGCATGAAGGGCTGTTGAATTTTGTCAAAAGCCTTTTCTGCATCTATGGAGATAATCATGTGGTTCTTGTCTTTGGTTCTGTTTCTATGCTGGATTACGTTTATTGATTTGCGAATGTTGAACCAGCCTTGCATCCCAGGGATGAAGCCCACTTGATCATGGTGGATAAGCTTTTTGATGTACTGCTGAATCCGGTTTGCCAGTATTTTATTGAGAATTTTTGCATTGATGTTCATCAGGGATATTGGTCTAAAATTCTCTTTTTTGTTGTTGTGTCACTGCCAGGCTTTGGTATCAGGATGATGTTGGCCTCACAAAATGAGTTAGGGAGGATTTCCTCTTTTTCTATTGATTGGAATAGTTTCAGAAGGAATGGTACCAGCTCCTCCTTGTACCTCTGGTAGAATTCAGCTGTGAATCCATCTGGTCCTGGACTTTTTTTGGTGGGTAGGCTATTAATTGTTGCCTCAATTTCAGAGCCTGCTATTGGTCTATTCAGGGATTCAACTTCTTCCTGGTTTAGTCTTGGGAGAGTGTAAGTGTCCAGGAAATTATCCATTTCCTCTAGATTTTCTAGTTGATTTGCGTAGAGGCTTTTATGGTATTCTCTGATGGTTGTTTGTATTTCTGTGGGGTCGGTGGTGATATCCCCTTTATCATTTTTTATTGCGTCTATTTGATTCCTCTCTCTTTTCTTCTTTATTAGTCTTGCTAGCAGGTCTGTCAATTTTGTTGATCTTTTCAAAAAACCAACTCCTGGATTCATTGATTTTTTGGAGGGTTTTTTCTGTCTCTATCTCCTTCAGTTCTGCTCTGATCTTAGTTATTTCTTGCCTTCTGCTAGCTTTTGAATGTGTTTGCTCTTGCCTCTCTAGTTCTTTTAATTGTGATGTTAGAGTGTCAATTTTAGATCTTTCCTGCTTTCTCTTGTGGGCATTTAGTGCTCTAAATTTCCCTCTACACACTGCTTTAAATGTGTCCCAGAGATTCTGGTATGTTGTATCTTTGTTCTCATTGGTTTCAAAGAACATCTTTATTTCTGCTTTCATTTCGTTATGTACCTAGTAGTCATTCAGGAGCAGGTTGTTCAGTTTCCATGTAGTTGAGTGGTTTTGATTGAGTTTCTTAGTCCTGAGTTCTAGTTTGATTGCACTGTGGTCTGAGAGACAGTTTGTTATAATTTCTGTTCTTGTACATTTGCTGAGGAGTGCTTTACTTCCAATTATGTGGTCAATTTTGGAATAAGTGCGATGTGGTGCTGAGAAGAATGTATATTCTGCTGATTTGGGGTGGAGAGTTCTATAGATGTCTATTAGGTCCGCTTGGTGCAGAGATGAGTTCAATTCCTGGATATCCTTGTTAACTTTCTGTCTCGTTGATCTGTCTAATGTTGACAGTGGAGTGTTGAAGTCTCCCATTATTATTGTATGGGAGTCTAAGTCTCTTTGTAAGTCTCTAAGGACTTGCTTTATGAATCTGGGTGCTCCTGTATTGGGTGCATATATATTTAGGAGAGTTAGCTCTTCCTGTTGAATTGATCCCTTTACCATTATGTAATGGCCTTCTTTGTCTCTTTTGATCTTTGATGGTTTAAAGTCTGTTTTATCAGAGACAAGGATTGCAACCCCTGCTTTTTTTTGTTCTCCATTTGCTTGGTAGATCTTCCTCCATCCCTTTATTTTGAGCCTATGTATGTCTCTGCATGTGAGATGGGTCTCCTGAATACAGCAGACTGATGGGTCTTGACTCTTTATCCAGTTTGCCAGTCTGTGTCTTTTAATTGGAGCATTTAGTCCATTAACATTTAAGGTTAATATTGTTATGTGTGAACTTGATCCTGCCATTATGATATTAACTGGTTATTTTGCTCGTTAGTTGATGCAGTTTCTTCCTAGCCTCGATGGTCTTTACATTTTGGCATGTTTTTGCAATGGCTGGTACTGTTTGTTCCTTTCCATGTTTAGTGCTTCCTTCAGGGTCTCTTGTAAGGCAGGCCTGGTGGTGACAAAATCTCTAAGCATTTGCTTATCTGTAAAGGATTTTATTTCTCCTTCACTTATGAAACTTAGTTTGGCTGGATATGAAATTCTGGGTTTAAAATTCTTTTCTTTAAGAATGTTGAATATTGGCCCCCACTCTCTTCTGGCTTGTAGAGTTTCTGCCAAGAGATCTGCTGTTAGTCTGATGGGCTTCCCTTTGTGGGTAACCTGACCTTTCTTTCTGGCTGCCCTTAAGATGTTTTCCTTCATTTCAACTTTGGTGAATCTGGCAATTATGTGTCTTGGAGTTGCTCTTCTGGAGGAGTATCTTTGTGGCGTTCTCTGTATTTCCTGAATTTGAATGTTGGCCTGCCCTACTAGGTTGGGGAAGTTCTCCTGGATGATATCCCGAAGAGTGTTTTCCAACTTGGTTCCATTTTCCCCCTCACTTTCAGGCACCCCAATCAGACGTAGATTTGGTCTTTTTACATAATCCCATACTTCTTGCAGGCTTTGTTCATTTCTTTTTCTTCTTTTTTCTTTTGGTTTCTCTTCTCGCTTCATTTCATTCATTTGATCCTCAATCGCTGATACTCTTTCTTCCAGTTGATCGAGTCGGTTACTGAAGCTTGTGCATTTGTCACGTATTTCTCGTGTCATGGTTTTCATCTCTGTCATTTCGTTTATGACCTTCTCTGCATTAATTAGTCTAGCTGTCAATTCTTCCACTCTTTTTTCAAGATTTTTAGTTTCTTTGTGCTGGGTACGTAATTCCTCCTTCAGCTCTGAGAAGTTTGATGGACTGAAGCCTTCTTCTCTCATCTGTCGAAGTCATACTCTGACCAGCTTTGATCCATTGCTGGTGATGGGCTGCGCTCCTTTGAAGGGGGAGATGCGCTCTTATTTTTTGAATTTCCAGCTTTTCTGCCCTGCTTTTTCCCCATCTTTGTGGTTTTATCTGTCTCTGGTCTTTGATGATGGTGATGTACTGATGGGGTTTTGGTATAGGTGTCCTTCCTGTTTGATAGTTTTCCTTCTGACAGTCAGGACCCTCAGCTATAGCTCTGTTGGAGATTGCTTGACGTCCACTCCTGACCCCGTTTGCCTGGGTATCAGCAGCAGAGGTTGCAGAAGATAGAATATTGCTGAACAGCGAGTGTGCCTGTCTGATTCTTACTTTGGAAGCTTCCTCTCAGGGGTGTACTCCACCCTGTGAGGTGTGGGGTGTCAGACTGCCCCTAGTGGGGGATGTCTCCCAGCTAGGCTCCTCAGGGGTCAGGGACCCACCTGAGCAGGCAGTCTGTCCGTTCTCAGATCTCAACCTCCGCGTCGGGAGATCCACGGCTCTCCCCAAAGCTGTCAGAGTCGTTCGCATCTGCACAGGCCCCTGCTGCTTCCCCTGTTGGTCTTCAGCTGTGCGCTGTCCCCAGAGGTGGAGTCTCAGTTGAAAATGCAGAAATCACCGGTCTTCTGTGTCACTCGCGCTGGGAGTTGGAGACTGGAGCTGTTCCTATTTGGCCATCTTGCTCTGCCCCCCTCTTATCTTAACTTTAGATAACCTTATGGCAATGTACCTAGGCAATGATCTTTTTGTGATGAATTTTGCAGGTGTTATTTGAGCTTCTTGTCTTTGGATGTCTAGGTCTCTAACAAGGCTAAGGAAGTTTTCCTCAATTATCCCCCCAAATATCTTTTCCAAACTTTTAGATTTCTCTTCTTTCTCAGGAACAACAATTATTCTTAGGTTTCGTTGTTTAATTCAATCCCAAACTTCTTGGAGGTTTTGTTCATTTTTAAAATTCTTTTTTCTTTGTCTTTGTTGGATTGAGTTAATTTGAAAACCTTGTCTTTGAGCTCTGAAGTTCTTTATTATGCTTGTTTTATTCTATTGTGGAGACTTTCAAGAACATTTTGCATTTCTCTAAGTGTGTCCTTCATTTCCTGAAGTTGTGATTGTTTTTTATTTATACTAACTATTTCACTGAAGATTTCTCCCCTCATTTCTTGTATCACTTTTTTGACTTCCTTAAATTGGACTTCACCTTTCTCTGATGCCTCCTTGATTAGCTTAACAATCGACCTTCTGAATTCTTTTTTAGGTAAATCAGGGATTTCTTCTTGGTTTGGATCCATTGCTGGTGAGCTAGTGTGATTTTTTGGGGGGTATTAAAGAATCTTGTTTTGTCATATTACCAGGATTATTTTTCTGGTTCCTTCTCGTTTGGGTAGGCTATGTCAGAGGGAAGCACTAGGCTCAAGGCTGCTGTTCAGATTCTTTTGTTTGACGGGTTGTTTTCTTGATGTTGCACTCTCCCCCTTTTCTTAGACATGTGGCTTCCTGGGAGCCGAGCTGTATTGATTGTTATTTCTGTTCTGGATCTAGCCATTCAACAGGGCTACCAGGTTCCAGGCTGATATTGGGGGTTGTCTGCTCAGAGTCCTGTGCTGTGGACTGTATTCAGGTCTCACAGCCTTGGATTCCAGCACCTGCTTGGATAGAGGTGACAGGGGAGTGAAATGGACTCTGCAGGGGTCCTTAGCTTTTGTTGTTTAATGCACTATTTTTGTGCTGGTTGGCATCCAGCCAGTAGGTGGCACTTTCAAGAGAGCATCACTGTGGCAGTATAGGGAGGATCAGGCAGTGGGCAGAGCCTTAGAACTCCCAAGAGTATATGACCTTTACCTTCAGCTACCAGGGTGGATAAGGAAGGACCATCAAGTGGGGGCAAGGCTAGGCCTGTCTGAGCTCAGACTCTCTTTGGGTGAGTCTTGCTGAGGCTTCTGTGGGGCAGGGGGGTGAGGTTCCCATGTCAATGGAGTTATGTTCTCAGAGGATTATGGCTGCCTCTGCTGTGTCATGCAGGCTGTCAGGAATGTAGGGGAAAGCCAGCAGTTACAGGCCTCACCCAGCTCCCTTGCAATCCCCAAAACCGGTCTCACTCCTACTGTGCCCCATCAACAGCATCAAGTTTGTTTCCAGGCAGAGGACAAGCAAGGCTGAGAACTTGCCCCAGGCTACCAGCCTCCCAGCAAAGAAAGCAAGTAGGGTTTTCATGCCTCCCTGCCTGTTGAATCTGTACACCAGATTCACTCCCTCCCCAAAGTTCTGGCCAGGCGACTTCATGTTTGGTTGGAATTGTTACGAAGTTCATCTGGATGTTTCCTTCTCCCTGTGGTCTTTTCCCAGTTCCTCTGGCAGCCCTCCCCAAGGATCCCTGTGAGACAGGGCAGAAATGGCTTATTAGGGGACCCAGAGAGCCCACAGGGCTTTTCCCCTTGCTTTCTCTACCCTTTATTTCACTGAGCTTTCTAATTAAATCAGCTCCAGGTAAGGTCATATCCTTCTCCCGTGATCTAGAGCTTCAGATTCTCCAGTGAGGGTGTGTATTCAGGAGTGAGCAATCTCCTTTCCTACTTTCACAGCTTGGACACTCACAGTATTTGGGGTGTCTCCTGGGTCTTGCAGGAGCAAACCGCTTTCTTCACGGGGTCTGTGGATTGTCTTGGCTTTCCTGGTATATTCCTGCAGTATTTCTGGAGCAGAAGTTTATGGTATGAGTTTCCACACACTGCTCTGTCCATCCGTGTCAGAGCTGCAATCTAGTCCTGCCTCCTATCTACCATCTTTTAGGCCTTGACCTATTTCATTTATTTTATGTTTGAAGTTTCGGCGGTTTTATCTTGAAAATTTGACGTAATAAATGCCGAGCCAAATCCAAACTTCTTGGCCTAAATCATTTACAGGTAACCTGTGCTGAGCATTTACTACATGAAGGTGTTGTTGACACAGGGAATTTAAGACGTGATCACTGACCACCACATCCAGGCAACCTAAAAGTGAAAAGAGGCCATTCACAAAAAAATAGGAACAAACTTCTTCCATTCCTCAAGGGACCTAGGATTGGAGTTGGCCTAAAAGCTCCTGCTGTTTCACCTCACCCCCCAGTTTTGATTTTGCTCCCAGGGATCAAGGAAGCTCAAGGTTGCTGGCCCTTGGTATTTGTGGTTTCAACTTCTGGCTAGTGTTCTTGGAGGTATATTCTATTGTCAAGTTAAAGTTGTACCCATCCTAGATCTAGTTCTCTCTCTTTGTGGGTTACAGTCTCATAGAAAACATAACTGTGTGAAAACACCAACTACCCCATAAAGCTATTCTGAGACTCAAAGACATGAACTACATTTTGATAATTACAAATTGATGTACAGACGTCAGATATCATTGATCTATTATGTAGCATTATGGTTTAAGTTTTAGCTGTTGGAATCAGACCACTTGGATTCAAATTTTAGCTCTCTTGATAGTTGTGTAACCTTGAACAAGATACTTAACCTCTTCAGACCTTAGTCTCTTTGTTTGTCAAATAACGATAATAATAATAGTAACTTAATAAGTATGTATAAGGAGGCATGTAAAGCTTCTATTGTATTTGGCTTAAAGTGAGCCCTTCATATAAATTGGTTACAATGGGTAATGAAAAGTACGTTCAATTTTTCTGACAAGGATTAAACTAGTCTCCAAATAAAATGCAGTTGCACTACACTGTTGTCATTACAATGAAACAATAATTCTTAAGCAATTAATTATTTTGGTTCCATTTGGATAATTAGTGATATATAAAATGTAGTGCCTTGCCCTGAGGAACCTACAAGTTAGCCTCCCTCTAGTCCTGGCATTCAAAGTTCTCTACCTTCTGAATTACACCTGTTTTTTCCGGCACTGTCTCCCACTTTCTTTTTTTTTTTTTTTTTTTTTTTTTATACTTTAAGTTCTAGGGTACATGTGCATAACGTGCAGGTTTGTTACATATGTATACTTATGCCATGTTGGTGTGCTGCACCCATCAACTCGTCAGCACCCATCAATTCATCATTTATATCATGTATAACTCCCCAATGCAATCCCTCCCTCCTCCCCCCTCCCCCCTCCCCATGATAGGCCCCAGTGCATGATGTTCCCCTTCCCGAGTCCAAGTGATCTCATTGTTCAGTTCCCACCTATGAGTGAGAACATGCGGTGTTTGGTTTTCTCTTCTTGTGATAGTTTGCTAAGAATGATGGTTTCCAGCTGCATCCATGTCCCTACAAAGGACGCAAACTCATCCTTTTTTATGGCTGCATAGTATTCCATGGTGTATATGTGCCACATTTTCTTAATCCAGTCTGTCACAGATGGACATTTGGGTTGATTCCAAGTCTTTGCTATTGTGAATAGTGCCGCAATAAACATACGTGTACATGTGTCTTTGTAGTAGAATAATTTATAATCCTTTGGGTATATACCCAGTAGTGGGATGGCTGGGTCATATGGTACATCTAGTTCTAGATCCTTGAGGAATTGCCATACTGTTTTCCACAATGGTTGAACTAGTTTACAATCCCACCAACAGTGTAAAAGTGTTCCTATTTCTCCACATCCTCTCCAACACCTGTTGTTTCCTGACTTCTTAATGATTGCCATTCTAACTGGTGTGAGATGGTATCTCATTGTGGTTTTGATTTGCATTTCTCTGATGGCGAGTGATGATGAGCATTTTTTCATGTGTCTGTTGGCTGTATGAATATCTTCTTTTGAGAAATGTCTGTTCATATCCTTTCCCCACTTTTTGATGGGGTTGTTTGTTTTTTTCTCGTATATTTGTTTGAGTTCTTTGTAGATTCTGGATATTAGCCCTTTGTCAGATGAGTAGGTTGAAAAAATTTTCTCCCATTCTGTAGGTTGCCTGTTCACTCTGATGGTAGTTTCTTTTGCTGTGCAAAAGCTCTTTAGTTTAATTAGATCCCATTTGTCAATTTTGGCTTTTGCTGCCCTTGCTTTTGGTGTTTTAGACATGAAGTCCTTGCCCATGCCTATGTCCTGAATGGTACTACCTAGATTTTCTTCTAGGGTTTTTATGGTATTAGGTCTAACATTTAAGTCTCTAATCCATCTTGAATTAATCTTTGTATAAGGGGTAAGGAAAGGATCCAGTTTCAGCTTTCTACTTATGGCTAGCCAATTTTCCCAGCACCATTTATTAAATAGGGAATCCTTTCCCCATTTCTTGTTTCTCTCAGGTTTGTCAAAGATCAGATGGCTGTAGATGTGTGGTATTATTTCTGAGGACTCTGTTCTGTTCCATTGGTCTATATCTCTGTTTTGGTACCAGTACCATGCTGTTTTGGTTACTGTAGCCTTGTAGTATAGTTTGAAGTCAGGTAGCGTGACGCCTCCAGCTTTGTCCTTTTGACTTAGGATTGTCTTGGCAATGCGGGCTCTTTTTTGGTTCCATATGAACTTTAAAGCAGTTTTTTCCATTTCTGTGAAGAAACTCATTGGTAGCTTGATGGGGATGGCATTGAATCTATAAATAACCTTGGGCAGTATGGCCATTTTCACGATATTGATTCTTCCTATCCATGAGCATGGTATGTTCTTCCATTTGTTTGTGTCCTCTTTTATTTCACTGAGCAGTGGTTTGTAGTTCTCCTTGAAGAGGTCCTTTACATCCCTTGTAAGCTGGATTCCTAGGTATTTTATTCTCTTTGAAGCAATTGTGAATGGAAGTTCATTCCTGATTTGGCTCTCTGCTTGTCTGTTACTGGTGTATAAGAATGCTTGTGATTTTTGCACATTAATTTTGTATCCTGAGACTTTGCTGAAGTTGCTTATCAGCTTAAGGAGATTTTGGGCTGAGACGATGGGGTTTTCTAAATATACAATCATGTCATCTGCAAACAGGGACAATTTGACTTCTTCTTTTCCTAACTGGATACCCTTGATTTCTTTCTCTTGCCTGATTGCCCTAGCCAGAACTTCCAACACTATGTTGAATAGGAGTGGTGAGAGAGGGCATCCCTGTCTTGTGCCAGTTTTCAAAGGGAATTTTTCCAGTTTTTGCCCATTCAGTATGATATTAGCTGTGGGTTTGTCATAAATAGCTCTTATTATTTTGAGGTACGTTCCATCAATACTGAATTTATTGAGCGTTTTTAGCATGAAGGGCTGTTGAATTTTGTCAAAAGCCTTTTCTGCATCTATTGAGACAATCATGTGGTTCTTGTCTTTGGTTCTGTTTCTATGCTGGATTACGTTTATTGATTTGCGAATGTTGAACCAGCCTTGCATCCCAGGGATGAAGCCCACTTGATCATGGTGGATAAGCTTTTTGATGTGCTGCTGAATCCGGATTGCCAGTATTTTATTGAGAATTTTTGCATCGATGTTCATCAGGGATATTGGTCTAAAATTCTCTTTTTTTGTTGTGTCTCTGCCAGGCTTTGGTATCAGGATGATGTTGGCCTCATAAAATGAGTTAGGGAGGATTCCCTCTTTTTCTATTGATTGGAATAGTTTCAGAAGGAATGGTACCAGCTCCTCCTTGTACCTCTGGTAGAATTCAGCTGTGAATCCATCTGGTCCTGGACTTTTTTTGGTGGGTAGGCTATTAATTGTTGCCTCAATTTCAGAGCCTGCTATTGGTCTATTCAGGGATTCAACTTCTTCCTGGTTTAGCCTTGGGAGAGTGTAAGTGTCCAGGAAATTATCCATTTCTTCTAGATTTTCTAGTTGATTTGCGTAGAGGCGTTTATAGTATTCTCTGATGGTAGTTTGTATTTCTGTGGGGTCAGTGGTGATATCCCCTTTATCATTTTTTATTGCATCTATTTGATTCCTCTCTCTTTTCTTCTTTATTAGCCATGCTAGCGGTCTGTCAATTTTGTTGATCTTTTCAAAAAACCAACTCCTGGATTCATTGATTTTTTGGAGGGTTTTTTCTGTCTCTATCTCCTTCAGTTCTGCTCTGATCTTAGTTATTTCTTGCCTTCTGCTAGCTTTTGAATGTGTTTGCTCTTGCCTCTCTAGTTCTTTTAATTGTGATGTTAGAGTGTCAATTTTAGATCTTTCCTGCTTTCTCTTGTGGGCATTTAGTGCTCTAAATTTCCCTCTACACACTGCTTTAAATGTGTCCCAGAGATTCTGGTATGTTGTATCTTTGTTCTCATTGGTTTCAAAGAACATCTTTATTTCCGCTTTCATTTCGTTATGTACCCAGTAGTCATTCAGGAGCAGGTTGTTCAGTTTCCATGTAGTTGAGCGGTTTTGATTGAGTTTCTTAGTCCTGAGTTCTAGTTTGATTGCACTGTGGTCTGAGAGACAGTTTGTTATAATTTCTGTTCTTTTACATTTGCTGAGGAGTGCTTTACTTCCAATTATGTGGTCAATTTTGGAATAAGTGCGATGTGGTGCTGAGAAGAATGTATATTCTGATGTTTTGGGGTGGAGAGTTCTATAGATGTCTATTAGGTCCGCTTGGTGCAGAGATGAGTTCAATTCCTGGATATCCTTGTTAACTTTCTGTCTCGTTGATCTGTCTAATGTTGATAGCGGAGTGTTGAAGTCTCCCATTATTATTGTATGGGAGTCTAAGTCTCTTTGTAAGTCTCTAAGGACTTGCTTTATGAATCTGGGTGCTCCTGTATTGGGTGCATATATATTTAGGAGAGTTAGCTCTTCCTGTTGAATTGATCCCTTTACCATTATGTAATGGCCTTCTTTGTCTCTTTTGATCTTTGATGGTTTAAAGTCTGTTTTATCAGAGACAAGGATTGCAACCCCTGCTTTTTTTTGTTCTCCATTTGCTTGGTAGATCTTCCTCCATCCCTTTATTTTGAGCCTATGTATGTCTCTGCATGTGAGATGGGTCTCCTGAATACAGCAGACTGATGGGTCTTGACTCTTTATCCAGTTTGCCAGTCTGTGTCTTTTAATTGGAGCATTTAGTCCATTAACATTTAAGGTTAATATTGTTATGTGTGAACTTGATCCTGCCATTATGATATTAACTGGTTATTTTGCTCGTTAGTTGATGCAGTTTCTTCCTAGCCTCGATGGTCTTTACATTTTGGCATGTTTTTGCAATGGCTGGTACCGGTTGTTCCTTTCCATGTTTAGTGCTTCCTTCAGGGTCTCTTGTAAGGCAGGCCTGGTGGTGACAAAATCTCTAAGCATTTGCTTATCTGTAAAGGATTTTATTTCTCCTTCACTTATGAAACTTAGTTTGGCTGGATATGAAATTCTGGGTTTAAAATTCTTTTCTTTAAGAACGTTGAATATTGGCGCCTACTCTCTTCTGGCTTGTAGAGTTTCTGCCGAGAGATCTGCTGTTAGTCTGATGGGCTTCCCTTTGTGGGTAACTTGACCTTTCTCTCTGGCTGCCCTTAAGATGTTTTCCTTCATTTCAACTTTGGTGAATCTGGCAATTATGTGTCTTGGAGTTGCTCTTCTGGAGGAGTATCTTTGTGGCATTCTCTGTATTTCCTGAATTTGAATGTTGGCCTGCCCTACTAGGTTGGGGAAGTTCTCCTGGATGATATCCTGAAGAGTGTTTTCCAACTTGGTTCCATTTTCCCCCTCACTTTCAGGCACCCCAATCAGACGTAGATTTGGTCTTTTTACGTAATCCCATACTTCTTGCAGGCTTTGCTCATTTCTTTTTCTTCTTTTTTCTTTTGGTTTCTCTTCTCGCTTCATTTCATTCATTTGATCTTCAATCGCTGATACTCTTTCTTCCAGTTGATCGAGTCGGTTACTGAAGCTTGTGCATTTGTCACGTATTTCTCGTGTCATGGTTTTCATGTCTGTCATTTCGTTTATGATCTTCTCTGCATTAATTAGTCTAGCTGTCAATTCTTCCACTCTTTTTTCAAGATTTTTAGTTTCTTTGCGCTGGGTACGTAATTCCTCCTTTAGCTCTGATAAGTTTGATGGACTGAAGCCTTCTTCTCTCCTCTCGTCCAAGTCATTCTCTGACCAGCTTTGATCCGTTGCTGGCGATGGGCTGCGCTTCTTTGCAGGGGGAGACGCGCTCTTATTTTTTGAATTTCCAGCTTTTCTGCCCTGCTTCTTCCCCATCTTTGTGGTTTTATCTGTCTCTGGTCTTTGATGGTGGTGACGTACTGATGGGGTTTTGGTATAGGTGTCCTTCCTGTTTGATAGTTTTCCTTCTGACAGTCAGAAGGACTGTCTGTTGGTCTGTTGGAGATTGCTTGAGGTCCACTCCAGACCCTGTTTGCCTGGGTATCAGCAGCAGAGGTTGCCGAAGATAGAATATTGCTGAACAGCGAGTGTACCTGTCTGATTCTTCCTTTGGAAGTTTCCTCTCAGGGGTGTACTCCACCCTGTGAGGTGTGGGGTGTCAGACTGCCCCTAGTGGGGGATTTCTCCCAGCTAGGCTACTCAGGGGTCAGGGACACACCTGAGCAGGCAGTCTGTCCGTTCTCAGATCTCAACCTCCGCGTTGGGAGATCCACGGCTCTCCCCAAAGCTGTCAGACAGAGTCGTTCGCGTCTGCACCGGCTCCCGCTACTTCCCCTGTTGGTCTTCAGCTGTGCGCTGTCCCCAGAGGTGGAGACTACAGAGACAGGCAGGCTTCCTTGAGCTGCTGTGAGCTCCACCCAGTTGGAGCTTCCCAGCGGCTTTGTTTACCTACTTAAGCCTCAGCGATGGCGGGCGCCCCTCCCCCAGCCTCGCTGCTGCCTTGTGGATAGATCGCGGCAGACTGCTGTGTTAGCAGTGAGGGAGGCTTCGTGGGTGTGGGACCCTCCCGGCCAGGTGTGGGATATATTCTCCTGGTGTGCTTGTATGCTTACAGCACAGTATTGGGGTGGGAGTTACCCGATTTTCCAGGTGTTGTGTGTCTCAGTTCCCCTGGCTAGGAAAACGGATCCCCTTCCCCCTTGCGCTTCCAGGTGAGGCGATGCCTCGCCCTGCTTCAGCTCTCGCTGGTCAGGCTGCAGCAGCTGACCAGCACCGATTGTCCGGCACTCCCTAGTGAGATGACCCCAGTACCTCAGTTGAAAATGCAGAAATCACCGGTCTTCTGTGTCGCTCGCGCTGGGAGTTGGAGACTGGAGCTGTTCCTATTCGGCCATCTTGCTCCGCCCCCTCTCTCACTTTCCTAGCAAGACTTTGGCTCCAGGAAACAGTTCTCTTCATTGACTACAGAATGTATTTTGCCCATATGCCTCCCTTCAATCTGAAGTTCATTTTTAATGTTTTTTTTAATTAGTAGTGACTTTCAGCATTTACTAATGCCTTTCTCTTGAGCTTATTTAGCATTCCCTGGAAGTTGTCACGTTTTCCTTCTGAATTGCTATAATATTCTGTCTCTGTGTCTAATCAGAAAGTTAGGTGAGCTGCTGTCACAGCTCCTGTGTTAATCCAGGTACTGAGCTCTTTGTACCCTGCCAGCTTAAGGACAGCTTGGATGCATTGGTGTGTAGTGATTTGCAACTGTGAGAGAGCAGTTTCCATCAACAAGTGACAGCTTTTGGTTCTAAACACCTGCTTGACCTCATTCTGGTTTTAACATATACTTTAGCCTCTGCCCTCCACCTCACCTCCAGTTCTGATCTTGGCCATGCCAGAGATCCCCATCTACTCTAGGCTTTGATTTTGAACTTAAGTCATTTACTTGACTGCTTATTTTCTTTCAATGCTAGATTTAATCATCCATGCATATGACAGCCACTCAGCTCTGACCCCAATACTTCATTGAGGCTCATGCCAACCTGGCCTCTCATTGGGTAGAGCACCGCTGCTAGTGAGCCCCTGGCCCTTGGATTATGCTGTCCCATCAGCACCCAGCTGACTGCTTGGCACTGTGTGTGAAGTATCTTTGTTTATTGATCACTTAATTTAATGGGATATAGGATTATATTTCATGTTCCAGATCAAGTTGAGCCAAGTTGACAACTCAGTATGAAAAAAATATATTTATCTCCTATTTGTCCAATTAAATTTTTAATGTCTAGAGGTAGAGACAGTCATATTGTTATTCAATTCCAGCACAGCAATATTTTTGTGAATATTTATTATTGGTGGTGAGTTTAAATTATAAAGGAAAAAGGAGAAGTGGTGATTTATGTCAGTGCTTGGCTAAACTATTCCCTTGACATAAGTCTATTATTCAGGTCACATAAGCTTGGCTGAAGTGATATCACAACCATAATATCATAATTATCTCTCTTGCTGTCTCTGTCACTTTCTTGCTTTTGTTTGTGCATAGTGCATAGACCTGTGGAAAATTTATTATGTAATCTGAAGCATAAAATGTAGTAACACCAAATATTGCAACTGTCATAAAAAATAAATAAAATTGTACACTCCTTTAGGGAGTAGTAAAGCCATTTCCAAAATTAAGTCAAAGTAAGATTCCCTTATTATTGAGATATTTTAATGACATGCACTATCACAAGTAAGATGAATTATTTTGTTAGCAGATGACACTGCTATATAGATATTTATCCTGCGAAGTTCTTGATGTAACATCTTTACTGTGTTTTTTTTTTCTTTAGATTATACTTTTATGTTTATTATTTTGTTTTGTGGTGGATTCAAAAATGTGCATTTTATGCCATACTTGGGGATTCCCTATAAATTATTGTCATATGACAGTTCCATCATGAATTTTCCAGGTATTCTTTTGTGCAAGCAGATAATAGCTCATTTCGGTTTTTAACACCTTCATGCACATTCTTTGTCTCCCAATAAATATGGTTTTAATTTATTAAATGAAAGATTTAAAATGTGCTAAACATTTTAATAATAATGGATTTTGGAATAACTTATTATGTTTACTCTAGGGCTGTAGTTCACCATTTATTCAGTTAAGTCCTTCCCCAAATTTAATATTGTACATGTGGAATTGATTCGTTTCATGTGGGTGTATTATTTACTCCCAAGATGTTGGTTTTTGGCAATTAGTACTGGTAATGGGCCAGGAAAGTGCTCATCTATATTTATGGTTATTCACTGATTGCATTTTGCACTTGCATCCCCTGGGACGATGGGAAAGTAGCAACAATACTGGGTGATTTCTTTGAGTTAAACCCAATTAAAAGAATTAGAGAGTTGTCTGATACAAGGCCAAAGAACTAAGAACAGAAACAAAAGCAGAACAGCAAACAGCAGCACAAACTCCAGTGAGATACATTTTTAAAACATTGAGAA
Source organism: Rhinopithecus roxellana (assembly GCF_007565055.1). Taxonomy (NCBI): domain Eukaryota; kingdom Metazoa; phylum Chordata; class Mammalia; order Primates; family Cercopithecidae; genus Rhinopithecus; species Rhinopithecus roxellana. Next base: position 176,472,443 of record NC_044552.1, on the reverse strand, counting down.
TATTTAAAAAATAAAAACACTCCAATGAACCACCCCAGTTTTATTAAAGAGAATTCAAACAGCAGAAGGCAGAGCTGGTGAAGGAAACCCAGCAACTGCCCAGATGTGAAACAACCTAGGAAGGAGGTGCGAGTGACCTGAAACTCCTTTTAAAAACAGAAAGGACAAAAGGAGGTATGGGCTGACAAAAGGAAAGTGGTAGATTACTGATGTATTGCGTTATGCTTAGAATGTCCTCAGAATGCGAGAGGCAGTAAACACACCGGAAGAGGATACAATATCAGGACCGTGTGCAAATGCAAGTAAATGTTTGGCTTAAAACTTGGTTGATTGTAAATTACATGAAGAGCTGATAATAATTGAGGCAGGACTGGTAGACCTAACAATAGAAAAAAATCAATTTAAACTCAGAGAAGAGGTCATCTGAGAAAGAATAACGAAGCTGCTTAATAAAAGGAAATATTCCTCTAACAAAAGTCTGAGATTTGGGGTGTAATCCTCAAAGACAGGCTAATAGAATGTATTTTTTGATTAAAAAAAGTAACTTCGTTAAAAGTAAGATGTTTAACTGCTTTTAGAGTTTATTTTTCCACATTTGGGGCATATTATAATTTAAGGAAAAATATAGAACTGTAAGAAAGATTTCATGAGACTCACAAGCATAGTTTATAGGCAAGACAGCCTTTTCTGTTTGAAAGCAGAAGAATACTATCTTAACATATAAAAACCTAAATCAGTTTTCACTGGCATGTCCCACAGCCATGCCCAAAATAATGGTTGAAGACAGATGTAAGACAGTTCAAGGGCAATAGAGTAATACCTTAAACCCACTTATGCCTAGCGTTCCATTATTGGAACGCTAAGCATGTGGGAGTTATTTATATCCTACTGCTCAAGGTAATCTCCAACGTCTGAGTTTTCACTCATGCAAAAATGCAAAAAATTGCAACCTCGGCATAAATGGGTTAACAAAAAGTTAATGCTGGAAAGTAAAATAAACTACTAAACTAGACACACCATATTTTTTAAATTACAAGAGATTAAGAACTATGAGATATTTAAAAAGCTACCCACAGAAGTAGTAGGACAGGTAGAGAAGGATAAATTCTAACAATCAACTGTATCTCCTCCCCACCCTATAAATGATAATTAGTTTACTTAGTCAATTCAGGAAATTGAAAGTATACCTTTTTTGTTAAAACAGAAGACTTTTTTTTTTTTTTTAAAAGTGTATTAGTTAAGGTTAATTTTGACCTAGTTAGGAAAGAAACAGTTTAAAATCTTGAAATGGAAATGAAAAATACATAATTACCATTCAAAATAAGTTGATAGTGAATTTTATCTAGGATTCTTAAAACATTTTTAATATTTAATGAAAACGAACTAAACAATTATTAAAAATAGTTGCCTGGGTTTAGAAAAATGATCCCTTAATGAGACATATATAACAGCCTGAATTTTTATTTCCAAATACTATAGCAAAATACTGGCAAGAAAAATGCACAGAAACATTGGGTAGTCTCTTCTTAGTAGTTTTTAGAGATATTTATATATTCTGAATTCTAACTTAATTTATTTTATGTATTATAAATGTAGTAATCTAGTATGCAGCTTGACTTTGCTTTATGGTGTCATCTGTTTCACAGAAAATTTTAAGTTGTGGAATTTATCATATTTTTTCTTTATAGTTTGTGTTTTAAGGCCTGTCTAATAAATCTTTCCTTGCCTGGATGCTATAAAGTTATTTGTCTATATTCTGTTAAAAGGAATAAAGCTTTGCTTTTTTTTCACATTGTGTTACTTATTTCACCCGAAAGAGAATTTTGTGTATTATGTGAGGTAGAAAGATAACTTTATTTTTTTCCATTTGAATAACCAAATATGCCCAGAGCAATTAAGCAATACATTCTTTCCCTGTTGATCTGTGAAGCTACCTCCGTTAGACATGAAGTTCTCCTGTAGAAGGGAATCTGATTCTAAGCTCTCTTTGCTATTTCTTTATTTGTCCATGTCTACACTAAAACCAGTTTTAATTTCTGTGTCTTTATAATTACTTTGACTTTATAATCCTTCTTGAAAGGGACTTTGTTCCTCTTCAAAATTGTTTGGGCTATTTATGGCTACTTTTGCTTTCAAATGAGTTTTTAAATCAAAGTTTAATGAGATTGCATTAAACTTATAAATTAATTTGGATAGGATTGACATCTTCATGATATTTAGTCTTCCTACCCATTAACATTATATAACTCTCCATTTATTTTAGGTCTTTTTGAATGACTTTTAATAAAGTTTTTCAATTTTCTCCAAAATATCTTACATTAAAATTTACTCATAGCTATCTCATCTTACTGATATTTTGAAGACATACCTTTTTAAAAATTATATTATTAAATTGTTTCAGGTATATCATATTTTTTTAAAGTTTTACAAATTTGGGATTACATTGCCTCTTCATTCAACATTTTCCCATGCTGTAGGAGATCCTTCAAGCCAAAATTATTAGAGGAGCTGTATTAATATTCCAGCATGGACATACTATAATTTATTTAATTATTTCCCAAATTGTATATTTTTGTTTCTGACTTCACAGTTTTAAACATGACTGGGAACAGCTTTCTTGCTAAATCCTTGCACACCGCAGTAATTATTTCACTGGGTCAAAAGGTATGTACTTTTTCATGACTTTTTATTGGAACCAATGGTGATTTGTTCAGAAATTGTGGTACATCATATAAAAAGATTACTCTGCAAGCATCACAAACTATGATATATAGAAATGTGTTTGTTGACATGAAATATATCATGAAGAAAGCGATTACAAATGGTATTTCAGCACTTTCAGTTACATAGGCTTATACTGAGCAATAACAAAGAGGGTGAATAAATGAATGAATAGGTGATTCTGGAAGGGTATGTGACAAAATTCCGGAAGGGTATGTGACAAAAGGTTGACAGTGGTTAGCCCTGGGGGAGGGAATTATGTGTGACTTTCATTTCCTTCTTTTTTTCTTCCCTGCCTCTTATATTTTTAACAATGTACATGAATCGTTTACGAATAAAATAAAAAACTTTGGTATTCTTATATAGGTTTAGTAGGATAACATTTCTCCTTCATTTCTTTCATTTTTAGAAATCTTTCTTCTTGGAAATTCTTTTTTTTTTTTTAATGTTTATTTCTCTCCTTGAGGAGTGAGATTGACTGGCTACTTTTAATACCTGCATGCATTATCATTATTGTATCTTGCTGATAAATTTCACAACTGTTAATTTTCGTATTCCCCATTTCATACTTAACTCTATTTTAGGCAAATTCACAAATACTATTGAATGAGTTCATTCTATGTCATCATCATGATATTGAAATGTCAATAGCAGATGACTTGTTTCTTGAGTGTTAATATGCTTGTTGGTTACATTTGTGTTTTTTGGTGATGGAGGGAAGCCACTGAGGCAAACAGCAAGAATACAGCTAAGCCTCTAACTGCATACTCTTCTCACTCCTTGCTTAAAATTGAAGCACGAATAATTGGTGTGCATTCCCTAAAAAGTTAATTCATGATGCAGTAGAGAAATAAGTTAACTTTTCTATCCCTATATCAAAGTTTCTTTTGAAGGTAACTGGGAAAACACTATTTAAGGAACAGAGTTTCTATGAATCATGAAATCTTTCTAAACAATTGAGAAAAAAACTTGTTCTGAAACAAAAACTTGTGCCCTATCCTTTTATTTGGATGTGTTTTCTTAATGCCACAACTGGCAAAGATTTGATGATTTATGTTTAAAGCAATTTTTTTTTTTGAGCAAGGAGTCCCACTGCCATCAGGGTTTGTTTTCGGACAGATTCTGTAACTGACACGGGGTAACTCACTCTGACGGCTTGCTCCACGTTCACTACGAGTACATACTGTTCTGAAAAATCTCAAAGTTGAAATATTTTTATTTGGGCAACTTTGCAATCAAGGTGATTTACCCTATCTTTAGAGAGTAAAATGGAAAAGGGCAACCCAATCTCTGTGACCTTAAACTTCCACTGAAACTTAGAGACGGTTAGCTTAGCTGATGAGAGCTTGCTGCTAATAACACCAAGGTCGTGGTTTCTATCCCATTACAGGGCAGTCAAGCTCAAGGGAAAAACCCTGTTCTTTGGCTCAGCTTCCCCGGCCTGCTAGCCATTTACAGCGAGGCAAAAGAGTAGAGATGTTTTAGTGAACTATGCCATGACTTAGGGAGTCTCCACCTGGAATCTGGTTGTGGGACCAAGGAAGAGAATCCGCTGAGGCTGGGTAGAGAGACCCTAGAGCACCTTAGGCCACAGCACAGCAGAGGATGAGAATAACAGAACTGGCTTCAGAAAGTAGGTGTCAGCTTAAGGCACTGTATTCAATACATATAGCAAAGAATGAGCTTCTGACACCAGGAAAGTTTTCAAATGGCAGTGACTGCATAAACCAGTGTCAGGATGTCTGACTATAAAGGATGGGACACCCTCCATCAGGTGAGAGCTCTGGAGGTGGGGTCTGTTCCTGGAAGAAGCATGGGTAAATGTCATCAAAGGTTCTCCCAGCCACCACTGGCTTCAGGGCTGAGGTGCACCTGGGAAAACTTGGGCAGAAGCATGACCCCTGGAACTTGACCAACTGAGCCATCAGGGAATGGTGTGGGTGAGGAGTAGTAGATGTGTAGTGAACCACCCAGCTGTCTGCCCAGGCCTTGGTTGTGGAAGTAGAGTCTGCTGTGTCTGTGGGCAGACTGAATTATAAGCTTCACCAGATCACCAAGCTAGGAATGTTGACATACCTGGCTTGGGGTCAGGGAGGGACTTGTAGGTGGGGGCCCCAAACAAATCTAATCATAAGAATCTATGAGCGTGGAGACAGAAGGACCAAAGAAGGGATGCTGTAACCAATTATCATTATTGAAAAACTAGGTAAAGATTACATTCAATTGGCAGTACCACCCTTTTTATCTCTGACATAGTTCTAGAAGGATACACTATGTATCTGGTGTGACACTGTCTGATAGAACTGTCTGAAATGACGGAAGTGTTCTGTGGCTACCCATTTTGATAGCCACTAGCCACAAGTGGCTACTGGGCACTTGATTTGTTGTTGGTGTGACTGAGGAACTAAATTTTTAATTCAATTTAAATTAACTTTAATTTAAATTTAAGTAGCAACATGTGGCTAGTGGTTACTGGATTGAACAGAACAGATCTAGATACTAGAGTAGGTGGTAGCAGCAAATCCAGTGTAAATTAACAATTATAAACATACGATCAGGACAAAGCCCAAATGGGCCTGTACTCTTAGTGTTGGCTATATATTCAACCATAAATAGTACTCATTTTGAAATTTATAAAACGCAAACTCATTTGCTTGTGATGATGAATGCTCGGGTTATTGTTGAGTTTCAACACAGAGACAGCCAGGAACTCATTTTTGAGACTTGGATTGTGCCACAGTTTGTCCATCTATAAAATGGTGATGAAAATTTTATCAGTATCTCTCTCAAGCTGTAGTTAATGCGCCAGTTTCTAAATATTCCCATCAAATTGTATAGCCATTGTTTTCAAAGTGGTTTTGGAAGTAGGCCATTGGCAACACAATCTATTAAAGTGCAGGAAGAAAATAATAGAATCTCTTACTTTTTAAAGTCTCATTATGAAAATTGTATTTCAGTTTGTGTGTCTTAGATGCATATAATATATTAATACATGAATATATTAATGCAGCAGTCCCCAAACTTTTTGTCACCAGGGACTGGTTTCCTGCAATACAGTGTTTCCATGGATTGCAGGGAGAAGGGTTTCAGGATGAAACTGACCCACCTCAGATCATCAGGCATTATTAGATTCTCATAAGGAGCACACACCCTCGATCCCTTGCAAATGCAGTTCACAATAGGGTCCGCGCACTTATGAGAATTTAATGCTGCCGCTGATCTCACAGGAGATGGGGCTCAGGCAGTAATGCTTGCTCACTGCTCACCTCCTGCTGTGTTGCCTGGTTCCTAACAGGCCATGAACTGATGATGCCAGTCTGTGGCCTGGGGGTTGGGAACCCCTGCATTAATAAAATTAAAATATGTACATTTCTTGAGAGTGTTTGTTCAAATATTTTTTCCTAATAGAGACATATGATTTAGGAAGTATGGGACTCTCTGGTCAGTAGCGTATTTTATCGAAAAGACTATCCCTTGTGCTAACCAATGTGATTAAATATTCATTTTAGTCTCAGATATTTTGATAACATAATAACCGGGAAGTTATGGTTATTGGATGGCTTTTCTTTACTGTGTTTTCAATAACTATATTAATGGGTTCAGTTGTTACTAGTTTTATAATTCTGTTTTATGCTCAATGAGTCTTCCCATTTCTTTACTATGGTTCGTTTCCCTGCATCTTTACAGCTCCCTGGAACATTCTTTCAAATCAATCAGAGACTTCAAAACTGGGCAGTCTCACTTTATAACCTGCTCTGACTCGCCTCCGGGAGGCCTCCCTCCCCACTCACAGCTGCCTTCCTGCATGACGTAAAATGAATACAGTGCCAGAAAGACTGGTCCTTAGAACCTCTTCCTTGCTTAGTTTCTTTATTGTTCTGATTTTAGGAATGGCCATTCTACTTCCAGTGCCCACCCCACCAAAAAAAAACCAATTAGCTGAGACTCTGTGCAGGAAGTTCCCAGTGATCAGAATGCTTCCCATAGCTCCAGGTGATTCTGACACACACCAGGCATTGAGCACCACAGACATGGCTGCTGTTTGTTATCCTCGAGCTCTGTGAAGCAGCATCAGATATTGTTTGATTGTTGCACATTAGTCTACTGCACGGTCCAGTAGGTAGCCACTAGCCACATGCGGCCATTTAGATGTAAATGAATTTAAATTAAATAGTATTGTAAGTTCAACTCCTCAGTTGCACTCTCTGTATTCAAGTGCTCAGTAGCCACAGGTTGGTGCCTACCATTTTGGACAGTGCTACTACACAACAGTGTATCACCACAGAGAGTGCTGATGAATAATAGTACTAACAAATGGAAACATTGAAATGGAGAGGTGAAGGAGAGAAGGCAGAATATAAGAGAAACTCCGAAGCATTCAGCATGGCTGACAGGTGCTGAATGCTTACATTATGTTTGGAGCGTTATGTTACATTATGCTTGGAGCATAGTTTTTGAATTTCTGAATTTTCAAATTCGGTTGACATAGATTTTGGTCCATTGAAGTGAAGGAGTATGCCTGCTTTAATTTGCGTAGCTTACCTTTGTTTAATGTGTCTCCCTTGTTACAGTGTTCGTAGCAGCATCTAACTCAATCCCTAACTTCTTTTTGGTGCATGGACCATTTAAAAACAATTTGATCATAGAGGTTATCTCCTTTGCACTCCATATTGTTTTATGGAACAGGTGAACAGCTGGTGACAATAGCCTCAAGGTTTCTAATCCCACCAAAGGAAAATATGGTGTCTGTAATTGCCTTGTACTATGATATTTGTGAAATCCAAGAGAGGACTAGATCTCAGGTTCTAATGATACATCCGTATAAACATCTCAGTAGGGCACCACAGAAGAGTCTTAGGATATCAGGAACAATAAGAGTGGGAGAATATCGGCCTTAATATTCTTTTCACTTATTAAAAAGTGAAAAGGCAGCCATAACGCAGAATGAGTTCATGTCCTTTGCAGGAACATGGATGAAGCCAGAAGCCATCATTCTCAGCAAACTAACACAGGAACAGAAAACCAAACACCACAGGTTCACACTCATAAGTGGGAGTTGAACAATGAGAACGCATAGACACAGGGAGGGGAACATCACACACCGGGGCCTGTCAGGGGTTGTGGGGGCAAGGGGAAGAGAAAGCATTAGGACAAATACCTAATGCATGCGGGGCTTAAAACCTAGATGACAGGCTGATAGGTGCAGCAAACCACCATGGCACATGTACACCTATGTAACAAACCTGCACGTTCTGTACATACATCCCAGAACTAAAAGTAAAATAAATAAAAAAGAAATAAAAATAATAAAATAAAATAAAATAAAGAACCAAAGTAGCCCTTTTACCAGTTGAGTATTTGCTGACTTTTGGTGAAAATCACTGTCTCAGATAACTAGAAACCTCATGGCCCTCGGCCTTTACTCTTGCCACGTGCCGATTTTCCCCTGCACCTACTTTGTCACTTCACATGCCCTTCGGCTCTTTAGGACACTTGTATTAAGTTCCTCCCCCACACGCAAACAGAACACACAGGTCTGTGAATGGACCTCATTATGCTCATCTGTCTTTGCCAAGAACTATTGAAAATGATCACAAATGACTATGTAATTATAATTAAGATTTTGTACGTGCATACACTTTATTTTTAACAAGTTCATCCTGTTAAGTGTCACCCCATTTTGAATAGTGGTATTCACTGGTGCAAGGAAGAATTATTAAAATGACAATTTAACTGATATCCTTGACAGGTAAGCCAGTTATTGTAGTCCATAATTGTGATTATTAGAATACCTATGGAGATTAATTAGGCCAACTTATTCTATAGGACTTGGTTACCAGAATGATCTTTTTTCCCATTTTAGTCCATACATCTTCAGCTTTAATTTCCTTCTTCCAAAGAACTCTGAGTCTTGTCCAGTGTGATACTTCAGATTTTGCAAAAATATAATGAAGAAGAATAACATGCATCAAATTTTTTTTAAGTACTGGGCTAAAAATTATAAGCACCATCCAATTACTAGAAAATTCTTTTAACACTCTGCTTCTTAGTTAAAAATGATTCCTGTTCAAGAGTTGTGATAATCTTATAATTTTTAAAGTATCATTTTAGAAATTTTAAAAAATTATTCTTGTTTTCATTCAGTCCCTTTAATCAGAACTTAGATTTTTCTTCCCTCTACAGTATGTGGTCTTGATGTGCTTTCTCCTTGCAAAATAAAATCTTTAGTTTCAGGATCTTTGTGTTCTATTCCTTCAGTTTAAAATCATAGGAAAAATAACTATCATTTCCTTATCTCTGTCTCCAATTCCCCCATCATTTTCTGTGAGCCAATTTTCTTCTTTTTCTTCTGTCTACTGTAAGGAACTTTTTACTCTGCTCTATTCTCTGCAATTCAGGGCTCACAATTTCTTTGAGCTTCTCAGATTATCCTTTGTACTTGTGTCTGCTTTTTCATTTAAAAAAAAAAGACTTTGGTCTTATTTTGACTTTATCATCTTTATATTGCTATATTTAAAACCCATCTGCTTATTGATTGAACCAAACTTTTCACCTTACTTCATCATACTGAATGTATAACTTCTGAGTGACTTAAAAATCATCACATAATGTGAGAGAATTTTCTATCATATTCAGGTGACTGCATTGTAAGCAATGAAGTTGAAGAAAAATCGCTTATAATGGACATAATACCAAGAAATAATAATAATGAGAATCTGCATATATCATATACTGGATTAACAAGTTCAAAAGGCAAATCACCATTTTATTAGAGATTTAACAAATCATACTAGTACTGGAGGAAGTGTAGCAGAAAAAAGGGGCATGGACATTGGGATTAGCTGCCTTGCTAATCTTTTGTCAGTCCCTAATGACATGCTTTTGGGTTGAGTCATTGTTACCTCCCTGAGCTGTTTGTTTATAAAATGGGGGTAAATATCTCAGATGTTTCAGTGTTGTAACATATAAGACATCCTCCATAGTACATAATACCGTAAGCACTCCATAAGGTAATTCTTGTCCTTTTAAAAAGTGTACACTTTTGAGTTCAGGACAGGTAAACTGTAACCTAGTTGTAACCATGTATTAAGAGAAGGTTTTAATAATTTTTGATAAGTGTACCACATGAGTAGTTAACTTGCCTTTCACTTCCTATACCAACTGCAAGGTTGGTAACAAATCTAAAGAAAGCGTTAGATTGAATATCCCATCTGATTAAATCTCAGCTAACTATCGTTTCTGGCTTTTAAAATATTTCTAATTCGGTTATTAAACAGGTCTATTACCTGACTTGAAATAGTCTCTTCTACCTCCTTTTATTGAATTGAAACATTCAGGCTGTTTTCATTAGCTTCATGCAATTACATGGGCTTTTCTGGAAGGCTCGAGGCCTCAGACACTGAGGTATCCCATGAATACACCTGAAAGTCCATGGGTTCAACTGTAATGGCATCTTTGTTATTGAATCAAAGTTCTGACAATTTAAACAGCAGATTTTCAGATTGCTTATGGGAGACCTAGAGTCACAATAAAAGAATACTTAATATACCATAACTACTTCCGAAAATATAGTAATCTTGCAAAAGGTATACACTTACCAAAATTGTCAAGTACCAAAAAATTTGATGAAGCTGCCTGTGTGACACTAGCCCTCATGAAAAAAGGGAGCAATTGCAGACACAGAAAGACAAATGCTGCATGATCTTACTTATATGTATAATCTAAAACAGTTGAACTCATGGAAGTACAGACACAGAATGGTGGTTACAGAGGCTGAAGGAGGGGAGTATGTAGGGAAAAGGAAGATGTTGATCAAAGAGTACACAATTTTAGTTAGGTAGGAGGAATAAGCTTTAGTGTTGTATTGCACAGAATGGTGACTACAACACATAATAATGCATTGTATATTTCCAAATTGCTAAGTGAGTCGATTTTAAATGTTTTTACCACAAAAAGTGATAAGTATGTGAGGTGATGGATTTATTAATTAGCTTGATTTAATCATTCCAGAATGTTAAATCCATTGTACCCCATAAATATATAATATATATAATTACTGTTAATTAAAAGTGAGATGAGGCCAGGAGCAGTGGCTGACGCCTGTAATCCCAGCACTTTGGGAGGCTGAGGCGGGCGGATCACAAGTTCAGGAGTTCAAGACCATCATGGTTAACACGGTGAAACCCTGTCTCTACTAAAAATACAAAAATTAGCTGGGCGTGGTGGCGTGTGCCTGTAATCCCAGCTACTCAGGAGGCTGAGGCAGGAAAATCGCTTGAACCAGGGAGTCAGAGGTTGCAGTGAGCCGAGATCGTGCCATTGCACTCCAACCTGGGGACAGAGTGAGATTCTGTCTCAAACAAAACAAAACAAAAAAAAGTGAAATGAAAAACAAAAAACAAAACAAAACAAAAAAGGGTGAAATTCCTCTACATTCTCCCTTTATGCTGTTGGGAAAGCCCTTTCATTACCAAGAATGCATGGAATCTGCTTATTAATTTCTCCATCTATGTCTCTCTGTGAAATATACTAATTATTTACAATTTTGTGAGCTATGAATAAGGTCTAAGTTTTCTCTGAAATTATAGCAATAAGAGCATCCCCCCCCTTATTTGGGCCACAGTCTTTTCATTCTGATTCTTACCATAACTTCTGACTTCTGACTTTATCATAACTTCTGACTTCTACTAACCATGAACAGAATGAATGGCTTCTAGAAATGGAAACAGATGCAATACATATTGGGCCAGGGAACCACTTAATTATCTTTACAAAGTACTAGGACTTCCGAAAAATCAAATGATGAAATGGAGCTAGCTTTAGTATGTTCTACTTATCATTGGACTATTAACCATGTCTGATAAGTTACCTAAGACTTCAACTGTTTTTATAGATTTAAAGAAAATATTATAAATCTATCTTATCTGGGTTTAAGACTGGATGACTAATTTTGGATTTTTTCTGCTATCCTGTTATAGATATCAGCCTTTGCATTTTGACTGGAGGCTCCTCTCTCTCTCTCTCTTTATAGGAAACCAGTAGTTATGTCAGATTGCTTAGTGTCTTCCCGCTGAAGGACAAGTATTCTGGAGCAGTATATATTTAGCATTTGACATTTGATAAACAAGCTTGTTTGAGATATTTTCAATACAGTTTCAGCTTTGGCAATTGTAAGCAAAGGATCCAGTTGGTAATTGGTGAAATGAACAGATGTGGACATGCTGCCTGCATCAAGATGCGTTAATTTTTCTGAAAAGTGGATAAGATCTTGTGAGAATGAATAATGGAATTCAAATCAGATGGGGTGAGATATTTGGTATTCAGGAACAAATCACTATATAATAGATCTGCTACTTTGTTTGGTTTTAATGGGGAGTTGCTAATGCTGAAATATAGTCAGAGAAAAACGTGGAAATTCTATAGAGGAGAGGCTGGCCCTGAGGTAATACTACTGTCCTTGGTGGAATGTTGTCTTTTCTGAAGACACTGGTTCAATTAAATACATGAAACATTCATTGATTATTATTTAGAAAAGCTAATCTATTGACAAGACTCAGAGTTAAGTAGTGAAAATACACAGAACTAGACACAGTGCTTATTATTAAGAAATTTTTAAATTTAGGTGGCATATTTCAGAGATAAATTCTCTGCTTGGGGCAACAGGGACCTCCTTTGGAATAAGCATGGTGAGAAAGAATTGCTTCTGGCAGATGAGTTGCAGATGAGTGAGAAGAGTGAGATATTTTATTTTGATGACCTCTCTATTAAAATTTGAGTGGTAAAACGTTGTGATGATTCAGGCTCTTCATAATTCTTAATTTTATCATACTTTAATACCAGGACTTGCCCAGATCAATATTTTAGGAAAGAGTCATGCTTGCTAAACCCAGGGATTTCTATTAACCACTAGATAAGACATAATTTTGTCATGTAACAAGTATTTATTGAGTCCATAATTTGCCCAGCACTGGACTTTGGTACTCTTGGCCTTGATAATCTAGGGTGTGTCAAAGATGTCTAATGTATTTAAGGTGACAGAGTTCACAAATGAGACTTTATGAAAATGAATATCCGTTTTTAAGTCTCGAGAAATATGATGTGCACCCGCTTGAGGCTTTGTTAAATTGCCAGCAAGCATGAACTTGTTTGTGACCCAATTGTAGAATTGTTGTATGATGACTATCCCACTGGCAGGCACTTCTTGTCCAAGAGAATGTAATTGGATGTTGGTGACTCAAGCAATCCTGGGAAGACTCCTCCATGACCAAATTAAAGACAACAGGGACTTAGTTTGTGCTCAGCTCTGCACCAATCAGCATGAGACACAGAAGAGATCCGTGGCAAAGTGGGGAGACTACTGTTTCTTTTACAAGCTAGAGAAGGAAAAGTGCAGTTCCTGAGCTGCAAAACTGCTAAGAAATGGCGGAATAGAGAACTTCACAGGCTGAACCTTGGTGTCTTAGTTACTCCTCTTGGCTACAGAATGCCAGCCAGCAGGAGATTCATCACTGAGATATTACAGGGAAATGAAGCCAGGCAAGAAAAATATGTATTCCCTTTCTTCTCAGCCCATAAATTTTGTTATTAATAAATCAGATTCTTATAGAACAGCCTGCCACAGCTGTCTCTAGAAATGTTTTTATTAAAATAAAATACACAGTAGTTTTAAGAGTGAACATTATAGTTTTAGGTCATAAGAGGTATCATGGAGAACACATGTGGATGCTACTTGCCAGTTACTTGATCTGGGCCTTGACTCTTGCTTGTTTGTTGTTGAATAAGGTCGCATGATTTAACATGCAGTTAAAGGTGTGGTAACCTGTGATTGATTTCCCATTCTTGATGCTCCCTGCCTGGACTTCTCGGAAAATTCCAAAACAGTTCATTCCTTTATGAGGGCTACCTCCTTGGTTGCTTCTGTTAAACAGTGCTGAGCAACAAGTTGGGAAAAGAACGTTGTGGTAACTTTTTAAAATTAAGTTAGAAACAAGTGTCATCAAAGTAAATGATAATTTGCCAATATCGTTGAGCAAAAAGATGAAGATTAACACTCCCCATGTATTTGCTTTGCAGAAGAATTAATTTTAAAAATAATAAGATTTTTAAATGAATTGTAAATACAAACACATGCTAATTGCAGAGGGGAATCCCTGTGATTATTCTGCAATTTGTGTTTGTCAAGTGCTTTTCGGTCAGTCCATTCCAGCTCAGCAGGGCAGAGGCTTGGGCTGTTGTAAACCTGTAGGCAGATGCCCAGTGATGGGGCAGACACGAGCAGGCAAGGCTGACAGCATGCGAATTGAGTTTTCCTCAGTCATGCTGTTGCGGCTGCTCCCTTCCCTCGTTGCTGAGTCTGCCACAGCAAGTAGGAACCTAACTCTGGGGCCTGGGATGAAGGAGAACCCAGACTGGGCTTGGGGAACTTGATCTGCCACCCTCGTAGGCCCTGGTTTCATCTCATGCAAGTGTAGCAATGAGAGAGGGTGTGGGGGAGTTCTAATTAAGGAGGAAAGGGGATAATTTGCACCCCCAGGAGAAATCAGTGTTCATCTGTGCCTAAGGAGATTTATCAAAGGCAGTTGGTTCACAATGGTGTATCACCCCAAAGGACTATAGTGTTATGAGAACTTGCCAGTATATTTGAATTTGGGTGCTGGCAGATTACATCATGGGGTGTTATGGTTACACATAAATATGCTAGTTTATTGACAAGGTGGTAGACATGCTAGTGGATGAGAGGGAAGGATAAAGGCAGTTAGTAAACAGCGTCTGCAACAATTCGGTTAACCGGTGGTTGTGACAGTAGTATGGTGGAAAGGTTGGCAATTAATAACTTTTAAGAAAACTGAACTAATGAACCAATCCTGCTTGCGCTATGTGTATAGCCTCCTTCTCACTATTAACAGATTTGTTCCAAACTTATATGAGACAGTGAAAATAAAGCTTGGCAATATAGAGAAGGGATGGAGGGATAAAGCCATAAATTACATCACAGGCAAATTAAGATATACCACTGGATCAAAGGATTTAATGCAGAAAGACTGATCCTAACTTATTTCTTTTATTTAGCAATAAGATTTGTTACTTACATTGATTATTTAAAATGAGTTGCCTTATTAGAAGGGACTATTTTGAAGACAACTATAATAAAATTTTGATAACTGATAGTAGGCAAGATATTTTAAATATATCAAAGTTGTGTCATTAACATTAATGTGTCCCTTAATATGAAGTCCTGCTCAGGCTTATTTATGTATTCAACAGATGCATACCTGTTGAAGTGTAACAGATATTCTGGACACAAGCAATGGTAAACAAGACAGATGCAGTCCCTGCATTCATGCAATTTGCAATTGAATGGTCTTTGACATTTTATTGTGATTGTTTTAGTTACTTAATTGGAGAATCTTTTAATTTAAATTTGTGTTATGTTCAGTGTAAAGGAACAAAAATGTAATGTGCATTTCTAGACTCAGTAACACTTCTGGGTTTTCCTTTTTCATTTAAGGAAAAATTTAGTGCCCAAGATAGGCTAGAATTTTTGGAATCAAGTAATTGATGACCTGGGAGCCAATTTTATTACAATACTGTTTTTAGTGGTCTTAGAACTTTTCAGAGGTGGTAGCTCTGAAAATTATAACACTGTGATGTATTCACACATACATCTATCTTCCAATAAATGTTAATTGAGGCCTACTACAGCATTGTGTTAGATTTTGAGGTTACAAATTGTTGACCCCATGTTGAACATGTTGACCCCATCAGTGTAATCAGTTTGACATTACACAGTCATTTAAACATTAAAGTGTCAGAGGATATTTTAGTTTTAATTTTGGTAAGTGCTCTGAAGGAGAAAACAGTGGGTGTTGGGAAAGCAGTATTTGGTTGATTGATTATTAGAGAGGATCTGAGAAAACTTACTTGAGGAAGGAACATTTGACTGGACTCAAAGAGATGAGTAGGAGTTAAGTAGGCACGGAAGAAAAGAGGACACCTGAAGGAGGAAGAATGTTCTAGAAACACACACACAGGTATATGTATATGCATATGTCTTCCTTAGAAAAAAATAAACAGCTGCAACATGATTGAACTTATATACCCAATTACCAAAGCTTATTTTGCACCATGAAGATGGAGATAAAGGCTTTTTAAGCAGCAAGGATAGAATCTTTGTAGTTTTTATGTATAGGCTGGTTCTTCTGACAACTTTGATTTTTCCTCTTTACCAGCGTTATGGTCTTCTGCACATACAATGCAATCATTATTATAAAATTGTATTTTGACTCAAACTCTCAGGTAGGATGATTCAGCTGTGCGCCATCAACATAGCAGCATGAATGGCAGAGACTAGTCATTCCCAACAGTGAAGGGGCAACATAAAACTAATTTTAATATTATATAAAAGTACTTCTTGCCCTTGACTGCCTTTTTTTTTTTTAAAGAAAATAAACTTTAAAAATTAGTTTTAGATTTACAGAATTATTGCAAGGATAGTAAGAGAGTTCTCATATATGCCTCACCCAGTTTCCTCTATTATTGATGTCTTATAATATATGGTACATCTATCATAACTAATGAACCAATAGTTTCATTATTAGTAACTAAATCTATACTTTATTCAGATTTTCTAAGTTTTCATCTCATGTTCTTTTTCTGTCCCAGGACCCCGTCAGGATATGGTATGCGTAGTTGTCCGGTCTTCCCAGGCTTTCTATGGTTGTGACAGTTTCTGAGACTTCCACTGTTTTTGATGACCCAGGTAGTTTAGGCATTTTGTGGAATGCCTCTCAGTCTGAATTTGTCTGATGTTTTCCTCATGGTTTGGCTGGGTTTAATGTGTTTTGGGGAGGAAGACCACAGAGGTTAAGTGTGATTGTCATCACATCGTATCGAGGGTACATGCCGTCAATATGACTTATCACTGTGGATGTTAACCTTGATCATCTGGCCTGAGATGCTATTTATTAGGTTTCTTTATTATACAGTTGCTTTTTTCTTCTCCTTGTCCATAAAGTACTTTTTGGAAGAAGCCATTTTGTGCAGCTCATTTTTTTTTTCATTTTAAGTTGTGGGGTACATGTGCAGCACGTGTAGGTTTGTTACATAGTTAAACGTGTGCCATGGTGGTTTGCTGCACCTATCAACCCATCACCTAGGTATTAAACCCAACATGCATTAGTTATTTTTCCTAATGCTCTCCCTCCCCCCACCCCAACCTGACGGGTCCCAGTGTGTGTTGTTTCCCTCCCTGTGTCCATGTGTTCTCATTGTTCAGCTCCCACTTGTAAGTGAGAACATGTGGTGTTTGGTTCTCTGTTCCTGCATTAGATTGCTGAGGATAATGGCTTCCGGCTCCATCCATGTCCCTGCAAAGGACATGATCTCCTTCCCTTTTATAGCTGCATAGTATTCCATGGTATATATGTACCACATTTTCTTTATCCAGTCTATCACTGATAGGCATTTGATTTGATTCCATGCCTTTGCTATTGTGAATAGTGCTGCAGTGAACATATGCATACATGTATCTTTGTAATAGAGTGATTTATATTTCACTGGGTATATACCCAGTAGTGGGATTGCCAGATTGAATGGTATTTCTAGTGCTAGATCTTTGAGGAATCGCTGCACCATCTTCCTCAATGGTTGAACTAATTAATTTACATTCCGACCAACAGTGTAAAAGTGTTCCTATTTCTTCGCAACCTCGTCAGCATCTGTTGTTTCTTGGCTTTTTAATAATCATCATTCTGACTGGTGTGAGATAGTATCTCATTGTGGTTTTGATTTGCGTTTCTCTAATGATCAGTGATGTTGAGCTTTTTTCATATGTTTGTTGGCCTCATGAATGTCTTCTTTTGAGAAGTGTCTGTTCATGTCCTCTGCCCACTTTTTAATAGGGTTGTTTTTTCTTGCAAATTTGTCTAATTTCCCTGTAGATTCTGGATATTAGACCTTTGTCAGATGGATAGATTGCAAAAAATTTCCCCCACTCATTTGGTTGCCTGTTTTCTCTGATGGTAGTTTCTTCTGCTGTGCAGAAGATCTTTAGTTTAATTAGATCTCATTTGTCGAGTTTGGCTGTTTTTGCAATTGCTTTTGGCAGTTTTGTCATGAAATCTTTGCCTGTGCCTATATCCTGAATGGTATTTATTGCCTAGATTTTCTTCTAGGAGACTTCAAACTATACTACAAGGTTTCAATAACCAAAACAGCATGGTACTGGTACAAATACAGACACATAGACCAAAGGAACAGAATAGAGAACTCAGAAATAAGACCGCACATCTACAATGATTTGATCTTTGAGAAACCTGACCAAAACAAGCAATGGGGAAAGGATTGCCTATTTAATAAATGGTGCTGGGAGAACTGGCTAGTCATATATAGAAAATTGAAACTGGACCCCTTCCTTACACCTTATACAAAAATTAGCTCAAGATGGATTAAAGACTTAAATAGAGCTCATATTTAAGGAGTGAGAAGATACGCTCTACCTCTTTAAGGGTGGAGTAGCTCTATAAATTATTTGGAAGTGTCTATTCTCCTCCATTAACTTATTTAGTCAACAAGTAGTGTCAGTCATCTAGAACTCATGAATATTTATGCTTTGGATACAGTCCAATACTATTTTATTTTATGACTCATCTTGTTCCAGCTTTGGCCATTTGGAGCTTTTTCAGTTGGCTACTATATCTCTTCGGCTTCTTACATATCATTGTAGGTTTTTTTTTAAAGCCTTTTCTTACTTTCTGTCGCTACAAGATAGTTCAGACTTATCTGAAATACAAGAAATACAGATATTTCTTGCCCTAGTTCTATGATCAGCCACTTCACCAAGGAGCAATAATTTCCTTCAATGAAAACCAAGATATAGGCAGTTGGTGTACTTGTTGTTATTGGATGTTGTTACTTCTAGATCCACTAAGCTGATAGTGCAAAAAGATATATGTGTGTGTACCAACCTATATATCTACACACATATAAAAATACTTCAACTTGTAACCTTCTGTATCTATCTTAGGCTAAACCTAAGTACCTACTGATGTCTCCAACTCTAACCTGCAACATCATGGAACATTCTAGCCTTCTCCTCTTACTCATCTGTCACTTCCTACACCAACAGTGAGAAACCTGGCTCCTACCACCTGCTATTTGTTTACTTAATTATTTAATTCCAGTATATGTATATGGAAGTTTCAGAATTGTTAATCTGTACTCAGGTAAGAAACAACTTTATCAACTGGAGTATAGTGTTTATATACAGTTCCTTTGCCTTTATTCTGACAGAGTCCACTTACTCATTTTCCAAGTTACTTAGGTTAGCGCCTTATTTTTCTAAGTCTTTTAGTGAGTTTGTTTCATATATTAGTCATACATTTAAATTCTTTTGTAATATTTTGCATTCCATCCCAGTTTCCCCTGACCTCCTAAATTAACTTTTAAAGTTTGGATACATTGTGGTCTATTCTTTGTTCTGTAAAGCTTTATGGATTTTGACAAGTATTTAATGTGTCATATCACCATTATAGTAATACAGTTCCTGTGGAATAGAATAGTTTCTATTGCTGTAGCATAGAAGAGTTTCTCTACTCTATAAAATATCCTGTGTTTCACTAATTCAACCCCTCCTTCCCACTTTGAACTCCTGACAACCTCTGGTCTGTTTAATACCTTTCTTTTGTCTCTTCTAGAATGTCATCTAATTGAAATCATACAATACGTAGCTTTTTCAGACTGGCCACTTTCACTTAGCAATATTCATGTAAGTTTCATCCTTAGATAGCTCATTTCTTTTTCATCACTGAATAATACTTTTATTTATCCACTCACTGATGAAGGACCTCTTGATTGCTTCTAAATTTATGGCAATTATGAATGAAACTGCTCTAAACATTTTTGTGCAGGTTTTCGTGTGCACGTGTATTTTCAAATTAGTTGGGTAAATATCTAGCAATTCAATTTCTACATCATTGTGGTAATAACGTGTTTAACTTCCTAAGAAACTGCCAACCTATCTTCCAAAATAGGTGTACCATTTTGCATTCCCACCAGCATTGAATGAGAGTTCTTGATGCTCCACATCCTTGTCAGCATTTGATTTTTGTCAGTGTTTTGGATTTTAACTATTGTAATAGATGTGTAGTAGTATTTGATTGTTTTAATTTGCAGTTTTTTGTTTTTGTTTTTTTTTGAGATGGAGTCTCACTCTATCGCCCAGGCTGGAGTGCAGTGGCGCGATCTTGGCTCACCGCAACCTCCGCCTCCCGGGTTCAAGCAATTCTCTGCCTCAGCCTCCTGAGTAGCTGGGATTACAGGTGGCTGCCACCACGCCTGGCTAATTTTTGTGTTTTTAGTAGAGACGGGGGTTTCACCATACTGGCCAGGCTGGTCTTGAACACCTGACCTCGTGATCCACCCATCCCGGCCTCCCAAAGTGCTGGGATTATCGGCATGAGCCACCAAGTCTGGCCTGCAATTTCTTAATGACAAAAAAGTTTTAGGATATTTTCACAAGCTTTTTTTTTTACCAACTATATATTTTTAAAATTAATTTTTCTTTTTATTTTATTTTGTAACTTTTATTTTAGGTTTGGAGTACATATGTACATTTGTTAATACAGGCAAATTTGTGTCACAGGGGTTTGGTGTACAGATCATCTTCTGACCCAGGTACTAAGCACAGTTCTTGATAGTTCTTTTTCCTGATCCTCTCGCTCCTCCCACTCTGTTACCTCACGTAGGCCCCAATGTCTCTTGTTCCCCTCTTTATGCCCATTGGTCCTCATTATTTATCTCTCACTTAAAAGTGAGAACATGCAGTATTTGGTTTTCCATTTCTGCATTAGTTTGCTAAGGATAATGTCCTCTAGCTCCATCCTTGTTCCTGTACAGGACATACTCTCGTGTTTTTTTTTTTGTTGTTGTTGTTGTTTGTTTGTTTGTTTTTTAATGGCTGCATAGTATTCCATGGTGTCTACATACCTCATTTTTTTTTAATCCTGCCTACCATTGATGGGCATTTAGGTTGGTTCCATGTTTTTGCTATTGTGAATGGTGTTGCAATGAACATACATGTGTATGTGTCTTTATGGTAGAACAATTTATATTCCACTGGGCGTATACCCAGTAATGGGATTACTGGGTTTAATGGTACTTCTTTTAGGTCTTTGAGGAATTTCCACATTGCTTTCCACAATGGATGAACTAATTCACACTCCCACCAGCAGTGTATGAGTGTTCCCTTTTCTCCATAACTTCCCCAGCATCTGTCTTTTTATTTTATTTTATTTTTTTTTTTGAGTTTTTAATAGTAGCCATTTTGACTGCTGTGAGATGGTATCTCGTCATGGCTTTAATTTACATTTCTCTAATGATTAGTGATACTTAGCATTTTTTCATTTGTTGCCAACTGTATATGTTCTTCAATGAGGTATATGTCAGATTTTTTGCCCATTTTAAAAGTGGGGTTTTAGGCTGGGCACAGTGGCTCACGCCTGTAATCCCAGCACTTTGAGAAGCCAAGGCAGGCAGATCACCTGAGGTCAGGAGTTCGAGACCATTCTGGCCAACATGGTGAAACCCTGTCTCTACCAAAAACACAAAAATTAGTCAGGCATGGTGTCGGACACTTGTAATCCCAGTTACTTGGGAGGCGGAGGCAGGAGAATCGCTGGAACCCGGGAGGCAGAGGTTGCCGTGAGCCGAGACTGAACCATTGCACTCTAGCCTGGGCAACAAGAAGGAAACTCCGTCTCAAAATACATACATACATATATACATACATTAAATCGGCTTTTTTTTTTTTTTTTTTTTTTTTTTTTTTTTTTTTTTTTTTTTTTTTTTGAGACGGAGTCTCGCTCTGTCGCCCGGGCTGGAGTGCAGTGGCCGGATCTCAGCTCACTTCAAGCTCCGCCTCCCGGGTTCACGCCATTCTCCTGCCTCAGCCTCCTGAGTAGCTGGAACCACAGGCGCCCGCCACCTCGCCCAGCTAGGTTTTGTATTTTTTAGTAGAGACGGGGTTTCACCCCATTAGCCAGGATAGTCTCGATCTCCTGACCTCGTGATCCGCCCGTCTCGGCCTCCCAAAGTACTGGGATTACAGGCTTGAGCCACCGCGCCCGGCCTGTTTTCTTTTTGTTGAGTTTGAGGAGTTTTTTCTTCGTATATTTCGATGACAAGTCTTTTATCAGCCATGTATTTCACAAATAATTTCTCCCAGTTGGTGGCTTATCTTTTCATTCTCTTAATTGTTTTTTTCAGAGTAGAAATTTAAATTTTAATGAAGTCCAACTTATTAATTTTTTTCTTCCATAGATTGTACTATTGGTGTTGTATATACAAACTTATCACCAAATTCAATATCATATATAATTTTTTCTGTTTTCTTCAAGAAGTAGTTTTATAATTTTGCATTATATATTTAGATCAATGATTCGCTTTAAGTTTTGTTTAAGGTGTAAGGTTTGTGTATAAGTTTTTCTTTTTCCACACTGATGTCCAATTACTTCAGCAACATTTTCTTTTTATATATATCTTTAGGATAATCAATGTAATATTTTCTGAAAACATGACCTTTTCCCCATTTAATTGGCTCTTCCTCTTTGTCAAAGATCAGTTGACCTTATTTGTGTGGATCTATTTCTGGACTTGTTATTCTGTTTCACTGGTCCATCTGTCTATACTTTAACCTGTACCATAATACCTTTATTACTATAGCCTTTATGATAAGTCTTGAAATGAAGTAGTGCAAGTGCTCCACCTTCTTCAGAATTTTAGTTCTTCTTCAGTATTAAAGGCTATTCTAGGTCTTTTGCCTTTCTTTAAACGTGTTGGAATCAATTGTTAATATCTACAAAATAGATGATTGGGATTTGGATTTAGATTACTCTGAATCTGTTAATTAAGTTGGGAAGAATTGACATTTTATCAATATTGAATAATATGAACGTGTAACAATATCGAGCTTTCAATTTCTGACTATTAATTATCTCTTCATCTTTTTAAGATCTTCTTTGATTTTTCATTGTTTTATAGTTTTTTACATATAGGCCTTGTACATACTTTGTTAATTTATATTTTTGTATTAAATGTACTATTGTAAATGGTATTGTTTTCTAAACTTTGTATTCCTATTATTCATGATGATATGTAGGAAAGAAATTGACTGTTGTATATTGACGTTAGATCCTTTAACCTTGGCATCATTACTTATTAGTTCCAGTGGAGTTTTTTGTTGTTGTTAATTCATTGGAATTTGCTGCATAGATAATCATGCCATCTGTGAATAAAGATGTTTTATTTCTTCCTTCCCAATCTATATATCTTTTATTTCTTTTTCTTTCTTTTTTTTTTTTTTTTTTTTTTTGCCTTATTGCACTTGCTAGTATTTCTAGTATAATGTATTATAGGAGGAATGAGATAAGATATCTTAGACTTATCCTCATCTTCAGGGGAAAGTGTTTAGTTTTTCACCATTAAGGATAATGTTAGCTATTGGTTTTTAAAATTTCCTTTATGAAATTGAGGAAATTTTTGTCTATTCTGAATTTGCTGAGTTTTTATCATAAATAGCAATTGAATTTTGTCAAATACTTTTCCTGTGTCAATTAATATGATCATATGACTTTTCCCATTTTCACTCTTAATGTGACAGATTATACTGATTTATTTTCAAATGTTGAATTTGCCTTCAGACATGGAATAAATACCATTTGTTCATGATGTATAATTTATTTTATGCATTGTTTGTTCTGTCTTGCTAATATTTTGTTGAGATTTTGTGCCAGTGCTCAGGAGAGATGTTGGTCTCTAGTTTTACTTTCTTGTAATATCTTTATCTGATTTTGGTATTAGGATAATTCTAGACTCAGAATGAGTTAAGATATGTTTCCTCTGCCTCTGTTTACTAAAAGAGATTGTAGAGAATTGGCACAATTTCTTTCTTGAAAATTTGTTAGAAATAATCTTGCCACCATCTGAGCCAGATGATTTCTTTATTGGAAGGTAATTAGTTATTGAATCAATATATTTAATATATATGGAGATATTTAGGTTATTTATTTCTCCATATGTGAGTTTTGGTAGTTTGTGTATTTCAAGGAATTGGTCCATTTCCTCCAAATTATCAAATTTGTGAGCATAGAGTTGTTCATAATATTCCTTTATTATCCTTTTAATCTCCAAGAGACCAGTGTCATGGTGACTTCTCTTTCATTTAAGATATTGGTAATTTATGTTTTCTGTCTCTTTTTTTTTTTTTTTTTTTGCCAGTGTCTTACTCTGCCACCCAGGCTAGAGTGCAATGGTGTGATCTCTGCTCACTGCAACCTCTGCCTCTTGGGTTCAGGTGATTCTCATGTCTCAGCCTCCCGAGTAGCTGGTATTACAGGCATGCTCCAATACACTTGGCTAATTTTTTTTGTATTTTTAGTAGAGATGAGGTTTCGCCATGTTGGCCAGGTTGGTTTTGAACTCCTGGCCTCAAGTGCTTTGCCTGCCTCGGCCTCCCGAAGTGCTGGGATTACAGGCGTGAGCCACCGTGCCTGGCTTCTTTTTCTTAATTAGTCTGAATAGAAGTTTACCAATTTTACTGATCTTTTAAAAGAACCAGTTTTTGTTTCACTGAGTTTCTTTATTATGTTTGTTTTCAATTTTATTGCCTTCTGCTCTAATTTCAGATGCTCCTTGACTTATGATAGGATTGTGTCCCAGTAAATCCACTGTAATTTGAAAATATCATAAATCAAAAATGCATGTAATGCACCTGACCTACCAAACATTATTGGTTAGCCTAGCCTCCCTTAAATGTGCTCAGAACACATACATTAACCTATAGTTGAGCAAAATGATCTGGCAACAAAACAGACTATAGAGTATTGATGGTTTACCCTGAGGATCACACAGCTGACTGAGAGCTGTGGCTTGCTGCTGCTGCCCAGCATTAATTGAGAGTATTGTCCCACATATTGCTAGCACAGGAGAAGATCTAAGTTGCAAATTGAAAATACAAGTTTCTACTGAATGCATGCATATTGCTTTTGCACCATTGTGAAGTCAAAATAATCATAAATCAAACCATCTTAAATTGGGAACTGTCTGTATTATTCTTTCTCTTCTGCTTGCTTTAAGCTTATCTAGTTTTTTCTTCTCTAGTTTCCCAAGGCGGTGGCTTAGGTTGGTTTTTGATATTATATACTTTTCTTATCTAATATATTTACTTAATGTTACGAATTTTTCTCTAAGCACTGCTTTTCCTGCATCCCACAAATTTTGATGCTCTACTTTTATTTTCATTTAGTTCAAGATAGTTTACAGTTCCTTTTGAGGCTTTTTCTTTGACTCATACGTTCTTTAAAAGTGTGTTGTTTAATCTCTAAATATTTTGAAATTTTCCAGGTATCTTTCTGTTGATTTCTAATTTATTTCCAATTTGGTGTGAGGCCTACTTTGTACAATTTCTATTCTTTTAAATGTGTTAAGGATGTTTTGTGACCCAGAATGTGGTCTATCTTGGTGCGTATTCCATCAGAGCTTGAGAAGAATGTGTATTCAGTTGTGGTTGGATGGAGTATTCTGTAAATATTAATTAGATCATGTTGATTAATCATACCGTTTAGGTCAACTATATCTGTATTAATTTTCTGCCTGCTCACACTAGCAATTACTGACAGGGGAATGGTGAAGTTTCTAAGTATAATAATGGTTTGGACTTGTCTATTTCCCCTTTTAGTTTCCACCATTTTGCTTCATGTGTTTTGATTCACTTTTGTTAGGTATGCACATATATACACATATTTACCATTGTTATATCATCTTGAACAGTTGACCCCTTTATCATAATCTTTATCCTTGATACTTTTCCTTCTTTGGTAGTCTGCTTTGTGTGAAATTAATATAACCACCTCAGCTTTATTTTAATGAATGTTAGCATGGTATATCTTTCTCCATTCCTTTGCTTTTAACATATCAGAGTTATTATATTTAAAGTGGGCGTTGTTATTAGAACAAATACCAAATAAAGTATTTTGCATGCTGAGCTTAAAACCTAGATGACAGGTTAATAGGTGCAGCAAACCACCATGGCATTTGTATACCTATGTAACAAAACTGCACATTCTGCACAGGTATCCTGGAACTTAAAGTAAAATAAAAAATAAATAAATAAAAATAAATAAAAAATTAAAAATAAATTAGCTGGGTGTGGAGGCAGCCACCTGTAGTCCCAGCTACTCAGGAGGCTGAGGCAGGAGAATTAAAATAAATAAATAAATAAATGGGGCTTGTTGTAGACAACGTATAGTTTGGTCTTCCTTAAAATTCAATCTGACAATTTCCATCTTTTAATTGGTATATTTAAACAATTTATATTTAAAGCAAGTATTGATATATTTGAATAAAAATAAACCTGTTTCTTAACTGTTTCATATTTGTTGTCAAAGGCTTCTTTTTGTTCTTTCGTAGTTTGAGCAATGTATGTAATACCATTTTATCTTTTGTCTTAGAGTAT
This sequence comes from Rhinopithecus roxellana, assembly GCF_007565055.1. Taxonomy (NCBI): domain Eukaryota; kingdom Metazoa; phylum Chordata; class Mammalia; order Primates; family Cercopithecidae; genus Rhinopithecus; species Rhinopithecus roxellana. Next base: position 176,446,213 of record NC_044552.1, on the reverse strand, counting down.
TAACTATACTTCTTTTTTTTTTTTTTTTTGAGACAGTTTTGCTCTTGTTGCTCAGGTGGGAGTGCAATGGTGTGATCTTGGCTCACCACAACCTCCGTCTCCTGGGTTCAAGCGATTCTCCTGCCTCAGCCTCCCGAGTAGCTAGAATTACAGGCATGCACCACCATGCCCTGCTAATTTTGTATTTTTAGTAGAGACAGAGTTTCTCCATGTTGGTAAGGCTAGTATCAAACTCCTGACCCCAGGTGATCCACCGGCCTTGGCTTCCCAAAGTGCTGGGATTATTGGAGTGAGCCACCACGCCCGGCCTAACTGTACTTCTTTAAAGAATTTTTGTACTGGTTCCCCTAAAGTTCACAGTATACATTTTTAACTATTCTAAATACACCTTCAAATAACACTATTTCTCTTTGCATGAAATATAAGGATATTATAACATAGTATTCTCAATTCCTCCCTACTGTCCCTTGTGATGTAGCTGTCATTTATTTTGCTTACCCATATACTATAATCACCTATACATTGTTACTATTATGATTTTAAACAGGCAATTATTGTTTTTTAAAGATTATATTTTATTTAATCAAGTATATCTAAAATATCATTTCTACATGTAATCAATATGAAAAATTTTAATTAAGTATATGTTTTCTTATACTATGTGTTTGATATTCAATGAATTTTTTTTATTATTATACTTTAAGTTCTAGGGTACATGTGCACAATGTGCAGGTTTGTTACATATGTATACATGTGCCATGTTGGTGTACTGCACTCATTAACTCGTCATTTACGTTAGGTATAACTCCTAATGCTATCCCTCCTCCCTCCCCCATCCCCACAATAGGACCCGGTGTGTGATGTTCCCCTTCTTGTGTCCAAGTGATCTCATTGTTCAATTTCCACCTATGAGTGAGAACATGCGGTATTTGGTTTTCTGTTCTTGCGATAGTTTGATGAGAATGATGGTTTTCAGCTGCATCCATGTCCCTACAAAGGACACAAACTCATCCTTTTTTATGGCTGCATAGTATTCCATGGTGTATATGTGCCACATTTTCTTAATCCAGTCTGTCGCTGATGGACATTTGGGTTGATTCCAAATCTTTGCTATTGTGAATAGTGCTGCAATAAACATATATGTGCATGTGTCTTTATAGCAGCATGACTTATAATCCTATTGTTTACATCAATTAAGAATTTGAAAAGATTTAGAATCCTTTCTAAAATAAATTTCCTTTTATTTTACCTTAATTCACGCATTCTGTGATTATCTTCCATGATTTATGTAGATCCAAGTTTCTGACTTATATCACCTTTCTCTTGCTTGAAGAACATTTTTTAACATACTCTGCAGGGCAAGTCTGCTGGTGATGAATTCTCTGAAATTTTGCATGATTTTTTTTTTAATCTTCACTTTTGAAGGGTAATTTCCCTGCATCTAGAATTCTAGATTGGTTACTTTTTTCAACATTTTATATATTTTACTTCACTTTCTTTATTAATGTATGGTTTCTGAAGAGAAATCTGCTGTATTTCATCCTGTTCTCTGTTAGGTGTTTCCCTGCCCCGACTCTGGCTTTTTCAAGATTTTCTCCTTGTCTTTGGTTTTTTTGCAGTTTGAATACAATATGCCTAGGTGTTGTTTCTTTTGTTTTTTGTAAGGAGTGGCATATATTTATCTTCTTGATATTCCCTGAGCTTTCCGGATCTGTGGTTTGGTGTCTGTCAGTAATTTTGAAAAGTTATCAGTCAACATTACCTCAAATATTTCTTCTTCTCCTTTCTTTTTTTTTCTTTCTGGTATTCCAATTAGGCATATGTTTGTTATACCTTTTGCTTTTTCATTCTTTTGATTCTTTACATTTCAGTTTGGGACATTTCTGTTGACTTACCTTTCAGCTCACTGATTATACCATTTTTACATTTCTAGCATTTGCTTTTGATTCTTTCTTAAAATTTCTTTCTGCTCATATTACCCATCTTTTATTGTGTGTTGTCTTCTTTTTGCATTAGAGCCCTTGAACTCTTAATCGCAATTGTTTATCTCTCTCTTGACATTCCACATCCAATCCATCAGCATGTCTTACTGGCTTTACTTTCAAAATAAATTAAACTCAGGCACCTCTCACCATTTTTGAAATAACCCTAATACAAACCCCTGTTACCTCGTCAACTGCAATGGCTTCCTAACTTATTTTGTAACTTTTGATCTTTGAGTTCTTCCAACAGCCAAGAGTTCTTCCAAAACTATAAACTCTGTCATTGGCACTCCTCTGCTCTGTGGAAAGCAGTAGCTTCTCATCTCTTTCAGAGTACAATGCAAGCTCTCACCTTAGCTGGCATGGCCCTGTGGGATTGGCCTCCCTTGTCTTACTTTTTCCATGTTCAGGCTGCTGTGACCTTCCCTGGTCTTTGGCTCTTGCTAGAAACCTTTGAGCCCATTTCCTTCCCAGTGTCAGCATTTGTGTGTTGCTCATTTACCTTCCTCACTTCATTCTGGTTTCTACAACACAGAGAGGTAGTCCCTGATCTAAACATCCTCTTCGCCTGCTTTCCACTTTGTTTTTTCCCCTAGCACTTACCATTATCAGACCTCATATGTTTATTTGTTTATTGTCTATCTTCCTCACAAAAATATGATGTTGTGAGGGTAGGGATTTGTCTTTTTGCCCCAGAGCAGTGTCTGACTCTCAATAACTTTGTTGTATTAAGTGAATGAATAAAATTGAAGCTGATTCAAAGTGAATGAGCATGTGTACATTTTACATAAGTGATACATGACATTCTTCCATTCCTTGGGGGCTCTTTTAACCATTCTCAACCAGTTGTAGTACCTTTAAAAAATCATGATGAAGATGATTTTGAGAGCTAATTTTGGTAGGAGATAGCACTTTTAGTCTATCTGCTCCATGTGCAGAATAATAGCCTATTTTACTACATCTGATATTCAAGCACTAGAGTCTATTAATAGGTAAATAATTTCCAAAAAGAAAAGCATCAGTGGGAAAACAGGGAAATTATTTTTGAAAAATAATTTCTAGACCAGGATGTGTACAATTTGGAATCTCTAATTAGAAATGTTATAGCTGATAATTCCAGCAATTACAGAATCATGATCGTATCCATACTGGATCAATAGAGGCCCTGGCTTATATAATGATTTGCCCTCTAAGGATTCTAGAACCCCATATGTAAACACAGAACAGATTTATATTGATTGACAGTGCATGTAGGTTTCTACAGATTGTGCCAGTCAGTGTTTCCTAAGGCAGTTGTGCCATGGTAATTAAAATTATGGGCTCTGAAATCAGCCTGCCTGGGTTCAAACCCTATCTTCATGTGTCAGCTTCCTTCGCTATAGAAAGGAATACTAATAGCACCTACCTTACATTGTGGCTTTGAAAATTACATGATGTAACTTAGTCAAGAGCTTAGATGAGCAATTGGGATCTGGCGAGTGCTCAATACATGTTAGTTTATCATCATAATAATTATTATTACTGATTGCAAGCAAGACAAACTGGTTCTCACTTCAGCAGATAAAGAAATTATCGAAGTAATTTTGGTTAGATCACAGATTTAATGTGAAGGATGAATAACCAGGCTTGGAAAACAGGTGGAAACCAAGAGGCAGTCAGCATGGCATAGCAGCCAGCACTTCATCAGTGTGATGCCTTGGGGGCAGCCTGGCAGGAGCCACTGCCTCACTCCTGGACTGCAGATCCACCACAGGACAGCAGGCTGAATTGTCCTGTGTCCAGACTTCACAGTCACAGGGGAACAGGCTGCATGCAGGTGGGGCCCAGGTCACCTACCTTCACCCTAGAGTCTGGAGCCACAGACAACAGTAATTGTCCTTATAGCTTTTGTGATGGAAAGCAAGTCCTGGCACCCACCAACTCATGTACTAGGGAATTCACCAAATGTAGGAAGGCAACTAAGATGCTGGGAAACCAAGAATTCACAAATGAGTATTACACCAATTAGTTAATTCATTACAGATTTCAATATTTTCCAAAAAACATCCTACAAAGAACAGCTCACTTTAATATACTTCAACAAATGATGAAATCTCTCCTTGGTCATCAGCTTTTCTAAATGTCTGCAACTTTAGGTGATTCTGAATTTCTTAGTGATTCTGAACTTCTAGAAGATTCTGAAACTGAAGAGTCTTACTTTGGGATGTATTCAAATCCTAGAGATCAGTCACATCAGTCTGTACCCTTTTTCATTATGTAACATGAAACAGAAAGACCTTTCCAACTTACCTTGGGAACTTGCTCCTACAACAGGGTGTGTCATCCCGTTTAATAAAGGAAGAGTTATATTTGCATTGTGACCCCTCATCTGAGGTCATCGGGACTGTGCTGTACTCCCTAGCTCCATTGAAAAGGGATAGACAACAACCTTGTCTCCCTCTCCCAGTCATTGTAATCTGTATCAGAGTGCATCATTAGATGAATGAAGACGGAAATGTTCCCATGGTCAGCAGGTGGGGAAGGCAGGACTTGCTGCTTGGAATCAATGAAACATAGTTCATTCTAAGACTTGGGGTGAGCAGCTTTGAGGAAATGGGGCCCCTAAACTTGCCATGTGGGAGAATTTGGGGGATGGTAAATTGGGCATCCTTTATCTACTAAATGTAATCTTTACTTTCCCACCCTCCAATTTTTCTCAGTTGGGCTTGAAATTGTTTTTGCTTGTTACACTTTATGGGAAAAGAAAGGGAAATCCTAATAAGGTCCATGCCAGCAAAACTCTAGAAGAAGAAACTAAGAATTTCAAATTGTCAGTTTGTTCATGAGAAAAGACGAGGTTAAAGGATTTTGTTAAACAGATGACCAAAATAATTACTGGAAGCTTCTGCTTCTGGACAAGGTGGAGTAACAAGGGCTACATTTATCTTCCCACCAGAAAATATAATAAACAAACAAAAACTGGACAAAACACTGGACATGACACTGTTGTCTTTAAACCTTGGACATCAATCAGTGCAGGATGGTATTTCATAAGAAAGGGAAAAAAATTGGGGTGAGCCTTCTGATTGCTTCCAGCCTGGAGAGAAGTTTCAGGCCACAGCAAGTTGGGAGGAACCTAGGTGTAAGCATATATATAGGGTAGAACATCATAGTTGCCAAATGAATGGCACAGGAAAGAAAAACTACAAGAACAGGGGAGGTAGAGCCACAAAACTGGAGTGGGGTCTAAGATTCACTATGGATGAAATGGGGTGTTAATTGGGTTTTCAAGGCCAATACAAGAGGAGGCATAGAAAAAGAACAAGGTGGTGTTGGGAAGTATTATAAAAAGAGGCACAGGCTCATCCTTGTTTTGTGAAAAACAAAGGCTTTTGGAGGGGTTTGTAAAGATAGATTTGAAAAGTACTTTGAGACTATTTGTGGAAATTTATGAATCTTAGAGTTTAATTTTATTCAGGAGATCAGTAACTTTTAAAATGTAAAATAAAACCAGTAAATTCTATCTAAAATAAGTTCTTCCCCTAATCCCAACATAAAAAATACATATAAAAGCATAGCTGCCTTAGACAAAATGGGGGGTATGAGATGACCAGAAACCTCAACAGCACCACCTCTAGTAGCACCATAGAACTGCCAAGAGTTTTCAGAGTATAGTTAATTCCTGCTGATGGCTAAGGCAGTCATTGAGGAATTGGAGGGAAGACTGAAGATAGGCAAGGAAACAAATTCGGAACTGCTGCAATGATCTAGGCAAGAAGGAACCTATGAACTAGGAGGGAGGCTTAAAGATAGCAAGGAGGGGACTATAGGCAGGGACATGTGAGGAAATGCTCAGTGGGTTAAGGTGAGTTTGTAGATATGAAAGGAGAGAAGGAAAGAACATTAAGTAGCTTTAAGTGAACCAGATAATTTATAGTTCCTTGACCTGAAACATTTAGAGGCTGTGATAACACTAATAATAATAATCTGTAATTGCATAAATTACATAGTGTAATGATACATCATGATATAATGGTCTTACCAATGCTTTACAATCAATGACATTGTGGTACAGAGGCTTTGGAGGCAGATAGACCTCGATTCAAACCTCTGTGCTGCCCGTGGTACGACCTTGAGCATGGTAGTTAATCTGAACTTCTTTCTTTTTTGTTAAATGGGGGACAATGAGAGTACTTACCTTATAGTATTTGAAGGGAGAGTGTTAGAATTGATACTGGGGAGTCTCTCCAGAGAAAGTTTTATTAGTTATTATCTTTATTTAATTCTTAATTAATCAGCACTCCTGTTTTCTTTAACATGTTGAATTTAAAAGCTCTTAGTGTATTTCTTTGTCTTGCCTTTTAATACCTCATGAATTATTGAGAAACAAAAGAAAGTGATTATGCAAATGTTCAAAATATCTAATAATACATGAAAGTAGTCATGGGAAACTGGAGAGAAATAAATTTACTGATATTATACTAGTTTTTTCTGGAAGCATAGCATATTAAGAAAAAAGCTCATTTCAATGAAAGAAAATTTAAAAATTAGAGTGCATTAGAAGCGTAATCCAATGAATTCTATTCCTAATGAATACTCAGGCAGTATGTTAACTTTTTCTGAGATACAATAGCCAAGCCAAAGAATTTAAAGAATGAAAAAAACAGATGATTAAACAAACTGTGAAGTAATTAGAGGTAGTCTTTGAAAATGCCTCATTAGGCATTTGACTCATTAGGACAGATCTTTTGATTTTAGGGCCAGGACATAATTGTTTAAGCAGTTGATGTGTCTTCAGCTCCTTTCACCTTGTCACAAGTTGTCCCTTATACTGCCTTTCTACCTAGCTTCCAAGTCCAGGCAGACTTTGAAGAGATTCCTTAGGGCTCACCTCCCCTAGAGAGTGCTCTCCGTACCATCTCTCTCCTTTTCCTCCTCATTCCTGTTGCCTGTGTTTATTGCTTTAATAAATTCCCCTAAGTTAACACCTCCTAGGGTGGATTAGAATCATTCAAATCCCCCTTGATTACTGCTAAGTGGAAATTTTATACTCAGCCTTTCTAAATCCTTACAACAATGTGATGAGGATATTACAGTTGCTTTAACCTAAGGATGAAATTCAAACTGGTGGCATTTCACACTTACAGTGGGCTTGCAGGATGAAAGAGAGCTTGGTATCTCAATCCCTTATATAAAACAGGTGGGTCTTGTTAGAAAAATCCTTCAATCATTGTTAAGGTTAAAAGTTTGAAAAGAGGTACAAAGAAATTTGCTTTGATGCAAATATTGTTTAGTCAGTTACGTAACTTGAGAGATAATGACGGTGTACACTAGCTATCCAGGGCACAATATCTCTGTTGTGCAGTTGAATATACTGCTCAACCATTCTGGAAAATGGCATGCTCGTGTGTGAATGACAATGTATCTTGTGTGTATGGCATTCCAAGCCAACATGTTGGTCGCTGCAAGTAAACTTCTTGACCGTCAAGAGGCTGCCTGTTTAATATTTGCATGATCTAAACTAATTGTTTCTTTTGTTTTTTCCTCTGCTTTATGAACTGGTAGTTTGACCTTTTGGCTTTTTCCCTGAGAGTTAACAAAAGTTAGACAGTCGGGGGGTGAACTTAAGTAAAATTCATATCACTCTATGTTGCTGGTCTACTAACAATTCAAGACAATGTCTTGGTAGGAAGCAAGGAATGAGTTTTAAATTTGATCTTTGAATTTCAATTATCCATGCCACTCCCGTGGTCCACCATTCTATATAATTAAGAATAAGCTGTATGTTCCATAGTGACACAGCCTGTTGTTTCTGATTTGCAGTTTTCACTTAACCTGGGGTAAAACTGAAATAGAAGTCAGGTCATTTTTTTTTTTTTTTTTTTTTTTTTTTTTACCTTCCTCCACTCAATTCTAGTTAGATATTTTTGAACTTCTATAAAATGTCTGTGCAATATTATCACCAGTAATGTGTAATATTACTACTCCCATGTAGAAGAGGATCCATTCTTCATTGAACCATACCCCTGGGATCCTATCACATGCAGTTGGTCATATAATATGCATAATTTTCTAATTTTGTTTTGTTTGTACACTTTGTAGGGACTTTGGAATTTGGAAAATATAGTACATTTAGGGTATATGTATTAGTCCATTTTCATACTGCTATAAGGAAATACCTGAGACTGGGTAATTTATAAAGAAAAATAGGCTTAATGAACTCACAGTTCCACATGGCTGGGGAGGCCTCACAATCATGGCAGAAGGTGAAGGGGAAGCAAAGGCATGTCTTATATGGCAGCAGGCAAGAGAGTGTGTGCAAGGGAACTGCCCTTTATGAAACCATCAGATCTCGTGAGACTTATTCACTATCATGAGAACAGCACAGGAAAAACCTGCCCCCATGATTCAATTACCTCCCACTGAGCCCCTCCCGCAACATGTGGGGACTATGGGAACTACAATTCCAGATGAGATTTGGATGGGACACAGCCAAACCATATCAGTATATTAAAGAAAATATTTGTTAGTGCTAAGTGAATCTACTTTCACCTACTTGATTATTTGATGATTTTATAAATAGTCATCTCTTTCCTCATCTTTCCAATTGTATTTTGTTGTTCCAAAGCCCAAACCTGTGTGTCTTGTGTTCAACAACCTGAATCATACAGTTGTGAGACGTAAATGGGTGTGGTGGTTCCACTTACTTCTTCACACAGTACTACAACTAAGTCATCTAAGTAGTTTGCTCCTAAATTCCTCCAAGAAGGGAAATATCATGATTTGATTTAAATGTGACATCCTTTCTTAGAGACGTTTTCTTTGTCTCCTTCTTCCCCAGTCACTTCCTCCCATCCACTGTGCTTTTGGCAGTTCATTGGTTCATTCATTCATTCAATGAATATTGAATAACTTTTGATCAATGTCTTCCTCCCTCCAAGCTGAAAACTTGATGGAGGGTAACATGATCTGTCTTTGTTTACTACTGCATCTTCCGTGAATATACATTGTAAGTATTGAACGGATTTTTACTAAATGAAGAAATACTTTGATGAAATATTTTTGATAACTGCCAATATCAGTTTCTGAATTGATTCTAAAATTCTTCTGCTGGAAAGTGGATTAGCTTTAGTATGACTGCTGAAGCCTTTTAAAGTGGGTGATAACACTACATTTTGTTTTGTTTTATTAACCTAAGTGCTTTTCTTTGGAATCTTTTTAAAGGAAGATAAATTACATTTATGAAAGAAGCATATTATTTTTAAAGTACTTTATTTTTATTTTTATTTTTATTTTATTTTTTTGAGACGGAGTCTCGCTCTGCCACCCAGGCTGGAGTGCAGTGGCCGGATCTCGGCTCACTGCAAGCTCCGCCTCCCGGGTTCACGCCATTCTCCTACCTCAGCCTCCCGAGTAGCTGGGACTACAGGCGCCCACCACCTCGCCCGGCTAGTTTTTTGTATTTTTTAGTAGAGACGGGGTTTCACCGTGTTAGCCAGGATGGTCTCGATCTCCTGACCTCGTGATCCGCCCGTCTTGGCCTCCCAAAGTGCTGGGATTACAGGCTTAAGCCACTGCGCCCGGCCAGTACTTTATTTTTAAAAGGTAAAATGCTTGTGTAGTTACAATTTGGTAACTCTTGATTTCACCTTAGGAAAAACAATACCACCTTCTAACCATTTCTTTTTTAGTCAAATCACTTGCTTTTATTTCTTTCTGTAGATCTGCTATTAAAAGATTGTAATCACTGCTGCATCTTTCCTGTAAGACTTGATCACATTATTAATTTCTTTGTAAACTTGTAGAATAGGGGTATAAATAGTATTTGGGTAATACATTGACTAATACTGAAGAACCAGGCATTTTCTTACCCCAGCCCTCACACAAAGTAGGGAAATACAAGTTAGGACTCATCTCAAAACTCTGACCTCAGAATTTCCTGAGAGATCTGAACCTAGAAAGATTCTTTGCTTTTGACATTTTTTCCCTGGTTTCCACTGCAAGTCTCTTGCTCTTACATTTTTTTTTTTTTTTTCTAGTGTTTCAAATAGAGGGTGGTAGAGTCGTATAGAACAATCTCAGCATTGGAGGGGCTACTGGAGGTCAACTAGTGCAAATGCTTTCTGGATAATGGAATCCTTTGGGAGCATCCCTTGAAAGTCTTCATCTAGCCTATTCTTGGAAACCCCCAGTGATCCCCCTCATCATTTCCTGTGATGGCAGCTTCTATCTTTGTCATCAGCTCTATTTCAAACTGCTTCCTTACATTGAGCTGTAACTAACTAAAAAGTTTCCACACCCTGCTTCTATTTTAACCTTTGGGCTCATAAAGAACAAGTTGAACTCGTCTTATGCAGAACAACCCATGTACAGGAGATGCTCAGGTTTCCTCCATGTTTTCCTTTCTCTAGGCTAACCCTTCTTTGTTCCTCACTTGCTCACTATATGACCTGATTTCGTGTCTCCTTACCCTTCTCGTTACTCTAACTTGAGTAGGCTTATTTTTCTTATAGTTTCAGGATCCAGCAATGAGTGTGATACATCAGGTATGCTCTGATGAGTTGAGAGTAGAGTGGACATATCATCTCCCTTAGTTCAGATATTGTGATCTCATTGGCAAATATGGCAGTAAAAGTTGAAATGCCTGACCAAGGACAATGGCTGGTCAGGTGCCATTGTTCTCATCTTTTACTTTTAGGTGTCCCTCAGTTTGTTAAGTTAGTACCTACATAATGTCCTGAAACTTGTTAAGTTTGTACCTACATAATGGATTACATTCAAAATCTCTGTTTAACTGAAAACAAAAGCAAACTTCTTTTCAGAGCCAGAATCTGGAATCATACTTAATAGAGAATGATCTTGTACAAGTTGGATCATCTCTTTAAGTAACGGTTTCTCAAACTTACAAGATTATTGTGAGAACTAAATTAGTTCTAAAGTGCTTCCATGTGAAGTGTATGTAAATGCTTAAAATATGTAGTAAGTTCTGAATGCATATTAGTAATAATAATAATCTTTATTATAATGTTTACTATTTCATGGGAAATGCTTATTTTAATACTGAGCAAATAGGAAGAGTTCATGGCTTCTCTATGTTTTTGAAGTGTCATTCAATATATTATATATATATATTTATATGTATAAAACATATACATATATTTCAGTTACACATTTGTCCAAATACCTTTACAAATTAAAACAAAACAAGACAAAGTTCTCACACTAGTTATTTGTTACAAAGTGACAGAACAAGTGATATGTTATAAAGAGCATTTATTTCTCATGTCTTTGATATTAAAAATAGTTGCATTAACTTTGTATCAAAATGATTGCTTCCTTCATTTAAATCTAAGAATTATTGCTGTCTGATAAATATTGGAGAGATTAACTTTTTTGAAAATATAGAAGCTTTTTGTCTTTTTAAAATAGTTGTTTTGGGCAGATGTTAGTACATTTCGGCAGCACAGTATGGCCTTTTTCAGGTTCAGGTGCTGAGCCCAAACCTCAAAGAATCACTGCAAAAAGATTGGATCCCCCCTCTCTTCACCCCATTTCATAATTTAGGTAGTGAGAACCACAGCTGGGTAAACCTTTGGGGGGAAATTATCAAATAAAACAAACTCTTTTTAGAATTTTACAACTTTTATGTTAGGAAAAACAAATACATTTGTGAAAAGCTTAAAATCCAGTAAATGACTTGAGGAACCTGTGGTAATCCTAGGGTGATGAGGAGCAGGTTAGTAGCAGTAAAGGACTTAGCACCCCAGGGGGCCAGAGGCTGTAATATACCTTACGAGCAAGTATTCTTATTTAGTCTTGCCCATTAAGAAGTCTACTTGGACTAAATGCTCTTAAAAATGCCCTTTTAATTTACTATTAAAAGAATATTCCTAGCAGAAGTAGTCTTTGATGCTAAAACATATTTTAAGAATAACTAAAATTAGAATTCTGTTCTTTTTATAATACTCGTTACCTACATACACCCCTACCTGGTGTGTCAGAGTCAGTTTGTACGGGCTCACCAAAGCCTACTGTTCAATTTGCAGGAGTTTTGTAAGCCATTTGATGTCAGACAGGTGGCCTGAAGTTTGTTATGGTGGCAGTATTTACACCATGAAAATTGGCAACTGCTACAAGCTTCTTCTCTTGGAGAGCCACTTGTTAAACACTTACTAGCTCACCTGTGCTTGAAAGTATTTCTTCAAATAAAATGAAAGATGGTTAGCTTTGAAAATTTTTTGTATAAAAGTTTACACGGGAAAAAAATAAACTAATTGTTTTTTTCCCCCTGTGTTTTCAGGGATACGAAAAGACCGAAGAGGAGGGAGAATGTTGAAACACAAGCGCCAGAGAGATGATGGGGAGGGCAGGGGTGAAGTGGGGTCTGCTGGAGACATGAGAGCTGCCAACCTTTGGCCAAGCCCGCTCATGATCAAGCACTCCAAGAAGAACAGCCCGGCCTTGTCCCTGACGGCCGACCAGATGGTCAGTGCCTTGCTGGATGCTGAGCCCCCCATAGTCTATTCCGAGTATGATCCTACCAGACCCTTCAGTGAAGCTTCAATGATGGGCTTACTGACCAACCTGGCAGACAGGGAGCTGGTTCACATGATCAACTGGGCAAAGAGGGTGCCAGGTAAGAATGCGAAGCTCAACTTTTAAGAGTCAATAGCTTTTCAAGAACTGGTTGTGATGTCATGGGAGAAATAGTGGGGGAAAAAGAAGCAATAACATGTTACGTAATTGGTTTCAAGGTTACAGGAGATGTGTTCATTTTCAGTATCAATACACTGTAATTTTCCTGGAGATTAGGAAATAATATTTTTAAATCAAAATCTAGAAGACTAAAATTTTTAAATTGACATAATTTATTTTTAACCCATCTTATTTACCAAAAAGATTTAGGGTGGACACTACATGATAAAACTATTTAATAGTATATGTTCACATTAGCAGAAACTTGTAACACTAAATGATTTACAAAAGTTCTTAATATTAATGACCTTTGTTCAAAACATCTCAATTATTAATAAAACAATGTTATCTTAAAACGATTTTTAGATTGGGTGTGGTGGCTCATGCCTGTAATCCTAGCACTTTTTGGGGCTGAGGTGGGAGGATTGCTTGAGCCCAGGAGCTTGAGGCCAGCCAGGGCAACGTGGCGAGACCCTGTCTCTACCAAAAAATTTTAAAAATTAGCTGGGTGCAGTGGCACACACCTGTGGTCCCAGCTACTGGGGAGGCTGAGGTGAGAGGATGGCTTGAGTCCAGGAGGTTGAAGCTACAGTGAACCACGTTTGTGTGGAGTGCCACTGCACTCCGGCCTGGGTGACAGAGCAAGAGCATGTCTCAAAAAATAAACAACAAAAAAAGTTAAGAAAGATCTTTATGGATTAAAGAGATAATAATAAGTTTACTTACTGAATGCCAATTATTTATCCAACCTGGTGTATGCTTAGTATTTTAGGAGAAAGAGAAAGGCAATGGAAAAATAAATTAAGGTATCATCCCTGAAAGAAACTTTCAGAAAGACCCCGTGGCTGAAGTGATACCTTGTTCCTTCAGTTGATTCTCTCAGAACTGGTGTTATGGTAAAATTGGACTGTTACTCCTGTTGTTCAGGGAGAAGAACTCAAGTCTGTATGGAAACAAGGCTAGAAAATGGCTTTCTCCCTGCCCCAGCGTATCCATTCAGGAGCTAATGTAGATGAACCAAGGCAAGAGGAAGTTAAATTTTTTTCTGGGCTTATAGATTCAATGAGTGATAGATTTAGTTGGAGGTTTTCTCATTTGGTTTCTTTTAATAGATGAAATTAATGGTTTCCTATGAAGCATGAAATGTTTAATATGAAACTAAAAAATGTGGAGTTTGTACTTGCATTTCAAGGGTCACTGCTGTGTTACAGGCCAAGTGAACTTATGTCTGGCCTTAGAGAATCTTACATGTATTTGCATCTATCAGCATATAAACATGTGGGCTGTAGAATAAGAAGCCAGCAGTACCAGAACCCAGCCTTGTTAGAGGCCACCATTTTGGTGGTTTGGGTGGTTATTAGATTACATGGAAGCATGGAGAACAATAGGCAAATGTAGATTTTCAGTGTCAGTCGAACTGGCAAACAAAAATTCCTGGTCATCTTCAGAATGAAAAGTTTTCTTGAGTACCTACATATTTTAGCATTTTTATATGAAGCAGATACATTATAAGTTAATTGTTGGAATCTAAATGTAATGTGGCTGTAAGTTTTTTCTTTATATTTGTTATTGCCTTGTTCTTATATTTTAGGGAAAGAGAAACAAACGAAGAAACTAACGGTCATATATTTGAGAGCCAACTCTTGGTTGCTGTTCAGTTTTATTTTCCTGTAAACATATATTTTCCCTCATGAAATCTTGGTAATCTTAGCTCTGGAGTACTGCTGAACTGAAGTATAGACATTTTCTTACATATCAGTAGATTCCCATCATGACATTTTTATAATAATAAAATATTGAAGAGCATTTGTAACAACTGGATTAAGCTCAAATACATTACCAGCGGTTGAAGACTTCACATCAATAATCTTCTGAATTTAGGAATAAAATGGAGAAGTCAAGGAAAGGAAAAGATTATACACAGGCTAGCAATTGTTAAAATATAAGTATTAAAGCCAGAGTTAGACACACTTATGGCAATAAGATGTGTAATAAAACCACTCTATAACTTCATCATGTTAGTTTAAAAGACCTGAATGATTCCAAAATCCTTAGACCAATAAACTATGTCTTCTTACTGGATAATTAAAAAAAAATTATAAAGGCAAAATGAAATTATATATATGTGTGTTTGTGTGTGTTCCATGGGAATACAGCTGTTGTAAATCAAAGGCCTACTTGTCTGACCAAGCAGAATAAAAATAGTCATTGATTTTAAAGAGACGAAAAATGAGGGAAGAAAAAAGTCTTCTGCAAAAGCTCTACAGATGGTTGTCAAGCTTTTCAGAAAAATACACAAAGCAACATTTTGAAAAGGATTTATATCTTTTGTATATTCAAATACCATCTATTATTTAAAAACTATAGCCCACACTGAAAATCTGATATAGACAATATAACGTTTATGAGATAATAGTTTGAGAATGACAATAATAATAGTAATTTTTAAAAAGAGGAAATAGGCTGGGCACAGTGGCTCACGCGTGTAATCCCAGCAGGTGTGGGCGGGTGAATCACCTAAGGTCAGGAGTTCAAGACCAGCCTGGCTTTTAGAATGGCAAAACCCCGTCTCTACAAAAAAATATAAAAATTAGGTGGGCTTGGTGGCACGCACCTGTAGTCCCAGGTACTTGGGATGTTGAGGTGGGAGAATTGCTTGAACCTGGGAGGCAGAGACTACAGTGAGCCGAGATCCCACAACTGCACTCCAGCCATGAATTGACTTCATTTTGAATGATGAATTTTTAACAAAAATAGTCAATACTTTGGGCTGTATTAATAGTTCTAGAAGTGCTTTCTTCTTCTTTTTTTAATTAACAGAATATTATCAAGATTTTCAAATGTTGATGATTATAAGTTGAATTTTCCTTTTCAATAATACCTGGGGATTATTTTTTGACTTGATACATTTCTCTACTCAGAATTAAGATGTGCAGAGCTTTAGGATAAAATGCATCATAAAAGTGTGAGAGTCAAGTTCCAATCTGTAAAGTACTTCTAGTAGACCTGGATAAAGATGACCTTAAGAAATGATTTTTTTTTCTCTTTGCAGTTTAAACACAACAGTAGCAATAAGAATGATAAAACCTACGAAGCCAGCTCTGATAAAAGATGCTTTTTTATAACACATACTATATATCTACTTTTTGATATTTATCTATAGAGAAGATTTTCTCCTTATTGTTTGCTGAAATTTGTTTATCTTTAATAGGAATTTTATAGCCGTATCCCTGGGTAGAAATTCAGTTTTTTAAAAAGTAGATTACTAAATCTTAATTTACTATTATTCTACACATGGTACAACTAGTCAATAACTGTAATATCATTGAGCTGAAGGTTAAAAAGGAAAAACTATGACTGCAAGAGTGGTTGTATTTTTGATTTCAGCATCACACTCAATTGCATCATTCAGTGGTTCATTCTTAGTTTTGGTGTTAATGAAATACATCTGAGATTTTTTCCCCAGAAGCTTGAATTGTGTCACCACAGTGTCCTTTTGATTTATTAAAAGTTAAGCCTTTTCCAAAATTCACCATAATTTTACATGTCTCAAAAGCAATGTTATACTTCAAGTTTCTGCTATAATTCTATATATTTTATGAAGATTTTGATAGATGTCTAGCCCTGAGTTTTTTATTGCCTGTTAAATACTTATAACCAAAAGTGTGACAGCCTCGTGAGCTGCTGCTGGGCACAGATCTGAGAGAGTACACTGAGAGTGTTGGCCCAGGAAGAGGAAGAGAGGACAAGGGGCAGTTCAGTGGCAGCTTGGCTTTGTGTGAAACATGCCACCTTAACCACTTCCTTATTCTTTTAGTGGCAAACTAGGTGACCTTCTCCTTCCTCTTTCCTGTTGAGTCCCCTTCTACTCCACACTCTAGAAGGCCCCTCTTCCTCCTCAGTCCTGACTCGCTGTCATTTACTTCAGGTGGCCTCCTTGCTCTGTTTTGGCCCCAGGGGTAGACAATCTACTCTCTCTGGACATGCCTCCCAGCAGCCCCAAGTTCAGGTTTCTTGGAAGTTTCTATGTTGTCTCGAGGATGCATGGTTGTGTGAGTTATTCCAGGGCTCAAGGCCTGTTCTGTGTCTGTGTTCCCCAGGAATCCAGGAATTCGATTCTCTGCCTCTCATCCTCATCCTCATCGTTAAAATTAGCAGATGTGAGCTCAGGAAATAGGTGAATAAATGAACAAATGACAGGTGATTTTTGAAAGTCTTGAGTTTAAGAAGTCTCTGAGCCCTGTTACAGCTCAATTTTCCCATAATCTAGAGCTGCTCTCTAAGGCTGTGACATTTCTCCTTTTTCCTCTCCCCAAAATCTACCTGTTGTTCTGATATCTCCCGGACAGCCACCTTAGTGAAACTCCATTTCCATTTCCAACCTCTCTTTTGTAAGGGACAGAGAAATAGCTAGAGGAATACGGAGCCTTGCACTCTGAGGACTTTAGCAGGCTTCAACTGTCTATTTGCAAGTGAGTTTCACTTAGTGAATGAAATTGGAAACTTAAAGTGGGTAGGGATGAGGGTTCTGGGAGAGGATGTAACACCTAAATCTGGGAATTGGGAGCATCTTCAAAGACACACACTCAATTCTGGGAGGTCCCTGTAGATTCCAGAGATTTAGGAGGGCTTCCCAGGACTCTGCTTCCCAACCTGTCATTGGACCAGTAAACCCTGCTGTCAGGCTGTCGTGGTGTCCAGCAGCATGCTTTGGCAAGGTAATGAAAGATAACATGAAATGGACGTATGAGAGACATCCTGGAGAGATGACAGAAGCCTCTGTTTAAGGACAAGATTTGCCATTTAGATTTTGCACCCACTGTATAATAAGAGCCTTAGGATTGGGCTGGAATCACCCTAGCAGGCATAATAGCAGCCCCTCTGGAGTGGCAATATGCAGCTTTTTTGCAAATATTCCATGTCCAAGTCACCCCACCCAACTTTCTACTGCTCCTGTGGAAGCTCTGGTGAAACTCAAGGAAAGCAGCTGTTGTTAACTGGATTTTTCTTTCACATGAAACTTTGAAGCCTCATAAATGCTTATTGGCTTGGATGCTATTAAACCTTTAAAAATCCTTTTTTCATCTTGACAGTATTTGAGAAACATGTCAGGGGCATTTTGCCCACCCTCCTCCAGGTTCTGTGTCATTGGGTGATATGGTTTGCCTGTGTCTCCACCCAAATTTCATCTTGAATTCCCATCTGTTGTGGGAGGGATCCGTGGTAGGTAATTGAATTGTGGGGGCAGGTCTTTCCCGTGTTCCTATGATAGTGAGTAAGTCTCAAGAGATCTGATGGTTTTAAAAAGGGGAGTTTTTCTGCACAAGCTCTTCTTCTCTTGTCTGCCTCCATGTGAGATGTGCCTTCCACCTTCGGCTATGATTGTGAGGCCTCCCCAGCCACATGGAACTGTATGTCCATTGAACCTCTTTCTTTTGTAAATTGCCTGGCCTGGGGTGTGTCTTTATGAGCAATGTGAAAACAGGCTAATACAGTGAGTCTGGGTCAGGTTGTGTTTATGTTGAACATAGTGGACCTGTGGTGCTTGGTGTCCCCAGGGCACCCTGTGGGGAATGTTGGCCTGTGGCTTTGCTACTTCCAGGGGGATTTGACATGGAGAATGTGTGTTTTAAGTAATAGATATATTATGATTGAAGTGTGTTACAGGCTGAATTGCATCTCGTCAAAAAGACATGTTAAAGTCCTAACCCCCAGTATCTCAGAATCCGACCTTCTTTGGAAATAGTGCCTTTATATAGGTAATCAAGTTCAAGTGAGGTCATTAGCACCAGCCCTAATCCAATAAGGACCGGCATTCTAATGAAAGGGGAAATTTAGACACAGAACTAGACATGCACAGAGGAAGATGACATGAAGAGACACAGGGAGAGGACAGTCATGTGACTGGAGTGCTGGGTCTGCAAGCTGAGGAATGCCAAGGTTTACTGGCCAACATCAGAAACTAGAAGGGGCAAGAGTGGACTCTCCCCTAAAACCCTCAGAGAGAGCATGGCCTTGATTTCAGATGTCTAGCCTCCAGAACTGTGAGGCATACATTTCTGTTGTTTTTGAAGCCGCCTAGTTTTTGATACTTTGTATGGGAGCCCTTGGAAATTAATACAAAGTGTATTAAAAATAGAATTTTCTTCTATTGTATTTTTGAAGCAAAAGAAATAAGGAGCTATTGATTTAAGGAGGAAAGTTTAGCTCATCTAGTAGAGACTTGGCTAATCATTTACTCTTATGTATTTCTTTTCTGGCCACCCAAGTGGTTCACTGAACTGGCTTAGAAGTTGATTTATAATTGTAAGAGTTTCACGCATCAGAAGTTGATTTATAATTGTAACAGTTTCATGAATCTACCTCATAAATACCTTGTAAAAGATTTTAACCTTCAGAATAATGCTTTCCTCTGGTACTTTAGTAGTTTATCCTTTTTTTGCATCTTTGATGCATTTGAATTCATCCTGGTATCTGTGTGAGGTGGGGCTCCAACATGGTTTTCATACAGATGACTCCACCATTGTTTCAATTTCATTTGTTGAACAGCCTCCTACAGAAGTATTTTTCAGACTTCTTTTATACTTGACTTCCAAGTTTACTGTTGGTTAAGAGCTTTTAAGTAGGGGGAAAGATATGACCCATTGGCCTACTTGTTTCATTATTTTTTCCAATTCTGAAATCTAAAATAAAAAAACCTTATTTATTCAAAATTATAGTTTCACTTAATTTATATTAACTGCATAGATAGTGTGATTCATCTGTCCTACTTGGACGTATTTAGTAACTTTTAATTCATCTTAGAAATAAAAGATAGAAATCCATGAGACTTGAGACATTTAAATAAGACCAATACTGACAGGTAATCAGGTGAAGTACCATTTGTTTGTAATAGGACATCAAAATTGTTCCCCAAGGGTAAAGGATGTTCCATTCTCACTTTTCCCGTCTGTCCTCCCAAATTCTTTCATTCTTCCTACTGCTTTGAACCAACTTGAAAAGTTAGTCCACTGAGAGCCTCAGCTGTTAACTTTTAGCCTCTGCAAACAAACTAGCTATTTCCCTCTTTGTCCCTTTACCATCAAACTTAGTTGCTTCTCCTACTCCTCTCCCTTCTGCCAGGGTCTCCATCCTTGTTCCTTATTCAACAGTGGAATCATCTTTGTGCCTGACTCCTCTTTACTGTGTACCACTGGCTCCTCCTCTTCACCATCTCTAAATTTATGCTTCTTTCCTGTTCCACTGTCATCAGCTTGGTCTATATCCTACTTTGATCATTTGGATTTAGGTCCCACCCTAATCTAGTATGACTTCATCTTAACTTGATTACATTTGCAAAGACCCGATCTCCAAATACAATCACAAGTAAAGGTTCAGGTGGACGTGAATATTAGGAGAGACAACACTTCAATTAACAGTTTGGCATTAGGACTTTATTATCTAGTTTAGTAATTGCTTTAACAGGTAAATGATAGTATCCCCTAAAGTTTAAAATGCAGAATCAGATTATGCCTCAGGGTACCTAACCCTAGGTTAACCTTTCTTCAACAAAGTCTTGGGAAAGACCTTTGTAAAAAGGCTGGTGACCATTTTATTTGATTTCTACTTTCCAATATTATTTGCTTAAGTCAGACAATCTCCTTGGCCCACCCTTTTCCCTGCCATTCTCCCCTTCACATAATGTCTTAATTTTATTTTTCCCTTGTTTTATTCCCTGAACTCCCTTCTCTCTATTCGGATTCTCTACTCATTTTTTCCCCTAATGAGACACCTGACTTCCTACCTCCTTTCTGAAACTTCAAACTGCTTAGCAAATACAATTTTGAATTGAGTTTGCTGTCACAGAACAACTAGTCCTTGGTCCAGAGTATCTTGCAGGACTGAATCCACTGGGGTCTAAGACACAATAATAACTCTTAATTATTTTCTTCTTTCCTTCATGGTATATTGGTTGCTGGGTGATGAGTTTATATTATGGTTGAATTTCCTTTTTGAAATGAAAAGATGAATAGTCTTTATTGGCTGAGTATCTATTTTTATCCAGAAGACTTTGCAAATGAGAAGTATTTCTACAATCTGAGTTTAATTTGCTTAAGCCGTGAACTTGTTCTTTAAAAGTTGTATATGTGCAAAATAAATTTAAATTAAATAAATCATATTTTAATGTAGTCAGGGTAGCATTCATTTAAATAAAACCTATGACAAATATCCACGTGAAGTTACCACTCCTTTAACAAAACAAATGTTCTCCTTTTTTATTGAAATATTATTTTTCACAAATTGAGATTCCTTAATGTGATGGCCACTTGGGCTGACTATAGTATAGCTGCATTCTTAGAATGACCCTGAAACCATGTGACTTCTCCAAGATACATGTGACTGACTTTCTGAGATGACTGCATTGAATCCTTCTGGATTAACTTATTCTGCATCCAGATCCCTGGAAGCCATTTATCCCCCACAGTGGTGTATATTTAGACCCATTGTGTGCTAACCTCTCTGTGCCCCTAAGTATCAACATAGCTAAGCCAAAGTTCCAACTTTACTGCTGTACAAGGGAGGTTACATCTTAGTGATGAAAGAGGTTAATTTTCTTTAGGAGTTGAAGACCAGAGAACTGCAAAAAGGGGAGAAAATCGGTGTGGCCTCTAATGAGAGCTAAGTGAGTGAGGGAATAGAAAACAGTGAGGACCGGCTGGGCGCGGTGGCTCACGCCTGTAATCCCAGCATTTTGGGAGACCGAGGCGGGCGGATCACAAGGTCAAGAGATCAAGATCATCCTGGCCAACACGGTGATACCCCGTCTCTACTAAAAATACAAAAAATTAGCCAGGCGTGGTGGCGGGCGCCTGTAGTCCCAGCTACTTGGGAGGCTGAGGCAGGAGAATGGCGTGAACCCGGGAGGCGGAGCTTGCAGTGAGCCAAGATTGAGCCACTGCACTCCAGCCTGGGCCACAGAGTGAGACTCCGTCCTAAAAAAAAAAAAAGAATACAGTGAGGACTTTGGAGGGAGTCTTACAGTGGAGCAGAATTAAAAGAGAAGAATTCACCTGTTTCCTATGTAACTCCCTCTGTAACTGATAACTTTCTAGAGAAAGCTCACTGAATATATTTGAAATTTGTTTCATACCACTTTTATGTTATTGCCTTCTTTCACAGGAACCAGAAAGCTCTAACCTGTAGATTTGCATGGTTGTCTTTACTTTAGACTACAGTCTAAACTGACTGTGTATTTTTGGCACAATTATTCCTTCTCTCCTCTCACTCCGTCCCTAGCCCTTTCTTAATTACTCCCATTAGCCATTTTTCTTGCTAGCGTGAATGAAATCCCCTGTCTCAAGAACATGGTTGTCTCAAGAACATGGTTGCACATTGAAATAGAATGTTAATTCATGACGAAATTAACTGTTCCTGATTGGGAACCCCTAGTTCCAGGGAATCTTAGGGTTTCAATTCTGTTGCCTTGGTTACTAAACCGTTCCATGCAGTTTGCTCAACTTCGAATGGGTACTTCTAAGGAACATTCTCCCTTGTAAGTAAATTGCTTCATGTGTTAAAATCTAAGTTCTGTTTTAAAATTCTTGAGACAAATTCACCATGATTTAGTTTTAAAAACAAGTGGCCTTGTCTTTTTAGTCTAGGATTTATCACTTAGCTGTATCTAGCAGAGCCCCTAATACAATAGTAGGAAAAAGCAGAAGTGTGATTGCTAAATGAAGGGGAAATGTAATAAAATGATGGAAGTACCCTTTTCTTAGGGGGAATTAAAGTTTCTTTTTGTAGTGTTACATGTATTCATTATGTGACTTTCATAAATACAAATCCCAATAAAATGGTGGGCAGTTCCCTCTCTGGAGGTGTTAAAAGTGTCTCTTCATAGAATAACATGGCACATCATAACATTTGGTTCTTTTTACCTGGTCAAGATGTTTGCTTATGGCATTTGAAATGCATATTTTAAAACTAGGTAGATGAATGGTTTAAATATAAAAATTCATTCAAGGCCCTGAGCTATAGAAGAATATCTTCCAAAATGTGCATTCAAGTTCTATCTGTCAGCGTTTTTCTTTTTGCATCAATAAGGCAGCAATGGAATACAATCAGGTTTGTTTTTTCTTTATTGCTGTCCACAATTCAGAGATATAGCCTGAAAAATATGTTGTCTCTTCTCAAGTAGATCTTGTAACTCCCTGAACTGTGATCCAGACCAATGCTGCCTTTACACTGGGTCTGTGGAAGTGGGAGGGTCCACTGAACCTGGTTATGAGAGGTTTCAAATTTAAAAGATTTACAAATATGTAGATGTGTAATCAAATAAAATCAAATAGTCAATTAGTATCTAACATATACACTTCAAAACACGTAGCTACAATCTCATAAAATCAGAGAGATCTACATAAATAGATTTGTTTGCCTAACAAATAGCAAGACCACTTTGACAGGATCTTTAGCATGACGGTGATGGGTAAATGGTTATTATTGCCCAGTTAAGTAATTTTTGATTTGCTTTGCCTTGATTACTTTTAATAAACTAAACTTCACATATCACAGAAACGATATTTTTTAAAAAGAGGGTATATTCTAGAGCTAGATAGTGGTGATGGTTGTGCAACAGTGGAATGTACTTACTACCATTAAACTGTATACATAAAAAGGGTTGAAATGGTAAATTTTATGTTATATACATTTTACCAAAATAAAGAAAAGTTATATTACTTTCCATAGCATATATAAAAAAGAAACAGACATTTCATAGCAAAAATAGGATAAAAATGATATTAAATTCATAGGGGATTTCTCTTATCTAAAACTTTAGATTTGATTCTTGGATAAGAATATAAACACATTGCAAGAAGATAAATCAATAAACCAATAAAGTAAGGTAGAATAAATAAATAGAAATAGGTGATACTTGCGGCTCTGACAGCATCTGATAATAATAGTACAAACAGTTTCATTTCATTTTACAGTTATTTGATGAACTCCTGTGTGCTAGGAACTGTTATTTTTTTAAAAATATTTAATTTTTATTTTAGATTCAGGGGTACATGTGCAAGTTTTTTATATAGGCAAACTCGTGACTCGGGGCTTGGTGTACAGATTATTTTGTCACCCAGGTACTAAGCGTAGTACCCAACAGTATTTTTTTTCTGAACCTCTCCTCCTCTCACCCTCCCTGACATAGGCCCCAGGGTCTGTTGCTCCCCTCTTTTTGCCCATGTGTTCTCATTATTTAGCTCCCACTTATAAGTGCGAATATGCATTATCAGGTTTTCTGCTTCTGTGTTAGTTTGCTAAGGATAATGATCTCCAATTCCATCCATGTTTCTGCAAAGGACATGATCTCTTTCTTTCTTTTTATGGCTGCAGAGTATTCCATGGTGTATATGTACCACGTTTTCTTCCTCCAGTCTACCGTTGGTGGACATTTACGTTGCTTCCATTTCATTACTATTTTTTTTTTTTTTTTTTTTTGAGACGGAGTCTCGCTCTGTCGCCCTGGCTGGAGTGCAGTGGCCGGATCTCAGCTCACTGCAAGCTCCGCCTCCCGGGTTTACGCCATTCTCCTGCCTCAGCCTCCCCAGTAGCTGGACTACAGGCGCCCGCCACCTCGCCCGGCTAGATTTTTGAATTTTTTTAGTAGAGACGGGATTTCACCATGTTAGCCAGGATGGTCTCGGTCTCCTGACCTCGTGATCCGCCCGTCTCGGCCTCCCAAAGTGCTGGGATTACAGGCTTGAGCCACCGCGCCCGGCCGTCATTACTATTTATTGTGAATAGTGCTGTAATGAGCATACATGTGCATGTGTCTTTATGGTGGAATGATATATAATCCTTTGAGTATATACCCAGTAGTGGGATTCCTTGGTTGAATGGTAGTTCTGTTTTTAGTTCTTTGAGTTCTGTGTGTGAAAATACACCAGAGAGCAAAATTGACCAAATCTCTGCCTTCACGGAACTTTCATTCTACTGCACCAGTTATTTCATGAGGAATATGAATACTGTTATTAATATCTGCCCACTTCATACATGAAGGAGCAGAAATGGAGCAGAGTTTACTAATTTAGCTGTTGCAGATAGCAGCTAATTGTTTGCTAGGTGCTCTTCCAAGCATTTTACCCCTATTAACTCAGCCGAGTGCTTTTATTTTCCCCATTTTATGCCCAACTTATGGATGACACCACTGAGGTAGAGAAAGGTTAATAACAGAATGGTTTAGTATTAGGGAAACAATTTGAATTCTAGGACACTTTTACTGAAACTCTTAGCATAGGCTAAAGAAGTGACTGTGCATGTTTAAAGAGTTGTATCATTTGATCATTATTTGGCTCTTTTCCAAAAAAAAAAAAAAAAAACCTTTCTCCTTTCTCTCTCTTCCATGTGACAAATACATGTCTGTATATTACAGCCATTGAAGGACACAGCTTTTGCCATTAGGCAACCCAGTCCCCTACTAAGTATTCAAAAATATTCGCTATTATCATTGTTGGTGGTTTTGAGGATTTCAATATAATTAATTTGAGCCTAAGTTTTTAAGACTGTTATGTGACTGAACAGAAAATCATGAGAGAACCTGGAATTTTGCAAAACTAGGATAGAAACCAGTTTCTAAAAAGCATTTTAGACATTCAGCTTGTGTATTTCTTTTAACATGTGTTTTGTGATCTGCCTTCATGCTTTCATGCCTTTATTTTCTAACAATCTTATTACAACTAACCAAAAGTAATTAAAATTTGATTGTTTTGTTTTTACCTGTTGTTACAATTAAGAAAAAAAAATTCTAGCTATTGACCCCTGCCAGTTTTTGGAGTTAATATTAATTAGATTTGGGACTACAGTTAAATACTTTAAGTTATCCTACAAGCTCAAAGTATTTATACATGCAACTACTTAAATGAATTAGGTACAAGAATACAGAGGTAAGAAATAGAATCTGTTGTAGAATAAATCCTATTTCAAATGTGACTGTTTTAGGATTTGAATCAACCACATATTACAGAAAACTCCAAGATAAAGCCTTGGCATAACCAAAACACAGTTTATTTTTCCTCTTACATAAAATTAATCTAGCCGTGTTTTACCAGTGGTATGGCAACTCCACAGTCAAAGGGACCCAAGTCCATCTGACTTTCGGTTCCCTTATCCTGGCACAGGCTTCCATTGTCAAGGCCGACTCCTGGCCTAATGGGGCTACTGGAGCTTCAGCCATCACACTCTGTGCTTCCTGTTATATCCACTGGTCAGAACTTTAGATACATCTGTCTAAAAGGAATGCTGGAAATACAGTCTAAGCTGTGCACATTGTACCTGGAATAAATGAGTTCTTTTAATAAAAAGAGTTGAATGGATATTTGGTGGGCAAAGAGCAGTCTCTGCTACAATAACAAACTTCATAATTTTAGAATTAGATATCTTGTTTAATGAATATTTTGACTTGGTGAGTGTCAACTTATACCATAGATAGATTATAACTTTGAAAAGGAATTAGAACACAATAATATAAAATTCACACTAAGGCTTTTTTGGGGAAAAAAAATCTCTACCATTTATTGAGTGTTTATTATCTTCACAACATCCCTATGAGTTAGGGACTATTTTTGTGGGCATTTTGCAGATAAAGAAACAGAGGCATCGAGATGATAAGTAGCTTGACTAAAGAGAGGTGAAGCTCTGGGCAGTGTGGTTCCTGTGCGCCCATAAGGCCATTGCACAATGCTGCTTCATCTTGTAATTCAGAAAGTATTCCAGGATGTGGCAGTTGGTCATCGTGAATGCTCATTGTTATCTTGTGGCTTTGTGAAAAGTTCTGGCCATTCAAATGATTTGACTGTTGAGATTCTGTGCACACAAGATTGTACTGTGTGCATGTTTCTAAAAATGCATGTTATAGGTCAAAATGCTCACACTCATTTACCTCTAAGAACAGTTCTTATATTGAAGGGAAATTATCTGTACGTGAGAGAACAATGTGGTTTTGAGTACAAGTGGTGAACAGACATTGAATAGCTGTTTTCAGAAAGCATCACTCCCCTGTACCTCAGAACCCAGCCTCAGTGCCGGTTGCGAGTCAACAGCTTTGATGACCTGAAGTTTTTGCATCACTTCTCTTTTGCCCGTCTTTGGGATTCAAAGATGATAAATTTGAAGTCGAGTTCTACCGCTTCCATTGGAAGAGAAAAAGTTCCCGTGTGTATGTGTGTGTGTGTGTGTGTGTATGTGGTTACGGAGAGATGTTCTATGCATCTGCAGGGGGTGCTGCCATCAACAAGGAGGGCAGAGTGGGATGAAGGGCTTGGGAGGCCAGGATGGGCATCTCCGATGAGCTCCAGAACTCTCCACATAAGTGTGCAAGTGTAAACACTCCCTGATGTGTGAACTGGCCATGTCAAGACTAAGTATTTAGCAGGAAATGCCCCCTGTTCAACCCTTGCCTTCTCAGGTGTAGAGGTTGGGTTTTCTCTTCCATCTTTGTTTGAATTATGTCATTAATCAACCTTAGTGAAAGATCACTTAGTCATTTGTGACAGCATAAGTTCTTAATTGTTAGGAATCACTGGTGTGGCACACATTTTTTTCTATCCGTGAACACACTCAAATGCTTATTTTCTCATGAGCTTTTATTTTTTCTTTTTTAAAAAAGTTTCTTAGGATAAATAATCACAGCCTTTTTCTTTGTCTCTCCCTTGCCCCCAGTCTCATCTTTTTCTTAATCTTTATATTCCTATATTTCAGTGAAGAGTCCCCGTGCCAACGCTGTGCTGTGGGAGGCTCCTACCTCTACCAGCTTTTGAGGGGGTTGTAGTCCTGAAACCTTAGAGGTTCCACAGCCAAGCTGGGGGTCTTTCTGGAGCATGGATGGTGCTAAGACCTATGAACCCAGGAAGCCTGATACATTATTGTGGTGTCTCAATTCTTTTTTTTTTTAATTAGAAAATTTGTATCAAATTGCATTTGGTGAGAGCAAAAATAAACTGAGGTTGGTTGAGCTTTGGGAGACTACAAGCCACTGTAATATTTAAGATTTCTTGACCTCCAGAACTAACATTTGTCCTATCAAAGACAATAATTGCTCCTGTTGAGAATGCATGCATTAAAGTAAGATGTTCACTACTTTATATGATCACCAAACATGAAATAATATGTTTTACACATGTATGTACTATGTGTTCAAATGTTTGTAAATCCATGGAGCCAATAAAATGTAAGTTCTATGAAGGCAGAAGTTTTAATCCATTTTGTTCCTAGAACAGTACCTGAAACAGACTGGTGTTAGGGGTAGGTCTTCAGATTTTATTAATCAAATGGAATCGCCACACTTAAAAAAGCTTAGAGAAAAACTGCCTTAATGTGTCCATAGTCTGGTTGGAAATGGCAGCTGCAGGTTCATTGATTGCTTTGTTCATTCGGCACTTTTCACCGGACAGGCTATGAGCCCAGCAGTGTTCTGGTTTTTGGGATACACCAAGCCCTGCCTCGCTGGTGCTTAACATTCTATTGGGGGAGACAGAAAGAAAGCAAACATGGTGGACAAGTTAATTATCTAGTTTTGAAAGTTGACGGGAACTGTGGACAAAAGAAAACAAGAGCTGGAGATAGCAGTTTAGGAGTGCCAGAGCAGGGTGAGGGTCAGGTTAGAGTAAGCCTCATTGAGAGATCCTTTGAGCAACACCTGAAGGAGGAGATGAGAAAGTTAGCCATGTGGAGGGAACAGCATTCCAGGCAAATGGCCCAGCAAGTGCAGAGTCCTGACAGTAAGAGCAGTTCTGGAATATTCTAGAAACAGGAAGAAGACCAATGTGACTAGAGCAGAGTGAAGCAGGAGTGGGAGAAAATGTGATCAGGAAAGTAAGGGGGTCCCTGTGGCAACTAAGATTTTGGCTTTTATTCTGAAGGAAATGAGAATTCATTGCAGGACTTTGAGAGCACGATCTGACTTGTCACAAGTGTTCTCATTGTCTGCTGGGTTGAGAAGACATCCAAAGGGAGCCAAAGATTGAGCCAGGGAGAGCAGGTAGGACAGGTTCCAGCAATCTAGGTGAGAAATGAGGACCAGTGGTGACTCTGACAGGGGTGGAAATGAAGACATGGTGAGGAGTGATCACGTTTCAAATATATCTTGAGGTAGAGCTGACAGGATTTTCCCAATGGACTGGGTGTAGTAAGTGAGAGAAGGAATTCAGTTATGGATGATTATTTTGTCCTGATCAATGATGAAGTTGAGTCAACAACTGATATGGGGAAGTCTACAGGTGGAATAAGTTTTTGAGGAGGGAAATCAGTTCAGTGTTGGCTATGTTGAATTTGAGATATTTTTAGACCATCTGAGTGGAGATGTCCGGAGTTTGGGAGAGAGTCTGAACTTGATATAATGTTATGGGTCCTCATCATGGAGATGATGAATGAGATTAGCACAGTAGTGAGTGTAAAAAGGAAAGGGAAGGAGACCAAAGATTGAGCCTTGGGACACTCAGAAAGAAGAGAGGGAACCAGCAAAGGAGATTGAAATGGAGTCCATCTCACTGTGGCATCGTGAAAGACAAATGAAGATGGTATAAAATGAAAAAGTGATCAGCTGTATCAAATGCTGCTATTGGGTCAAGCAGGGTGAGAATTGATAATTTTCCATCTTGTCAACAGCAGCTGTGATAGAGGGAGGGGGTGGAGGTATACTTGGAATGAGTTCATGAGAAAATGGGACGGAAGGGATTGGAAACAGCAAGTATAAGCAGCTCTTTCAAAGGAGGGAGATGGGGAATGGCTACTGGGATGCCATCACGTAGATAGGAAGGTAGAGAACCCTGTGCACTGGAGGAGGGAGTGTCTTCACAGAGGAGGAGAGGTAGGAAGGGACAGTGGGCTGCTCTGGGCACATGTGGTTCTGTGGATGTTCTCTTTTGACAGCCTCGATTCTTCAGGGAATTGGGAGCAAGTTCATCAGCTGAGAGTGAATGTGGGGCAGACAGTGTGAGAGGTCAAAGTGGCAAGAGTAGTTGTGCAGCAGTCTTTTAGGAGAGAGGGAAAGTAAACGGAATGGGGAGGGAAAGTAAATAGCATGGCTGCTGAGCTGTGTTACTAGCCCACCTGGTATTGGGTTGTGAGGTGTAGTTGTGGGTTCTTTTTCAGTCGGATCATCTGCATGGGCGGCTGGCAGACAGTTGAATCTGACAGGGCAGCAGTTCTGGAAAATGAGTATGATGAGTCAAGAAAGGGACCAGGAAGTGGAAACTGTGTGTGAGGCAGTGATGCTGATGAATGACCATGGAAAGCAATGGAGGTGAGGAGGGAGCAGATGTTGAGTGGGTAGGGGACAGTGAAAAGGGAGTAGGATCCACTAGCATGCTGCTTGTCTCTTATTTAGGCTCAAGAGCTTCTGGAATCTTCTAGGCATTCTGCTGCTTCAAGGGAGTCTCTGAGGTTGGGTTCTGCATAGATGTATTGAAACATGCACCTAGGTGTGTTTTGGTGTCCTGCCAGAGACCTGCTTTCCCTTTATTCTTATCCTGAGGCTCTTTAGGAGGCGCAGATGGAAGAATTTTTGTGGTTTCTTAAAACCCAAGTGGGTTACCTAAGTCATCCCAGTTCTGCCCCCTGTTTCCTGAGAGGACCATAGCAACACCCTGAAATGGGGTTTCCACTCTGCCATCCCTCACTTGCCTGTTTGGGTGTTGACCTCTGCCATCTACACGTATCCCGGATGTAGTGTTGGGCCCCTGGTTAATGTCATTCCTTTTCAAATGGGATCTTTTACTACAGCAATCTGGCAACAAATTAAATAGTGATAGAGTTTTCTTTCCCTTACAAACCACAACCATGACCAAGGGAAAAACCAAACCAAACCAACCAAACAAACAAAAGTATGTGGCTTCTTACGACAGCCCCCTACCTCACCCAAACCTTGTGGCTCTTTGATTTTGGTGTTCTGAAATTGCATAATCATGTGCTCTTTTTCACTTATTGTGCTGGGCACATACTTAATGGACCCTTTCAGTTGGTTTTCTTTTATGGGGTGGGGGTAGGCAGGACTATTTTTAAAGATTTCTTCAACTTTGTCTTCCAGTTGTTCTAATGAATTTTTAAAAATTGTGCCCGTCCTGTTTTTAATTTCCAAGAGATATTCTTTGTCCTCTAAATGTTTCTTATAAATATATATAAAATGGATAATGTAAACATATATTTTTGCATAGATTTGGGTTCGTTGTTACAGTGTTCCCTTATTTCTCTGAGGATATTCATTATAGGCTTTTTAAAAAACACTTTTTCTGGTCCCCGAATTATCTCTTCTCTCTAGACTTCCTCCATTCATGCCTTCCTTCCTCCCTCCCTCCCTTCCTTTGCTCTTGCTCTTGATTTTGAAGTCTTGTGATAAATATTTGACCATCCATTCGTTTTCTACATAAGGAACTAAAAATGTTAATTGGAGCCCTGTGTGCTCCTTGAACAGAGTGTTTGGATTAATGAGCTTCATTGCAATGTTTTCTCTGTAATGGATTGATTTCTCCAGATCTATAATTTTTCAATCTCTTTCCAGGGGGTAAAAGCCTGGTTGTCTGTTTCATGAAAGTTAAAATGTGGGTAAGAGTGATCCCACCATTCAGAATGCAGACTTAGTAGCTTAGTAGTCGCTTGTTTTCAGTCCTGGAACTTCACCCACCCTCACCACAGTTGGTATTCCAAAGTGTGAAACTCCTTAGATTATCTTTCTTAAGAAAATCAAACTCCAGATATTCATGTCCTTTGGCCATTTTTGATTAGCTTATTTGTTTTCTTCCTTTTGAATTGTTTGAATTCCTTATATATTTTGAATATTAACCCCTTATTAGATTTATGGTTTGCAAATATTTTCCCCCACTCTGTGGGTTGTCTTTTCACTTTGTCAATTGTTTACTTTGCTGTGCAGAAAGCTTTTTAGTTTTATGCTATCAAACTATTTTTGCTTTTGTTGCCTGTGCATTCAAGGTTGTATCCAAAATCTCATTTCCCAAGCCAATGTCATCGAGCATTTCTCCTATGTTTTCTTCTAGTAGTTATATAGTTTCAGCTATTTTTTAAAAATTTTAATCCATTTTGAGTGGATTTTTAATATGGCATAAGTGTCACTTCCATTTTTTTATACGTAGATATCCAGTTTTCCCAACACCATTTATTGAAGAGGCTGTCCTTTCCCTATTGTGTATTCTTGGCACTTTTGTTGTAAATAAATTGATCTCACACGTGTGGGTTTATTTCTGAGCCTTCTATTCTGTTCCATTAATTTATGTGTCTGTTTTTATGCCTGTATCATACTGCTTTGATTACAGTAGCTTTATAATATATCTTGAAATCAGAGAGTTTGATGCCTCTAGCTTTGTTCTTTTTGCTCAAGATCGATCGTTTTGGTTAATTGGGGTCTTTTTGGTTCCATACAGATTTAAAGATTATTTTTTCTATTTCTGTGAAAAATGGCATTGGAATTTTGATAGGAAGTGCCTTGAATCTGTAGATCACTTTGGATAGCATAGATTTTTAAACAATATTAATTTTTCCACTCCATGAAGAGGTATACTTTTTTCATTTATTTGTGTTTTCTTCTATTTCTTTTATCTGTGTTCTGCAGGTTTTAGTATTCAGGTGTTTCACCTCCTTGGTTGAATTTAGCCCAAGTATTTTGCTGCTCTTGCTATTGTAAATGGAATTATTTTCTCAATTTCCTTTTTGGATACTTCTTTATTATTCTATAGAAAAGCTACTGATTTTTGCATGTTGATTTTGTATCCTGCAACTTTACCACATTTGTTTATCAGTTTTTAACAGTTTTTTTGATGAAATTTTTGGTGCTTTCTGTATATATGATTATGTCATCAGCAAACAGAGACAATTTCACTTCCCTGTTTTCTTTCCTTTTTTTTTTTTTTTTTTTTTTTGTTTTTGTTTTTGAGACGGAGTCTCGCTCTGTGGCCCAGGCTGGAGTGCAGTGACCCGATCTCAGCTCACTGCAAGCTCCGCCTCCTGGGTTCATGCCATTCTCCTGCCTCAGCCTCCTGAGTAGCTGGGACTGACTACAGGCGTCCCCCCCCCAAGCACGCCTGGCTAATTTTTTTGTATTTTTAGTAGAGATGGGGTTTCACCATGTTAGCCAGGATGGTCTCGATCTCCTGACCTCGTGATCCTCCCACCTCAGCCTTGCAAAGTGCTGGAATTACAGGCGTGAGCCACCGCGCCGGGCCCCTATTTTCTTAATCACGTGATAAATACGGGCTTGTTGAAAAACATGGAAATGCTAAAGATGTTTATATATTAAGAGGCAAAAGCTATGATGCTCAACTCCTCTAAAACCACTTTTTAGTAGGTGAACATTGTTAAACAGTTTTGTGAATCTGCTTCCAGATATTTTCTAGGCATGTTCATACACATATACACATAATTTGTTTTTACCCAGTTGGAATCATGTATCATCTGATCCAAAACTCGCTATTTTTCAGTTCATATGCAGTGACTGTCTTTCCAAACCATGGTATATATCTCTAAGAATGTTTCAAATCTGCTATAGTTTTTAAACATATTTATTGTTATATACATATGTGTATAAGTTACTTATTTGCTTATTTCTTTGAATATATTTGTCTAGCTTTGGAATTACATAAATAATGAGTACAAATGGTAAAAAAATTTCATGTGGAAGGATATATAGAAAAAGTACAAGTCTCTCTTCTCATCCACTCGGTCTCATTACCTAAAGGGTTATCCTTAGAACATTATATAATACATCCCTGAAGTTTAGATCATTTTATTGCCTTGCAAATATTGAGAGTAAGGAATTTAGTACATATACCTTCCCTTTCACTTTCCTACCCTCTACCTAATGATTTTGATTATAGTTTTTCAGTTCACCCACTGTTAAATAATATGCCTATATTTATAATATACCTATAATAAACCTATATTTTTGACTTATCAACTTTAGACATATCTATTGGTGACTTGTGATGAGAGATGAAATAATTTGCACATTTACCTTTCTTTCCCGTTCTTTTCCCCTACCATTCTCCCCTTTTTGGTTAAATGATTGCTTTTAGGTTGATAAGGTTTATAATAGCTGCTGTTCTGTGGTTATAAAATTTGTTCCATATTTATGTAAAATTTGATTATACAACTAGCATTCACAACGTTATTATGTATATATTAGTTACTGTTATCACACAGTGAAGCTCAAGGAGGAATTTACTAAGCATACAGATCATTCCTTCTGGATCAAACTCAGCAGTCCTTTGCTATGCCTTACCTCGTCTTTCTTGGATTCCTTTTCTTTTGATTGCAGTATATCCTTGAGTAGATTTTCAGAATGGATATGTACTGTCTGAACTCTGTTGTACCCAAAAAGTTTGCTTTCACATTTGCTAATAGTATGACAAAGTATCAAATTCTACTTTCAAATTCTTTCCCCCTCATGGCTTTGAAGATACTGCCCCACTATATGTTCTAAAATCCATTGCTGCTAATGAGAAATTCTGGTGTCAGTCTGACTCTTATTTCTTTCATATCACTTGGCAATTTCTTCTGGGAAAATATTACTTATCTTCCAAATGATGAACCTTCTGTATCATGTCTCTAGGTGTTAGGGCTTCTTTCATTTAATCCTGTGGGTCCTCAATAGACTTTTTAATTAAAGTCTCATTTTATTCAGGCTCTGTGAAATTTTTTGTTATGTTTTGGCTTCTTTTTCTCCTTTGTTGTCTCTATTCTCTCCTTGAATGTCTTTCTGATAGATATAGAAATCCCATTATCTATCATGTCTTTCAGATTATCCTACATTTTTCTCTTTGTTTTCTTTTTCTGCCATGTTTAGAATTCTCTTACACGTAAGACACCACTTACTAGATCTTCAGTCATATCCTTTTTATTATTCAGTCTGTGCGTTTTTAATTTTCAATTTTGGCAACCATATTTTTAATTTCTAAGAATCTATTTTGCTAATAGTACTTTTGTCCTGAAACCTTTTTATATTCGGCAATATTTAGAAAGAGCATGCCCTTATTCACAGCTGATTAGGAGTACACTCTGAATACAGAGTACAATGAGCAAACATTTTATTATTGTCCTCCTCAAGCCTCTATGCCAGAAGTTATTGCCTCCATCAGAAACCCTTCTTCTCTTTTGTTCTATGCCTCACTTCCAAATGAAGTTCCAGCTTCATCTTTGCTGTCACTGTAGTGAGACAAGCAAATCCCTATTTCATGTGGTCATTGCTCAAACCTCTATTGACAATCCTGCTGTACATTCCCTTATTTAGAGTGGGATGGAAAATAAAGGCTATGAAGGGGGAAGAATCTGTTCCCACCATCCTCTTTTTTCATTGTGGTTTTCTCCTGTTTTATGGATGCAATAAGCTGTTGCAATCTCTCAGGATGGAAAAGGGCATTTTAAAACTACTCTACTGCCAGAATGATCTCTTTTTTTAAAATTATACTTCTGGGATTTTAAAATTAACTTCTGGGATACATGTGCAGAACATGCAGGTTTGTTACATGGGTATATACATGCCATGGTGGTTTGCTGTACCCACCAACCCATCATTTACATTAGGTATTTCTCCTAACGCTATCCCTCCCCTAGCCCCTCACCCCTTGACAGGCCCAGTGTGTGATGTTTCCCTCCCTGTGTCCATGTGTTCTCATTATTCAACTCCCACTTATGAGTGAGAACACGTGGTGTTTGGTTTTCTGTTCCTGAGTTAGTTTGCTGAGAATGATGGTTTCCAGCTTCATCCATGTCCCTGGAAAGGACATGAACTCATCATTTTTTATGGCTGCATAGTATTCCATTGTGTATACGTGCCACATTTTCTTTATCCAGTCTATCATTGATGGGCATTTGGGTTGGTTCCAAGTCTTTGCTATTGTGAATAGTGCCACAATAAACATACGTGTGCATGTGTCTTTATAGTAGAATGATTTATAATTAATTATCTGGGTATATACCCAGTAATTGGATTGCTGGGTCAAATTGTATCTCTGGTTCTAGATCCTTGAGGAATCGCCACACTGTCTTCCACAATGGTTGAACTAATTTACACTCCCATCAACAGTGTAAAGGCATTCCTATTTCTCCACATCCTCTCAGCATCTGTTGTTTGCTGACTTTTTAGTGATCGCCATTCTAACTGGCGTAAGACGGTATGTCATTGTGGTTTTGATTTGCATTTCTCTAATCACCAGAGATGATCAGCTTTTTTTCCCATGTTTTTTGGCCACAAAAATATCTTCTTTTCAGAAGTATCTATTCATATCCTTCACCCACTTTTTGATGGGGTTGTTTGTTTGTTTGTTTCTTGTAAATTTGTTTAAGTACCAAAACAGATACATAGACTGATGGAACAGAACAGAGGCCTCAGAAATAATGCCACACATCTACAACCATCTGATCTTTGACAAACCTGACAAAAACAAGCCATGGGGAAAGGATTCCCTATTTAATAAATGGTTTTTAGAAAACTGATTGGCCATATACAGAAAACTGAAACTGGGCCCCTTCCTTATACCTTATACAAAAATTAACTCAAGATGGATTAAAGACTTAAATGTAAGACCTAAAACCATAAAAACCCTAGAAGAAAACCTAGGCAGTACAATTCAGGACAGAGGCATGGGCAAATACTTCATGACTAAAACACCAAAAAGTAATGGCAGCAAAAGTCAAAATTGACAAATGGGATCTAATTAAACTAAAGAGCTTTTGCACAGCAAAAGAAACTATCATCAGGGTGAACAGGCAACCTACAGAATGGGAGAAAATTTTTGCAATCTATCCATCTGACAAATGGCAATATCCAGAATGATCTCTCTTTTATTTTTTATGACATATTAATCATGTTTGTTCTCTTGTGTCGTCTTTCTTTCTCTCGATTTTCCAGTGGTCCATGGTGGTCTATTTTTAGGGTTCATATTTACAAATGGGCGTCAAGGTGACTCCACTACAGTTATGTGAATAAGTTTCCTTGCCATGCCTCTCCCTACACTGGGCGAGCTGATCTGGTTCCGGGTCAGTGGATGGAGCATTTCCTCTTGCAGGCACTCCTTCAGGCTGGTGGGAGCAATGTGGGCCATGGACTGAAACCATGTCAATGGAGAAGACTTCCTCTGTGCCAGGTCCTGGTCAGAGCCGCCGTCTTGATTTATTTGTATCCCTTTTTCTGTCTGTGGTGAAGATCTGGAGGTTCTTAAGCTCTCTCTGGCCTCAAAACCCACAGCAGGAAACTTCCTCACTCAGATCACCCACATTGTTAGCAAGCAGAGCTTCAGTTTTGAGTGGAGGGCAGGAGTATTGGGCGGTAGGGAAGGACACAGTTCTCCATGCTGTTCTGAATGCAGTGCATTAATAAACTGTCTTCACAGTTGCTCCAGGGTGCTTTGCATTCGTGAACTTCTAGCTTCTAGGAAGAACCTGGTTATCTCTGATGTGTTGGGTTGTGGTTCCCTCTGCTCTAAATTCTGTGCCAATCCATCTCATCTGTTTCCTACCATTGGTTTATTTTTTAAAAAGATTTTATATTTATATAGATTCATGAACTTGGCTATTATACCATATTAATGTTTGGGTCCAGAGTCAAACTTTTATAAATCTGTAATCAAAAATTGGCCTTTATTTTCATGTAGAAGGAAGTAGCAGACCAAAATGGAGTTCTGTGTTCTGAAATGCTGTAAAATGTTTTTCTAAATGAGTCATTGAGATGTAGAGCAAGCAAGTGCCCCTTTGAGGGAATGTGTGTGTGTGTGTGCACACATGCAAGGGCATTTCCCCATGTCTCCCATCCTTCAATTATTCCGGTAGACAGTGGGCCAGCGGCAGGTGGTGGTGTAACTTCTTCATTTGCAGTGCTGTGGCTGTGGTGGGGATCTGAACAGGAGGCAACCTTGGCAACAGTAGGAAGAGAATATGGAGTCAGCAGGAAGCACTTTTCCCTCCCACTTACCTGTCTTCTTGTAGCAGACAGCAGTGGGGGCAGCTTCAGCTGACTTGCTTAGCCTGTTTCCATTGTGAGCCATAAACGCCTTAGACATTTTTTCATTTCAGGATGCTGGAACTTGATGAAATTCAACTATACTCATTGTCTCGCCCAAATCTCCAATCCTATTCTATGCTTTTGTTGTTGTTGTTTGTGGTGTGTTTCTCTCTCCACTTGGCTTTCCTTTTAAAACAACAAATTATTTTCTTTAATTTTAAATGAACTTATTCATTGCCTCCCTTGTGTGTCCCCTCCTTTCTAGTGATACTGCTATTGTTCATTCCCAGCTGTCCTGGACTCTTGCACAAGACTCTGCTGGCATTCTGCCTTCTAGATGCTTCACCTTCCCGTTATTTCTTCCCTCTGCCCCAGAAAGGCCCTTCCCGTGGCTCTGATGATGACGGCAGCTGACTCTTTTCCAAGATAGAATCCCCGTATGATTCCTTGGTCTCGTAATTGCTTAGCACAGTGCTCAGCGTTCAGTAAATAAGGTTAAGGAAGGCCAGTGATATACAGCTAGTAGAAAACAGCAGTTAATGAAGGCTTGCTTTCTGTCACAGGTTCCTCTACTCCAGGACTTCAGCATCTCTGTCTTTCTGTCGTAGCATACAAGACAGCATCTCTGTCTTTCTATTGCAACTTCCAGGTGAGAAACCCTCCCACAAGCATATACAAATTTTATGGGAACAGACAAAAATTGGTAGGGAAGCAAATCCCTTCAAGGTTGAGTCTTTCTGGGCTTCCAGAAGGTAAGCTTGGTGATGGGGTAGTCACAGCCCTAGTGCTTATGGAACTTCGCCATTTGAGAACAGATCTCAGTTAACTAAAGAAATGCTATGGCACAGAGTACCTTGAATCTCCTCTAATTTATGCTGTACAGGGAATTATTCACACTTCATTGTTAATAACAGATTACATGGGGGAACACCAGACGGCTGACCAGGATTCCTGTGCTTGAAACAAAGCCTCTGCTTTTCAGCAGGGCAGTCAGCCTCTTCTCGGTTTAGCACAGTGCTTCTGTTCTCCTCACTCTCTCCAAACTCCTGTTCAAGACAACTTCCAATTCTGTTGAATTCACTCATTTACCTCTTCTGTGCCTTTCCCCACCTCATTCTCTCCCCTTCAGAGTGCCCATTTCTGTGTTTCAAATCCCGCAAGGCCAAGCTTAAATGCTATTTTGTCTATGACACTCTCCACCTCTATCCCAATAAAAACCTTTGATTTCATCTTGCTGTTTGTATCTTTACTCTGTTATATTTCACCCATACCAGAGTTGTTTGTGGACATGCCTGATTTCCTTCAGGCTGTAGGCATATTTGATTCATTTTTGTACTCCATGAGTGCCTAACATAGCACCTCATACACCACAGATAATAAATAGATGCTTGTTGGCTGCATTTGTATTAAATTTTTACCATTTACTTGTCCTGGCTAGTAGAGACTTGGGGGGACATAATGATAATGGATTTTTACTTATTTATTTATTTTTTATTCCCATAGTTGTTTGAGGAACAGGTGGTGTTTGGTTACATGAATAAGTTCTTCAGTGGTGATTCTGAGATTTTGGTGCATCCATCACATGAGCAGTGTACACTGTATCCAGGTTGTAGCTTTTTATCCCTCACTCCTTTCCCTCCCTTTCTCCCGAGTCCCCAAAGTCCATTGTATCATTCTTATGCCTTTACATACTTATAGCTTAGCTCCCACTTATGAGTGAGAACATATGGTATGGTTTTTCATTCCCGAGTTACTTCACTTAGAATAGTGGTCTTCAATTCCGTCCAGAACCCTCAAAACCATGCACTATGGAAACAAAGCAGCCTGCTCCTGAATGATCATTAAGTCAACAATGATATCAAGACAGAAATTCAAAAAATCTTTGAACTGAACGATAATAGCGATACAACTTACCTAAACCTCTGGGATACAGCAAAAGCAGTGCTAAGAGGAAAGTTCATAGCATTAGATACCTACATCAAAAAGTCTGAAAGAGCACAAATAGACAATCTAAGGTCACACCTCAAAGAACTAGGGAAACAGGAACAAATCAAACCCAAACCCAGCAGAAGGAAAGAAATAACCAAGATCAGAGCAGAACTAAATGAAATTGAAACAAACAACAAAAACATACAAAAGATGAATGAAACAAAAAGTTGGTTTTCGAAAAGATAAATAAAATTGATAGAACACTAGTGAAATTAACTAGGAAGAGAGAAGATCCAAATAAGCTCAATGAGAAACGAAACAGGAGCTATTATAATCAATACCACAGAAATAACAAAGATCATTGGAAGCTACTATGAACATCTTTACACGCATAAACTAGAAAGCTTAGAGGATATGGGTAAATTCCTGGAAATATACAACCCACCTAGGTTAAACCAGGAAGAATTAGAAACTCTGAACAGACCAATAGCAAGCAGCAAGATTGAAATGGTAATAAAATATTGCCAACAAAAAAAGTCCAGGACCACACAGATTCCCAGCTAAATTCTATCAGACATTCAAAGAAAAATTGATATCAATCCTATTGAAACTATTCCACAAGATAAAGAAGTAATTCTCCCCAAATCATTTTATGAAGCCAGTATCACCCTAATACCAAAACCAGGAAAAGACATAACCAAAAAAGAAAACTATAGCCCAATATCCCTGATAAATATAGATGCAAAAATCCTTAACAAAATACTAGCTAACTGAATCCAACAGCATATCAAAAAGATAATCAACCATGATCGGGGGGGGTTGTACCAGGGATGCAGGGATGGTTTAACCTTTGCAAGTCAATAAATGTGATACACCACACAAATAGAATTAAAAACAAAAATCACATAAGCATCTCAATAGACGCAGAAAAACCATTTGACAAAATCCAGCATCCCATTATGACAATTTTTAAATATGGGGAATGGTCTTCACGGAAAAGTAGATGTTAATGGCACCTGTATTAGTTAGGGTTCTCTGGAGGGACAGAACTAATAGGATATATATGTATATATACAATATAGGGGAGTTTATTAAGAAGTATTGACTCACACGAATCACAAGGTGAGGTCCCACAATAGGCCATCTGCAAGCTGAAGAGCAAAGAAACCAATCCGAGTCCCGAAACCTCAAAAGTAGGGAAGCCAACAGTGCAGCCTTCAGTCTGTGGCCGAAGGTATAAGAGTCCCAAAGCTGAAGAACTTCAAGTCCGAAGTTCCAGGGCAGGAAGCATCCAGCACAGGAGAAAGATGTAGGCCAGAAGACTAAACTGGTCTAGTCTTTCCGTGTTCCTCTGCCTGCTTTTGTCCTGGCCATGCTGGCAGCTAATTAGATGGTGCCCACCCAGATTGCGGGTGGGTCTGCCTCTCCCAGCTCACTGACTCAAATGTTAATCTCCTTTGGCAACACCCTCACAGATACACCCAGGAACAATACTTTGCATCCTTCAATCCAATCAAGTTGACATTCCATATTAATCATCACAACAACCATAAGGTTATCTCATTTAATCCTTACAACAGCTCTGTGTAGTGGGTATATATTTTCATTTTGGTGAAGAGGAAGTAGGCTTAGACAGGTTGAATAATTTGCCCAGAATACCTAGATAGTAGAAGATAGTAGAGCCATTATGTTCTGTCTGCATTCAAAAGCGTGTGCTGCTTTATTTGTTCCTGAATTGCACACAAGCTAAAGAATACAACTGGATGTTCAGTCTACTCCTATTTTGATAACTTGGCTAACTGTACTGCAGAGTCTGCAGAGGTGACCAATTTTACTCTGGGAGATACCAGGGAATCCTCCATGTAATTCCTCAGGCTGAGTGTTTTGGAAACACAAAGCTATCACTGCTGTTAAGTGATGTTATTTCCTGAGAGCCTACTATGCTCCCAACACTAGCCTCTGCAGGCCCTCTGTCTACCCGTTTTCTGTCCTGATGTGTTCCAGCAGGCACTGAGAAAGTCATTGTAGAAGTTACCATGACTTTCCAAATGCTTCCAGAAGCAGAACATAATTTCACAGAAGGGCCAATGAGTGTGAATGCCACCTTGATAGAAAGCGAAGATTTGTGTCCTGTGGACATTCAGTAAATGCTTCCTGAATAGATGCAGGATTGGCAAAACATAGCTCCCTGGCTTTCATAATTCAGACTCAGAGGCCCTTCCTGCTCCTGTTATTGCTGTTACTTCATGTCAGGTACCTAAAAGGGTTGTTTTTCAGTTTTCATCATTGATTTAGAGCAGAGGTTGATAAACTTTTTCTGTAAAGGCCAGGTAGTTAGTATTTTAGCCTTTGTGAGTATTTGGTCTCACAAAAGCAGCCATAGATGATATGTAAATGAATGTGCATGGCTGTGTTCTGATAAAACTTTATTTAAAAATGAGGGGTCAGCCTGGGCTGTAGTTTTTCAACCCCTGATTTAAAGCAAAAACAAAATGTGCTGTGCCTGTTAGATGCTACTACATTTGATTCTGTGTTTTCTATATATTTCTAAAATGTACTGAACAGGAAATGACCACACTGATGACACAATGATCTAATTTAATCATTGAGATAAGAGTGGTGCTAACTCTTCTTGAGTATTGTGTGTCAGGCACTGGGCTAAGCACTTTACATGTTTTCTATGATTTATCAAGCAAATATTGTTATTATCTTCGTTTATTGCTGAGGAAGGAGCAAAGTCACAGCCAGC
Source organism: Rhinopithecus roxellana (assembly GCF_007565055.1). Taxonomy (NCBI): domain Eukaryota; kingdom Metazoa; phylum Chordata; class Mammalia; order Primates; family Cercopithecidae; genus Rhinopithecus; species Rhinopithecus roxellana. Next base: position 176,403,903 of record NC_044552.1, on the reverse strand, counting down.
TTACAGAGGCTGCCAGGGGTCACATGTCACCAATATATTGAAATACGTGGCCTGATTACAGGATCCTTGGTCTCCTATACAGATCATAGTGATATTGACCTAAGAGGAAAGAGCCTAGGACTTACAATCAGAAATCTGGGTTCACATTCCAACTCCATTCCATGCCAAATTACATTAAAACTGGGCCTCAGCTTTCCAACCTGTGAAAGAGGAATAATACTAGGACTTGCCCTCCCAACCTTAGAGATTGCTGTGAGGATAAAAGCCTATATGAATGTGCTTTATAAACTATAAACACCATACAAATGTTTATTATATATTATAAGTCTGCCATTTGGATACATCTTAGTCTCTTTTTTTTTCTTATGTGAAATAAAACATTTTAAGGCAAGCAGTGAAATTCTTGAAACTATAACAGGTTTTTGATGGTGTTGATCCCCAAAGCCATCTTCACTATTTTGCTCCCTCTCTGACTTGGCTCTGTCTCTGCCTAGCAGCGCTAGTCTTTTTAACGTGTTTGAGCTGTTGTTCCTGCGTTCTGGCCCATCCCTACTACACAGCAGAAGTCAGCTATGTTTTCTCTTTCCTTTGCTTTGCTAAGCAACATGAAACTCTTTTCACCTGAAATTTTCCTAGATCACTCAGACTGGGTGGAAATGGGGTAGCCGTGAGGCTGGGATGTTACTGTACAATTCAAATTTATGATCTGAACTTAACTAGATCTTGCTAAAGATTGACCTGGCTGGCACAGTTTTGAGACACCTCTCTCTCAGTCCCTTCTGTCCCCTTGGCCTGGCCACTGGCCACACATGAGTAGCTTACTTCTAAGGATTGAATGCCGTACATCTCCTACAAGATTGTCTCCGTGCTTCACACAAAGTAAAAGAATGGAGGCAACTTTAAATGCTGCTCATTTTCACTCAGGCAATCTCTTTACAATATTGTGGTTGGTAAACTCCCCTCACTCCTTTTTTCCCTTAGCTTATTTTTTTTTAAATAAAAGTCTGTATCAGTTTGATGTATTAGTTAGGGTTCTCCGGAGAAACAGAACCAGTAGGATCAATTGATTGATCTATAAATCAATCTATCAAGACAAAAAGAGATTTATTTGGAAGGAATTGACCCATGCCATTGTGGTCATTGGCTAGTCTGAAATCTGTAGGGCAGGCTGACTGTCCGGAAGCTCAGGCGGGATTTCTGTGCTACAGTCTCAAGACAGAATTCCTTCTTCTTAGGGAAACCTCAGTCTTCTTTTTTTTTTTTTTTTTTTGAGACGGAGTCTCGCTCTGTCGCCCAGGCTGGAGTGCAGTGGCCGGATCTCAGCTCACTGCAAGCTCCGCCTCCCAGGTTCACGCCATTCTCCTGCCTCAGCCTCCCGAGTAGCTGGGACTACAGGCGCCCACCACCTCGCCCGGCTAGTTTTTTGTATTTTTTAGTAGAGACGGGGTTTCACCGTGTTAGCCAGGATGGTCTCGATCTCCTGACCTCGTGATCCGCCTGTCTCGGCCTCCCAAAGTGCTGGGATTACAGGCTTGAGCCACCGCGCCCGGCCGAAACCTCAGTCTTTGTTCTTAAAGCTTTCAATTGATTGGATGAGGACTACACACATTATGGAGAATAATCTGTTTTGCTTGAAGTCTACTGATTGTAAACATTAATTATATTTAAAAAGTACTTTCACAGCAACATTTAGACTAGTGTTTGACCAACAACTAGGCACCATGGTCTAGCCAGGTTGGCATATAGAATTAGCCAGCAAACTTGGTATTCATACTCTGTCATTATACTCTATCTATAAACCTAAAGTTTAGAGACATGCTGGTCATTCTAAACAATTCCCTGTGCATGCAGAGATCAAGGAGCCTCTCCTTAACTCCGTAGGCAGTGTGAAATATCTGCAGTGTGCTTGACCTTACTGTTCACCCACTGGCTGCTGTTCCTACAGCTTGGCTTCATATATATAATATTACATTGACTAATTTCAAAGAGCATTATTTTCCAAGGATAGAGATGGTGATGGTGTAATGCTGCATATTATTTTTACCAGCCCCAGAACTGTAAGAGGTTCTTATCTCTTTTAAGATTTTTTTCTTTTCTTTTCTTTTTTTTTTTTTTTGAGAAGGAGTCTTGCTCTGTCCCTCAGGCTGGAGTGCAGTGGCGTGATCTTGGTTCCCTGCAAGCTCCGCCTCCCGGGTTCACGCCATTCTCCTGCCTCAGCCTCCCGAGTAGCTGTGACTACAGGCACCCGCCACCACACCCAGCTAATTTTTTTTGTGTTTTTAGTAGAGACGGGGTTTCACCGTGTTAGCCAGGATGGTTTTGATCTCCTGACCTTGTGATCCACCTGCCTCGGCCTCCCAAAGTGCTGGGATTACAGGCATGAGCCACCGTGCCCAACTGGTTTTTTTTTTTAATGCTCAATAAAATAAGCTGTATTCTTTCATTAAAAAACAAATCTCGGAAGAACAGGGAAGAAGAGGATAGCCTACAAAAGTGTGATTGTTATTTGATACCATCGTAACTTAGCTTGTTTTCGCCTAAGACTCTGAGATTCTATTCTGTTTATGTGAGATTTGGGCTGAGTTCAGCTACTATCCATATTAACTGAATAATAAAACAATGAATCTGTCTTCTGGTTACCTTTTGGTGGGGAGGGAGCGTTTAACACAACACTAAGCCAGATATTTCACTATTTTTTTTTGCAGCAAATTGACTTAACTGCTTGCTTTCACACCATGCCTATAAAACTTTTTTGGTTTTAGAGGTTCTAAGTGTCTGGAAAGTACACTGAAGTATCTCATCAGAATAGTATTAATATTTCATATGTTCTGATATGGGTTAATGGAGAAATATCATAATTTGTAATTCTCTTGCTGTTTGTTATTATTTGTCTTATTTAGACAAACAGAACATAGAATTAATAAGAATTCAAAAAACTTTAACCACTGATAGAGATTAAATTATGTTTATATAGTCATCATCACCTAATGTCTTAAATATTTAACCTTTTATGCAATGTTTTCCTCTCTACTTGGGTATGCCCTTAGCAGTAAAGAGTTTTGATAATGCTCTCCCTAATTTTAGCACTCACAGAATTGCTATACATCTATATGTATGAAATATATGTAAATATAAAAATACATAGTTAAAAAAATAAATCTACCACTAAATATAGTAAGGGAGTTTTAAACTGAGGTTTTTGAAGACTTCAAGAATTTATTTAGAGACTTCTTTTGTTGGACATATGGTGGCTAGATGCCCTGGAAAACCCACTGAAAACAACTGTAGGTACCAGGTTATATGTTGAAACATATCTTTGGAAGTGTGTTACTTCCAAAGTAACACAAGAACTGGCAAGAAAGTATGCCATTGTAGAGTTAAAATAAGTGAAGGCGGAATCCTGGGAGGTAAGCGAGCCTGAAGATATTTATGACACTGGATGGCCTTAAGTTTCCATTTTGACTGGCACGTAGTCCAGTCAAAGATTCCCACAGAAATCTGAGGTTCCGAATGGCAAACCCATGGCGACGTTGGGGTGACTGAGAAATGAACTCTGTGCAGAAAGGAACGGTAACAACACTTATCTTGTACAACTTTGGCTTTGGGTAGAGGAAAGGAAAACAGTTTCCTAGAGAAATGTTAACCACAAGCTAGCCCCCATGAGAGGTTTCAACTAGGATGGGTGCTATCTGTGCAGTGAAAAAAAAAAAAAAAAAATTCCACAGCCAGATTTTGTGCTTTAATGTGGACCCAGGTTAATAGTGACTGCAAAGCCAGAAGCAGTGGCTCACCCCTGTAATCCCAGTACTTTGGGAGGTCGAGGCAGGTGGATCACCTGAGGTCAGGAGTTCAAGACCAGCCTGGCTGACATGGTGAAACCCTATATCTACTAAAACTATAAAAATTAGCCAAGAGTGGTGGTGGGTGCCTGTAATCCCAGCTACTTGGAAGGCTGAGGCACAAGAATTGCTTGAACCCAGGGGGCGGAGGTTGCAGTGAGCCAAAATTGCGCCACTGCATTATAACCTGGGCAACAGAGTAAGACTCCATCTCAGGGGGAAAAAAAAAGTGACTGCAAAGGACTGGGAAGAGGAAACACAAATCTTTGCTGGGGAATAGAGTTTCAAGTATATGCACCAACCCTTAGAAATCACAAAACGTCTGACCCTTCCGAAAATAACCACGAGTGAGACAGCAGGGATAAAAAAAAAAAAAAGAAAAAAAAAAAAAAAAAAAAAAAACAAGGAAAGAGAGGGAGAATAGAATCAGACTCATACCTACCAAACTTAAAAATTAAATAAAATGGATCAGACTCAGAGACTTCACAGTTTGATTTAAATACATTATACAAAAGTCGTATGTGAAATATGTTTAAGATGTAGAAGGGTGCTTGAAATACACGAAGTCAACAGCTGAAAAAGTGACCAAGCAGATTTGAAAATAAAACCCAATAGAGGGCTTCTGGAAATAAAAAAGTATAATAATTATAGTGAAAAAATTATTAGGTGGGTTAATTACTAGAATGGATATAGCAGAAGAAAGATTTAGTCAAATGAAAAATATATCCAAAGAATAGGTCCAGAATTAAGCTTAGGGAGATAAAGAGATGGTCAATATGAACATTAAGAGACATGGAGAACAGTGTATGAAGGTGTAATAAATTCTAACTGGAGTTAAAGAGGAGATAGTTAAGAGAAAGAAAAAACACAAAATTCAAAAAATGTAGTGGCTGAGAATCTTCCAGAAGTATTGAAAGACACCAATCCTCAGATTCAGAAACCTACAGTTTGCAAGAAAAAGTAAAAAGAAATTCACAACAAGATCCATCTTTGTGCACTGGCAGAGCATAAGAGATGAAGAGCTTATCTTGAAAATGCAGCCAGAGAGAAAAGGTCTATCACAGTCAAAGAGGCAAGCAGATGACTGAGTTCTCAATGCCAGCTGAAAATGAGAAGCCAGTGGTGCACCTTCAGTATGTTGGGAGAATATAATTTTCAACTTAAAATAGTGTACGTTGTAAAATCACATTTCAAAAAAGAGGGTGGTATATGACATCCAATGAAAACCATCTCTTATAACAAATATCACTAAAGAAACTTTTGGAGGATGTAGTTTAGGTTCCTAGAAAGAATGTCTGATATGCAAGAAAGAATGGTAAGTCAAATATTGAGAAATATGTGAGGAAATAAAAACAAGAATAACCAATGAAGCAATGATACTGTCTAATTTGAAGGTTAAATGATTAGGTAGAACTAAAATACGAAGCAATAATAGTATGTAAGTCGGGAGGAGGAGGATGAAGTGCTCTATGCATCTTGCATCTCTGGTGTCTTTTTTGTGTCCAAATGTTTTCTTCTTTCAAGGACATCAGTTGGACTAGAATTAGGGTCCACCTAATGACCTCATTTTAACTTAACTTATATACCTCTTAAAGGTTCTATCTCCAAATACGGTCCCATTTTGAGCCACTAGGGGCTAGAGTTTCAACATATAAATTTGGGGGGGAACACATTCCAGCTGATAGCAATTATAAATACAACGTTTGTAGCAAAAGCCCATCTTCCAGAACAGGTAGAGAACAAGGTTACTTTTTTTTTTTCTTTAAGAACGAAATTGGTTTAAAGGATTCAAAGTGGCTATTTATCCTAAGATGATTTTAGGAGAAAATGAACATTAAATACACATTTCCTCCTTTATTACTTTATTGATGACTTGATATGTTTTTTAAAACTCAGTAAAATAAATGACTAGTCTCAGAATCATAAGGGTTTTATGCTGTAAAACTGTGACCTCTGAAGAAATACGATCACATAAAATCATATTTTAATTTACTTTTGAGAATGTACGGTAACTCAAATTAGGAAGGCAGAGTGTGGAACCTGCTTTAATGAATAGATAAGAATGATTGGCAATTAAAAATTAATTATCTATAATTCTTCTAAAGTTCTTGAAAATAATCTCTTCTAACCTGGGTAAATATTCCTCCTTTTCAGAAATGTTTGCAATGTTGCTTTTTTTAAAAAAATTATTCTCTTTTTCTTAGATAGTGGAACATAAATCTTAGACACGTTTGCTTTGTAAATACCAAATTGCACATAGATTAAAATTTAATGAGCTTTTACTGCTGTAATCTCAACAAGCAGAGTCTTTGTTTGCTGATGGTTTTTCAACAAGAAATACTTTGTTTTGTTATAGAGTGGTCATTAAGAACCTTAAAAATAATCAGGACAGATTTTCCAAATTGCATAATGCTATTGCCTAGCTATCTGCATGTATTTTTTTTTTAATGACAAGACATTTTGTTACATATTTGCTTGCCTGACATTGAAAGATTTAGATAAACAGTGTACTTCTAGTTGTCACTTTTTCAAAAAGGTTCTTAGGGAAAAATTAGCTGTTTCGTTGGTTGGTAAGTGATGGGTTTTCTTGGAACATGTTGCTTACTAATTTTACCAGAAAAGAAAATAAATTCAAACGGTCAGCTACATTCCAATTTGTATTCTTCTTCTAAAGTCCTCCCTGTTTGCATTCTTGGATTTTGACACTCCTACACACCAGTTAAAGCACTTGTTAGAGTGTCCAAAAAATTGTTGCAATTAATTTCCTAGTCTCTTCTCTCTTTGATGTGTCACTATAATGCTTTGAGTAATTTTCAGTGTCTGGCGTCTGTTCAAGGACAATTTCTGGATTTTAGGAGGGGGAGAAGCAATAAAGGAAACAACATAAGTTTTTTCCTAAATAGGAGGTATTTTTTTGTTTGTTTGTTTAAACAAAAATCTAAAACTTTCTTTTTTGCATAGGTGACTAAAAGATACATGACTCATTGGTTGTTAACTACCATTGCATTCTTTTCTCTTTGGAGTAGCCCTTAAGGACTGGATTAGATCAGTCATCTGCATCATGTAGCATGTCCAGGTTACCTTTCCCAAAAGAAGTTCAGATGGATGAAGTTTGCAAACCAGAGCCATCTGAAGTTTGTTTTTTTCTTTTTGAGACAGAGTCTCACTCTGTCACCCAGGCTGGAGTGCAGTGGCAAGATCTTGGCTCATTGCAACCTCCACCTCCCGTGTTCAAGCGATTCTCCTGCCTCAGCCTCCCAAGCAGCTGGGACTACAGGGGCGTGCCACCACACGCAGATAATTTTTGTATTTTTGGTAGCGACAGGGTTTCAGCATACTGGCTAGGCTGGTCTCAAACTCCTGACTTTGTGATCCACCTGTCTTGGCCTCCCAAAGTGCTGGGATTACAGGCGTGAGCCACTGCGCCTGGCCCATCTGAAGTTTTAAAATGGCTGCAGGTATCTTAGTAGGAGACTAATTTTATTTTCCAATGATTAGAAAAAATGACCAGACTGAGAACTCTAGGGTTATGTTTCATCTCATATCCTGTGCAGGATGTTCTGAGAAGTTTCTATTTGTATCTGTGCCGTGGTCCTAGTCTTGTTCATCTTGCATTTTAAGGTTTGGAGGTATTTTATCTTGCTTTGCTTCTTTACCACCTTGCTTTATTTCCCCCCTATATTGCCATTTCTAAAGTAATGACTCATTTTCAAGGGTGGATCAGAAAGGAAAGAAATGATAGAACCAGAGATCTGGAGGAGTTTCTCATTCATGGTCTTATTCACTTTTTAACAAGAGCATCTAGAACGGTGAGTGGTGCCCCAGCAGATATTTGGAAATTTTTGTGGAATTGAATTGAATTTGTACTTAGAGTAAATGACAATAGAGAGAATAGTATTACGGGAACTTCCAACCCAAGGGAAGTACCAAGGCTAAAGTTTGCTATATTCTTTTTCTTCTGATGGATGCTGAGTTTTTCTCCTTAAAAACAAATCCACGTTTAAACGTAAGGCATTGTTTGATGGCCTATCACATTCAGTAGAATGGATTTGAGAAATACGTGTAGGATGCCTGTTAAAAACTCTGTTTTGAAATTAAACCTAAGACTGTAAGATTGTCTGTTTACATAAATTATTGCTGCTGTAATGTGAGCAAATTGAAACTATATTGAACTTTAGAAATTCAAATGTGTGCAATCTTTTAGTATAACTTACTCCATTGGTAGACATAGTTCTTTGTCCCCCCTGGCTTCCAGCAATTTGTCTGTCTGTCATTAGGCTAAACTCTTCATGTTCATAAACATGTTTTCCTCAAAAGGGGACATATTTCTTGGGTCAGATGTAAACATCAAGCTAAGGAGTTCTGCTGTGCGTCTAGACAAATAAGGTTCATTTTCATCCTCTACATAGTGTTAAACTTGAATTTAAGATCACACAGGTTCCTTTACACGTTACCAATGTAATTATGTAGACAATCTCACTTTATTCATTCACTCTGTTTAATTCATTCAATAAAAACATATATATTGGCTGCCTACTGTGTGCAAGTTGGTGAAGATATAAAGATGATTAAGGCAAGGGTCTGTGCTGAAGGAGCTCACAGCCTAAAGGGCAGGCTGACACACCTAAATACCAGGGAAAAAGAGGGATGAGACCTGGGCCTCTGAAGCCCTGGCAACCTGGCTCGAAGCTCACTTTAATGTGCTTCTGGGTATATTCCATGACTTTTTAAAGGCGCCTATGTTTCCTTACTGGTAAAGCATGTTTAACATGCAAAATGCTTATTTCAGTGAGTAGCTTTTAGAAGGTGTTCATAGAATGTCTAGAACAGTGCTTGTCTAATAGAAGTATAATTCAGGTCATGTAGGTAATTTTAAATTTTCTAGTAGCCACATTAAAAAGTAAAAAGCAACAGGCGAAGTTAATTTTTTTTTTTCTTTTCTTTTGAGACGGAGTCTCGCTCTGTCGCCCAGGCTGGAGGGCAGTGGTGCGATCTCAGCTCACTGAAAGCTCCGCCTCCCGGGTTCACGCCATTCTCCTGCCTCAGCCTCCCGAGTAGCTGGGACTACAGGTGCCCACCACCACGCCCGGCCAATTTTTTGTATTTTTAGTAGAGACGGGGTTTCACAGTGTTAGCCAGGATGGTCGTTAATTTAATAATATATTCATTTAGTCCTATGTAAAACAAATTAGCATTTTGACATGTCATCAATAGAATATGTTATTAGTCACCTATTTTGCATTCTTTGTTTTGTATCATCTTTGAATTTCAATTTGTATTTTATACTGACAGTACATCTCAATTTTGATGTTAAATTGTCATTGGAGATATTTGATCTCTATTTAGCTTTCATATATTTTTGGGTTGAAAAAGTAAATTCACATATCTAAGTTCTTCCAGATATACTTGAAAGTGTTTCTGATAACTGAATTATCAATTTAAAAATGTAAGTTAATGACTATCAACGAAGGAAAAATTCTGCTGCTGAGCTGCACTGACCACATTTTCAATGTGCAATAGTCGCTGGTGGCCAGTGGCTGTCATATTGGATAGTACAGCTTTAGAATGACAGTTCACTGCAACGAGTGCTGTAATAGACGCGTGAACTGGGAGCTCCGGGAAGTTAAGAATGGGATCAGTGGAGTGGGTCTTGAAAAGCCAATAGAAATTCACCAGGTAGAGAGGAGGAGAGCGAGTGCTCCAATTCGAACTTTTGAAAGCACGTGAAGGAGCAACAGTAGACTTATTTAATTATTCAATAGTAATTTATTGAACACGAATTTTGGGAGGCGCAGGGTGTGGGTGCTGGTTAGACATAGTTCCTGAGCTCCAGTAGCTTGCTGTCTAAATATTCACGGGCCCATTTTTCAGAAAGGATGGATATGTGTGTGATCCTGGGTGTGCCAAATGCTGTGGCTTCCTGAAGCTTAGATTGCCAGCTTGTCACCTTCAAGGTTACCTTGTGAATAGGACTTTTTTGAGCTGTAAGTAAATTTACTTTGCCTATTTGTTTCCAATGAAAGAAAGGTTTTTTTAAAAAAATAAATCTCATCTTATTGCCTATGATTGGCCAAGAAAACATGGCCCATACAGAAGGTTTTTGATGGCTTCTGAGGTCTATTATCATTTGCTTGTTGGCATTTCAGCTGTCAACCAGGGTTCTGTCAAATTCCATTCCTGTCTTTAGCTCTTTTACTTGAATACCTGGGGCAATGGCAGAAGTGGTTGCTATTTGTCACCTTTCCAGGATGTTAGTCATGTCCTTGAGACAAATAGAAAATTTAAAGTCAGAGGACTTGATTCCTCTGCCAGTTAAGACCTGTAGAGAGTCCTCAGTATGTCGCTTATTTTTAAATTTCAAGTCCCTGGTGAGGATCAAGTAAACTCCCCAATTTGCAGATTTCTATCCAGTTGACTATGGATTTTGCCTGTTGCTTTGTTTCCACCAACTCTCCCTGAAGATGAGGCACACACACAAATGAACAACTCACAGGCAAGAACAGCCTGGCCCATCTCAAAAGATTCTCAAGACAATTCTCTACAAGATAATTGTCTACTTTTTAAAATATTCAGTAAAGGAAATTTGTGCTGTTATCCTTAGTTGTGTTTTTAGTATCTCATCATCCTTCTAGTTGTCGGAGGCTTTTGCTATCATCTAACCCATATGTCTGTTGTCTCATTAGGTGTTAATGTTAAGGCTGCTTCCCCATCAATCTTAATTCTTTTTAATCTTCTGAGATGTATAGGTTAAGCTGAAATCAGAGACTTTCATAAAAGGGTAAGATGACCATTTAAACCCAACTATGAGGAAATAATGTAAGCAGGATTTCCCTGGAGAACCAAACACTAGCAACAACTAACTTGGTAATCAATGTTGGGACTCGAAGTTAGGCTAAAATCAAGAGTAAAGGCACTTGTATGTACAAATGCAGAACTTTTTACACACAGTGATTTTTCCCTCTATTATTATATACTAGCTGTGTCTGAGTAGATAGCCCAGCTCCACTACCTGCAGTCCACCCTGGGCTGTGTAATCTGAGCACTGATGGGCTGTTATTTGTACATATTACTTCTATGATTCTTTTTGTCTCCGTGTTAGAAATGTCTTTCTTTCTTAAATAAGCTGCTTCAATTTCTTATAGACAGATTCTGCTTTTATGACCCTTGTTTTTACAAAGTAATCTCTACTCATGCTGATATCTCAGACAACTTTAACAAATATTTAGAGTACTTAATTTTCCTTTGAATTATAAATATTAGCCTACTTTAGTTCACCACAGTTGGATATTTTGAGACAACTGTGGAGGAAACAGCACTGATCCTGGGGTCATGAAACCTGATTTCAAGATCTAGTCCCTTCTCTAATGTTGCACAAGTAATTTAATCACATTCATCCTTAATTTCATCATCACTAAAATAAGAGAGAATAATTCCTGTTTCATGGAGTTGATATGCAATGAAATAGCATATCAATGTATGCATGAATGTCCCCCCGCATAGAGTACTAAACAAATGAAATGTGTCACACAGATAATGTATGTGCTGCTTCCTGCAACTGGATTGCACTCCAGTGGGATTTCATGCTGGTGAGATGGCTGTGCTACTGGACTTCGTGGGACACCAATCTTTGAAAATAAGCCTGATCTGGCCAGGCGTGGTGGTTTATGCCTGTAATCCCAGCACTTTGGGAGGCTGAGATGGGCGGATCACCTGAGGTCAGGAGTTTGAGACCAGCTTGATCAACATGGTGAAACCCCGTCTCTACTAAAAATAAAAAAAGTTAGCTGGGCATGGTGGCATGTGCCTGTAATCCCAGCTGCTTGGGAGGCTGAGGCAGGAGAATCACTTGAACCCAGGAAGTGAAGATTGTAGTGAGCTGAGATTGTGCCACTGCACTCTAGCCTGGGCAACAGAGTGAGTCTCCATCTCAAAAAAAAAAAAAAAAAAAAAAAAAAAGAGAAAAAGAAAATAAGCCTGATCTATAGACAAGGTCAGTGGATCTTGTGAAGAGTTGTAAGGTCAGGTATCAGCCTTATACTATGTCAGACAGGACAATTGTCATAACTTTTTAAAAAAATTATTTATTTATTTTGAGACAGTGTCTCACACTGTCCCCCAGGCTGGAGTGCAGTGGTGCATTTTCGGCTCACTGCAACCACTGCCTCCTGGGTTCAAGTGATTCTCATGCCTCAGCCTCTCAAGTAACTGGGATTACAGGTGTGTACCACCATCCCTGGCTAATTTTTTGTTTTTTTAGTACAGACAGGGTTTCACCATATTGGCCCAGGCAGGTCTCAAACTCCTGACCTCAGGTGATCTATCTGCCTTAGCCTCCCAAAGGGCAGGGATTACAGGCGTGAGCCACCATGTCTGGCCCAATTGTTATAGCTGTTTAAGTGGGGTATGTGACTGTCTCAGGCATTAGACATAATCAGTTAATCTGTTTATAAGGTTCTTCCTTTCCTAATTTTCAGTTGTGTTTTGATGTGTGTGGTCTCGGTTAGTGGCTCAGTGCTGCTGCTGTGGAGAAGGCGTGGTATGGAAGGGATGTGACTGGTCCTTCCTCATCCTCATAACGGGACCAGGACTGGGGTGAGGTCTGTGAGGTGAATGAGGCACTGGTTTTGATACAAAATTTAAGAAAAATCAAATTCAAGAGGTAATATTTTAATATGACATTTTAAAAAGATCAAAATTAAGTGCAAAAATTTGTGATGAGCAAAATGTCAAAATGTTAGATAAAGGCATTGTTGCTTTTCTTTTTTGGTGTATGGTAACACACCATCACTTAGTGGAGAAATAAGCTCTCACTTTCCTCCTCCCCAAATATAACCATTTATGTTGAATTAAACTTCTGGTTCTCCTGTACCTGTGAGCATCCCCTGAGTACCTTGGTATGGAGAAAGCAGTTTATTTGTCTTAGTAAGATTATAAAAGTGAGCAATGAAATGTACATGTTTGTACATGTAATGAGCATAATGCACATTTTGTGGACTAACTCGTTTTAGATCTATTTTTGAAAACTCATTAGATACGTGCATGAGGCAAAATAATTCAAGTGCAGTTGGCTATTAAATGAAAAAGTGTCAGGTCCCCATTCTGCCATATTCTCTTCTGTGTCTTCGTTAATGGAAACCATTTTTGACCAGTTCTTATAATTCTGATGATTTGCCGATGCCTCCAATTCTTGGTTTATCAACTTCACGCAGAATGTCTTGACATCTTGGTATCAAAGTTAAAGAATATGAATCATTTGCTCTCTCCCTTCTCCTTTCCTCTTTCTCTGCCTCTGAGTTTTTGTTGTATGCCCGCGGAGTATGTGTGTGAGCGTGTGTGTGTGTACGTGTGCATGTGTGCGTGTGTGTGCACATGGGTTCATTTGTGTGTGGCAGTCTTTATTTTAGAAAGATTGGTTACAACAGCTGCCCCACCTATCTCCTCTGCAGGGAAGGATTCCTTCTCTGAGAACTGGGCCTTTTCCAGGCAGATCACTTACATTTCCTCACAGGTTATTTCTCATCTGCAGCCTGGGTCCAAATGGGCTTTGTTGTGAACAGTGGCTCTCAGGCTTGTGGTCTCTGCTTGCTGTGACTGAGTTTCGTTGAGATGCTCCATCTCCTCCTCCTGCACCCACCCAGCAATCATTTCTCTTCCAGGAATTCACCAAAGTCTTTTTTTTTTCTTTTTTTTTTTTTTTTTTGAGACAGAATCTCGCTCTGTTGCCCAGGCTGGAGTGCAGTGGCACGGTCTCGGCTCACTGCAACATCCGCCTCCCGGGTTCAAGCGATTCTCCTGCCTCACCTCCTGAGTAGTGGGGACTACAGGCACGTGTCACCACACCCGGATAATGTTTGTATTTTTAGTAGAGACAGGGTTTCACCATGTTAGTCAGGCTGGTCTCGAACTCCTGACCTCAGGTGATCTGCTAGGGTCCATTTTACATGGGAGACTTTATTTTAGAAAGATTTGTTACAACAGCTACCCCACCCCTCTCCCCTGCAGGGAAGGATTCCTCCTCTGAGACCTGGGTCTTTTCCAGGCAGATCACTTACCTTTCCTCACAGATTATTTCTCATCCTGTAGCCTGGGTCCAAAGTGCTGGGATTACAAGCATAAGCCACCGCACCCGGCTCACCAACGTCTTTGGGTGGTTGATGTCATATCCCTCTGGTTGATGGCACTTGTAAGAATTTTTCCTTTTTGTATGCTGTTATTATTTTTAGAAGGCGTTTGGATTATTAGTGTTAAAGAGTATGCCATGTCTATCTTTTAACTTTTAAGCATCTACTGCTTTGTTACTTGGACTTTATATATATGTATATCCTTCCTCCAGTAAGACAAAGAGTGCAAATAATGACCTCCCTTGCCTGTTGTTTGGGTTTAATTCAGGAGTCAGTGGAATTAAAAGCCTAAACTTAAGATAGTTTTAAAGCAGCAGTCCCCAGCCCTTTTGGCACCAGGGACTGGTTTTGTGGAAGACAATTTTTCCATGGACCAGTGTGGGGGCTGGGGGGTAGTTCCAGGATGATTCAAGTACATTACATTAATTGTGCACTTTATTATCATTACATTGCAATACGTAATGAAATAATTATACAACTTACCATAACGTAGAATCAGTGGAGCCCTGAGCTTCTTTTCCTGCAACTAGATGGTCCCATCTGGGGGTGATGGGAAACAGTGACAGATTATCAGGCATTAGATTCTCATAAAGAGCACGCAACCTAGATCCCTTGTGTGCACAGTTCACAATAGGATTCGTGCCCCTATGAGAATCTAATGCTGCCGCTGATCTGACAGGAGGTGGAGCTCAGGCAGTAATGCAAGCAATGGGGAGTGGCTGTAAATACAGATGAAATTTCACTTGCCCCTGCTCACCTCTTGTTGGGCAACCTAGTTCCTAACCAGGGTTGGGGACCCCTGCTTTAAAGAATATGTTTGTGGACTGATAGAGGGAAACAACAGACACTGGGGCCTTTCGGAAGGTGGAGGGTGGGAGGAGGGAGATGATCAGAAAAAATATTAACAACTAATGTGTATTAGGCTTAATATCTGGGTGTTGAAATAATCTATACAGCAAACCCCCATGACACAAGTTTACCTATGTGAGAAACCTGCATATGTACTCCAGAACTTAAAATAAATGTTAAAAAATTTCCCCCAAGAAAGATATATTTGCATTGGTTGGAGTTATATTTGTATATGAGTATATATTTGTATATATAAATATATTTGTATATGAGTTTCCAATAAATATATCTTTTTTTTCATTTTATTTCCCAAACATTAAAGTCAGGCACATTGGTTTAGAATTACACCAATACTTTTTACAAAACTGAGGACTTGGATGATAAAGGCACTTTTTAAAAGATTACACAGTGGCATGGGGAATAATACCTTTATAGAGATGATCTATGTGTTCCTGAATATTCTGATGCATCTCCTAGCTGGATCTTTAGCTCCAGAAAAATTCATAAGATGAGATTCTTGAATTAGAATGCATGCCTTCATGTATTAAGTCAATGTGGAGAGAGTTATTTAGTCCATGTAAATTAAGTGGGAATATTTTTATTTGATTACTGTTTTATCTGAATCTTGCCCGCTTAAGGCCTTCAAAAATGAAATTTAAGGCCTGTTAAGCAGACCCAACATCAACAGCATATTCTCTCTCTTGTAAGTATCATCTAGTTGATAAAAAATGTCAAAAACATGTCTTAATCAAAAACAAGATGATCCAGCACAAGTTTAAGAAATGTTTTGTGAATATCGCACATTCATGTCTCATTACTACAGTTTTCTTATGCTGTCTTGCTCAATAATTCCCCCCAAAATTGTAGGGTTTACATTATGGCATTTATAGTTACCTCTGAACCTAAAAAATTAACTTCAAAAGTATTATAAAATCATTATATTTAAAACCATTTCATGTTTAAATGGTTCATACAGGGCAATGAAAGGAAATGTAGTAATAAACACAGAATCAGATTTGGTCACTAATATTTTTCTGCAATTGAAATATGTGTAGACTGGCTTAGGGTCTAAATAGCATTGAATCCTGTTACCTTCCATCTACAATCGATTAATATATTATGACATTGTTGTCCTCAGATCATTGGGATCTCATGGCAAGTAAGTAAAGGGATTATTCTGTGCATTTTCCCAGTATCTATATTAGTTTTAATATACCTTTATGTTAATGTATGACACTGACACTTAGTAATTGGATTAACTTTCTATCAGAATTGGTTTTTCACCCGTACTTTGTATACATGTCTTAAGTGTGGGGTACATGTACATTTTTTTCTGTGTTAGCATATCTGTTTCTGTGACACGACATGCTTTCTGTCCTCCAATTTGTGTTCATTCCATGTACAAAAATGCATCATCTACCATCTACATCTACAAAACATGTAGGCTTCCAATGTTTTGATATAAATACACTTCATGAGTCCTCAGTAGAGTGTTAGATGAGTGGTTGATTAGTAATGTTGATAAATGTAAATTACAATAAATAATAACATTTATGATGTTAATAAATATGTTTACTGAACTTCAATAATTTGAACATCTTCTGAAATGTAGTAGAAATTATGATTAGCCATAACTAGTACAGTATTTTTTGCTTGTTTAATTTTTTTCAGTGATATTCCATTTGTGGAATGAATGTGTGTGTGTGTGTGTGTGTGTGTGTGTGTGTGTGTGTAGGACAAAGAGAAAGGAGAGAAACATATCTGCATATTATGTTAGAAAGAGTAATATTAGCTACCCTACCAAATTCTTCAAATTTGGCTGGCTGAACAGAGTATGTAAAAAAATTTTTTTAGTCCATTGCTGGTGTTCCCTGTTGATGGGTGACTCTATTCCATATGGTGATGCAAGGAACCAGTCTTCTTCCTTCTGTGGCTGTGTAATCCCTTGCAACCTTGAAGTCCTCTGCATCTAGCTTTAGGATGAGGAAAGTGAAGGTGGAGGATATAGCCCTCTTGACTGCCTTGACCTGGACCTGACACGTCTCTTTTGCTCCCATTCCATGGGGAAGAACTAGTGACATGGTGGTCCATAGTTGCAGAGGGGAGACTGAGAAATGTAGCCTCTGGATAAGAAGTCCCCTCCCAGTGGTTACTGTACATTGTGGAAGGGAAGCTTGAATTTTGGTGGACAGTGAGAACCATCCTTCACACGATAATGAAATGACGTCTTCTCAACTTTGGCAATGTAGCATCCTGCGACTTAAGTATTTGAATAATTATCAGTAAAGGTCAGTGAAAAATTAGGTCACCTTTCCCTTCCACTTTTAATTCTGTAGTTTAGTTTGCTTACCTGCCACATATTATATATATATGAATAGGTAAGATTATCTATAAACATATGTATAAATTTGTTTCCTATACTAAAAAGAAAAATGACAAAAAAGAATGTAGTTGCCCAAATCCACACAATACCACCAGGAGAAAGTCTAGG
Source organism: Rhinopithecus roxellana (assembly GCF_007565055.1). NCBI lineage: Eukaryota > Metazoa > Chordata > Mammalia > Primates > Cercopithecidae > Rhinopithecus > Rhinopithecus roxellana. The sequence continues at coordinate 176,386,603 of NC_044552.1, read as the reverse complement.
AACCATACCTTCTAAATCCAGGTCTACACTTCTTTAGTGCACTAAATTTTTGCCTAATATATCCTTTAGGAGACTGGTGTTTAACAGGAGAATGTTAAGCCAGAAGCCCATTTCACTTGGCTCTACAATGATAGTAAGTTAATTTCCAGGATGTATAACTCCTGATTTTCTGTGATGACAGAGAAAATACTGACCTGACTTGGGTAACTGTGAGATTTGGAGATCTTGAATAGCCTCATGTTCCTGAACTTCTTTACTCTACTTGAATTCCTTCTTAGGAAGAAACATTTCTTCTGTAGAATTTGGTTTTGCATTTCATTTTTATTTTCTTAGACACTGGTAGTTGGAAATTCAGGAAGAATTTGACTCCCAAAAAACATTTATTAAAAAGAGTTTCTAATCTCACCTGCTAAGTGCCGCAGGAAAAAAAAAATACATTTTGAGCCCTCAAGGGGCTCCACATACAATTGAGGGAAAATTAGACCCAGAAATAGTATATGATTAGGAGCAAAACGGTGGCAGAGAAATGAGAGTTTAGAGAAAGGAGAGATAATCATGAGTTACCTGGGAAGAGAAAATTTCGCAGAGAAAACGGCCCCCACACTGATTTGGGGGAGATGATTCAGATTGGTCTCAATGGCATGAGAAGCGGAGCCAGATGGGAAAGGACATCGTGGTGGAAATGATTCCATGAGCAAAAGCTTAGAAGTAGTTCTGCTTCATGTCTGGGACTCTGCCTCTCCCCTTGTTTCTGCAGTGCTAAGTTGAGTGTAGTTCCCCACACAAACCCTGAGCTTTCTTCCGCTCCAGGCTGCTCCATCAGTCAATGGAGACTGCCAAGTTTTTTGTAAATATGTCTATTATAACATATATTATCTAGTACTTACGATGCCTGTGCAGAAGCATGCTTTTTGGTTTAGTTAAGCCTACCTAGCTTGCTAATTTCAATAATTTTGGCTTGAATTGCAAAATCTTGATGAGGGAGATGAGGAGTCTCTGACAACCTTCCCCCACTCACAGGTTTGAAAAATAAAATTATGAAGAGGAAAAGGATCTTTTTCTGTGGTAAATTGTACTTCATGACAATAAACGAGTTGTGGTTTTAGTGGTTAATTTATAAATTAGGCCATCTGGTTCTTCTGTAATCTAAAGGTTTTTATATATACGTAAAATACAAAGTTGTCCTGGGCAACTGCCAGTCTATAAAAGAGAAAACATCTTGAACTCTGTGGAGATAATAAAACCACATACAGCTGCCAAAGTGCTGCTGACCTACTGTCCAATGGGACACCCAACACCTTTGCATTACAGCCAGCAAGGTATGGAGCTAGATGTATTGATCTACTTAATAATATTAACTTCTCTTCTCTGGGTCAGACTTGGACCAGAGCAAGTGAACAGGACCTATCTATCCCCTTCTCAAAAGTCACAGCTTTCTTACCAAATTGTACAACTCAAGTCACAAAGGAGACAAGCCAAGGAAAGGACCAGAGAAGCACAAGGGCCCATGCCGTATTCCTAGACCCTGGGACCAGCTCCAGCTCTGGCTCCTTGCAGATCCCGCTCTTCTCAAGTTCTCTGGCTTTGATTCTAGTTTTCTGCCCTACTGTTCCTGACATGTACAGCACTTGGCAATTTATAACTTGCTTTATTATCCAATATCTCAACAGAACTTTTAAACAACCTGGCAGGAAGCAGAGTGGGTGTTAGTGTCCTCATTGCACTGATAATGAAATTGAGGTTCAGAAAGGTTGAGTGTCTTGCCCAAGGCCACATGGCTACTTAGTGGAGAAGCCAGGATCTGCACCGATGTCTTCCATTAGTCACACTGCCACTTAATATGGTACTTAGTTTTTCTTTCTAGATGAAGCAGTACGAGGAATTCTACCATGGATCTCTCTCTCTCTATTTTTTTAAACTGCAAAATCATGATAATGATAATAATGAATACTTCTAGAATACAGTCTCTATGCCAGGCATTATTTGCTTTATCTATAGTAACTTGCCTAATTCTCCTAACAACCCTAGAAGGCAGTTACTAATATTATCACCATTTTTAAGTGGGGAAACGGAGTTATAGAGATGGTAAATAAGTTGCCCAAGGTCACAGAGCAGCCAGCTTGGTGAAAAGTTTGAGAGTTCTCAGTTTGAATTTTAGATGTTCTGTGGATATTTGGTTTATGCCAAATCCCTTCTCCTTTCTAGACCTCAGTTTCCTCATGGATAAAACAAGTGGACAGCACTATACAACTCTGAGGTCCCTTCTAGCCTGAAGATGGGAGTCTTTTATGCCCACATGATATGGAAGACATTCATGCTGGCTCTTTAAGACTTGAACCTTGGCATTTAAAAAAATAACCTCTACTAAATTTGTTGTAAACTATGCAAATACAATCTCTGGTCTCTCATTTGTATCTCTCGCAGAGCATGAGCGATACTAGGCACATATATACTCATTAAGAACTTGCTGAAGTAAATTGTAAAACATTCCTCCAGATACACTGTAAGGGTGAGCTGATGCCCTCATATGCTCCTCAGCTGCTGACTTAGGACCCGTGACAAACCCTGTCCTACTTGTTGCTCCATCTGTGACAGTGGGCAGTCTCCAAAATGAGTGTCTTCATCAAAAGTGAGTCCAGGAAACTGGATCAAAGTAAGGAGTCTTCCTTCCTTCTTTTTGTCTAAAATGCAATACAGCGCATTCTAGCTAGCTAGCAGTGTGCCTATAAATCTTATTTTAAAAATATCAGGAAACAGATGCTCATTGATAAAGAGGGCAAGAATGAGCAAGGGAGAGAGTCAAGCCTGTACATTTGTGCTTAGGGTTTTTCATTTGAGAAATTATCATTGGAAAGATCAATTTCCAAGGCAGGTATTTTATCTTGACTTAATAAATCAATCTTTATAAATAATAATTAAATCATGTCATTTTCCCAGATGCAAAGGGGAAACCATAATGCCTTTCATATGCCTTCTCATGTCTTCAGTGTTTCTCAAACCAAGCTGTGGAGTCTTTTTTAGGGAAGATACAAGGAGGGTGAGACCATGTGGAATACACACTCAGCAGCCACTGTGAAGTCATGAGTCCCCTTGCTACCTGTGGAAGCTGACAATCTGCATGAAAAGCAGCCTCTGGGAACATGGGTAGTGGCCCTGGATCCAAAACTCCTGAATCCATAAAAGGGCTTTTGCCTTCTTGTTCCAGGACAACAAGTGACATCTGGCGTGCTTGCCTGTCTGTTTGCCTTTCTTCCTTCTCCTATCCATCTTTCCATCCATCTGTCCATCAGTCTATCTGTCCATCCACTCATCCATCCATCCTTCTATCCATTTGTCTATTCATTCATCCATCCTTCCCATCCATCCATCCAAGATTTACTGAGCACTTACATGACAGAAAGTATGAGACACAAAAGAAAATTCTACACAATTCTTGTAGGGACATGAACTAATGGTTAGCAAAAATACCATATGGGAAGTCCTGCTTCAAGTAAAATTATGACTTAAGATACACATCAGATATTTGAAAAAGGTATTTTTAAGTTCAACACTGAAATTCTAACTACAATGTGTCCTTAATTTCTGTTTTCTAGTTAGACTTTTTTGAAGTTACAAATCCTCAACATTTGAATTATCATTATTTTTGTTACTTGATTTTATTTATTCCACATGAATGGTAAGAATTTTAGAGGAAGGTGGGGCCCTAAAAATACATTTATACCAACTGATTGGATCATCTTGAATCACAATGAGTACAACAACTGTTCCAGAGAGGCCGCTAACACTTAATGAGTAATGACCAGGCACCAGACACTGTTCTAGCACTTTATACTTACTGGTTTCTTTCCTCTTCATGATGACCCTATGAGGAAAGTACTCTCTTTTTTTGTTAAACTCCATTTTCAGATGAAGAAGCTAAGGCCTGGAGAAGTTACATGTCTTTCTCAAGGTGTCTCCACTATGAAGTAGCTGAGCTGGGATCTCACCCAAGGCCCTGGGTTCAGGCCACACTCTTAAGTACTCACAGCTACATCACACTGAATATCATCTCCCTGCACTGCCATTTCATTTGAGGAGGGCTTTGCCTGTCAAGAACATTCGTATCTTTTGATAAACAGTGCATTTTTTCCCTGATAGTCTGTATGGAACAGCCTCCTTGTTTGCCTCTGAAGGACAGGGACTTCAGGACCTCCTGCTGTGGTCACAAAGGAATCACATTCAAACTTCTCAGCAAGGTGTTACAGTCCTCCTCAGTTTGCCTATGATCCATCGAGAGCAAGGTTTCCTTCTCTCAATACACCCTGTGCTTTAGCCAGGGGGACTTCCCACTGTCCTCTAGATGTGTTCTATTTGTTCCTGACGGCAAGTGCCTGCTTGTGTCGTTTCCATGATCCTTCTTCTGCCTGGAATGTGGCCCCTCTTGAGCCCTGAGAGCTTCATTTCTGTCTGTCTGTTGGGCTGCGCCAAAGTCCCTCTGCCTTAGTGGGCTCCCCACTGATTCACTAGCAATTCTCCTCTCCTCTGGGCTCTTCTTAGCTTGCAAATGGCGCCTCTGGATTGGGTACCAAGACTTGCACTGACTTATTTTGATACCAGTAATACGAGACCATGTTATATGCCTCTTGAGATATTCCCTTTCTAGCAATAAACAGTGATAAGCATGCATGTACAGGGTAAACATAGAACTTTGAGGTTCATCCATCTCAATATATAAAATAAAAGTAAAAGTATGCTGATTTCAATCCTTAACACAGTGAATTGAATGTAATAGGTCTTCAGTAACTATTTGAGGAATGAAATTGTTATTGATATATTGATTTGACTGAGCAAATCCATAAGTGCCATGCTTGGATTAAAGTGCAGGGAATCCCATTTTTTGGGTAATTTCAAAGAAGTGGAGACCATCCACTATCTATTAAGGACAAAAGAGATTTGAGTGATAAATGTGTTCCAGACCATCCAATGGTGTTATTCTACTACTTCATCCCAGCTAGTAAAATGGGGCAATAAGCACCAAAAAGCAGGTACTGTCTCTCCCTATGTAAGTAGACTTCCTAGTTGTGGCCAAAACAAAAACAAAAACAAAAACGCAAAGCAACACAAAACAAAAACAATGTGAAGAGCATCTTACCGTTTATTGCTTTGGATGATTTGTGCAAACCTAGTTAATGGGAGTGGATCTGATCAGTCTTTCTAGGAAGTCGGTACTGGCATATGTCTGGCTTCTGAATTTTCCAGAAATACAATTATTTATTTTTAAATCCATTCAATCAACACCGAATTTACTAATCAACTACTAAATAAGTGAAAGATCCTATGGTAGATCCTTCAAGAAATGGAAATTGAGATATTAGGTCACTATAAACCCCAACCCTTGATAAACCCCAACTCTTGTAATCTTTTTTTTTTTTTTTGAGATGGAGTCTCGCTCTGTCGCCCAGGCTGGAGTGCAGTGGCACGATCTCGGCTCACTGCAAGCTCCGCCTCCCAGGTTCACACCATTCTCCTGCCTCAGCTTCCCGAGTAGCTGGGACTACAGGCGCCTGCCACCACGCCCAGCTAATTTTTTGTATTTGTAGTAGAGACGGGGGTTTCACCGTGTTAGCCAGGATGGTCTCGATCTCCTGACTTTGTGATCTGCCCACCTCAGCCTCCCAAAGTGCTAGGATTACACGCATGAGCCACTGCGCCCAGCCAACCCTTGTAATCTTTTTGTGGCAACCTTAGGAAACTTGGAATGCTTTCTACACTCTGATAAATGTTTAATTGTAATCATAGCCCCAGTGTTGCAAAATGAGACAGAAGATACAAAGTATCTCATAGGATAATATTGTAGCTGTAGGTACTTCAAATGGACAAGTATAACACATTATGACTGTTAATATGGATGCATTGGGAGAAAAATAAGCCCTGAGAAGCAATGTGCAGAAAAGCTATGATTGGGGGGCGGAGCAAGATGGCCGAATAGGAACAACTCCAGTCTCCAACTCCCAGCGCGAGCGACACAGAAGACCGGTGATTTCTGCATTTTCAACTGAGGTACTGGGGTCATCTCACTAGGGAGTGCCGGACAATCGGTGCTGGTCAGCTGCTGCAGCCTGACCAGCGAGAGCTGAAGCAGGGCGAGGCATCGCCTCACCTGGAAGCGCAAGGGGGAAGGGGATCCGTTTTCCTAGCCAGGGGAACTGAGACACACAACACCTGGAAAATCGGGTAACTCCCACCCCAATACTGCGCTGTAAGCATACAGGCATTCCAGGAGAATATATCCCACACCTGGCCGGGAGGGTCCCACGCCCACGAAGCCTCCCTCACTGCTAACACAGCAGTCTGCCGCGATCTATCCGCAAGGCAGCAGCGAGGCTGGGGGAGGGGCGCCCGCCATTGCTGAGGCTTAAGTAGGTAAACAAAGCCGCTGGGAAGCTCGAACTGGGTGGAGCTCACAGCAGCTCAAGGAAGCCTGCCTGTCTCTGTAGTCTCCACCTCTGGGGACAGCGCACAGCTGAAGACCAACAGGGGAAGTAGCGGGAGCCGGTGCAGACGCGAATGACTCTGTCTGACAGCTTTGGGGAGAGCCGCGGATCTCCCAACGCGGAGGTTGAGATCTGAGAACGGACAGACTGCCTGCTCAGGTGTGTCCCTGACCCCTGAGTAGCCTAGCTGGGAGAAATCCCCCACTAGGGGCAGTCTGACACCCCACACCTCACAGGGTGGAGCACCCCTGAGAGGACACTTCCAAAGGAAGAATCAGACAGGTACACTCGCTGTTCAGCAATATTCTATCTTCGGCAACCTCTGCTGCTGATACCCAGGCAAACAGGGTCTGGAGTGGACCTCAAGCAATCTCCAACAGACCAACAGAGAGTCCTTCTGACTGTCAGAAGGAAAACTATCAAACAGGAAGGACACCTATACCAAAACCCCATCAGTTCGTCACCACCATCAAAGACCAGAGACAGATAAAACCACAAAGATGGGGAAGAAGCAGGGCAGAAAAGCTGGAAATTCAAAAAATAAGAGCGCATCTCCCCCTGCAAAGGAGCGCAGCCCATCACCAGCAACGGATCAAAGCTGGTCAGAGAATGACTTGGACGAGAGGAGAGAAGAAGGCTTCAGTCCATCAAACTTATCAGAGCTAAAGGAGGAATTACGTACCCAGCGCAAAGAAACTAAAAATCTTGAGAAAAGAGTGGAAGAATTGACAGCTAGACTCATTAATGCAGAGAAGATCATAAACGAAATGACAGAGATGAAAACCATGACACGAGAAATACGTGACAAATGCACAAGCTTCAGTAACCGACTCGATCAACTGGAAGAAAGAGTATCAGCGATTGAAGATCAAATGAATGAAATGAAGCGAGAAGAGAAACCAAAAGAAAAAAGAAGAAAAAGAAATGAGCAAAGCCTGCAAGAAGTATGGGATTACGTAAAAAGACCAAATCTACGTCTGATTGGGGTGCCTGAAAGTGAGGGGGAAAATGGAACCAAGTTGGAAAACACTCTTCAGGATATCATCCAGGAGAACTTCCCCAATCTAGTAGGGCAGGCCAACATTCAAATTCAGGAAATACAGAGAACGCCACAAAGATACTCCTCCAGAAGAGCAACTCCAAGACACATAATTGCCAGATTCACCAAAGTTGAAATGAAGGAAAAAATCTTAAGGGCAGCCAGAGAGAAAGGTCGGGTCACCCACAAAGGGAAGCCCATCAGACTAACAGCAGATCTCTCGGCAGAAACTCTACAAGCCAGAAGAGAGTGGGGGCCAATATTCAACGTTCTTAAAGAAAAGAATTTTAAACCCAGAATTTCATATCCAGCCAAACTAAGTTTCATAAGTGAAGGAGAAATAAAATCCTTTACAGATAAGCAAATGCTTAGAGATTTTGTCACCACCAGGCCTGCCTTACAAGAGACCCTGAAGGAAGCCCTAAACATGGAAAGGAACAACCGGTACCAGCCATCGCAAAAACTTGGCAAAATGTAAAGACCATCGAGGCTAGGAAGAAACTGCATCAACTAACGAGCAAAATAACCAGTTAATATCATAATGGCAGGATCAAGTTCACACATAACAATATTAACCTTAAATGTTAATGGACTAAATGCTCCAATTAAAAGACACAGACTGGCAAACTGGATAAAGAGTCAAGACCCATCAGTCTGCTGTATTCAGGAGACCCATCTCACATGCAGAGACATACATAGGCTCAAAATAAAGGGATGGAGGAAGATCTACCAAGCAAATGGAGAACAAAAAAAAGCAGGGGTTGCAATCCTAGTCTCTGATAAAACAGACTTTAAACCATCAAAGATCAAAAGAGACAAAGAAGGCCATTACATAATGGTAAAGGGATCAATTCAACAGGAAGAGCTAACTCTCCTAAATATATATGCACCCAATACAGGAGCCCCCAGATTCATAAAGCAAGTCCTTAGAGACTTACAAAGAGACTTAGACTCCCATACAATAATAATGGGGGACTTCAACACTCCGCTGTCAACATTAGACAGATCAACGAGACAGAAAGTTAACAAGGATATCCAGGAATTGAACTCATCTCTGCACCAAGCGGACCTAATAGACATCTATAGAACTCTCCACCCCAAATCAACAGAATATACATTCTTCTCAGCACCACATCGCACTTATTCCAAAATTGACCACATAATTGGAAGTAAAGTACTCCTCAGCAAATGTAAAAGAACAGAAATTATAACAAACTGTCTCTCAGACCACAGTGCAATCAAACTAGAACTCAGGACTAAGAAACTCAATCAAAACCGCTCAACTACATGGAAACTGAACAACCTGCTCCTGAATGACTACTGGGTACATAACGAAATGAAAGCGGAAATAAAGATGTTCTTTGAAACCAATGAGAACAAAGATACAACATACCAGAATCTCTGGGACACATTTAAAGCAGTGTGTAGAGGGAAATTTATAGCACTAAATGCCCACAAGAGAAAGCAGGAAAGATCTAAAATTGACACTCTAACATCACAATTAAAAGAACTAGAGAGGCAAGAGCAATCACATTCAAAAGCTAGCAGAAGGCAAGAAATAACTAAGATCAGAGCAGAACTGAAGGAGATAGAGACACAAAAAACCCTCCAAAAAATCAATGAATCCAGGAGTTGGTTTTTTGAAAAGATCAACAAAATTGACAGACCGCTAGCAAGGCTAATAAAGAAAAAAAGAGAGAGGAATCAAATAGATGCAATAAAAAATGATAAAGGGGATATCACCACTGACCCCACAGAAATACAAACTACCATCAGAGAATACTATAAACGCCTCTACGCAAATCAACTAGAAAATCTAGAAGAAATGGATAATTTCCTGGACACTTACACTCTCCCAAGGCTAAACCAGGAAGAAGTTGAATCCCTGAATAGACCAATAGCAGGCTCTGAAATTGAGGCAACAATTAATAGCCTACCCACCAAAAAAAGTCCAGGACCAGATGGATTCACAGCTGAATTCTACCAGAGGTACAAGGAGGAGCTGGTACCATTCCTTCTGAAACTATTCCAATCAATAGAAAAAGAGGGAATCCTCCCTAACTCATTTTATGAGGCCAACATCATCCTGATACCAAAGCCTGGCAGAGACACAACAAAAAAAGAGAATTTTAGACCAATATCCCTGATGAACATTGATGCAAAAATCCTCAATAAAATACTGGCAAACCGGATTCAGCAGCACATCAAAAAGCTTATCCACCATGATCAAGTGGGCTTCATCCCTGGGATGCAAGGCTGGTTCAACATTCGCAAATCAATAAACGTAATCCAGCATATAAACAGAACCAAAGACAAGAACCACATGATTGTCTCAATAGATGCAGAAAAGGCTTTTGACAAAATTCAACAGCCCTTCATGCTAAAAACGCTCAATAAATTCGGTATTGATGGAACGTACCTCAAAATAATAAGAGCTATTTATGACAAACCCACAGCTAATATCATACTGAATGGGCAAAAACTGGAAAAATTCCCTTTGAAAACTGGCACAAGACAGGGATGCCCTCTCTCACCACTCCTATTCAACATAGTGTTGGAAGTTCTGGCTAGGGCAATCAGGCAAGAGAAAGAAATCAAGGGTATCCAGTTAGGAAAAGAAGAAGTCAAATTGTCCCTGTTTGCAGATGACATGATTGTATATTTAGAAAACCCCATCGTCTCAGCCCAAAATCTCCTTAAGCTGATAAGCAACTTCAGCAAAGTCTCAGGATACAAAATTAATGTGCAAAAATCACAAGCATTCTTATACACCAGCAACAGACAAGCAGAGAGCCAAATCAGGAATGAACTTCCATTCACAATTGCTTCAAAGAGAATAAAATACCTAGGAATCCAGCTTACAAGGGATGTCAAGGACCTCTTCAAGGAGAACTACAAACCACTGCTCAGTGAAATCAAAGAGGACACAAACAAATGGAAGAACATACCATGCTCATGGATAGGAAGAATCAATATCGTGAAAATGGCCATACTCCCCAAGGTTATTTATAGATTCAATGCCATCCCCATCAAGCTACCAATGACTTTCTTCACGGAATTGGAAAAAACTGCTTTAAAGTTCATATGGAACCAAAAAAGAGCCCGCATTGCCAAGACAATCCTAAGTCAAAAGGACAAAGCTGGAGGCGTCACGCTACCTGACTTCAAACTATACTACAAGGCTACAGTAACCAAAACAGCATGGTACTGGTACCAAAACAGAGATATAGACCAATGGAACAGAACAGAGTCCTCAGAAATAATACCGCACATCTACAGCCATCTGATCTTTGACAAACCTGAGAGAAACAAGAAATGGGGAAAGGATTCCCTATTTAATAAATGGTGCTGGGAAAATTGGCTAGCCATAAGTAGAAAGCTGAAACTGGATCCTTTCCTTACCCCTTATACGAAGATTAATTCAAGATGGATTAGAGACTTAAATGTTAGACCTAATACCATAAAAACCCTAGAAGAAAATCTAGGTAGTACCATTCAGGACATAGGCATGGGCAAGGACTTCATGTCTAAAACACCAAAAGCAACGGCAGCAAAAGCCATAATTGACAAATGGGATCTAATTAAACTAAAGAGCTTTTGCACAGCAAAAGAAACTACCATCAGAGTGAACAGGCAACCTACAGAATGGGAGAAAATTTTTGCAACCTACTCATCTGACAAAGGGCTAATATCCAGAATCTACAAAGAACTCAAACAAATATACGAGAAAAAAACAAACAACCCCATCAAAAAGTGGGGAAAGGATATGAACAGACATTTCTCAAAAGAAGATATTCATACAGCCAACAGACACATGAAAAAATGCTCATCATCACTGGCCATCAGAGAAATGCAAATCAAAACCACAATGAGATACCATCTCACACCAGTTAGAATGGCATTCATTAAGAAGTCAGGAAACAACAGGTGTTGGAGAGGATGTGGAGAAATAGGAACACTTTTACACTGTTGGTGGGATTGTAAACTAGTTCAACCATTATGGAAAACAGTATGGCAATTCCTCAAGGATCTAGAACTAGATGTACCATATGACCCAGCCATCCCACTACTGGGTATATACCCAAAGGATTATAAATTAGTCTACTACAAAGACACATGTACACGTATGTTTATTGCGGCACTATTCACAATAGCAAAGACTTGGAATCAACCCAAATGTCCATCTGTGACAGACTGGATTAAGAAAATGTGGCACATATACACCATGGAATACTATGCAGCCATAAAAAAGGATGAGTTTGCGTCCTTTGTAGGGACATGGATGCAGCTGGAAACCATCATTCTTAGCAAACTATCACAAGAAGAGAAAACCAAACACCGCATGTTCTCACTCATAGGTGGGAACTGAACAATGAGATCACTTGGACTCGGGAAGGGGAACATCACACACTGGGGTCTATCATGGGGAGGGGGGAGGGGGGAGGAGGGAGGGATTGCATTGGGGAGTTATACATGATATAAATGATGAATTGATGGGTGCTGACGAGTTGATGGGTACAGCACACCAACATGGCATAAGTATACATATGTAACAAACCTGCACGTTATGCACATGTACCCTAGAACTTAAAGTATAATAAAAAAAAAAAAAAAAAAAAAAAAAAAAAAAAAAAAAAAAAAAAAAAAAAAAAAAGAAAAGCTATGATTGATGAAGGCAGGTAGATCCAAGAACCTAAGTTATTTTTCAGCAAACCGTGGTTCCACTTTCACCTCTTTCTTGACATTGACTGTGTTTTTAGCAGGACAAAAGTTATCTGAAATTTCTGATAGAGTTCAAACTTTAAATCATATTCACTTTGCTGAAACTCCACTGGATGGAGTGGCAGAAGAGAAAAAACAGAAATAAAAGAAAAGCAGTAATGGAGAATGGAAAATCTTTAAAGATGCTACCATCCTGAAAAGATTAGAAAGCAAGCCCAGGAAAGCCACGGGGAGGGAAAGAGCACTTAGAGGTGTCACCAAAGCTTTCAGAAGTGATGAGGGAAACCCCAGCTCTTCTTGTTACTTCTTGGCATTTTGTTCCTCTGTACATTAGCTCTTGGTTAATCTTTCATGTTGCTTATTATCTCTGTTTTAAAATTTCACATCAGCTCATTGGTTTCATATCCCACTTAACAAATTAAATATTTTTCTTGGGCTTATTAAGAAAATTGTTTGCTCTCATATGTTATGGCTTTAGATTTTCAGTGCAGTTAGGACTATTCTTAATTTTTTATCTTTACCCTTGTTATTTCTCTGAAGCATCCCAGTTGGGGTGGGAGTGCGGGGGTATTCAATGGTTAGGTAAAATTTACATGTAATTATGTAATTTACACATATCCTCAAATATAATGAGGCCCAGTCTAGCTGACCATACCAAGAGGATATTATAGTTGCCAATAAAATCAGCATTATTTCTTTTTTTTCTGTTCTTTTTTTAGCTTCTTACAAACATTCACTCAGAATACTTTTTGAATATTAATTTTGTGAAAAGCAACGTGCTGGGTTCTTTGGGAAAAGTAAAGATGAGTGCACAAATGCGTCCTCCTTTCTAGTGAGTCCAGCACACAGATGACTCAGGAAGTCACGCACTGGAGGAGGAGTATCTTCTAGAACTGGGGAAAGGTTCAGGAAGAGGATCAGAAACTTTTTTCACTCAACCAATTACATTTTTCTGAAAGCATTTAATTAATCATGCATGATCTTGCAGACCCCAGATAGAGACTCTATCACTATACCAGTTGTTTTCTTAAACAGCTGGAGTTAATTCTCATATGCTTGGTGACTCTTCAAGTATTTATGTTTAGGATCTGTTTTCTTCCTCTTAACTTACATTCCAAAGTTTAGGTATCCTTCCCCTCCATTGGCTGTCCAAAACAGCATCCTTTCATGTAGCTACATGCCATTGGAATGCTTTGTTTTTTGCCATGGATTCCTAGTCCTAAATTTGGACTTTTATTGGTATTTAAGATGTCATGGACAGAACCCACAGAAGTTGTGCAAAATGAATGGGCTGAGTGGACAGTCCAACAGAATTACATCATCTGTTCCAAACACCCTCGTAATGGTGGTATCAGCGTCAATGTCTGAGTGGCTGTCCTGGTTCTTCTGACCAGTCCTCAGCTGGCCATGTCTGTTCAGGTGCCAGAGAAAGCTTCATAGCTCAGGCAAATCTTTACAAGAGATTTGAAAGACAAGAAACATGTATTTTGGAGGTTTTACCTGTTTATTTCATGTAGAGCTTCATATTAACAGATTTTGCTATCACTTAAAAGTAAATGAAATGTTTTTAATATCTCAAAATCATTTTATAATTTATCAAAGAATTAATCTATTTTAAGGCTTGCCATTTACATTTAATCTTCAAATCTTGATGCATTTTCACAGACTTTCTTTAGTTAAGGATATTAATGACTTCCTTTAATAGCTTATGAAGTGAGTCATCATTGAAAGTGAGTCATTAAGGCCAACTCTTGTACCTGCTCTTAAATAACAGTTGTTTTACTAGATCTGTACTAAATCCTTTTTAAAAAAATCTGTTTGTCTTATATATAACAAGCATTTCCAATAGTTAATAATACTTTCTTAGCTCTTCAGTCATTTTATGAGAGCATTGCAAGAAAAGCAGGAGATCGGGAAAAGGGTTTCTTGTTTGCGACATAGGATGCATGAAATTCTTATTTAGTCTGTTGTGTTTGGGGTTTGAGAGAAACTATGTAATGAATCAAAATGTTTCCTACAGTCTTCTGAAACGATGTAATGAGACAGTCTTCCAGCAGCCTTCGATCATCTGGGAAGTCATTGACTTTGATCCTTATCCTATCAGGGGCTCTTACCCTGGGGTCCAAAAATACCCAGGCATCCTTAAGAACTGGATTTCAGTATAACTTGTTTCATTTTGTGATTTTTAAAAATAGTTTATTTTATGCATTTAAAACCTGAATCTGAGAAGGCATCTGTAGACTATACCAGATGTCCAAATGGAATAAAAATATTTAAGAACTCTCTTATGTGTGTGTTTCAACCTATAAATTTTATATGTGAAGTTCATGGTTAGGTGGTAAGTAGAGAATTTATTATCTGCATAATATTTGGTACTTTTTATAATGAAAAAGGAAATAATACAATGATAGGTACCATTTATTTGTTGACCACCCATATTTTCCAGGAAATTACATATTCTTTCTAGTTTTCACCATAACGTGCTGCAGGGATAGTGTTACCACTCTCATTTTGCAGATGAAGAAATTGAAACCCAGAACAATTCATTCATTCATTCAAAAAATATCCATAGAGCATACACTAAGAGAAGGCACTCTGCTAGGCACCAGAAATTAAATAATTCACCCCAAATCACTTAACTCATAAATGGCAAAGCTGGACCTAACAAAACCCATTATCCTTTCTATCACACATTGCATCCTCATAATATCATATTCTATATAGAAAAACTTAACAGTCCTATTGAGACACTTGGAACTCTAAGAAGGTAGTCAACAGATACTTTTCTCTTTATATAAATATGATATATAATTAGGTTTTCCTGGAAAGGAGTGATTCTGCCTTTTTTAAATTCTAGCATCCCCTTAGCAAATTAGAGCCCAGGGAATGATTTCCTGAGATAAGTCAATTCTCTTCTAGGACAATCTCTAGTCTTATCACATGAGATGGAATAACAACAGTCTGTCATTTCAGTGATGGCACCTGTAGGTCCTTGTATCTAAGAAAAGATACCTCCTTCTCTGCCTTGCTAAATATTTGTAAACTTTGCTTTAATTTGGTGTATGTGCCATTGTTTTGTATGTGGGAGGGGTTTATTTTTGTTTGTTTGTTTGTTTTTTGGTCTTTTTTAGTAACCCCAATCCAAACTATTTTCATTTGTGACCTAAAATACTTAGAACAAGAGGTTTTGCAATCTTGAAGACCGAATACATTTTTACTACTAAATGTAAGGCAGGGTTGAGCCACCCAATTTGTAGTGCTTGATTATGGCAACCCTAGGAAACTAGTACGGTTACTCTTTATCTTTATTAGGAGATAGTGCTGTAGTTCCTGTTGTAATCCTTAGGGAGCCAATATTGTTGATGAGACCCAGTACCAAGCTAGAGGCCACGTTGAGCTAGCAAGAAATAGGATAGTTTTTACTGTCAAAGTAATTAGCATTTAGAGAGTTTCTCTTATAGGGTAGCCTGGTGTCTTAGTCTATTTTCAAGTTGCTATAATAGAACACCTGAGACCAGGTAATGTATAACTTATAAGGATTTGTTTGACTCACAATCCTAGAGGCTGGGAAGTTCAAGGTCAGACAGCCACATCTGGCCATCTTTTAATGAGGGCCTCATGCTGTGTCAGAACACAGCAGAGAATTGGAAGGAGAAATGGGCACACACAAAGAGAAAGAGGGGGACATAAGGGGTTGATGCACTTTGTAACAATGAGACTAATCCATTCCCTGGAGAACTAATTTATTCTCATGAGAAAGACATGAATACATCTTAACAGCCTAATCACTTCTTAAAGGCCTAACCTCTGTACACTGTTACATTGTAACAGGCAATTAAATTTCAGCATGAGTTTTAGTGGGGACAAACCACATCCCAACTGTAGCACCTAGCTACCCACTCTATTTTTAGAGTGGTTATTTAATGACCTGGCAAGATCACTGTGCTTGTAAAAGAATCCACCATGAGTTAAAGAAAAATAGTTTCTGGCTGCCAATCTCCTTTTGGCCTCTCTCTGGAATGGCATATACAAGTTCAGTGATCACCGACTTCAAAGGTGGGGTGGAAGAGGCTGAAATAAATTTTTCTCTTTTCTTTGGTTGGTTGCTCTCTCTGTTTGCTGCTGAAATTTGTGTAGGATAATGGAATGAACGTGGGAGATAGGGAACTATAGAAAGAGTGGAAGGAAGGGAGAGGTCTTTTCTAAATTAAACCCCATGTGCTTGTGAGACCCTTGGACCCCAAAGGGCTCCTGACGGGCTGGGCCCACTCCTTCTGTATATGGAGCCGTGGGGCTTTTCTCTGGCTTCCCAATTGAAGCACTGTCATGTGATTTGATGCTCAGCATTTCTGAGACCTCATGGCAATTTTACCTTGTAAAACTCCCATTTTGACATTCTGAACTTAAGTAGAAAATGGAAATATAAGCCCCTTTTTTTGCTCTTAATCCATTCCAGAACTATAAGTCCCTGGGTTCTTGGCAACAACAGGTGTTCCTCTAGATTTTAAATTGAGTGTGTGTGTGTGTGTGTGTGTGTGTGTGTGTGTGTGAGAGAGAGAGAGAGAGGAATATCTCACTAAAACGACAGTGTTGTCATCAATTTTGGCTTCATGGAGGGTCTTGAGCTGGGTGGAGATGGGAGGAAGCTATCCTTGTCCATGTGGTTTGGAGACTTGCTCTGAAAAAGAGACCGTCTACTTTCCTTTTAGTCTTTGTTTTGATGACATTTGTAGTGTTTACCAGGAGCATACAGTTATCTGGAAAATGCAGACTGATGACAATAGTATTTGAAATGCTCGCAAGTCTGATTCTAGGTTGATGGAAAGAATGTATGTTCCAAGGTACAAGTGCTTGTTGACTTTTCGGATGCAGCCAGTCTGTGCTCTTTGTCAGGTAACTCGGAATCACTCCACAGAGGCTGTCCTTCCTGTCCATTTGACAAGCACTTAAAAGGGCAGTCTTAAGTACTTTACTTCATAGTTTATTAATTTTTTTCCTTCTTTAGTTTGCAATCTACTCAGAAACTGGAAAATAATTTCTTTTACCTTTTTCCTCTTTCTCATTTAGGCTGAAATTGATTTCTTTCTGCGCGTGTAAGAAAAAAAAAAAAAGAAGAAGAAGCTGTGGTTAATACAATTGCCTTTGCTGAACAAAAATAAAAGACTAGTTTACCTTCAAGCTGTGCAGTATCAGAGTAAGGATCTGCTCTGTCACTCCCAGGAGATTTTGATAAGAGAGAGTGCAAAATTTCATGATATCTACATAGAATAATTGTAGCAACTATGAGAAGTAATAGAATTGTTTATTTGGGGATGAGGGTGGGGTGGGTTTTTTTGTGTGTGTTTGTAAAATTGGGAAGCTGGAAGATACTCTTAAATCCATCAGCTTCTCCAGAATTCTTCTCAAATGCTTATTGTCATGACAACCATCTCTTCATAAACCAAGGCTCTGAGTGTAATACAGATGGGGCTGGTAACAAGGTAGGATTGCCATCTGCTTTGTTTTCTCTAAGGGACTTTTTTTTTGTGATCCCCAAGTCTCATCCTCAAGTCTGAAAGTCTTGACTTATTTTTGTTTCTGGAGTCAGATAGAGCTGTGAGATTCATTCTTTTCTTCTGACAAACTACTTCCTCACCTGTAATCAAACAACTTACTTGTTAAATGGAGGGGAAAAAGGGTAATTATGTATGTGTGTGTGAAAACAAATATACATATTTTAATGATTTATTTATCTGTCTACTTTGCAAAGTCTCCTGTGAGGTACCTAGTAATTCAATAATACAGTCAAGCATGAGATCCAGAAACAAGTAGGAGTGAGGCGATCATTTTCCCATGAAACAGGTACAATTGTTATTGCTTTTGAACATTTTATTAACACCTGTGCTTCCTGATGGTGGGGCTGCATGAAGCTTGTAAGTAGTTTCATCATTCTTATTAGGTAACAAATAAGAGCATAAATTATTTAGGAGAGGAAGACCTTTTCTTGTTACCAAATTTGGAGAGAAATTTGCCAAAGTAATGAATGTTTACAGGAGGGATACTGCTTAATATCTTCTTACTCCCCTTTGCCAAAGACACAAATGACATTTTCTCGTATCAACTTCCAAAAAAAGTGAGGCCATAAATTTTTAAAGGAATATACCTGGTATTTTAAAAGTTTGTATATATCGTGATCAGAATTAAGGTATATCCAGCTTTTGAAAAAATATATATATTTAGCCATTAAAAGGTATGTGGTAAACTAAACTGATGAATAGAGGTTATGGGAAATATTTCATAAAATTTATATTTGAAGCAAAGAATAATTTCTTTCTTTGTATTATAGTTATTTTATATAAGCTACAATATAAAATTCTAAAACCTTAATTTCTTGAGGGGCTTATGCTTCATTTTTCTTTCTAAATAGAGAAGAAGTCCATATACTGCTTTTATGTCCTATATGTTGATGTGTAAAATTTTACAATATAAAATTCTAAAACCTTAATTTCTTGAGAAGCTTATGCTTCATTTTTCTTTCTAAATAGAGAAGAAGTTCATATACTGCTTTTATGTCCTATATGTTGATGTGTAAAAATAAATACTAGTGGGTGAGTAGAATGTAACTACAATATATTATACACACAAACACACAGGATGACTAAACTGTACACATAGGCTGATGTCCAGAGCAGGGAAAAGCTGCTAAAGAATTTTTGAGTTAGAATGCAGATTTGTGGTTAAGACCAATAATTTTTCAAAGGAGCATTATAAGGAGTGTGGTTACTTGGGTTGGAGTTGAAAACCGAGCAACAGTTGAGCAGACTTGAAACCAGTTTTGTCTTTAGATTTCTTTTCTTAATTATTGGTCTCCAATGAGTTAGCCACTCATTGTACTTAAGGTCTTGGCAAAGGAGTGACTTTCTTCACCGTGTAGTTTATACCTCATGTATGCATTACAATAGAGAGGTCCAGGAAATACTGCAGGCCCTCTATTGGTTTTTATCCCCCATTTAGATAAAAATGAGGAAGAAGTAGAATTATCACAAACAATCTCATTGGCTTTTAGTTGGGATATACTACAGACACATCACCTTTGAATCTGTATATGTAAAAAAAAAACTTCTCAGAGTAAGATGTAAGTTGTGTTGCACTGTTCTGAAGGAATGGGTAATGTCAGAAATGTCTTCATTACATTATATAAAGTAATACATGGTGCTGTTATCAGATTGCATAGTCAAAGTTGGCAAGTTTGCAGATTTACATAGATATCATGACTTTCATCATTCATACTTCTTTCAAGAAATGGTCATCTTAATATGGGATATTTATTTGAGGTATACACCATTTATTTTAAGAAGCAGTACCTTTGTTTATCGTAAAACTTCTGGACTAAATTCTTCCAATTTTTTTCTCTAATGAATTCAGTTTTTTTTTTTTTTCCCCACTGATTTTTACTGCGTAGCATTTGCCCGAAGAACACCACTTTGTTTCCTAAGGCAAGTAGTCACTACAAGGCAAGTTTTGTTCTGTCTATCCCAAGGCAAATAGACAGCAGCAAACATAGTGTGGAGGGCTGCTGTGCTCAGTAGAAAACCATCAACTATTTCTAATTGGGGGTGTATGAAGACAGCTGCATTCTGGACATGCTAAACCTCTTGAAATGCTTGGAGTGTAATAAAACCCAAAACGTGCTTTCCTTTCTCATTTCTTTGCACATGTATTTTAGGCAAAATATAATCCACATGCTCTTGTTCCCTCTCCTTTTAAATCATGAAAAGTGTTGTTTTTTAGGGCTATTCGAGGTCCAGGAAGCCCTTTTATCCTTTTTATTAGGTTATTTTTATGTATAAATGAAAAGAAAAACATAAACAGAAAACACAATATGACATCATGAATGAGGGCAAGCACAAACTGCCCAATTTAAGTTTGAAGTTTAAACCTAAAGTATTTTAAAACAAAACATTTATCTTGGTGTTTTGCAAAAGCATTGCTTTCTTCTATTGGGCAGAAATTGCAGCCTGTTGGGATGAAGTAGGGAACAGAACTAATATTTATTGAGTAACTACCATGGCATTATGGGACATCTGCTAACCCCTTAATTTTTACAGTAACCCTAAGTGGTAGGTCAGTCCATCTGCATTTTACAGACAGGAAATGCTTTCAGAGATATTAATTAGTTGGCTGTAGACCACAGAAGAATTGAAAGTCAGGTCTTCTTGACTTTTCAGCTCGTGACTTCATTACTTCTGCCCTCCTCATTCTGTTGGGAGATGGGTGGGAGTGTGCCCTTCAGATGATCAAAAAGTCCCATGTTGGGATGTGATTTGGAAATAGCTAGTCATCAGGCCAGAGGACGAAGGCTATTGTAGCTTCAAGAAAGAAAGAGTCATCTTGGTATTGGCAAGGTGGTTATTTAGTATGGCAGCTGCATAAGAGCATTGGACAGGTGGTATGATATGGGATGGGGGTCAGGGTGGGTGCTGCTCACACCCCCTTATTACAGCAGAGCAAAACCAGAGTAGTCACAGTGATGGTGATGTAGGGCAGGTTCGAGAGAAAGCTCATGTTCTTCTAGCATTGAGACTCACAATATTTCAAAACAAGTGATTATTTATTCCATTACAATTTATTTTGGTGATGGATGTTGCATTTATTTTATTTTCTAACAGTAGTACATATTTGGTAAGAGTTGTTTGTGACTTTCTTTATTTAAATGGATTAAACTCATTTTCTTAAATTTTTTAAATGTTTGTCCTGTTATTGAAGACAGCTTAAAGTGTTACAGAATGGGAATCCTAGCTTTAATGAGTCTGCATATAAAAGGGTCCAAACAGTTTTTTTTTTGGAGAAAAGGAAGGTCATTTGAACTGTACTATAGGTACGATAGGGTCCATGATCCATGGTATGGCAATAAGTTACTATTCTTTAGAGAATAAATTGCAAAATATAGGACATGAAGACTGCTTGGTATTTACATAGGAGTCTAGTTCTTCTGATACTATATGTTCTATAAGCTTTCTCCCAGAAATCCAAAGTTTTATTTAGCTTATAGCCATCATTGTACCACAGTCTCCCTTCCATGATTTATTTTTTCCCATACTGTACTCTTGCACTAAGTCTTTGGCACTGAAGGGGAAGGAGATGAATTATTCAACTCTTCTTCTATTGAGTAAAAAGCCAATACAGAAAAAGATGCAACAGGCAATTTCACGACTGACATTTTAGAGAACATTGGGGTCATCATATGACTGAGAAAATGATTATCTCTTTTGAAGGTCAGGAAACCAGTATTTTCTCCAGTGAATCTATGGAGGGAACCAACCACCTAGCTTTTTGTAAATAGCACTCCTCAGGGAAATGTTGCTTTTTTCTTTTGTAGTGTTTCTGCTTTAAATCTTCATAGACTGTATCCCATGGAAGCAGGAATATAATGACTATAGCACTTACTTCTTTTCATGTCTCTACTGAAGAGCCACCCTGATTTATCTTTTCCTCCAAGGTAGTGTGGAACTTTACCAGGATTTAGATTATATTAGTCATTTTGCTTGGAGATCTCTGCACACTTTTCAACATCGTTTCTAGGAGCCTTGCCACACCCAGTAAAGGAGGGTGAGGCTTCAAGAATCTCTTGGCGTACCAAGGCAAATTAGGCAATTTGTAAGAAGTCCATAGCAAAACAGAGTGGAGAAAGGGCCCAGGATCTCTCATGAGGCCTGGGGCAGGGAGGTGGACATCCCATGAGCTCCTTTCACAGTCAACACAAACTTAACATATCTTGAAGAAAAAACTGTTACTGTATAATGGAAGGCAGAAGGCAGGGATGTCTGTGCTTGGTGATGCAGCTGGAAGTAGTGAGCTGGTTTATGATGGAGGGGTAAATTTTGCCATAAAAGAGACACGCATCAATTTTATTAGCTAGCTTACTTCCCATACAGGGGGTGAGGAGTGAGGATTTTAAGGCATTTCTCTCTGTTTTCAATATATCCTTTCTGGATTCACTATTACTGGGACTCGTGAATGTAGACTAGGGATTAAAACCTGAGTTTGCTTTTAAAAAATTTTTATTTTATTAAATGAGATTTCTGAGCAACTGATTTCACCTAGTCTTATCAAACTATTGTTACTACTTTTTCAATATGCATTCTGTCCCTCCTGTGTGAAGGCCACAGGGCACCTGCCCCCATGTCATTAAGATGGAGGTCCTCAAGTGATGAGGGGATGAGTCACCTCTCACTTACCACCTGCGAGAATATCTACCACTGATACCTCTCCTTATGTCCCATAGCAGCTGCTAAACTCCCACCTTATTATTAGCGACAATTTCTAGTGTTCAAGAGAGAATGGGATTTACTTTTTGAATGCCTCTAAGTTATTATAGCAGGTTCATTTGGAATTGCACATCAGAACTTTCTTCCTGTTTATCAGGAAAATAAACCAAGGTCTTGAATGTCTATCCATAGTTGGCCCAATATAATTTTGCTTGGGATTTATTACATTATTTTTCTCCATTGGCTATGAACTGAAGGCATCTCATGGTATATTTATTCGATGCTGAAAAGGTAGTTAGAGGCTGTGAGGTAAAGTCGAGACCAGTATATTGGAAGAAAAGAGGCACTCCATCTAATAATCTTTCATAGTCTTCACATTCATTGAGAAGGTTAATTGATAACCTTTCCTGCACACTGTCTCCCAACCCTGACCCATGCAGAGCACACTGTGCAACAGATGTAATAACCCTTGTCTGCAAGCAATATGCACAGCTGGAAAAGATAATTAAATAGACTCTTTTTGAGAGGTCTACAACATTTCAACAGAAGGATTGAGCAATCCTGCTGGCCTCCAACTGAAAAGCATTACCGACAGACATACTTCAGACAGATTCCATGATCACCATACTTATGTGGCACAAGTGCTTATGAGGAGCTTCTTTGGCTTCCAAAAGGTCACTAAAACTTTTAGGCCTAAATAATACTGGAATTGTAAAGTGGGAATTAAAAATTATAATTCCATTTAACATGTATAGTTGCCATCAGAAAGTGGGCCTTTGGTTTTCCATATGGATTGGTTACATGATCAACTGCAGTTCTAACTCATGAGACACCCCCAGATCTCATCCTGGGTGATTCTTTTTGAGGTTTATTTAGGGTGTTAGATAATCTGGGGCGGGTTTCATCATGGGTGGCAATACTACATATAGCAAATGTCATGAGAAGAGAGAAAAAGCCTTCCTTTTGAATGTTAACATTTCTGCAAGTAAGTTTAATTCACAGTGTAAGTTTACATTACTATTACGAGACTTAAAAGATTGGGGTGAAATCTTAAAGAATTATGAAATTAAGAAATGAAACCCAGAGGGCTTTCATTTTAAGTACTGATGACTTAAACCAAAACCGGTTTGGCTTATCTGATTAGATCATGGGTTTTGAGAAAGAGGAGCATTTACTGCTGCATCAGGAGATGTTTCCTCGAGAGCAAGGCTAGCTCCGTTTGACCCAGAACATCCCATAGGTAAATCACTGCACACTGTGGAGATACCTATTCCCTCCCTGCCCCAGCCTCCTGGGGATCTGAAACCAAATCATTGCTTTTTCATCTTTTACTTTTTTCTTATGATGGAAGCCACCCACTTTCTGATGTTCCTGATGCCAAGTCCTTCTTTACATGAGTAGAATCCACTCTTTTCAATGGAAAGACACCTGCTCTGAGACAGGCTACGCTGTCATGTGCATTGGCATGGCTGAGTGATGTAGTGGAAGGTGCAATAAATTTAAACTTTAAAAAAGCAAAATGTGATGGAATCATGCATCTTGTGCCTACAATAAGTATATGGTCTAGCAGGATTTACAGATACATGCATGATTAATTTGAATACAGTGCAGCAAAATTATCTGTTGAAAACACATGAGAAGAGGTGCAACATTATTAGTCATTAGGAAAATGCACATAAAGCCACCGTGCCTGAGTGATACCTCTGTACATCTATTAGAATGTATAAAATCTAAAAAGACTGACCATACCAAGCATTGGTGATGATGTAGACCAACTCGTGCTTTCATGTAGTGCTGGTGAGAATGTAAATGGTACAACTACTTTGTAAACAGTTTGACAGTTTCTTAAAAAGTTAAAACATCCACCTGGCATACTATATCCAGATATCCTACTCTTACGTATTTAATCAAGAGAATAAAAGCATATATCCATACAAAAACTTGTATATAAATTGCTCATAGTAGCTTTATTTGTAATAGCCAAAAGCTAGAAACAACCCAAATGTCTAATGAAAGCATACATTGTATTTATTTGTGGGATATATCCATGCAATGGAATACCATTTGGCAATAAAAAGAATCAACCACTCATCATACATGGAACCACATGGATAAGTCTTAAACTAATTATGCTGAGTTAAGAAGTCAGACAAAAAGGTAAGAGACTGTTAGGAGCTGAATTAGTGTGTTAAAAGTGGCAATGAAAAAGGAGAAAATTATAGCTACCTCAAGATAGAACTGATGAGCTTTGATTATGAAATGATGGTAAGAGAGGGGGCCATAGACTCTGAGGTCTGCCTCTAGCTTTGGTTTCCCTATGTGGCTCATTATCTATTTGTATAGAACAATTATCTGAAAGATGGTACTTAAGCATGTAAGAAACGATAAGCTACCTGTTTAATGCCAGACTTAAAAGACTTAAAAAGATAAGCTACCTGTTTAATGCTGTGGTTTGTTACCTCCAAGAACCCCAAGAAGAAACATCCTGTAAGCAGACCATTCATACTTGATTGTTAAAGGAAAACAAAATTCAATTTTGTCTTTTTTATCAACACAAGTATAGCTAGCTAATAAAAGTGTAATATTGGTGAGAGAAAAAGAAAACAACACACACACACATACACTCAACGCGATTCCTAGAGTCATTCCCATGGATAAGAGGGAAGGAAGGGTTGAGGTCAAAGAGAGAAGGGAGGGAAATAGACTACGATGGGATATCTTAGGGCAAAAGAATAGGGGACTGATTTGGAAGGCAGCAAACTTTATGGATACTTGGTTTATTTAATGTCCGTGTCACTCTGGCATATCTTAGTGTGCATGGTATGTGATTTATTTAGTCACTTGATCCAAATTCTCTAATTAAGTGTAGCTCAGAAGAGATAGTGTCCATTGTGGTCAAGGACACAGGTTTTGGCTTCAACAGACAAATAAGCTCTCTGAGCATCTGTCTTCTCATCTGTACAATGGGAATATCAGTTCCTACCTCTTCAGGTTGTTGCATTCATAAATAATTGTGTATAAGAAACATTAGGATTGCTTCTAAGGGCTCAACAAACTTCCTTCTTCTTCTTCCTATTCTCCTCCTCCTCCTCCTCCTCCTTCTTCTTCTTCCTCCTCCTCTTCCTCTTCTTCCTTTTCCTTTACTCCTTCCTTCTTCCTTCCTCCTTCTCATTAACATTATTAGGTAACCTCAATACTATCAGTAATGATTGGAAAAAGCTTTAATCTCCTAGTTCACCATTAGAAAACAAGAGCACATTTTGGTGGTTATTACCTGAACTAATCATACTATCACCTTTTTTTTTCATCTGACTCATTATCCCAAGTGATTTATTTAAATGTGGGGTTTTCTGAGTCTTTCTTTTACATATTATAAAAAATGAGTGTGACTTAGGGACAAAGAAAAGAAATAGAAA
This sequence comes from Rhinopithecus roxellana, assembly GCF_007565055.1. Lineage (NCBI taxonomy): Eukaryota > Metazoa > Chordata > Mammalia > Primates > Cercopithecidae > Rhinopithecus > Rhinopithecus roxellana. The sequence goes on along the minus strand of NC_044552.1, from coordinate 176,360,706 downwards.
TTCGGTGACTTTCATTCTGCTTGTGCTCCAATTCCTATTTGGTCTAAGACAAGTAATTTAAATTTCCTGCACCTTAGCATCTTCTACTCAAACAGAAATGAGAAACAGTCACAGAGTGCTATGATAACTGTCTAAGTAGAATGCACACAAGTTTTCACACTGAGTATAACTTTATAGAAAGCTAAGAGTGTTGCTTGTGTTGCTCAAGTTGGTACATTTATGTAGATGTGACACTACTGGCACTAAGAACTTAATGCCACATTGAAACTCACTGAGATAGCTAGATTTTAAAAATAATTACTTGACTTCACTATAAAGTATGTTCGTATTGCATTTACTCCCTCTAGTAGAAAATAGACCTTGTCAGTTCAAATCCCTGTTGCATTAATTTCACCAGTAATGAGTCTTTTTCATTTGAGTCAGCAGGGTTTTTCTTGCTTGTTTTCAGGCTTTGTGGATTTGACCCTCCATGATCAGGTCCACCTTCTAGAATGTGCCTGGCTAGAGATCCTGATGATTGGTCTCGTCTGGCGCTCCATGGAGCACCCAGGGAAGCTCCTGTTTGCTCCTAACTTGCTCTTGGACAGGTAAGTGACCTGGCTGTAGCTTAGGAGAAGCATGTTCTTTATGATCATAGTTCATTCATGAAACTATTTTATTCATCTCTCTGTGAAGCTTCAGAGAACTTTATTAGGTATGTTTACTTGACAAATGGGTGCACTGGGGGTGAGGAAGGCTAGTCAAATTCACAGAAAGCTAAGGATAACTTTCTTCTAGACATCACCTCAGAAGAACTCTAATATTTCTAACACACACACACACACACACACACACACACACACACACACACTCATTATGAATGGTAATTTTCTAACTCCATCTTCAACTTGTGTCATATAAAAATTATAGTAACCTCTCTTTAATTAAAATCTATTTTTGCTTCTTGTACATCCAAACCACAATAGTCTGTTCATTTTCTTCTCCAGTTTTCCCATCAGTAAAATGAAAAAATTTGACCAGAGTTCTGAAGGTCACGTCCAGGTTGACAAATTCATTTTCGTTTTCAAATATGTTACCTTCCTTAACATACCATTGTGGGGTTGCCTCGGAATGTGGGTCCCATTGGTTTTTTTTTTTTCAGTCATTGCTTAGAGTAATAGAATTTAGATATTACTCAATAGCATCTGCCACTGACAGAGTCTCCACCCTGCACCAGCTGCTATGCTAAACACTTTACATACATCATCTCATTTAATCATCACTGGACTCCTAGGAGACAGGAATGTCATCATCCATGTTTTAGCAGAAAGGAAACTAATTCTCAGAGACATCCTGCTACTTGCAAAAAGGAGAAAGCTCGCCAATGGTGGAGCCAGAGTTGAAATTCAAGATCTTTCTGGCTCTGGTATGCTGTATTACCTCCTATCCTGGGCACATGGTCTTCCCACTCTTTCCTGTTCAGTGATGCCTCCTTTGGTCTGCTGCCACAGCATTCTGTTTTCCAGGTAAATCTTGTCTTTGAGGGCTACATAACATTTTGGATGAGAAAGAACCATTTTGTTGTTTCTTGCAATCCTATTTTGCCTCTGTGCCAAGCAGTCTAAGGCTGCCAGGCTGCCCACAGTGCATCTCTGCATGGTCCTTTACTTCAGAGCATTTCACTATCTTTCTACACCTGCCAAGCGCCTGGAGCAGAGTTGCAGCAAAATTTATTTAAGTACTGGAGAATTGTACAAGGTGTTGGTTATTGTTTTGTCATTTTGTGTTAATATAGCTTTTGAAAAACAGTGGTGATACAGTTCAAGAAGCAGATTTTGCTGTCTGTGGAATATATTTTGATATCACAGTTTCACAAAATTATCAAGAATGGCCACTAGTCTTGTTGCTTAGAACTGTACTCACAATGTATTCTGACAGCCTTCTAGAGGATGTCTTTACTGTGTTCTATCTTTCCATTTCTTGTTTTCCTTTCCATTGTTTCCTGTCTTACTTCTCCTCTCTTTTCCTTTGCTTTCCTCTTTCCTTCTTTCTCCTATCCTCTTAATTTTTTTGTCTTATAGTAGTGTGGTTTTGTAACCAAGTGATATCAAGTTTGCAGACGAAAATCTTAGACCACACATATTTCCCTGCCTACTGCCTGGAGTGTGTCTACCGTGTTTAGGTTTCTGGGCATTCATAACTCATTTGCTCCTTGATTTCCATCCTCATCTGTATCTATCTTCTTTTTTAAAATTTAATTCAATTTTTATAACATTGACACAATTGTGCAGATTCATAGGGTGTATAGTGATGTTTTGATACATGTAATGTGTGGTGGTCATATCTATCTTCTTGAGTACACACTTGCTTGAGGACAGTCATCAAATAATTGCATTTTAAATATGTAAAAGTTTTTGACATTACTGCACCCAACACACTCACATTCCCAATGAGGTGATATGGCCTAGAATTTTATCAGGTACAGCCTTCTCTTTCCTTTCTCTACACTCTACTGGTGGCTAATTTTCTTTCCATCTCTCACAGAAGTGTGATTGACTAAAAGTTCTCGTCTCTATTCATTCATACTTTCTAAAACTTCAGATTGGAAGTTTTAATTCCCTCTAGACCAGGATTTGTCAAACTCTTTACTATTAACATTTTGGGTCAGATCATTCTTTCATTCTTTCTTGGTTGAGGCATTAATATTGTTTGGCTGTGTTCTCATCCAAATCTCAAATTGTAGCTCCCATAATTTCCATGTGTCATGGGAGGGACCCGGTGGGAGGTACCTGAAACATGAGGGAAGGTCTTTCCCTTGCTGTTCTCATGAAAGTGAATTTCTCATGATATCTGATGGTTTTATAAAGGGGAGTTCCCCTGCACATGCTCTCTCTCTTGCCTGTTGCCATGTAAGATGTGACTTTGCTCCTCCTTCCACCATGAGTGTGAGGCTTCCCCAGCCACAAGGAACTGTGAGTCCATTAAACCGTTTTCTTTGTAAATTACCCAGTCTCAGGTATATCTTTATTAGCAGCTTGAGAACAGACAAATACAAGGGGCTGTATTGTGCATTTGGGGATGTTTAGCAGCATCCCTGGACTTCACCAGCTAGCTGCCAATAGCAACATCCACTTCCTACAGTTATAATAACCAACGATGTCTCCAGACATTTCTTTTTTTTTTTTTTTCATTTTTTAATTATACTTTAAGTTCTAGGGTACATGTGCATAACGTGCAGGTTTGTTACATATGTATATTTGTGCCATGTTGGTGTGCTGCACCCATCAACTCGTCAGCACCCATCAATTCATCATTTATATCATGTATAACTCCCCAATTCAATCCCTCCCCCCCTCCCCCTCCCCATGATAGGCCCCAGTGTGTGATGTTCCCTTTCCCGAGTCCAAGTGATCTCATTGTTCAGTTCCCACCTATGAGTGAGAACATGCGGTGTTTGGCTTTCTCTTCTTGTGATAGTTTGCTAAGAATGATGGTTTCCAGCTGAATCCATGTCCCTACAAAGGACACAAACTCATCCTTTTTTATGGCTGCATAGTATTCCATGGTGTATATGTGCCACATTTTCTTAATCCAGTCTGTCACTGATGGACATTTGGGTTGATTCCAAGTCTTTGCTATTGTGAATAGTGCCGCAATAAACATACGTGTGCATGTGTCTTTGTAGTAGAATAATTTATAATCCTTTGGGTATATACCCAGTAGTGGGATGGCTGGGTCATATGGTACATTTAGTCCTAGATCCTTGAGGAATTGTCATACTTTTTTCCATAATGGTTGAACTAGTTTACAATCCCACCAACAGTGTAAAAGTGTTCCTATTTCTCCACATCCTCTCCAACACCTGTTGTTTCCTGACTTCTTAATGATTGCCATTCTAACTGGTGTGAGATGGTATCTCATTGTGGTTTTGATTTGCATTTCTCTGATGGCGAGTGATGATGAGCATTTTTTCATGTGTCTGTTGGCTGTATGAATGTCTTCTTTTGAGAAATGTCTGTTCATATCCTTTGCCCACTTTTGGATGGGGTTGTTTGTTTTTTTCTTGTATATTTGTTTGAGTTCTTTGTAGATTCTGGATATTAGCCCTTTGTCAGATGAGTAGGTTGAAAAAATTTTCTCCCATTCTGTAGGTTGCCTGCTCACTGTGATGGTAGTTTCTTTTGCTGTGCGGAAGTTCTTTAGTTTAATCAGATCCCATTTGTCAATTTTGGCTTTTGCTGCCGTTGCTTTTGGTGTTTTAGACATGAAGTCCTTGCCCATGCCTATGTCCTGAATGGTACTACCTAGATTTTCTTCTAGGGTTTTTATGGTATTAGGTCTAACATTTAAGTCTCTAATCCATCTTGAATTAATCTTTGTCTAAGGGGTAAGGAAAGGATCCAGTTTCAGCTTTCTACTTATGGCTAGCCAATTTTCCCAGCACCATTTATTGAATAGGGAATCCTTTCCCCATTTCTTGTTTCTCTCAGGTTTGTCAAAGATCAGATGGCTGTAGATGTGTGGTGTTATTTCTGAGGACTCTGTTCTGTTCCATTGGTCTATATCTCTGTTTTGGTACCAGTACCATGCTGTTTTGGTTACTGTAGCCTCGTAGTATGGTTTGAAGTCAGGTAGCGTGACGCCTCCAGCTTTGTCCTTTTGACTTAGGATTGTCTTGGCAATGCGGGCTCTTTTTTGGTTCCATATGAACTTTAAAGCCGTTTTTTCCAGTTCTGTGAAGAAACTCATTGGTAGCTTGATGGGGATGGCATTGAATCTATAAATAACCTTGGGCAGTATGGCCATTTTCACGATATTGATTCTTCCTATCCATGAGCATGGTATGTTCTTCCATTTGTTTGTGTCCTCTTTGATTTCACTGAGCAGTGGTTTGTAGCTCTCCTTGAAGAGGTCCTTTACATCCCTTGTAAGTTGGATTCCTAGGTATTTTATTCTCTTTGAAGCAATTGTGAATGGAAGTTCATTCCTGATTTGGCTCTCTGCTTGTCTGTTACTGGTGTATAAGAATGCTTGTGATTTTTGCACATTAATTTTGTATCCTGAGACTTTGCTGAAGTTGCTTATCAGCTTAAGGAGCTTTTGGGCTGAGACGATGGGGTTTTCTAAATATACAATCATGTCATCTGCAAACAGGGACAGTTTGACTTCTTCTTTTCCTAACTGAATACCCTTGATTTCTTTCTCTTGCCTGATTGCCCTAGCCAGAACTTCCAACACTATGTTGAATAGGAGTGGTGAGAGAGGGCATCCCTGTCTTGTGCCAGTTTTCAAAGGGAATTTTTCCAGTTTTTGCCCATTCAGTATGATATTAGCTGTGGGTTTGTCATAAATAGCTCTTATTATTTTGAGGTACGTTCCATCAATACCGAATTTATTGAGCGTTTTTAGCATGAAGGGCTGTTGAATTTTGTCAAAAGCCTTTTCTCCATCTATTGAGATAATCATGTGGTTCTTGTCTTTGGTTCTGTTTATATGCTGGATTACGTTTATTGATTTGCAAATGTTGAACCAGCCTTGCATCCCAGGGATGAAGCCCACTTGATCATGGTGGATAAGCTTTTGGATGTGCTGCTGAATCTGGTTTGCCAGTATTTTATTGAGGATTTTTGCATCGATGTTCATCAGGGATATTGGTCTAAAATTCTCTTTTTTTGTTGTGTCTCTGCCAGGCTTTGGTATCAGGATGATGTTGGCCTCATAAAATGAGTTAGGGAGGATTCCCTCTTTTTCTATTGATTGGAATAGTTTCAGAAGGAATGGGACCAGCTCCTCCTTGTACCTCTGGTAGAATTCAGCTGTGAATCCATCTGGTCCTGGACTTTTTTTGGTGGGTAGGCTATTAATTGTTGCCTCAATTTCAGAGCCTGCTATTGGTCTATTCAGGGATTCAACTTCTTCCTGGTTTAGTCTTGGGAGAGTGTAAGTGTCCAGGAAATTATCCATTTCTTCTAGATTTTCTAGTTGATTTGCGTAGAGGTGTTTATAGTATTATCTGATGGTAGTTTGTATTTCTGTGGGGTCAGTGGTGATATCCCCTTTATCATTTTTTATTGCATCTATTTGATTCCTCTCTCTTTTGTTCTTTATTAGTCTTGCTAGCGGTCTGTCAATTTTGTTGATCTTTTCAAAAAACCAACTCCTGGATTCATTGATTTTTTGGAGGGTTTTTTGTGTCTCTATCTCCTTCAGTTCTGCTCTGATCTTAGTTATTTCTTGCCTTCTGCTAGCTTTTGAATGTGTTTGCTCTTACCTCTCTAGTTCTTTTAATTGTGATGTTAGAGTGTCAATTTTAGATCTTTCCTGCTTTCTCTTGTGGGCATTTAGTGCTCTAAATTTCCCTCTACACACTGCTTTAAATGTGTCCCAGAGATTCTGGTATGTTGTATCTTTGTTCTCATTGGTTTCAAAGAACATCTTTATTTCTGCCTTCATTTCATTATGTACCCAGTAGTCATTCAGGAGCAGGTTGTTCAGTTTCCATGTAGTTGAGCGGTTTTGAGTGAGTTTCTTAGTCCTGAGTTCTAGTTTGATTGCACTGTGGTCTGAGAGACAGTTTGTTATAATTTCTGTTCTTATACATTTGCTGAGGAGTGCTTTACTTCCAATTATGTGGTCAATTTTGGAATAAGTGCGATGTGGTGCTGAGAAGAATGTATATTCTGCTGATTTGGGGTGGAGAGTTCTATAGATGTCTATTAGGTCCGCTTGGTGCAGAGATGAGTTCAATTCCTGGATATCCTTGTTAACTTTCTGTCTTGTTGATCTGTCTAATGTTGACAGTGGAGTGTTGAAGTCTCCCATTATTATTGTATGGGAGTCTAAGTCTCTTTGTAAGTCTCTAAGGACTTGCTTTATGAATCTGGGTGCTCCTATATTGGGTGCATATATATTTAGGATAGTTAGCTCTTCCTGTTGAATTGATCCCTTTACCATTATGTAATGGCCTTCTTTGTCTCTTTTGATCTTTGATGGTTTAAAGTGTGTTTTATCAGAGACTAGGATTGCAACCCCTGCTTTTTTTTGTTCTCCATTTGCTTGGGAGATCTTCCTCCATCCCTTTATTTTGAGCCTATGTATGTCTCTGCATGTGAGTTGGGTCTCCTGAATACAGCAGACTGATGGGTCTTGACTCTTTATCCAGTTTGCCAGTCTGTGTCTTTTAATTGGAGCATTTAGTCCATTTACATTTAAGGTTAATATTGTTATGTGTGAACTTGATCCTGCCATTATGATATTAACTGGTTATTTTGCTCATTAGTTGATGCAGTTTCTTCCTAGCCTCGATGGTCTTTACATTTTGGCATGTTTTTGCAATGGCTGGAACCGGTTGTTCCTTTCCATGTTTAGTGCTTCCTTCAGGGTCTCTTGTAAGGCAGGCCTGGTGGTGACAAAATCTCTAAGCATTTGCTTATCTGTAAAGGATTTTATTTCTCCCTCACTGATGAAACTTAGTTTGGCTGGATATGAAATTCTGGGTTTAAAATTCTTTTCTTTAAGAACGTTGAATATTGGCCCCCACTCTCTTCTGGCTTGTAGAGTTTCTGCCGAGAGATCTGCTGTTAGTGTGATGGGCTTCCCTTTGTGGGTAACCCGACCTTTCTCTCTGGCTGCCCTTAAGATTTTTTCCTTCATTTCAACTTTGGTGAATCTGGCAATTATGTGTCTTGGAGTTGCTCTTCTCGAGGAGTATCTTTGTGGTGTTCTCTGTATTTCCTGAATTTGAATGTTGGCCTGCCCTACTAGGTTGGGGAAGTTCTCCTGGATGATATCCTGAAGAGTGTTTTCCAACTTGGTTCCATTTTCCCCCTCACTTTCAGGCACCCCAATCAGATGTAGATTTGGTCTTTTTACATAATCCCATACTTCTTGCAGGCTTTGTTCATTTCTTTTTCTTCTTTTTTCTTTTGGTTTCTCTTCTCGCTTCATTTCATTCATTTGATCCTCAATCGCTGATACTCTTTCTTCCAGTTGATCGAGTTGGTTACTGAAGCTTGTGCATTTGTCACGTATTTCTCGTGTCATGGTTTTCATCTCTGTCATTTCGTTTATGACCTTCTCTGCATTAATTAGTCTAGCTGTCAATTCTTCCACTCTTTTTTCAAGATTTTTAGTTTCTTTGTGCTGGGTACGTAACTCCTCCTTTAGCTCTGAGAAGTTTGATGGACTGAAGCCTTCTTCTGTCATCTCGTCAAAGTCATTCTCTGACCAGCTTCGATCCATTGCTGGTGATGGGCTGCACTCCTTTGCAGGGGGAGATGCGCTCTTATTTTTTGAATTTCCAGCTTTTCTGCCCTGCTTTTTCCCCATCTTTGTGGTTTTATCTGTCTCTGGTCTTTGATGATGGTGACGTACTGATGGGGATTTGGTATAGGTGTCCTTCCTGTTTGATAGTTTTCCTTCTGACAGTCAGGACCCTCAGCTATAGGTCTGTTGGAGATTGCTTGAGGTCCACTCCAGACCCTGTTTGCCTGGGTATCAGCAGCAGAGGTTGCAGAAGATAGGATATTGCTGAACAGCGAGTATACCTGTCTGATTCTTACTTTGGAAGCTTCCTCTCAGGGGTGTACTCCACCCTGTGAGGTGTGGGGTGTCAGACGGCCCCTAATGGGGGATGTCTCCCAGTTAGGCTACTCAGTGGTCAGTGACCCACTTGAGCAGGCAGTCTGTCCGTTCTCAGATCTCAACCTCTGTGTTGGGAGATCCACTGCTCTCTTCAATGCTGTCAGACAGAGTCGTTCGCGTCTGCTCAGGCCTCTGCTGTTTCCCCTGTTGTTTTTTAGCTGAGCCCTGCCCCCAGAGGTGGAGTCTATAGAGACAGGCAGGTTTCCTTGAGCTGCTGTGAGCTCCACCCAGTTCGAGCTTCCCAGCGGCTTTGTTTACCTACTTAAGCCTCAGCAATGGCGGGCGCCCCTCCCCCAGCCTCGCTGCTGCCTTGCGGTTAGATCGCAGCAGACTGCTGTGTTAACAATGAGGGAGGCTCCGTGGGCGTGGGACCCTCCCGGCCACGTGAGGGATATATTCTTCTGGTGTGCCCGTTGCTTAAAGCGCGGTATTGGGGTGGGAGTTACCCGATTTTCCAGGTGTTGTGTGTCTCAGTTCCCCTGGCTAGGAAAAGGGATTCCCTTCCCCCTTGCACTTCCCAGGTGAGGCGATGCCTCACCCTGCTTCAGCTCTCGCTGGTCAGGCTGCAGCAGCTGACCAGCACCGATTGTCCGGCACTCCCTAGTGAGATGTCCCCAGTACCTCAGTTGAAAATGCAGAAATCACCGGTCTTCTGTGTCGCTCGCGCTGGGAGTTGGAGACTGGAGCTGTTCCTATTCGGCCACCTTGCTCCGCCCCCCCGATGTCTCCAGACATTTCTAACTATCTTCTGTTATGTCAGGGGTGGGGGAGGTAAAATTGTCCCTGGTTGAGAATCACCACTCTATGCCTTCCCAACTCAATGTTCTATAGGCTCCTCAGACACACCATACTCTAAACTGAACACTTTATCTTCTGCAACAAGTCTGTTTTGTCTTTTCTTTTCTTTTCTGTCTTGGTGACATCAACACTCACCTAGACACTAAACTAGAAGCTTTAAGTTACTCATGGATTCTACCTTCTCTGTCACCAAATTATCCAGTTAACTATCAGGTCTTCTAGGAACTGCTTCCAAATCCAGACCTCCCCTCTATCCCCATTCCTCTGCATGGCACAGGTCCTGGTTGTCCCTGCTGCAGATTCCTTGCTTCTGTACCACGGACTCACTTTCTTGGTCCTGCTACTCCTTCTTTCAGTCCATTTCCCATAGTGCTGCTGGAGAAGACTTTCTAAGGCACAGCTGTGATCATGATGCTTCCTGACTGACCTTTCAGTGGCTCTCTCAATTCTTAACATGGAGAAACCCCGTCTCTACTAAAAATACAAAATTAGCTGGTCATGGTGGTACATGCCTGTAATTCCAGCTGCTTGAGAGGCTGAGGCAGGAGAATCACTTGAACCCGGGAGGCGGAGGTTGTGGTGAGCTGAAATTGTGCCGTTGCCCTCCAGCCTGGATGAAACTGCATCTCAAAAAAAAAAAAAAAAAAAAAAAAAAAAAAAAAAAGAACATACTGTCTGTGCAGACTTATTATCCTAATAATCATGAATCTCTATTACAAGTGTCTCAAACACAAATTTCTGAAGAGTCATAGGTGACCCAGTGAGCCCTTGTCCAGGCTAAAAACACCTGGTGGCTGAATTCAGAACTTCACACATTTGAATTTCTCTTCCATTGCTTCCTAGAGACCCTCCACCATTACGGTTCCTTATCAGAATCATATCTACTTATAAGGCTCATTTCACGTGCCGTCTTTTATAAAATCTTCCTTCAAACTTTCTCCTCTTCAGTCTTTATATATAAAAGGCTTTTCTTTTTTTTCCAAGTTCCTGTTGTAGTTGGTTTTCTTTTCTCTTTATTATTCTCATTCCACCATATTAGTTATGATTGGATGTCTTATCTTCCCTACTAGCTCATAAACTTCTTGTGGTCAAAAACCAGATCTTGCTCATCTTGTGTGATCTCCAGTTTACAAACTCTTGCACGATACCCAACGAATGTTTGTTAATTGCACGGGTCAAGGTCACCCAGGTGGCTTGTGGTCAAATCAAAATAATCTACATCTTCTGATAGTCATGGCAGCTGTTACTCCCATCCAACTCACTTCTTGTGTATTGCTACTTATCAATTTCTGGCTTATTCCTTTAAAAACACTGCAGAAATATATATCTATGTGTTTTGGAAAGATTTTCTTAATCTGTAAGTGCATTTGGCATGTGCTTATATGTCTGCTTATATGCCATCGACTTGTTATGCAACTTTGAAATTCCAAATGGGGAAAAGCAAAGACTCTCATCTTTACCATAACCAAACCCCTTATGAAACAAAATCCTTAAGGTCTCACTACAGGTTAGAATAATTAGATGATATGATTTGGTTGTGTTCCTACCCAAATCTCACCTTGAATTGTAATAATCCCCAGGTGTCAAGGGTGGGGCCAGGTGGAGATAATTGAATCATGTTTTCCCCATACTGTTAATGTGGTAGTGAATAAGTTTCATGAGATCTGATGGTTTTATAAATGGGAGTCCCCCTGCACAAGCCCTTTTGCCTGCCGCCATGTAAGATGTGACTTTGCTCCTCCTTGCCTTCTGCCATGATTATGAGGCCTCCCCAGCCATGTGAAACTCTGAGTCGATTAAACCTCTTTCTTTTATATATTACCCAGTCTCAAGTATGTCTTTATTAGCAGCATGAGAACAAATTAATACGTTAGGTATATGTTAATGATGAGGAATACATATACATTTATATTTAAATATAATTAATATTTACAAATAACATAAGATATTAAAATATGATCTATAGTTTTAAAAATTATCTACTTTTCTAATCATTAACATGCACTAAATATTATTAAATTTCAATATTATTTAATTACCATCTTGGTGTTTGAGGATAACCGCTTTTGATGGCATTGATAGATGCATTAACAGTGAAACATTGTGACCAACAGCCCATCTGAGATTTTATACATGTAGAAGATGGCTTCTGAGTGACAGTTGAGAACACTATTTATGTCTTTGCCTTACAGGTTCCTAACCCCTTTAATAAAATAGAGCTCTCTGATGCACATGACACATGGGTCTTCCTTTTGCTCTTGTCCCATCACATTGTACATAGTAAACATTTTAGTAACAAATGGTAGATACTTGTAACTTTCAAAGCTAAGTGATTGACAGCTGAGAGGCAGATGATGGTAATTTCATCATTTTTCTCATATCTCAGGCATTGTGACGCTACCTCTGGAAGGTCTGCAAGGTCAACTGCCTCCATAGGCTATTTTCATTTGCGTAGAAATAGGGGAGAAAGATAGCTTGAAGTCAGTAGGAGCCCTGCAACCGATGGATTACCAATGTTGCTAACTGGAGCCTGGATTTCATCTTCAGTTGGTTGTAATGATGTCTTGTTCTCTCAAATCTTTGCAAATCTAGGCATTTATAAGACTATCTTGTAAGTCCCTTACAATGCCATGAGGATGCTAGAATTTACCCTAGTCTTTCCTTGTAATTGCTTAAATGTTAGTATTGGCAAATGGGGTTTGGTGATTATAGGAGTAACAAAACCTGCTGCCATCCCACATTTGTGAGCAGAGGATATATTTCCTGTCTTGTGTCCATTTAAAAAGGATGATTGCTTGATTGGCTTCCTGATGACAACCCATGATATATTGATTCTGTTACTTTATAACTTTCCTAGTAGTCATATACTTATAGGCCAATTTTATCCTTGCCATGCTTAGCCTACTCACAGTTTCCAGTTCTTCTCTGTATCCTGCAGCAGTGAGTTCCAAACACTTAATGCAGTCATCTCTTCCTGTCAAAACCAAGAAATAAAGGTTATTATAAGGTATAAATAAAGAACCCAGTGATTTCTCTTGGGGTGTGTGTGTCCATGTGTGTGTATATTTTACAAGAGGAAAGTTAAAGATACTAAGAATGCCTGTGAAAGTAATCAGGAAATGGAGAAAACTTGTTTTCCATTCTAGCACCTAATCCTTTGGTGTGTTTTGGCACTAGAAAACACAAAATATGTCCTCTGTGTCTACTAGGAATGCCTCTCTTCATTTAGCCCTGCTTGAATGCTCATGATGGAAAAATATAGACTGAAAACAGGAGCAAAAGTGTTCATCCTACTCATTCCTTGTGGGGTCTCTGCTTTCAAAGAGATGTTAGAGATGTTAGTAAATGGTGTTAGAAGAAACAATGCAAATTGTCCGTTCGGTGAGACGATTCAGTTTCTAAGGAGTTGTTTTACTGGCGCCGTCCATGCTAACAAATTCTGAGAAATATTTGCGGATTTCTCAGTGAAGCCAAAGCACTCTCTTTTGACTCCTATTTACTCTCAGAGAAAAAAACTATTCATCCATTTGAAAAGCAGGGACCAATTCAACAAGCAGAATATTCCCTCTACTAAGCCTTTGGCCAGAGAGTTGTTGCTCTAGTTCTTTCCATCACTCCTGCATGAGGAGGCTCTGCCTGCAGGAAATAGTATTGGACAACAGAAAGTTCTTTTACTTGTAGGCATAAAATAGGAATAAATTCTCCTCCTTAAGAGAAAAACAGGTTGCTGCATCAGAAAGAACATTTGCCTCTTCTACTAAATAACAGACTGTTTTCTGATGATAAACTCATTTTAAATAGAAAAAAAAGTCATTCTCTACAAACAAGAACATTTTCATTTTAGGTTGTTTATTGTAAATATTTCAGAAAAAAAATGCAAATAAAAATATGCCAAAAAAAAAAAAATGCTTCCAGTAACATATTTGTCAGCTATCTTTTTCTCCATGTAAAACTTAAGGTAAATTCTTGGCAGATTTTTTATAAATAAAACAAAAAAGTTCTGAAATGAGTTGAATTCATCCACATATGTTTTTGGGGCATGAAGAGAAGGACCTCCCTTTATGTTCCCTCTTCAAATTCTCCCCTCTGAAAAATGTGTGGTACACTCAAAGGAGGACCGCACACATTGTAGTAGCTGGGGGAGTGGGTTATGGGGGTGGGAGGAGCAGGTTTTGGAGGTGGGAGGAGCGGTGAGTGATCCTTTCAGTAAAGTCAGTCCTGGGCAGGAGACGGTTTCAGGAATACTGTCAGCCTTACTGGATTCCACCATCGCTTTCTAGGACTGCTTAGGCCCTGGGCCCTTGAAGGGTTTGCATGCCTCTTGGTTCCATTCATACCTCAAGAACTTTGTTCACAGTATTTTTGTTTTTCACTCTATCCTATGGAATTGAGTGAAAAAAGAAAAAAAAAAAAAAAAAAAAAGGAAGCCAACACTTACTTAACTGCTTTAATGTATAAGACCCTGTTCAGGGTTGTCTTCTAAACTGTATTTCATTCAACGTGTGAGAATGCAGATAAGAAAGAGTTTTGCTAGTTTATATTTTGACCGTGGATCCGTTGATTCTTTCTGGTTCTGAGCCTTTAATTGCTCAGCTGCAGATGCCACTTGACTGACTATTAAAAGTCTTTGGTTTATTGCCCAATTCTGGGAATATGAAACTGTAAAGCTGTAAAGGAGAAAAACTGAGACCAAAAGATAGGAGAAGTGAGCCAAACTGCCATTATGATTGCTACTTCATATTGAAGATGAGTCAAAATATCCATTCAACTAGATATCAATTGAATTACGCACTTTAAATGGGCCAATTAAATGATGCCTGAACTATATCTCAAAAAAGGTGTTAAACACAGGCACACACATACACACACATACTGAAATTCCAGGAAAAGTCACTTTGATCAACAAGATTATCAATCTTCAAAGTGCCTGGAAGTGTTCTGTTGGAATAAAGGTAAAAAAAAAATCAAAGTAAAGTTTCTCCTTAAAAACAAAAGCAATTAAGCAGCACTATATTATAAAATGTGCTAAGCCACAAGTCAAAATTCTTAAGAGACTTAAGCCTGTAAGCAGTAAGGATCCACTTAATGTAAAGTTACTCCAGAGGGAAAGGCATGAGCCCAACCAAAGTATTAGTCCTGTGTAGGAGATTAATTTGACTCTTCTTAACATTTTTATACACCACATTATGTTTTATTCACCATTTATTATTAACTAAATTTATTAAAGTATAATCAAAATAATATTTTTGACAGTTTTAAAGATTCTTATAATATTTAAGTTATATACACTATGCAGGGACAGTCAAGTAATTCCACTCTGACATCTGTATTTATTACTGACACCTCTCCATGGTAGTATTAGAAAGATCCTCATTTGTTTTAATGGGTGCCCCTAAAATCCAGCTTTAAACAGGAGGGTTGACCACTTTCAGGTTTGTGTTAGTTAGGATTCAGTTTAACCCAGCTCAATAGGTATTTACTAAGTACCAGCATATCCATAGGGCACTGTATGATACTGGAGGACACACAGAAAAGATGTGTCAGAGCCACACCTGCCCTCAAGGAGTTTACTATTGACTGATAGTGTAATATGAATAAACAAATGAATGTTTTCAAAAGCAGGGCATTCTAAGCAGGCCCTCACCAGCCTCTCTCATCATTCACATCTAGTGTATCCTCCTCCATCACCTTCTAAAGGCTATGGATTCTGAGTGAAAACCAATTCCTGGTTTATGCATGTATGCATACATGAATTCATTCTTCACATTGCCATGCGGAGTATTTAGTATAACTAGACTCATTATACATTTATCCTGCCTAGAAGCATACTGTAATATACACAACTCTAAAACCAAGATCATTCCATATATTGGTCCTTTTGAACTGGCAGGGGGAAAGCAGAGTATGTTGGCAGGGGTCTATCAAGGTAGATGAGCCCAGTTTGTACATCTTTGAAATATTACCAATGCCAATGTGTTAGTACTGCTTGTATCTCTTCCTATGACAACAGTTCTTATTTTTTCCTTTTTCCCTTTTTTTTTTCTTTTGTTTTTTGAGACAGGATCTTGCTCTGTCACCTAGACAGGAGTGCAGTGGTGTAATCCCAGCTCACTGCAATTTCTGCCTCCTGGGTTCAAGCAATTCTTGTGCCTCAGCCTACAGAGTAGCTGGGATTACAGGCATGCACCATCACACCTGGCTACTTTTTGCATTTTTAGTAGAGACGGGGTTTTGCCATGTTGGCCAGGCTGGTCTGGAACTCCTGGCCACAAGTGATCTGCCTGCCTTGGCCTCCCAAAGTGCTGGGATTACAGGTGTGAGCCACCGCACCTGGCCCATCAGTTCTTAATTTGATGAGTGGATAGAGGTTTGGCTTCAAATAAATGGAGTTAGTCTGTGAATATCTGTTTCTTTTAAAATTTGCAATTTTTATTTTTAGTGTCATGGTGTGTGCCTTTAATGATCTAGAAGTAAGTTCTAATCTCTACCTTGGTATAACTGATTTCTCCCTGTAGGCTCCTAATGTAAAAAGAGAGATGAAGTTTTTCTTTTAATGCTTTTAGAGACCTTCATTAAGTCATTTAATATTCTTATTTGCTGTTTCCCAGTGTGATGGTTAAGACTGAGTGTCAACTTGATTGGACTGAAGGATACAAAGTAATAATCCTGGGTGTGTCTGTGAGGGTGTTGCCAAAGGAGATTAACATTTGAGTCAATAGGCTGTGGAAGGCACACCCACCGTTAATCTGGTGGGCACGATCTAATCATCTGCCAGCGAATATAAGGCAGGCAGAAAAACGTGAAAGGGGAAACTGGCCTAGGCTCCTAGCCTGCATCTTTCTCCCGTGCTGAATGCTTCCTGCCCTTGAACATTGGACTCCAAGATCTTCAGTTTTGGGACTTGGACTGGCTCTCCTTGCTGCTCAGCTTGCAGACAGTCTGTTGTGGGACCTTCTGATCATGTAAGTTAATGCTTAATAAACTCCCCTTTGTATATATCCTATTAGTTCTGTCCCTCTAGAGAACCCTGACTAATATACCCAGTGTGTTCTTTTATCAAACAGAAATGAGATATAGAAAACACACTGTCCATGTCTTTGTTACACCACAGCAGAGATTCAATTTCTTAACCTGCTTCCTTATTTACCATTCTCCAGTGGTGCCAATTCTAAGATCCATCATGACTTTCTCATTGGAAAAGGGGATGCAACAAACATGATTAGATGTTACTGGAAGGCTGCTTACCACATGATATGGTTTGGCTGTGTCCCTACCCAAATCTCATCCTGAATTGTAGCCCCCATACTTCCCACATGTTGTGGGAGGGACCCAGTGGGAGGTGATTCAATCATGGGGGTGATTTCTCCCATCCTGTTCTCCTGGTAGTGCATAAGTCTCACAAGACCTGATGGTTTTATAAGGGGTTTTTCCGTTCACTTGGCTCTCATTCTCTCTTGCCTGCTGCCACGCAAGACATCCCTTTGCTCCTCCTTCATCTTCTGCCATGATTGTGAGGCCTCCCCAGCCATGTAGAACTGTAAGTCCATTAAACCTCTTTTCTTTGTAAATTACCCAGTCTCATGTATGTCTTTATCAGCAGCACGAAAACGGACTAATACACTGCATGCTCAGTATACTCAGGAACTTTGGAAACTAGATTTCTACTTCGGACCCCTGAGAGAAAAGGGTGATGTATCTCCAAGTGTGGTCATAACAAGCATCACTGCTGTGTGCAGTTGAGCCTGTGGACTGAGCCACCTTAGCCTCTGAGGAAAGCAGAACCTGAGAGCGTGCTTAATTCAGAGTGTGTGTGACTTGGAGTGTGGAAAGGAAGATTTCCAGATTTGCAATATTGGTGACTGAAAGGATGGCAATGCTATTGATGGAGATTAGGAAGACAGGAGAGAGGTAGATGTTGAGCTACTCCGAGGAGATTTTCCTTACACATGTTGGGTTTAAAGTGCAGGGAAGATATCCTGAAGGTTATTCCAGGCAGAAAGTTGGAGCTCAGAAGAGACATCAGAGCTGAAGATAAAATATTTGAGAGCCATCTCCATTGTTAAAAGTGTGGAACAAATGTGATGACCAGACAAGATAATAAGAGAAAGGTGTCCAAAGGGCTGAGGAAAGACCTCTTAAAAGACTGGCTTTTCAGGGTTTTAGGTAGAAAAAGAGTCCCAGCCTGGGGTTAAGGCAGTTTTTTGAGAAGTAGAGGTACAAAGTTCCTTGTTCCAAAGGAAGCGTGTCTTTCAAAAGAAAAAGGTTGGGCCGGGTGCGGTGGCTCAGGCATGTAAACCCAGCACTTTGGGAGGCTGAGGCTGACGAATCACTTGAGGTCAGGGATTCGAGACCAGCCTGACCAACATGGAGAAACGCTGTCTCTACTAAAAATTCAAAAATACAAAATTAGCAAGGCTTGGTGGTACATGCCTGTAATCCCAGCTACTCAGGAAACTGAGGCAGGAGAATCACTTGAACCTGGGAGGCAGAGGTTGCAGTGAGCCGAGCTGTCACCATTGCACCTGAAACTTTGTCTCAAAAAAAAAAAAAAAAAAGAAAAGAAAGAAAGAAAAAAGAATAGTGAATCAGGCCAAATACCAGAGAGGTGGACAGGAGTAAGAAGAAAAGGACTAAAGATTTGTTCATAAGGAGCTCATTGTTTCTAAAAGGAACATTTTTAGTAAAGAGGAAGGAGGAATAGAATGCATATAATATGTTAAATGTAAGTATAATTTATAAAAGAGAAAATGGGGTGGAATATTAGGAAAAAGGAACTGTAAACCAGCTCTTTGAGATATTTGTCAGTGAGGAAAACAGTGGGCTCTAATTTTTGATAGCAACAGCATCAAAGGGAACTTTTTAAACCAAAATATGAATTTTTCAAACAGAAATAATGAGAGAATAATACAAAGAAATCTCATCTGCCCATAATCCAAATTCAGTAGTTATTAAAATTTTGCCCCATTGCTTAATCCATTAATCTCATTTTGTCCTTTTTCTTTATTTTTGGCTAAAACATTTTAAAGACAAATCCTAAATATCATACATCAGTATGCATTTACAAAAAATGTCTTGATAATCACAATGCCATTCTCATACCAAATAAACTTATAATAATTCCTTGATATCATCTGAAAACCAGTTCTTTTCTACATCAAAAATGTCTGTTTATAGTTGATTTATTCAATTCAGAGTCCAAACAAATTCCATATATTAGACATTAGGTCATTAATGTCTATTTGAATTTATAAAAATTTCCCCTTAATTAATTTTCTCCAGCTTCTGTGGAGATTAGGTCAGTTGTTTTGTAGCTGTCTGGATGTATCTGATTGCTTCCTTGTGGTGTCATTTAACTTGTTCCTCTATCCTCAGTGTTTCTGCAAGTGAAAGTTAGCCTCATAGCAGGGGTTGGCATACTTTAGCCTGCTTACCAAATATGGCTCCCTTACATTTTTGTAAATAAAATCTTACTGGAACACTGTTACGTTGAGGGCATAGAAAGAGTTTCCCTGTCCCCAAGGGATGATACATTCATTTGTTTTCTTCTAGTAAGTTTTACTCTTACATATTAGGGGTCCATTTGGAATTTCTCTTCATATACAGTATGCAATAAAGAATGGCTTTTATATTTTTTCAAATGGATGTTTGAAAATTTTTCAAATATTTTTCAAATATTTTTTCAAATGGATATTCAGTTGTCTCGGCACCATTTATTAAAAAGTCAGTATTTCTCAAGTGATTTGAGATGTATCCTTAATTACACACTAAATTTCTCTATAGTGTTGTCTTTTTCTAATATGTTAATTCTCTACTAAGATTTGTTTATCTGTTAATGGATCAATATCACGTAGCTTTGTTTATAGAAGGTGCACATTGTTTTAATTCTGGCCATGCTATCCCACCAAGTATTGCCCTTTGATTTTTCAGAGTTTTACCATGGATTCTTCCTTGTTTCTTTTTCTATGTGACCTTTAGAATTAACTTGTTTAATTCCATAAGGAAATTTATTGATAATTTTATTGAAATTACATAAAATATAAATTGGCTTAGGAAGTACTGACATCTTTATGATGCTGTCTTCATATCTAAGACCAAAGTGTGCCTTTTCATTTGTTATTCTTTGTGTCTTTCAGAAGTATTTTCAAGTATCCTTATGTATATTTTGCACAAATGTTTATAATTGTGCCTATTGGATGCCATGTGCAGGGTTAAAAAATGATTGTACCTTTTTATATAGATATATTATATAAGTATATAAAATATATGTGATATAAGTATATAGTTATACATAAATATATTTTAATATATTATATAATATATACATGTATTATTTGTGTTTATATATGTATTTATATGTGTATCTATAAATATACATCTATGTATACATATATACATATATACACATTATATGTATGTTTATACACATATAAATGCATATATAAATATACTAGGAAGTCCATGGGGTTTCCTAGTATACAATCATATTGTCTGCAAATAGAGATTGTTGTACCTTTTCTTTTCTATCCCTAAGTGTCTAAAAGATTTTTTCTTAGCTAGTGGCATTGGATGATACCTACAATATCTTCTAAAAATACTAGCAGTCATAGGCATCATTTCCTTATTCTTTGTATATTCATTCGTGTTACAAAGTTTACAGGAATTTCTGAATTACTAAGTACTTTTAATGGGAATGAAGGCTATTGTCATTATTGCATCAAAATTCATAAGAAAGTTTGGTGTCAAATTTGTGCTTTGTGTAGTCTTCATCACTTTTTTTTGTTTGTTTTTGTTTGTTTGTTTGTTTGTTTGTTTTTATTTTTAAACCAGTGTTAAACATTCATTACAAAAATGGTTTGAAAGTTTTTCTTTTTCTTTTTTTTCTATGTCCTGGAAGGTGTAAGTAGCATTGGGATTATTTGATCTTTAAGATGTAAAATATTGGTGGAATTCCCCCTTTGGAAGCACCTGGACGTGGTGACTTCTTATAGGTGAGCTCTCTGGAAAGTTTATTTCTTCTCTAGTAATTGGTCTCCTTAGACTTTCTATTTCTTCTGGAGTCAGATATTGTATAGCAGATCTTCTGTTAAGGTTATCCATTTCTTCTGGGTATTCTAATTTGTCTTATTGAGTTGGAAAATTCAACTCAAAATGATTTCTGATGATGAAGTAGAGGTACAAAGTTCCTTGTTCCAAAGGAAGCGTGTCTTTCAAAAGAAAAAGGATGGGAAAATGATTTCTGATGATGCTTAAAAATTTTCTCTGGTTTGATAGTTACTTTGACCTTATAATTTATTTTGTGTATTTATGCTTCGTTTAGAAACTTAGGTCAGCTAGTGGTTCCTCTATTTTGTTGATTCTTTTCCTCAAAGAACTAGCTTGAGTTTATTTTATTAGTTCTACTAGTTTTCTGCTTTCTAACTCATTAAGTTATGCCTTTAGCTTTATTAAATCCTTCCTTCTGCTGTCGGTTAATATTTTAGTTCATTTTCTAGCTTTTTGAGTTGATACTGAATTTATTTTCGTTTCATGATATAGGTAACTGATGCTCAGAATTTTCTCAAAGCACTGTTTTAGCTGGGCTCCACAGATTCTAATACATCTTACTTTCATTATCATTATTCCCTAAAAATTCAGCAATTTCACGTTTTGTCTGTCATTCAAGAGTTGTTTAATAGTTTAATTTCCAGGTTGGATGGGCATTTTTTGTTTGTTTGTTTTTTGTTCTACTGTTTATAAATACTTTTGGCCTTGGGATCAGAGAATACTGCTTGTATTACAATTATTATTGAGTATTTTTGTAGTCTAATATAATTTCAGCTTTTAAAAATGTTCCATGTGTACTTGAAATGAAAGTTTATTTAACCTTATAAAGATAGAAGGTAAAATATTAGCTATGCCCCTGTTTATTTATCTTCTTATAATTTTTGCTTAATGAAAACTAATTTCTGCTACCTACATATTTATGTTTGCTTTGTCTTTTTTATGCCTTATGGCTTTTGTGTTAAAGAGCTATTGGTTTATTTAATATTTTAGGAGGACTGAATTTTACCCTATCTAATATCAATATCATGACTCTTGATTCTTTTTTATTTTCACTTACCTAACATATCTTTCTTCTATCTTTATTTTAAACACAAGAAGAACTTTGCTTTAGGTCTCTATTTTACATAGTCTACAATTGGATCTTACTTATTAATCAATCTGAGAATACTTTTAAAAGATGAGTTATGCAAATACATATTTATTGATACCAACACTGTTTAATTCAAGATCTGTTCTATTATTTTATATTTATAATATATTAAATTGTCTTCTTTATTTGCTATTGATTTATTGAATTTCTTTTGCTTTCAGGTATTTTGTATTTTTGTTCTGGTTGTTAGGTTTATGCATACTTAGCCAACTCTTCCTTTATAAAGCATTCATTTTCTACTATAAGCAGTAGTAAAATTAGCTAGTAACTTACCAATTCCTAAGCACTCTCCAATCCTAGTCACTAGTAATAATGCAGTGTTAAACTTTGTAATATTAATTATACTTAAGCCTCTATTACTTGGTTTGTCAGAATCAAATGATATCAATTTACTTCCAGCACATACCTATGAGGCAATTGTGAGCTAATAATAACTTCCATGACTATTCTTTTCTCTCTCTCTCTCTCTCTTTTTTTTTTTTTTTTTGAGATGGAGTTTTGCTCTTGTTGCCAGGCTGGAGTGTAGTGGCACGATCTTGGCTCACTACAACCTCTGCCTCCTGGGTTCAAGCAGTTCTCCTGCCTCAGCCTCCCAAGTAGCTGAGATTACAGGCACCAGCCACCACACCTGGCTAGTTTTGTATTTTTAGTAGAGACAGGGTTTCACCATGTTGGCCAAGCGGGTCTCGAACTCCTGACCTAAGTGATCCACCCCTGTCAGCTTCCCAAAGTGCTGGAATTAACGGGTGTAAACCACAGCACCCAGCCTCTTATCTTATTTTTATTATTTATATTTTTCCACATTGTTAGAACTTATAATACTTGTATGCTCATTTCTTTAGTCCCTAACCCCATTTTTTGACATTAGCTCTGTTATTAAATATATTTAATGTCCACCTTCAGATTATATGCTGATGATTCTCTAATCGTTTTTGGTTGTCTGGAACTTTTTTTCTGTTTATTTTCAGGAAAAGCTCATGAGAACTCTTTTTCCTTTGGTTTAAAAATGTTTATAATTATTTTTCTCTGACCTTTATGCTGAGAAATTTGGCTGCATACAAAATCTCTGGCTTATATTTTTTCTCAAGTATTTTTAAGTGATTGCTTCATTGTTTTGTAGTATAAAATATTGCTGTCAAGAAGCTGGATTCCAGTCTGATTTTCTTTCCTTCATTAGTGATTTGGACTTTTTGTCTGAATGTCCAACTTTTAAATATAAACTTAAATTGCAATGCTTTTATTAAGGTATGTCACAGCATTAAACATTTTAGGTTCGTTTTCCTAAGTACATAGAATGTCTTTTGAATATGTAGACTCAAATCAGACTTCTTGATTCTCTTGATTTATAGTTTTAAATACTTGTTTGGCTGCATTGCTTTGATTTTCTTCTTTAGGGGCCTGTTCATCCATACAAAGGATACCCTTTACCTGTCTTCTGTATGACTTTCTCTTAAATCCTTTCATTCTTTTGTTTGACTTTTTATCTTCACATCCTTTATTTCTGTCACTGTGCTGTCCATGGAGTCTGTCTGCTGTGTGTCCTGTATAAGTAAGTCTATGTTCTGAATGTTTTTCCTTTTTTAGAAATTCAGTTCTAAAATGTTTCTTTTCTTGTATTATTTTTTTTCTGTTGCCTGACCATATGATTTCTGAGTTTTCTGTTTCTGAAATGTGCAACTAACTATTTCAAAGCATTGACCATATTCTTCAGTCTTTTTAATTCATTCTGAAATAATTGGGCTAGTTTCATCTGCTTTGTGGACAGAAGTGCCACAAAGAGCCAAATTGTCAAAGCAGACCCACATGAATCTTAGATCTTAACCAAGATTTTACTAACGACTAGCAAAGCATACAAGCTAAAAATGGGTACAAACAAACACAGCATCATCCATCACTGGAAAGACTCTGAACTATCACATGGAACTTCAAAAGGATTCTCCCTCTTTGCTGCAATGTATTTTGATTTTTGGAGTGATAGATGTTTGATAACTATGCATGTGACAAAAATTTGCTTAGAGGAAGCCATGTTAGGTTTGATGCTACACAACTGTGTATTTTGTTAGTCATGAGATAGAAAGCCTGTGAGATTACTTCCCCTTCTTTTAGCAGCTGCATCCCATAAAATTAAAAATTCCAGTTTTCACTAAACCATGAGCAATTTAGTCAGATTTAATATACCCTATTTAAAACATTCTTAGATAAGAACTTTCTTTGTTAATCTGCTAATATGCAATCCCACCAAATGTCTACAAGAAGGTCTAGTTAATCAATATACCAAAGATCAAATCTATTTATATACAAAACATAATTATACATATATAATTTTATATAATTTAATTTATAATTATATACATTTTATAGTAGCAATCAAAACTATCATGCATTTTGGGATGAATTTAATAAAGAAATAGCAGGACCTCTATAGAAACAAGTATGAACCTCTATTGGAAGACAGTAAGATCATAAAACATTAAAAAGAAAGCTATAGCATGTTTATAGTTCGGGAGATTCACTATTGAAAATACATCAATTCTTGACAAATTGGTCTATAAATTCAGTGCATATCCAATCAAAATATTTAGCTCATTTAAAATGTATATGTAAAAGGCTAAGTACCAAAGATAATCAAATGCTCTTTGAAGATGAAAATTAAAGTTGAGAGATGGGGTAAAAAAAAAACTGTAATTCAGTTCTAAAGTCATAAAGCTATAATAATTAATACAGTATGGCATTGGCATAGAAATAAGCACATTGACTAAATAAATGGAAAATACAGTTAAGAAACCAATGTCTACATTTATGAAAAACTGATCAATATCAGAACGAGCATTGAGACTACAAGAGAACAGAGGAACTAGTAAGTTAATGGTGCTGACACAATTGATATCTACATAGAAAAAAACCCTTAATCCTTCTTTATTCTATGTAAAAACAATAATCCCAGATGAATGTAGGACTTAATTGAGAGCCAAAACTAAAACTTTTATGGGAAAATACAGAAAAATACCTATCTCAGGGTCGGGAATTAGGTCTTCAACATGGCACCAAAAGTACTAACCATAAAAGAAATATTAATAAAGTCAACCTTTTTAAAATCAACAACTTTAATTAAAAAAACAGGGCCAGGCGCGGTGGCTCAAGCCTGTAATCCCTGCACTTTGGGAGGCCGAGGCAGGCAGATCATGAGGTCAGGAGATCGAGACCATCCTGGCTAACACGGTGAAACCCCGTCTCTACTAAAAATACAGAAAACTAGCCGGGCATGGTGGCGGGTGCCTGTAGTCCCAGTTACTCGGGAGGCTGAGGCAGGAGAATGGCGTGAACCCGGGAGGCGGAGCTTGCAGTGAGCTGAGATCCAGCCACTGCACTCCAGCCTGGGCGACAGAGCGAGACTCATCTCAAAAGAACAAACAAACAAAAAACAGGTTGCTGGAAAAATACTTATTTTTATTATGCTTTAAAAAATATACAGTTTATATTATCAAACTTCTTTTGTGAGACTCAAATATTACACTGAGAATATGGCAAGAAAAAAGAAAACAGCCTCTACCACTCATAATGGCATTCCCTTTACCCACCATCAACTAAGTCAGGAACCTGCGTCACTTTCAAGTTTTCTGAAATGTGGTCTGAAAATACTTGTGGAGGGCCCTCACAGATGCATTTAGAAATGGTATGTTCTGGAAAATGGAATTGAAATGTTTTAGTGAGAGTCATGGGCCCAATCTTTGAAATAGAGGTTGGTGGAGTTTTCTATAGTATGTAATTACAACACAATAAGACTCAAAAACATTTCAGTAAAGTGTGGGCAGAAGGCAAGATACTGCTTCAAGGGCTTCATTAGCTTTCTGCAGACCGGAGCTCTCCAAGCCGTGGGGAGGAAACCTGTTTACCTTGGTTCGGCATCAATTTTAACCATCATTGAGGGCTAGGTCAGAGTGCAACAATACAAGTCTTTGGGAATACACTGGGTGGGAAAAGAAAAGAGAGCAATGTTTTTCTAAAAGCCCGCATATGGGCTCACTGTGTTTACCAGTTGTTTCCAGGATAATGTATTGCAGCGCGCCAATTGTGGATGAGATGGTAGGATTATACTTCAGTCCCTACTTTACGTTTATTTCTTAAAGAAGCTTCTGGTAAATTAGAGCAATAGCATCGACTTAGTTTAGTGTTGTTCTGTTGGACTAAGGATATCAGTTCTACCTGTATGGACGGGCCTAAAGTCTGGGAAATATTTAATGAAGGAAGGGAGGGGGAGAGAGTGAGCATGCAAAAGAGAGAGATACAAACAAATAACAAAACAAAAACCAAGACATTGCCCTTTATAGTAAGAATGATGAGGAAAACATATTTAGCCATACAAGATATCAAGATCACCTCTTATTTATTTCTTGAAAATGCAAGTACAAATGCCTGCAAAGATAAAATATCCTCTGGATGGAGTAGAAAGGGTTCACCAGGCCTCTGAAATCACGTGGATGATGTTGCACTTTGCTGTTAATGAAGCTCGGTGCATTTTTCATTTCAGTTTCTACTAAGCATTTATGAGCTATTACCCTTCCCTTCCCTATACTGCATTGTTTTTTAAAAAGCCTTAGAGGCATTCCTTCTAGAAAATAAAGGTAAGTGTTAAGTGGTGATAATTTGGTAGTATGTGTCATGCTTGTGGTTCATAATGTGTTACCCTACACATTTTCTCAATTATCCTAGAACAGATTTTTAAGGACATGAAAATAGACCTTACAAAGCACATCTTTCTGCTGGAAAAATGAGGTTTATAGTGGTTAAGTTTAGCTGGTTATGATCACAAGGCTAGAGAGTGGCAGAATCAAGACTCTTCACTCTAATTTCAGTGATTTTTCACTCCACTATTAATAATTATTGTTGATAATTAATATCAACACTTTCCTAGGTGTATTAGTCAGGGTCATCTAGAGGGACAGGACTAATAGGGTAGATGTATATATGAAAGGGAGTTTATTAGGGAGAATTGACTCACACCATCACAAGGTAAAGTCCCACAATAGGCCATCTGCAAGCTGAGGAGCCAGGAAGCCAGTCTGAGTCCCAAAACCTCAAAAGTAGGGAAGCTGACAGTGTAGCCTTCAGTCTGTGGCCAAAGGCCCAAGAACCCCTGGCAAACCGCTAGTTAGTTCCAAGAGTCCAAAAGCTGAAGGACTTGGAGTCCAATGTTCGAGGGCAGGAAGCATCCAGCATGGGAGAAAGATGGATGCCAGAAGACTTAGCCAGTCTAGTCCTTCCATGTTCCTCTGCCTGCTTTTATCCTAGCCATGCTGGCATGGTGCCTGCCCAGATTGAGGATGGGTCTCCCATCTTCCAGTCCACTGACACAAATGTTAATTAATCTTTGGCAGCAGCCTCACAGACACACCCAAGAACAGTACTTTGCATCCTTCAATACAATCAAGTTGACACTCAATAATAACCATCACAAGTCCACACCTTGTCAACTTGAACCCATACACATCTCCTTAAATCATACATAATCTCCAAATAAAGACAATCATGTCATAATTACACTGAACATAATACAACTATCGTCCATACAACCGGAAATGCACCAATTC
The DNA here is from genome assembly GCF_007565055.1 of Rhinopithecus roxellana. Taxonomy (NCBI): domain Eukaryota; kingdom Metazoa; phylum Chordata; class Mammalia; order Primates; family Cercopithecidae; genus Rhinopithecus; species Rhinopithecus roxellana. Next base: position 176,333,505 of record NC_044552.1, on the reverse strand, counting down.
CCAAACCAAATGTTATTACATAAAGTTAACAACACTTAAATGCTGATATGAAGTCAATAAATACTTTTTTTTTTTTAAGATGGAGTCTCACTCTGTCACCCAGGCTGGAGTGCAGTGGTGCGATCTTGGCTTATTGCAACCTCGGCCTCCTGAGTTCAAGCAATTCTCTGCCTCAGCCTTCCGAGTAGCTGGGATTACAGGCGCCCACCACCACACCCGGCTAATTTTTGTATTTTTAGTAGAGATGGGGTTTCACCATCTTGGCCAGGCTGGTCTTGAACTCCTGACCTTGTGATCCACCCACCTTGGCCTCCCAAAGTGGTAGATCCCAAAGTGATCCACCCACCTCAGCCTCCCAGGTGTGAGCCACTAAATCTTATGTCACATGATAAAGGAGAAAGAAAGGAAGTAAAATGAAGGTATTTTCTTAGTACAAGTGTATACATGCAGAGACATGTTTTTAACAAAATAAGGAAGAAATACTCATGACAATTACAGTAACCTGGTTTCTGCAACTCATCACATGGTCGTAGCTGGTACTGATGACTACTTTCTTCTACAACCCATTCTGTTTTCCCTTTGCCTCTAGCAAGTACCTCAGCAGGTCATGGTTTTTTACCTGGTGGAGTGACCCAAACCTTCATTCCTGATGGATCTGGGCCATTTGTAGACCTGCCTGGATCGGGTTGTTGTCATTTCTTATTGACCTTAATCACAGGGCATGGTAATACTAAGAGACACCCTAAGGAATTTCCTGTATTCCACACATATTCTTCCTTACCTTCATTATGGATTAGTAGACTGATTTCATCTTGATAGGCTGAGTAAGTCACCCCAGCCAACACTGTAACTCCTTTCTTAGCCTGTTGACTTAGAGGTAGGAGGAGCCCCAGATGGCAATCTTAATTTCCAGTTTAATGAAATCATTGTTGTGTCTCCTGGTGGCAGCATTCGTCCCCTGGAACTGAGACTTCTAGGCCAGCAGAACATAATGTCGTGGAACAAGAAGCAAAAATTTTACTAGCGGGTCACTAGGGGTGATGGTGAGTGGTGCCACTTCCATTTGCACCCCTTGATTTCTGGACCCGTGAATCCTGGCTACAGGAGAAACAGCACTGTATACTGGGCACTGATTCGGAGCATACACGGCCTTGCTGGAAAACTTTGCCCCAGCCCTCCAAAGTATTGTCACCTAGTTGGCATTGTAATTGTGACTTCGAAAGGCCATTCCACCGTTCTGTCAATCCAGCTGCTTCAGGATGATGGGGAACATGGTAAAACCAGTGAATTCCAAGAGCATGAGCCCACTGCCACACTTCTTTAGCCATAAAGTGAGTGCCTTGGTCAGAGGCAATGCTGTGTGGAATACCATGACAGTGGATAAAGCATTCCATAAGTCCATGGGTGATAGTCTTGGCAGAAGCATTGCCTGCGGGATAGGCAAACCTGTATGTAGAGTGAGTGTCCATTCCAGTGAGGACAAACCGCTGTTCTTTCCATGATGGAAGAGGTTCAATATAATCAACCTGTCACCAAGTAGCTGGCTGATCACCCCAAGGAATGGTGCCATATTGCGGCCTCAGTGTTTGTCTCTGCTGCTGGCAAATTGGGCACTCAGTGGTGGCTGTAGCCAGGTCAGCCTTGGTAGGTGGAAGTCCATGTTGCTGAGCCCATGCATAACCTTCATCCCTGCCACCACAGCCACTTTGTTCATGGGCCTATTGGGCGATAATAGTGGTGGCTGGGAAAAGAGGCTGAGTAGTATCCACAGAACGAGTCATCCTACCCACTTGATTATTAAAATCCTCCTCTGCTGAGGTCATCCTTTGGTGAGCACTCACATGAGATACAAATATCTTCACAATTTTTGACCACTCAGAGAGGTCCATCCAACCACATACCTCTTCCCCAAATTTCATTGTCATCAATTTTCCAATCATGCTTCTTTCAAGTCCCTGACCCTCCAGCCAAACCATTGGCTACCTCCCATGAATCAGTATATAATCACACATCTGGCCATTTCTCCTTCCAAGCAAAGTGCACAGCCAGGTGCACTGCTCGAAGTTCTGTGTATTGGGAAGATTTCCCTTCAACACTGTCCTTCAGGGATGTCCTAGAAAGGGGCTGTAGTGCTGCAACTGTCCACTTTTGGGTGGTGCCTGCATCATGCAGAGCCATCTGTAAACCAGGCCCGTCTTCTCTTCGTCAGTCAGTTGATCATAGGGAACTCCCCATGAGGCCATCAGGCTAGGGGAGAGAAGGCAGGAGTGGGGACTGTGGGCATTTGAGCTACTTCCTCATGTAAAGTACTTGTTCCCTTGGGACCTGCTTGAGCCTGATCACGTATATACCACTTCCATTTGATGATGGAATGCTGCTGTGCACAACCCACTTTATGGCTAGATGGGTCAGAAAGCACCTAGTTCATGATAGGCAGTTCAGGTTGCTTGGCGATTTGATGACCCGTAGTCAAACATTCAGTTTCTACCAAAGCGCAGTAACAGGCCCAGGCCAAGAGTTGTCTCTCAAAAGGAGAGTAGTTATCTGCAGGCGATGCAGAGCCTTGCTCCAAATTCCTAGAGGCCTCCCCTGTGATTGACCTATGGGGGCCTGCCAAAGGCTCCAAACAGATCCCTATCTGCCACTGACACCTCAAGCACCATTGGATCTCCTGGGTCATATGGCCCAAGTGGCAAAGCAGCTTGCAAAGCAGCCTGGACCTGTTGCAGAGCCTTCTCCTGTTCTGGATCCCACTCAAAACTGGCAGCCTTTCAGGTCACTTGATAAATGGGCTGGAGTAACACACCCAAATGAGGAATGTGTTGCCTCCAGAATCCAAATAGGCCCACTAGGCATTGTGCCTCTTTCTTAGTTGTAGGAGGAGCCAAAGGCAGCAACTTACCCTTCATCTTAGAAGGAATATCTTGACAGGCCCCACACCACTGGACCCCTAGAAGTTTTACTAAGGTGGAAGTTCCCTAAATTTTAGTCGATTTTATTTCCCATCCTCTGGCACACAAATGTCTCACCAATAAATCCAGTATGTTTGCTACTTCTTGCTCATTGGATCCAATCAGCATAATGTCATCAATGTAATGGACCAGTGTGATATCTTGTGGAAGGGAAAAATGATCAAGATCTCTCCAACAAGATTATGACACAAAGCCGGAGAATTGATATACCCCTGAGGTAGGACAGTAAAGATATATTGCTGGCCTTGCCAGCTGAAGGCAAATTGCTTCTGGTGGGCCTTATGGACAGGAATGGAGAAAAAGGCATTTGCCAAGTCAATGACTGCATACCAGGCACCAGGAGATATGTTAATTTACTCAAGCAATGAAACCACATCTGGTACAGCAGCTGCAATTGGAGTCACCACTTGGTTAAGCTTACAATAATCCACTGTCATTTTACAAGATCCATCTGTCTTCTGCACAGGCCAAATAGGAGAGTTGAGTGGGGATGTGGTGGGAATCACCACTCCTGCTTCTTTCAAGCCTTTGATGGTGGCACTAACCTCTGCAATCCCTCCAGGGATGCGATATTGTGTTTGGTTTACTATTTTTCTAGGTAGAGGCAGCTGTAATGGCTTCCATTTGGCCTTTTCCACCATAATAGCCCTCACCCTACCAGTCAGGGAGCCAATGTGGGGCATCTGCCAGCTGCTAAATATGTCTATGCCAATTATGCATTCTGGCACTGGGGAAATGACCACAGGATGAGTCCAGGGACCCACTGGAGCCACTGTAAGTTGGACCTGAGTTAAAATTCCATTAATTACCTGACCTCCAAAAGCCCCTACTTTAACTGGAGGACCACATGATGTTTTGGGTCCCCTGGAATCAACGTCAGCTTAGAGCCAGTGTCCAGTTGTCTCTGAAATATCTGATCATTTCCCTTTCCCCAATGCACAGTTACTCTGGTAAAAGACCAGAGGTCTCCTTGGGGAAGGACGGGAGAAAGATTCACTGCATAAATTGTCAGTAATGTAGTGGGGTCCTTCCTCAAGGGGACCCAGGCTCCCTTTCATTCAAGGGGTTCTGGGTCTACAAACTGGTTCAAGTCTGGAAATTGATTGAGGGGCCATGATTCTCTGTTTTTATACTTTTTAGTTTAAATTAGTCTTCTGTCTACTTGACCTGGACGTTTTCTGCTTATATAAATTAAGCGAGAATGCGGTAGGCTTCTTGTCAATTTCACTTTTTAGGAACACTGGGATTACTTAGCCAATGACAGAGCTCTACACAAGTCAGACTATTCTGATGGTTGCCTTGCCTCTGCTGTCCATTATGGTAATTGCACCCACCTTGTCTTTGATAGTTGAGTGCCACCACTTGGCCCAAGCCACCTCAGGATCCAATTATTCCCATTGTATTTAAATTTTGTAGTTGAATGACTGTGGTACTCACTATAGGATTTAGCATACAGAGAAGAGCAATCACAGAGCTCTTCAAGGATGCAGGTGCTGCCCTTACAAATCTATTTCACAAAGTATTGGTGAAAGGTATATCTTCTGGACTCTCCCAGTTGGGATGAGTAGGTCTAAAGTGACTAATCCACTCTGCCATTCCAATCTTCCTAAGCCTTTGGATCCCTTCCTCTACATTAAACCAAGGGAGATCAGGCATTTCCAGCTTGCTCACAGTGGACCACCTTTTGATCCATATTTCAGCTAACCAATCAAATAAACTATTATAACTCTTTTTAACTCTCCGAGCTACAATATTAAATGCAGAATTCCTGCTTAGTGGGCCCAAATCAATAAATTCGCCTGATCCAACTTTATGTTCCTTCCACCATTATTCCATACCCTTAATACCCATTTCCATGCCTGTTCTCCAGATTTCTGCTTATATAACTTAGAAAACTCAAGCAGTTCTTTTAGAGTGTAGCACACCTCCTTGTGAGTCACACTCTGAACCTCATCTCTAGGGGCTGCCGGGACTTTAGTTATAGAACTAGAAGCAGGGGTGTTGGGGGGTGGGTCCTTAGGAGAATCAACATTGTCTTGCCTGGCAACTGCCTCAAGGGAGGTCATCACTGATGCCTTAGGCAGTGCAGGGTTAAACTCCTCAGACAAAGGTGAAAAGCCTGATGGCAGCACAGGTGGAGGACGGGATGTTGCCTTCCCTCTGTTGCCTGTTTCCTCTGGCAAAAAAAGTCATCAGAATTTAGAAGCTGAATGCCCCCAGCCTCATCAGGGTCCTCCCACACATCCCCATTCCAAGTTGCAGGATCCCATTCTTTTTCAATCAATGCCCTCACTTTAACAGTAAACACCTGGTGAGGCTGTGCATGCACCTTTTGTTGCAGGTCAGCCACTCACGTGATAAGAGCTTGTGTCTGATTTTCCACAATTTCAGCTCTTTCTATACAGGAGATAAGACTCAAACTCAGGGCAATCTTAGAAAATTTGAGGCCCAGAATGTGCTTCTGGAGCTGGGAGATAGAATCGCTGAGTTCATCATTTTTTTCATCACTTTGATTAGTGAATGTAGGAGCAACCAACTAGCTTCATTATATTCCTTGGTTCTCCAAGGCATATAAAAGGCAAGGTGAGAAGCATGAAATGATTAGGTATAAAGATTAGGTATAAAGTCACTAAACTCCTTGCCTCTCATGAGCAGTGAATAAGGAGTATCAGATGCATTCATTTTGCATAATTCTCTACACAGTTCATGGCAAGGACTATCAGTGTTCTCCACACTATTAGAAGTAGAGTCCCTAGCATTTTGGGGTCTAATCATATTAAGCAGCCAACTCCAGAAACCCCAAAACCATCTAAAGAAATACATCCTTAAAATTCTGTTCCACTCCTGGTACCAAAATCTGTATTAGTCAGGATTCTCTAGAGGGACAGGACTAACAGGTGAGATGTATATATAAAAGGCAGTTTATTAAGAACTGACTCACACCATCACAAGGTGAAGTCCCACAATAGGCCATCTGCAAGCTGAGGAGCAAGGAAGCCAGTCCAAGTCCCAAAACCTCAAAAGTAGGGAAGCTGACAGTGCAGCCTTCAGTCTGTGGCTGATGGCCTGAGAGCCCCAGGCAAACCACTGGTGTGGGTCTATGAGTCTAAAAACTGAAGAACTTGGAGTCTAATGTTCGAGGGCAGGAAGCGTCCAGCACAGGAGAAAGATGGATGCCAGAAGACTTAGCCAGTCTAGTCCTTCCATGTTCCTCTGCCTGCTTTTGTCCTAACCATGCTGGCAGCTGTTTAGATGGTGCCCATCCAGATTGAGGATGGATCTCCATCTTCCAGTCCATTGACTCAAATGTTAATCTCCTTTGACAACACCCTCACAGACACACCCGGGAATAATACTTTGCATCCTTCAATTCAATCAAGTTGACATTCAATATTAACCATCACCCTAGGCTTTAGGGATATAGGGAAAAACATGACTCAGTGCTGTTGTCTGAGAGTATGTAATGTATTGGAAGAAAGGAAAACAGTTACATAAACATGTAAGGCTTATATCAGTATAAATTAGATAACTGCCAAGTGAGAGAGGTAGAGGTAATAAATGCTGTCTGTGGGTACATGTTAACCCAGTCTTAATCTCGGAAGAAGTGGCAGTGTGGAATGGTACATGGAGAAGCAGAAGGGATACTTAACTGTGAGCAGATGAATGGCTTACTACAGGGGCATGGGAAGAAGACGCAAGAGCAGTGGAATCTTTAATTGATGAACCTGGTATCAAGCTGCCAAATCTTCGTCCCAGGACTGGCACCATGCACTTGGCCATTGAAAAGACTTTGCAACCTGTGGAATAAAGAGTTGTAGCAACTTTCAAAGCCTCAGTGTAGGAACAACGTGAGAATCAACCAGGGCATGGTACTCCACACTGTCTTCATATCCACTGGAGTTAGGGGAGTCCCAGAGAGGCCTCTTAGAGGGTTGGGCAACATGAGATCAGGCATAGCAGAGACTAGAGACACGAGACTCTGCAGCCAGGCTGTCAGTGTTCTCCACACTATTAGAAGTGTGGAGGTCTGCCACCAACTACAGTGTGATTTTGCATCACACTGTAATCTCTCTGTAATCTCACTGTAATTTTGTGTCATGTAATCTCTCTGGGCCTCAATTTTTTTTTTTTCTATTACAACAGTACCTCTCTCATGGAGTTGTAGTGATTAGATATCTAGTACCAAGACTATGCTTGTTAGCACCGAGTAAGAACTCAATAAAGGTTAGCTTTCATTGGTACTATATTACTATTCTTAGTGTTGGTGGTGGAGCTGAATTGCCTAACCTTTGAAGTTGGTGCTGAGATGAAGAAAAAAATAACAGTGTTTCAAGAAGTCTGGTCACCAGAAGCGGATCTTAGTAATTAAAGAAAAAGAGTGAACCCTTTTACCTTCTTATTGAAGTTAGTAAGTCTACAAAATGTTAATTCTGCATTTGATCATTTGGGAGCCTCTTATTGTCCTATTTGCACTTAAGAAGTCACTGAATCATTATTTTAGAACTGGAATCACATCTGAGACTTAGGCCAGTAGTTTTCAAGTTGTGCCCTGTGGGACTTTTCGTGGAAGTGGCTGAGGAGTTGCCTTGAAAGAAGGCAGAGGAAGTGGGTCTTTGGACACCCTTCCAATTCTTCTAGAGCAGAGGACATTGATTCTGTTTTATAATTGCAGCATCACATATAATTTCATTTATTAAGAGGATCCCACTTCCAAAAATAGGTTGAAAACCAGTGATTTGATCCAACCTCTCTGTTTGCATAGGAGGAAATGGAATTACGGAAAGGTTAGGTGATTTTTCCAAGGTTGCAGACCATATATTCACAGAGTGGGGTCAGGAACAAAAGCCTGCTCCTTGCTGGTCCAGTGCCTGTTACTAGTTACATAATGAATGCTACCTATTGCTGCACAGTGCCAAATCATTGCACTTTTCAGATTTTAGCATAATCAAAAGAAAAAAATTAAAGTGCACTTCTAAATCAGTACTTATATGCGAGAGTTTCAAGAAACAAACTAGTATTTAACTTGGTGGTTACGTATTCACCGTATTTTATTGAGTGAGGTTAGAAGAGATTGAGAAGCATAAAATGATGTTAGAAAGTAGAAATTATATGGTGAACTCAAGGCAAAGATTGTCCAAGTAAAAGAAGACCAAATAAGAAAGAAAGAGACAAAAGAACTGCCAATGAGTTGTAATCTTAAAAGAAGGGTGTATTTAATAAAACAGGATTGATTGTTTTGAATGTGGGCTGAGAAGTCCTGCCAGCTTTCATTGACTCTGCTCACAGACCTCGTTTGTGAACTGGCTTCCACGGGTAGCATTACTCTCCTGACAGCTGCAACTCCAAATTCAGCATGAAAAGGCTGGTGATTCTAAGAGGAAGGGAGTGTTTAGGCCACTTTTAATTCTACTTTTTCATTGCAAGTTTCTTGCATTGTTTGGCACAATGCTTTGCATCTGTTGGTCGCCCTTACTGGATTTCAAAACTAGGACACTTTTTCCAAACCTTGGAACCAACCATGAAAATAACCACCTCTTACCCTCATGAAGAACACTTTAAAATTTTCTCTTTTAAAAATGAAGTCTGGACTATCTCCAAGCATCTTGTCACTCAGGCCTTCATTTCAATGCTACCCCCTCAACCACAAGGAAACTAAAATTGCCCCCTATTTGCTACTCTCTGTTTTATTTTCTAGTAGGTACTACAATTGGAGATTACCTTGTCCATGTCTCTTGTCTCATATTTGCCTCTGCTTGACTGAAAGCTCATGGAAAGTAAGGGACCTTCACTAAATAGCAAAGTGCTTAGGACCTAGTAAGAACTTGATCAATTCTAACAAGTGAATGATTGGAATTCCTGTGAGAAGTCAACATGAAAATTCCTAGGTCATTAGTTTAGTTATTGGAATTCCAACACTCTGTATTGGAAAAGAGTCATTGAAAGGATAGTAAGTGGATTAAGGTTATTTATAAGAGGAAGAGGGAAAGAAAGGCATTGTCTTTACTTCAGGCATATCAATGGCCATGATAGACCCTAAACATTGTATGGTGCATTTTGTTTTGGTTTTGTGTGCACAAGAGCTTTGCCAGGTTAAGAAATGTGAATTTTCTTTTCATTCTGCTATAGAGACTTAAGGAAATTTCCCCTGTGAGTTCCTTGAGGCCAGAGAAAAATACAAATCCATGAATACATGAAAGCCCTGATTTGACCCCTAAGCAATCTATGCATGTAACAACATTGCATTTGTACCCTATACATTTATAAACATTTTAAGAAAAGAATAAGAGAAACACAAATCTTGGTCACTCCTCTCTGAAAACTGCTCTTACATCGCTTGGCTGGGGGAATTAAGACCTCTTGCTGTGGCCTGTGGCCACTGTGTGATCCCAGCTCTCCAGCCTCATCCAGGGCCACTGTGCCTGGAGTCACAGGGTTCCAGGATGTCAACCTTCTTTCAGCTTCTCCGACTCCTCAAGCATTATTATTATTATTATTATTATTATTATTTTTTTTTTTTTTTTTTTTTTGGCTTCCAAGGCCCACATGCATGTCTGTCTTCTTGGCACACTCCCCTCAACTTTTTTCCTGGCTAATTCCTAGTTATTTAGTTTGAGATTAAATGTCAGTCCTTCCGCTGGGCTCAGTGGCTCACACCTATAATCCCAGCACTTTGGGAGGCTGAGGTGGGCAGATCACGTGGTCAAGAGATCAAGACCATCCTGGCCAACATGGTGAAACCCTGTCTCTACTAAAAGTACAAAAAATATTAGCCGGGTATGATGGCACATGCCTGAGGTCCCAATTACTCAGGAGGCTGAGGCAGCGGAATCGCTTGAACCGGGGAGGCGGATATTGCAGTGAGCTGAGATCATGCCACTGCACTCCAGTCTGGAGACAGAGCAAGATTCCATCTCAAAAAAAAAAAAAAAAATCACTCCCTCCCAGAGGGCTTCTCAGATACCCTCCTGCCCCCTTGTTTAAGTTGCACCCCTTGTTGTACTCTCTCATAAGCCCCATTCTTTTTCTTCTCGGCATTTATCAAATTAACAGCTTTATTTTATTTTATCATTGTGAGTGTATGTGTGTGTTTAATATCTGCTTCCTGACTAAACTGTACCCTGCAGGAAGGCAAAACTGTGTCTGTGTGGCTCACTGTTAAACCTTCAGCACTTAACTCAGTGCCTGGAACATACGAGATTCCAACTCAATATTTACTGTGTGAAGGAATAAGTGTATCTTTATGTCCTTCGTGCCTAACATAAAGTCTGCCATATACAATGGACCAAAAAGTAGTATTCAACTAGAACTGAGTTAATGAGCAGATGAAGTATTAATTGTTTTTTTTTTTTTTACAGAGAAACAATGGTCGGTGTATCAAAAATAGACTCTGCTCTCAGATATGTAACATAGAACTCTCTTCATTCATTTGCCTTCATTTCAGTTAACAGAATCTGTTCATCTAAGAAGAGTGGAGACAAACTTTGTAATTGCTGTGTCTGTGTAATTCCAAAACATTTAAACAAAAAGTGAATAACTGTGGTATTCTTCCCAATGGTATATACTTGATGTGGGCATTTTAAAAGATCGATTGAATCTCCTTTCAAGCTGGATATTTGAGTAGGCACAACCATTAGAGAATTTTCCTCTAGGGACTTACTTTAGCTCTTAAACTGTATAAACTGAACAAGCAAACTTAAGTGGATCATTATCTATAGAAGTGTAGAATTCCATCTCCCTTTGGCAAACCATTCAAACCCAGAAGTGTGTTTTACACATTCTGACAGAAGCATCTGTAATAACCAACTCTAACCTCCTTTCTTACCACTTTAGCACCCAAAGTATATGAAAAGAGGACATGTTAAGGCTTGTTCTATTTATTAGAAAATATATAAAAGAAAATATATAAAGAGTTCTTGGCTTAAGAACTCTTTTGGCTATCAGCTCCCTGATGTGAAAAAAGTAAATAGCAAGGGGTAGCATGGAGTCTTACTCCTGTGTGACAGACAGCTTAAGAAAGACAATTGGACATAATATGACTACATGATTCAAGCTCAAGTCCAGACACATCTTTTCCATAGGTCAATCTGACATTTCCTCTGTAATTTCCGCAATAACCATTTGCACCAGCATAAATGGAGAGGGTGTGAATTCTTCTGGGCGAGTAAAGGGTGTATCAATTAACTGTCCTCTGTCACCAGGATTTGGAGGCAGGCTCATAGTGACTCTTGTAAAGCTGAGGTTCACCTGTGGAGGCTGCAAAAAAAGAGGAAGGAAGAGAGAGTGAGGTTCCTCTTGGCTTTGTGCCAGGGATGTGATTAGAGGACCCTGGGAGGGCCTTCATCCTACGAGGGTTTGGAAGTGGAAATAGATGTGTGTGGATGACTTGCTGATGTGTAACAGCCACTTCCACCCCGTAGTAGTAAGGGATTTAATGCCTCCACAAGGCAGGTCTCTGAAGGAGAATGACTCTTCTGTCTCAATCTTAAAAAACCCTGATGATACTGCCTGAGAGAAATACTCACTCCTTTCTTTGTTTTCAACAAGTATGGACTTCTTTACACAAAAAGAATCCTTTTTGCTTTTGTCCCCCCATTTCACTGGAAATCTATCCACTGGGCACCACTGTTGGTCGGCTTCCTTTCATAGATTCCTTTATGTTCCAAACTTTAAAAAGACAGTAATAGCAACAAAGTGAAATATGGATTTAAGCTAGGAAAAGCAGGGAACTGAAAGTTTTTTCCTGCAATCATACTTCCCAGCTTCTTCAGCAAGGTCTGCTTGACTGGGAACATGCCTTCTGAGAACTTTACATTTCTAAACTGCTGCTAAATTGCTCCGTGCATTTATTCCTCAAACTCTCAGGGAAGATAGACTGGCTTTCAGTCTCATACCAACCGTTCTCAAGTTAATGGACCAAAAGTCATTTCCACTTGAAATACAATCCCTCTAAATGAATCATGCAACACGGTTTTTATCTCCATTTTTTCAGAATAACTCTAAGATGATGATCCTCTGGCTATATCTTAAAAATTTCTGTTATTTGTTTTAATTTTCTTCCATTTTTTCTTTAATTTTCTATCTAAACACTGCCTTCTCTAAGAGGAATGACATTTTTGCGGGTTATCATGTTATATTTTTAGCCCATTTGCCTTGACCTGTAGCTCACAACAGTTAAAGGACACTAACATATAAACATAGAGTTTTGCCCAAGGCCATTGGCTTTGCGTGTTGACAGGTAGGCAGAAGGAAGGTTGGGCATGAGAGAGACATGCTGCCCTTCTGGCGAGATCATCAATCCCATTCTTGTAACCTTCAGATCATTGCATTTGTTCAGAATCATCGGCAGAGGAAAACACCTCAAAGTTGGGAGGTTGTTGAAGAGTCAGAAACAAATGAGTCCTGGGTAATTTTTCAAAATAAGCCTCTTGTCAATTGTCAGTCAACTGTTTGTTTAATATTGTGCTTTGTTATAAGGTCTCAGCGTTCTTAAGCTTTTACATTTCCATTATTTAGTTTTACTTCTGCATTAGTAGAGTAGATGTAGAGTAGAGTAGATGCCACCTCCAGGAAGTCTACTACCAGCAGTATCTTAGATTAGAAGCTCCCTCTCTAGGACTATAATCTCTGTAGCCTCCACTTCTCCCACCCCTTGTTCCTTCTGAGCCTACTTGGTCTTTGATACTTACTATAATACTTTCTATTCTGTTATCGTAAACAGTTTTCTGATTTCATTTTCCTCTGGTTTCCTCTTAAGCCCCATAATAAGTCACTGCAAGACTACCTTCTAGAATTTCTGTGCCCTCAAGTTTTCTCCATACCTAGAGAGTCAGTCATCCACCTTGAGCCACATCCACTGTCTACTTTCTTCACTTCCATCCCCAGGCTGCCCAACACTGCTGAAAACAAAACAAAAACAAACAAACAAAAACAAAAACAAAAAACTGGATAGGATCTCAGTCTGGTCTTCCAATCCATGCTTCTCTTCCTTGACTTCTTTAGACACCAACATAATTGATGCCTCCTGTTGACCTAGGACACTCCTCCTCCTTGGTGCTTTCTTCTACCTCCCCCTGCTCTGTGTGTCTTTTGCAGGCTCGTCTTTCTCTTAGGCTGTCTTCCCCTAAGATGCCATCTCTCCTCTCCCTCTGTGCACTCAGGCAGTCTCCCTTGTCAACCCCCAAAGCTGCTTCTCCAGACCCCAGCGTTTCTCTGAGCTCCAGGTCCACAATTCGCTAAGGTCCACGTGGATGTCCCTCACCGTTTCAAACTTCTCTTCCACAGAAGGTCCCTGGTTTTCACTACCATAGCATATTAAAATACCATGCATTTCCCTTCATACCCTAATTACAACTTTGTTTCTTTTTTTTATTTTGTGTTTTAAATATTATCTTCTGCCCACATATGTTGTAAGCTCCTTTTGAGAAAGACACATTGCTGTCCTGGTCTTTACTATATTCTTATCAACTAGCAGGGGCTGTGGTCGGGGCTTGTGTTAGTCCATTTTATGCTGCTGTAAAGGAATACCTGATGCCAGGTACTTTATAAAGAAAAGAGGTTTTATTTGGCTCAGGGTTTTGCAAGCTGTGCAAGAAGCGTGGCGCCAGCATCTACTTCTGGTGAGGCCTGAGGAAGCTTTTACTCATGGTGGAAGGCAAAGAGACAGCAGGCGTTTCACATGGCAAAGGAGAGAGCAAGAGACACGCCAGGCTCCTTAAACAACCTGCTATCCCATAAACTGAAAGAGGAAGAACTCACTCATTATGGAAGGATGGCACCAAACCAGTTGTGAGGGATCCACCCCGAACACCTCCCACCAGGCCCCACCTCCAGCACTGCGATCAAATGTCAATGTGAGATTTGGAGGGGACGCACATCTGCACTTTATCAGTGCTCAGTAAACTCACTGAATGTAGAACAGTGATAGAAGGCAGAGGTGGGCCAAGTGTAGGCGACAGGACAAATTTGGCCTGTTACTGCTTTTGTAAATAAAGTTTTATTTATTTACAAAATAAATAAATAAATACAGTCATAATCATTGGTTACATTTTGTTCACAGCTGCTTTTGCATTAAAACATCAAAGCGAGACTCCGTCTCAAAAAACAAAACAAAACAAAACAAACCCCAACCCCCCCCCCACACACACACACATCAGAGTTGAGTAGATGCCACAGAGACTGTAACGGCCCCACAAAGCCTAAAATAGTTGCTCTGTGATCTTTTACAGAAAAAGTCTGATATAAAGGACAGTCTCACAGCACAGAGAAAAAGCATATAAAACAAAGGAGGGAAGAGTAGAGCATAGTGGAACTGCCAAGAAGTTTCCCTGGACCCGGTCTGTGCCTTGAAAGATGAGAAGGACACATCTTTGGGGTGGGCAGTGGTGATCCAAGCAGACAGCACGGGCAGGTGTTCTGGAAAACTTGCCTTTGTTCACAAGTATCCTGCAGTATAAACTGCAAGGTGGGCAGTAAGAAATGGACTTGAAGAGATTGGACAAGGGCCGGAAACCCAAAGGCATTGCTGAGGAGTTTGTGCCTTAGCCCATCCAGGGCCCTAGCAGCTTTCACCGATGCTTCTGAGTTCCTGGAGGCTCCAGCCTCAGGCTACCTTCCCATATTCTCTGCAAATAATATCACATTTGTTGACTAAAGAATTAACCTCCCAGAATTTCGGCATTCACATTTATTTCTTCTCATATCCTTGAGTTACAAAAAGGTATTTCTGTCCTGTGATGATATTGATTCTGCTCTCATCTGTTTTCATTACTCTCTCCTTCCCTCCCTCCCTCTCTCAGTCCCTCCCTTAGTCTGTCTCATTCTACCGTCTTTTCCTTTAGACCTTCCGACATTCAACATCTTGATTGCTCTTGTCCAGCCACACCTCTGACCGTTCAACCATTTATCCTCCTGATTGGTTCCACCTTGTCCTCTCATGCTGGAGATGCTGTCGCTCCCAAATTGCCTCCCTCTGCCACTTTCTCACCCCTTCCTCCTTTGCTCTCTCCCTCTCTCTTTCAATCTTTCTCTCCCTCAATCTCTCTTTCTCTTTCCCTCTCTCTCAATCTTTCTCTTCCTCAGTCTCTCTCCCATTCTCTTAATCTCTCTTCCTCTCTTTCTACCCTCTCTTTCTCTCAATCTCTCTCTCCCTCTTTTCTCTCTCTCAATCTGTTTCTCTCTTCATCTCTCTTTCTCTCTCCTTCTTTCTCTCTGTCTCTGTCTCTGTCTTCCCTAGTGAACTCACTTGCTTTTCCAGTTTCAATGATTTCTATTCAGATATCTCCAAAATATGTATTTCCAGATATTTTATGCTTTCATGGGGGCAGTGTAAATTGGTATAACCTTTTTGGAAGGCATTTTGGCAATACTTAGTAAATGGTTAAATGTTTATACCCCTTGATTCTGCTATTGTAGTGTAAGGATTTTTTTCTGCATACTTTTGTAAGTGTAGAAAATATATGTATGGGAATAATTGCACATTGTTTGTTGTAGCTGAAAATTAGAAATAATATAAATGCCTATAATAAGAGCCCTTAAATACATATGAACACAGTGAAATACCAGGCACCCATTTGAAGGATGAGGTACATTTTAACAAGTTTATTTGAAAAGATGCCCACTCTTAGTAAGTGAAAAAAAAAAAACTCATCAAATTGATATATTTAGCGCTGTCCCTCTCTCAAGTTTCAGACCCACATTATCAATTTTCTGTTGTCGTCTTGACTTAGTCTCGTGAAATTTTAGCTCAATCATTTTTAAGGGAAGTTGTTTTCTTTTACTAGCAAATGACAAATCTCTGAATTTCCTTCTTTCTGCTAATTTCTCGCTTTCTTTTATCATCTTTTCATCCATCCTAACATACAGTTCCAGAGGAGTCTTTAAATCCTTCCTCATTGCCAACACCGAGGATCATTCACCGAAATCTGTTGATTTTTCCTTCAGATCAACAAAGGATTTTCAGAACAGCCCTGATTTCTCTTTATCACCACGGTGCTGTCTCATGTCTTCTCTCCCCTTCCTCCTACCTGCTGTCTCTTCCAGACTCTTCTCTCTCCCCCACTCTCCTTTGTGCACTGATGCCAAATTAGTCACAACAAAAGTGTTTACATGATCGTGTCACCCACTGGTAAGCTCTTAATGGTCTTCCCTTACACATTGTCTCCCGTTTCATCTCAGGAGCCTTTTATTAACCACTCTTCACAGTCTGACTCAGCCCTCTTTGCCAGTTTCTCTCTTTACAAATAGCAAACTCTACCAGCTAGATTACTCAATATTCCCTGAACAGGCCTTCTCTTCTTCCACCTCTTGGCCTTTCTGATACCATTTAATCTTCCTGGAAATTCCTCAAATTTCTTTCCTCCTCACTCAGTCAACGTTTTGAGACTCACATTAAATGCTACATACTATTTGTTACTTTACTAATCATGCCAGTTGGAAATGATTCAAATCTGTAAAGCAGGGTGCTATAGAATTACATTTCTTATAGCCCTTTGGTCATTTGGGAGCAATGTCTAACATAATGTCCTTCAAGTTCATCCATGTTGTTGCAAATGACAGGATTTCCTTCTTGTTAAAGGGTGAATAGCATTCCATTTTACATATATTCCACATTTTCTTTTTTCTACTCATCTATTGATGGTCACCCAGGTTGATTCCATATCTTGGCTACTGTGAATAATGCTACAATGAACTTGGGAGTGCAGATATCTCTTCAACATGTTGATTTCCTCTCCTTTGTATATATACCCAGTAGTGGGATTATTGGATCAAATGATAATTATATTTCTAATTTTGGGCGGGGTCCTCTGTAGTATTTCCATAATGGTTTTAGTAATTTATATATTCAACAACAGTGTGCCAGGGTTCGCTTTTCCTCATGTCCTCACCAACAAGCCTGATATTCTTATTCGCTTCTTAGTGCTTCGGCCTTTCCCTCGTGACTTAATGGTGACTCGCTTGAGACTACTTGAAATAATCAGTTTGGATGGTGAGGACATACCCTTCTGCTGTCACCCTTTGCCACAAGATGGAGTCACTTTGTAAACAAAGAAGTTTTACTTGGCCTTCCATGCTCAAGACCCTTTTACATTTCATCTCTTACTATTTCATGGCCAAAAACTGTTGGTTCTTCCAATCTTATAAGGCCATTTATCTTTGATCTTGCTCCATTCCCTTCCATTTTTGCTTGAGAACCATTCAGTTCTTGCCCAATCTCACGTCTTTCTTGCAACACGTTACTAATGGCTGCCAGAGTGTCCACTACACACTATGGGTCTCATTCTGACCACCTCCCCAGGCATGTAGTCTACCTGCCAAGTTCTTTCAGAGCAGATAGTTTGCAATGTTGTAACAGGGCTCCCTAGCTTGCTATGTTTTCTTCCTACCTGGCATTAGGAAGTAAATATTTTTCATGACAGTATTCACTTCCAGTACCAATTTCTTTTTTAATTTACATGGGCTAACTGCTGTATCAAACAACCATCAAATCCCAATGGCTTAATTGCAACTGACAGTACAATGTGGTGTTTCTGTCTATATACTCATTCAGACACACAGAGTTTAAGTAATTAAACTAAAAGTAATTAGTTCAAGGTCACAAAGTTAGTAAATAGTGGCATCAAGGTTTGAACCCAGGCAGCTGGACTCAAGAGTCTCAACAACTTTCATTTTAAATTTTGCATCTTTCAAGATATATCACTTACAATTTCCATCTTCATCACTTTCTTCCATACTTCAGAGCTGCATATGTAAACCTCTTGATCATATAAATATTTATGGAGTCTCAGCATTTTGAGCACATGCTGAGAGATTTTGTAGTGTTGAAGATAAAGAAGCTCTTTAAATACATCCAATCTTGCCACTATTGATTTTGAATAGCATCTTAATTTGTTACCTTTTAAAAATCATATTGTACCGTTTTTCAGGACAGCTAAATTAAATGTCTTAGGTTGATCCCCTAGGTTTTCTCAGTTTCCATTTATCAGTTTCCTTTTATACGAAGAGATGCTAATGGGTAACCTTACATTTTGTAAGGCATATTTTTGAAGGTATACAAGTGAGGGTTTGGTCTGCACACCCTCATTAGAGCTCTTTATTTTCCATGTGGAGGAAGAGAAGCCTTAGGGCTTCTGAAAAACAGGCTTTTATTTTTATAGAGGAGAAACTTCCAGAACATGCCATGAGCAAATGCTCTGTCAAGTCCAGTTCTTTCCCCCACTACCTAAGTGCAAATGGACCACATTTGAAGAGGATAAGTAGCAGAACAAGGCTCCCCACAAGGGGATTTTGAGGTGCTCTGAAAACCAGACTGACATAATCCATAGAGAAGTTCATCACTGCAGGCTGTCACGTCTCACAGCGGGAGTCATAGGCTGGTCTGCTCGATAAACTATTCCTGATCTATGACTGGAGCTGTGTGCTTCCTTTAAAAATAAATCTTGTTTTTCCATAGCCCACGTGCTTCTCAGCCTCAGGAGCACCTCATGGATTTAGACTAATTTTGTCTTTTACAGTCACGTTACCTCCAGATTCGTAGTAATCACCCCATTTCTGATGCCAGTGATCCATCCATACCCACTGAAACTGAGCTAAATGCTCTAGTATGACTTTCTCCTTGAAGTTAGTATAGAGTATTTTGGCTAGACTTTGAAAATGAAGCCCTGACCACAATGCATAATGACCTCAATAGACACTGAAGAGTTTCTTTGCATCAGGCAGGTGACAAGTATCTATCTCATTTTCAAAGTCCACATAGATTTGTGCCAGATTGCAGGTTGACAAATCACTTTTTCACTAGCTCACATGGAAAGACTTTTCACCTTGTAAAAATGCTAGTGAGAGACCCGTAGTTACCACATAATTGGCCAGTCATTGAGACTCAGGCAACATTTGGATAATTTAACAAAACTATCATCAGAGTCATCAAAGTACATAATTTTTACTTACTATACAAATAGTGGATTCGCTAAAGTGCTTAGACCAACTAAGTTGCTCCCATTGAAAAACAGAGTGATTTTATTCTTAGGAGTATATCAAGATAAACTTCTTGTAGCCTCTAAACAGCACTGCTTAGAAAAGTGCAGCTTCATTGCTTGGAATATCCCCCCAGAAGTCCTCGCAGTTCAGATGCACACCACCAAAACATGAAGCACATGTGTTTGTATGGAAGGTAGGCTCTGGGGTCTTCCTGTCATAATATTTCTATGATTAACAGTCAACATAAGCTCTCTCCACATCCCCTAAAGGAACATACACATGCGCGTGCACACACACACACACACACACACACGAGAACTGAATTGAGAGTTTGGGGTATACACCATCCCTGAGGGTGCAGTCTACAGCTCCTAATGTGTGCTGTAGAGCAAGCATTATGTTGTTGACAAGTAATAATTGCTGGTTAGGAATAACAGGATATCTAATAAGAAGAGGCTGAGAAAAATACACTCTTGCTGGAAGAGTCAAGAACGAGCTCTTCATGGGAAACTATGGGAGAGGATTGAAAAAGGACAAGAAGAAAGGAGAATTGTGAAGTCTCCACTTTTTCAGTTTCTGCACTGAACTTTTCCTCACAGCAGGTGAACATAGGCTCCCTCCCACACTGAGACTTCCTCCCCTGCTGGTGTGCAGTCTGTTAAGTAAACAGAGACTTTATACTGAGAAAGGAACATTTCTCTATTTTGGCTATGAGTTGTTATTTTTAAAGCTTCATCCTCCAAACATTTTCCCCCATCCTTGTTTATTTTTTCACTAGAAAGAAGATGAACTACTTAAAAAAAAAATTCAACTCCATGACAAGAAGAACCCACTTCTAGTATGTTCTCCCCACTCAGTGCCAGTGGAGCCTTTGGCGTGAGCACTCTGTCAGCCCCACGCTGGGCAGCATACCTCTCAAAGTTCCTGCTCTGCTTCTGTGGAGCTTCCATGCATCCAGATTTTCATAGTCAAAGCAAAATGCACATGGCAGTTTTTTTCTGACTCCTTCAAGTTAAAAGGCCAACCTCTCCCTTGACATATCCATGTATTTATCAGTATATCTATAGGTAATACTTAAAGGTGGTCCTTACTGTGTGCCACACTCCATTCCATGCACTTTACATAAAAAACCTCATTTCACTTTATTTGGGAACAGGATGACAATTGCTTCAATATTGAGATAGGTTGAATCTGGGGAGACTGACGTTAGATGCAAAAAGCTCTCTTTCTAGACCTTTTCCTGTGTCTTGCACCTGGCTTTCTCCTTGTCTGTCTTGTTCCCATTCTAGATCTCTTTATTGACAGTGCCCATGGCTTTCTTCTTGGTACTCTAATGTTGAGCATAAGGACTGGTATGTAATAGGCTCTCAGTAAATCTTGTTGAATGAATTAAAGTAGAGCAAGAATTAAAGACAGAGAAGATCTTCTTGTTGGAATTCTTTCTTTGCGTTGGTAAGCAATGTGATTTGACATAGCAATCTTAAGTCCTAATCCCCTCATTTGGAAAATGGAAATAATAATGTTAATCTTAGAGGTCACTTGTAAGAAGTATATGAATATATCAGAAGTAATCAACATTTTTTAAGTCAAAGAAA
Source organism: Rhinopithecus roxellana (assembly GCF_007565055.1). Classification (NCBI taxonomy): domain Eukaryota; kingdom Metazoa; phylum Chordata; class Mammalia; order Primates; family Cercopithecidae; genus Rhinopithecus; species Rhinopithecus roxellana. The sequence goes on along the minus strand of NC_044552.1, from coordinate 176,312,966 downwards.
AGAACGTCTGTGAAAAAGATGGAAAACTAATGAGCTACTTGAAAAAATATTAATTGGATCTTTTTCTCATACCTTACACCAAAATAAATCCCCCAAAATGGTTGCACAACATTGTGCATATACTGAAATCCATTGATTCACACTCTTTAAATGGGCAAATGAGATGTTATGTGATTATCTTTCAATAAAATTGTTATACAAATGAATAAACCCCAGAAGATCAAAAATTTAAAAATGAAAACATGGAAGTATACTAGAAGGAAATATAAGATAATTTTTATATGTTATTATGTTATATATATTTATATGTAAATTTTTTATTTGTCTTTGCTTTTAAAAGCAAGACGTAATGTTCTAGAGCCATAAATGAAACATTCGGTAAATTTAATTCTCTATTAAATGTTTTGCAGAAGAAAATACCAGAAACAAAATCAGAAGAAAAAACAGAAAAACCATAAGAAAAACAATTAAAAATACATATGACAAATGGCTTATTACTATAGTATTTAAAGAACTCTTAAAAATCTATGTGACAATGACATATAACAGAAAAATACGTGCAAAGGACAAGAGCAGGCAGTTTAGAGAAAGCCTATACGAATATATTCTCTTATCAACAGTCTATTGTATAAGCTATTTGAAAGCAATGTTTGAACTATCAGAATTTAAAATACATAAGCCCTTTTATCTAGCAATTCTACTTCTAAGAATTTGTTCTATAGCTATCTGTATACGTATCCAAAGACATAAACATAAGGATAGTCATTGAATGAAATGTTTTTAACAACAAAATACTTGAAAAGAAAGAAATGTCACCCAAGAAAGAAGTGATTAAGGAAAGTTTAGCATTCTGTTCAGTGAAAACATATTGAGCTGTCAAAAAAAGTTGATGGAGAACTCCAAGATCTATTAACTAGAAACAAAACAAGGTGCTAAACAATGTGTTTAGTTTTAATTTATTTATTTTAATTGTTTATATATTTCACAAATCTATATCTGTGCATGCATAATATATTTTAACTTCTTTCTAACCTTCTCAAACACATCATGCCAAAATTCAACCTGTGATAAAAAAAAAAAAAAAAAAAAGAATGAATTCCTTTCGTGTGTAGTATCTCATTTAAATTCTTCAACAACCCTATGGAAAAGATACAGACACATGTTTTTAAGTACTGCATGTTATGAACCTTTGGTTTGCTTATTTAATATTGCAACTACTAATGTTAAATTCTTGATGCCAAGGTTAAAAGCCTGAACTTCTAAAAATGTCATGATCTGACATTTTTCTGTTTTCCCAGATTAATCTGCCACCTCCTGACTTCCAACACACTGCTCTATGTTCTTTCATGCTCCTCCTCACATGTTTAGGACCCTCTTCCAAGGAGGCATTTGCACCTCTGCTTGATGAAACCCTACATTATCTTAAAGCATCCACTCGAATGCCACCTACTAGGCGAATCCTTACATACCATCCCCTGCAACACCAAGGGACTCAGCCCAACCACAGCCCATAGTTATTGTAGTTGTTCTTGTACTTCAAAAGTACTACAAAACACATGTATCAGGACTCGTTATATTAGTTGAAGGCCATGAGCATCTTGAGCCGAAGCCCTGTTTTTATTCCCAGAACTACCACATTGTCTAGAATATAGTAGCAGATCAATATACGTGTATTAGATAAATCATTTATCCAAATCATTTTCAATTACCCATAGGTTGAAGAATTCCATATTTGACATGGCAGACTTGAGTACTGAACTATCTACCTCTTCTAAGAAGTTGAAATGAGAATGTTTCATTGATGGGAAATTATATTTTTGTTTTGCCTTCTGGAATTCAAATGAATGTTCATACTCCATGAAGACAATGGCTGATAGTTTTTTGTTAAAGATTTAGAACCAGTGGATTTTTATGAATGTGAACCCTTTCATGTCTTGTGGAAGATTTTCTGTTTTTTAATCTTTTTATTTGTTTTTGCTATGTTTTCACAGGAACCAGGGAAAATGTGTAGAGGGCATGGTAGAGATCTTCGACATGTTGCTGGCCACATCATCTCGATTCCGCATGATGAATCTGCAGGGAGAGGAGTTTGTGTGCCTCAAATCTATTATTTTGCTTAATTCTGGTGAGTTGATAACATGAGAAAACTCAATGCTGGATTAAATATTTATTTGTATTTTTCAACCAGATACAATCTACCCACTCCAAAGGTATAATGTCATAAATAGAAAGAAACTACTGACACACATTTAAAATAACTTACCAACATTGCAGATTCCTTATAGAGGTAGAACCATGCTAGCCGAATAGACGCATGAAAAATTGTAATTTGGCATTGAATCAAATGGCCTTTGAGCTGAAATTTTTGTATGCTTTCACAGATATGAGGATGTTTTTGTTCAAATGGTACATGTATATAGGCATATGTTAGTTGATAGTTATATTATGTCTGAAAATAAGTAGACCAAGTAACTCTGCTAAGAAATTGAGACCAATTCCAGGCTCCAGATAGTAAAGAAAGAGGGTTATTTGAGACAGACCATGTTTCTGGTCAAAACTGATTAGCTAAAAATATAGTTGGCTTAGAGATAGAAAAACCTGTTTCTAAAACAGAAGAATGTGGAATGCAATAAATCGTCCAGCTGACAGAGCATTTTCCATTTGCTCTATGAAGTCTAATTCTACTACCCCTTCGTATTTATTTGCTTGAGAAAACTTAGCTAAGAGCAACATCTGTTTTTTTTTGTTTGTTTGTTTGTTTTGTTTTTTAATGTAGTGAGGTTGGCTGTTGTATAAAGAAAGAGTCACTCTGTGTCACCCAGATGGAAACTATGGTTCAGCCTGATTTAGTGCACTGACTCCTCCCAGCCTCTTGGTATTTGGATCTAAGCTCTAGCTCTACAGCCTCTGGGACCTAAAGCTCACATTGGGTATCAGCTGTACAGCAGCTCCCCTTAAGCTCCACCTTTCCTCCTGGCTCTAACTCCACTTTGTGCCTCATTCCTCATTCTCACAAAGAAATCACAGCCATTTTGAAGTCCTGGGCCTGACTTAGTTTCTTATGCCATTAGACATAGTCTCAAATTCTTCAATAGCTCAACTGCAGCTTGTATTGATCACATACATAGAGAATCAGCACTTCCTTGTCTTTGCACGTGTTTTTGTTCTTTCTGATGAGTGCCAATCCCTTCCCGCTTGCCCTAACAATTTTTCACTTTTCTTCCCCACCACTGCTGGGAATGGTGCTGCTTAATGGAATCAGCCCTTCCTTCTCTTTTCTCATGTTTTTGTCTCTTTCTGATGAGTGCTGATCCCTTCCCACCTCCCATGACAATTTTCCACTTCTCTTCCCCACCACCACTAGTAATCTGTGTTGCTTAATGGTTATCACAGTAATCATTCTCACTTATCAACTGATAAATGGAAATCTGTACTATTACACTAGGCAAGGACTGAATTACAGAATGAAGTCCCATGATAAATGATGTGATCCGCACTAAGGAAGTGATTACCACTCCATTCAAGTTTCTGATTCCACTCACGTGCATTGTGCTTTTCATTTCTGTCATTTGTCCTGTACATTGTAAGGTCCAGATCCCACAATGGCTCTTTATTGGATGAGAGTTCTGGGAGCAGTGCCACTCGGCTACATGGTGCCAGGTCCTGAACCTGTGCCTTCTTCGGTGGAGGGCTGGCGCGTGCTGACAGCTTTCATGTGGGCAATCTGGGAACTTCAGGGAAGGCAGGCCTATTAAGTGTTAAGACTCCCCACCCCACACTTTTACTAAGAAAAAGTACCCCAGACAGGAAGTAAAATTAGCCAGAGTTGTATGATCCAGATAGTGGATGCTCTGATCTCGGTAATAAAAAATATTTCCTCCAGATCCATATAGACTTTTCCTGCATTATTGTTTTGTTTCTGCTCCTATGACAGAGTGAATTTTTTAAACTATTATACAAAAAATATCAGGATTTTTGCCATCAAAACATTGGATTCATAGACCCAGGGTTTTTACAACCCAGGGGGAAAAAACTTTCAGCCCTCACAAGAAAGTATTTTATTAAAGACTGGCACCCAAACCTCAAGACTGTGTTTCCCACTGCAGGATTTGGCCCCTGTCTGCCTCCTTCTCAGACTAGTTAAAGTTTCATACTCCGTCCTTGTTCCTTCACTTATTTCTTAGGATCTTCTGTGCACTTCTTTGCTCTTGAAGGGCAGAAACACTATTGTAGAAATACAAGGCACGGTATGCTGACATAGTTTACAGTTGTCTTTTTCATGAGATAACACAGTGGCTGGCAGCTCCTCTTTTCTATCAAGGACAGTACTGCTGGCTCAGAAGAGCCGTAAGCAAACAGAAGCTGTTTCTCAACCCTGTACAAAGCGAAACCACTCTTTTCCCTATAAAAGTGAGCTGTGCCGCAGAAAAGCGGATCTGCTGCTGAGCAGGGCTCCTTGTGTCTCCTATTGTTCCTGAAAAACAGCATCAAAGAGGGCAAGACTCTGACACACAATGCTGTAGCATTAGGAGCCTTTTTCGAATAAAAAAAGCAATGGGTCATATGAAGCATGTGGTCATACCACAATCAACAATTTTTCCCCACGACTGGAGATATGTATTTTTCTAAAAGTCCAACCAATTCATGGCTCTGATATGGGGCAGCTTTACCTATCATGAGACCAATTACCAAGTGGCTCTGACTCCAGGAATCTCTGACAGAAGCCAAGCTGGAAACAGTTCAGGAAACCTGAGCTAGAATATGCCTTTCTGACGCCTAGGAAACAAAACCTCAGTGTATGGAGGAACCCAAGGTTTTGTGTTGAGCCCCAGTCGCCAAGGTCTGAGTAGGCTGGGTTTATATTGGCCAAGATTTTGTGGCCAAGGCACAAGGGGAATTGAAAGGTTGTTGTGAGGACCTGCTCGGAATGTCTTTCTGGAAGTTTGGAGAGGGTCTCTCCAATGCCAAAATTTCCATGGGAAGCCATCTTCACAGCTGCTTGGGAGTGGGAGATATTCGTCATCATTTCTGCCCCATTTAGAATAATTTATTACTTTGCTTGCAAAAACCCAGAATCATCCATAGGACACACATTGTTTATTTTTCCACTCCACACCAAAGGACAGAGGCATTCCTGGTTAATCCAAAGATGCCAACTTCAAGACATTCTGAGAACTAGCTGGGCAGAGCTCAAGTGTAGGGCAAATTGGAACAGAAGCGATGGGCTCAAGGCAAAAGCCCACGAAGCAGCAGCTGTAGAAAAAGGATGGGAGCTGGAGCTGCAAAGGGGGCCATGGTAGAGGCTCTGGGCCTGCCCATGGTATCTCTTCTGCCCAGTGGGAATTCAGTTTTCCTGCATATCATTCAAATACTTCTCATTTTTCTAGGCCCAGCTCACTACTCCAGGCCATAATGAATTTCCTCTCTAGACTATTTCAATTCTTAGAGTCACTACCACACAATCTAGCATTTGGTTAGTTGGTTGATTTCATTCATTTATTAAATAATTCAATGTTTATTGAGTTCCTACTATGGATTTTGTGCCGTATATACAAAAAAGAATGTTACTGTTGTGTGGGGTTTTTTTCTTTGCATTTTTTATGTTAACCTGGATTTTTCTCTCACTCTTTATGCATACATTTCCTAATCTCTCTATAAACTATTTGTATTTTTTTGGATTCCTCACAGTCTATTTAGCCTGTGGACTGACAACAGATGCTACACCATTCAGTCATTTAATAGATGCTTATTTGCTAGACATGGCCAGGAGGACCTGGAAAGTCCTCATTTTTCCCATCTGTTCTTACCATTCTGAAATGTATCATGCTCTTGAGTGCTCCACAGATCTAGATGATATCAAATTATTAAATGGAAAAAAGCAAGACCCATCTCCTTGGGTTATTGTGGATAAGGGGGAAATTGTGTATGAAGCATCTATTGCAGTTCATGGACCACAGTAGGCCCTTAGTCAACAACAGCTATCATCATCACCGATGAGAATCTCTGGCTTAAATGGAGTAGGTTCATGCCTTTTTTTCAGTGTAATGAAGTGTTTTAGTTTAAAGGCCTTTAGCAAGGCTTATAATACAAAAATGTGGGGACTCCAGGGTAACACTAACAATAGAGACCACCATGGCTGTTATCCTGAGACTGTTAATTATGCCATGTAGTTAGATTTAGAGAAAATTGAGGGCAACATTTATCTTGTGGAAAAGAATTGATTGTGATTGGAACTTACCGTTGAGAGACCTTGATGAAAACTCTCTGGTGAACTGCTGTGGAGTCTCATGGGTAGGCGCATCATTCATCAGTGGGCCGTGGTTTTGCTTAGCCTCATAACCCCTCAGAACCCACTTCTATCAGAAAACCACCCTTTCAGTGAATGTTCCTCAAGGCTCAGAAAAATTCATGTGTCAAAGCTTTATATGTAAAAATCTATACTCTCTAATAAATATTTGGTTTGGCCTTCACATTCAATTTAATAATGATTTCTACCTCTTTTCCGAACCCCTTTGACCACAGTTCTATATATTTAATTCTGAAGAGCCTCATGCACATCTCTCCCTGGTAACTTTATCTATTTCTTTCCCTGGAGAACCAGCCAGACCATGATTCCAGCCCTCTGTCCTCTCTTCAACCGTAGGTCCTCTTTCTCTCCCGACTCCACAAACCTTCTCCAGTTACCCAGGTGCCTTCTGTGTGCTGCTAGCTTCTGCATCACTGTTAGCAGGGCCACTTGTTCCCCTGGGTGTGTCTTATGCTCTTGAAATGCTATAGCCTTGCTCACCTGTTCATCCAAAACTGATCCTCAGACAACATTTCTCTTTCAATTGATGGAATAATAAAGGGGAATACGGGTCAAAATTCATAGACATTTAAATACCCCAGGTGAAAAGTTAAGAGAAAACAAGCTAGGAGAAAGAATTATGGCAACATCTCTAAAATGTGTACTTTAATGTTTAGCAAAAATGGGACTATGGAATGTCAAACAGGAGCATATATGTTAAACATAAACACGAAGCAGTGCCAGCTGCTGTCTACTATCTAGTCATGCTTTGTTAACGTGACATGTCTTGCCATGATGGTGCCCTCATGAAATGAAGGATGCTGAAGCCGATGCCATTCTGTTTGCTTTGATCAGAAGCCACTCTCTGGTCAAGGAAGTATTTGTTTCATTGTTAATTATAACAAGTTCTCATCACAAAGATTATTTGCTCTCTCCAGATCTGGATTATTTGCACTCACTTTATATTATTAGACAATTACTCGGAGCATTTATGTTTTTAGGTTTAGAAATAAGACAATGATTCAGAGAGTCCCTGTATTTAGACGAAAGAACATTTTTTAAACATATTGACTGTAAACATTGAAAATCATTAATTCTTAACAGTCGAAGGTTTCTGACAGGAACAGCCCTTGGAAATTGTAAATGGACACATTGTCAGGTATGCCCATTGTTGGCACATTGGAGATTGGATTCTGTTCTCTCTGGAGTCCTTTGTAATGCCAAGCTTCCTCTCCAGGGAGCTTGCTTATTGTCATTATTTTGAGAGAAATGGCACTTCATAGTATTAAGTGGTTCATTGTCTCTTCTCTGGCTGACTGTATTCTGTAGGCAGCCACTCAACTTTGGAGTCTTTCTCTGCTACCAACTTTTGGTGTTGCCTTAAGCAAGCCTCATGTCCCCTGTTAGTTTCCTGACAACATGGTATGGCATGGACTTTGTCATGAGAGGACTGAATTCAAGAGAAGCAACTCTGCCACTTCCTTGGCAGAAGGGGGATGACGGATGTCCTTTGATGGGCTGCTTCCCTGAGCCTAATAAAAAAAATAGAAATAATGATACTTAACTCACAGAATCGTTGTTGACAATTGAAAGAATGACCAGTTAGTAAAGCGTCTTGCACCGTGCCTAGCACACAGTAGATGCACACGAGTGTTACTGAGCTTTTTATGTTATGCCCTCCAAATACAAAGCTTTAGTTTTTGTCACTATGAAAGAAATTACTCTGTTCTTCTTAGCAGGTAATACATAAAGTCGTGCGTGGAAATTCTGTGGGAGAATTTCACTCCTGCCCTTACGGGTTAAAAGATTGCATTCTTATGATGAAGATGTTCTTGTGAATAGAATCATCTCAGGTCCCAAATGGTGTGGATTTCGTCCTGCATCTTGTTGCAGAGCTCTCTTGGAGCTTCTGAGAACCGGGAAAACCAGCCAAATGCCTGCAGCCTGGGGAAAATGAAGGGAGTTTTAGCGTGAATTCATGGGAGGTGGAAAAAGAAAAGGCAGCAGGTGTTGAAAGATGGGAAATCCTTGCACTGTTCTGGATGTTAGCAGCCATTTTCCATTCACATTCAGAACCTCAGGAGGAGAAGCTGCCTATCATTTTGTGTCCTCAAGAGAACCAACAAAGGGGAATGCCATCTCCCAAATACTCGATTTGATGACCATTTTGTCCTACCTTCTCTAGGGTCCAGACGTTATGTAAATTGGCATTAAGTTTGAATAATGTATGGACCCAGTTTAAAAGGAAAAAATTGCTTTGGGAAGCTGAGGCAGGTGCATCGCCTGAGGTCAGGAGTTCCAGACCAGCCTGGCCAACATAGTGAAACCCCATCTCTACTGGAAATACAAAAAGTTAGCTGGGCATTGTGGTAGGTACCTGTAATACCAACTACTCGGGAGTCTAAGGCAGGAAAATCACCTGAACTGGGAGGCAGAGGTTGTAGTGAGCCAAGATCGTTGCACTCCAGCCTGGGTGACAAGAGCAAAACTCCATCTCAAAAAAATTTTAAGACAAAAGGAAAAATGCTCCCCTGATTCCCGCAGTGCTGACTTAAAATGTTCTTAGTATGCCAATGTTGCTTAAATATGAATGACTGTATCTTCTACTTAAATTGACAACCGCACCAAATATAAACTGCAAATGTTTATAGCTCTTATGTAAGTATAAAAACAAAACAAATTCATAAATTAAATACAAACTAAAAGGAAAACTGATAATAACAATGTTTTGTGTAATTAAGTTGCTGTTTGCAACATGCCTGGGGCAGACTCCTGGCCTCTTTGCATCTGACACTGGAGGCTGCAGAGCATATGGCCACAACTGGGCTCTCCCAGCACTTGCTTGCACTCAGAACGGTGCCAAAACCTTTGCTCGCCCAGTGTGCTGCAACGTCCATCATTTGGATTTGGCAGCAACACATCATTTATGCATTTTGTTTGCTTCTGTTCTGTATTTATTTGAGATACTTAAAATATAACTGCTAGATTCTAAGGCATTCATAAGCACCTGTGAAAAATGTGTTACTTAGGAAACAGTTCAGGGTTCCATGGATTATCTAGATTGGTGTGTCTTAAGACTGACCACACAATTCATCTGGGGGCGTGGGGGAGGGGAACTTTGTGAAAAATATCTGTATGAGCACCCACCCCCAGAGAGTCCTATGTAATTATCCCAGAGTGGTGCCTTAATATCAACATTTGTTTAAAACCATCCCCCAAGACTAAAGTTTGTGACCAGGATTTAGAACCATTGTCGTAATTGATGCAGAACACTCTGATATTAATGTCTTCGTGTCTTTTGGAATATCATTAAGACAAAAGCATACAATTTTAAAATTCTTAAAGACAATTTAAAGACCTATGAGAATCCATCTTTAATTCTCAGGAGCATGTGGAACCTAGTTTGAAAACTACTGGCATAGATAATCGAATTTCCACTAAAATAAAATAAGTCTCTAGTATATTACAAAAGTACCCATTCTGCAAACTGCAGGGGAGCCACTGATCATGCTTGGAACTGTGCCAGGCACTGCCCGTGTACAAATGAGTAAGGTCCACTTCCTCCCTGGACTGGATTGGGTAGGAGGCAAAGTTAAACAATTATTTTAATATTATGAGTTCAGGGTTGTAATGAAAGTAAGCATTGAGTGCTGCAGAGACCCAACAAAGGAGTCCTTAGCTGAGGACTGATCCTTTGCTGAATGACAAGGACATTATCTGACCACCAGGCTTCATGGCATGTTGCACGGTAACAGACCAATACAGCAAACAGCAGGAGCTGCAACAGAGAAAGAGTTTAATAATTGTGTGGCTGCCAAATAAGGAGTCAGAAGGAAACCTCAAATCCACCCCTTGAAAAAGTCTGGGACTTGGCTTTTTAAGGCAGTTCTGACAAGAAGGAGGCTGAGGAGCTGGGGGTAACTGATTGGTTAGGACATAGGGGAGGAGATAATAAGGATATAGAAACTCCGTTCTTGCACTGGGTCAGTTCCTTGGAGGGGGTCCTCACTCTGACTGGCAGCAGTGAACGCATTGGAATGCAGGATCTGAAAAATATCTCAAAATGCCAAACTTGAGGGTTTTTTTTTTTTTTTTTTTAGCATCAAAGATGTTATCTATAGAAGTTAGGACTTTGTGACAGGGGCTACGTGACTTCGAAGTGGTGAGTGGCTATAAGAAAGTGAGCTATAGCAGCAGTCCCCAACCTTTTTGGTACCAGGGACCAGTTTCATGGAAGAAAATTTTTCCACAGATGTGGTGGGGTGGGGTGGAGGATAGCTTCAGGATGAAGCTGATCCACCTCAGATCATCAGACATTAGCTGGATTCTCATGAGGGGCACACAGCCTAGATCCCTTACATGGGCAGTTCACACTCCTATGAGAATCTAATGCCACCGCTGATCTGACAGATGGTGGAGCTCAGGTAGTAATGCTGACTTGCCCACCACTTACCTCTTGCTGTGCGGCTCAGTTCCTGACGGATCATGGACTGATACTAGTCTGCAACCCAGGGGGTTGAGGACCTCTGGGCTATAGGGCAGGCTGGTTAATGCTTAGTTGTGTTTCTATTCAAAGCTTATGCTTTTGTTTAAAACCTAGTAATTTGGTTTTATTAATTTTATGAAGATGATTTCAAGGATGAGTAGGATTCACTGGAGTCAGAAGGACACAAGGGAATTTCTGGCAACAACGTTAAACTACTAGTCAATGTCTCATCAAGCCACCAGACCTCTAACTACTTCTAAGCAGTACTGTCAACCTTATAGTTATGATGTATAAGATAGTGTTGTGATGTATAAGACAGTGCAAAAACCTAAGTTAATATCACCATTTCTGTTGTACTCTCTATTTCAAAGGAAAACATCTTCAGCAATCTAATATCCTACCAAAATTTTGAAGTCAAGGCCTCCCTGCTCTAATCAAAGGGCTACAGCTGCAATCAGGCCATATATTTGGAAAGGCCGTAGGTGCCCTCCCTCTGTCCTTGTTCCCAGCATACTGAACTATAGTCTAAAAGACTTTAAAACTTGAACTAAAGAAAACCTTAAGGAAACAACAACAAAATTCCACTTATTTCCTGAGCCCAAAAGTAAAATAATTGTTTTTTAATGAATTTTTCTTTCCCCGCAAGATACTATGGATTGTTCAATGAGTATTCAAAGCATACATAATAAAATATGTATGCTTTCCTGAAAAATTGAAATGGAACATCAAAATGTTCTGTAAAGTTTTGAGTCTAGACCAAAATCACAGCACTTAGCCAGAATATGTACATCTGCATCTGCCACTGATGGCCCCATTGCTCCCTCCAACTGCTTCTCTTGGGCTGACGGATGGAAAAGCAAACTCCCTGCATTGAGTTCCATCTTGCCCTGCATGGCCTGCCCCATGGGGTCACTGAGCTCTCCACCAGCTTCCACCTCTTCCAGCACTTTCTCCCAGAGGGCCCATGGCTGCTTTTGCAGATTGAAATTGATTGAGGTTGATTCAGCTCCATTTCCTCTGAGTTTTTACTTTAGATGTGCTTTTTAGGTTGTGTTTTTCTTCTGGCATATAAGAAAGACAGCAATATTCCATGGAACAGAGTGATGTCTATGGCTTTGTCAACTGTTGTTTGTTAGCCTGATCACCATTTATTGAGTGTTTACTACTTTCCAGGCATTGTGCTAAGTGGTAGAAATACAAAGTTGCCTTTACTTGCTTCATCTGTAAAACAGAGAGAGTAGTAGTTCCTACAGTGTGGTTTATGTGAGGCATAGGGACTGCTCCCTAGAACCTAGGGACAACTCCATAATAGTGACCGTGTGCTCATATCAATAGTGGTAACAATTAGGAAGGCAGCTCCTACCTCAAAGACCTCATCATCTGATAATAAAGGCAGATATAACAAGAAAATTGTTCTTTTTAAATATAAAATTGTGATATAAAAATAGTTTTCACTAAATTAGATTTTTACCAAATTTACAGAAACAAAATAATAAATTAAGGAAATACAGAACGACCTGACGTTAGCCAACCATGTTGATGTTCTGACTATCTTACTGCGAAAGAGTGTAGGGTTAAGAATGAGGGACTTTGATTCCAAGATCAAATCCCTTTCTGCTATTTCTTAGCTGTCTGACTTCGGACAAGTTGCTTAAACCCTTTGTGCCTCTGTTTGCTTGTCCATGAGATGGTGATTATAATAGCGTCTACCTCATAGGGCTTTTTTGTAATACAAGTTAGCTCTTAGAACAATACCTACTTAAACTAATGATTTGTATTAGGTACTCTTTTATTTTCCATCCATACTGTGTATGCATATTTTCATATTTATATTTATGTATTCTAATTAGGATTATATACCCATACTTTCTTTAAAAATAAGGTTTTAAATAACTATATAATCAGTCATGAGGATACAACATGATTTATTCAACAAATCTGATGCTGTTAAACACATAAGTGATTTCTCCTTCAGGATTACAAATAACATTTGTTTTGCATTCTTTTCATAATCTTTTGCTCACTTTTCATTGTTACTTTGTATATGTTGCTAGAAATTGATTTGCTGGTGAAAAGGGTATAAACATTTTTACCGCTCTTGTTACATACTGCCTGCTCTTGATAGATATTGCTTACTGCCACAGGAAACTTTATCAATTACACTTTTACCAAGAGTGTATGAAAGCATTCACATGAATGTAACCTTATCATGCAATGTGGGCCATGAGACAGAGGAGAGTTATAGAGGGCAGACAGCTTCCCCGCTGCTCAGCCACTGCCCTCTGCTCTAAAAGAGCCACAGTAGGAATTTCTACATAGATCCTATTATAAACATCTCCTTTTGAAACAAATTATCTTCTCTCAGAGAATTTTCTTCATTTTAGTATCTATATAGGTGCTTGTTATGTTCATTTTAAGTTTTGTGACTTGCACGGACACAGTGCTGATGAACTGCTTATTCCAGGCAGTCTAAGTTCTGAAAGCATTTGCATTTTATGTCTTATCCTCTGTTTAGGACTCTTTGCCACTGATTTTTTTAAAAGTGATGTTTTAAGAAAGAGGAGGGTTGATTTGTTGTGAGTGTATCTCTCTTTAAAAACTTTTCTAGGGAAGGACAACCTCTTCCAAAGACTTCTTTTGCTTTCTATGATTGACAGTCCCTGGTCACTAATGAGCTTGAAGGAAGCTGCTGGACCTGGCACTGAACATGGGGCTGTGCTATCACCTAGCCGTGCCGTTCTCTGGTGATCAAGGAGCTGCTGGTTCAGATGGTGCCCTGTCTAATCCCACTAAGGCCCGAAGGACCAAGTGCAGTCTACTCTCCAGATTCTCTGCAACAGAAAGCAGACACTTGGGCTTCATGGTCCAGGTTGGAACAGGTAGTTAGCTCTGAGGACAGCTATGCATGAATGTCAGGAGGGGACTGGCAGGGGAACATTTATTTATTCTTTAAAATTGGAAGCAACAGTGATGGATGAAACCCAGAATGCGAAATTCACTTTCATCTTGACAGGCAACACATCTGTCCTTTCTCCTGGAATAGTAAGTATTAATCATTGAGTTAGATAATGTAGACTTCACATTCAGTGAAAGCCAAACACTCAGCGCCTTCTAGAAAAATCTTAGTGCCATGCTTTCTTAGCATCTTGCAAGTCCTCTGAGGATGATGTGTTGTTCATCTTTGAAGCTGATCTTTTGTACTTGCATATGTAGCTCAGGCTAGTGATGACACGCCAGAGGTATTTCCAACTAAGAACATTATTCACAGACGCTTTGGTTACAAATTTGTTAGCTCCACTTCCTGCTAAAACGACCAGCCTTGAAGAGTTTCAGAAATGTGAGCAGCCTTAAGGATGATAGAAATATTATGAAAATAGTAATAAGTAATACCCGTACAGCAAACTCCTTTTTCTTTGGAGTATCTGTTCATCAGCCATATTTTCCCTCTCAACAGTCCGGGTGTTGACGAAGATCGTGAAATAATAGGAATGAAAGGGACTTTGATTTTGTATTTTTAATAGCATTTTCCTCCACCAAATTACGAAAGTAATGCATGACCAAGGCAGAGAACTTGGAAAATACAGAAAAGCCACCAAGCAAAATAATCTCCCAAGAAATCATAATTTCACCACACAAAAGTAACCATTGTCAACATTTTGGTGAAAATCCTTAATTAAAGAGACTCTTAGAAGATGCCAGTTCACTGCCACTTCTTCCTTTCTCCACACCATCCTGCACCCTGTTTTGAAATGCAGAATTGTTTCTAAATCATTCCAGGAAAATTATTAGTTTTCTCAAATATCTCTGGAGGCGAGTCTATTGGCAGTCATTTCCAGTTTCTCACAAACCTTGAAGTTAGGAAATTATTTGTGTAGCTTTTGAGCACTGGGCCAGAAGTGAGGGATGTTTGGGTTCTAGTTCCAGCTCTACCACTTATTTACCAACTGGCCGACCTCAGGCAAGTCCAGGCTAGCGGCCCTGCCTCAAGCCCCTCCAGATGTAGCCTCTGCACCCCCACTTCCTTCACTTCCTTTTGCCTCAGTTTCCCAATAATTTCCTAGTAATTGTACTGAATCAGTGTTTTTCATTAAAATTTATTTATTTTTTTATTTTATTTTGTTTTTAAAGACTTTATTTTTTATAACAGATTTAGATTTGCAACGAAACTGAATGGCAAGTACAGAAAGTTCCCATATAGTCCCTGCCCCCACACATACACAGTCTTCCTCACTATCAGCATCCCCAACCGGAGAGGTACATTGGTTACAGCCGATGAACCCACATTGACACATCATTATCACCCAAAGTGCATAGTTTGCATTGGTGTTGGGCATTTTAGGGTTTTTGACACATGTATGCACCATTGTAATATCATACAGAATAATTTCATTGCCCTAAAAATCCCCTGTGTTCCTCCTACTCATTCCTCCCTCCACCCCACTCCCGGCAATACTGATCTTTTTACTGTCTCCGTAGTTTTGCCTTCTTCAGAATGTCATATACTTGGAATCATAAGGTTTGTAGTCTTCAGATTGGCTTCTTTCACGTAACGATATGCATTTAAGGTTCCTCCATGTCTTTTTACGGCTTGATAACTCATTTCTTTTTATCACTGAATACTACTCCATTGTCTAGATTATACACACTTTATTATACACACATTCACCTACTGAAGGATGTGTTGGTTGCATTCAAGTTTTGGCAATTATGAATGAAGTTGCTATAAACACCCATGTGCAGGTAATTGTGTAGATATACATTTTTAACGCTTTTGAATAAACACTCAGGAGAACAATTGCTGGATTGTATAGTATGTTTAGTTTTGTAGGAAACTGCCAAACCATCTTCCCAAGTGGCTGTACAATTTTCCATTTCCACCAACAATGAGTGAGAGTCCCTGTTGCTCCACATCCTCATCAGTGTTTGGTGTTGTCAATCTTCTGGATTTTGGCCATTCTGACAGGTGTATTGTGGTATCTCATTTTGTTTTAATTTGCATTTCTCAGATAATATCACATGGAGCATCTTTCAATAAGCTTATTTGCCATCTGCATATTTTCTGTGGTGAGGTGTCTGTTACAAAGTCTTTGGTCCATTTTTTAATCGGGTTGTTTGTATTCTTATTGTTGAGTTTTAAAAGCTCTTTGTATATTTTGGATAACAGTCATTTAGCAAGTATGTCTTTTGCAAATATTTTCTCCCAGTCTGTGGCTTGTCTTCTCATTCTCTGGAGATCAGTGGTTTTTACACTTTCTTCTGCTGAAGCCAAATATTGTGGAAGAAGCCATGGGGTCACCAGAGGATAGGTGCCCAGGGTCGTGAGCGAAAGTTGGAGTGAATGGGCTCTGGTGCCCCCACCCCACAACATTTCTCTTGCTTTAATCAGAGAAGTTTGACTTCATCCAGATTGCATTTGAGGACTTTACATGAGGTTCACCTTTTTGTTTGTTTTAAATGTGGTTTTTACTCTCAAATGTTTTAAAGACCACTGAACTTGATGATCATCTTAAGGCCCTTTTAAAATTTATGATTCTGGAATTCTGTGGCTCTGTTTTTGCAATGTAATATAACCTTCCTCTCCTTAAGAAAAAAATGAGATAAATCTGTTATAAACAATCATGTGACATTTTTTTAATACAGTTTTCATCCATGTAGTGCTCACTTAGAATGACAGAAACAATATACCTAAAGAATATGCACCATTCACATGCCCACTCATCTCTCAAAAATAGGAACTTTCAACACTAGGTATCTTTTTCACAATAATCAGAGAGAACTCTCAGCCATTTCAATTCTAGCCTAGGAAAAAGAGGGAAAATATATTTGAAGGTTTCCGGTTCATGTGATAAATTTGCAGACCAGGACCAAGATGATATGACCGTCATTTATTAGTGACTAGTGCAAAGCATTGCAGGCTATTAAGCAGGCTGTTCAGTTCAGGGTGATATGGACATGCACACATTGGCCAATCATATATGCTCAGATTGTATGTCATTTTTTTCTGCATTTTAGTCTAAGTGTCAGATAGGTGTTTCATGATGTTTTATAAACACTTCTGTTTACATTAACATTGTTCATTGATTTGGCAAGGAATGAAGGGGTGTCATTTTCATGATTTTATTTGTATATTACCTATTCCACAACAGATTTGAAATGCCTTACCAAATTTTATGCAATGTAAAGGGGTAAACCAATATTCGACACAATCATTATAAATTGAGGATAATCTGAAGAAAATAATAAATCCAGGAGTCAGATTAGCACACTGATATGGTTTGGCTCTGTGTCCCCACCCAAATTTCATCTTGAATTGTACTCCTATAATTTCCATGTGTTGTGGGAGGGACCCAGTGGAAGATAATTTGAACTATGGGAGTGGTTTCCTCCAGACTGTTCTCATTGTAGTGAATAAGTCTCATGAGATCTGATGGTTTTATCAGGGGTTTCTGCTTTTATATCTTCCTCATTTTTTGTCTTGCCACCACCATGTAAGAAGTGCCTTTTACCTCCCACCATGATTCTGAGCCCTCCCCAGCCATGTGGAACTGTAAATCCAAGTAAACCTCTTTTTCTTCCCAGTCTCGGATCTGTCTTTATCAGCAGCATGAAAATGGACTAATACAGTAAATTGGTTCCAGGAGTGGGGTGTTGATGAAAAAAATACCCCAAAATGTGGAAGCAATCTTGGAACTGGATATCAAGGAGAGATTGGAGCAGTTTGGAGTGCTCAAAAGAAGACAGGAAAATGTGGGAAAGTTTGGAACCTCCTAGAGACTTGTTGAATGACCTTGACAGGAATGCTGATAAGGTCCAGGCTGAGGTGGTCTCATATGGAGATGAAGAAATTGTTGGGAAGTGGAGCAAAGGTGACTCTTGTTATGTCTTAGCAAAGAGACTAATGGCATTTTGCCCCTGCCCTGGAGATTTGTGGAACTTTGAACTTGAGAGAAATGATTTGGGGTATCTGGTAAAAGAAATTTCTAAGCAGCAAAACATTCAAAAGGTGACTTGGGTGTTGTTAAAAGCATTCTGTTTTAAAAGGGAAGCAGCATAAAAGTTCAAAAAATTTGCAGACTGACAATGCAGTAGAAAAGAGAAATCCATTTTTTTGAGGAGAAATTCAAGCTGGCTGCAGAAATTTGCATAAGTAACAAGGAGCCAATGTTAATCCCCAAGACAATGGGGAAAATGTCTCCAGAGCGTGTCATAGGTCTTCATGGAAGCCCCTCCCATCACAGACCCAGAAGCTTAGGAGGAAAAGAAATAATTTTGTTGGCCGGTCCCAGGGTCCCCATGCTGTTTGCAGCCTAGGAACATGGTGCCCTGCATCTCAGCCACTCCAGCTGTTGCTAAAAGAGGCCAAGGTACAGCTCAGCCTATGCTTTCAGAGGGTGCAAGCCCCAAACCTTGGCAGTTTTCATGTGGTGTTGAGACTGTGGGTACACAGAAGTCAAGAATATAGGTTTGGGAACCTCCACTTAGATTTCAGAAGATGTATGGAAATGCCTGGATACCCAGGCAAACATTTGCTGCAGGGATGGGGCCCTCATGGAGAACCTTTGCTAGGGCAATGAGGAAGGGAAATGCGGGGTTGGAACCCCCACACAGAGTCCCCACTAGAGCACTGCCTAATGGAGTTGTGAGAGGAGGACCACTGTCCTCCAGGCCCCAGAATTTTAGATCCACTGACAGCTTGCACCATGTGCCTGGAAAAGCCACAGACACTCAATGCCAGCCTGTGAAAGCAGTCAGGGTTGGAGGTGGTGTTGGCTATACCTTATAAAGCCACAGGTTTGGAGCTGCCCAAGACTATGGGAACCTACCTCTTGCATCAGCATGACCTGGATGTGAGACATTCAGTCAAAGGAGATATTTTGAAGCTTTAGAATTTGACTGCCCTGGTGGATTTTAGACTTGCATGGGCCCTGTAACCCCTTTGTTTTGGCCAATTTCTCCCATTTGGAATGGCTGTATTTACCCAATGCCTAACCCCCCATTGTATCTAAAAGTAACTAGCTTGCTTTTGATTTTACAGGCTCGTAGGCAGAAGGGACTTGCCTTGTCTCAGACGAGACTTTGGACTGTGGACTTCGATTAATTCTGAAATGAATGAAGACTTTCGGGGACTGTTGGGAAGGCATGATTGCTTTTGAAATGTGAGGACATGAGATTTGGAGGGGCCAGGGGTGGAATATTATGGTTTGGCTCTGTGTCCCCACCCAAATCTCATCTTGAATTATACTCTCATAATTTCCAAGTGTTGTGAGAGGGACCTGGTGGGAAACAATTTGAATCATGAGGCCAGTTTCTCCTATCTTGTGGTAGTAAGTCTCATGAGATCTGATGGTTTTATCAGGGTTTCTGCTTTTGCATCTTCCTCATTTTCTCTTGCTGCTGCCATGTAAGAAGTGCCTTTCACAAGCACAGGGAAGAAGTATCCTTGCTGGACCCGCAGGCTGTCCTTCTTCTGACAATATGGACTGCAAGTGCCTATGTTTACTTTGACCAAGACGGCCTTTCTTTTCACAGAAAGCCGCGGTACACCCCTTCAATTTCATAAGACCTCTCTTTGCAGTGAGTTAGATGCTCTTTTATACTCTGTCAGGAAAACATATTTTTTTCCATTTAAAAATCAATCTTTTGGTCACTTTCAAGATGGCTGTATAGGAACAGCTCCAGTCTGCAGCTCCCAGTGAGATCAAAGCAGAGGGCAGGTGATTTCTGCATTTCCAACTGAGGCACCTGGTTCATCTCATTGGGACTGGTTGGAAAGTGGGTGCAATCCACAGAGGGTGAGCCAAAGCAGGGCAGGGTGTAGCCTCACCCACAAAGTGCAAGAGGTCAAGGGATTTCCCTTTCTTAGCCACGGGAAACCATGACAGATTGTACCTGGAGAAACGGTACACTCCTGACCAAATACTGCACTTTTCCCCCACAGTCTTGGCAACTGGAAGACCAGGAGATACCCTCCTTTGCTTGGCTCAGTGGGTCCCACGCCCACAGAGCCTTGCTCACTGCTAGTGCAGCAGTCAGAGATCAACCTGCGATGCTGCTGCTTGATGGGGGAAGGGGCATCTGTCATTGCTGAGGCTTGAGTAGCTCATCGTGTAAACAAAGCGGTGGGGAAGCTTGAACTGGGCAGAGCCCACCACAGCTCAGCAAGGCCTACTGCCTCTCTAGATTCCACCTCTGGGGGCAGCACATAGCAGAACAAAAGGCAGCAGACAGCTTCTGCAGACTTAAATATCCCTGTCTGACAGCTCTGAAAAGAGCAGTAGTTCTCTCAGCACAGTGTTTGAGCTTTGAGAACCCAGAGACTGCCTCCTCAAGCAGGTCCCTGACCCCCAGGTAGCCTGACTGGGCGACACCTCAAACAGGCAGGTGCCCCTCTGGGACAAAGCTTCCAGAGGAAGGATCAGGCAGCAATATTTGTTGTTCTGCAGCCTCCACCGGTGATACCCAGGCAAACTGGGTCTGAAGTGGACCTCCAGCAAACTCCAACAGACCTGCAGCTGAGGGGCCTGACTGTTAGAAGGAAAACTAATAAACAGAAAGGAATAGCATCAACATCAACAATAAGAACATCCACACCAAAACCCCATCTGTAGGTCACCAACATCAAAGATCAAAGGTGGATAAAACCACAAAGATGGGGAGAAACCAGAGCAGAAAAGTGGAAAATTCCAAAAACCAGAGTGCCTCTTCTCCTCCAAAGGATCGCAGCTCCTCACCAGCAAGGGAACAAAACTGGATGGAGAATGACTTTGGTGAGTTGACAGAAGTAGGCTTCAGAAGGTCAGTAATAACGAACTTCTCCAAGCTAAAGGAGCATATTCTAACACATCACAAGGCGGCTAAAAACCTTGAAAAAAAAGGTTAGATGAAAGTCTAACTAGAATAAACAGTGTAGAGAAGACCTTAAATGACTTGATGGAGCTGAAAACCACAGCATGAGAACTTTGTGACATATGCACAAACTTCAATAGCTGATTTGATCAAGTGGAAGAAAGGATATCAGTGGTTGAAAATCAGATTAATGAAATAAAGTGAGAAAACAAGATGAGAGAAAAAAAGAATGAAAAGAAATGAACAAAGCCTCCAAGAAATATGGGACTATGTGAAGAAACCAAATACATGTTTGATTGGTGTACTGGAAAGTGATGGGGAGAACGGAACCAAGTTGGAAAACACTCTTCAGGATATTATCCATGACAACTTCCCCAACCTAGCAAGACAGGCCAACATTCAAATTCAGGAAATACAGAGAACACCACAAAGATACTCCTCAAGAAGAGCAACCCCAAGACACATAATTTTCAGATTAAACAAGTTCGAAATGAAGGAAAAAAATGCTAAGGGCAGCCAGAGAGAAAGGTCGGGTTACCCACAAAGGAAAGCCCATCAGACTAACAGGGGATCTCTCAGCAGAAACCCTACAAGCCAGAAAAGAGTGGGGGCCAATATTCAACATTCTTAAAAAATCTTTAAAAAAAGAATTTTCAACCCAGAATCTCATATCCAGCCAAGCTAAGCGTCATAAGTGAAGGAGAAATAGAACCCTTTACAGACAAGCAAATGCTGAGAGATTTTGTCACCACCAGGCCTGCCTTACAGGAGCTCCTGAAGGAAGCACTAAACATGGAAAGGAACAACTGGTACCCAGCCACTGCAAGAACATGCCAAATTGTAAAGACCATCGACACTATGAAGAAACTGCATCAATTAATGGGCAAAATAACCAGCTGACATAATAATGACAGGATCAGATTCAAACACAACAATATTAACCTTAAATGTAAATGGGCTAAATGCTCCAATTAAAAGACACAGACTGGCCAATTGGATAAAGAGTCAAGACCCTTTGATGCGCTGTATTCAGGAGACCCATCTCACATGCACATAGGCTCAAAATAAAGGGATGAAGGAAGATCTACCAAGCAAATGGAAAGCAAAAAGAAAATAAAAAAGGCAGGGGCTGCAATCCTAGTCTCTGATAAAACAGAATTTAAACCAACAAAGATCAAAAGAGACAAAGACAGCCACTACATAATGGTAAAGGGATCAATTCAACAAGAAGAGCTAACTACCCTAAATATATATGCACCCAGTACAGGAGCACCCAGATTCATAAAGCAAGTCCTTAGAGATCTACAAAGAGACAGACTCCCACACAATAAGAATGGGAGACTTTAAAACCCCACTGTCAATATTAAACAGATCGAGACAGAAGGTTAACAAGGATATCCAGGACTTGAACTCAGCTCTGGACCAAGCGGACCTAATAGACATCTACAGAACTCTATACCCTAATCAACAGAATATACATTCTTCTCAGCACCACATCACACTTATTTTAAAATTGACCATATAATTGAAAGTAAAACAGTCGTCAGCAAATGTAAAAGAACAGAAGTCACAACAAACTGTCTCTCAGACCACAGGGCAATCAAATTAGAACTCAGAATTAAGAAATTCACTCAAATCCACACAACTACACAGCAACTGAACAACCTGCTCCTGAATGACTACTGGGTACATAATGAAATGAAGGCAGAAATAAATATGTTCTTTGAAACCAATGAGAACAAAGATACAATGTACCAGAATTTCTGGGACACATTTAAAGCAGTGTGTAGAGGGAAACTTATAGCACTAAATGCCCACAAGAGAAAGCAGGAAAGATCTAAAATTGACACCCTTACATCATAATTAAAAGAACTAGAGAAGCAAGAGCAAACAAATTCAAAAGCAAGCAGAAGGCAAGAAATAACTAAGATCAGAGCAGAACTGAAGGAAATAGAGACACAAAAAACCCTTCAAAAAGTCAGTGAATCTAGGAGCTGGTTTTTTGAAAAGATTAACAAAATTGATAGACCACTAGCAAGACTAATAAAGAAGAAAAGAGAGAAGAATCAAATAGATGCAATAAAAAATGATAAAGGGGATATCACCACCGATCCCACAGAAATACAAACTACCATCAGAGAATACTATAAACTCCTCTATGCAAATAAACTAGAAAATCTAGAAGAAATGGATGAATTCCTGGACACATACACCCTCCCAAGACCCAACCAGGAAGAAGTTGAATCTCTGAATAGACCAATAACAGGTTCTGAAATTGAGGCAATAATTAATAGCCTACCAACCAAAAATGTCCAGGACCAGACAGATTCACAGCCAAATTCTACCAGAGGTACAAAGAGGAGCTGGTACCATTCCTTCTGAAACTATTCCAATCAATAGAAAAAGAGGGAATGCTCCCTAACTCATTTTATGGGCCAGCATCATCTGGATACCAAAACCTGGCAGAGACACAACAAAAAAGAAAATTTTAGGCTAATATCCTTGAGGAACATCGATGTGAAAATCCTCAATAAAATACTGGCAAACCAAACCCAACAGCACATCAAAAAGCTTATCCACCAAACCAAGTCAGCTTCATCCCTGGGATGCAAGGCTGGTTCAACATATGCAAATAAATAAACATAATCCACCACATAAACAGAACCAAAACACATGATTATGTCAATAGATGCAGAAAAGGCCTTTGACAAAATCCAAGAGCCTTCATGCTAAAACCTCTCAATAAACTAGATATTGATGGAACGTAACTCAAAATAATAAGAGCTATTTATGACAAACCCACAGCCAATATCATACTGAATGGGCAAAAATTGGAAACATTCCCTTGGAAAACCAGCACAAGATAAGAACGCCCTCTCTCACCACTCCTATTCAACATCGTGTTGGAAGTTCTGGCTAGGGCAATCAGGCAAGAGAAAGAAATAAAGGGTATTCAATTAGGAAAAGAGGAAGTCAAATTGTCTCTGTTTGCAGATGACACGATTGTATATTTAGAAAACCCCATCATCTCAGCCCAAAATCTCCTTAAGTTGATAAGCAGCTTCAGCAAAGTCTGAGGATACAAAATCAATGTGCAAAAATCACAGGCATTCCTGTACACCAATAATGGACAAACAGCCAAATCATGAGTGAACTCCCATTCACAATTACTACAAAGAGAATAAAATACCTAGGAATCCAACTTACAAGGGATGTGAAGGACCTCTTCAAGGAGAACTACAAACCACTGCTCAACGAAATAAAAGAGGACACAAACAAATGGAAAAACATTCCATGCTCATGGATAGGAAGAATCAATATTGTGAAAATGGTCATACTGCCCAAGGTAATTTATAGATTCAATGCTATCCCCATCAAGCTACCACTGACTTTCTTCACAGACTTGAAAAAAACTAAAGTTCACATGAAACCAAAAAACAGCCTGCAAAGCCAAGACAATCCTAAGCAAAAAGAACAAAGCTGGAGGCATCATGCTACCTGACTTCAAACTATACTACAAGGCTACAGTAATGAAAACAGCATGGTACTGGTACCAAAACAGATATATAGACCAATGGAACAGAACAGAGGCCTCAGAAATAACACCACACATCTGATCTTTGGCAAACCTGACAAAAACAAGCAATGGGGAAAGGAGTCCCTATTTAATAAATGGTGCTGGGAAAACTGGCTAGCCATATGTAGAAAGCTGAAACTGGATTCCTTCCTTACACTGTATACAAAAATTCACTCAAGAAGGACTAAAGTCTTAAATGTAAGACCTAACACATAGAAGAAAACCTATACAATACCATTCAGGACATAGGCATGGGCAAAGACTTCATGACTAAAACACCAAAAGCAATGGCAACAAAAGCCAAAATAGACAAATTGGATCTAATTAAACTAAAGAGCTTCTGCACAGCAAAGGAAACTATCATCAGAGTGAACAGGCAACTTACAGAATGGAAGAAAATTTTTGCAATCCACCCATCTGACAAACGGCTAATATCTTTGTAGAATCTACAAAGAACTTAAACAAATTTATAAGAAAAAAACAAATCCATCAAAAAAGTGGGCAAAGGATATGAACAGACACTTCTCAAGACATTTATGCAGCCAACAGACATATGAAAAAATGCTCATCATCACTGGTCATCAGAGAAATGCAAATCAAAACCACAATGAGATACCATCTCTTGCCAGTTAGAATGGCAATCATTAAAAAGTCAGCAAACAACAGATGCTGGAGAGGATGTGGAGAAATAGGAATGCCTTTATACTGTTGGTGGGAGTGTAAATTAGTTCAACCACTGTGGAAGACAGTGTGGCAATTCCTCAAGGATCTAAAACTAGAAATACCATTTGACCCAGTGATCTCATTAGTGGGTATATACCCAAAGGATTATAAATCATGCTATTATAAAGACACATGCACACATATGTTTATTGCAGCACTATTTACAATAGCAAAGACTTGGAACCAACCCAAATGTCCATCAATGATAGACTGGATTAAGAAAACGTGGCACATATACACCATGGAATACTATGCAGCCAATAAAAAAGGATGAGTTCATGTCCTTTGCAGGGATGTGGATGAAGCTGGAAACCATCATTCTAAGCAAACTATCACCAGGACATAAAACCAAACATCACATGTTCTCACTCATAGGTGGGAGTTGAACAGTGAGAACACATGGACACAGGGCGAGGAATATCACACACTGGGGCTTGTCAGGGGGTTGGGGGAGTGGGGGAGGGATAGCATTAGGAGAAATACCTAATGTAAATGACAAGTTGATGGGTGCAGCAAACCAGCATGGCACATGTATACCTATGTAACAAACCTGCACATTGTGCACATGTACCCTAGAACTTAAAGTATAATAAAAAGAAAAAAAAAAAGTGCCTTTCACCTCCCGCCATGATTCTAAGGCCTTCCCAGCCTTAGAATCCAATTGACACCTCTTTTTCTTCCCAGTCTCAGGTATGTCTTTATCAGCAGCGTGAAAATGATACACACACACAGAAGTATATCTTTACAGTTCCCAGGATGGACTGCAAGTTTGGCTGTAAATTTCCTTTGCCTGGCCAAAACAAAAAGAACACATTTTATTATAAAGTTCACAGGCTTTTAATTAAAAAAAAAAAAAGACCAGTTATTCAACATAAAAATTCTTTTTCAGATAAAGTTCTACAAAATCTATTTCTCACAAGTAGGACTTTGGCAAGGATTGTGCAACTGACAACTCGAAGTCATTTATTCCGTGGTGAGAAACCGCAGTACAGTTCTTTTGGGTTACCAGTTAGGGGTGATCCATGTGTTTTGATAATCACCTTGGTGGTGATTAGGCTAAAGGTCTCCTATGAAAACCACTAACTTCACACTTCATAGGATGCACCGAAGCCCTTATCACTGCATGGATGAGGGCTAGGTCAGGGCATTCGTAGGCAGAGTTTATAACATGGGGTAGGAAGCATTGAAATTCTATTCCACCTCTTGGTATATCAGGTCAGGAGTGAAATCTCCTGTCTTCCTCTTCTGGATCACTTTCCTCCTGAAGCATCTGGCATAGATGTCTAGGTATAGCCGGGCATGGTGGCGTGTGCCTGTAGACCCAGTTACTTGAGAGGCTGAGGCGGGAGGATTGCTTGAGCGCAGGAGTTTGAGGCTGCAGTGAGCCATGATCGCACCACTGCACTGCAGCCTGGGTGACAGAGCAAGACCCTGTCTCTCTTTCTAAACAAAATAAAAAAGAAAAAGAAAAAAAGGTGTCCAGGCGTGTTCTGGTTACTGCTGCTGACTGCTAAATTTAACAGCTAGAAAAAAAATCTTTGAACTCTATAGATCATAAATTTGGATAAGACACAGAGGGAATGGCTTGTCTCATGTTCACAATGTCTGAAGTCTTAGATGGGGAGAGTTGTCAACCAGGGGTAATTTGAGAGTTATGGGCTGGAGCCACCTTGAGGTATCTTTATTCATAGGCTAGCAATTGATATTGGCTGTTGGCTGGGACATCAACTGGACCTGTCAAATGGGAGACCTGTCTGATATCACAGCATGTGACACTAGACCTCTCACAAAGTGGCGAGGGCTCCAGAAGCAACTGTCCCAGCTGACAAAACAAAAGTTTCATAGCCTTCTATGACATGCACTTAGAAGTGGTAATGTGTCACTTCCAGCCCATTCTATTGATTAGAAGTGAGTCATGAGTCCACTCAGTTTCAAGGGAGAGGGCCCAGATCCCATATCTCCATGGGAAGGGTGCCAAGAACACCTTGTAGAGAAACTTGTGGATAGGAGATACTGGTGTGGTCATCCTTGGAAAACACAATCTTCCCCAGTGTGTAAGAGCGGCTTCCTGCTCTACGTTGTGGCTTAGTTATTACTGAAATATCAGGCAAGAAAGGGTGGGATCCAGGGAAACAAATATATCCAGGATGTTTTGGTCTGCCTTTTCTGGGAAAAAAGGAAACCCTCAAAGCCTCTGAGACCAGGTCATCCCAGTGGGACTAGAAGTTCCACATGGAACTTTCTGCAAACTCCTCTGCAATAGATGGACTGTGCATTTTCCAAGTGTGTCTTTAGGGCATCTCCTTTCTGACCTTGGAAAGACAGTAACTGACTGTGGAGTAGGAAATCCAGAACCCTGGCTGTTTTAAAATACATTGCAGATATAACTAATGAAAAGAAGGCTCCTAAGGAAAATATAGATACGTGATGGCTTTGTCCTAAAAGGTATAAGGCTATAATATTTTATTACAGAGGCTGTAATATTTATTACAAAATTTATTTAAATAAATCTTTCATATTTATTTAAATAATTAATATTTATTTTATTATTAATACTTAATATTTGAATATTTAAATAAATATAATGTTTCTTATAAAAATTAAAAACTGAGACTTTATATTTAAAAGTGAGATATTAAATTCTTTTTAAATTCATTTAAGATTTTTTTTCTCAAGTCAACTGAATCAGTTCATCAGTTTCACTGTGAATGTGTTGATACACCAAGTATTTACTTTCTAGAACATCTAGTAGATTTCAGTAAAAAATTATACAAGTTGAAAAATGTCACTGAATCAGAGGCATATGGTTGGTTATGTAGTATCTGTCCCAAGTGGGTATATAGCAATACCAAATGAACAGGACTGCCATGTTCCCTTGCTAGGTTCCAGCAAAAACACTCATCTTCACTATCATCTCCCTTTGAGACCTCTTAGAGAGGACTTCACACTATGTATGGTCTTATACACACTAGTCTAACAATACACATTTGCTCAAGGATTGGGTTATGAGCACGCTCTTCACCTTTCAGGTAAACATTACACATCAGTAGAAGGATGGAAGTTTCCTATCTATGAACAAATATTTCCCAAAGCAATAATCTCTTTATTCAATTCACATAATGAGAAGTTAGTTCCTCTATGCCACAGAGCAATCTCTTTGAAGTCTTTAGTAATGTTGAGGGCTTTAAATCATAACAAACTAGACATTCAGGTGTCTTAGGCTTGCCCCTTAGTTCTTTGAACAAATTGGTTGCTATGAAGTATGTTAGTACTCAGAATGAATGGATGGCATGATGGGGGATGTCTAGCTGGTTCTAGAATTTAGATTGTGGTTTCCATAACAAAGTGTGGTAGCATTGGTATTAGGGAATAGAATGATTTCTAAGTAAACTTTGCAACCTAAAGCCTTAAGAATGTAGGAAATGGCAACAAAAAGAGGCATACAAAACATTCCTCTGGCTTTATTCCTCTTTTTACAAATGTATTCACTTTCCCATCAGTAAGTCATAAAATACTTCTCATCTTGCATCAGAGTAGGACACCTACTGTAACAAATAGGCTACAAAATGTATAATGGCTCAAATACCTAGGAAGTTTATTTCTTGTTTACTTAACAATGCTGGGTCCATGAAGAGGTTAGTATCATAACCCTCTCTTATGTGGTCACTCAGGGAGTCAGGCTGTTGAGGGCTCTGCCATCATGAATGGGTGGCTTCCAAGGTCATCCTAAGAGTTATGTCCATTATAACCAGTTCAGGCAGAAAGGCAGAACAGGCATGGAGGAGCAAGGATATCCATGGATAAGTCATCCTCTTAAATTCATCGTAGCATCGTGATAGGGCTCTTTTCACAAAACAGATACAGTCCATGTTTTCAAGATTTTACATTTTAGTAGCCACAATACAAAGAAGCTAAGATAGTCTTGTGATTCGTCATCCTGGCTGTTAATGGAGAGTTTTTTAAAAGCACAGATATCAGGGCTCCACCATCAGCTTCCAATCATGAAGTTTTGATGGAACCTGACAGCTGCATCTTGTAAAACTCCACAGGAGATTCTGAGAGATAGCCAAGTTTGAGATTCACAAACCTTAAGAGAAAAATCTCCTTCAATTGCCAGTAACAAACTACCAGTCTAATAAAACATACATATTCCTTTGACTACTCTTAAATGAAACAAGTAGGTAATAATTTACCTGTACATATAATTAAAAATTTAATGTATTTTATAATCACCATATAAAGGAGAAATAATATTAAACTATACTAAAATAAAATGATATATATTTCAATGCAGATGCCCAAGCTTGACTAAAGTAGGAAACAAAATACAGTAATAGAATGCTTATATGTACTTATAATGAATGTTTGGATCAGAGGCTTTTTGTCCAAGAAATACAGGCATATGAAAAAGCAGAGAAAGAGATGGACACCAGATTGAGAAAACTAAAAACTAACTAACCTATTTGTGTATGATAAAAAGAGAAAAAAAAAATTGATTAGTAAAAATATGCTAGAGTGTGTTCTGAATACTTGTCCCTTCCAAAACTCATGTTGAAATTTAATCCCCAATGTGGCAGTATTGAGAAGTAGTACCTTTACGAGATGATTGGTTCGTGAAGGTTCTGCACTCATGAGTGGTTGAAACCATTCACGGAATAACGGGCTGGTGGATCAAGGAATATCCCAGAAGTGGGACTGGTAGCTTTCTAAGAGAAGGAAGAGAGACCTGCACTGGCACACTCAGCCCCCTTGCCATGGAAGCCACCTCAGGACCCTGCAGAGTCCCCACCAGAAAGAAGGCCCTCACCCAAGGTGTCCCCTTGACCTAGGACTTCCCAACCTCCACAACTGTAAGAAATGAATTCCTTTTCTTTGTAAGTTACCCAGTTTCAAGTATTCCGTTATAAACAACAGAAAATGGGCTAAAACACATGCCAAGAAAATTCAAAGACTGTGGAAGTGAAAGAAGAATAAAAAATGAAGAAATAATTTTGCAAATGAGTCTGGCTTTATTATAAGTGTATTTTTAAAGTGATTCCCTTTGTTATAAGATGAAAAAGAGCCAAAGTGGATAGAAACATTTATCCTATCTTAATATCCCACTACATTCAAGGCAAATATTCAGTCAGTCTCTAGAACTCAACAAGGCCTTGGAGATTATATCCTTTGGATAAGCTGTGGAGAAGACAAGATGGATTGGAAAAAGAAACAATCAAACAGATAAGAGGCTATCAGGAGGCATTTACGAAAGCTCTGGAGATGATGTCAATGTAAAACAAAAAGATACAAACCTCAAAATGATTTTAATATGTACCCACAAAAATTGATTTCTTATCATGTTACAAATTTATTTTAAAACATATAGGAGGCAATAACAATATTTCATTGATGTGTACTATTTTATAATTGTTGGCTCTAGTTTTATTTAGTAGAGTCTTACAGCTCCTCTCTACATATTTACATCCATTTGTATTGTTTCTGTAGTACCTGTTCAACTGCGCTGAAATCATTTCAATTAAATGCATGGTTGAAAAGCTGACGTAATATATTCAATTGCCAAACTAAATAAAGTGAATAAACTATTTAATAATTTGGAGAAAATATATTCCATTTAAACTTCCTTCTCTATAACCAATTAATATACTGGAACTTTTGGGCACAGCCATGTGAAAGCTTTTCAAAACTTTTCACTACTTTTTTTTTTTTTTTTTTTTTTGAGATGGAATCTCACTCTGTCACCCAGGTTGGAGTGCAGTGGTGCGATATCGGCTCACTGCAACCTCCATCGCCCGGGTCCAAGCGAGTCTCCTGCCTCAGCCTCCTGAGTAGTTGGGATTACAGGCACCTGACACCATGCATGACTAACTTTTGTATTTTTAGTAGAGACAGGATTTCACCATGTTGGCCAGGCTGGTCTTGAACCCCTCACCTCAAGTGATCCGCCTGCCTCGGCCTCCTAAAGTGCTGGGGTTACAGGCATGAGCCACTGCATCCAGCCACTATAGATTTTTATTTGTAGTAGATTTAGTTCAGTAGGGCATTTGAGAGGCATAGGAACTGGAACAAATCCTTCATTGTTAGGGACTGTCTTGCACAGTGTAGGATATCCAGTATAGTCCCTTCCAAGAAGTGGCAACAGCAGCCTCAGGCTGTCCAAACACCCTGTTAGGGACAGTGCCACTCCCAGAACCACAAAAGAACCACAATCATAGGAGAAGCATACAACAAACGTGGTGTTTATAGGACGGTCAGCTTCGGTGGCACTTTTGAGCAAGCACGCTATTTGGTTGTAGAATGAGTCCCCAGCGGGGCACCCGAAAGGCTGATGTGTGACTCATCCCTAGGACCTCTCTGTGAGTGCTGAAAGCTCCTCCTTCTCCAAGCTGAGTGGCAGCTTTCTGGTCCAGACTACTTAAACTGTGACTTGAGGAATTTTCTTCACTTTTTCCTTTGAGTCATTCTGTTTTTGATCAAGCTGCAATAGAAGGAAGGGCTCTCTCAGGGTCTGCTGTCGCATCCTTCCTTCGGGAACAGAAAGAAAATCTGGCCTGGCTTGAAGAGTTTGTCCTCAAGCATCTGGTAAGCCATAGGCATCAGTGTCTCTTACTTCTCCAGGGACATTTAGATGTGCCCCCCGTCTCCATGGAGGCCATGGCAAGGGGACCCCTGGTTGTACTAGAGCTTCCTTCTGGGCACAGCCACACCGCACGGGTACTGCAGTATACGGCACACCTCCTCCAGCTTTTGGAAGACTCTGTTATCTAGAAAAGTGCTGAGAAATGGAGAACGGGGTTCCTCTGGGGTGGAGATGGAAAGGGGAAAAGGAAGAGAGAATGTCCTAGCAAAATGAGAGAAGGTGAGGGACAGCAGAATTGAGAGTGAGGGAGAGGGAGAGAGCAAGAGACTGAGTTGCAATGTCTTGTACATAGGGGTGTCCTCGTGGCTTCGCTCCCCTTTCGTTTGTACCATTCAGTTTCCCCAGACTCTTCCTAAATATCTCCTTATTGGCTACAAGATTCAGGATGCCTAGAAGCTCAGATTTGCTGGCAGCACCTCGAGACTGGATAATGACATATAGATTTTGTTTGTTTGTTTCCATCATTGGGATTTGGAGCAATCTCCAGAGTTGCAAAAGCCTACCTTGTTGCAAGAATATTTCTGCGGGTCCACACTGTCTGCTCACTTGCTCTGTGCTGCTGGGCACAGTGGTGTGGCCATTCAGGGTGGGAGCGACCACCTGGGATATGGAAACTACCAGCAGCCCTGTTTTGCTCTTGCTTATTGGCAGTGGTTGCCAAAGCACATGAAGCATTCTGGGAATCTGAATTTCTGTTGTTTCTCCCAAATGGCCCCTGAAGGGCAACAGGCAGCAAACATGGACGACATTTTGCCAGAAAAGTCCAGAAAGAAGATGGCTTCTGTTGTCAACTATTGGCATTTCAACAGGACCCTATTTTTATTTCTCAATATATTTGCACAGCTAGGAAGCATCTGCTGACAAGGATGAGATGATAAGCTGTATTGATGCCAAAACAGGACTAGAAAAACAGGCTTGTTCTGCAAATGGCCTGCATCCTGAGAGTCCGTGTTAAGAACATTCTCTCTCTGCAGGCAATATCTGCTCTTAAAACATTAACACTTGAAAGGAAGTAAGGCTTGGAATCCTTAGCATAGTCATGCACATACTAGGTTCTCAATAAGTGCATGCTGGATGAAGGAACCCACACGCACCTTAAGGAGGATGGAACACTGGCAGCTCAAGAAAAAAGTCACTCCCCAGAGGCTGAGTGCCGTGTCTTTGACCTACATAGGCAAGGTCATGGTGAAATGCTGGCTCTCGGGGTTGCTGAGGTCCCAGCACAGTGTGCTTTCTCACTGTGGAAACAATAACAAGAAAAGTGATGCACACGTGTCACCTTTCCAGGCAGGGACATCCAAGCTGTTTGAGTCTCCATTCTGTGGTTTCCTTCAACAAGAAAGAGATTATTGGAGAATGAGACCGGCATCCTGGGTGGGAACAAAAAAGGAAGTTGGTAGAAAGTACATCATCTAAGTTGGTCTAACTCAGTTCCGTGGCTTGGGTGGGTTCCTAGGATATCCAGCTGGAGGCAGGGGCTCTAGGAGATGTGAGGCTGTACTGTGTATGATGTCACAGAGTACTGTGAGAGGCAGAGACAAGGGGAGTTAACTGAGGCCCTCCTAGCCCTAACCCCCCAGCTCACACCCTCTGTTATCTGCCACCTCCAGGCCAACACCACGGCCATGGGACATTTGCCCATTTTTCTGATAGACACATTCTTTCTCTACTAGCAGCTCACATGGAACATAAGTGAGGTAATTCAGCAATTTCCTTCTTAACCTGCTGTCTCTCTGCTGCTTACTCATTCTGTGCTGTTTGCTTTAGATCAAAGTGCCCCATAGTACCAAAAGCTACATTATCCTATTCAACTGCATGGAAACCAAGATCCTGACCATTCTGGTTTTGTTGTTATTGTTATGTTAGTTTTAAACTTACTTAGCCATTTTCCATTCTGGGCAATTACAACTCTGTTTACTATGAATTCCCCTGTGTAGATGTTTCTCTCATTTCCAACCTACAAACTGCTACGTGAGCAGTAACTTGTCACCATGTTATCCGCATAAAGTCAGGGATGGATAAACTTGGGAGCCTTTAGCTCTTGAAGTTGCTGATGAGGAAGGGGAGAGGAGAGGAGAAGGAATATGTTTGTGAGATGGTCAGTGGGCTGAATAGTGGGATGACCGAAAAGTGTTGCTATAAATACACATAATCTGGAAAAAAACAAAAAAAAAACAAAAAACACTGTCATCTGCTCCCTGCAAAGTGGTGTGATTAGGCAGGATGGAGCTTATTTCTGCAGTGTTAGAAAATGCATCTTTGTAGTCCCCAAAAAGCCTGTTCCATCCTGCCCATCTCTTGTTCTCAATACTTCTCAGTCCACTGTCACTCATTTTCTTCCTGTCCTTGGGTTGAGGTCTCAACTTCTTGCAATAGAATTTTTTCAGTTACAAGCGACAGAAATCCAACTCTGACTATCTTAAGCTAAAAGGGGATACACTGTTAGGAAAGTAACACTGATTAGGAATTAACACTGTTAGGAAAGTGTAACACTGATACACTGTTAGGAAGGATATATGAAAGCTCAAAGGTCAAGTGAAAAAAATGTAAGAACTAAGAACTTGGCCAGGTGCAGTGGCTCACGCCTGCAATCCCAGCACTTTGGGAGGCCAAGGTGGGTGGATCACGAGGTCAGGAGTTCAAGACCAGCCTGCCAAAGATGGTGAAGCCCCATCTCTACTAAAAATACAAAAATTAGCTGGGTGTGGTGGTGGGCACCTGTAATTCCAGCTACTTGGGAGGCTGAGGCAGAGAACTGTTTAAACCCTGGAGGCAGAGATTGCCGTGAGTTGAGATCGTGCCTCTGCACTCCAGCCTGGGTGACAAATGAGACTCTGTCTCAAAAAAAAAATAAAAGAAAAGAAAGAAAAAGAAAAAACTAAGACCTTGTGACTACTACCTGGATCTCTCTCTCTCTCTCTCTCTCTCTCTCTCTCTTTCACCCTCACACTATCACCTCTCCTTTTTGTCAGTAGTTTCCTTTCGGCAGACAGGAGTTCCATGTGCTGGGAAGAGGGCCATTCAGAGCCCTGTATTCTCATCCTCCCAGTTTAGCAATGCTAGAGGAAAGAACTTTTGTCTCACAACCTCACATACAATCTCAGAAATAGGCTCTTATTTTCTGGCTCGAGGCTAATGCTGTCCAGAAACACCAGGTGCTGTGATGGTCTCACTTTCTGTCCTGGATCTGTCTGTGGGGCCCAGAGAGCAGGATCTATTTCAGAAAATAGGCAAGAGAGGAAAAACTTACGTGGCCATAAAAAAACAGTGGTTTTCAAGGTGGCCTATACCCATCCACATCCTAAACTTTTCTGCTGAGTCTTAGTGCTTAGACTTCAAACTTGATCTAAAATGCAAACTTGATTAAAAGTGCTTAAACTTCAGACTTGATCTAAAACAGAAATCCTACCTGGAAACATCACCTTCCAATCACTTAGCCCATGGCTCATCACACTCTGTCTCTGAATCTCACCATGAGTTTCACACATCTCCCGAGAGAGCGTCTCCTTTATCATTACCACCTGTGGAGTCAGCAGATTGGGTTTCATCTAAGCTCTGCCTGCCTACTATCCGAGTTCCCTAGCAGGTTAGTGACTTTAGTGACTTTCTCTGCCCTTTAGTTTCTTGATGTGAAAAGGAACAACAGTGGCTGCTCACAGGGTTGTCAATTACACGGTCAATTACATTACATGGACAATTCATGTTGGTGTCAGACCTGTCTGAGAAAAGATGGCCCATGTTACCATGACAGGCCCCAAGGCCAACAGCCTCTTTCTGGGTCATGGCTCACACAAAGGGGCCCCCCTTGGTTTGCTGGTGCTCTGAAACTTGCATATGCCTTAGGAATTTTACATTGTAACTCGGTTTCAAATGGGTCTGGAGCATCTCCAATGCTAGACTACTGTGCTGGGGAAGGCCAGTGGCTCATTATTACATCCCATGAACACTCTGGGTCTCCTAGACCTCATCCTCTTTGAGCTTCTCTCTCTCACTCTCTCTCTGCACATTCAGGAGTGTACACATTTCTGTCCAGCACCCTGAAGTCTCTGGAAGAGAAGGACCATATCCACCGAGTCCTGGACAAGATCACAGACACTTTGATCCACCTGATGGCCAAGGCAGGCCTGACCCTGCAGCAGCAGCACCGGCGGCTGGCCCAGCTCCTCCTCATCCTCTCCCACATCAGGCACATGAGGTGAGGCATCTGTGGGCTTCCTACATGAGAGAAAACACGCCCCCAAACCTATGTGACAGCTGGTCAGGAAGGACTGGTGCCTGCATTGCGAGAGTTCCTGGCACAGAATAAGCATAAATGCTATGGGAGGACAGAAGAGATACGTTTTAAATCTGCATGGGTCACAGGGCAAGTGTCAGAGAAGGCATAGAGGAAGCGATACTTATGCATGGTTTAAAGCATGTGCTTTGGGGCAGGGGTTTAGAGATTGGGTGCAGTGTGCAAATAGGAGGAGGGGGCCAATCAAGAGAAGCCTGTGAGCATACACATCCCCTGAAGACACTGGGCACATCTGTTATGGTCCCTGTGCACACCTGGATTTCCTAAATGAGAGACCCTGGGGCCAGATGCCTCACGGAGAGTATGTTGATTCCTTCATACCTGTTGAACCCCTTCTTGTCACCCCCACTGCCATTGCCCTAGTCTAAGCCACCATCATTTTCTGTTGGACTTCTGTGCCAGCCACTGAACATGTATCCCTGCCTGTAACCTAGATCCTTTCTAGATCATTCTCCGTGATGTGTCCAGAGTGATCATTCTAGAAGCAAATCTGATGTCATCCTCCTGCTTAAAACCCTTCAGTGGCTTCTCATTGCTTTTAGATAAAAGTATAAACCCTTTCACTTTGTTTTTATTACTCCTTGTGATTCAGCCCTTACTTAGTTTACGAGGACTTCCTCATGTCTGAGCTCTAGCCATAATAGCTGACTGTTGGATGAGTCATCTGGGGGAGGTTCTTCTTCAGGCTGCAGATTGGCAGGCAGCCCTCCTGACCTCAGCTGGGCTCACTCACACATCTGGGAGGCAGCTGCCTGAGGCCAGGGTGACTCTGCTCTGTGTCTCATGTCTCCTATCCTCCTTATACCCACATGTTAGCTGGAACATGTTCTCATAGCAACTGCAGAGGCATGAGAAAGCGATCCTGTTTGGGCAAGTGCATTTTACTGTTTTCTTTCACTCATGTCCACTGACATTTCATTGGCCAAGCAAGCATGTGAGGAGTCCAGAGTCAAAGATGGACATGTTGCCAGGGGCATGAATATTTCTGAGCAATAATCTAAACTGTCATAGCTCAGATCTCACTCCTTGAAGGAAGCATCTCCTAACCCTTAAGACCTAGTTGGAACTTGTACTCTGTTCTTCCCTATGGTTACTGCCCATTTTACTATTTTTCTGCCCATTTAGATTGACAACTCTGTGAGCCATGGCTTGCTTACCCAATATCACCTAGCACGGTGCAGAGCACATAGTAAGTACTCAACAAATGTTTTTTGTAAGAGCTAAGGAAGGATATCAGCAGAGAAAATAGAGTCTTTCTATGCCAAAAGGTGAAAGTGGCCTCATTTCCATTCCATCGTCCTGCAATTTGGCCAAAAGCTTAGTGGATACCATTCTCATAAGCAGACCTCATCTGCAGGGAAGAGATGGGGAGACTGCTGGGTTATGTATTGCAGACTCCAGCAGGACCACAGCGATGATTCAGAGTGATGACACTAGGATAGGTACTCATGGGTGATGAAGCCTCCATGACCTTGAGCTTACACCAGGCCCCTAGGAATGAAAGAGATTCCTTCTCTTAGTGGCTATGAGGGAAGGCCTATGATGTCTTAAGAAGGTTGGATTCTATCATTTTTAAGGGACCTTCAAATCCTGAGACCATGATTCAAATGGCAAGAAGTTTGCTTCATTAAAGTCCCAGGCACCACCCTTTCCGGAGACAACCTTAAAAAATTATTAGCTCCTGGGAAAAAAGATGTATCTGATTTTCTTTGCATCCCTCACAGTGCCGTATATGAAGACTTACATATGGTATATGCCAACATTATTACTGAGTGAGTGAACGAAGAAATGAGGGAATGAATGAATGAACAAAGGACTCATGGCAGGCTTTTCCCTGCCCTGTGAATTCGGCTTCTACTTGGTAATTGCAGTAGGTAAGGTGATTGCAGTCTCTGTTCACAGGGTTCCCCAAAGATCCCTGTGTAACAGACGGAGGAATCACATCTGTCAGGTAGAGGTGACTGCATTCAGAGTATACATTTCCAGTCTTCCCTGTCTTTTTCTTTTGATGAATGTTATAGAGAGGGAAGCCATGAGTGGATTAGATGCCAAAATCCCTGGCTGAGAGAATAACCTTACCCTGGAGGAAAACATCTTAGCTTTGACTCTGAGCTGGGAATGTCAGTGATGTTGTAGATTCAATGCATTGCAGTTGGGTGTTTTTATTTGTTGAAAGGAATTGCTGAATTTTCAAATCCATTAACTGCTTGTCAGCATTAGCAAGCCTAATTAGTTAATACTAAGTAAATTTGCACTAAATATACAACCCTGGCTGATTTTACTGGCCACGTCTGGCAGAGGGCAGCAGCAAGGTGAAAGCTCTGTAGAGTTTCTGTTAGAATCGTGTGGAAAGCTGGACAGAGGTTGCTTCTCTTTCTCTCTCTCTCTCTCCTGTCTCTCTCTCTCTCTCTCTCAAACACACACACACACACACACACACACACACAGACGATTATAATAATAATAATATTTTGGTTCCTCACTACAGCCAATCTAAATCATAGAAGTCTATTTTGTTAAGTAAGCTTGGCCCCAGCCATATGTTGCTACTCAGAGAATTCAATATCAGATTTCATCTGACTGTAAATGTGAATCATCAGGTTGCACGAAGAACACAGTGGCAGATCCAGGGGGCATTTAACTTTTATAGCATTTTAAATGAAAAAAAAAAAAAAAAGTAACACTTAAACAAGTAATTTAGACCATGTTGTAGGCCCTGAATAGCTTTGATGTTGTGTTTTCATGGCAGGTCTCCAACTTGAGCTGAATTTTCCCCTACTAAAAATGCAAATTTTTCTAAGACATTCTCTTGGCCCTGCTGCTCATGATACATATTTCTTTTAAAAGAAATTTCAAACTAGATAATAGTTGTTCTCCTCCCCACCCCCGCCACCAGTAGTGTGGTGGGGCAGCAGAGTTGTGGCTAGTGGAGGAGAGCAGAGGAGGAGAGTAGGGAAAGGAGAATGTCATTTGCCTACATTTCCCTCTGTCCATTTCCCTCCTTGTTTTCCTGAACATGAACTGAGCTCTGGGCACTGTTTTAGGCCTAGCAGGGGACAGGATAAAGCCTGCTTCTCTAGGAATTCGCACTGAGTGTGTGAGTGTGTGCATGTGTGTGTTTGGAGGCGGAGAGAATAAACACAAATAAATAAAAAGGAGAATTTCAGGTAGTGATACGTATGCTAAGAAAAACAGACCGGTGTGAAAGAGGAAGGCTGAGACTGCAGAGGCTTGAGGCTGCTGCCACTGGGTAGCGGTAGGCCTTTCCAAGGAGGTGGCATTTTGAAGACTGGAGGAAGGTGTATCCCAGGAAGTAGGAACAGCAAGTGTGGGTCCCCTAAGTCTTGGGGGGAGCTTAGTTCCTTTAAGGGCAGCACAAAAATCAGTGTGGCTACGGAGAGTGGGTTAGGGGAGACAGGCAGGAAGAGCTTGGAGATGTGGATGGAAGCTGGACCAGTTGGGCCTTGTAGAGCATGGAAAGACATTTACATTGTATTCTGAGTTAAATGGGAAGTGACGTGAGAGATTTAACAGTGGAGCGTCTTGAACTGCTTTACGCATTTAAAATACCTCCTCCTTCTTGGCTGAATATCTCCTGTTCTCTTTTTAGATGCACTGGTGATCCTATTTGAATGCATTTAGATCCTATTGGAAGGGAATAGGATCTCATTTGAGGCCGCGGAGGGCCATGGAAGTCACCTGCATAGCAAATACCCTGAAAGTGGCTGCAGGGAGAGTGTGAGGGTGGGACCACCCGCGTAGGAGGCGGAAAATGAAAACCTCACAGCCATGAGTTCCAGATTAGGGCCTCTGAAAGCCCTCAGCTTTCCCAGCTCCCATCCTAAAGTGGGTTTTTAAACAGCAAGAAAGATTGGCTGCCCTGTGTCTTTGGAGTTCCTCTTCTTTCCCCTTCTAGGGATTTCAGCACTCCTGGGGTTCAGGTTGGCTCTAAAGTGGTCCTCTCTGTGTCTTCCCACCCACAGTAACAAAGGCATGGAGCATCTGTACAGCATGAAGTGCAAGAATGTGGTGCCCCTCTACGACCTGCTGCTGGAGATGCTGGACGCTCACCGCCTACATGCGCCCACTAGCCGTGGAGGGGCGCCCCTGGAGGAGACGGACCAAAGCCACTTGGCCACCGCGGGCTCTACTTCATCGCATTCCTTGCAAAAGTATTACATCACGGGGGACGCAGAGGGTTTCCCCGCCACAGTCTGAGAGCTCCCTGGCTCCCCCACGGTTCAGATAATCCCTGCTGCATTTTACCCTCATCATGCACCACTTTAGCCAAATTCTGTCTCCTGCATACACTCCGGCATGCATCCACCACCAATGGCTTTCTAGATGAGTGGTCATTCATTTGCTTGCTCAGTTCTTAGTGGCACATCTTCTGTCTTCTGTTGGGAACAGCCAAAGGGATTCCAGGGCGAAATCTTTGTAACAGCTCTCGTTCCCCCTATGCTATGTTACTAAGCGTGAGGATTCCTGTAGCTCTTCACAGCTGAACTCAGTCTACGGGTTGGGGCTCAGACGACTCTGTGCATTTAAGCTACTTGTAGAGACCCAGGCCTGGAGAGTAGACATTTCACCTCTGATAAGCACTTTTTAAATGGCTTTAAGAATAAGCCACAGCAAAGAATTTAAAGTGGCTCCTTTAATTGGTGACTTGGAGAAAGCTAGGTCAAGGGTTTATTATAGCACCCTCTTGTATTCCTATGGCAATGCATCCTTTTATGAAAGTGGTATACCTTAAAGCTTTTATATATGACTGTAGCAGAATATCTGGTGATTGTCAATTCATTTCCCCTATAGGAATACAAGGGGCAGACAGGGAAGGCAGATCCCCTAGTTGGCAAGACTATTTTAACTTGATACACTGCAGCTTCAGATGTGCTGAAAGTTCTGCCTCTGGCTTTCCGGTCATGGGTTCCAGTTCATTCGTGCCTCCCATGGACCTATGGAAAGCAGCAAGTTGATCTTAGTTAAGTCTCCCTATATGAGGGATAAGTTCTTGATTTTTGTTTTTATTTTTGTGTTACAAAGAAAGCCCTCTCTCCCTGAACTTGCAGTTAGGTCAGCTTCAGGACCTGTTTCGGTGGGTGCTGTACTTGGATCTTCCCGGCGTGTGTGTGCCTTATAGAGGGGTGAACTGTTCACTGTGGTGATGCATGATGAGGGTAAAGGGTCGTTGAAAGGAGCAGGGGCCCTAGTGATGCATTTAGCCCTGGGGCATGGAGTTGAACAGTGCTTGTGCAGGATTGTTGTGGCTACTAGAGAACAAGAGGGAAAGTAGGGCAGAAACTGGACACAGTTCTGAGGCACAGCCAGACTTGCTCAGGGTGGCCCTGCCACAGGCTGCAGCTACCTAGGAACATTCCTTGCAGACCCCGCATTGCCCTTTGGGGGCGCCCTGGGATCCCTGGGGTAGTCCAGCTCTTCTTCATTTCCCAGCGTGGCCCTGGCTAGAAGCAGCAGCTGTCACAGCTGCCGTAGACAGCTGTGTTCCTACAACTGGCCCAGCACCCTGGGGCACGGGAGGAGAGTGGGGACCCTTGCTGTCACTACTCAGGCTGACTGGGGCCTGGTCAGATTACATATGCCCTTGGTTGTTTAGAGCTAATCCAAAATCAGGGTTTGGTTTGGGGAAGAAAATCCTCCCCCTTCCTCCCCCACTCCCACCGCCACCACTCCTGCCAGCTCATTTCCTTCAATTTCCTTTGACTTATAGGCTAAAAAAGAAAGGCTCATTCCAGCCACAGGGCAGCCTTCCCTGGGCCTTTGCTTCTCTAGCACAAGTGTGGGTTACTTCCTTTTTCTTAACAAAAAAGAATGTTTGATTTCCTCTGGGTGACCTTATTGTCTATAATTGAAACCCTACTGAGAGGTGATGTCTGTGTTAGCCAATGACCCAGGTGAGCTGCTCAGGCTTCCCTTGGTATGTCTTGTTTGGAAAAGTGGATTTCATTAATTTCTGATTGTCCAGTTAAGTGATCACCAAAGGACTGAGAATCTGGGAGGGAATAAAAAAAAAAAAAAAAGTTTTTATGTGCACTTAAATTTGGGGACAATTTTATGTATCTGTGTTAAGGATATGTTGAAGAACATAATTCTTTTGTTGCTGTTTGTTTAAGAAGCACCTTAGTTTGTTTAAGAAGCACCTTATATAGTATAATATATATTTTTTTGAAATTACATTGCTTGTTTATCAGACAATTGAATGTAGTAATTCTGTTCTGGATTTAATTTGACTGGGTTAACATGCAAAAACCAAGGAAAAACATTTAGTTTTTTTTTTTTTTTTGTATACTTTTCAAGCTACCTTGTCATGTATACAGTCATTTATGCCTAAAGCCTGGTGATTATTCATTTAAATGAAGATCACATTTCATATCAACTTTTGTATCCACAGTAGACAAAATAGCACTAATCCAGATGCCTATTGTTGGATATTGAATGACAGACAATCTTATGTAGCAAAGATTATGCCTGAAAAGGAAAATTATTCAGGGCAGCTAATTTTGCTTTTACCAAAATATCAGTAGTAATATTTTTGGACAGTAGTTAATGGGTCAGTGGGTTCTTTTTAATGTTTATACTTAGATTTTCTTTTAAAAAAATTAAAATAAAACAAAAAAAAATTTCTAGGACTAGATGATGTAATACCAGCTAAAGCCAAACAATTATACAGCGGAAGGTTTTACATTATTCATCCAATGTGTTTGTATTCATGTTAAGATACTACTACATTTGAAATGGGCAGAGAACATCAGTGATCGAAATGTTCGCCCAGGGGTCTCCAGCAACTTTGGAAATCTCTTTGTATTCTTACTTGAAGTGCCACTAATGGACAGCAGATATTTTCTGGCTGATGTTGGTATTGGGTGTAGGGACATGATAAAAAAAACTCTTACCTCTGCTTTCTCCCACTCTGAAGCAAGTTAAAATTTAAAAGCTGTGATTTATCTGGGGGCTCAGGAATGGTGGGGAAGTAGATTCAGGAATTTGGGGAATGGCAAATATACGAAGAAAAGTATTGAAAGTATTTGGAGGAAAATTGTTAATTCTGGCACCTGGAGTGTGCACCAGGGTTCAGTAGTCCACTTCTGCCCTGGAGACCACAAATCAACTAGCTCCATTTATAGCCATTTCTAAAATGGCAGCTTCAGTTCTAGAGAAGAAAGAAAAACATCAGCAGTAAAGTCCATGGAATAGCTAGTGGTCTGTGTTTCTTTTCACCATTGCCTAGCTTGCCGTAATGATTCTGTAATGCCATCATGCAGCAATTACGAGAGACTAGGTCATCCAAAGAGAAGACCCTATCAACGTAGGTTGTAAAATCTAACCCCTAAGGAAGTGCAGTCTTTGATTTGATTTCCCTAGTAACCTTGCAGATACGTTTAACCACGCCATATCCCATGCCTTTTGGGGGCTGAACAAATAAGGGACTTACTGATAAT
Source organism: Rhinopithecus roxellana (assembly GCF_007565055.1). Lineage (NCBI taxonomy): Eukaryota > Metazoa > Chordata > Mammalia > Primates > Cercopithecidae > Rhinopithecus > Rhinopithecus roxellana. The sequence continues at coordinate 176,269,660 of NC_044552.1, read as the reverse complement.
TTACTTTTGATCACATTAAGGTGTTCTCACCTTGAAACCTGATACACTGAAATGGCCATTGATTTGGGCCATTGGCTTACAGTACTCCTTCCCCTGCATGACACTGATTACAGATCCTTTCCTATTCATACTTTCCAATTATGGGATGGACCGTGGGTACTGGGAATGATCACTAACCCCATAGTAATGTCTAATATTCACAGGCAGATCTGCTTGGGGAAGCTAGTTATGCGAAAGGCAAATAGAGTCATACAGTAGCTCAAAAGGCAACCATAATTCTGTTTGGTGCAGGTCTTGGGAGCGTGATCTAGATGACTGCACCATTCCCAGGTTAATCCCCTGAAAAGTTACTCTCAACTGGAGCAAATGAACTGTGGTCCCAAATATCCATCTTTTCAGTAGCATTATTATGCTCTGTTTCCAACTGCATTTCCTTTCCAATTGAATTAAAGTGTGGCCTCGTTTTTAGTCATTTCAAATTGTTTTCTAAGTAATTGCTGCCTCTATTATGGCACTTCAATTTTGCACTGTCTTTTGAGATTCAAGAAAAATTTCTATTCTTTTTTTGCATCCAATTGTGCCTGAACTTTTAAAATATGTAAATGCTGCCATGTTCCAAACCCATCGTCAGTGTGTGTGTTTAGAGCTGTGCACCCTAGAAACAACATATTGTCCCATGAGCAGGTGCCTGAGACACAGACCCCTTTGCATCCACAGAGAGGTCATTGGTTATAGAGACTTGAATTAATAAGTGACATTATGCCAGTTTCTGTTCTCTCACAGGTGATAAACAATGCTTTTTGTGCACTTCATACTCTTCAGTGTAGAGCTCTTGTTTTATGGGAAAAGGCTCAAATGCCAAATTGTGTTTGATGGATTAATATGCCCTTTTGCTGATGCATACTATTACTGACGTGACTCGGTTTTGTCGCAGCTTTGCTTTGTTTAATGAAACACACTTGTAAACCTCTTTTGCACTTTGAAAAAGAATCCAGCGGGATGCTCGAGCACCTGTAAACAATTTTCTCAACCTATTTGATGTTCAAATAAAGAATTAAACTAAAGACAACAAGTTTGTTTTTTGTAAGCTCCTCTTCTTGCTAGCAGTTTGCCACTGATCATCTAAAATCAAGGTGGTTAAACAATGTGTAACACACAGCGAGTCTGAATGCTAAGGCCTCTCCTCACCTCACTCCCTCTGCCCAACACCCTCAGGTGTATCAGAAAGTGTGTGGACACTGTGGTCAGGCAGACCTGGCCTCAATTCTTGGCTTCACCCTTACAAATTTTATGATCGTTGGCAATTGATTTTTCGGAGTTTCGACTTCCTTATCAATAATATGATGATAAATAGTGACGCCTAATTCATAGGATCGTGGTGAGGACTAACTGAGACGCTCATTAAACATAGTTGCTATTTTCTAATGCCTGGCCCAATTCCTTCCCTGTGAGGGAGAAGAAGGACGCTTGAGAGTGGTTATATGTGAATGAATGAGTGAATGGAAGAATGAGTGATCTGAAACTATATAGTTAGCTTAAAAACCTCTCCCTCATCCTGAAGGTAAAGCAGGAACAATTGGTCCACCCCCACCCCAGGTTTCCATTTCAGGACTCCCTTCCCTTTTAGAGCTGCCTGCATGCTTCCTTTATCCATTTTCTCTGATTTAACTGATGAATTGGGAGGGGCTGGGTATAGGACTTACTGAGAGGCAACATAATATTCACACAGGCACTGCAGCTAGATTACTGTTTGAATCCTCATTCTACCTTCTTAAAATTTTTTTTGGCATCACCTTGGGCAAGTTAATTTCCCTGGGCCTCCGTTTCTTCACTTGTAAAGAGAGATGACATGCATCTGCCTGGAAGGGTTCTTGTGAAGACCACATGGTTCGCTCATGGAGAGTACGGAAGGACCATGGATGACACTGCTTCTCCCTTTCCAGAGTCTTCCGAAACTGCATGTTGGACTCATTTCTTTATTAGGGTGGGCTGAGGGTCTTCACATTGTTTGAGTCACGTGGATTCTAGGAAGCTAATTCATTTTCTTGTCCAAGCATTCCCTTGGCAAGTTCTTCAATCCTTGTGTTCTTTGGTTTCCTCATTTCTAAAATAGAAACAAGAATAGCACATACCCCATAGTGGTACTGTGAAGATGACAAGAGTGGACGTGTGAAGTGCCCAGGATAATACCGCACATAGTCAGCACTCAGTCCATGTTAATTATTTTTATCGCAATTATTGTTGCCCTGTCTGAGCATCTACATTTAATAGTATGATGGATATGGTTAGATTTACATTTTCCACCTTATTATCATTTTGTACATGCCTCCTGTCTTTGTTCCTCTGTTCTTCTTACTGCCTTTCGTTGTTTTAGTGATATTATGGTACAGTAAGAAATATATATTTGGTCTCTGGCCCCAGTTTCTGAGACAATTTCTAAAACTCTTGTAGACAGGGGTGCTAGGAGTCTTTGTTCTAATATTTGGTCTTTGACCCTGGTTTCTAACACAGAGCTCCCAAATCCCTTGGAATTTCCTGGGCAATAGAAACTTCTTTTGTTCTAATGAGGCAGCTTCTGGTGGGCTCCTGGATAACGTCAGGATGGGGAATCAGCCATGGGATTAAAGGGTTGGGACTTTCAGCTCTACCCTTTGACCTCTGGAGAAGCTCTTGAGAGGCTCTGGAGAGGTGCTGATGGTTGAATACACCATCAGTGGCCACTGATGTAATTATTCATGTCTATGTAATGAAGCCTCCATAAAAAACCCAGAAGGACAGTGTTGAGAGAGCTTCTAGATCGGTGAACATTTGCGGGTGTCTGGAAGACAGCACACCTGGAGAGGACACGGAGGCTCTTCGCATCTTCCCCCATACCTGGCTCTCTTCATCTCTTCATTTGTCTATCTTTATCTTTTTCATTATCCTTGATAATGAACTAGTAAATATAAGTGTTTCCCTAAGTTCTATGAGCCACCCTAGCAAATGAATTAAGCCCAAGGAGGGGTTTGTGGAAACTCCAATTTATAACCAGCTGGTCAGAGATATAGGTGACAACTTACTACTTTGCAATTGGTGTCTGAGATGGGGAGCAGTCTTGTGGGACTCAGCCCTTAACCTGTGGGATCTAAGAGAAAACCTTTAACCTTTCCCCCAAAATTGTTAAATAAATATTTTTAGGGTGTCATTTTAATTCCTCTGTTGATTTAATTTTTCTTTTTTTGAGATGGAGTTTTGTTCTGTCACCCAGACTGGAGTGCAGTGGCACGGTCTTGGCTCACTGTAACCTCTGCCTCCTAGGTTCAAGTGATTCTCCTGCCTCAGCCTCCTGAGTAGCTGGGATTACAGGCGAGTGCCACCACACCTGGCTAATTTTTATATTTTTAGTAGAGACAGTGTTTCACTATGTTGGGAAGGCTGGTCTTGAACTCCTGACCTCAAGTGATCCACCCACCTCAGCCTCCCAAAGTGCTCGGATTACAGGTGTGAGCCACTGTGCCCAATTTAATTATTTTTTGAATTCTTTTCTTAGTGATTGCTCAGTATGCATCTTAATCTATCACAGTATATTTCAAATTAAGAGTAATTTAAATCTGATGACATAAAAATCTTTGCTCCAATATAGCTCCATTCTCTAATTACCATATATATTATATCTATCTATGCCATAAACTCAACTATGTTATATTTATTGCCTTAAACTACTTTCTTTTAAAAAACAATTGACAAGAAATCAGAAAAAATTTATTTTTTAGAAATACTAATCTGCATATTTGCCATTTCCAGTGTGCATTTCTTCCTGTGGATTCGAGTTACTGTCTGGTGTCACTTTCTTTTAGCCTGAAGGGATTCATTCAGTATTTTTTGTAAGGCAGGTCTACTAGTAACGAATTATCTTGATCTTTGTTTATCTGGCAATACATTAATTCCACCTTCATTTTTGAAGAGCAGTTTGTAGTTTTCCTGAATGTGGAATTCCTGGTTGATGGTCATTGATGTTTTTGTTTCTTTCAGCACTCTTGTTTTGTTTTTCGAGACAGGGTGTCATTCTGTCACCCAGGCTGCAGTGCAGTGGCGCAATCTCAGCTCACTGCAGCCTCCATGTTCCAGGCTCAAGTGATTCTTCCACCTCAGCCTCCCAAGTAGCTGGAACTACAGGCATGTACCACCAAACCCAGCTAATTTTGTTTGTTTCTTTAATTTATTGCAGAGATGAGGTCTCATTATGTTGCCCAAGCTGATCTTGAACTCCTGGGCTCAAGCAATGCTCCCACCTTGGCCTCCCAAGGTGCTGAGATTACAAGTGTGAGCCACCATGACCTGCCCAGCCTTTGTATATGTCATCCCATTGCCTTCAAGCCTCCATTGCTTCCAATACAGAATCAGAGCCACCCGTGTTTTGATGCTTACCTGTATCTGACAAGTTACATTTTCTTTATTGCTTTTAAGATTTTATCTTTGAACAGTGTGACTATAATGTGTTTAGGTGTAGCTCTTTTTGTATATATTCTGCTGGGGAGTCACTGAACCTCTTGAATGTGTAAAGTGATGTTTTTCATCAAACTTGGGAAGTTTTCAGCCATTGTTTTTTCAAATAATTTTTCTCCTCCTTTATCTCTCCCCTCCCTTGCTGAGACTGTTTTTACATATATGTTAGTATGCTTGACGTCATCCCACAAACTTCTGAGCATTTATTTTCTTTTGCCTTTTTTCCTCTCTGTTCTTCAAATTACGTAATTTCTATTCATTTATCTTCAAGGGGACTTTTTTTTTTCTTCTGCCTTCTTGAATCTGAGGTTGAGCTCTTCTAGTGAGTTTTCATTTCCATTATTGCACATTTCAACTACAGAATAAAAATGGAGTTTTTAAAACTTATTTCTGTCTCTTGAGAATTCCCACTTGTTGATTCATTGTTGTCATACTTAAATTCTTTAAACATGGTTTCCATTAGATATTTAAGCATATTTATAATAGCTACATGAAGTCTTTGCTAAATCCAGCATCTGGGAAACACATAGTTTCTTTTGACCTCTGCTATTCCTGAGCAGAGGTCACATTTCCCTGTTTCTTTACATATGTTCTAATTTTTATTGAAAACTGAACATTTTAGATACTCTATGGTAGCAACTCCGGATTCTTATTCTTTCCTGCTTGTTGTTGCTGCTGGATTTTGTTGTCTTTATTCATTTTTTAAATAACTCACCTGAGTTAAATATATGAGACTTGCCTCTACTAGTGTTTGGCCTCTGATGTTTCTGCTAGGTTCTTAAATTATTATTCCTGTTTTTATTTTTAACCCTGACTTTCTTAGAGTTGCCCCTATGTCCACAGCAGAGCGTGCAGCCAATGACTAGGCTCAAACACCCTAATCCAGCAAGGCCTCTGTCCTCCACCAATGGATCTGTACGTGGCTGGAGAATGCATTCAATTTTCAGGCTGTTTTCAAGTCTGACTCAATTTTTTGCTGGGCCCCTTTGCATCTCCTCTGCACATGCATGCAGCCCTCACAGTCAGACAGGACTCGGGGGCTAGCTAGCCTGGGCACGCTCCGATCTCCTCTAGGCATGTTTGCAGCCTAAGCCAGGAATATGCTTGCCACAACCACAACCTCCAGCTAGTGAAAACATTGGCCCTGCACACTCATCCACCAAATCAAGTGAGCTCCGCTGTGATTGCAGCAACAAAGCTGTCAGTCCTTCTACCTGCCTTGTTCTGGTGCTGACCAAACAGGGGGAAGGTAAGGGTGGGAGCACCCCCAGGCAACAATACCACAAATCCGCACTGTACTTATGCAAATTTCAGCAAATTTTCAATATAAACATTTCTCAGATTGTTATACATCTTTGATCAACTTGAAGAGTGTTGAAATACTTGTTTTTGTCAATTTTGTTCAACCTTATAGTTTCTTTTTGGAGTGAGAATTTACCAATACTCTCAGTCATAGCTAGGGGTCTTACCTCTCCACATATGCTGTCCATCCTTTATTTCTCTTGTCAGAACACCAAGGAGCAGACTTGTCTACATATGCCATGTGTTATTTCTGGGGATCAGCAAGATTTTGAGAGAATACTGAGCAATCTATGGAGCTTTTTAATGTACCCATTGGAGTGTGTCAGTGTAGGAATGCTTGACTGGGGCTTGATTACATACTAGGTAAAGAGCATATTCTCCAATGTTAGATACTCTTAAGCCATTGGGGACATTTAAACTCAGAATTACCATGTTTAGATTTGCTTCTCCAAAAATACAGAATGTATGTCCTATTTGCCCATTCTCACACTGCTACAAAGAAATACCTGAGAGTGGGTATTTATAAAGAAAAGAGGTTTAATTGGCTCACAGTTCTTCAGGCTGTACAGAAAGCATGGCAACATCTGGGGAGGCCTCAGGAAACTTTCAATCATAGCAGAAGGTGAAGGGGAAGCAGGCACTTCCTACTTTGCCGGAAGGAGAAGGCAGAGAGAGGTGGGGAGGTGCTACACACTTTTCAACAACCAGATCTCACAATAACTCACTTACTATCACAAGGACAGTACCAGAGGGTATGGTGCTAACCCATTCACGAGAACTCCATCCCCATGATCCAATCACCTCCCACCAGGCCCCACCTCCAACACTAGGGATTCTAGGGATTACAATTTGACATGAGATTTGATGAGGACACAGATCCAAAACACATCATATGCCTTAAAAAAGTAAATTTTCATAGTTTTCATTATTTGGACTATGTGCATTAAGAAGCTAGTTTTAAGTTCACATTCAAGGTGTCTTACAATTGCAGTATTTGGGGCTGGGCGCAGTGGCTCATGCCTGTAATCCCAGCACTTTGGGAGGCCGAGGCAGGTGGATCACCTGAGGTCCGGAGTTCAAGACCAGTCTGGGCAATATGGAGAAACTCCGTCTCTACTAAAAAAAATGTATATGTATATACAAATAGCCGGGCATGGTGGCACATGCCTGTAATCCCAGCTTTTCGGGAGGCTGAGTCAGGAGAATCACTTGAACCCATGAGGCAGAGGTTGCGGTGAGCCGAGATCGCACCATTGCACTCCAGCCTGGGCAACAAGAGCGAAACTCTGTCTTAAAAAAAAAAAAAAAAAAAAAAAAAAAAAAAATTGCAATATTTGTGAATACCACCAAAAAAGCAGAGCTGAGACCAGAGAAAAGGTCTTCATTCAAGACAGAGATACACTTTCTAACAGAACTGCCTATAGATAACCTGGGGCGCCAGCTGAAGGGAAGGGTGGGGAGAATTTCCTGCAACGGGAGACATCTCTGCATGGATCCATAACCATGAAGCTACAATGTTGTTGAAAAGCTCCCTCAGCACGTGGAATGATCTTTGATTTTTCTTTCTACTCTGAGACAGCATACACACCCACAGTCATACACACAAAAGCTACGTACCAGTTTTACATCACTTTTTCAGATAATCCTCACAGCTACCATATGAGGATAAATTATTATATTTTACAGATGAAGAAACTGAGGCCTAAGACAGTTAAGCAACTTTCAAAGGTCAGAAATCTTGTGAATGGCAGACATGAAATTAGTCTTTCTGACTTTAAACATCAGTAAGAGTGGTACTTCTTAGACCAGGGTTGAGCTTCCTAGGAATTACTGAGAGTTGCTGAGTACATATGAAATTTTACTCAAGGACTAGAGTGAATGTTAGTTTTGCATGTAATGCCTATCAATGGTAGACTGGATAAAGAAAATGTGGTATATATATATCATGGAATACTATAAAAAAGAATGAGACCATGTTCGCCGCAGGAACATGGATGGAGCTGGAGGCCATTATCATTAGCAAACTAACGCAGGAACAGAAAACCAAATACTGCATGTTCTCACTTGTAAGTGGGAGCTAAATGATGAGAACATAGGGACACATAGAGGGGAACAACATGCACTGGGGCCTATTGGGGGGTGCAGGGTGGAAGGAGGGAGACAAACAGGAAAAATAACGAATGGGTACTAGGCTTAATACCTGTGTGACAAAATAATCTGTACACCAAACCCCCATGACACATGTTTACCTATATAACAAACCTGCATATGTACTCTTGAACCCAAAATAAAAATTTTTTTTTGAAAAAAAATCGCATTTAAACAAGCTTTCACATTTTCTGAGGAGAAATAAAAACTCACATGAACTTTTAACACAAAAGGAGTATTTCACCAAAGAAATATGACACATTCAACAGGATGCCGAAAGCTATGCCACTCAAGTCCTGGAGAAATGTGTCCCGTCTATCTTTTTGGTGGGCAGCCGTCGGGTAGGGAAGCTTGAGGAGCACTTCCACCATCTTCCTGGCACCTAGTGGTGCCAGTGCTCTTGGTTTCTGAGGTCATACCAGGCCCCCTTCCTGCCTCTGCTTCCTGCTGAGGAGTGATTTTCCTCTGTACCTTGGCACCAGGAGGAGCTCTATTTCTAGCCGATGACCTGAGACCTTGAAGCCTACAGCGGTGGCACCCTCACTAGCAGCAGGGCCTGTTTCAGCTTCTGATAGTCTCTGGGGCAGGCTCACCTGCCCCCGCATTGCCACAAGACCATCTCGCGGTCCAGGAAGGGGCCACAGCCCACCGTAAAGGCACTTGGCATCTATGTAGAGCTGACAAACTAGGAACTGTCATCCTCACTAAATGAACGCGAAAAAAGATAAAACTGGAGCAAGGAAGCCTTTGGGCAAACATTTAAAACAGTGATTTCGAAAGTGGGTGGGCTGACCTCAGTGGCCAGGCCAGGCTGGGTGCCCGGGACGTACTCCAAAGTGGGCAGATGCTAGGCCCTTTGCCAAGAGCCAGTCGCCCCAAGCGTTGCAGGACAGACAGCCCTCAGAGCGACTTCCCAGACTCAGCATGCTGCCAGGCCTTTCTGCAGACCTGCAACCTGCCATCGGCTGCCTTTTCATTGAGAAATCAGCAATTGTGGGAAAGGCCAGTGAAAGGTTTGTGAGCCGGTTAAGATTTTTACAAGCCGATTAAATTCTCAAGTTCACCCCAGACTCAGTGGAGTTTAAGTTGTAAAGATTCCTGAGTATTTCCACATTTCCAACCAGAAAGAACATGTTTCAATACTCAGGGCCCCAGACCACAGGCTGGAAGGGAGGGAAGAAGGGCAGAGAGAGGGTGCAGGCAGCAGCAGGAACCGTGTCGCTGTCTCTGGTAGCTGCTTTACATGTGGTCTCAGTGCCTTGAGGACGCCAGGCGCAGACCAGTTTTGGGGCTCAATCCCAGTAAGGGAAGCATTTCCTTCCAATTGGAAGGAAGGGCTGACGGTGCCAAAATTGGAGCTGCCAGATGGTTCCCTAAGAACAGATTACAAACTAGAGTAAACACTCCATCAATTCATCTTTGAATTTATTACTAAATATTTTTAAACACCCTTTAACAATCCCTACAATCTAATCCATTCCGAATGCTGAAGAAACGTGTATAAAGAAAAACATTAAGTGGGTTTATAAAAAGACTGGAGGTTTGGATGGAAAAGCTGATTTTAATTACTTGGCAACGTTGGCACCCACTGGTTTTAGCCCAGCATCACAAGAACCTGGGTCCAGGCAGCAGAAAGACCTGAACCCAAAAAGGACAGAACTCAAAGCGGCTCCAGGCTTCTGTCTATGGAAAAAGCAGCTAAACTTTGATCTAGGTTTAAAAAACAATGGAAAGGCAACGTCAGAGAGCTTGAAACAATATGGAAATTTTTTTTCATCTATTTTCTGTGATTGCTTAGAAGCAGAAAGATGAAATAGATGCCCTTTCAAATTTCCTGTGTCTCATTTCCAGTCAAGAGTCCCCGACTAGTGAGTCCCTCCTTTCCCCAGCAACTCTGTGACACTGGAGATTCAAGACCTCAGCAGCTACCAGGGCTCTTTAGGCCTCAGGAGTACTACAAGGGCCACCAAAGGAAGAAAGGGCTTAACAATGCCCCCAGGATCCCATCAAGCCAATCAAAAGGATTGAAAACCCTGAATAAGCAAGGTTTATCACCAGCCAAACCATGTCACCATCCTGGTACCACACTTCCCATTCCCACGGAGCTCCGGGAACCACATGTGCACTCTCCTCGCCGGAGGGGCATACCCAGCCCCAGAAAGCAACTTTGCAGAGGGGCCGGCTACTGGCAATCCTGATGTCAGCACCAGCAGCTGAGGGCACAGCCAGGCCTGCTGACTGGGCAGGCGCCCCCAACCAGGAAACGAACAGGGGAACCTGGAAGCGGCCAAGGGATTTGCAGAACCTTCTGAGCCCACTGCAAAAGACCATGCCATTTCCATTCTGAAGACAAAAACGCGAAGGCCCCGTTCCCAAGATCCCCAACAGAATCCAAGAAAAAACAAAAAGGAAAAATCAAAATGAAAGAGAGAATTCCGCATGGATGGATGTCACGAACGTGTTTTCAGGGAAGAACCCCAAATGGCGGTCAGATGGAGGTGGGGTGAGTGCTGAGCTCACCCAGAGGGGATGCCCATTCTGAGAATTGTTTCAGGCGAAAGAAGCGCAAAAGGCCGGGGCCGCTGCCTGTGCAGCCTTGCCGCCAGTGCTGTGTGTCTTGGGCGGTTCTACCAAAGGTCAGCAAACTTTTTCTGTACAGGGCCGAAGAGTAAGCATTTTAGGCGTTTCTGTTTGTTTGTTTGTCTTTCATTGCTTTACAATTCTTTGAAAATATAAAACCCATTCTTAGCTCAGGGGCCTATAAAATACGCAGGAACTGTAGTGTACCTTTGTCAGGCACCACTGAGCCACAGGTACCCTCCTGATGAAAGGAGTAAGAGTCTCTGACAGGTAAGTGATCCTCTGCGCAGCGAAAGGGGGCAGTGGGGCACCTGGAAAGGAAAAAGGGAGGGCCTGGGAAATGCACTCACCTGGGAGGGAGCATTTCCATTCCCACTGGCTGAGTTCTCAGTTACTACAGGGCTGTCGAGAGTCTGAGACAGAGGCTGCCCTACAACATTGTGCTGAGAAGTAACGAACTGAGGTGTACACTGACTGACACATGTGTGAAGAGGGAAGATCTCATGGTTTTTTTTGTGTGTGTGCTTAACCATAATCTTAAAAAAGGAAAAAAAAACTATTTTAAAAGACTTTCTCCTCCTAAAAAAGTTAAAAACAAGTGTGTAAGCAATTCCAAAACCAAACTAGAGGAAAGAGTAAAATAGTGTTAACTGTCCCTCAGTCCTTGCCTTGCACTGTGTCAACACATCCCATACATCAATGTGTTAACGTCATAACAACCCACACAGGAGGCACATTATCCCACTTTACAGAGGCAGAAACTGAGGAATAGAAAGTTTAAGTTGCTCAGGTTACACAGCTAGGAAGTGGCTGAGCTGGGGACTGAGCCAGGGTATTTTTGGCTCCAGAGTCTGTGTTACGGAAGGAGCCTCTCTAAAATTTGGACAAAAGTGATTTTATACATGTCCAGATCATTAGCTACCCTATCAGTTTTCCCACCGTGATCAGAAAACACCATAGGGAAGGTGGGGGAGGGAGGAACTGAGCCCCGTGCCCAAGCCAGGCTTGGGTAGGCAGAATCCTGTGCGAAGCTGTTGAACAGGAAAAGATTTCAAGGCAGAAGGAAAGCAGGTTGACTCTCTGGCCCCCGCATCAGGAAAGAAAGGTACAAGTAGAGAAGCTGCCTCTGACTTTCGAGTCACTGTCCCTCCCCGCCCCATCATTTCGGGAGACCAGTCTGCATCTCAAGAACAGACTTCACCTGTGAGCAGGGTGACTTCTGGAGGCAGATGGTAGTTTAGGAAGTTGGGGTTTTTTTGTGAACAAATAGGTCTCATTTGGATATCTCTCCTAGGAAAGCTCATCTTCCAGGATTCATAAATCCCCCAGTCAGGGAGCCTCCTTACCTCAAATCGGGCCTTTGCTCTTATGCCATGAAACCAACCATGCATTTAAGATGAACACCTAGAGCAAAGTCATCCATCAGAATTTGGCCACTTTTAATAAATGACTGGTTAACATTTATTTTGGGCATATCAAGAAAACATTTTTAATTAAAAAGCAAGTCAGATGTTGTTTCCTCATATAAGAACTGAAGTACTTTTCTTTTGTCTTTAAAATCATCATTCTTCTTATAGCAACTTGGATCTAAAAAACAAGTCATGCTCCTTGATATAATTTAAATAAAAATGTTTAAAGTGCTTTCCCCCCATCTGACTGCAGGCAAAATGTCAAGCCTTATATTTCACATCTCTCCAAACTTTTACCTTGCCTTATGCCATTACTATATACACATTGAGTTTTTCCCTGCAAAATGGAATCGTATTATTCTATATCTTGTTTTTTAAAAATGTAAGTATAGTGGGTATTTTCCCTAATCAATACACAGAGATTGATTTCATTTTATAAAAATAGTTGCATCATACTGAATCCTAGGTATGCACTATAATTAATTCAACAATCCTCCTGCTGATGAACATCTAGGTTGCTAGAAAATTATAATAACGGGGGGGCCTCTCTGTCTTGTCCCTGATTGGTTTTGGGACAATTATCTATTCATTTGGAGAATGACAAACTAGTTCCTTACTTCATACTAATGACCAAAATAATTCCAGATTATAGACCTACTACAAGAAAATGCCAGCAAACTTTTGCATAATCTTAAAATAAAAAAGGCCTTAATGTAGACTAACTAGAATCTACCAAGGATAAAGAACCTGCCAGGCTTGGTGACATAAAAATGAAAACTTTCTGTGTGACTGAAGGAACTATATGAAGTCAGGACACACCATATCCAGATTTAATTTTTCTAATATGCAAAGAAGTCACTCAAAACAATATTAAAATGTAACAGAAAAATAGAGGATAAAAGAGACTTCACAGAACAGACCATACAAATGGAACAATTATTATACAAACTAGCCATGAACATGCAAATTTTAAAAACAATGAACTACTGTTGCTCTCAATTGGGCAACATTTTTAGAAAACTGATAGCATCTAGGCCAGCCCTTCTCAACGCTCTGCACCCGGGAATCGCCTGGGGAGCTTCAAGTAACTATTGATCCCCAGCTACCAATTTAATTGGTTTGGGGTATGGCCTGGGGTTCTACATTTTTTAAAGTTCCCTGAGAGAATCTAATGTACAGAATTCGAACATGAATAGTTTGGGAATAAGTCCTGTAATTTGGAAACCACTAGTGTACATTAAAGCAGGGTATGAGGCAAAGGAGGTTGTCATCTCTGGTGTGGATGGGAGTGTAAATCATCACAACTTTTTTAGAAAGCAAACTGGCAGAATTTAATAAAATTTGCTAAAAGTTAGAATGTACATACCTTTTGGTTCAGTAATTCCATTTTGAACAATACATCTTGGAGAAATAAAAGCAGCACTAACAAAAGATACACATGCATATACATGCAAGAGTGTCTACTACAGCCGTGATTCCTAACAAATCCCTGGAAGAAAACAGCAGTTGAAAAAGAGATACTGAGATCTCCAATGCAGTGAGGATGATGGCATAGGTACCAATATGTCTGTGGGACATCGTTAAGTGAAAAATGCAAGTTTCAGAATAGTAAGAATAGATCCAATTTTTAAAAATGTATATGTTGTTTGAATAAGAAAATCAAAAGGCGTAGAAAGGTAACATAAAAGTGGGAGATATGTAGAGAGAGCAGATAGGAAACTTAAGTTTTCTCTGAAACACAAGAGAATCTTTTGTAATTAAAATAATTTTTTTAACAATTAGCCTTTAAAAGAGACACATACACAGCGAGAAAGAAATGAGGCTTTTCCTAAGATGTATTAAAACTTATAATGAAGTAACAAATGTACTATACTACTGTATTATTATAGTACATACTTATATACTTGTATTATTTATATCTATTTTATTTTGTTTTTATATTATACAAATGTATACATCATTATAATAAATTATACTACATACTGCTATAATTAAAACAGCAATGCCCAGGTAGATCTAACCATTGACTAGAGTTCAGAATAAAAATCCAGATTCATATGGAAACCAATTGTTCGGTGAAGCCGATATATTATGAGCCAGTGGAGGAGGATGGGGAACCTTGCTGTTACTGCTTGCCATCATGGCCAACTGGAGAGATTTAAAAGGCCCAAAGATGGAGAAATCCAGTGCAGGTGGTAGCCTGGAGGCCCAGCCCTAGGGCTGAATGTGGTGCATTCTTAACAGGTTTCCAGGTAATATAGATTCTTTGAGCCACAGGTGAGCCAAACCCACTCTGAAAGCCATAGCTACTTACATCCCTACAGTGTCCAGTCAACCTGTAAATCCCACAAGGAGGTGTGAGGCAAGGGGTGGTCATGGCCTGCGCTGGATTCCTGCCAATAAATGGGGTTTGGGGTTGGCTGCCTGGAATTGCTGCCGAAGTTGGCAGCTGCTTGGCAGCTTTGCTTTCTGAGCCCAACAACCTCTTCAAGAATGTGTTCTGTAGGATTTAGGCCTGAGCTGGGAACGCACATCTGTGAGGCCCTGATGTGAATATTCAGCAGGGAGATCTGGATTTCTTCTCGATTTCCTGTGGCATCAAATGCAGTCATCTGTGACGTGGCTTACCCAGGACTTTCTTCTCCTGACATAATTGTGGTTTTCAAATTCAGTTATGTTCCCACTCTCATATTAGGTAACAGGTTAAACAAATTCACGAGCCTGATTTATTTTTCTGTGACCTTCATATTTTAGAAAGATTATATCCAAGTCCGAAACGACTTCCTCAGCTCCCCAGATTAAATGTTCTCATTGTTCAGCTTGTGTTACAGCACATCACCCTGCTTCTCATTAATCATTCCTAACTGTCCAGCCCCCTTAGCTTCCTTCAGCTGCAGAAGGCTGCTTAGCAGAGGCTACGGGAAGTTCTCCTGATTCACCTTGTTCATGCACTTATTCATCTGAGTGAGGGTCCTCTCCCAAATTTGGGCCTGTCTGTGGTAGCCTCCAGTGGATTCTTGGTACATATTTTAAAACTTCAAGGGAGAGGTTAGTGAGAAGCTGGGAATTGAAGAATAAAAGTCCTTCATTTTCAGTTTCATTATCTTTGGGTTACTTTAGGTATGACAATCAGCCACAGTTACCCCAGGGTACTACTAAATCTAAAACTGAGATGACCACACTCAGCAAAACACCTCTCATTTCCCGAATTAACTTCTCAGTGTTCTATCTAAGTGAAAAATTGCCTCCATGCTTATAAACCACTCTACCTGCCTCCATTTCCACAGATGGACATTCATACTCTTCAAAAACACGTCTCACTGTAATATAAACTGGGTGACCAAGAAGCTAAAAGCAGAGGATATTTGCTCATAGAAAATAGAGATCTAACAACTTTAATCTCCTTTCCTCCCCTAAATTAGATATTGTTTCTATTAAATTCCCTTCTAGTTTCCTCATTTGCCTTCATCCCATTTCAGGACATAGCTTGTGCTGGGAAACATGGATTCTTCTCTATGTCAAAGGCCCAGCGGTGACTGCTTTAATGAGTCATTAAACAAGAACCATCCCAAATGCCCATCAATAGACCAGATAAAGAAAATGTGGCATGTATACACCATGGAATACTATGCAGCCATAAAAAAGAATGAGTTCTTGTCCTTTGCAGGGACATGGATGAAGTTGGAAACCAAATGAGTGAAAACTACACATTTTCACTCATAAGTAGGAGTTGAACAATGAGAACACATAGACACAGGGAAGGGAGCACCACACACTGGGACTTATCAGAGGGGTGGGGGGTAAGGGGTAGGGAGAGCATTAGGGCAAATACCTAATGCATGCGGGGCTTAAAACCTACCTGATGGGTTGACAGGTGCAGTAAACCACCATGGCACATGTATACCTATGTAACAAATCTGCATGTTCTGCACGTGTATCCCAGAACTTAAAGTAAAATAGAAAATAAAAATAAAACAAACAAACAAAACACAAGAACTTCTGAGATCCTCTCCGAGAGGACTCCCTGAGGGAGCTTGGAGCAGTTCCTGCCACATAGTGGGCATTCAATAAACTACTTGAGAGATTAGTGGCTGTTGCTCTCCCCAGGCACTTCTGGACCTACTTGGTACACACTGAGGATATTTCAGCTTCTCCACAATCCCCTATGAATGTTTGGCGATGGTGCTGGTGAATGGGTTGCACCGAACAGGGAACCTGTCCATTGGGCTGCCAGACCAGCCCCTGGAGGCCCAGCTCTTCTGGCCACGATCAGCTTTCACAAATAATCTCTCTCCACTATTCTTTGCTTTACGATCTTTTATGTGGCTTGTCAATTAAGTTTTGTAGCTATAATGTCTTAATATTTGGCCCCAGGGTGTAGGCTATCAGTCTACCCCAACCTGCATTTTTATAGTAAATCTCAGGACTTGGCATGCTGAATTTCCCATCTGGGCCTTCAGAAGTCTTCTCTTCTCACTTCTTACAAAAACAAGGGAAGCTCCTGTGAGTCCATTTTCCAGGAGGGACATTCCTGCTCCTCAGCCATCATTTCCCAAAAACCCTTTCATTTCTCCTGGGATTTCTTATTAAGTTACTACTTTTAGATTCTAATGCCTTATTTTTCTATGTTAGCTTTATTGGATTCTTTGTCCACTTTTCTAACATTTCCTGTTTGCTTGTGCAAATCTCCTTACCACCATATTATTAAACCTTCCCTTCCCATCCTTCCTGGTCAGTGGATGGTCTCTTTATGCCCTTCTTCACCCAGCACTCATTTGGGACACTATTCCCTCTCTCTAGGCCACAGCAGGGCTCCCGACAGTCCTCACTGCAGAAATGGGAGCTTCTTCAACCATCATCCATCAGTGTCCTTTTATCTCCTTACTATTCTTTAAACCATCCCACATCCCTGCCATGAAGCTTTCTCTCTCTGTTGCCAGAGCAACCGCTGGGTGCGGGTGAGGATGCTCATGGCCCCACACCCCGTCTCCCCATCATCGGTATCTGGCATGGCCCTTGCTAAACTGGCCAATCGATCATCTGGGGAAGAGTCACGACCTCATGGGTTCAATGTTTGCACTCACCAGGGCTCCCTACTTCTTTCCTGTTCGAAGGTTCTGCTGTTTAAATCTTCAAAAAATGTAATGGAAATGGACACTCCACACCCCTTTGGGGGTTTCACAGGGTTTTGTGAAAGGCACAAATGGAATGTATGCTAAGATCTTTCTTAATTGAAAGCAAATGTTTTTTCTCAGCAACATTTGCCGTTTGATTCTTCAGTGATGGGAGATGCCTAGAAAGGCAGTTGACGGTGACGTGGAGAAGAAATGCCTCTGAAGTCTCTTTGAGCTTGCCTTTTCCATGATGCTTGCCTTTTCCATGACGCTTGCCTTTTCCATGACGACACTCTCATTGTGTGGGATTTCCATAGCCCTTGAAGGGCGAAACTGCTCTGGAGGGAGGACTTCTCCTTCCAGGTATTGGGAGGAGTGACAGGGGAGTGAAGGAAGAGCGAGGCCTGAAGAGGGTCCTATCTCGAATGAGGGTGCAGGGCACCCTTCAATGCTAATGGCCACCGCTGCTCACAGCCTCTCTGGAAGCAGGAAGATGGGACACTTTAACCACAAGGTGGTCTTCTCTATAAAATGGCAATGGGGTGGGGGGGATCCATCGTGTTTCCTGTGGAACACGATGGGTCCATGCCATGGGCCATAAGATACAGATAACCTGATGACAAGAAGCAGAGTAGTAGAGAGAAGTCTTAAATACAGTGTGAAAGTGATCAGGAAATTTTTCAAGAAGGAGGTGGCTTCTGAGCTGAGTCTGGTGAGGCAGGCAAGGAGGAATGAAGTTAGGGAAGTATGAGGCAGTGCTTTCCAGCAGTTAGGAGGAATAAAATCACCTCAGGCATCTCTTTAAAATGTCAGCTCCCAGTCCCTATCCCAGAGATTGAACTAGAAGGTCTGAAGCAAGCCCAGAACTTGGAAAGTTTAGCAAGCCCCAGGAACCCTAGTTGAGATGGACTCAGACTACCTGCATTATGGAAACCACAGAAGGCAGTTTCAGGCAAGGTGAAGGGCCTCAGTTTGGTTTAAATACTCAATTTAGAGTAGGATTTGTAAACTTAAATACCTCTGGGGGCTAGGGTGATACAGACCTTGAGAGAAGTTGAAGGTTTACAAGTACAAATAGGAGATTCTCTCTCTCCTAATTCTGAAAGGAACAGCAGCCAACAAGCTCCAGCAATTACTGCCATGCAGGAATATGTACTCCAGACTAGGGCACCAGAGCTGTCTACAAGAAGAGAAGCCAGAGACCTGAGTTTTACATCCCCCAGAAATTATTAAATGATACATTAAAATGCCATGAGCATCACATAATTCCATGAGGGCCACTATAGTAGGCAAGTTCAGAGGAGCAAAATAAAATCTCATTGCATATGGACTTAAATGATAGAAGAAAATTGTATTTTATCTGGTAGACAATGAACAATAGAAGGCTTTGCAGCAAAGAAGGAATCTGAACAGAAGTGTGCTTTAAGAAGATATCTGTGGCTGGTGTCTGCTCACAATGGAATGGAGAAGGGACTTCGGACAGCAGCTCTTAGGAAGCCCCTCCCAGTGTGGAAAAGGAATGGAGAAGAGAGAATGAAAGGTTTCCAGAAGCAAGAATTCAGGAGATTTGATTGACTATGGAAGGAGGAAAAAAAGGAATCACCTAGGGTCTTCTGTGTCTAAATCCATACTGCCTCTTGTCATCCTTTTCCTTTAATATACACTTATGTTCCAGCTTCATTCACTGCATACAAAAAATGATCATTTAGGTTGCATTCTGATCAGTGCCTGCTTAATAATGAAACTTAGAGTTATTTGTTTAGGGAAAAAAAGCACAGACAAAATATTTTATAATATCTATAATAAATGCAAAGAAATCAATACAAACAAAACTTGGCTTTAGCAAACTGTACATACATAAATATCTTTTTGTTTAAACTATAACATTCAACTTTTTTCACATAAAGCCTTCCATGATCTTATTTATTACATCTAATTTTTCTTTATACCTCTAAAAAAAGTGCCTTTTAGATTTACAGCTTGTGCTTCTAAAGCAAAGGTTAAAACATCATGCCCCAAAGGAAAACAAGGTAAAAAGGAAGCTGCCATATAAGCTCTTAAAAATTGTATGTTACAAGGTTCTAAAATCTCTTCAGCACTGGTTGGTTGGTAGATTGTACGACACTGACATGGTGCTTGGGAGGGTCGTTTATCTGATGGTTGGAGCAGCACCACGGGAAAGCTGCCCAGATGGTCTACTGAAGTTCTTGGCTATGCATAGAATGGGCCAAGGGCCCAGAATTCATGAGTCCAGGGAACTTTGGGGGTCCTTACTCAATCTCTTTAGTGCTAAGGTTCAGAGTCTCAAACCAGGTTTCTTCCAAACCTTCTTGTCATCTGTTTGTTCTCCCGTCACTGTTTATCCTCCACCTCCAAAGCCATGATTTGCACACATGTGATCTGGAGGAGGGCTAAAGCTGCCACACTGAGGGCTTTTGACAAGACCAAGGTCCTCTTGTTGATAGTTTGGGATTGCTTATGACCCGATCCTCCTTATGCTACCAGCACTTCTGCAGATGGCATCTGCTTAGTTCAGAGTGGAGGAGGGCCATTCGTGTATCTGAGCATGGGGTGGAATGACCGGGCAAAGTTGTTGGAGAGGGCACAGCTGTAGTCTTCCTCTGACATTGGTACAAGGCAGGCGAGCCCGATGAGGAGCAGCAAGAGAAGCTGAAGGGGAAGAGCTGCTCGGAGGACTCTGAACAGGAAGGCGCGGCTGGACCGACCTGGCCCAGGCTCAGAAAGGGAGGAATCGGAGCCACCTTTTGTGGACCTGAGAGAAGAATGGACATAAATAACTCAGATAACTCCAGTGTTGGATGGACGCTGCTTTTTGCCTCTGCACCTTCCTGGAAGCTAAAGGGCCATGCCAAGCACACCCCAGCCTGGCGATCAGCTGCCAGCCTTCCACCGTGTGCCCAGGTCACCCCCACCACCAAATGAAGTTGTTGGAAACTGCACTGATGAGAAATAAACATTTAGTCAGTCAACTAAACGTAACTAATTGGGTTCAAATTCTATTCCTTTTATCCCTTACTTTGGTGAAGCATTTTCTATCAACGAAAATAAATGCTCTATACACATTCTACCAGCATAAATTAAGTAGATCCAAATAATTAAAATGTAGATATTTGATGAAGTACATTTTTGTTTTCAGAATATCAGGAACATTGTTAAGCAAAATTAGTTGCTGTCAGAATCATACCAAGTATCCCATCTAGCCATCCTGGATTTGCCAAAATCCATGCAGCGAAAATAAAAACAGTCTTAGTCATTTTGCACAGACCCACAAAAGCTTCATTAATCACAGAGTATACCCTGGTTTCATCTTGCACTGAATCAGCATCAGGCCCTGACATTAGTAGGTTCCAAAGCTGTACGAACAAGGAATAGCAGTGGGGTTTGTCTACAGAACACTAATGTTGTATGATGTAGATGCTAGGCTGATCCTATCACTGACATCGTTACTTTGGAAAATGGACACCATTTTCTGAGGAGGATGGACTGTCATCCTGTAGCCCCTTCTACACTCAAAGTGACAAGTTTTCCTGGAGGATGGACTGTCATCCTGTAGCCCCTTCTATGCTCAAAGTGACAAGTTTTTCTATTTCACTTTTATCTTCCTTTTAAACAGTGCATTAGAGACTGAGTACAGGTTTCAGAACTCTTAAGAAGGACTGCCTGGAAAATACGGGATCTGGAAGTAGATTCTGAGTTGGGTGCTACTGTTTTCTTTTTGTGAACAGCCATTAACTTTTTTAGTTACTAGTAGAAAAGATGAAGAAAGAAATGTTGTTTACAACAGGCATCTGGTGTACACACAGACCCATACAACATTGAATGAGCAAAAATAAGAGATATAGCCAAAAGAAACATTCCCTTACAACTAGTATAAATTCCCTAAGGGTTTTAATATCACCAAGGATAAGGACATTGAATGTGAGGCTACTGGAATAATATGAGCGTGTGAAAGCTGTATTGGTAACTGTAGGTTTGGCCCAGAAGAAAGCACTATGTTTGTAGCTCACCTATTAGCTGTTAATTTCTGAAGAAAGATTATCCTAATATCAGTGGGGGATGAGGAGTGACACCTGAGAAAATGAATGTTAAAATAAAAAACAGAAAGAATCCCCTAGAAGGGAACAGAGGGAGTATTCAAAACTCTTTTATTAAACCATCAAAGAAAAATGGGAGAGGGCCCGGCACAGTGGCTCCCGCCTGCAATCCCAGCACTTTGGGAGGCTGAGGTTGGCGGATCACTTGAAGCCAGGAGTTCAAGCCAGCCTGGCCAAAATGGTAAAAATACAAAAATTCGTCCAGCATGGTGGCATATGCCTGTAGTCCCATTTACTTGGGAGGCTGAGGCAGTAGAATCGCTTGAACCCAGAAGCCGGGGGCTGCAGTGAGCTGTGATTGCAGCACCACTGCACTCCAGCCTGGTCAACAGAGCGAGACTCTATCTCAAAAAAAAAAAAAAAAAAAAAAAAAAAAAAGGGAAACAAACAGATTTGTTTGGCAAAAACCCCAAGAAGCAGCCCTGCACCACACAGTGTTTCTAGTATACTTCTTGTGGTGTAAGGAAAAATCAAATCACTGGCTTAAATTGGAAGCATGTTCTTTTCTGAAGTCCACACAACTAACGGCAGTGCAATGTAACCTTGAACAACTCGCTTCATTTCTAGGTGCCGACCTCTTGGCTAACCTCTTCAGATTAGAATAGATGGTCTTCCAACTTTTAAGTTCCCTGTTTGATGTTTTGTCTTCTACTGATTTGTCAGTATAAATAATCTCCCAAGAAGTCACAAGAGCTCAATCACCATCTAGTGGTCAAACTGATTAACCGCCCTTGTGCTAAGACCAATGAGTTATTCCTAATAAGCTGAAAAGGAAAAAAAAAAAAAAGTCTATTTTGTGAACATAAAAGAAATATGTCATATACCTTATTAGTGGAAAAGGAAAATAGAAACTTCTTGAGTTACCTGAGCATAAAATATTCACGTTGAGACAGGGCCTTAGAGAGCATCCAATTCATCTGCTAATTTTGTAGGTGAGTAGCTAAGGACAGTTCATGTTTACTCTTCTAATTGCTAAGCAGCACTCTGAGCATTTCTATTGGGTTCTGTCATTTAATCCCCACAGCAGTCCTCTGCGGTGTGTACTTATTTACTTCATTTTACAGATGATGTGAAAGAAAGCTCAGGGAAGTGAAATAACTAGCTCTAGCTCACACAGCCAGTGGCAGAAGATTTCAACCCTGTGATTTTAACTACCAGAACCTGGAGACTCTAGACAGTGCGAATGACTTGCTCCAGATCCCACAATTAAAGGAAGAGGCCTAGCAGGAACTCGGGGTTCCAAAATCCCTGCCCACCGCACTCTCTGCTGTGAAATGTTTTGCCAGTTGGTGATATGAATAACGGTAATTCAGGTCGTATTCATGTCACAGATATCTCACGTGTAGAAGCAAAGAAGAGAATCACGAACTTGCATCCTAAAATACTTGGAAACAAGTGGTTTCCTCGTGTCTAAAATAAATGCCTCTGGTTGTAAGGCCTCACAGTATCCGGCAGATCATCAAATCTGTGTGGACGTGGGGACATTTTGTTTTGAGGCAGTTATATAACCATGGGCAAGTAAATTAGTCCCTCTGGCCTTCAGTTTTCTCATTTACAATGATGAGGGGTGCATTCATATCCTAAAATTGTTTTGGTTCTCATGGTTTATGATTCAATGGTTTGCCTTAAAGTGTCTTAAGAAGGACAGGATAGCTACCCACAAACTCTGGATCAAATTTTCTTCAAAATGTCCTTTCCTTGACTTTAAAATACGCCCTGGCAACCAACACTCAACACCTGCAGCTAGATGAGTTATAACAGAGTGACAGAAGAGAGCTCCACAATTCCTAGTTATTAAATACCTGACTAATTTTCATTAGGAGGCATTTAAGGACTCTATTGATGGGAATATTTACATATATAATTGATAATACAATCTGACAGAGCTGAATAGCTCCTCTTTGTCAATGTTAAATTCTTTGTGCAATTAGGTCAAAGATCAAGATCAAAACAAGGGCTGCCCATTGACCAGTTCACTCCTGAGAAAAATGGCAAACCATTGACTCATAAACCATGAGAGCCAAAACAATTTTAGGATATTAATGCACCCCTCATCATTGCAAATGAGAAAACTGAAGGCCAGAGAGACTAATTTACTTGCCCATTTTTGATAAAAATGTCACCATTTACAGAATATGGGCTCCTATGTTGGAGTCTGTTGAAGGACATGGCACATTTAACAGCACCAGAGCATTTTTAATTAAACTTAAATTTGTGCATGACTTCTAATGTTGAAGAATGCCAAGCTAGGAAGAAGTCATGGGCTGAGATAGGGACAGAGAGAACACACAATACTCAGTGACTATCCATGCAGCTGGCTGCCCTTGAAAATATCCAAACTATCCACTGGGAAAATGCCTGTCCCCTTGGGGTAATTACCAGAGTTTCAACACGCCCAAAGCTGCCTCTTCTTCAGGGGTAACTTGTTCTAGTGATTTTAGTATCAAGAAGTTAATGGTCCCAGGGAAAGGGTTATTTTTAATATTTATCTACTGTCCTAAAAGTCACTTAAGTTTTTAGAGTCTTGGGAAATTTGATAAGGGAAAGAACAAAGGCGACTTGTTGACTACTCACTGGTCATTCTCCTCTGGCCTCATTACATACATGGATGCCAGTTTAGATCGTGTTTATATAGGAAAACTTAAATGTGTGAGCCTCCTTAAGGAACATCATCAATACAGATATATCAGATAGTTCTGTCCAGAAAAGAAGTGCTTATTCTCTACAAGTAAATTTTTATTTATTTTTCTCACTTCCCTCACTCCTTCAAATTTCCAGGTAAATAGTTGCCCAGGAGTTGTTTCATCTCTGTCCCAAAATACCTAGACAACTGCAGGATAAGGAGAATGGCAGGGAGGGAGTAGTGACTCAAACCATACTCTTCAAAAGAAAGGGTATAGGACACACACTTGTGAGAAGTCTGAATGCCATGCACATGGGGTATGACTCACTTTGAAAATTGTTCATAATCAAGGAAATGAAAATGAGTTAATTTTGTGCATATATCATTTAAAGCCAAATGAGAAAAAACTTCTAATTTATTTTGTTACTTGTCAGCTAACACTGGCAGTATGTAACAGGAATTTATTGTGCAGACATATCTAGATTGTCCATGATCTTGATCCAGCCCTTACGTGTCTTGTCTTTGAAACCCAGTGTTTCCTGGATATGTGGTTCGGGAGACAAGTTTCCAGAATCAAGTTAGAACCCAGGTCGTCTTTTTTTCCAAACCAAACATTCTGGCTAATCCTAAACTACCTGAGGCAGCCTGTGGTGGCCTCAGCTCTAAAACCATTGTTTAAAGGCTCCTACCCATCAGCAGCCCTTCAGCTGAGTGGTATGGTTAACAGGGTAGGGTCTGGAGTCAGGGGAGACCTGGGTTCAAATCCTACATCTTTACACCTCTCATCCCCGGTGTCCTTGTCTATAAATTGGGAATACAGCCATGTTATAGGATTCTCATGAGGGTTAAAAGAGGTAACATATATAAAATGCTTAGCATGTATACAATTAAGCACTAAATAATTGAAACACAGTAAGTACTAAATAAATGTCAGCAACTTATCACTATTATCTGTATAATTATACCAATGGTGTGCTGACTCATACCCTTAGGGGTTGGCTGGATTCAGCCTTTTCTCTTAGGAAAACATACCTGATTTATTAATAGTGCTTTCAAGGATGTGATAAATTTCTCAAACTGCCTGTCCTGTTCCCTGGAAACACCAGGAAGGCCTACCTCAAATAGCAACAGAGAAAACTATTGGAACCTTACCCTACAGCTGTCCTTGGGGCACCGGAAACCAATCTGCCTTAGAGGGGAGAGGCTCTGTGCAGAGGCCCTTTGAATGCTTTGAATAAATAGATCCCCAGATAATTCTGACAGAAAAGACTTGAAAACAAATTCTACAAGAAACTGAATAGTGTTTATAGTGAGGCTCTAGTGTACATGCAAAAAAACCCCACTGCCCTTGCTTAAATATATCTGATTAACTTGAATACATTTTTCAATGAGGCCTTTTTTCCCTCTTTCAGTGTTTTGGTCAGTCATTTGCCACTTCTCATTCCATCTTAGTTCTCTGTAAAGAAGGTGCCGGAGACCTAAGGTGCCCAAGGCAATTTTGCATTTTACAATTCTAAGCTTTAGAATGAAGTCATCAATTTGCTCCATCCAGACTACAGAACAATTATTCCTTTGCCTTGCTGGAAATTGGAGTGAAATCTTTCTAGTTGTCAATTTCAACTCAGCTGCAGTAGCGTTTTTAAGAATTAATGGCGATAAGGTTAGAAAATTTTAAATCAAATGTAGGGAAAAAGTACCAGCTAGCGCATCATAAGCACTTGCTTTGAAAGCATGCTTCTAAAGTGTGTTTAACCTTAAATAAAAATCACGAATATGGTTATTATGAATGCACGCACAGATTTTTATGTTTCTAATTTTAAGAAGCTCTAGGGAGCTCCCTATAATGATTTAGGGAATCTCTAGATTCTGATATACTGCAAGTCTTTTAATGGTAGGAATCACATTGAATTAATTTTGTAGGCCCAGGGCCTAAATTTAGTCGGTGTTCAGTAACTATTGGCATCAATTCATATGTAGGTTTAAAATACTGTATGAAGGCATAGAATCACCACCATCAAATCAAATTAAAATATGTAACAGGCTAGTATAATGTTAACATCTGACTTTAAACAACAACAAAGAAACCAAATGAGTAACTCCTCCCTTCAAACTAGTAGTTTCTTCCAACTCAGTCTCTTTCTCCTCTCAGGAAGAATGCACATCTAAAAATTTCCCATTGCAGACCGCTGGAAACAACATTCTAAACTAGTTATGCTTCTGCAATAACCTTTCCAATTTGCTGGACCAGTGCAAGATTCAACACAAGATATCTCAAGTCTCAATGTAAAGGAACACCATGACAGCCTTGACTGTGGGTGAAGTTCATTCTTCCCCAGCAGACTCTGCATTTCATTGGCAGGGTTGGGTGTGCCCCAAACAGAGCTTGGGTAACGAAGCCCAAGAATGTTCAACCACAACCTGTCTGCGAAGGTGTTTGATGACGTTTGCCGTTCAGGTGAAGATTATTTATGTTCCAGTTCCACCTGAGTAGCAAAGTGAACACTATGCTGAATGCTCAGAAAGATGTCAATCAACCGTGCTGGACAGAGCAGAGCTGAAAGGTGCCTTGCGAGTGTCATAGTGAGAATGTGGCTGTCCCAGCTGCAAAGCCCTGTTAGAAGGCATAAGGAAGCACTTGCTGCCCTAAGAAATGATGCTGTTGACATTTTCGAAAGGTCTATGTGGCTGTCTGAAACAATGGGGAGAGCAGATAGACGCAATATTTGGGAACCTCAGAGTGACTGCTGTTTGCATCATTAACATAAGCACTTTCCCCTTTCTCATCACCATCAGTTGTATCAACCAAAGAACTGATCTCCGGTATCCTCAAAGGAATGCTTGGGGATATTCTTCCCCTCTGTTCACGGCACATCAGCAATTTGTGGGGAAAAGATGGACTGTGTAATACAATGATCTGTCTGAATTGTTCCTACTTATAGGGGGCTGAGTAAACCTTAGAGCATCTGTGGATGCTCGTCATTATCTTCAAAAGTCCCCATGAGTTTTTCTCCATATTTTATTATTGCTATTTTGTTTAGGATAGAAAAAAAAAAAACTCATAAAATTGTCTTCAAGCCAAACCAAAGGAAATGAAAAGAAAAAGAAAAACAAAAACAAAAACAAAAAAACACACAGTAAAGGGAGGTTTAAAACCAGAGAACATATGAAAATATGTTCTGCCTGACTTCAGCCGAGTGGGAAGGACCAAACGAAAGAGCCAGTCCCTTATGCACAGCTGGAAAACTAAAATTATTACACAAGGGTTGTTTACAGTTCTACATTTCCTCATCCCCACCCTCCTTCCAGGAATTCAGATTCCTGCTCAGTGGTGATAAGTTTCCAGAGGGGCAAGCTACTTTAACCGTGAATTGCTAGAGACTGGAATGAAAACAGGCTCCGAGGACAGTGTTTTCATTTTTTAGAAAGCTGTCTGGGGAAACTTGAACTGATCAGTGGAGGAGCAGAGGAGCACAGACACCACACCGACAACAAAGAAGGCAAAGCACTGCTAACTGCGGGAGTGAGGGGCTGCTGGAGGCCAGGCGGGAAGTGCAGAGTGGCAGCTGTGAGTCGGCTCTTGGGAGGTGACTGGGTAGGGGCACTGGCTGCTGCGGGTTCCAGAGTGAGCTTGCCAAGTGCCAGAAAGTGAGTGGCTGGGTGTGCTGGCTGAAGGGAAGTTTGAGGATAAGCAGAAGAGAGAAGGTACTTAGAAATTTTCAATGAACACCAAATTAGGACTTGCCATTTTGAGACTCCAAAACCCACAATCTGGATAAAACATGAAAATAAAATAAAAAGTTGGGGATGTTAGTATATTTTATTCAGATATGCGGGTTTTGTGAATGGTAAAAGAATTCACTGATCGATTACCTGTCTTATTGTAAACTCTAGAAATAAAGAGGATGATAAAAGTCTGCCATGAATCAAATGGCAGTGGTGCCGCCAGTTGTAATCAAATCCTTATTGACAATTTGATGAAAAGTACCAGATGGGCTATGTTGAGACAAACAGAATTTTAACGGAGTCCAAATATTTTATGCTCCGAAATTTACCTGAACATTTCATTTAGAAACATCTCTTCCAATTTATGAGGAAAGGGTGTGGACTGAAATGAGTAATTTCCCAACTACCCTGAGGCAGACCAGATACAGGCCTACCTAAGTCATGGACAATTTTCATCATCCTCTTGGGGTTCTAGAACAGTGTGGAAACCAGGAGAAGGAGGTACCTGCTATGTGGACTGCTGACAGAGGGTCCAGGCTGTGAGAGACTACATTTGCCTCGTGGCTGTTTGCAATGAACAGGGGGTAAAGAAAGAAGAATGTTCAGTCCAGGCAAATAAAGACAAGCTACTAATGAAAATTAAACTAAAAGTGCAGCAAAGGAAAAATAAATCAAATGAAATGATCAGTACCCATGAATTAAGGAAACTGGCTTTTCTTTTGTTGAAGAAGTGAAATAAATTTACATCTATGTGATTAGCCACTGATAAAACATAAATTGGGATTCTGGAGTCTACACTAGGGTGGGCATATTTCTCTTGACTTTTCATGGTAGTAACACATGTGTATATTTACATACAATAAAGGAAAAATGCACTATGCCATACCATGTATTTCAAAGACACTTTACGTATTTTTTTTTCATCTTTTAGAATACTAAAACAGTGTTAAAATTCTTGGCCCATAAGAAATAACAATGGCAATATGAGATTGGTCTTTGTAGTGATGAAGCCCACCTTAAATATTCAAGTTAAAGAAAGGTTAAAATTTGACTTGAAAAGCCAGTATTCCTTTACATTCTTAAACTAGGATCTATAGGAAACTAGTGAATGTAGTTAAAAAAAAAAAAAAAAAATCCTAAAAAAGATAATACATTTATCAGCATAGAACATAAATGTTTATAACAAAAAAAGTCAAATGAAATCAAAACTTCTAAAAACTAAGGAAAAATGGAATGAATATAATCATAAAGCTGGACAAAAAATATATAACAAAACAAAAACAATCTTCTAATTACACAGAGAAATCAAGGCATAGAGGGTAGCAGGGGCTGAATTTGTCCTTTCATCCTCTTTGTGTTCAGTGAGGCAGCCCCCGCCAAGGCCTGTGGGTGAGTTGTTGCCATCTTAGGGGCGGGACAATTGCCGCAAACCTTCAGGACCACCACCCAGAAGCGGCTTAGCTTGAGAGTCAACAGAACCTCCACTTTCCTTAACGAGTCAATGGCTCACAGGCGTTCACGGTTCTGTGCACCTCCAGCCCAGGTGCCACTGCAAGTGGGGGCCTACCTTTTAAGATAGTTGTGGCAGCCGTGGCTTGAAGAAAGGAGCCACCAAAGGGACAAATGGGCACCATTCTCAAAATTTTCTTATTTGAGGAAGAAAAATAAATGCTCTCCCTGCATACCAGCCACACGTTGAGTCCTGATTTTTTTGAAAACCAGAATCGCTCTTTTCCATTCCTGAGCGCATGCTGGGAGGGGATGTGGCAGGACGGAGGAAGCGTGCTACCCTGTGTGACAGCCCTCCTCTGGAGGGGACGCCTGCCTGTGAACCCTGTGGTGGGTGCAAATGCCGTCACTTCCCAGTGTTCCCTCCCACGGGCCAACTGAAAATGACCAGTGGAAAGTTA
This sequence comes from Rhinopithecus roxellana, assembly GCF_007565055.1. Classification (NCBI taxonomy): domain Eukaryota; kingdom Metazoa; phylum Chordata; class Mammalia; order Primates; family Cercopithecidae; genus Rhinopithecus; species Rhinopithecus roxellana. Next base: position 176,240,251 of record NC_044552.1, on the reverse strand, counting down.
CCGTTTTCTGTCTGTTTGGGGTGCTCCTTCCTGATGTGGGACTCACAGACCCTGAGGTGTCCAGTTCATCAGCAGAAGACCAGGAAGACAAATCCTATGTGGGAGAAAGATTCTGTTAACAACTCCACCTCCCAGACCCACGGGGTGGGTGTTGTACCACACTATCTCCCACTCCATCTCCATCCACCCCCATGTCTCCACCATAAAAACCAAACCATTCCTTGGGAAACATGGAACCAGACAGGAACAAGAGGAATAGGGCCAAATTCTTCTAGTGTGTTGGGATTTCCTAGTTGTCTGTTTGGCTGTTCTGGAAAATACAGCTATGATTTTGTTATTGCTAAGTTTCACTTATAGCTTCATTATTTCTTGGAGACATGGATGTGAATGAATTGATACTGGTTTGGGAGGGGAGGAAGCCTGCCGTAGAGCCTGCTGGTCACTCAGCCTGAACAAAAATCAATATATTCCAGTTAGAAACAAAAGATAGTCATCCAGGAGTCTGCCTTTTCGCATTAGAGAGACTTTATTATTTTGGACACTGCTGCTATTCAGAGTAGATTGTTCTTTTGCAACTTACAGCAGGGCAAAGTGTGTGTTCATGGCAGGGTTTCCCAACAGAATGGTTGAAATCTTACCAGGCATCATCACACTTGTAAATGCATTTCTCAAAACCAATAATACCACAATGGAGGCGATTGTAGAAAAAACATGAAAAATTAAATAAGCAGAGGACCATTTTATAATGGTTTTTTTTTTCCTGTATACATAATGGAGAATTCATGCCTGAGAGGGGTTAAATACAAAACTCAGATACAACAATTGGTTTGCTCTACCATGGCTGTGTAACTAAAGTATGTAAATTCTTAAACAGCGTGAAATAAAATGCCACAGCAGTTGTGGTAATAGCATTAGTAACGATGACAAGAGAGCTTTTGGATTTAATAGAATCAAAAGCAGTGTCCTGTTGTAAAAGTTTATGTGGCTGCTTTTTTAGTTTGAGATAGGACTTGTAAGAGCAGTGGCTGAAAGAAGACACTCCATTCTGACAAGTACTATATTTAAAGTCTTTCTAAAATGCCTGAAGATGATGCTTCTTTGGTCTCCAGTAAGAAATGCTACACGATGATGTCTGTTTAGAGCTTACCTGCTGACTACTTGACACGTCTAATAACTTCTCCAGTTCCTTGATATGACGGCTGACCTCCTTCAAGAGAAGTTTGAGCCGATTTCCAATAACATGGACTTTTTCTTTGGCTTCTAAACAGTCTGTTCCTTCAGCATTCACCAGTAGTTGGCAAGACATGTCTTGCAAAGAGGCTACTCTGAGTTGGGATTCCAACAGCTCATGCTTTATTTGCTATGCATACAAAAATAAATAATTTTTCTAAGCATTTTTGATAAACAGCAAAAGCTCCAAAAGTGCAGAATGAGATCAACTTAACTTGGTGGGAAATTATACCTGAGTATCAAACGTGGAGCTCACACACTAAAGGATGCAGCAGCTCATGGCCTGAGTTCTACTCCTGCCTCTGCCAAAAATATTCTATAAGACCCCTGACCCTCTCTGATCTCAGTTTGATTTGACATCTGGTCGACAGTGTTATTGGAAGGTTCGAATTGGTTAATGTATACATGACAGTACTTAAAATGTAGATTAGTATGCAAGTGAGACATAAGATAGTCTTTTAAACAGAAAAGTACATCATCAAATACAGCAAAACAGAAGTATGTCTAGGTATCCTCTGATATCTAGTCAAGATTTTTTTTAAAAAGGGGTGATTCATCATTCACAGCTTAATGCCAGAGGTCAAAGTGAAGTAACAACGCAGTTCCACGGCTATTTCCTCTAGGTTTCTAAGACTATGATGGTACTGAATTAAAAGGTACCAATTCTGTAGTTTAGGTGAGTGTTAAATGTTAAGACATAACATTTTAAAAATACAGAGAACTACAAAGTGCATAGTATTTTCTTCTAATGGAACTCAAATATGCTTCCTTATCTTCTATAAAGTCACTTAAATACACTGTACATTATATTGTCCAAAGATCCTCGTACAAGGGGCTACCAGCTAATTTCCTTTTGAATTTAGTGCTAGAAAACGTTTCTCCTTCCTTGAGAACTGTTATGTTTTGTTTTTGTCAGATAATGAAAGTAAGTTTACTCCTTGTTTCCCATTTTGTCTTAGCTTTCAGAAAACTTGATGCTAAGATTCATGTTTAATCTGCTATATTTAATTCCTCTTTAAAAGAGCTGGCTGGATGCGGTGACTCATGCCTGTAATCCCAGCACTTTGGGAGGCTGAGGCGGGTGGATCACCTGAGGCCAGGAGTTCGAGGCCAGCCTGGTCAACACGGTGAAACCCTGTCTCTACTAAAAATACAAACATTAGCAAGGCGTGGTAGTGCACACCTGTAGTCCCACCTCAGGAGTGGGATGAGGATGAGGCAGGAGAATCGGCAGGAGAATTGCTCCAATCCCGGAGGTGGAGATTGCAGTGAGCTGAGATTGCACCACTGCACTCTACCCTGGGCAACAGAGCGAGACTGTCTCAAAAAACAACAACAAAAACAAACAAACAAAGACTTAATTGTCTCGTTCTATTCTAATATTTTAATGAACTTTTATTATAAGTCACCAAATATACTTTTGGGCCACAGATGTAACATAAAGTTTAAATTAAGCTGCCTTAATAAACACCACAAGCTAGTTAAGATTGATTGAGAACACTAAGATTTTTACAATTGAGCAGGTATCATCTGGCAGATTCTAAAGCTTCTAAATCAGATTCTAAATCAGATTCTAAAGCTGGCAGATATCATCTTCTATGCGCATGCTTGCTTTACCAAGATTGGAAACCACAGGGAGTTAAAAAAAGTGTAAAATAGAGAGTATAACGCAAAAAGTTAAAAAAAAAATAACACTTACCACTTATATCCATTTTCTGCAAATGAAATGCAACCCTGCTAAAAATAACTGGAGGCTGCCAGAGTTCACACATCTTACCATAAGCTGTTTGTGATGGTCCTGAAGTATCTCTGCATCAAGGTTAGAATCAATAGGGACAATTTCATTTTTCCTTCTGTCAATGTTCTCCAGCATAAGAAGCAAACCATGGCTCATTTCATGGAAACCCTACAGAAAACAGTTTAAAGTAACTGTAGATAAAATATTTTTATTTCTCTCACAACTTAAATGTCTTTCAACTGCCACCATTAGCAAACACACATTGGTTTCAAGAACGTACATGCAACTCCTTTCTGAGGAAGGCACTGGTGCTTTTGCAATGACCTGATCATGAGTTCACGTTCTTACCAAAAGCATCTAATTTACTACTTGGAGAAAAATTTAGACAAAAAGAAAATTGGCATCAAAATACCTTATTTCTGAAAAAAGGGTAGTGCTATTTTATAGTTTAGAAGGAAGCAACTCTGCTGCCCTCTCTTCTCTGTGTATTCAAATCTTTCCATCTTTTAAGGCCTACCAAGGCTGAATCTCATATCCCCTTCATTCATTTATTCATCTATTTATTTATTCAACATGCAGTTACTAAAGATCTCCTACAGATAAGGCACTGTACTAGGAGTGGGTGCAGAGGTGAAACAGCAGTTTAGGTACCTGCTTTCAAGGAACTATTACTCTTGGGGCACATATAAACCTGCAGAGCAGGCTTCAAATCCTTCCAGGGCTTTCCATTTGTGCTCAGAATATGATCCAATCTCCTGGCTTGGACCTACAAAGCCATCTGGTTCCTGACCACCTCCTCAGTCTTTCTTATCACTCCCTGGCTCGGCTCACTGACTACACTCTGGTCACAATGACCTCTTTGCTGTTACTAAAGACACTAAGTCATTTCTTGCTTCTGGGACTTTCCATGTATTCTATCACCTTCATAGCAACATCCTTCCAATGTTAGCTCAAAGAGCCAAATAAATTCCCTGACTACCCTCTCAAAGTGGCTTTTCTCAATTACTTTTATCGTCCATGTCTGTAAGTATCTTGTTTAACTATTTACTTGCATTTTATTGATCTTGTCATCCCCAACAAAAGCAGAGGCCATGCTTTATTCAATGTTTTAGCACCACATCTGCCATACAGTGGATGCCCAGCAAATAATTACAGTATGAATGGATAAATAATATTTGTAATGCTCACTTTGATGTTCAAGAAAGGCTTGCCCAGTAAATATCTGTTGAATAAATAAAGGAAATAAATGAATGAGTCATAGAAGGAGCATTGGGACTGAGATAAACGTGAGGAATAGTCTCCTCTTATCTGGACAGATGATAGGATCTAGAGATTTTGAACATGGTCTTGAACATGTAGAAATGCTCCAGTAAAATGAAAACTTTGGGGACAAGGTTATCTCACTGAAATACTGACTTTGGGGAGCAACTGCATCCCTCTAGAAACCATGACACATCAAGTCACACACTCAGCTAAACCGCTAATGTCTGGCTCTGACTCATCTCCTGCCCAAAGCTCTACAGACCTGGCACTGCATCAGGGCATCCTGCAGTAGGCCCCGCCACTCCTCTAGCAGAGAACACACTCGGTCCCAGCGCCCATTCATCTGTGACAAGCGATCCTGCAGGTCCCGACTCTCCTTGCTGTCAGCCTGGGTGAACTCAGGGCTGCAGAGATTGATGGAGAGGATGATGGCTTTGCGGTGGTCCACAGCTTTCTGGAGCTCCTGAAAAGAACAAAAAAGACAATCAAACAAGGACAATAATGACAAAGATATTTTCCCTTGAAAATGTTTCACCTGAATGAAAAGATTCATTAATTTAAACTGGCCTTAGCAGGATGGCTAGGTAAAAGACAGAGGGTGCACACCAATGATAACTGTATGCAGCTGGAAGAAATGAATTAGATGAGTACTTAACAACACGGATGAATCTTAAGAAAACAGGGTATAGAGTGAAAAAGTGAGAAACAGAATGCTACGTGGAACACAACAGCCTCACTACATTCACACACACAAATCCACATTTTTAAAGAATATATCTGAACAAACAATGTCTGCTAAATATTTCAGAATAGCTACCATTTTGAAAATCAAATGGGAACTTAGAGTTCAGCCAGGGTAGGGTTTGCAGTGGGGAGGAATAAAGAGAAGTGGAGTCTTGTAGGAAGCAACAATAGCGCTGGGCGATGGCCTCATTAAGGAGTATGATTGAGTCCACACTCTGTACAGAGGTTCAACCACAACGAAACTCAAATGTGTGGGCCTAAAAATGAAGCAAAGAAAGCAGACGTCAGGGCCCTGGACTCCAGATGTACTGAATCTGCAGGTTCAGTGGCCCACAGGTTGAGAATACTGCCGGTGCCACAAGCCACACTGATGTGAAGGTAGAATGAATTGCGTATTTCATGAGCTAACCAGTTAGGTTTGATTTCACAAAAACCAGGTGACTGATTTTTGGCTTTGTGTATTTCCAAAATATCCAATGCTCAATTCTAAGAACTTGAGCACAGGAGTCTGTATTAGTAATTGAGTATCTGGATACTGTTTTAAATGCCCCAATCCAGTTAGGGTGAGAGATCCTGGAAGTCACATTGACCTATGCTGCATTTTGAAATCATTTCTCGCTAGTCCTGCTATGTTCCCAATCTGTCTTCATTTGTCACTTTTCAATAGGTTCTTAACATACTGTAGAATAGATTCAATCACACAGACAACATGTGTTTAAGAGACATCGTGAAAATACTCGATTATTCCACAGATTTATTCAGAGAAAATACAGACGGGAAGGATCAGGAGAAAGTACAAAGGAGGGTGTCTTTTTTCTTGTTATGCAGGATGACTTTCAAGGTCTTATTTCCCTATGCTAATCTCTCTAAGGTCTCAGACCCTGGCCAGCATTTGCTTCATCAACTTTTTAAGGAATCTGCTTATAATGCAACACTGCCTTACTAGAGTAATTTAGGGACTCTAGATAAAAATGCATTTCATAATGCAAATATTGTAAATCTCCCACGTGGTACTTTGTCCTGAAATTCATGGGGTAATGTAGAGGCCTTTCTATAAGAATGCACCTTTTGGATCACCTGGAGGGGAGATTCATTTCTCGTTTGAAGTTTTCTATCTTTGAAAATTTAAAACAGGCCAGGCGCGGTGGCTCACGCTTGTAATCCCAGCAATTTGGGAGGATGAGGCTGGTGGATCACTTGAGATCAGGAGTTCGAGACAAGCCTGGCCAACATGGCGAAACCCTGTCTCTACTAAAAATACAATAAATAGCCGGGCATGCTGGTGCATGCCTGTAGTCCCAGCTACTCAGGAGGCCGAGGCAGGAGAATCACTTGAACCCAGGAGACGGAGGTTACAGTGAGCCAAGTGCACGCTAGCCTGGGTGATAGAGTGAGACTCTGTCTCAAAAATAAATAAATAAATAAATAAATAAATAAATAAATAAATAAATAAAATAAAACAAAATCACACAATCACTAAAAGAAAGCCAAAAAACATCAACCCCAAATTAAAAGCATATACTAAAACCACAGAAACACAAAAGCAGCACACACTTCATTCCTTATCCCGACCTCCGAGAGCCTGGGTAGCTACATTTTGAGGAGCAGCACATCTTAAGGCTGTCCAAACAGGAAAAAAAAAGCACTGATGGGTTTTAAAAACAAACTGAGCTCTCAGTTCATGAGATGCTCACAACAGTCTCCATATATTAAAGCATTTTAGTATTTGGGTTAAGGAGGATTTTAAAATCTAGACTGGAGTTAAATAAGGGAAGTTAACTTGTGTACTATATCCTGTGGGCCAAACCAAAATCAAATGCAAATGCCAGGCGTTTCACCACAATTACTCTATAGTTTTATTTACTACAGCAAAAATTGCTTCTACCACTACTGCAATCAATTTCAGAAGTTTCCCTTACTTAAGGTCAAATAATTTCATTACGTTCCCCCATAAATTCACGCAGATACAATTTTGGAGAGAATTTCTCTCCAGCTCTAGATATAGACCTGTAGGACCCTGGTCATTCTGTATTTCCCTTACAAAGAGTTCTCATAGGTCCCAGAAGTACCTGGATGCTTCATGAAATTTTAATTGGGCATTTCTTAAAATATTGATTCATTAAATCGTGCATGATTATTTACATGGCGGATAGTTCTACAATATGGTCCCCTTTTCTGCCCTTGAAAACCATCTTTTGGGTGGGCACAGTGACTCACGCCTGTAATCCCAATACTTTGAGAGGCCGAGGTGGGTGGATTACCTGGGGTTAGGAGTTCGAGACCAGCCTGGCCAACATGGCAAAACCTCGTCTCTACTAAAAATACAAAAATTAGCCGGGCTTGGTGGCGTGCACCTGTAATCCCAGCTACTAGTGGGGCTGAGGCAGGAGGATGGCTTGAATCTGGGAGGCAGAGGTTGCACTGAGCTGAGATCATGCCACTGCACTCCAGCCTGGGCAAGAGAGCGAGACTCCGTCAAAAGAAAGAAAGAAGGAAAAAAGGAAAGAAGGAAGGAAGGAAGGAAGGGAGGGAGGGAGGGAGGGAGGGAGGGAGGGAGGGAGGGAAGGAAGGAAGGAAGGAAGGAAGGCAGGCAAGAAGGAGAGAAAGAAAGAAAACCATCTTTGTGGAACCCAGGAATTTGGGATGGCTAGAGGTGAAGAGAGCATTCTCACTCATTTTTGTTAGATCCTTTTTTTGCTGCTGTATAAGAGCAGCTCAAACTAAAGGTGCCATCTGCACAGTCGTTCATGCGGTGGCTCTCTGTTTGCCTGCCATGGAAAAGGCAAGGGGCAGCTACCTTGAGCTTTTTGATCTGGAGCTCGATTGTCTGGATGTCAGTGCTGAGTTCCAGACGCTGGAGCTGTTCCAGCTCCTCTTCCGTGTCCCCCAGCCAGGCCCAGATGCTGTTCAAGTCCGAGTTAAACTGCTGCCACTTCTGGAGGTTCTGCTTCATCCTCAACTCCTTGCTCAATGCCTGGGCCTGGAGAAGCTCCCATCGGTCAATCACACCTGGCAAGACATGCAGAGAACAGCAAGGTTATTTTCCTCCACACATGATGATTATGAAATGCTTTAAACATAGGTTGGCAGCTAACTTTAAATAGCAACAGAAATAAAAGTAATTCCACCGGGCATTTTCATTGTTGTCATCTGGAAATAACAGCTACATCGCTACAATGACTGTGTTTTTTCTATTTGTATTTCTAATAATAATGAAGCAAAAAAGTTAGCTACATGGGCGTTAACAGTGTAAAGAGCTTTACGAAGTAATAAGCAGTCATGCACACAAAGTAGCATTCAATTCTTGGATCCTGTCTACAACAGGGCTCTGAGCACACACATATAAAATGTCTGATTAGATATGTGAGAAACGGTACATTACAATAATTGGAACACGAGAGCTGGAGTGACAGTGCACGCCTGTAATCCCAGCTACTCGAGGGGAAGTGGGAGGATTACTTGAGCCCACGAGTTGGAGTCTAGCCTGGGCAACATAGCGAGACTTCATCTCAATATTAAAAATAGTAATAATAAATGAAACAAGGGCAAACACTACCACGACGGCATGCATCACCCCCCTCACTGTCAAAGGAGACTGCTACAACTTGGAAGGAAGTTCTCGGGATAGAACGGTGTAGAAGAAGGCCAAGCAACCTAAGTGGAACTTGGCTTTTAACAAAGTGCTTCAGGATCTTCTATTTCATTCACTCTTGAACTAGACACTACGCACTCACCAGCTGTTTGGGTTTCGGTACTATGCAGGTTAACAAAGCCAGGAAGGCTCTCCTCTTCCTCCTTCAGTTTGTGCTCCAGTCTCTTCACAGAGTCTATACTGCCACTGCATTCACCCAGCAGTTTCATCTGTTCAGACATAAACAACCAGTCCCTGTCACCCAAATCTTCATGAGTGCAAAAACTTTAGGGGAAAATATCTCTGTACTTTCTCAGCAAGAGAAGTGTCTGTGTTTGGCTCCTCTGTGCCACTCTGCTAAAAATAAGCCAAGATGGCCGAGTGTGGTGTCTCAGGCCTGTGATTCCAGCACTTTGGGAGGCTGAGGAAAATGGATTGTTTGAATTCAGGAGTTTGAGACCAGGCCGGGCAACATGGCGAAACCCTGTCTCTACAAAATATACAAAAAACTTGGCTGAGCATGGTGACATGCATCTGTAGTCTCAGCTACCTGGGAGGCCGAGGTGGATCACCTGAGCCCGGGGGGTTGAGGCTACAGTGAGCCATGATTGTGCTACTGCCCTAAGCCTATGCAACAGTGTGAGACCCAGTCTCAAAAAAAAAAAAAAAAAAAAAAAAAAAAAAGAAAAAAGAAAAAAGAAAAAAGAAGCAGAGGTAGGCTGGGCACGGTGGCTCCTGCCTCTAATCCCAGCACTTTGGGGGCCGAGGTGGGAGGATCAGTTGACCCTAGGAATTCAAGACCAGCCTGGGCAACATGGCGAGACCCTGTCTCTATAAAATATTTTTAAAAATTAGCCACGCATGGTGGTGAGCACCTGTAGTCCCAGCTATTCAGGGTGTTAAGGTGAGAAGGTTGCTTGCACCCAGGAATTAAGCTGCATGCAGTGGGCTAAGATCATGACACCACACTCAAGCCTGGGTGACAGGCTTGTGAGCCTGTGAGACCCCGTCTCTTAAAAGAAAAAAAAATTAAATAAGCAAAGTTCAAAAACACGCCTTTTAAACAGGTGATGCATTCACATATACAAAAAGCAATGCCTTAAAGATGTACTTTGCATACATGATTTTGCATGAGAAGTCCTTGAAGTTTCTTTAAGATTCATGAATCAAAACAGATTAAACCAAACTGCGATTTAAAACTCAGAGCCCTCAGCTGGCAATGCAGCATGTAATTTTTGGCAAGTTGCTCCTTCTTTCTCTTTCTTAAAATGAAACATGGGAATGTTAATGTTACCACAAATCTCATGGGAACTTTCTTGCATTAAATAATTAAAATACTTAAAATTATAGAGCAATATTAAAGCCAGCTGTTTTAGCAAAAAATGTAAGCAATGTTTAATAGGCATCAAGGGACTAAATTCTAAAGTCAAAGAAAAGCTTCCAAATTCATTTTTAATATCAGATACAGTATTCAAAGATTAAAAAGAACAAATCATTTCAAGATACTCCTGCTGTGCTTACCATAAAGCCTTTAACAAATCACAATGCCATTAAGTTACTTTGATTACTTTTGATTGCGGTTAAGTGTAATCCCAGTGATGTCAGTATAATTATCATAAAACTATATCATAGGTATTTTTAAAAAGTGGCTTCACTATAATAGAAATTGGTATAATAGGCCAAACTGAACAGAAAACAAACTCATGATTGAGGGCTCTTCTGTAATTGTGAGGATAATAAAATCAACATACATAGCTAGAACAGTTTTCTTCCCTAATTTCAAAAAGTAGAACATATGAGTTGTGACCAGACTTGGGGAAATTCATTTTTCTTTCCTTGTACTAAGCAGTCTTTCGGATATGAAAGAAGACGTGAGGCAGAGAAGAGACTGGCTTTAAAATTCTCTTCCTTAAGTATGTGTAGGAAAACAGGTAGTTCTCTAGGGAAAATTAACTGGTTAGTAACTCGAGTAGGGCAAATAACGCTCTGTTAGACTTTATCATACACAGCCAATAGCTGCCTAGATAGAACACAGCCAATAGCTGCTTAGATATCCCATGCCTTGCTATCTTGTCTCCAAATCCCTCTTGTTAGAACCGTTTTCTTCAGAATGCGCACACTAAAAACAGAAGAGGAAAACATTCCCGAGGTCATTCGGTGAACCCAGGAAAAGAACTACGAAAAACAAAACAAAACAAAAAAAAAACCAAAAAACTGCATGAACGGCATGTTAGTAATCTATTAGCTAAAATCTGCTGCTCCAAGGTTAACCTTGGTCCAAATTATTAGTTGAATTTGGAAAAATGCCTAATGACTTTTGGGAGCCAAAGTATTTTGCTGCTCTCAATGAAAATGATCTCCCTAAGTGCTCAGTGTAAAGGAACAGGTTTGTCATTACAACGGTTTTGTGGGCCTAAAAACAGACAAGTTCTACTCAAATGGTAACTTAATAACAGGGCTTGGCTTTGCACATCTAGGTTCATGAGTTCAAGGGCAGCATGGTATTCAGAGACCACATAAAGCCCTTATGCTGCAGACGAACTGTTCTTTGACCTAGAACTGTGGTTTTGTACAGGTCAGAATGAGGATGGCCAGGATACTTACGTAGCCTTTGTAGCTGGTGTCTAGCTCTGGCCCCGTGGGAGTTTTGCTGCGAATGATATTTTCGGTTTGCTGTATCTGAAAGCGGCTATCATCCAGGGCTTTGCCCAGTTGTCGGATCTGTGACTCTAGGGTACTGTGGTCCCCTGCGGTGGCAACCATAAGAATCTTTACCGGACAAACTATTTGACTTATTTAAAGCTTGATATTCAAGGAGAAGTTTCAGAAATGATTTCAGTTACAGTAGCATAGAAATGGCAGGTGTAGGTAATTACAAAGCAAATTTAGTACCATCGTGCCGGTGGGTTAGACATTAAAATGGCGATACCAATGAAGGTGCTTGACTGAGAGCCCTAGCAGACTGGACGTCGCAAAACGGCTCTTCAGTCAGTTTTGAACAGCTTTGTGCACCTATCCCTCTTCAAGCTGAACCCCTGATCATCTGAATGTTGTCAGTGTGGAAGGCCTTTCTAAAAATCTGCAATGGTGTCTGCTGCATCTCAGTAAGGAGAAAGCTGTTCTTTTCTCATGCTCTTTCTGCTGTTGCTTAGTGAACAGGGGAAGGTCCTCCCTCTGATTTTTCTTTGTGCACCTCAGGGGAAGATAGTGTCACGAAAGGCTCAGGTAGATCCATCATTTACTGAAGGCATAAATTCATTAATCAAGAAAAGAGTGCCTCAGAATAGATATATACAGAGATATCAAACTAGCAATGACTTGCTTTTATCTAAGATCTGAAACAAAACCAGGAGGAAAGCTAAGATTTGAGCATTTCCACCTAGGCAGGTTCTTACTCATAGCCTAGAATTCTGGCTCATTCACCTCTCAAAGTTGTAACATTTCTTTGTAAAATTATAGTGTGTATGTGTGTGTGTGTGTATCAAAATCTTTGAACTACACAAGAACATTTGATAATCAGAGTGAAGCTAGCATGGGGTGAAAGCAGAACAAATATTAGTAAGCCTTATTAAATGTGTTTGTTTCTAAAAAAGGCCTTCTAGATACACCTAGGAGAGGTCTCTCCCTGGGAATCACCCTCTTAGTAATGTTACTTACGTTACTTTGCTTTCTGTCCCTTCAGTTTTCTTCAAAAACTGAAGTGTAAACTAGTAACTCCATGATTCAATATCATATCACTGTGTTCAAACTCTATCCCCCCCACACCCCCCATCACTGATTCTGAACTGCTGAACTACAGTTCGTCTAATATAACACTAAGCAAAACTAGTTCCGTTTTTCTTTCTTTAATTCTTCTTGTTTCAGGAACAGTTCTGTCCTTATCTATGGCTCAACATATCGTGGAATACATTTTTCATTTCAAATTATAAGAGTTCTTAAATTAAAATTACATATATTGTTTAGAGATGAAATCTGATCTCGTCCCCTGTCTCCTATGGAATTCCTGAGATGGGGAGGATAAAGTGGTGGATGTGCCCAAGGTCACTCATGCAGGCTGGCGGACTTGGGACCACAGCCTGCGCCCTGACTCTCCAGCCCCAGGTAGATCTGTGCACAGTGAAGCTGAAGTTACCACACCACGTAGAACACCAGGGCACAGAGGCTGATGACTGGGTTTTCCGTCTCATATTTTCTGCTGTTAATGGGCTTGACAGGTCTATACTTAATGAGACCAATTACCATTTAACGAATTGAGAAGTTATTTTGTTTCACTGGATTAGTGAAATCTTATTCTTGGTGTGGATTTAACCAGCTGTTTTTTCTAGTACAGCAGTAAGAGAGGAAGGCTGTGCCTTAACATGCTAGAGCCACAAAGCTGGGAGAGATACAGCAGATGTGCTAAGAGAGGAGGCTTATTATACAGGGGAGGGAGGGAGGCTGGCTCCGGCTTGTCGTGCCTACCAGAGGTATTTTTGATTGCATTTTCTGTGAGTTTTACATAGGCCTCAGGGCTTTCAGGGATCATTACATCTGCAAAAAAAGCACAGTCTAAGTTGACAGCTAAGTTCTGGAAACCTTGAATCCCTTGTGCAGGAAAATAACTTTCCTAGGGGGAAAAAAGGAAGTAGTTATTCTAGACACAAAGTTCCTGAGTGCACAGAGGAGCATGCAGGCTCACCAAAGGTTTCCTGAAATGAATCATAAGAACTCACAGTGGGCCAGGCACAGTGGCTCATGCCTGTAATCCCAGCACTTTGGGAGGCTGAGGCGGGTGGATCACCTGAGGTCAGGAGTTTGAGACCAGCCTGGCCAACATGGTGAAACCCTGTCTCTACTAAAAATACAAAAATTAGCCAGGCATGGTGGCAGGTGCCTGTAATCCCAGCTACATGGGAGGCTGAGGCAGGAGAATCGCTTGAACCTGGGAGGCGGAGGTTGCAGTGAGCCAAGATCGTGCCACTGCACTCCAGCCTGGGCCACAGAGCGAGACTTCGTCTCAAAAAAAAAAAAAAAAAAAAAAAAAAAAGAGCTCACAGAGATTGAATTTTACAGATGAGAAAACTGAGGCACAGAAGAATTAAGTTCCTTATCCAAGTTTAAACAGAAACTTGGCAGAACTGAGATTTCAGCCCAGTCAGATTCCAGAGAAGCACTGTCCCATATATTTCTACGTGAACTATATATGTAATTTTAAAGGCTTCATAGCCACATTAGAAATGTAAAAAACATAGAAAATTAATTTTAACACTATATTAGATAGAGATTATAACATGTAAACAATATAATTATTATTAATATTTTATTTTCTTTCTTTGTACTAAGTCTCTGAAATTCATGTAAGCGTGTTTCCCATGCGCAGCCCATCTCAATTTGCACAGTCCCATCTCAGAGCTCAACAGTCCCAATTGGCCAGTGGCTAGTTTTGGACAGCTCTGCTTCAGATGCCATATGCCTGACTAATAGACCTTACTGTAAAGACAAAATAGAAATGAGAGAAATAATTTTCTTTTTAGAACAGTGTTATCCTTTGGGAATCTGATGAGAACTATCAGAACCAAACAGAAATCCCCAGATGTCCTTTTAGAGAATGTATGAGATGCATTTCCAAGTGCCACAAATCAGCCTCCAACTCTTTATTCTATTTTTATCCACCTTCCTTACAGAGTTCCTGTTTCTCTGTCCATCCTTTCACTGCATGTGTGGCTTGGGTGATGGTCCTTCTTGTTTTCCTTCACACACTCTTCCTGTGTGATCTCCTCCGTGCACTCCAGGACCATTGCCATTTGCTTGTGAATAACTACCCAATCAGCATTTCCGGCTTCTGCACTTCACACCTGTGCATCTATGACTGGACTTTTGCATTTGGATATTGCGCAGGGATCTCAAGATCAGGATGCACACAAGCAAACTCATCCCCTCCCTGCTCTCACAGCCCCACCTCCCTTGCCTAGCTGCACCCACAGTGCTCCTTCCCTCTTGTGGTCTTCAGGGCCTAGGACCACCTGCATCTTTCACCAAGATGCCCATCCCAGAAAATCGCCTCCATCCCAGTTCAATGGACTGAGAGTTAAGGAGAAGTCTTCTCTGTGTGGTTTCTCAAATCTCTCCCATTCTCTCCATTCCCAATGCTGCTTTCCCTAGTTCAAGCCACCACCCTACTTCTGTCTGAGGTTTTAAACGGTTTAATCTGAGCTCTCTCCCCCGAATATGCCCTTCTCCCTGTGGTATCCAGAAAGATACAATATGAAAATCTGCACATCCCTGAGGAGGGGGATCCCAGCACCTCCCTCCACAGATCCTGCTGTGGCTCTACAACCTTCAGGATAGGAGCCAAAGCTCTTTCCCATGGTGAACAGGCTGCCTCACAGCCAGGCTCTTCACTTTGTCCATTCCATGCCTGTCATTCCAGACAAACTGCTGATGATCAAAAGCACCAGGACAATCACAAAGCAGGGAGGCTTCCCCTCCTTTCTTCCTCTAAGCACTACTGAGCCCACCTGACCAACTGCGATTCACCCTCTGGACTCAGCTCCACGGTTTCTTTCCCGAAGCCTCTCCCAGGACTCCAGCTTTGTTGCCCCTGCTTGTGTGTCCTGCCACCACACTGCCATCTTAGCCCCAAACACTTCACACAGTGGTTTCTCACTGTCCCACCCCAGAGGGGAAGCTCTGGGAGAAGGAGAGGACTGTGTATCCCTAGGACCTGGCAAAGCGCTGTCACCTGCTACCACAAATCTATGTGGAATAAATCAAGGCCACACCAAAATTTGCATTTTATAATCACGTTCATATCTAAGTGTTCACTTAGGTACAATTTCCCTGCATGGGAGAAGGAAGCAAATGATTCTGGATAGCTGTCATGTTTCCAGGGCAATATTAATTCCCTCTGACTTTCCTTTAAGCTGGCACACTGGCTCTCTCCTACCTGATAAGCCAACAGCTCCCCGGAGGTAGAATTCTTTGTCGTCCTGACTCTCTTCATCCTCAGAGGGCAGAGCTCTGGACACTGCAGACTCCAGGTCCCGACTGAGGTCATAGTCGTGATCCCACTCCAGGGGGATGGAGTCCACACTAGCCGGGGTGTCTCGTCCCGACCGCTCGCTCCGGAGGGGCTGAGCGAGCGACAGGGAGGGGTTGGAGGAAGGCTGTGGAGAAAGCAGGCTGTCTGCAGAGCGGTCATGCCAGTGCAGGTCTGACAGAGCCGCGGAGTCTTCCAGCTCCAGCTCTCTGTCCGAGAGGTCGTGCTCATCATCTGGGAGCTGGAAGGGAAGTCAAGGCAACCCCGTCACTACAGTGGTCAGACTAGCTTCTTATCTGGGCCACCTGCCTACCATGTGGGGACAATCTTTAACTTCTTATGAGCAAATAAATAAGAATCTTCTGACCACAGAAATATAGGGGACAGTGCTGCCCTAGACTTTGACTGTCTGGGTTGAAATCTGAGTTATGCTGTGTACTTCCTGTTTAAGCTTGGATAAGGAACTTAATTCCTCTGGGCCTCAGTTTTCTCATCTATAAAGTAGGAATAACACTCCCAGGTACCCCATAGGGTTTCTGTGTGGTAAAAAATTAAAGTCTTATAAATTATCCTACCTAAGCCTCAGTTTCATTGTTGGTAAAATGGGAATAACATTAAAACCTACTTCAAATAATTAATATAAGATTAAATAAATATTATAAAGAAAGGCAATCTACTACCATGCCTAACACACAACACCTACACACTGGCATGGATCGGAAATAAGAGCAAATTACTAAGACCTTAGCTTGCCCTTATAGCCCAGATATAAAATAGATTTAATTGTAGAAGATTCCAAATATTCTAGTAACATCTCTATAGGTAAGATGTGATTATGGTAGCAATTAGGAAAATAGAAGAATGAAAATTCACCTAAACCTAACCTCATCAATTGAGAAGCTGTTCACATTGCTTCCTTTTATCCTATTTCTTCTAGAGGCTTCTCTAGAGCAGCGCCATCCCATATGTTTCTGTGATCAGAAGATTCTTATTTATCTTCCATAGAAGACAAGAGTCAAATGTTCTTCTAAACTCTTTGTATACATTAACTCATCTAACGCTCAAAACAATCCTTTGTACAGGGTAGTTACTGCTACTAAACCAGTTTCACATTTGAGGAAGCTGAGGCAAGAAGGGTGAAGTGAGTAGCTTGCTGAAGGCGACAGCGACAATGCAGGACAAAGCCAGGACTTGAACTCAGGTGCTCTAGTTCCAGAGTCTGGGCTCTCACCCACTGTACAACTCAATCCCACATGATTTATTCTCTTTAGATTTAATGACAACTAAGAAAATCAATGTTACATACAGGCAGGCGGATCAGTTTCTTATGGTATCTTTCCACACGCCCGAAGACCTCCTGGCAGTACCGCCGGAGCTCGTCTAGTTCCTCCTCGATGATCGCCGCATCCAAGGGCTCACTCTTTTCTATCAGCTGTTCTCCTTGGGCAATTATCTGCTCAATCTTATTATGGTTCAGTGAAATTTCCTGCTGGAAGGCCTAGGGAGTACAAATCTCATGTGATTTTGCTGTTGTTGCTTACAATGATATAAAAGAATCATAAAAGATGTATTTCTCATTACATTAAAAAAGACGTGTAGGGGCTATTTAATTGACCATATACAATCATGAGACAAGACCTTCTAAAGTAAAACATACACAGTTTCAGCCAGAACAGGAGTCATAAATAGAAACATTCGAATTCCATGATCAGAAAAGCGCTTTTGGCTAATAAAATTTACCGTTACAGGTAGTGTGGGTAGAGAATAACAGGGAAAAATATTCAAATCCACTGTAAGTTGACAGCACTGGTTATCCCTGACAAAAGCAATGGCAGTCAATACACTGCCACTGAAATAAATGTGGCATTTTAAAGAAATCCCGAACATTTTAATTTCAGATGTCCTCATCCTAATGTCAAACATGACTAAGAGAAGCCATCCAATGCCACACCTTCTTCTCAGGTGATTCTTTCATAATTTCAGAACATAGGCAGGTAAAGTTATAATGATTTGAAAAACAAGGAATTCCAGGAGGATTATTTAGACTCATTCTATGTGTTGCAAAAGATTTAAATCACCGGGGTATGTTTCAGTGTTCACTTTTAATTCAATACAATAATAAATTGTGGAAGAGCTGAATTGTCCAATGGTGAAAAAGACTCCCGAGAGAAGGGAGGGTAGTAAGAAGTTCCATCATCCTGCCAGGGGCCCGAGGGACAAGATTCAATTACCACTTGGCAGACACTTTCCGTGGAAGAATGTAAATGTTGACTTGCCTGTGAGATGACAGGAGAGAGGAATCAGGGGAGAGGGTGAGGCAGAATAGTAGGGTTTATTGTTTCTTCCATCCTGAGAATCGATGACTAAGGGAAAGTTCCTTGTTGTATTATAACAACCCAAAGGTTATGGGCATCATGACCATTCTTTAAAAAAATCCATCTATCTTGGGAAGAAAATTTCATAAGCTGCCTTGGAAAATATTCAATTTGTTAAATACTCCCCCTTTTAGGAAATCCTTACAGCTAATGTATATCCCTCCTATTCAAATTTCTAGCTAGCCACTGTGTTTGAATTATATAGTGAAAAATATAAAATGCATTTAAAATTAACTTGGTATCTAAGAATGTAGACTGTGAGGGATGAAATCCTGACATAGAAAGTTGTATTGCTTTGCAACATGGAGGTTAAAGGAACGGTGTGAAGGTGCTACAAACAAATTAGAAAAAATAAACGAAAACAACAACAACAAGGCCAGGAAGGGTGGCTCATGCCTGTAATCCCAGCACTTTGGGAGGCCAAGGCAGGCGAATCACTTGAGGTCAGGAGTTCGAGACCAGCCTGGCCAACATAGTGAAACTCCATCTTTACTAAAAAACTACAAAAATACAAAAGCTCGCCAGACGTGGTGGTGGGTGCCTGTAATCCCACCTACTTGGCAGGCTGAGGCAGGAGAATTACTTGAACCCGGGAGGTGGAGGTTGCAGTGAGCTGAGATCGTGCCACTGCACTTTAGCCCGGGCGACACAGAGAGACTCTCTCTAAAAAAAACAAAACAAAACAACAACAACAGAACATCCCTAATACCCTGGCAATCACGCTGACTGAAAATCAATCAAGCTGTTGAAAAATATCAACAATATCAATATCAAAGAAGGTAAGAGCACTATCCAGAGATAAGCAGTGGTGGTTATCTCTGGGCAGTGTTGTTTATCTTATTTTTTTATATCTTTTATATTTTCTGAATTTTTTTGCAGTCCAGAATTAATTTTTCAAAAGAAAAGTTATTTGCTATGTTCTTCACAAAAACAGCCACAAATCCTCTCCTTTTCAGGCTTTCTTCACATTGATAATTTGAAAAATAATCTATTACCTTGAGTTGCTTTATTTTAGCTTGAACATCACACTCAGAAAAATGTTCAATATTAGTGAGCTGCAGATCCATCTCCGTGAGCCAGACCAGAATGCTGTCCCGCGCAGTCTCAAACTCCTCACGCTGGCCAATAAAATGCTGGAAGGCAGAGGAAAGTAGTAACAATTATTTTTATGAAAAGTCCTTATAAACACATGGAGATGGCACAATGAATTCCAGTGTCCTGTAAAGTCATTTTCTCAGCAGGCAGTGAGAAGCCTGCAATCCTTTGCTATAGCACTCCCCCGTTTACTCCTCCTGCCATCCCATTCTTATAAAATCACTGAGATTGTGTCTCAAGACTGCATTCGAATGGCCCAATCCCATCCTCTGGCCTCTAAATTACAGATGAGGCATAGCAAAAACCTTGAGTCTGCGCAAGATGGAGGTGACGCGCTTTTGCAGGTTGTCCCATCTCTGATTGCCTTCGTGAACCATCTGTTTGAGGCTACAGGCTGAATCAGTGCGGTTCTCTCTGGCCAGGCGGCGGTACTGCTTGTTGATCAGTTCCAGCTGCGTCAGGCACTCGTGGACCTGTCGCTGGAAAGCCTAAGGCCACAGAGAAGCATATCAGTGTGGGAAATCAGCGAAGGACTCTCAGTAGTGGCTCCTGGTTTTCTTATTGTAGCCTCTGGGAGAATGGGAAGTTACACTACCACAGAGGGAAAAAATGATGTCTAATAATGGTATACTTCCTCTTGTTAAAGCAAAGTCATTTAGTCAGCGCAGCTTAAAGGAAAGGGAGTGAATAAATTGAAAAATATGAAAACGGGAAGTAGTAATAAATAAACACACATGCATACAACACACATATATAGACACACACATATACACACACATACATATACACATAGCTTTAAAAATAATTAATGTCCTAGAAACAAATATTTCCACAAAGCAAACCACTATAAAACATATACATGTGTGTGGAAATGTGAGTTTGAAACGTTCAAGATTTCTGCTGTCAATATGGAGAAAAGAAATCTATAATGGAACTGTTTATTTGTAAAATAGGTACTTTTCTAAAAATCTAGAAATTGCCTCAATTCTGCTGTCCATTAGGAAAAAATTTAAAACTACCTTTTGCAAAAGGTCTTCCAAACATCAAGCTATTATATGCTTTTAAGAAGAGTAATTTAGTAAAATACAAGTAACTTTATATTTTAAAAAATTGGGAACATGCTCGGTTTCTTTTTTGTTGTCCCTGTGATTTAATTAGGTTTTATAAAACATGTTAGAGCTAGTGTACCAGCCTACACAGAAGCATCTATCTATTTTTGAGGCTATCCCAGGGACAGTTTAGAGATTCTGAAGGTAAAATATTCTTTTCTGCCTTTTCCTTGCAAATATGGAAGAGCCCTATAGCATAAGAGTGATTTGGCCAAAATAAAATGAAGCTTTAAAAAAAATCATTTGTATGATTTATGACTGATTTTTATCTTGGCATTAGACCAAAATGAAAATTATAATTAGTAAACTGAACTGTACTCATCAAATCCCCAAATTCTGTTCTCCTTGGCTCATCACACTGTTTACATGTGACCACATTTCTGCCTCTTAAATCGTTTTCCTTCTGAGAGTTGCTTTCAGAGCCTTCATCCTAGGAAATCCTAGCTTCCAGTCTAAAAACCTTAAGTTATTTCTCCAGCAAAGGGAGTGGTAAGGAAAGTTCAGCTCTGGCCATGACTGGAAGCCACAGTACATGTTTGCCCACTGGCGTAAGGTTGGAGTACCCCCAGGGAGATACCCCAGCATACCCACATCCAGCCCAAACATTCATGTGATTGGACCAGCTAAAGACTGTCCACAAGCACAACTTTGTTTCTGCAATTCATTTCTGTCTCTTAAGAAAATTAATGACAAAATTCATGATAAAAAATAAAATCAATCATTATAGAAGCTAAATATAAGGCTAACTTTTGCTTTAAAATCTGAGTCTAAAATAGCTTCAGAAAGAATCTTATATAATCTGCTTTGCAGTATAAGCTAATTATAAAAGGTTTTAACCTTTATGAAGCTGAGTGTAGTAAGATGCAGTTGAACAGCTCTTCCACTAACATTCATTCACGTCAAGATGACCTGGAATCTACCGCAGAGTTTACTGTGCTTTTTACTAGTAGTTTTCTAAGGAATATCTTTTGTATAGGAATAAAAGCATTGTTTATTTTAATTTAGTGGTATAATGCATATAAATTCATTCACCATTCAGACATCAAAGTAATTCATTCATTTCACAAAGTATTTGAACATTTTTCTAGATTCATATAGCTGTCCATGTACAATCCTGAGATTTTAAACTCCATAAGAATAAAAAGGGAACTTCCTATTTCCCATCATAGGCCTCAGTAAATGCCTGGTTACCTGATGTCACAAGGTAAAAATGAATGCAGCTACATTTCATTGCATTTTTAGTCTTATTTCTAAACATCTCGAGGAATTGGGGCAGAAGTAGCAACCGAGAATGGTCAGAATGCTTCTGAACTCTTTGCTGTCAACGTGTCTGAGCACACGACTGCCTAGCAGTGGGAACTGAAAGGAAAAACAGCTTCACATTTAAAAATGGTCAGTTTGGGGCTAGGTCAGGTCTTCTATGAAAAGGAAAGGCAGTGGAGAAGTCAGAGCTTCATTGTACAACAGTGACAGAGTGGACTCGAGATCGTGCAAGCAGGCAAGGTACTGGAATCAATTCTTGGATGACTTCTTTATGAATATGATTACACTACAGCTATTTTCGTCTATTTTGTAACTTTCAAAGCAAAAGTTAGCCTTATAGTTAGCAGTGTAATTGAAAAGTTTTGGTGATTCAAGACACATATACACACACACATACTGTGTAATTAGAAATGAATTATAATGAAAATGTTTTATTCTGTTCTAGAGCCAACTCTTTTATCAAATACACGCGCGCACACACACACACACACACACACACACACACTCCGATTAGGTAAAGAAAATACAAAAATGTATTTGGAAGGTAGATTTTTATAGTATAAAAACATCATATTTTAATCGTAGAAAGGATGGTTGATTGTGGAATAATTCTGAAATAAAAATCATGCCAAGATCTTTTAGGAAAACCTCTTTTTCCTCCTTCTTTGCCTACTTATGAGGTCATAATAAAGATGGCTGCAAAGTCCTCATCCAGCAATTTGAACAGATAACATGTGGTGAACAACTAGTTTAGGTCTTGGAACTCCAACTACCAGCTGGCTACTTTAATAGCAAAATAAGGATTAAAAATTTGGAATTATAAATCACCTCAAATTTCTTTAGTTCTTCCTTGGCAACTGTATAGATCACTCCAGAAGAGCTGGGAAATGCAGCTGTCCTTTCTGAAGTCTTCAGCCAATCTTCAAAACGTGAATAGTCATCCAGAAATTTCTGCCACAATCGCCACGTCTCTTCGATTCTGGGGCAGAAAATGAAAGAACAGAATCTGATTATTGGAGACTGTTTTTGCTCCAGAACCCGGTCTGATGCCTGCCACTGGATTAAGGGTGCCCGCAGAGGCAACTGTTGTGCCAAACAATAACCATGGCTCGAGCCAAATTTGACCAGAGCGCAAGAGAGACAACTGTTTGAGCTAAAATAAAACAGCTGTTTTATTTTTTTAAAAACATGTCCTGCAGCTCTGGATTTTGAATTAGTCAAATTGAAAATTATAAACACATCACATGAGCTGCCTTGGATGTGTGCAACAAGTTTAGAAAAGCAACAACAGGTTAACAGTGTGCACTCATGCCAGTGTTTTACGGAAATAAAAACGAAGTCTGAAAATCCATTGAAGTCCAACATTCAACTCACACTGACAAAAGTCAATCTATGACAGCAGGACAAATATTAAGCTTTCAACAGTTTGCCAGAGAGCACAGCCATGATGTCACTTTGTAACACAGCACGATTTTCTGCCACCTTAAATTTCAAAGGGCTTAAAGATAAATGTGTTTTTATTTAATTTTTAATAGAAGAACATTACTGTTTTCACAGCCACACATTCTGTAATGTTATGCTTCTTTGACAAGGGTGTACTTTTACGTTTCCGTGTTATTTTTAAACTGTTAAGTCAGACATAACTTGGCTTGTTATATTTATATATTACTTTTATATCTACTTATTTTCTCAACTAAATGTAGATAATAGCAAGTTTGGGAAGCCACAGCTATTTTTGGACATTGTAACCAACAGGAAAGAGTGAACAGTGGATACTCTGGGTGATTTTTATTTTCATTTTGGTCTTTCCTCTTCCCTGTTTCAGCATCCCAGCTCACTTGAGTCTCCTTTCCATGGACATAGCACAAATGTTTCTCCACCGCCGGTCCAGGTTTCTTGTAGCCTGCTGGATAGAGTCACACTCGGCATCAGTGGCACAGGCATCACAGTCGTGCAGCAGGACTTCACACAGGTTGAGGACAGATGCAACACCTGTACTGTGCTTCTCTATGTCTCTCTGAAGCTCCTGCAGGGGAACGCAACAGGCTTTATTCAACAATTACACGTATACAGAGGAGAGAAACTGAAGCAACGTCTGTTGATAAATGGTTAGGCTACACTTTGACAAATATTTAATTTCCCTGAATGTATGACATTTATTGAGCCTCATGTATGAAATCCAGCAAGCTCAAAAGTACTAGAAAATGTATGTAGAAATATTTTGGCTATGTGAGTAATGCCAACATATAAACTGAACAAATGAAATAGTTTACAGTAGGAGTAAAATTAACTTCTTTAATCAATAAAAAAATGAATCTTGGCTGGGTGCGGTGGCTCAAGCCTGTAATCCCAGCACTTTGGGAGGCCGAGATGGGCGGATCACAAGGTCAGGAGATCGAGACCATCCTGGCTAACCCGGTGAAACCCCGTCTCTACTAAAAAATACAAAAAACGAGCCGGGCAAGGTGGCAGGCGCCTGTAGTCCCAGCTACTCGGGAGGCTGAGGCAGGAGAATGGTGTGAACCTGGGAGGCGGAGCTTGATCCGGCCACTGCACTCCAGCCTGGGTGACAGAGCAAGACTCCGTCTCAAAAAAAAACACACAAAAAAGAATCTTGCCCCAGACTCTACTTCACGAATACATCACTTTCATCCCAATCAATCAATCAATGCAGTACAGTCATCTCTTAGTATCTGTCAGGGGACTGGTTCCAGAACTTCCCTCCGATTCCAAAATCCATGGATGCTTAAGTCCCTGATATTGAATGTTGTAGTATTTGCATACCTCCTATGTACATCCTTCCATACACTTTAAATCATCTTGAGATTACTTATAATACCTAATACAATGTAAATGCTATAGAAATAGTTCTTATACTGTATTGTTTAGGGAACCATGACAAGAATAAAAAGTCTGTACATATTCAATGCAGATCCAATTATTTTTCCCAAATAATTTTGATCTACAGTTGGTGGAATCTACCAATGTAGAACCATAGATACCGAGGGCCTGGATATATGCACGTGCTAGAGCTGGCACTCAAGAACTGGGTTTTAAGATCCAAAGATTTACATTCTTGTTTTAATTTTTTATTTTTTTTTGAGATGGAGTTTCACTCTGTCACCCAGACTGGAGAGCAATGGCGCAATCTCAGTTCATGGCAACTTCTGCCTCCCGGGTTCAAGCGATTTTCCTGCCTCAGCCTCCCAGGTGGCTGGGATTACAGGTACCCGCCATCATGCCCGGCTAATTTTTGTAGTTTTGTAGAGACAGGGTTTTACCATGTTGGCCAGGCTGGTCTTGAACTCCTGACCTCAGGTGATCTGCCCACCTAGGCTTTCCAAAGTGCTGGGATTACAGTGTGAGTCGCTGCACCCAGCCAATTTGCATTCTTGTTTAAACAGTTAATTCCACCATCATTAAAAGGTAACATGGTTATCAATGGACGAACAAATAAAGAAAAAGTGACATACATATATATATATATATATATATATATATATATATATATATACACACACACACACAATGGAATATTATTCGGTCATAAAAAAAATGAAATTACGTTGTTTGCAGCCACATGGATGGAACTAGAGGTCATTATGTTACGTGAAATAAGCCAGGTACAAAAACATAAATTTGACACATTCTCACTTGTATGTGGGAGCTAAAAAAGCTGATCTCACAGAGGGAGAGAGTAGAAAGCCAGATAGCAGAGGCTGGGAAGAGTGTTTTGGGGCCATGAAGCGAGGTTGGTCAATAGATACAAACATACAGTTACGGGGAATAAGTTTTAATGTTCGATAGAGTAGAATAACTATAGTTAACAACAATGTACTACATATTTCAAAATAGCTAGAAGAGAGAAATTGAAATGTTCCCAACACATAGAAATAATAAATACCAGAGGTGACGGATACCCCAAATGCCCTGACTTGATCATTACACAGTCTATGCATGTAACAAAATATCATATGTACCCCACAAATATGTAGAAATACTATTTATGGGACTATATCATGCATGACATCAGCAGCTTCCTCAGAGAACAACCTTTTTTTTTTTGAGATGGAGTCTCACTGTGTCACCCAGGCTGGAGTGCAGTGACATGATCTTGGCTCACTACAACCTCCTGTCTGATTCTCCTCCTGATTCTCCTACCTCAGCCTCCCGAGTAGCTGGGATTACAGGCACCCACCACCATGCCTGGCTAATTTTTGTATTTTTAGTAGAGATGGGGTTTCACCATGTTGGCCAGGCTGGTCTGGAACTCCTGATCTTGTGATCCGCCTGCCTCAGCCTCCCAAAGTGCTGGGATTACAGGTGTGAGCTACGTGCCTGGCGTAGAGCAACTTTTAATGTAGGATAGAAGTAAAATGTTTTATGATAAAAACAAAGCACTGGATTTCCCTGGAGTCCCACAGTGTGAAATCTTCATTTTACCTGTATAAAACGTAAATCCAAATTGTATGTTGTTTTCTCTATTGAACTTTTAACTCCATTTACTCCAAGTAAGTTCCCATTATTAAAAGTGAGCTCTACCAGTATAATTTTTTGTTTGCAATATTCATCAATGTCTTTAGTGTGTTTTCCTTTTCTTTCATCAGGAAGTTCTTGAATCTGCTTAGCTTTTCTCTTGCTCTAAAAATTCCTCAATTTACGCAGATACCTGGGATTTAAATTCTTGTGTTGCTCTTCCTCTTATTTTTTTTTTCCGTTGACAACATGTACGAACACACTAGCTATTGTCAAATGTCTAACAGTGCCTTTAATTCATTTTGGAGATTTTATAAACTAGACACTAGATGATAAATTCTACTAAAATATTTATATTTTTATAAACAGTCCTTTCAAATCTCTAACATAACCGCCTTCACTTACGTGAAAGAGTATGTCACAGGAATTGCTGTTCTAAAAATATAAAATAAAGTAATATAAAAATTAAACTTAGTATTTGCTTAAAGATAAATACAAAGACAAATAATTCTGTAAATGAGATTACCAAGTACATTTGAGGTCTTAAAGTACATTCTGTTCAAGGATAAACATTTGGAAGGAGTGTTAAACCCCTGGACATAAACCATGCATTTAAGAAAGTTAGCATTTTTATTTCATTTTTCCTAAATACTCAAAAGTTTTTGTTAAAATCAATATGTAAAATGGCAACCCTAGGATTTGAGAGGATTTATAATCATACGTAAGTACCCTAAGACAAATAAGTTTTAGGCTCAGCTTTAACTTTGTTTTTTGAGACAGAGTCTCACTCTGTCAGCAGACTGGAGTGCAGTGGCGCAATCTTGACTCACTGCAACCTCCGCCTCCCAGGTTCAAGCAATTCTCCTGCCTCAGCCTCCTGAGTAGCTGGGACTACAGGTGCGCACCACCATGCCCAGCTAATTTTTGTGTTTTTAGTAGAGACAGAATGATTCTTAAAAATTTTCCACAAAGGAAACTGTAGTAACTATGACATGATTAAAATAAAATTTATCACGCCCTGACTTGGTGTTAGGTAAGCACTGTGCTCAGTGCTTCTTCTTAGTAATTTGCATAATCACACTGTGTGGTGTGGACTCTGATGATTGGCATTCTCTAAATCAGGGGTCTATAAATCAGATAATATGGGAATGTAGTGAGGCCAAGATCTGAACCCAGAAAGTTTACTTTTAACCACTGGTGTACAGGATTTTTTTAAAGTTTTAATTTAAAATTTAATTAAAAAGCTATATGTGCATATTTAATGTAGTAAAAAGTAAAAAACTGCTAGCAGGTTCTGAATAAAGCAGTGCTTTCCACCCCAGAGTCCACCTGTTCAGCAGCAACCATTTCCATCTCTTGTAGCTCTTTCTTCTGGTATTACTTCCACAGTTTTTCATTTTTTGAGATACGGTCTTGCTCTGTCACCCAGGCTGGAGTGCGGGGGTGTGATTATGGCTCACTGCAGCCTTGAATTCCTGGCCTCAAGTGATCCTTCTGCCTTGGCCTCCCACAGTATTAGGATTACAGGGGTGAGTCACCACATTTGACCTATTTCTGTATTTCTCAGTAATATATAACTTCTCTATTTCTAAGTAACATAGCTACTGCTTGATTTGTCCATTTTAGTAATTACTTTATGAATTCTTTAGTAGAGAAGAAATAAACTTCTACATGGCTGACTGAACTCTAATGACTGTTACAGTACAACTTAGAGCTAGAGTAATAGTCACTGTTCTCATGATTATGGTTATTTAATATTGTTCACATTTGAGGAACAAAATATGCTACGGTTATGTTTCTTTTCTTTTTTCTTTTCTTTTTTTTTAGACAGAGTCTCAGTCTGTCACCAGGCTGGAGTGAGTGGCACGATCTCAGCTCACTGCAACCTCCAACTCCCTGGTTCAAGTTGTTCTCCTGCCTCAGCCTCCTGAGTAGCTGGGATTACAGGCACGCACCACCATGCCCAGCTAATTTTTGTATTTTTAGCAGAGACAGGGTTTCACCATGTTGGCCAGGATGGTCTCGATCTCCTGATAATTCATTTTTCCTGGATTTTACAATCCTCTCTTTCTCTCAAATTTATAATGCTTGCTTCTATTATCTCTCTTATAGAACTAATAAAACTCCTTCCAGAGTAGTTAAGCCCATCAGATAATCTAGCCCCTCCTGGCTCCTCCTGGAAACATCCCTCCTAGAGCACCCAGAACCCCTGCTCCCATCTGGACAGGTGCTGGCTTGGCTGCAGTACAGCTGTCATCAGGGACTTTCCTGCACCTTCAATCTGGGAATTCCCTTTTTCTTTCTCCTGAGTTGAATAGCATTTCCCCTCTCGCTTTAGTGCACGTAGCATATACAGCTTATGGAACATGGTAGCATGCAGCATGTGTAGCGAGTATGAAGTGTAGTTTCCTCTCACTTTTGTGTATGTAGTATACCTTTCATTAGCTTCCTGAAAATGGGTACATAGGAGGTAAAATTTTTAGATATTAAGTGGCAGGGTATAAAATTCTAAATTATAAAGAATTTTTCTCAGCTTTCTGTAGGCAGAGCCATTGTCTTCTAGCTTCCAGTATTGTTTTGGAGAAGCCAGATTTTATTTCATCCTGGAAACCTTTAGGATCTCCTTATTCCTTGTGTTCTGCAATTTTACAGTGTGGCTTTGCTTTGTTTTACATTTTCCTGGGTACTTATATGGCCCTTATAATCTGCAAATGCATGTTTTTCATTTTAGAGATATATATGACTATATATACATACACACATATGTGTAATGTGTGTACACATATATGTGTAATCTTCCACAAAGTAGACAAAAAGATAAATATATGAAAAATAGGAAAGAAATATAGACATAAACATAATAAAATTAACAATAATGCAAGAGTTTCAAAATCCAATTCAGTTATTTTATAAAAATCTCCCCAAAAAAGAATAAAGAAAATGGAGAGGAGAAAATTAACATAGTAGTAATGTAATAAAAGATATAAATACATATTTAATAATAAATATATAAAATATATTTTATTACATTACTACATTACTTATTTAATAATAAACATATTATTTAATTATATATATATATTACATTACTACTACGGTAATTTTCTCCTCTCCATTTTCTTTATTTTTTTTAGGGTGGGTTTTTACAAAATGACTGAATTGGACTTTGAAACTCTTGCATTATTGTTAATTTTATTATGTTTATGTCTATATTTCTCTCCTATTTTTCATATATTAATCTTTCTGTTTTACTTTGTGGAAGATAGTCTCCATTCTGAAAGCCCTTTTTTAAAGAAAAATGGCAGCCTATCATTTATGAATGCAAAACGTCTCATTTCTGTGAGTTTGTTTTGTTTTGTTTACATTTTCTTCCTCTCTCTACGTGTTTCCTCTGATTGTTCCTTTCTTTATTTCCCTCTGTTTATTTTGGTCTTTTCTTAATGGTAGAAGCTTTCTTAAGTGGTGAGGATTCTTGCCTATCCACACATGTTCAAGAATGAGTCAGCTGTAGAAGCTGCGTATGCACCTAAAGTATGTCAATCGGGAGGCTTCCCCGTGGAGAGTTAGGCAGGGGTCTGGACTTTTGCTGGGTTATCTTAAGTATCACTAATTGAAGGTACTTTTCTCTTGTCTGATCAGTTCTCCAGAAAGGATGCTCCAATCTCCTGGCTAGGGTGGAAGCCTGGGTACTGACATAGTGGGAGCCAAGCTGGGGAAGCGGGATGGGAGCCTGACCATTTGGTACTGAGCCATTCACATCATCTCCCCATTTTTAACATAGTGACTCTAGCCTCCATGATGTCCTCATCCCCAAACCCAGAGTCCTTCTGGTTTGCCTTCTCCAGAGAGTAATCATCTGGTCTTCTGCCTGAGTAAAGGAAGCAGAGTTCCCTGGCTGGCTGGGCTTAGGAGGAATCTGCCAGTCTCAGCACACCTTATTCAGATTTTCAAGTACTCTTCCATTTTACAGCTCAACAGGCAACTCTACTTTCAGCTTCACCTGATCTCCACTTTCCGAGCCTTCCTGGAACTCTGTGGCATGAATCAACTTTCTCCATCCTCCATTCTGTTAACACCATCACTGATCTATCCACTTTCTATCTTGCAAAATTATGTTGGATGTCTGTCATCGCTACCATTTCCTCTCCTGTTCTCTTTGCCATTGTGGTTTTAACCTTTTTCCCTCTCTAGTATCATTTTATTGGGGTTTTAGTAGTAGGTAGGGCTATAAATCCATATGATCAATTTGCCATATTTAACTAGATATTTTGTCGATTTTCATACACTTGTGAAATTACAATACTGGCCATTTACATTTTAACTCATCACTGTACACATCATTACCATGTTCTCTGGAAGAATCTGGGAAGCTGGATGCCAACCAGGATCCCTATAATTCAATCATCAGAATCTCAAACATCACCACCCATCAGAAAACTTTAATTTCATAAAAATTGAAAAATATCTTGCTAACAAGTTTTTTTAAAGGCAATGGAATATAGTGTATATTTCAAGATAGCTAGAAGAGAAGATTTTGAGTATTGTTACTACAAAGAAACAAATATTTAAAGTGATGGATATGGTCATCAAATTACCTCAGTTTGTTTGATTGTTACACTATGCAAATATCCATTGAAGCATCATGTTGTACCCCACACAGATGTACAATTATTATGTATTCATTAGAAAGAAAAGAATTTTAATGATAATTTTAATATTAAAAAAACTCTCAACACCCAAAACTGTATTGTAACACCCATTTCATTGGCTTAGTCTGTAAAATGAAGTAAGTACATAAACTATAAGATTTTAAAAACAGGAGGTATTTACATTTTATAGCATTTTAAAATTAAGCAACTTTGCTGCAACGGCCTAAATGTAATGGAGAGAACCAGAGTGTGGATAGAATTTTCAAAGCAATCTAAAGGCATGGAGTAACGTTATCTCTAGTGGGGAATTTACAGTGTTTGCTACTGGCGACTGGAGTCTGATACACTTAGTAAGAATAAACGAGGGAGCCCAGCACAGTGGCTCATGGCTGTAATCCCAGCACTTTGGGAGGCCGAGGATGGGCAGATCACTTGAGGTCAGGAGTTTGAGACTAGCTTGGTCATCATGGCAAAACCCCATCTCTACTAAAAATACAAAAATTGGTCGGGCATGGTGGTCCATGCCTGTAATCCCAGCTACTTGGGAGGCTGAGGCATGAGAATCGCTTGAACCTGGGAGGTGGAGGTTGCAGTGAGCTGAGATCACACTACTACACTCCAGCCTGGGCAACAGAGTGAGACTCTGTCCCCACACCCTCCCCCCCAAAAAAAAGAAAAGAAAAAGAAAAAAAATAAATGAGGGAGGGAATGGGAGGTGAAAATTTCTTCTGTAGGCCGGGCGCGGTGGCTCAAGCCTGTAATCCCAGCACTTTGGGAGGCCGAGACGGGCGGATCACGAGGTCAGGAGATCGAGACCATCCTGGCTAACCCAGTGAAACCCCGTCTCTACTAAAAAATACAAAAAACTAGCCGGGCGAGGTGGCGGGCGCCTGTAGTCCCAGCTACTCGGGAGGCTGAGGCAGGAGAATGGCTTGAATCCAGGAGGCGGAGCTTGCAGTGAGCTGAGATCCGGCCACTGCACTCCAGCCCGGGCGACAGAGCGAGACTCCGTCTCAAAAAAAAAAAAAAGAAAATTTCTTCTGTATACATTTTCCTGGATCATCCCTTTTTGCTTTGTTGGGCTGTACACTGCCAGTGAGATGTTCTATCTTTGCTACACACATGAAGGTGGAATTACAATGTGCGATCCGCAGGTCAGGCAATCCTTTTTGCAAAACAAAATTTTTTCAACTTGAAAAATTTTAAGTATGCCTTGTAATCTTTCCCCAAACACTATACACAGGACAAAAAATGAGGGGTGCTCCTTTCACTCTTTTCTAAGTGTATGGTAGTGGGCTAGAGCTAGTGACTCTCAAATAAGCCAATCTGTTAGTACTATTTTAGATACATAATTGCAGCTCAACCTTACCTACCATCTTAGAAGGCTTCTTGGTGGATGGATGACACTAACTGTACAATGGCACAAGCATCTTTGTAAGGCTGAACTCTGCAGTGACATGAAACCTGTTGGCCTCAATCGCCTGCCTAGGCAAAGCCCCCTTCCTCACCAGTCCTGTCTAGCTCCCTCTTGACCTTCCATTCCCAGGCACCATTTCATGCCCACCCCATCATCCTGGCCAGGAGGACAGATATTCCATGGCTTATTAATTCCATTTCAATTTTAAGTCTTACCTGCTGCTCATTAAGCTTTCTCTGTATTTCTTCCGAGTTACAGGAATCGTAGACTATTGGTTTGGCCAGCTCTGACTCAATGTGAGCGAGCCAGGTCCTCAGGCTGCTCATGTTCTTATCGAGCTGCTGCACAGCCACCAGGGTCTCCTTCAGTTTCTTCACCCTGTGGGCAGAGAAGGGGGAACGTCCCGCTTCAGCGAGAGGACCACTCATGTTTCCCTCATATGCAGAGGAGAACACTGGGCTTTAACAATCTTTTTAGGCAGAGAGTTAGAAACTCATGTGGAAGAAGCCAAAGATAGAAGAAAAAGGAGGATAGAAATTAGAGATGAATACAGACAACGGAGCAAGGATGCAGAGGAGGCAGGGGTCCAGGGCACAGGAGCAGAGATAAATTAGTTTTGAACACAGTTTTCCCAGTGTGAGCAGGGTGTGATCACAAGTTTGGGAAGAACACAGGTAGTATTTCTCAACTCCATTACTACCTACTTAGAGCAAAAATCAATTATTGAGTCCCTGTTAAGAGCCTGACATGGCTGAGTGTACACAGATTGCTCTAAAGAGAAAGGTCATGGTGATAATAAGCATATGATCAATGATCTATTAGTGCCCTTATTTAAAAATTGCTGCTACCTTTAGACTATGAGTCTCGCCTTTTGGTTCAAGAAATATGGCCACCTAATTGGCACTGCTCATAACAGAGGTAAACAGCAGATGAGCAAAATACTTCAAGCTGCTAGGGTGTCATCTTGGCTCAACTGAAGAGGTATCTATCTTCTTGAAAATATGTCAAGAGCAACATGACTTGTAAGACTCTAGGTTTGAGATACATTTAAAGGCAGGGATCTGCAATAGATTGTTCTCAAAGATTGACAACTTACACTTAGAGTCATGAGATATTCGCTCCCCCTCCCCCACCCCTGTATTACTTCCAGGCTTTTAAAGAAGTGATTTTCAAGCTGGGATTGTCACACAATCAGCGGAGGGTGCTTTCAAACCACAGGTGCCAACTACCAGCCACCATCTCCAGATGGTTGTGATACATTTCTCTGATCAAGACACACTGTTCTGAAGAAAATGTCTCATAATCAAAGTATTTTGAACATTTTGATTTATTTTTAGTTGTTTAAAATTGATATCATCACTTCTGTTTCAGTTTCAATAAATCAATGTTTCTCTCTCAAGTGAAAATGTAGTCGTTTGACAACATGATCGCTTTTCCTTTTTGTCATTTTTCCTCAAAGCACTGTCACATAAATGCTCTTAAAGGATTTTCACTATGGTCAGCTGTTAGTAATATCTATATTTCAATAATTGTAATTAATAACACTTCTATTTGAATAACATTTTCAGTTTGTAAAAACCCTCTTAGGAGCATTACCTTTTATTCTTTTAAAAAATGTGTATTTAAAAAATTATGTTCATATTTCAAAATATATTCTATTGGTAGAAAATGAAAATATGTTGCATTGTTTATTATGACTTAAAATTCCACTTGAGATAAGATTTCCCCAATTAGCTTTATAAATACAAATTGTACCCTGTCCCCCAGACACTTCAAGGCATTGGCCTTGAACACTATTTCCAAGAACTTTTACATACAACTCACTCACATTTCTCTCATGGCTAAGACAAAATTCATCTGGGCATCGGTCAGTGAATGACAGTTTTATTATGGCTACTGGGTACAAAGCTCATGAAGTACGCTTGACCAACCACAGCATGGACATGGAATTTTACATGGCTTTGGCCATAGTGCCCCAGACTGAAAGAAGACTTTACCATCAATAAACCCACTGGAACAGGCCTGAAGAATGGCACACAGAACAGAGAGGTCCGTCCTGCTTTTAATTCTGTAGGAAAATCTTTTCAGCAGCCTCTCCTACATGACCAGCTTCTTGTCTTCAGATTTCGTAGTATCTGAGCACTTACTAGGCTTGGGGATGGTAATGTCATTAGGGTTTTACTAGAGGTCGCAGTGCTTGTTTCCTCCCTTCCTTATTTCAGTCCCCTGGTATTATTTATGCATTAATTGGTCTCCTCCATGGTAAGTTCCTTGGAAAGCTGGAAATCTGAGTTTCCATATTTGGCTATTTCCCTACCCTGGCCATGCTAAACTCAGGGCTTTGCACTAAATTGGGTACTGTTTAAATGGTTGCTAAACATTAATAATGAATATTCTAAGCGAATTGTGTTTATTTAATTAACATGTTTTCATTTTAAAATTTTTATCTGATATTAAGTGGGTATTAAATTTTACTTCTAGGTTCAACATTTGCCAATGCTCTATTTGTCAAGTACTAAAATTCATTCATTTTCTTGGTTCAAAACTCACTTACAAATATGATCAAAAGATCCAAAGCACAAAAGGATGCAAGTAAACACTGTTCCATAGGACCATCTACATTAGAAAAATAAATTACGGGATAACTTTTGTAATATTGAATGAGTTCTAAGTCAGAGCGGTTAGTATGCAATATGTCAAGGGCATCATGACATGGAAATGCGTGTTCATATAGTCCATTAGGGACAAGTTCCTCTTTCAAACAAATGTGTAAATTTGCTAAAGTCAATGGGGGTGAACATTTAAGCAGTTCTTTTTCATTTCTTTAAACAGTGTATTTTACTACAAATAGCAAAATGCAGTGTACGTATGTGCTGGGGGCGCAGATGTGAGCCTGGAGGGCATGGATAGTAGGATTAATAAGCCTTGGCTTATTAAACTTGATATTTATTTGCAGGACAGGGATCACCCTTTTTTTTTAGGAGAAATGTCCCATGTTTC
This sequence comes from Rhinopithecus roxellana, assembly GCF_007565055.1. NCBI lineage: Eukaryota > Metazoa > Chordata > Mammalia > Primates > Cercopithecidae > Rhinopithecus > Rhinopithecus roxellana. The sequence goes on along the minus strand of NC_044552.1, from coordinate 176,205,243 downwards.
TTTCCATTATTTCTTTAAAGATAATTTTTGGGTAAAGTGTCACAGTATTTTTATTTATCTATCATCGTGAGGAGTCTGAGCAACATTCCTTTTGGTAAACATCCAGGATTATCATTCAAATTAGACACTTGCAGACGTCACATGTCTGGGTAAGTTTAGCAGCTTGAGAAATCTGTAAGTCCCCGCAGCTTATGGTTCTTTCACAGTCCAGGCACTTGACCTTTCTTGAAAAGGATTCTACTATGAAATGCAAATATCCAGCTTCTTAACACGGAAACATGCATATACAAACACACACATATATATATACGTATGTATATACATACCTACACACATATACTTATAAATCTATATATATTGTATCTATATTTCACAACTTTCCTTCACAGTGATTTAGTATATCTGTAACCCAAAACAAAACAAAAAGTTCAAATTCTAAATATAATAGAACGAAAATTACCATTGGGTAAATCCTATTTATTTGTAGAAAAGTATCTGAGGGATGATACAGAAAAAGGAAAATATTTTTAAAAAATTAAAAATAAAAATTCCTGTCACATTTTTATTCTAACTAAAAAAAATGAACTAAACATTTGCACAATGTGCTAAATTATTATTTTAGACATTAATCTGTACACATTGCACATATATTTTATAAGCTTTATATTAGAGACTAAAACTTACTGACAAGCACAAACAAAAGCAACTTTCTCAAACACACAACATTTTCTAGAGCCCTGAAATATTTTTATTTAATGAAAGGAAAGCTTTCAACTACAAAGCTGTGAACCAGCTAAGGCTAAATTTCAGTTTCATCAGAAGCCCATCCTTTAAATAGCAGATGATGGACTAACTGAGTCTTTTTCTGGATCGCTTTCCTGTGTCTCAGCTTCTCTACTCTAGCCATACTCCTTGTATGACGCATACGCTCCAGAGACAACTGGAATACTGAGTCATAATAAAGTCCATTAACCTTTTCATCCAGCTCTGCATGCCCAGTAGAGGTACTAGAAAACAAACCAACAAATAACTCTTGGGAGTCCACATGGCCAGCTATCTCCCAACACCAATCCTCTTCACGTAACGTTGGCAAAAACAGTTCTGGATTAAAGCTTCCAGCATCTATCCTACATACCCCATGTAACATGAAAGCTATGTACAATGGAAGAAACTCAAGATGCCTGCCTTGTGACATCGCAGTTACAATCTGGGAGATCTGCGTCCACACAGCCGTCCTCTGCCATCCTCAGAGCACGCAGGTCCTCTGCCACCACCATGAAGCTTCCACGTGCAACAGTTAGACTCTGCAGAGCAAAAGGCTATATCCTGCGTGGGGATGAAAGTTTCCCCTTGTCTGTGTATAGAAGTATGAAAATGCTCACTCTAGACAAATGTTGGTAGTCTCTGCCCGATAATATGACACTGGGCAGTGACAAGTGGTCATGTTTCTAAATAAAACCTACATTCATTAACATGTGCCAGGCTTGATCTCCTGGAATGTAGGCCACGAGTGTAAGAAGGGGAAAAAGCTCAGTGTAATCTGTAAGGAGGAGGAAGCTACAGGTCTAAAGAAAGGACAGCAAAAACAACGTTGGCTGCAGACACGCTGCTGTTCTGTAAGGACAGTCAACTTTTCTTGCGGGCAGTTTGCTATGCGGGGAAGGCTATTTAAGGAAAACAAATCATCGCATTGCAAACAAACAAAATGTCCACAAGCACAGCAAATGGTAGTAGCAAAAGGAATAACTTTCTTCTTTTTTGGGTTCAGTATGCCAGCTCGGTAGTGTATACAAGAGTTTTAGGAGTTGTTTGGGAAGGTGGGAAAGTACATGCTCTTTATCTTTGAGTAGACTATTTGGGCAGGAAAAATAACGAAGAAATATTATTCTCCCTTACATATGCAAAACTTTTGTCCTTTAAAAATGATGTAAGATGAGAAAAATAACATCTTCATTTTAAGAAAATTTAAAAAATAACAATTCATTTGCTTCAGGTAACTCTTTTTCTTTTATGAATTTTGAGTTTCCAAACTTTCTGCACTAAGCATATGATAATTTAATAATTTATACTTTTAAAGAAAATAAGTCCCCAAGTTATTAATTCCTATAATTTAATAAAATATGACTAATGCTGGATGCTTTAAATCCTTTTGGGGATTAAAACTACACACAAATAAATAATAAATATTAAATAAATAATGAAAATTTGCTAAGTTCTTTCCAAAAAGGACTACATGATGATTTGTAACTAAAATAAAACAAAGCATTTGGTTCTGGTCGTGTGAGTTGATTGTTTTTATAACAGAACACTAGAGGAAACACATTTTCTTTATAAAAGAAATACACAGATGGCTCACGCCTGTAATCCCAGCACTTTGGGAGGCCGAGGTGGGCGGATCATGAGGTCTGAAGATAAAGACCATCTTGGTTAACATGGTGAAACCCCGTCTCTACCAAAAATATAAAAAAAATTAGCCGGGCATGGTGGCAGGTGCCTGCAGTCCCAGCTACTCGGGAGGCTGAGGTAGGAAAATGGCGTAAACCCAGGAGGCGGAGCTTGCAGTGAGCTGAGATTGTGCCACTGCACTCTAGCCTGGGTGACAGAGTGAGAATCTGTCTCAAAAAAAAAAAAAAAAAAAAAAGGAAATATACCTGCCAGCCTGGGCGACAAAGTGACACCTTATCTCAAAAAAAAAAAAAAAAAAATTCAAAAGATTATCCAGGCACAGTGGCATGTATCTGTAGTCCCAGGTACTGAGGTGGGGGGAATACTGCTTGAGCCCAGGAGGTTGAGGCTGCAGTGAGCCAGTACTGCACCAGTGCACTACAGCCTAGGTGACACAGCAAATCCCATCTCAAAAAAAAAAAAAAAAAAAAAATTTAAAGAAAACCGTATTTTATATAAGAAATAAATTCTAGAAAACATAGTACTTAAAGATATTACACTGTGAATTCTTTTATAAAACGATCATTCTTCTTATATTAATATATTATTTTTAGTAATCAGAAATGAAAATATTTGAGCTGTGATTAAAGAAATATATTGGTTATGAACCCATCACTATAGGCAACTTTGTTTTTTTCTTGATTATGACTAACATTTAAAAAACCTGAAATCTTCAAAACTTTTTATTGTCATAATTTCTTTAGTTTAATTTCTTTTACCTTATTTAGTTTTCCTCATGGAGTTAAAAATTTTGAAGTTTTTTTCATGCTTATTATTGTTAGCATAATGTATTTATTCCAATGAACTAAATATGAGACAAGGCAAAGCTTTAAAGATATAATTATTGAAATAGCAAAAATCGCAATGTTCATTGATACAGAAAATCCTAGATAAGTTGTGGTATATTTATACTATGGAATACTCTGCAGGATTTTAAAAGAATGAGACTGGCATAGATAATGTTTTATACTATACACGGTCCTTTCCCTTGCATTTTCTCATTGAAGATGTGGCAGTTAGTTTCATTAACACTTTGAAAACGAGTAACTTGAGGCTCAGAGAAGTTATTCAGTGAGACCTGGGCCATACAGCAGGAACCAGGTGGACTAAACTCAGGCCTCTTGATTAGTTCTGTGCCATTTCTGTGCTCATCGCATCAATGCATTCCTGATCCTTCCCAGGCACCTTCCAACTCGAACACCCTTAGGTAATACCAGCCATGAATTCCAAGAACTTAATTTCCTTTGACCTCCAACGTGGGTAGAACATCCTTTAAACTGAAAGTCCTCCTGAAGGCAGCTGCTAGGAACTTCACAAAGCCTTGCTTGCACTGCATATGCGTTTTACCTCCACAGCCTTTGAACTTCCTCTGAGATGACAGCTGGCCTTTATTGAACATATTCTATGCTTAGCAGTTGATATGGTTTAACTGTGTCACCACCCAAATCTCATCTTGAATTGTAGCTCCCATAATTCCCATGCATTGTGGAAGAGACCTGATGGGAGATAACTGAATCATGGGGGTGGTCTCCCCCAGACTATTCTTGTGGTAGTGAGTAAATCTCATGAAATGTGATGATTTTATAAGGGGTTTCCCATTTTGCCTGGCTTTCATTCTCTCTTGTCTGCCACCATGTAAGATGTGCCTTTCACCTTCCACCATGATTGTGAGGCCTCCCCAGTCATGTGGAACTGTGAGTCCATTAAACCTCTTTTTCTTTATAAATTACTCAGTCTCGAGTATGTCTTTATCAGCAGCATGAAAATGGACTAATATAATGGTTTACAGGTCCCATTTCATGTAGTTCTTCTAATCATTCTTCTGAGCTAGCTACTATTATGATGCTCATTTCATACATGTGGTAACCAAGGTGCTGAGAAGATAAGCAAGTTGGTGAAGCAGAATCACACTATGACTCAGGCAGCTGAAGACCGAAGCCAATGCTTTGCTTTGTGTATGCTCTCATTTGTGTGCATACACTTTCCACCCTGTGGCTTAGATTTGAGAAACTCAGTAAATACTGGAGTGATTGCTATGTGCAAAGAACAAGGTCAGGAGATGGGATTACTATGGTGATCAAAGTTAGACACACTTACATTTTAGTAGAGAAAACTGGCTTAAAATGACTGATCACACAAGATTTCACATAGTTCAGGGAAATGCTATGAAGGAGAAGCCTACTGAGCCGATAAGAAGAATCTGATCTAACCTGGAGAGAAGGAAAAAACACGAAGAACAATCAGGAGCTGGCCAGGCCAGGGGCAGGCAAGAGAATGCCCAGGAAGAGAGAATAGAAAGGAAGAGGCCCTGCAGTGAGGAACCCTTGTGTACTTGCATTATGACACTTATTTGGTTAGGGACCATTTTCTTTCTCATCTTTATAACCCTAGAGCAGGTCACCTGTTTTGGTAAATAAAATTTTGTTGGAGCACTGCCATGGTTTTCTATTTACAGATTTTCTATGGCTGCTTTCACTCTATAACAACATGCTAATAGTAACAGAGACTATTTGGCCCACAAAACTAAAAATATTTACTATCTGGTCCTCTATAGAAAACATTTGCCAACCTCTGCCCTACAGCAAGAAGCATAGTACTTCATATACAGTAGGCATTCAATAATTTTAAAAAATTGTTTGTTTCTACTCCTACAAAATGTTGAGGCAATTATAATAAATATAGAGATTAAAAACAACCAGTCACAAAAGGCCACATATTATATGATCTATGTATATGAACTATTCAGAACAGGTACACATGTAGAAACAGAAAGTAGATTAGTGGTTTCCTAGGGCTGGGAGAAGTGGGGAAGGAAGAAGAGGGAAAAATGAGTGACAGCTAATGGGTAACTGTTTTTATTTGGGACTGATGAAAGTGCTTTAAAATTGATTAGAGTAATATACACACAGCTTTATAAATATGCTAAACTCACTGAATTACATGCTTTAGATAGGTAAGTTATATGGCATGTGGATTATATCCCCAAAAAAGCTGCTATTGAAAAAAAAAAAACAAAAAGATAAGAGCCAAATAACTAAAGTATGCTTTTGCCTTGGTGATAGGGATTTAGGTTTAGCAGAGAGAAAAAGAATTTTCTCTATTACAAGGTCCAGTTACCCACTTCCCTGCTCCCAAATCATCACAACAGAGTAAACAAGTTGAATTTGACCTTCCTAGATGCTAAGATGAGAAATGTTACACAATCCATTGTCTGTGATAAGAAGCACTGAAGAATTAATACTAAAAGACAGATTTCCTTTTAGTCCTGAGAGCTAGAGAAATTGCTATGTGGATATTCTGCACAGGATTCATTGAAAAATGAGAGCCAGTATTCTTAAAGGCAGTTTTACAGAAATTAGAGTCATGTGTCAACAATGACAGTTTCTTATGCTGACTTTTAATAAAAGCCAATGGCTCAGAGGTACTTTTAATTATCTAGGCCACTGCTGAACAACAGAACTTTCTGAGAGGATAAAAATGTTCTGCATTTTACAGGGTCCAATAAGGTAGCCACTAGCCTCATGTGGTTACCGACCACTTAAAATGTGGCCTGTGCAACTGACCATAATTAAAATTAAGGAGTAATTTAATTTTATTCCATTTCAGTTAATTTAAATATTCTGTAATGTAAATAGCCATCTGTAGCTAGTGACTGCTGTATTACACAGAGAAGATCTAGAAAGTATGCAAAGCATACTAGAACATTATCCACTGAGCCCTAAAAGTAACTGAACAACTTTTGTTGCCCTAAAAAACTGACAATGCTTGACAACACAATTTAAAAACTCAGTACAAAGCACATCTATTTCGTTCTCAGAGTAATCTAAGCTAATCTGATGGCGATGTCAAGTGGACTCTAAATTATGCGTTCTCTTTTTATGTATGTAGTAGGTTTGTTATCAGTAAATCTTTTGCTTTCTTTTTTTCGCTTCTGTGATTGAATATTAAAGACATAGCTCATGTTTCTATTAGCTGAGATGTTCACCTAAAAATATTATCATCTTCAAAAATAACCTCTCCATTCTCACAAGAGCACCAACACAGCACAGAAATGTCGAAAGGCATACACTGGGTTATATTTTGCTTTAGTGCATCAGCGCTGGAAGAGGGAAGAGTGGTGAATGGACTGAATCACAGAAACCTAATACTTCAGCTGGCAGTTCACAGTTGAGGATGGGTGTGGAAGACATGCATCCAGTCTGTGCACTAATGAAGCACCAATAAACAAAGGAATAGAATGCAGATGTGACGGCTGGGTGTCTTTCAGGAGAAGCTGCAAGACAGACTGTGACTCTAAAGTGGTGTTAAACTGCAGGATGGCTCAATGATTAGTGCCTCATCTAGTCTAATTTGGAAGGAGGCAATTAGAAACAGGCAACATATATACAAAAATCCCTTGTGGAATTTTATCTGGAAATTCTGAGGCTTTATGTAAGAGGAAACAAAAATTAGTATTATATAAGTGACTACAGTGAGAAGCATGGGTACCTTATAAACATGTAATTGATTCAAATTTATTAATATGTCTTTTGGCAAAGTGAACAGTTAACATCTAGAAAATTCTCCACTGAACAGCCAGACAAAATATGTTATAAATAAATGTGAATTCAAGAAGAAAGCAGCAAACTCATTTCCTGTAATGTCGGCTCATAGCTGGGCATACACCAAGTTAGCTGCTTATGACTAGATTACATTAAATCTGATTTAAAATATCTTTGACATAGTGCATTCTTACTCTCCACATCATTGAGGCACTACAAGTAAGAAAATAATATTAACTAGTTTAACTGGATTACGTGGAAATGTCAATCAATCTATGAGTCAAATTTGACCAAAAAACTCCCCAGGGGATATTTACCAAACAGGCAGTTTCCCTAACAAGGATATTTATAGCTTGAAGGACTTCAATTCCTTCTTCTGAAACAAGATTTTGTTATCATTTTAGTGAGTGAGAAGTGGGACTGAATACAGCATTGGGATTTTAAAATACACATTTGTCAAAACTCCAAGACCAATTTGAGCCAAAATGTTATTTCCATCTCTTTATAGTGCCTTTTCCAGAGCTCCTACTTATCTCATTGTTTTACTCCAGTCCCATCCTGAACTTCTCAAAGGAGAAGTTCTCCTTCAGTTCTGTCATTTTATCTTGACTCTCACAGTCACTGTCACATTGTAAGTACTTTACAAAGAACTGAGAAATTAGATTGTCGAGATCAAAAACAGAAACTTATCTTCCATTTAACTGTCTTCTCTCTAACAGGGAAAAGGAAGTCACCAATTTGAGAGGCAGGAGGGCACAGCGCTCCAGGACATGGGCTTTGGAGTCTGAGCACAGGCTGTGCCATGCAACATGTGCGTGATGATGGACAAGCCTCAACCCCAGCCCCTGCATCTGTAAAATGGGCATAATGATAAGGTCACCTCAAAGGACATTGTGAACAGATGAAAAGATGCATATGAAACCTGCAGCGTGGTGATTGGAACCAGCAAAGTGTTCAATAAATGTTAGTTGTATCAGTGCTATGGTTAAACATTTAAAAAGCTGACGCCGGGCGCAGTGGCTCACACCTGTAATCCCACCACTTCACGAGGCCTAGGCGGGTGGCTCATCTGAGGCCAGGAGTTTGAGACTAGCCTGGCCAACGTGGTGACTCCATCTCTACTAAAAATACAAAAATTAGCCAGGTGTGGTAGTGTACGCCTGGAATCCCAGCGACTGAGAGGCTGAGGCAGGAGAATTGCTTGAACCTGGGAGGCAGAGGTTGCAGAGCTGAGATTGTGCCACTGCATTCCAGCCTGGGCCACAAAGCAAGACTCCATCTCAAAAATAAATAAATAAATAAATATAAATAAGTAAAAAGTTGATATACATTTATTCCATTTTGTTTCACTGTCACTAAAATAAATGATAATCTCACTTTCTTGAGTTAGATACTTTTTGGTAACTCTCTTATAGAAAAGAAATATATGAAATGTGTTCAAAATCAGCATACAGAATTGTGACGCCCACATGCGGTTTTGGTGAGCACATGGTATGCAAAGGACATTGTTTCACGTTCACTTTTATGCAGCATGGCTAAGGAAAGAAACCCAGATTTTAAAAGTGTATTGTGGGACAGACTCCAAATGGCACCATTTGTAACATTCCAACTCTCCTAATTGCCATGAAGAACATTTACTTAAATATTCAAATACTCATTTAGGCATTGAAGTATTCATTGAATCCATATTTTAGGCACTGTTCCTAGTGCTTGTAATATATAGTGAATACAATGGAGGAAGTTTCCTGACCTCAGGGTGCCTAAGTTCCAACATGAAGCCAAATTCACCTAAAATAAGACATCTCCTTTTTATATTAATAGCATAGAGCATTTTTATAACATAGTGCATCATTCATATTAGACTTTTATATTGCTAGTAAATACCCTCATATATTTTTCTTTATGACTTTCATCTCTCTGGCCCAACCCGACCCTTCTACAACAGAAAGTGAGCATAATATTCCTCTTAGGTATGAGGCAAAGGCTTATAGTTACCACTAAGCTCAACACAAAATTACTGTAACGCAGCAGCTGATTTTTACAACCGAGCGGAGTGGCAATAATCAGATTTGTTTCCATACCTTGACAACTAGTAATCTTTTTTTTTTTTTTTTTTTTTTTTTTTTTGCTACTGCAGACAAAAACACTCTCCACAAATACTGGTCAGCAGTTTCTTCCTGATAGGAGTTTGAATACCCATGAAGCCCTAAAACAAAGAATTTTCTCTTGGAAATTAGTTTTGTTTAGATATGACTCTCTCTCTCTCTTTCTTGAAGCTACATACAAACAACACGAGATTTATAAAATAAGAGGAGAATTTTCAAGGTAACGAAAGTGCCAATTATGAGAGGAGCACGAACAGTTTTGAAAATGCTGAGATAACTCAGGAAGAGAGACTGATTTATTGGATTATCTTTGGCTGGTGAAAGGCAGACTGAAAGGCTTTAAAATGCTGCCTACATGTGTCCTGTTGACTCAGGTCCTCTTTACCTGGCTGCAATGAGGTCCAGGAGATGCTGCCACCGGTCGTTGACCTTTCCCAGTTTGTATTCAATCTCAGATGCTTTGCTTTCATGGCTGGCTTTAGCAAGTCGTTCTCCCATTTGTTGGAGCTGTATTTTGTTCTCTTGAGCAACAGCAATTTCCTCTTGATAATCCTGTGTAATAAATAGCAATCACAGAGGTCAGAAAGCATACTCTTAATGCATCCAGTCCGGCTCTACTAGAAACATGATAATTACTGTTTTCTACTGCTTGGAAATAGTTTGAGCATAGGAATACCATGTGGACATCAGCCCATGTGCACAAGTATTAGTAGTGCCTATTATTTTCGGTATGTATGCAGAGTTGGGATTAAATTTTTATATAGACGTTCTCGAAATAAATAGGATGCTGCTTCCTATTTACCTGAAATATATATTAAAAAACAATAAAAGATAGATATAAAAGATAAAGCTTAAAGGATTTTAGTATTGGGAAATTATACCTTATTTCTCTCAACACTAACTTGATGTTATACTTAGAATAAATTCTCATACAAATAGTTGCCGAGACACTTATGAAATGCACACACACACATACATATGCAATTGATATACATATATATATGTAAATGTGAATGCGTGTGTTTATTACGTTATTTGTGTGGAATATTTTAAAAGAGTTCCTTCATTTTAAAGAGCTATCCTCTATACAATGCCAGTATTTTGCAGTAAATAAATCAATGATAAATTAACTTTCAGTAATAATAACTATTAATTATAGAGAATCCATGGGCTTCAAACCTTCTTGATTTACTCACTTTCTCTGCTAGCTTCTCTTAAATTGTTTGAGTTAAAGAGGACAGACTCCATGTGGTCTACTTGCAAGAGATAAGCACGAAATAGTGTGATTTAAGTGACATGAAAGGACAGTCCCCTCCCCTGCACCGCCACTGCTATCCCCAGTGACCCTCTTACTCTCTTGCCACAGTGACAGGATCCAGTCTTTAGGATCAACTTTTTTATTTTTGGCTTAAGCTCCTGTTATGTAATAAACAGTTTCTCAGCAAAATAACATATGAAGATGGGTATTATATGAATGTGAACATTTTAACCTTCTCTTGCTCTAAAGTTAGTGTAGTAACAGAGCTATCCTCCCAAGTCATTTACCTAAGTCAAAGGGCCCCAAAGGAATGGTAGGGACCAACAAAATTTTATTCCATTCCGGGGCTGACTGCTGTCGTCATGCCTGCAGCCCTGCCCACCCTCCTTTTTATGTTATTTCAACACAATGGGATTCAAAGACCAATACGTTGATTTGCATTTATTAATATTATAATATTTCAGCAAACATTTGAGATGATTTTATTGAGAAGTGTTTCTTTCAAGGAATTACTTTAAGACTTAAAAAGTATTTATAGTAAAATAATCCTCTTGAATTGTCTTTAAAATCAAACTATTTTTGAGTGTTAATACCAACAGACACTAATATCTTGGTTTCAATTTTTTTATGAATTGTCTTTTTCTTTTTTTTTTCTTTTTCCTTCACCTTATTAGTACTTTCCAGTGGACAACTGCCTTTTTCTATGTTGCCAAAATTACCAAACCTTGATGTTATTTTCCTTTACAAAAGAGACACCACAAAGAGGAAAACTCATAAGCCCTTTAAAAAAAACCCATGAGTTATTAATATACAAGGTAGATAGTTAACATTTTAAATAATATTCCTAACATTGTGCCAAATAATGTAATACAATCTATATGAAAAGCTGAAATTTTTCTAAATTTTAAGTTATGGTTATAGATTGTTAAAGAGATGGTTTTTTTCCCCACACTCTCAGACTTCCCATACTTTAGGATGTATATCTATACATCCTAAATTTAGTAAAAAAAGCAATGAGAATAGAGACAAATTTAATCAAAATTTATTCTATAGCAAATTTTACTCTACTACCTATAGTGCATTAATCATTCACTGATAGCATTCTCTGACAACCAGCAACTTAGCAAAGGGCAACCGTGAGCAGATGCTAAAATGAAATCTGTATCATCTCAGTCAAGAATTTTAAGGTTTACAATACCAAGTAAACAAATGCTTATTCATTTGGATTGATCCAATGGATAAATCGTCTTGAATTGTGTGCATATGGATAGAAATAATTTTTCTTAACAACCATTTATATTTCTTTACAGAATAAATGAAGCTACAATTTGTTGATGTAGTAAATACTGGCTGAGTGCTTATGAGAAGTTAGGTACTGCTTCAGGTGCAGGGGATAAAGCAATGAACAAAATAGACAAAGCCTATGCTCCTGAAAAGCTGACAGATCAGTGGGGTCTCCACTTGGACAATGAATAAGTAAATACAAAAAATACATTGTACATTAGATGGTGATATGTACTAATGACAAGCACACATTAAAATAACATTAAAATCACTGATTGTTCACAAACACTGTGGAAACAATACTGGAATCACCAAATTCTTTTTTTTTGTTTTTCTTCTGGAGACAGTCTCACTCTGTCACCCAGGCTGGAGCGCAGTGGCACAATCTCGGCTCACTGCAACCTCTGCCTCCTGGGTTCAAGTGATTCTCTTGCCTCAGCCCCCTGAGTAGCCAGGACTACAGGCATGTGCCACCATGCCCGGCTAATATTTTGTAGTTTTAGTAGAGATGGGGTTCACTGTGTTGGTCAGGCTGGTCTTGAACTCCTGACCTCTGGTAATCCGCCTGTCCTGCCTCCCAAAGTGCTGGGATTACAGGCGTGAGCCACCGCACCCAGCGGAAATCATCAAAAATTTTAAAATGCTAGTAAATTGGATCAGCTTTATACAGACATCAGAAATGTTTTGGATCCAAATGAATATGTAAAATAATTTGATAATATATACATACCTTTAAAATAATATGAAGCCGAAATTATCAGGAAACTCTTAATTCCTATCTATGGTCTACAAACCATATTTTAGAGAGAAAATGTCAATTCAATTTATCTTAAGAATCTTTTCTTTCAGTTTCTCTCTAGTGACTTTACCTTTTTAAAAACAAACAAACAAAAATACACAAGCAACTAAAAAAAAAAAGGAAAGAAAAATAATACATATAAAAGATTCCTACAGAACAGGTAGCTAAGAGCCCCAAATACTGAACTGAATAGTAGATGCTCTATTTCATCACAAATTGCAAGTATCCTATATATTTTATGTGTAAAGCAGGTCTTTTCATGCAAGTTTATTTTATGCTGGATACTTTCTTTTTGAGACAGAGTCTCAGTCTGTCGCCAGGCTGGAGTGCAGTGGCGCGATCTCTGCTCACTGCAATCTCCACCTCCTAGGTTCAAGTGATTCCCCTGCATCAGCCTCTAGAGTAGCTGGGACTACAGGCGAGCACCACTGCGCCCGGCTAATGTTTTGTATTTTAGTAGAGACAGGGTTTCACCATGTTGGCCAGGATGGTCTCGAATCCTGACTTCATGGTCCACCTGCCTCAGCCTCCCAAAGTGCTGGGATTACAGGTGTGAGCCACCGCACCTGGCTGCAAATTTATTTTATATTAAAAAGATAAAATATTTAAAATATACTGCTCCTTTGACAGGAAGGTAATTGTGAGTAAAGTCACCCTCTGTACCTGTGAGAAGTATACATAAGCCTTATGAAGAATGAAAACCTAAGTAGCCATGCATTCCATACCTTCTTGAGCTTCTCTATCATTTCTTCAATGAGAATGTCTCCATTCTGAGAAACCTTGCTTTCCATTTGAGTCAACCACTCACAGAGTTCCTTGTTCTTCTCACTGAAGACTGCCCATTCGTTCAATCTTTCACCTATTTGCTGCCGCCTTAAGGAGAGCTGAAAAGTTTAAAACAGGAGAATAGGCAAAATGATTATCAGAGAGAAGCCTACACCCCCAAGGAAAATAGCAAATAAACTAGGACTAAAATGAATGATAGTCATACATCTTTTTAGCCCACTGTTTCCTGAAGTCCAGGACTTGCTATTATACAAGTGGGAGACACTGAATCCTCCAGTTGTTTCCTGAAGGTTCACATACACATTAGCTTATTAAAGGTTCTGGATAATGCAACTTCACACAGTTGGTTCAGGATAGATAGGATACATGACTGGTGAATGTAAGAAAGAAAGAAGAAATGGAAAAGAGTTGGGAAAGAAGAAAGGAAAGAAGGGAAGTAAAAGGAAAGAGAGATGGTAAAGAAGGGAGGAAAACAAAGGAAAGAAAGAAAAAAAGAATAGAAAGGTGAAAGAAAAGAGTAAAAATAGGGAAGGAAGAAGGAAAGGAAGAAAAGAAGGGATGGAAGAATGAGCCTCGGGTATCTGGAGAGTGAGGGAGAGGGCAGCATCAAAGCGAAGCGGCCTGAAGTGGGGGCAGGTGTCCTGAGGCTCAGCTCCATACTGACACGTGAACTCCAGGCAAGTTTCTCTACTTCTCTGCAGTTTTCATTATTTATTTATTTATTTTTGTTTCTTTTCCTTCTTTTTTTTTTCTTTGCATGATAGCTTTATTAAGATATATTTCACATATCATACAAAATCACCTGTTTAAAAATGTACAATTTAGGCCGGGCGCGGTGGCTCAAGCCTGTAATCCCAGCACTTTGGGAGGCCGAGACGGGCGGATCATGAGGTCAGGAGATCGAGACCATCCTGGCTAACACGGTGAAACCCCGTCTCTACTAAAAATACAAAAAAACTAGCCGGGCGAGGTGGCGGGTGCCTGTAGTCCCAGCTACTCGGGAGGCTGAGGCAGGAGAATGGCGTAAACCTGGGAGGCGGAGCTTGCAGTGAGCTGAGATCCGGCCACTGCACTCCAGCCCGGGCGACAGAGCAAGACTCCGTCTCAAAAAAAAAAAAAAAAAAAAAAGTACAATTTAGTGCTTTTTAGTATATTCACAGCATTTGTGCAATCATCATCATAATCAATTTTAGGATATTTTCATCATTCCAAAAAAAAAAAAGCCAGGTGTGGTGGCTCACACCTGTAATCCTAACACTTTGGGAGGCCAAGGCGGGTGGATCACTAGAGGTCAGGAGTCCGAAACTTGCATGGCCAACATGGTGAAACCCTGTCTCTATTAAAAATACAAAAATTAGCCAGGCATGGTGGTGCACACCTGTAATCACAGCTACTTGGGTAGCTGAGGCAGGAGAGTTGCTTGAGCCCAGGAGGCAGAGGTTGCAGTAAGCCGAGATTGTGCCACTATGTTCCACCCTGGGTGACAGAGCAAGACTCTGCCTCAAACAACCAACACCACCACCACAACGAAAACCTTGTAGCTATCAACAGTTATTCCACTGCTCCTCCTCACTTACCTCACAGTAATCTCCCTTCTGTCCCTATGGATTTGCCTGTTCTGGACATTTCATATACAAGGAATCATACAATATGCAGTCTTCTATGACTTCTTTCACTTAGCATAAAGATTTATCTGTATTGTAGCATGTGTCAATACTTCATTCCTTTTATTGCTAACTATATTCCATTGTATGAATATACCACATTGTATTTATCAACTCATCTTATTTGGGTTGTTTCCATTTTTTGCCTATTCTGAATAATGCTGTTATAAACATTTTGTGCACAAGTGTTTGTATGAATACATGTTTTCATTTCTCTTAGGTATTTATCTAGGAGTAGAATCTCTCGGTCATAAGGAAACACTATAGATTGTTTTCCAAAGTGGCTGCCCATTTCATATTCCCACCAGCAGTAGGATTCCAATTTCTCTACATCTTCACCGACATTTTTGACTACAGTCATCCTAACGGATGAGAAGTGGTATCTGATGATGGTTTTGATTTGCATTTCCCTGAAGGCTAACAATACTGAGACTCTTCACGTTTCTTAGCCATTTGCAAATCTCCTTTGGAGAATTATCTACTCAAATCCTTTGTCTGCTTTTTTAATTAGATTGCCTTTTTATTACTGAGTTCTGAGAGTTTCTTATACATTACATATACAATGGGCTTGTTTTCCTATCTCTAGGTCTAGAATTATCCTTTCCAGAATTCTAAAATTTTCTGATTTCAAATTATAATACTCTTGTGTTCACAGTGCTGGTTGAAAT
Source organism: Rhinopithecus roxellana (assembly GCF_007565055.1). Classification (NCBI taxonomy): domain Eukaryota; kingdom Metazoa; phylum Chordata; class Mammalia; order Primates; family Cercopithecidae; genus Rhinopithecus; species Rhinopithecus roxellana. The sequence goes on along the minus strand of NC_044552.1, from coordinate 176,189,693 downwards.
ACTAAGGAATGTTTCTAGTTGAGCTAAACTACATGTTGGTAAAACATAATATGATTTGGTAAGAAGGTTTGAAGATGTCCTTCCACAGTTTTGTCATAATGCTAGCTATTCCGCTATTCATTCCACAGCACTAAACATGTCCCTATCGATTTTATTTTACCCCCAGTATTTTATTACAAAACATTTCTGACACAGAAAAGCTGAAAGAATTGTTTGGTAAGCACTCATTATATATTACCTGGGCTCAAACAGTTAACATTTTGCTATGCTTTGTTTTAAGACATTTTCCTTCCTTAATACATTTACTTTTTATGTATTTCAAACAAATTTCCTTTTTAAAGTGAAAATGAAAATATTTCTAAGGTATTACACACTTTCTAGTTATTAATTCTGCCTTGGATTGGCTCTGTTAATGATTAGACAGATAACACAAACCTAAATATCTGTGATTCTACATCCTTGTAAACTAGTCCAGGAGCCCAGGATACGTATCCCAAGGCCAGCCTTAGGTGTAGTGAGTTGCCTACAGAGTGAGCCCCAAAACCTACCATAAATTTTGAAAGGCAACCACAAAAGATTTATTCTTTTGATTCAATTCTGATCTTTTAAAATAAAAGATTTTCTGGGTTGGGTGACACTGGTGAACATACTAAATATTTCCCCATTAGTATAATTTAGTTTCTCATTGAGGTTTTTGGAGGCAGAATAATACAGAACAGTCAAAGGGCAGTGAACTCACTTGGGATAGGTCCTACTAGAAATGGAAAAAGCCAAGGAAACACAGATTTAACAGTTTTGGAGACAAATTTTGTCACTTTACACTGTACCCCAAACAGCACCGAAGAACACAATCCTTCCAGCACCCCTTACCCCTCTAGTTCTGAGGGCCGCGTGCACTCTGATCTTCTGCTGGATCTCTCAGATTGAGAACTCTTTGGTGAATACAGCCTTTTCCCTTTCATTCACACAGAGCAGCAAGAGTCAGGAGTCTGGCTGGTAATTAAAGTCCTGGTTCAATTGATGGCCAAACTAAACTATACTTTTAGTATTTGGACTGCCCAAAGTAATCACTGTCTAAGAATCAAGGCTGGGCGTGGTGGCACATGCCTGTAATCCCAGCACTTTGGGAGGCCGAGGTGGGCAGATCACAGGAACCAGGAGTTCAAGACCAGCCTGGCCAACATAGTGAAACTCCATCTCTACTAAAAAACAAAAATTAGCCAGATGTGGTAGCAGGCATCTGTAATCTCATCTACTCGGGAGGCTGAGGCAGGAGAATCGCTTGAGCCCAGAAGGTGGAGATTGCAGTGAGCCAAGATCATGCCACTGCACTACAGCTTGGGTGACAGAGTGAGAAGACAAAAAAAAAAAAAAAAAAAGAATCGAAACCCCTGCCCTTCAGACTGAAGATGAACAAGTAACTCCTCACACTTCCCCCAAATCTTGGCCATAAGCCAAGAATGAACTCTAGGCCTTTACTCACCAATATCTGCAGGGAGGATGGCCACATAATAGAAAAATATTACTTATTACTTTCATAGGTAGGTAATATTATCCCCATTTCAGAGACAAGGAATGTGAAAGCTGGACAAATTTGGGGTACTCGTTTAGAATCAGTACAAGATAAGAGCAGCAAAGTTTGAGTGTTTGATATGGGGTGCAAATATGATTAAATATCCAGAGGCAGCTGAGATTCAAAAATAGTTCATCCATCACTGACTAACTGCAAGACCAGGACAAGGTCCCTCATTTTCTCTACGATTTATTCCTTTCATTTGGAAATTATTCCTATGTTTGCTCCAAAAATTCATTAGTCTGTAGTAAACAAGTGTCTCTTTGTCCCCAGTACTGTCCTATCAATATGGTAACATGATACAAACAAGAGAGTAATTTAAGAAATTGACTGATAAGGCCAGGCGCACTGGCTCACGCCTGTTATCCCAGCACTTTGGGAGACTGAAACGGGCGGATCACTTGAGCTCAGGAGTTTGAGACTAGCCTGGCCAACATGGTGAAACCGCATCACCACTAAAAAATACAAAATTAGCCGGGCATGGTGGCAGGTGCTTGTAATCCCAGCTACTCAGAAGGCTGAGGCAGGAGAACTGCTTGAACCCAGGAGGTACAGGTTGCAGTGAGCCAAGATCGCACCATTGCACTCCAGCCTGGGCATCAAGAGTGAAACTCTGTCTCAAAAGGAAAAAAAAAATACATTGACTGATATATACTAAATATCTGATATATATATATATATATATATATATATATATATACTAAATATATATACTGATATATATATACTAAAGACCTGACAACAGCTGGCCATTACTGTGCTGCAGCTACTAGTACTATTATACATGACTACAGGGCATCAATTAAGTTTAAAATTTTTTTTCTTCCCTTGACACTCATGTATTCAATATCCCCACTAAGCAGCTGGACTATACATAGATAGATAGATAGATAGATAGATAGATAGATAGATATAGATAGATACATAAAATATATATTATATCCCTAGTGTCTATCACACACCATGAAAATGTTGCTTTCATTTTCTTACCACGGAGTTATACCTTAAAAAAGACACAGTGAGGTTACAAGCACTGGGTGCAAACCAAGGCCGAATGCTTTTCAAAAGATGTGCATTCATAAGGGCAATGGCATTGTCCTTCTGGTTTGTACATCTAATATTTAGTCTATATACTAAATATTAAACTAAATATATAGTAAACATTACTATATTATACTAAATATAAAGTAAACATTACCATCTCTTTCTTTGGATTCAAATGAAACTGTTAAATTATTTATCAGCTTAGCACATATTTATGTTTTTGCAAGGGCACAAATACATTGCATTGCCAACAGTTGAGAAGCACCAGCTAAAACCTTCAGAGTGTGCAGCAGCTCAACAGGAAATACATCCTCTTCTGGTTGAAATATTTTTACCATGATGTTTTGACAAAACAACGAGCAATTACAATGATGACATATACTTATATTTCAGCTAGAATTACACACAAATCTACAAACCAAAACAGGAATAAAAACAAGTAGAAGCTCTGGCTGTACACAGGCACAACAAAACATTTGGGGTATCTACTTGAAAACAGATACTTTAATATATTAACTCTGCCCTGCAATGTTTACTCACGGCCTCTCTCCCTCATTCTCATCGCCAGTCCCAGGTACTCCAGACTCCTCGTCAATTACTTCGGTCAGAATAGGAACAGACTACTTGCTCCTTAGTAGGGATAATGTTAGGTTGAACTCAAGTTTTGACTTTTACAACGAGACATAGGCGCAAGCTCATTTCCTTTTGTGGTTTCATACTTGACAGAAATTCACCAGAAACAACTAACTCAAGAACTAGAAACCAATCTATATCCCCCTTAGAGTTACATCCTGGCACCTTGATCAAACCCATGACTAAACTCTCAATGGTTTAAATAATATTTTTCAGAGAGAAGTATTAATAATACGAGATAAGTATGCTTTAGCTTCAAGCATTAAGACACTTCAACATGGAAAGATTCTAAAATCACTATGTATTCCGTTTGCTGTTTCTTTTTAACATCTTAGTCTACTCACAGGTGCAGGGTATTAATCTATTTACAGCATATTGCACGATCAACATCAGCTTTCGAAATATATTTTCAGACAGCTGTCTAGATATATCTAAGTCTGAAGAACAATTTTACAACACATGAATGACTAACTTAGCAATTAATAATAACAATAATTCCACGGCATTTTTACGAAACGGTTTTCCTAAATCAAAAAGTATTGCATAACCATAGTCTTCTTAACCTCCAAAATATTCAAAATCTTGTCATTATTTTACACTAAGAGAAACATAAGTACGAAGAAATAGAATAAATGCCCTAACGTCTTAATTATAAACAACACATCATGAACACTTAGCTACCGTAGACACTGGAGATACAAAGAAATGGCCTTTGCATATCAAAGTCCTCATATTCTTGTAATGAGGTCACAAACATTAAAAAGAATAATAATACAATGCCACATTATGGCACAACCAAAAGAGAAATGAGAGTTCAGAGGACCAAGAACATACTGAGGGCCGAGAATTTCATAAATGACATTGCAGGGGTTGCAGGATGTAAAAGAAAACAGGTTAGAAAATTAGAGGGGAAGCCCGGGTGTGGTGGCTCACGTCTGTCATCCCAGCACTTTGGGAGGCTGAGGTGGGCGGCTCACCTGAGGTCGGGAATTCGAGACCAGCCTGACCAACACGGAGAAACCCCGTCTCTACTAAAAATGCAAAATTAGCAGGATCTGGTGGTGCATGCCTGTAATCCCAGCTACTCGGGAGGCTGAGGCAGGAAAACGGCTTGAACCTGGGAGGCAGAGTTTGCGGTGAGCCGAGATCATGCCATTGCACTCCAGCCTGGGCAATAAGAGTGAAGCTCCGTATCAAAAAGATGAAGAAGAAGAAGGAGAAGAGAAGGAGAAGGAGGAGAAGGAGAAGGAGAAGGAGAAAATTAGAAGGGAAGAAACAGTGTCGGCAGGAAGAGTGGCATAATCCAGGTCTTTGGGGAGGGAAGTTAATGGCAGGTTTGAAGCAAATAGGATCCAATCTCTAAAATATCTCTCTGAAGGCTTCATAGGCATCATTTAGCTAAAGCAATATATCTGGTCTAATCCAATTCATCCAACATGCTAACAAGTATTAAGAGAGCAGGCAGTGCTAGACTTTTCTTAAAATTAAGAAAAACAGATGAATGGGCTCACAAAGGTAACTGAAGGTTGCTGTGATAATTTCCCACAATGTTTCCCACCAAATATCTTTCATTTTGATACATCATGATAAAGTCTTTACGTTGCAAAATTGTAGGATGACTTACTGTATGGTAAGGTATTGCTTTCAGTTTGAAGAATGCAGAAATGAATCAAGCGTTGTGATGAACATTACAACCCTCTATGAGTAACTCCATGTAAATGTCTCATTGTGTTCACTGAAAAAATGAAGCTTTGTGAAAGTAGCTAAATTCATTTTGAACTCAAACCACTAACATGTTGGTGAAACCCATCTCTTATATGTGTCCCCCTTTTTAAAAAGTATACATTCATAGGAAACTGCTCGGCCGGGCGCGGTGGCTCAAGCCTGTAATCCCAGCACTTTGGGAGGCCGAGACGGGCGGATCACGAGGTCAGGAGATCGAGACCATCCTGGCTAACACAGTGAAACCCCGTCTCTACTAAAAATACAAAAAACTAGCCGGGCGAGGTGGCGGGCGCCTGTAGTCCCAGCTACTCGGGAGGCTGAGGCAGGAGAATGGCGTGAACCTGGGAGGCGGAGCTTGCAGTGAGCTGAGATCTGGCCACTGCACTCCAGCCCGGGTGACAGAGCAAGACTCCGTCTCAAAAAAAAAAAAAAAAAAAAAGTAGGGACATAAAAGTCCCCTCTCAACAGCCCCTTCCTCAGTCTTCCCACAGCAGCTTCTTCCAGCCAGGCCTTCTGCTCCAGCTGCCACCTTGTCAGCGTGTTCATTTGCTTCCTTCCCTCAATCTATCTCCTCCACTCCCCTTCTCAAAACTCAGTTCAAAATTTATCCATCTCAAGAAACATTTCCTTTATTCCTTGCCATCCACAGTAACCTTAGCTTGCTTACATCTTTATACAGTTTTTTTCTGTGTGTGTGTGTGTGTATGTGTGTGTGTGTGACGGAGTTTTGCTCTTGTCGCCCAGGATGGAGTGCAATAGCGCGATCTCAACTCACTGCAACCTCCAGCTCCCGGGTTCAAGCGATTCTCCTGCCTCAGCCTCCCAAGTAGCTGGGATTACAGGCGCCCACCACCATGCCCAGCTAATTTTTGTATTTTTAGTAGAGATGGGGTTTCACCTTGTTGGCCAGGCTGGTCTTGAACTCCTGACCTCAGGTGATCCACCCGCCTTGGCCTCCCAAAGTGCTGGGAGGACAGACATGAGCCACCGCACCTGGGTCCTTTATACAGTTTTATACATTGTTTTGACCTGTTTATGCCTGGTTTTCTTCTTAACCGTACACATTCTCCTAGACTGATTTTAGTCTCAGATCAAGTTTAAACTTGATGGTAGGGACATTTATTACAGTTTGTTAACATCACAATAATTAAGATGACTGATCCATTTAACAGAGATATATCACAGCGTATTCTGTGCCAGGCAGGGGCACCTGGGGTACAGAAGTAACAACACAGACAAGGCCCCACTTTCTGAAGAGCGTAACCTCAAGGCATTTGGGTCTGTTCATTATGAGCCTTTGAATCTGTTATTCCTCTTTGCCTAGGATGTCTTCTCGCTGCCTTTCCACCAATCTTACCCTTTCATTTCCAACTTAAAGTCAATCTGGAATCTTTTTTAAGATGTTGTGCACATAGAAGGTATTTAATAAATGAATAAAGTATGACTAAAAATAAATGAATATTAACTACCAGGAAACAACTACAGTAAATTAAGAGTGATAATAAATATTCCCTGTACAAAGCCAGCTCCACAGTATTAGCTAATATTACAAATGCAACAACAGTTTTTCATGTTTCAAGTATATCCACCCAGCAAAATCACAAATGTGAACCATAACATGGTGCTTTCTCTTAAGAATATGATGCTAGCCAGCGAAAGTGAAAGGAAAAGAATCTAGTTTAAGTTGTTCTAAAATGTGGCAAAATATAAATATATTCATCTGAAACGTTCTGGTAGTAACCACAGTGTTCTTCCTTTGTCCATACTAAGAATGATGGGATGGGTCCACATGTGGGTTAAGCCATCTGACATTCAAATTCATCTCCCAGTTTTCCATCATCAAGATAATTCCATTTTTAGAACTTGTCTTACCTGGTGGCATAGTTCTTCCCACTGCCTTTGCAGAAGCTCTATGCGTTCATTAAGAATGGAGATATCATCAGCACTGATGTAGGCAGAGAGGGTGTCCTTCAGCAGGGTCAACTGGGTCAAGTCATCTGTCCAGCTCCCAACTGCATTTTCTAATTCCTAAATTAAAAAAAAACAAAAAACTTGAATACCCATGGACATCTCCTGCCAATGATTTCTGAAGTGTTTTTGAATCCCCTCTTGATAGAATCTCCTTTGTATAGCCCTCAATTTAAATATATAACTTGGGATCTGGAGGCATATCATGGCGATATTACAGATTTGGTTCCAGACCGCCGAAATAAAGTATATATCACAATAAAGTGAATCACAAATGTTTTGGTTTCCCAGTACATATAAAAGTTATATTTACACTATACTATTGTGGATAAAATGTGCAATAGCATATGTCTAAAAAAAACCAATCTGCATACCTTCATTTAAAAATACTTTATTTCTAAAAAATGTTAATGACCATCTTAGGCCTCAGCAAGTCATAATCTTGCTGGTAGAACGTCTTGACTCAATATGAAAGGCCGTTGACTGATCCAGTGGTGATTGATGAAGTCTGGGGTGGCTGTGGCAATTTCTTAAAATAAGACAAGGAAGTTTAAGCAGCATCAATGACTCTTTCTTTTACAAAAGGTTTCTTTGTAGCATGCGATGCTGTTTTAGAGCATTGTACTCACAGAACTTTTTTCAAAATTTGAGTCATCCTCTCAAACCCTACTGCTACTTTATCAATTAAGTTTATGTAATACTTGAAATCCTTTGTTGTCATTTCAACAATATCCATAGAATTTTTACCAGGAGTAGATTCCATTTCAAGAAGCCACTTTCTTGTTGATGGCCATACCACCCTAACTGTGCCCAATCTCATCTGATCTTGGAAGAAACCACTTTTTTTATTGATCCATAAGAAGCAACTCCTTATCCATTCAAGTTTTATCATGAGATTGCAGAAAGTCAATCACATCTTCAGGTTCCATTTCCAATTCTAGTTCTCTTGCTGTTTCCACCCCATCTGGAGTTACTCCCTCCCCCACTGAAGTCTTGAACCCCCTCAAAGTCATCCATGACAGCTGGAATCAACTTCTTCCAAACTCCTGTTAATGTTGACATTTTGACCTCCTCCCATGAATCATGAATGTTGCTTTTGTAAAAAAAAAAAAAAAAAAAAAGTTTTTAATTTTTGTGGGTATACAGTAGGTGTATATATTTATGGGATATACAAGATATTTTAATAGACGATGTGTAAAAATCACAGCAAGGTAAATACGGTATTCATCAACTCAAGCATTTATCCTTTGTGTTACAAACAATCCAATTATACTCTTTTATTTATTTAAAACTGTATGATTAAACTATTATTGGATATATTCACCATGTTGTTCTATCAAATACTAGATCTTATCCTTTCTATTTTTTGTAACCATTAACCATCCTCGTCACCCCTGCAGCCCCCAGGTACCCTCCCAAGCTCCGGTAACCATCTTTCTACTCTCTATCTCCATGAGTTCAGCTGTTTTAATTTTTAACTCCCACACATTAAGTGGAAAACATGTTGAATGACAGTGGCGAAAGTGGACATCCTGTTGTGTTCCAGATCTTAGAGTATTCAGTATTCAATCTTGGCAGGTTGTATGTGTCTAGGAAATCATCAGTTTCTTCTTGGTTTTCCAATTTATTGGCACATAGTTGCTCATAATAGCCTCTAATGATCCTTTAAATTTCTGCGGTATTGGTTGCAGTGTTTCCTTTTTCATCTTACTCAGTATGATGCTAGCTGTGGGTCTGCCATATATGGCTTTTACTATGTTGAGTAATGCTTCTTCTATGCTCAGTTTTTTTTAGGGTTTTTATCAGGAAACGTTGAATTTTATCAAATGTTTTCAGCATCAATAGAAATGATCATATAACTTTTGTCTTTCACTCTGTTGATCTGATGTACACACTGATTGGTTTGAAAATGTTCAACCATCATTGCATCCCTGGGATAAATTCCACTTGGTCACGATAAATGATCTCTTTAAAGCACAGTTAAATTCAGTTTGCCAGTATTTTAATGAACATTTTTACATCAATGTTCATCAGATATATTGTTCTATAATTTTTTTCTTCTTCTTCTTCTTCTTTTTTTTTTTTTTGATGTGTCTTTGTCTGGTTTTGTTATCAGGTTAACAGCCTCATAGAATGAATTCGGAAGTATTCCCTCCTCCTCTATTTTTCAGAATAGATTGAGTAGGATTGGTATTAATTCTTCTTTAAATGTTTGGTAAAATTCAGCAGTGAAGCCATCAGGTCCTGGGCTTCTTTGCTGGGAGACTTTTTATTACGCTTCAATCTTGTCACTTGCTATTGGTCTGCTTTTGGATTTCTTCATGGTTCAATCTTGGCAGGTTGTATGTGTCTAGGAAATCATCCATTTCTTCTCAGTTTTCCAATTTAATGGCATATAGTTGCTCATAATAGCGCTAATGATCCTTTAAATTTCTGTGGTATTGGTTGCAATGTCTCCTTTTTCATTTAGATCTTCTCTTTTCTTCTTAGTCTGGCTAATGGTTTGTCAATTTTGTTTATCTTTTCAAAAAATAAACTTTGCATTTTATTGATCTTTTGTATTGTTTTCTTCATTTCCATTTCATTTATTTCTGCTTTAAGCTCTGTTATTTCTTCTACTAACTTTGAGTTTGGTTTGCTCTTGCTTTTCTAATTCTTTAAGATGCATTGTTAGGTTGTTTATTTGAAGTTTTTCTTTTTTGATGTAGGTGTTTGAATCTATAAACTTCCATCTCAGTACTGCTTTCACTCTACCCCGTAGGTTTTGGTATATTGTGTTTCCATTATCATTTGTTTCAAGAAATTTTTCTATTTCCTTTTTAATCTCTTCATTTACTCACTAGTCATTCAGAAATATATTGTTTAACTTCTATGTGTTTGTATAGTTTCCAAAATTCCTTTTGCTATTGATTTCTAGCTTCATTTATTATGATCAGAGAAGATACTTGATATAGTTTCACTTTTGTTGGAATGTTTTAAGACTTGTTTTGTGACCTAACATATGGTCTATCCTTGAGAATGATCCATGTGCTGGGGAGAAGAATGTGTATTTTGTAGCTGTTAGATGAATGTTCTGTAAATATCTATTAGGTACATTTGGTCTTTAGTGCAGATTAACTCTAGTTTTTTTTTTGTTGATTTTCTGTCTGGATACTCTGTCCAATGTTAAAAGTAGGGTGTTGAAGACTGCAGCTATTATTGTATTTGGGTCTATGTCTTTCTTTAGCTCCAATAATATTTGCTTTAGATATCTGGATACATGAGTGTATTTAGTGACAGAAACCCAAGGAAAAAAAGTAAATGTATATTATTATTATTATTATTATTATTTGAGTCTTACTCTGTCACCCAGGCTGGAGTGCAGTGGTGTGATCTTGGCTCATTGTAACGTCCACCTCCCTGATTCAAGCAATTCTCCCACTTCAGCCTCCCAAGTAGCTGGAACTGCAGGAGTGCACCACCATGACTGACTAATTTTTTTGTATTTTTAGTAGAGATGGGGTTTCACCATGTTGACCAGGCTGGTCTCAAACACATAAATGTATATTATATATTTATCTGGGTGGTCCAGTGTTGGGTGTATATATATTTACAAATGTTATAACCTCTGCTATATCCTCTGGTTGAATTAACCTCTTTTTCATCATGTAATGACCTTCTTTGTGTCTTTTTATAGTTTTTGTCTAGAAACCTATTTTGTCTGATTTAAGTATACTATTCCTGCCCTTTTTGCTTTCCATTTGCATAGAATATCTTTTTCCATCCCTTTACTTTCAGTCTATGTGTGTCTTTATAGATGAAGTGTGTTTCCTGTAGGCAACAGGTCATTGGGTCTTATGATTTTTAAGCCATTCAGTTACTCAATGTCTTCTGAGTTTCGTTCATTTATATTAAATGTTGTTATTGATAAGTAAGGACTTACTACTACCATTTTATTATTTGTTTTTTCTGGTTGTTTATATGGTTTTCTCTCCCTTCTTTCCTTCCTGTCTTCCTTTCAATGAAAGTGATCTCGCTGTTGGTATGTTTTAATTTGTTGCTTTTTATTTTTTGTGTATCCACTGAATGTTTTCAGATTTGAGGTTACCATGATGCTTTCAAATAATATCCTAATACATATTATTTTAAACTGATGACAACTTAATACTGATAGCACAAATCAGCAAACTAACAAATAAGCAAAACGGAAATGAGTAAAAACTCTACACTTTAATTTTGTCAGCTCACTGCAACCTTTGCCTCCCAGATTCAAGCAATTCTCATGCTTCAGCCTCCTGAGTAGCTGGGACTAGAGGCGCATGCCACTCCACCTGGTTAATTTTTGTAATTTTATTAGAGACAGGGTTTCACCATGTTGACCAGGCTGGTCTCAAACTCCTGGCCTCAAGTGTTCCCCCCACCTTGGCTTTCTAAAGTGCTGGGATTACAGGTGTGAGCCACTATGCCCAGCCATGTTGTTTCTTATTTATATCTTATCATACTTGTCTATATATTGAAAAGTTGTCATAGTTATTATTGATCAGCTCATCTTTTCATCTCTCTACTTAAGATATAGTTTATACAGGCCGGGCGCGGTGGCTCACGCCTGTAATCCCAACACTCTGGGAGGCCGAGGAGGGTGGATCATGAGGTCAGGAGATGGAGACCATTCTGGCTAACACGGTGAAACCCTGTCTCTACTAAAAAAATACAAAAAATTAGCCAGGCATGGTGGCAGGCGCCTGTAGTCCCAGCTACTCTACTCGGGAGGCTGAGGCAGGAGAATGGCGTGAACCTGGGAGGCGGAGCTTGCAGTGAGCCAAGATCGCGCCACTGCACTCCAGCCTGGGTGGCAGAGTGAGACTCTGTTTCAAAAAAAAAGATATAGTTTATACAACACAATTGCAATGTTATAATATTCTGTGCTTTTCTGTGTGTTTACTATTACCAGTGAGGTCTGCACCTTCACATGCTTTCCTATTGCTCATTAACACTCTTTTCTTTCAGATTGAAAAACTCCCTTTAGTATTTCTTGTAGGTCAGGTCTGATGTTAATGAAATCCCTTAGCTTTTGTTTGTTTGAAAAAGTCTATTTCTCCTTCATGATTGAAAGATGTTTTTACTGGGTATACTATTCTAGGGTAAAAGGTTTTTTTCTTCAGCACCTTAAAAATGTCACTTCACTTTCTACTGTTTGGTAAGGTTTCCACTGAAGAGGCTGCTGCCAGATGTACTGAAGCTCCATTTTATGTTGTTTCTTTTCTCTTGCGGCTTTTAGGATCCTTCTTTATTTTTGACCTTTGAGAGTTTAATTATTAAACGCCTCGAGGTAATCTTCTTCAGGTTAAATCTACTTGGTGTTCTATAACCTTCTTGTACTTGGATATTGACATCTTTCCCTAGGTTTGGCAAGTTCTCTATTATCCCTTTGAATGAACTTTTTATCCCCATCTCTCTTTCTACCTCCTTTTGAAGGCCAATAAATCTTAGATTTGCCCTTTTGAGGCTATTTTCTAGATCCCGTAGGCATATTTCATTGTTTTTTATTCTTCTTCATTTGTCTCCTCTGACTGTGTAGCTTCCTTCAAGCTCATGAATTCTTTCCTCTGCTTGATCAATTCTGCTATTAAGAGGCTCTGATGCATTCTTCAGCATGTCAATTACATTTTTCAACTTCAGAATGTCTGCTTGATTCCTTTTAATTATTTCAATTTCTTTGTTAAATTTATCTGATATGATTCTGAATTCATTCTGTGTTATCTTACACAGCTCTGTCACCCAGGCCGGAGCGCAGTGGTGCAATCTCAGCTTACTGCAACCTCCACCTCCTGGGTTCAAACAATTCTCATGCTTCAGTCTCCCGAGCAGCTTGGATTACACACATGTGCCACCATGCCTGGCTAATTTTTGTATTTTTAGTAGAGACAGGGTTTCTACATGTTGGCCGGGCTGGTCTCAAACTCCTGACCTCAGGTGATCCACCCACCTCGGCCTCCCAAAGTTCTGGGATTACAGGTGTGAGCCACTGCACCCAGCCCAAAAGAGTTACTTCGAATTATCTCTCTGAAAGGTCGCATATATCTGTCTCTCCAGGATTGGTCCCTGGTATCTTATTTATTGGTGTTTGTTGGGTTAGGTCATGTTTTCCTGGATGGTCTTGATGCTTGCAGATGTTTGCTGGTGTCTTGGTATTGAAGAATTAGGTATTTATTGTAGTTGTAGTCATGACTTGTTTGTATTTACCCTTCTTGGGAAGGTTTTCCAGGTATTCCAAGGAACTTGGGTGTTGTGATCTAAGTTCTTAGTCACTGCAGTCAAATCTGCATTAGGGGCCACTCCAAGCCCACTAACACTGTGGTTCTTGCAGACTGATAGAGGAACTACCTTGGTGGTCTTGGATAAGACCTGGAAGAATTATCTGGATTACCAGGCAGAGATTCTTGTTCTCTTTCCTTATTTTCTCCCAAACAGGCAGAGTCTCTTTCTCTGTGCTGAATTGCCTGGTGCTAGGGGGAGGAGAGTTACAAGTATCCCTGTGGATCCTCTACCACTACTGGGACTGTACTGGGTTAAGCCTGAAGCCAGCACAGCGCTGGATCTCTCCCAAGGCCCCCTGTAACCACTACTTGGCTACTGCCTATGTTTGCGCAATGTCCTAGAACTCTACAATCAGCAGGTGACAAAGCCATACAGGCTTGTGTTCTTTTCAGGGCAGTGAGCTCCCCCTGGCCCTAGGTGGTCCAGCGATGCCAGGGCTTGGAGTTGGAAATCTTAGAAATCTACGTGGTACTCTGTTCTACTGTGGAAAAGCTGGTATCAAAACCATAAGAAAAAGTCCTTTCCACTCTTCCCTTCCCTGTCCCAGGTTGAGAAGTCCCTCCCCACGTCCACTGCCACAACAGAACCATGGGAATGCTGCCAGGCCATTGCTGATGTTTACATTAGGCCCAAGGGCTCTTCAACTCAGCTTGTGGTAAATGCTGCCAGGCCTGGAACTTACCCTTCAGGGCAGTGGGCTCCCCTCTGGCCCAAGGTAGATCCAGAAATGCCACTGGAGAGCCAAGGCCTGGAATTGAGCACCCCTGGGGCCTCTTTGGTGCTCTTCCCTATTGTTGCTATGCTGGTTCCTAAGTTACAAGACAAAGTCCCTTTTGTTCTTGCCTCCTTTTTCATAAGCAGAAGAGGACTCTCCTTATAGCCACCACAGCTGTGAATGTGCTAGGTCATACCTGAAGCCAGCATGTCTCCGAATCTGACCCAAGGCCCACAGTGTGTACTACCTGGTTACACTGCTGATTATTCAGGGCCCATGGGCTCTTTAGTCAGCTGGTCATGGGTCTTGCCACGACTAGCTCCTTTCCTTCAATGCAGCAGGTTCTCTTCTGGCCAAGGGTGTGTCTAGTAATGTCTGGAAACCAGGGCATGGAATGAAGCCTTCATGACTCTGCCCAGTGCCCTTTCTTACTGTAATTGACTTGGTATCCAAGTTGCAAAACAAAGTGCTCTTTACTCTTTCCTGTTTTCTCAAGCAGAAGGAAGGGGTGTCTTTTGGAGCTGCAAGCTGTGTTGCCTGGGGTTGGGGGAGGATTGGCACAACTCTTTTAGCTGTCTTGCTGGTGTGTCATTGGGTCATGTGCCCCCAAGTCCACTGTCTCCAAGCCCAGTTCAGCATTGGGCCCCACCTAGGAGTATAGTACTTGTGGCCTAAACAGCCTTTCAAATTTATGTAGGACCCCAGAGCATTTTAGTCCATGGTGGTAAGTGCTTGTCAAAACCCAGATTCTGTCAGCTGGGATGGGAGCTTCCCGTTTGGCTAGGTCTTGTCTAAATGCTCCCTCCATGGGCATCAGCTGAGTTCTGCCTGGTGTTGGCAGCACTGAGCTCCAATGCAATGTAGAGCAATTGCTGGGCTCTCCCTCCTTGACATGCACAGATTCTCTCTCTGTGCCATGTGCCTGTTGCTGGGGCATAGAAAACAAGAAGTGGTGTGGGCAACTCAAAGCTGTGTTTCCTACCCTCTTCACTGCCTCTTTCTGCAGGATGAAGTTAAAACCAGGTAATGTGATTGCTCACCTGATTTTTTATTCTTATGAAGGCGCTTTCTTATATAGGTAGTTGTTACATTTGGTGGTCCTGCAGGGAGAACAATCAGTAGAGAACTCTATACGGCCATTTTGCTCTGCTTCCTCAGGTCAAATCATGGATGTTCTTATTGCCATCTGAAATGATGAATCCTTTCTACGGGGCTCTCCATTTACTTTGCTCAGATCCATCACAGGAATCACTATCTATGGCAGCTATAGCCTCACAAAGTGTATTTCTTAAATAATAAGACTTGGAAGTTGAAATTATTCCTTGATCCATGGGCTACAGGATAGATACCGTGCTAGCAGGCATGAAAACAACATTAGTCTTGTACATCTCCATCTCCATCAGATATCTAGGGAGACTATGTGCATTATCAAGAAGCAGTAATACTTTGAAAGAAAGCCTTTCTTTTCTGAGCAGTGGGTCTCAAAAGTGGGCTTAAAATTTCGGTAAAAACTGTACTGTAAACAGATATGATGCCCTTGGGGTTTTGTTGTTCTATTTATAGAGCACAGGCAGATTTAGCATAATTCTTTTTTTTTCTTTTTTTTTTTTTGAGACGGAGTCTCGCTCTGTCGCCCAGGCTGGAGTGCAGTGGCCGGATCTCAGCTCACTGCAAGCTCCGCCTCCCGGGTTTACGCCATTCTCCTGCCTCAGCCTCCCCAGTAGCTGGGACTACATGCGCCCGCCACCTCGCCTGGCTAGTTTTTTTGTATTTTTTTAGTAGAGAGATTTAGCATAATTCTTAAAGGCCTTAGGATTTTCAGAATGGTAAATGAACACTGACTTTAACTTTAAGTCACCCAGCTCCATTTGCCCCTAAGAAGAGAGTCAGCCTTTTCTCTGAAGCTTTCAAGCCAGGTATTGACTTCTTTTAAACTATAAAAGTTCTCAATGGCATCTTCTTCCAGCATAGGGCTGTTTGATCTACCTCCAGCCTGGACAACAAGAGCAAAACTCTGTCAGGAAAGGGAGAGGAGGGGAGAGGAGGGGAGAAGGAAGGAAGGATAAAAGGAAAGACGTAAAGAAAGAGGGAAGGAAGGAAAGAGGAAGAAACGAAAGGAGAGAGGGAGGAAGGGTAGCCACCTCCCTCAATGATCTTAGCTAGATCTTCTGCATAACTTACTGCAGCTTCTACATCAGCACTTGCTGCTTTACCTTGCACTTTTATGTTACAGAGATGGTTTCTTTCCTTAAAACTCATGAACCAACCTCTGCTCACTTCCAACTTCTCTTCTGCAGTTACTTCTCCTCTCTCAGCCTTCACATAATTAAAGGGAGTTACGACCTTGCTCCGGGTTAGGCTTTGGCTTAAGGCAATGTTGTGGCTGGTTGGAACTTCTGTTCAGACCACTCAAAGTTTCTCTGTATCAGCAATAAGGACATTTTGCTTTCTTCTCATCCATGCATTTACTGGAGTATCACTTTTCATTTCCTTTCAGAACTTTTCCTTTGCATTTACAACCTGGCTGTTCGGCACAAGAGGCCTAGCTTTTGGGTTATTCCAGCTTTTGACATGTCTTCCTCACTAAGCTTAGTCATTTCTAGCTTTTGATTTAAAGTGAGAGACATGAGATTTTTTTCAATTGAACACTTAGAGGCCACTGTATTAATTGGCCTAATTTCAATATTGTTGTGTCTCAGCAAATAAGGAGGCCAGAGGAGAAGGAGAGAGATTGGGAACATTGTTGGTGGAGCAATCAGAACACATGCTACATTTATGAATTAAGTTTGCTGACTTCTATGGGCATAGTGTGTGGTGCCACTAATTACAATATTATCATCAAAGATCGCAGTGATTGTAGATCACTATAACAAATATAACAGTAAAGAAAAAGTCTGGAATATTGTGAGAATTACCAAAATTATGCAGACATAGGAAGAAAGCACATGCTGTTGGAAAAAATGGTGCTGGTAGACTTGTTCTATGCAGCATTGCCACAACCTTCAATTTGTAAAAACAAAAACAAAAACAAAAAAAACCCGAGAAACAAAAAGCAAAACATAGTGTCTGTGAAACACACTAAAACAAAGTTCAATAAAATGAGGTTTGCCCGTATTTCATTTGCTTCCACATAATCTGAGAAATTGCTAAGTCCTTATCATTTTATTGATTAAAAAACTTTTTTTCCTAAATTGAAGTTTAATCACTGCGTTGATCTTCTTTACTTTAGACTGACTTCATAAACCTCTAACTTATCCTTTCTTGTTGTCCTGAATTGCTGATCACACTGATGAAATATTTTTAAAAACAGACACCTCAATTTAACTTTCATTTTCAAACACTATAGAGTTGCTACATTCTGTGATCTATACTTATAATGTAATAGCTGAGAAGATCTGTTGCTGTTACTACTCAATTTAAAACAATGCACTGAATGCATTTTCTGCAGGATCAGACATTTCGTTAAGTCACTAAAAAAAAAGATTATGTACCCTGTCTTTTAGGGGAATGATTTAAAAAAAAAATTCATATAGCAATATTTGAATGAGTTGACAATAGTTTTTACAATATTTTGACCAATCACCAGTTTTGCAATTTGTATAACCAGCTGTTGTTTTTAGATTCCAGCTAGTTTTGTGTATAAATAGAGTATTTCATGTGCCTTTTCCCCTCCCTTTATGTGTCTTTAAAGGGTAGAAAGGTTTCCAAAGGCAATGGCAATTAGTGGTGCTGTCTGAGGCTAACTTCCCAGGCAATTTAGGCAAACAAGATTTTAGCCTGAATTTTTCAGGTAATTGCCTTGTTTTGCTGCTAAGGGCAGTTTGGGGAAGAGTAGCAGGATTAGACTAAAATACATTTTTTAAATCCACACACTCAATAGCAGCATGTGTTTGTAACTGTCATGTATTTTGGGAGATAAAAAAATGATGCCCCATGGCAACAGTATTTGGCTGAAAGACCAAACCATCTAGGTTAATTAAATATGCAACATTTCTGTTAATAATCCTAAACATATTCAATTGTTATACCACTGGAAAGGTTTTCCATTTTTCACACCAATTTCTACCCCCCCAACTCGAGCATCAGATTTGTATATGGATTAAAAAAAAAATACATAATAACACCACCACCAAAAACCAACTGTTTCAGACGCACAGTATACCAACCCATTAAATAAGTCAGTGTGGCAAAAATATAGCCTGTAGATACAGGCAACCCAGATATTTATTGACTTTGAAAAGTTATTAAATTTCCAGAAGCCTCAGTCTTCCCATCTGAAAAGGGGCAATAATAAATATTTTCATCAGCTGGTGTTAATGCCAACTGAGATAACACCAATATAGTCACAGCCCCTCGTAAACGCCCATTCCTGCTTTGCAGAAGTTTTCTTTAATAATTTTATTATATTTTATTTTTTCAGAGACAGGGTCTCACTCTGTCAGTCATGCTGGATGCAGTGGTGTGATCATAGCTCACTGCAGCCTCAAACTCCTAAGTGATCCTCCTGCCTCAGCCTCCCCAGTAGCTAGGACTACAGGCAAGCACCACCACTCTGGTTAATTTTTAAATTTCTTTAGATATGGGGTCTTGCTATATTGCCCAGGTTGATCTTGAACTTCTGGTCTCAAATGATCTGTTTGCCTTGGCTTCCCAAAGTGCTGGGATTACAGGCATGATCCACCACACCTGGCTTCTTTAATTATTTTTAATAAATTTATAATCACAGGTTTAAAGTGCACTTTTTAATCTTTGTAACCATTGCATACTTCTTAATGTAACAGCTCATGATAGTACTTCTTTCACTTTCCATCCATGATGTAAAATATACTACCTTTTAATTTTCCTAAATTTGCCTTTTTCAAGTTTCAAATAATATCCTTAGATTTTACAACTGAAGAAAAAATTCTTATAGCCGCACTTTTCATGATTTCTAGACCTCTTTAACAATTACCATCTCTTAAATGCTTGGGATTTCTTTGCCAAAGTGAGGCAGAGAATTTCTAATTGAAACCCAAGTCATTTAAGTATATGCGAATTTTTAACAGAATTACCCTAGAGCAATAATTTGTAAATGACTGGGGAACATAAGAGCACTTCTAATTTGAAAGAAAAACCTTTTTAAAGGTACTTTTGATGTGATCAGCCTATCGCTCAGCAAAGAACTGCTGTTTGGGCATTTCACTTGGCTACAAAGATGTGAAAGGCATGAATCTTACAGCCACTGAATTGTGTTGGTCTCTGAGAACTCATAATCCAGGGAGTGGTCTGTATCACTAGCTACTGACTTGCTTTCAACTACCATTTGAGGTGCTGATCACAATCTTTAAGTACTTAGAACCCTGAGCAATTTAAGGATTGTGTGTCTCTATGCAGTCACCGAGATAAGCTATTTTTCCTCCTTTCCTTGCATAATGGTCTGGAGGGCAGGGTGTGTTCCTTGGAGGGCCGCTGTCTGCAGATTTTCCAGGCTGTTGATCCTTTTTTCCCCCTTCTTGTAGACTAGAATCTTCTGGTAGAATGACTCCCCAGTGTGGATGCTTTTAAAAGATGACTTTATTGCTCTTGACTCAGCTCTTAAATATCTTTTAATGTGTTTTAAATTTTCATTTGCTTCCTTGGAGTAATCCATAAACTAGTCTATAATTTCAAGAACTGCAATAAATCAGCAATACAAGGTTCACCTGAGTTGCCTGCCCTTATGTCATATACTAGGATCTTGTATCAGCATGTAGGCAACCTAGGAGTTTGACTGGAATATAGCCTCAAAGACATTATTTCAGCAGAGGCACACAGATAGATGACAGTGAAAATCGCAGTTCAGTAATTTACCTTGCAACGCATTTGTTCTGCATGGAGCTCTTCGTGGTGATCCGGTAGACACTGGGAAAGCTTCTTTTTGAAAGTTCGTAGTTTCTCCAGGGAATCTGCTATTCCTTTCTCACATTTTTCCCAGTCCTATCATGTGAATAAAAACAAATAGCATAGATGTTTTTGATGTAGGAAGCTGGAGGAAAAAGAAAAGATACACTCTTCTTCATTCCCAGAGAAAGAATGAAAGTTACACAGATGGCCGGGTGTGGTGGCTCCCCCTGTAATCCCAGCACTTTGGGAGGCCAAGGCGGGTGGATCACTTGAGGTCAGGAGTTTGTAACCAGCCTGGCCGACATGGTGAAACCCCATCTCTACTAAAAACACAAAAATTAGCCGGGCATGGTGGCAGGCTCCTATAATCCCAGCTACTCGGAAGGCTGAGGCAGGAGAATTGCTTGAACCCGGGAGGCAGAGGTTGCAGTGAGCCAATATCACGCCACTGAACTCCAGCCTGGGAGACAGAGTGAGACTCCATCTCAAAAAAACAAAAAGGAAGTTGCCTGATGAACAATATGAAGGTAGGCCCACACTCATTCCCAGGGGAGGCAACATGCTCTTGTCATCTGAAGAGCTGAGTTGAAAACTGACTCTGTTACTGATTATCTGCGTGGCTTTAAGCAGATAACGCTCTATGTTTCCATTTTCCCTATGAAAATGCAAAAAATACAAACTCTCCATATTTATTGGAGCCCAAAGGAAGCAATGAGTGTCAAGGCATCAAGCACAATCACCAGAATATTATGGGTACCCAAAAATGTTATCTGAATCCAAATCTATCTCTGCAGAGGTAGGACTATAATCTCAGTACCTTGTCTCTTTCTTAACTCCATCCATAACTGCACCCAATATCTACCCTTTCCCAAATGTACTATAAGGGATTAAAAAAAAAGAGGATATGGAATGTCTTACAGAAAGAGAAACACACACTACAAAAGCAAGGCATTTTTGACTGGTTTTATCTTGTTCATGCTGAAACATACATAGCAAAGGATTAAATGTGTAATACATAAAAACCCATATAAATTAAGATGTAGAAGAAGAGAGATAGTGCACAATTTAAGAAATCTATATCTAATATGCAAAGTAGCGGTACGTGCTCTGGAGAGGAATAGGCCAGGACAGATGGTAGAGACTGGCAGTATAGAATGAGGTAGATCTCTATGTACTGACAAAATAAAACATCTACTGTGTGGTTATGTTTTGAAAGGTTACACAACAAACTGGTAACAATGGTTACCTCTCGAGAAGATAGGAGAATTTGGATGATATGATAAGGGAAATTTCATTTTTTACTCTGCATACTTCAATTATTACCTAATTTTAAAAAATCAGACACATGTAATTTTTTTTTAATAAAAAAGTGAAATTTTAAAAAATGACAGGAACCAAAGCGGAGCTTGATTTTTTTTATAGCACCTTATCTACATATTAACTCACATCCGGTTTCTTAGTGCCAGTGAAAATTAAACTTAACTAAACAAGTCTCCTTCATGTTGTCCAACACTGCCCATTTGCCAAACTCTCCAGTCCAGGCCTTTCCGCTCCCCACTCATCTCCCCAGTGGCCACTCCCTACACCATGAATTACAGAATTCCAAAGCAAGACAACTAGAATCACGGCTAGAATCATTTTTAGTTGTCAATATAGTGTCAAATCATGTTCCATCTTCCTTCACAATATCTCTTTCATTATCAGCAGTCTTTTCTTATCTGGATTCTTTCTACTTCTCTCCTGACACCTTAGTCTGAGCATAACAACCCGGGGGTGTTATTACCACAACTATCTTCTGGAAGCAGTGTTGACTAAAGCACCTCCTTACTCAAAATATCTTTATTCAAAAAACTGAACTGAGAATTTGGCACAAGTCTCATTTCTCTTTAAAATTCCTTCATGGAACTTCTTAGAGTGCATAACCACATTCCCTCTTCCCAATTACCAGAAAAAAAAGTCCTTAAAAAACAAACAAAAAAAAAATTGTCTACCAGGGACAGAGTTGTTGAAATTCTCCTTTGTTTTAAAATATCTTGGCCAGGCGCTGTGGCTCACGCCTGTAATCCCAGTACTTTGGGAGGCTGAGGTGGGTGGATCACGAGGTCAGGAGATCGAGACCATCCTGGCTAACATGGAGAAACCCTGTCTCTACTAAAAATACAAAAAATTAGCCAGGTGTGGTGGCGGGCACCTGTAGTCCCAGCTACTCGGGAGGCTAAGGCAGGAGAATGGCGTGAACCCGTGAGGCGGAGCTTTCAGTGAGTTGAGATTGCACCACTTCATTCTACCCTGGGCGACAGAGTGAGACTCTGTCTCAAAAAAAAAAAAAAAAAAAAAAAAAAAAAAAATATATATATATATATATATATATATATATATATATATATATATATATCTTTGTGTTCCCAGGCTACAATTAGCTCATCGATGCTAACCATAGTGAGAGTAGACAAAAAGATTCTCTTTCTGCTTAAATTAAACAACATTCTCAATAAAACTATCAAACACCCTGAATTCAATCAACATGCAGTTGACAAAGGTTTATTGATCTAAAAGAGATAAGATCATCACAGGTGCCATGACCCACACCTATAATCCTAGCACTCTGGGAGGCCAAGGAGGGCAGATTACTTGAGGCCAGGAGTTCGAGACCAGCCTGGTCAACATGGTGAAAACCTATCTCTACTAAAAATACAAAAATTATCCAGGCGTGGTGGCGTGCACCTGTAATCCCACTGCCTTGAGAGGCTGATGCATAAGAATCACTTGAACCCAGGAGGTGGAGATTGTAGTTAGCCAAGATTGCACCACAGCACTCCAGCCTGGGTGACAGAGTGAGACTCTGTGTCAAAAACAAAAAACAAAAAACAAAAACAAAAACAAAAATTAAAAAAACAAGAAAGAAAGAAAGACTAGCTTCTTACTTTTCAGAACAAAATTAAGAGATGATAGTGAAGAAGGGGAACATACAGAATGTGAAATTATAATGCCTATTTTTGGCATACTTACTAACAGTATTAAAAGCTAAATATTATAGCTGTGGTAAAAAAAATACACTAAAATGAGGGTATATAAACAATAAAATGTAGATTCATAAATTCCTTCTTAGGCAAACAAGATGTAGTGTTAAGAGTCAAAATAAAATAAACTTTAACAAGAAGAGAAGAGGGATTCCTCTTTTCAAGGATGACTTAGATTCTAAATCTATAACCAAATCCTTTTATGACATGAATTATAAGGAAATAACGTAATGTCATGAGCCTGCAAATATCTCTTAAAGTGGATGTTTTCTACACCAACAAACAGACAGACAAGAAAAGCAAATGTAGTGACTCAGACATCATGCCTTATTAAGTCTTGGAAACATCTCCAAAAATCACATCACAAATTAAAAAAAAAATGATTAACATGTTCTCTACAGGATGAGTTACAACGTTTTAAATCCTTTCCTAAAAGCAAAAAGAAGAAAATGAACTCAGCATATTATATTACTGATGAAATTGTGCTGTGTGCAAATAATAGCTCTTTATAGATGTTCAGTGGCATTTTTGATGGATTGCTTCCTACACAGAAGGCAATATTTTATGAAACAAAATTCAATATAAATCCAGTGGGTGTGCACACTTTAAGTATTAAAAAAAAAACAAAAAACAAAATCTTAGTCATTACCTTCGATACGAACATGTGACAGGCCCAATTTAATAGATACCCTCATTCAAGTGTTGGTAATTATCAACATATACAGGACCATAACATTTAGTTGTCTTTACTTTTGAAGATCATAATAACATCAACTATGATATCACTATCATTCATTTAGTGCTCAGTATGAGCCAGGTAAGGTACCACGTGATTCACTGTCATTATTTCATGAAGTGCTCACAATGGCCACATGGAGATGGTGAAATTATACACCCACTCTACAGATGAGGAAACTGAGGCTTAGATAGGATAAGTTAACCAGGTCATTTGGTTTACCATGATTTTAATTTGAGATTATCTTATTTTAGAGGCCCTGTCCTTTTGAAACTGCTCATTTAATTATGCATTATACATGCAATTGGAGAGTGAGAGAGAAAAGTATATTGTGGGAGGTCCGGATAAATCTACACTTTCCAAAACTTACTGTGTGATCAGTATGTGATTTGCATCCAACTAAGGGCTTAATACACCTCCTGGAGATTTTATCTCATGGCAACTTGCTTGGATCAGCTAAGATAAATCAAGAGTATCTTTCTGGATTGGTTTTTCCCTTCCTTAAGAGAAGAGATATCAATCTTGAAAACCACTTTAGAGTCTCAGATTAGGGAGTGGAACCTACCCTTTGAATTTCTGTATGGATTTATAAAGTCATCACATGGCTAAGGTTTCACACTGGCCATTAATCAGAATTCATGGCTTAGACAGTCTTATTAGACTTTACTTTGTTGGGAGGTTGTCCTGAAAAATTAAATGCTGAAAATTGGGAAACTTTTCCAGTTTGTTCAAGATAAGACAAAGTCTTAAATAAAACACTGAGGATCAAAATGCTGCAGGGTATTATTTCATAATTTCATTATTTGATTTGCAGAATAACAATGGGAGGAAGTAGTACAACGACTAAAAGAATTTTTTGGTTCGATTTTTTCTAACCGAACTTACTTTCAACAAGAAGGCTAGTTTTTTCTTCTGTTCTTCCAGCCGCATGCTGGCTGATTTCCATTTCTCTTGGATTTCAGTGAGTTCGGCCTGCAAGGCGGCCTCAGCGCCACTATCCGCAGAGAGAAGGAGTTGCTTGCCAGCCTCCACAGTCAGGATGTAGCTGCCTTGTTGCCGCAGGAACACCTTTTGTTTGAACTGAAAGGAACCATAGCTTTTTATTTTCATTCTTTCTTTCATCGTTTCCTTCCTATAAGGCTTTTTAAATGGCCCTAACTGAGCATAGCATGCCCTCTTTCATCCAGCAAGCATTTATTGTGGTGGTGCTTCGCACACGCACGCACCAGTGAATAAATGAGTGAGAATACAATAGAGATAGGCTTAGTTTCTGTCTCCAAGGTAAGTACAACTGATGCAATAAGAACCACTCTCTACTGATGCCTGGGAATACAGAAGGACATCTGACCCACCAGGGGGAGCATCAAGAGGCAGAGAGGCTTCCTCAAAGCAATAAAGGCTGAATGAGTCTTGCGAGACGCGAACTTCACCAGATTAAGAAGGACCTGGTGCGGTGAGATGAGTGTGATCAGGAGTGGAGGAGAGGACACCTTCTCACAGAGAAATGAGGATGCGCACATTCACTATATGAGAAAAATACGATAGATTCAGGAAACTAAGTATGGTTTTCAGTGGCTGGAGTGTGGACGGCACGTGAGAGACTGGTAGGAGATGAGGCCAGACCACATCTTGCAGAAATTTGGTTTTTATACTAAAAGTGACTGGGGTTCACAGAAGAATACTGATGTTTGGATTAAAGTTTTAATAAAAGCACTCAGGAATCAAGTAAAAGTAGAATGGAAGAAGGATATGTGTTGGATATACTAAGATTAGGAAGTTATTGTCTACCTGGGCAAGAAATCACGAGCACCTAACCAAGGCAGTGGCAGCAGGGATATAGAGTTGGAGAGACTAGATAAGGGGGTGATTGACAAGGAGAAGTATAGCTCTCAAATTATTCTAGGATTCCTAGACTGATGATACTTCCTGGAAGTGTGATGGGAAAGGGAGAATAGTCAGTCCAGAGATCACAGGTTCTGCTGGGATCCACAGGGTACAAGGCATCTGTGATGCACATAGACATAAACCCAAAAGGTGGTTGGAAACACGAGTCGAAAGTACAGCAGGTAAATATGACCAGAAGATACCGATATGCCCCTTCTCTGCTGGTAGGGGGCAGTTGAAGTCATGTCTGCAAATGAGGGCTCCCAGAGAAATCTGGAGGAGAAAGGAACCAAAGAACAGTGACTTTAAAGGAAGAGTCACTGGGTACACTGACTGGGTACACTGACTGGGTACATTGGATACACTGGGAAGAACTCACTAGAATGATAGGAGGTATCAGTCTAAGAAGCTAGAAGCCCAAAGGTAAGGGGCAACCTGGAAATGAACAAATAACTCAAACAGGACAGGGCTTCCTGTCTTCTTTGGAGTACTTAAGTTATGTGTTTAAATTGCTCAAGAATAAAATGTATGCAAGCAACATGAAGTTTTTCTTTCCTTGCCATTACCTTTTCATCCCCGCTGGGATTTAGTGAGCTGTGGCAGGCCGTAATGTGTGAAGTGTGAGAAGCTTTTGTGAGAGGCTGGGGCTTACTATCATTTCACCATTAGATATGGGCTTTGTATTGCAATCATTTTGTATATTTCTGTTGACATTTGAGAACAATGTTTGTCCCAGTTGCAATGTCACTCTAGAGTCCTTTTGAAAAACCGAGGCGAAGGTAAAGAGTGCGGTGGAAATGCCTAAGAGGTGTGAGAACACTGTGTTTTGCATCTTACCTGCACTTCATCAAAGAGGGTCCTTGCTTGTTGCAGTGGTATAGGAACACTTCCGAGACCACTCATGGGGAGGTAGGACACTTCAACCAACCATTTACGAAGCTTTTCTGCCATCTCCCTATAGCGTTGCCACTGGCGAATCTGGCTGTCAATGATCCCCCGCCTCTGCTGGGCCCTGCGAATCACTCCCTGCCACTGATTACTGAGGAGTGTCAATTTCAGGTTGAATTCATCCCTAGTGAAGAAACAATTACATGGTAAAAAACACTGTTATCTTGGATGCAGTTATGCAATCAGCCAATGTATGCATTGTCAACAACCCTAAGCCCTGAGAAGTGATCTAGGGTGGTGGTTTTCAAATATCATGCCATGATCTATTATTGGGTTATTGGGTCTATTGTAATTAATTTTTTAAATTAAACTACCGGTGTTTGCAAATGGTGAGTGTTTTCATGTCTCAGCCTAGGTTGAAGGCAAATATACAATAAGGTCATTGTCCTTCACTCTCTCTCCCTGAAAGCATGAAAGGGGAGGAGTGGACAGCTGCAGGTGCAATGAGAATAGCTGCAAATCCTACGCAGCTCCATAGCAACGCGTGCAGCCGGTGATGGTGATGTCGTCTTGTGGGCCACACTGCAGGAAAACATGTGGAACAAGGCTTATATAGAACCTCTGTCTTCAGTTCGAATCATAAGCCACTGGAATCAAACTATGTGATTTAAAAAGATTTTTTAAAAACTGTACTCCATAAACTCTCTCAGTATTCCCTCATAATAAACAGCCCCAACTTTTAGCAAATCATTCCACACATTCATCTGAATTATCTCTTCTACATTGTAGGCTGACTTCCCTTTATTCTTAGAAAGATGAAAACCTGTTATCATAGTCTATATAAATGTCATTAATATATTTAGAAATAATAAATTTTCCTTAAGATTTCTCAAGTTCAGGCTAAAGAATATCAGATCTGCTAACGTGTTCTTACCTCTCTGTTTTCTAGCTTTGAAAAAATACAGGTAGTTCTTTATTAAGTTTTATTTAATATTTAACTTATGGCTCTAGAACTGGCTAGTAAGGGTGTGTCCTATATCAAACAGAATGAGTTTCTATGTAGATTACAGTGTTATTCACACATAAAGTGCAAGTAATATTGTACTTTAATACTAAATACTAAATGCTTGCACTTCTCTACTATAATAGTTTTGCGTTTATCCTCTTCTCTTGAGGGTAGAAGCAACTTTGAATTGGACTTACTATTCTGAACTTATATCTTCTCGAAACTTCCTATTATCCAGAACCACTATAAACTTTGATTTTTGTAACCAAATATGCTGTTAGTCCTAGAAACTTATTTAATGACTCAACTTAAACAAAAGATGAATATACAGTCAACATTAAGAAAGCAAGTATTAAAAATAAAATGTACTAAATAAAGCCCCTGCAAAAAATTTCGTATGCCCTCTCATTTTAAAAATAGATCCATAAAGGGCCGGGACCGGTGGCTCATGCCTTTAATCCTAGCACCTTGGGAGGCCAAGGTGGGTGGATCACTTGAGGTCAGGAGTTTGAGACTAGCCTGGCCAACATAGTGAAATCCCATCTCTATTAAAAATACAAAAATTAGCCGGGTGTGGTGGTACATGTCTGTAATCCCAGCTACTCGGGAGGCTGAGGTAGGACAATCACTTGAACCCAGAAGGTGGAGGTTGCAGTGAGCTGAGATAGCACCACTTCACTCTAGCCTGAGTGAAAGAGTAAGACACTGTCTCAAAAAAAAAATAAAAATAAAAAAAAATTCATGTGATAGCTACTTAGATTTTGATGATGACTTCTGTTTTTGAAAGGAAATTCTGCTGTATATAATCAATGCAGTAGCATTCAATTGCGATGAATTAGGTTCATGATACTTCCCTAAAAGTTACAAGCGTCTGTCATTGCAGAAAATGTACAACTCCAGGACTTGAGAATACCATATAATCCTGCTTTCCCTATCACGTAACCGTCCAAGGCCTCCTAGGATTCCCCACCCTCTCTTGATACAACCAAGCTGTCCCAAACTACCTGCCAGCATGAGGAATTACTTAAAACATGACATTGTTCCCTGTGCCGAACTTGAAGCTCTAAAAAACATAACTCACAAATTAACTTTCAGAACACAATACACTTGCAATCTGGGGCCTTCTTATTGTCAGTAGGTTCTAATCTGATTTTTTTTTCCTTCAACTTTCAAAATTCTTTATCCTCAAGTCTAACCTCCCATTTTCATCTCTTTGGTGTATTTTCCCTAAATGTTAGTATTTAAAATTTAGTAGATGCTGGCTTGCATGTGAGTATTTAATTTTTATTTTACTTAATGACTCAAACATTTATAATATTGTTAGAGAGTTGGCCAAGAAATGATAAAGCAAAAGATAAAAGTTAATTGTATTTGTATTTGTTTTATTTTCAAGGCCTTAAATTCTCAGGAAAGCTCATATTTAAGTTTGGCTTACTTAAAATAGAATAAATATGATATCACATTTTGTTGTTCCAAGCTTAACCACGAAGATCTTTTATGCACTTCCAAAGAAATATCCACTTAAAACTGAAATTGCTTCTACAACATTAAAGACGAAACTCTCAATAAACTTAATTTATTTTTTTATTTTTTGAAAAAGTATCAAGTTAATTATAGTCACAACTACTGGTTCCTAAATATGAGAAAGGTATACATATGTAATAGAATACATGAGGCTAATACTCAAATATCACCATGGAAAGTAGATTAGATAAAGTAAATATTGTTTCTAGGAAATATAAATATAGTATGAAATTGTCATCTCACTTGCCATAAATCTGGGGAGAAGATAAATTTTTACCTCTCTAATTTTAATAAAGAGATAATTTTCTATTGTATATGAAGAGGAAGAAAGATTTCAGGCAGCATGTAATCTGACTTAAGGTAGCAAACCATTTTCAAACACAGAAGAATTCTCATGGCATGAGAAAGCTGGCTGGTATGATCCAGTACTGACTGAAAACCAGACATGAGCACCAGGCCTGATTCTGCTGCTACTTAGTTCTGTGACCTTGGTCAAATCTGTTCACATTTGTGGATTTCAGGTTTTTCATCTATAAGTAAGAAAGATGGGCTAGTGATCTCTATGCTCCTTTTATAAAAAAAAAAAAATTCTGTAATTATGTGAGAATATTAGAAGCATCTGTTTACAAACCATTGACAGGTCATTGATATGGCTCATGCTGATCTATTCATTAATTCCATTTCCTACAGATGACTAGTGAAGGTTGGCTAGGTGATTTCCAATTACTCTATGCCCTTCATATAATATAATAGCAGTTCTCTAAAAAGATTCAATACTCAGTCATTTCAGAGATTGAGACAAGCTTCTCCTCCAATTACTGAGGCTCCACTACAGTTCAATCGCCTCAGGAAGATTGGATATATGCCCTCTAATCTGCTCATTAAAAAGAAAATGATTAATTTACTGGAACCTTTCTTTATAATAATTTATCAAAGATCTTACCTGTCATCAACTTGACCTTGTTCTAGAAGACGCTGCCCATCAATAATGATTGAGTGCAAAATCTGCTGACGACTGAACATCTCGGCTTGAAACAACTACAATTTTAAAAAAAGAAGAACATACTTTAGAGTTCCTAATTTTAGTGACCGGTTCTCTGATAACTTTCCAAATATTCTAGTGTTAGCAAGACTCTGAAAGCTATCACCAGCTGAATCAGAAAATGTGTGAAATCCTGCAGTTTAGGAATCATTTATTTTAAAATTATCAATTAAGATACACTCAAAGATAAAGTTTAGTGTTTGGTTTACTAAAACTAGGTGACTAAAAGTAGAATTATATTTCTCTTCTTTCTTTCAAAAACACCTAATAAAGTAAGTTAACACACAATTTGTTTTCTGGTTTAATTTGTGTATAATATATGGTCCATATTCAAAACGTAGAGAATAGCTTAGGGCCTTTAAAGAAGTCAAAGAAAAAAAAATAGCCCAGTCTTTTTCTGTCTTTTAAAACTCACTGTTTTTAAGTTTCAGTCAGGTTAATAAATTTATTTCACTATTTAAAAAAACTCAACAGCAGGTCCTTCTAATTATTTCTACTGTTTTTAAAACAGCTTTATTGAGCAACAATTATATACCATACAGTTCACTCATTTAAAATGTTCAATTTAGTGGTGTTATTATATTTACAGACTTTAAAATCATTACCACAATCAATTTTAGAATTTTCATCACCCCAAAAAGAAAGTCCATCCTCATTAGCAATCATTCCCCATTTCCTCCCAATCCTCCAGCCTTTAGCAACCACTAATCTATTTTATGTCTCTATGGATTACTTATTCTGGACATTTCATATAAATGGAATCTTGCAATATGTAGTCTTTTGTGACTGGTTTCTTCCCCTTGGCATAATGTTTCCAAGGTTCATACATGTTGCAACATACATCAGTACTTTATTCCTTTTCATTGTGAATAGTATTCTATTACATAGACATATCACATTTTATTTATCCATTTATCAGTTGATGGACATTTGGGTTGTTTCCACCTTTTGGCTATTATGACTAATGTTCCTATAAACAATGTAGTTATACAAGTTTTTGTGTGGACACATATTTTCACTCATCTTGAATATATACCTAGGATATACTGGGAATTGCTGGGTTATATGATTACGCTATTTAACTCTATGTAACTCTATATGGTAACTCTACGTTAACTGTTTTCCAAAGCAGCTTCACCATTTTACATTCCCACCAGCAATGTATTAGGGTTCCAGTTTCTTTACACCTTCACCAACATTTGCTATTTTTTCATTACAGTCATCCTTGTGGGAGTGAGACGCAATCTCATTGCTGTTTTTTTCTATTATTTCATCATCTGTCAACTCAATAAAACTGGATTTAAAAATACCTTAGATATCTTTAAATTCTCTATTTAAAAAATTCTGAATTGTTTTTCTTTTCTCTTAGGTAAGACTTATCTCTTCGTGTGCATATAATTCATAAACACACAGACCAACTTAGTTACACCAGTAAACAGCAACATAAGGACTAACAGTGGGCAAATTTATTAATTTACTTTTTGTATATAGTTCTTCTCCCTCTTTGTTTATTAAGAAATAATTATAATGCAATTTAATCAAGAGGTACACCTGGAGAGACATTTGATGGATTGATTTCCTGGTATAAAATTCATATATGCTCTTTGAAGATCACAACATTTTTAAAGACTTTTGATCAAAGCATAGTCTCTTAAGCAATTGACCTTGGCAATATTAAAGTAGTCTCTAACCCAGCTGAAAATTTTCTAACGATCTATACACTTTCCACCAACTTTGCCTGTCTTGAGTAAGTAACCTTTAACCACAACTCTGGCATTATACTTTACAAGGAACTGAAGGCTGACATGTGCTTATACCCAATCAGAGCAGCAAATAGGACTACATTGTTATAGTTAAGTTATCAAAACCTCAAGCTTAAGAAAGAAGGCAAAATGATGCATGTATTTGGACACTCAGGGCAAAGGGCATGATTTTAATTCTCTCACACAGCATTTTATAGCATCTTCCAAGGGCCTACAAATTTCTTCTTACCCTCAAATCTACTGATACAACTTACCTCATGTGCTCTCTGCTGTTCCAAAAGATGCTGATAATTTCCTGAAATCTCTACTGCTAACTTTTGTTCTGTCTGAACTAGGAACTCCATCCATGTTTCACATTTTTCCAAGAAAGTCTGATGTTGTAGCAAAAATGACTGCAACTTGCTGAAAGAACAAAGGGCAAAGAACAATGGTTATTTTGCTGCTTATTCTTATATCTCTAGCATATAAAACTAGATTAAATAATCTCTGTGCCCAATTCTCATTGGACTACCACAAAGCTTTCATGTTAGGTGGTAAAATTTTTTTTAAAAATGAAGAAAGAGGCCGGTTATGGTGGCTCATGCCTGCAATCCCAGCACTTTGGGAGGCCGAGGAGCGCAGATCACCTGAGGTCAGGAGTTCAAGACCAGCCTGGTCAACATGGTGAAACCCCATCTCTACTAAAAATACAAAAATTAGCCGGGTGCAGTGGCGCATGCCTGTAATCCCAGCTACTTGGGATGCTGAGACAGGAGAATTGCTTAAACCCGGGAGGCGGATGATGCATTGAGTCGAGGTTGCGCCTTTGCACTCCAGCCTGGGTGACAAGAGTGAAACTCCATCACAAAAAAAAAAAGAAGAAGAAAGACAGTTGAAAAAATGTAAAGTTTAAAATGTACCTTTTTAAAATGATAAAAGTTATGTATATACTTTTAATATATTCTTACTTAAAAGAGTTTTCTGATTAAAGTGCTGTTCAGTACATTAAACATAAGAAATGACTTTACAATTTGAATTTCCCACTTTTAGTTCAAATTTTGTCAGTGTTATGGGAAAGATCAGAATTTAGAAACATACACAAGTCATGGGCTTATAGTCTATTGACACATTGGTGCTATGGTGTGAACGTGTCCCTTTCATAATTCAGGTGATGAAACTTAATGGTGAATGCTCGTAGTATTCTGAGGCAGAGCCTTTACACGGTGATTAGGCCATGAGGACTCCTCTGTGAATGGGATTAAGGGTCTTATAAAAGAGGATTCACACAGCATTCAGCACCATTACCCTTCTGCCTTTCACTGTGTGAGGACACAGTAACCCTCCCCTCCCAAGGATGCAGCAAAAAGGTGCCCTCTTGAAAGCAGAGAGCAGCCCTCACCAGACAACTGAATCTGCTAGCACCTTGACAGCAGACTTCCCAGTCTCCAGAACTGTGAGACTGTTAAACATTTCTGTTCTTTATAAATTACGCATTCTGTGGTATTTTGACATAGCAGCACAAACCAGACTAAGACGACTGGAGCAACCAAGACACCTCTTGTTTACTCTACCTGAATCTTTCTGTAGTCTGAGAGGAGATCAGAGACCAACGGCGGTTCAGATTCTGCATCCTTTTGATTTCCTTATCATTCAAGGGTAATCTATATCCAAGCTCATTTAGACGGTCTAAATCTGGAGCCATGCTGCTGAATTTTAACATCTGTCCCTAGAAGGAAGATTTAAAAGTAGGTTTAGCACCACGGTCAAAAAATGCAAAGCTTTTTCAAAGCGCACAGTGAATTTCTGATTTCAGGAAGTAGCTGGTCTTCGGTCTATTGGGCTCTGCATTTCTAGGCCACTTACTTACAATCTCTAGCGGTACAAATAGCAAAAAGAAGAATCTCCTATTCAGTCTAAACTGCTGCTGCTATTGCTACTCAAGCTACTCATTATCCTTTATTGACTACTTACATGTATTATATTATTTACTTGATATATTATTTACTTGTATGGATTATACATGCAAGTATATTATTTACTTTATTTACATGTATTCTATTATTTACTTGATTTTTATTACATATATTATATTACATATACTATTTACTTGATTTATTTACTCATGTAATTATATTACATGTATCATATTATTTTCTTGATTTATTTACTCATACATAATTCTTGATAGAACTGCTTAAGGATGAAAATTATGCTGATAAGTAAAAGGCCTTACTTTTTACCATTTATGTTTAATTTGTTCATGTTAATTTCCTCCTTTATTATTCACAACTAATAAAAGTTGTGACAGCGATAGCTAACTTTTATTGAGCATTTACTGTGAATCAAGCATTGTTAAGAGCTTTACAAGTAGTAACTCATTTTATCCTCAAAACGATCACTTGAGGTAAGTCATGCTGCTTATTCCCTCTTCACAAGGGAGGAAAGGGAGGCACAGAAACTAAGTAAATTGCTCCAGACCACCCAGCTAGTAAATGGAAGAGGGTAAACGAACCTCCTTGGGTTCTTGCTAGAGAAAATAAAATTTCACTTGAGCTATGAAGTGACCACACACTGCCGTAAGAGCTCCAGTTTTAGATCTCTGACCCCCAACCCCACAGCTGGTGAGACTTAACCAAAAGGCAATCTATTCTTTTAGCTCTCTTCTCTCCCTTCAAACACAGGACAACCTTGTTGGTTCTGGTTTCCCCATGGGTGTTCTTATCTCCATCTAGGAAATTGGTTACAGGAAGGAAAAAATGTCAGGCCACCTTTGGCTATGTGTGTGTTTTCTCTTGGCATGTTCTGCAAAAGACTCATGCTTTCTGAAGAAAGAATAAATCTCAAGTATTGAAACCAAAATATAACTATAAAATGGCATAATTTCCATGGGTAGACATTAGCAATGGACAAAATAGCCATGACACAGTCCTTCCCCTCATGGCACTTACAGGGAGTAAGATACTATTCTAGTAGTCGAAAGTGCAACAGTAGTCCCCTACTCACAGGAGTGTAATTAAATGAGGTGATACAGCATGGAAGAAAAACAACAGTGTGCTATGAAAACGTGTTACTGGGGGGCCTGGCCCTGGACAGATAGTGGAGACTTTCCTAAGAGAGTGACATTGAACAAAATTACCAGGACTTTACTCTTTTTAGTGAGGAGTAAGCTGATGAGGACAAGAAAACAAATCCAGAGAGAGGAAATATCACATGCACAGATGTTGGGGAGCACAGTGGTGCTGGAGTGGCTGGAGGGGAGATGGACTATGGCACAGCAGAGTAAGATCCTTAGGAAAGGTGGGACCAGGATGCCGCCTTGAGAAGCCATATGGTCTTTTCCCTAAGAGCAGTGGGAACCCTTGAGGGTTTTAACCAAGGGAATAACACAAGAAAATTTTCATGTCTGTTGTACTATTTTGCTTACTTGATTGAATGTTTAAAATCATTCACAATTGGCAGGGCACAGTGGCTCATGCATGTAATCCCAGCACTTTGGGAGGCCAAGGCTGGCGAATCACAAGGTCAGGATTTTGAGACCAGATTGGTCAACATAGTGAACCCCCCATCTCTACTAAAAATACAAAAAGTAGCTGGGCATGGTGGCACGTGCCTGTAGTTCCAGCTATTTGGGAGGCTGAGGCAGGAGAATTGCTTGAAACTGGGAGGCGGAGGTTGCAGTGAGCTGAGATCACGCCACTGCACTCCAGCCTGGGCAACAGAGCAAGACTCCATCTCAAAAAAAAAAAAAAAAAAATCACAATTAAGTAAAATATTTTGTTTTTTCTTTTTAAAAATTATTAAATTAGGCCAGGTGTGGTGGCTCATGCCTGTAATCCCAACACTTTGGGAGGCCAAGGTGGGCAGATCACGAGGTCAGGAGATCAAGATCATCCTGGCTAACACGATGAAACCTCATCTCTACTAAAAATACAAAAAAATTAGCTGGGCGTGGTGGCAGGCGCCTGTAGTCCCAGCTACTGGGGAGGCTGAGGCAGGAGAATGGTGTGAACCTGAGAGGCGGAGTTTGCAGTGAGAAGAGATCGTGTCACTGCACTCCAGCCTGAGCGACAGAGCAAGGCTCTGTGTCAAAAAAAAAAAGTATTAAATTATTTTTAATGGACAAATTATCATATATATTTATGGAGTATGATATGATGTTTTCACACAATGTAGAATGATTAAATCAAGCTAATTAAGTAAAATCCTTAAAAAGAAAACAAAAAGGTCATTCTGACAGCCAGGAGGAGGGGAGGTTGGGTGGGTGGATGCAGATCTGTGGGAAGCGGCTGTAGGGTCTCAGAGAGATAGGAGTAGCTTGAGTTAGGAGTAGATGACGTTAGAAACAGAGAGGAGAGGTTCAAAAGTTAATAGAGAGGTGATGGACTGGGCACAGGAACATGGAGAGGGCCCAGCAGTGGGAGGGAGGAGTGAGGTGGTTTCCAGCGGTGGAAAGAGGGAGGAGTGAGCTGGTTTCCAGGAGTGAGCTGGGAAATCAGCCTGTGCCCACTGCCAGCACACAGTCCACTGTTTGCCATAGCAAGTCTCACTGGGAGCTCACTTGAAAGAAAGAGTGGGTCTACATCAGTTTTTAGTTTCCCCTAAGATTTTGAAAACAGAGCTGGGCGTGGTTGCTCATGCCTGTAATTCCAGCATTTTGGGAGGCCTGACCTCAGGTGATCAGTTCAAGACCAGCGAAACCTCATCTCTACCAAAAATATAAAAATTAGCCAGGCGTGGTGGTGTGCCCCTGTAATCCCAGCTACTCGGGAGGCTGAGGCAGGAGAATCGCCTGAACCCGGAAAGTGGAGGTTGCAGTGAGCCGAGATCATGCCACTGCACTCCAGCCTGGGCAACAGAGTGAGACGCCATCTCAAAAAAAAAAAAAAAAAAAAAAAAATTTTTGAAGACAGATGGTAAAAGATCTGGGACTCAGATTAACACACTTACCTTAAGTTCTTCCATCCTTTCCTGGATTGTGGAGAGGTCAGATGAATGGCTAGGGTCCTGCCCTTGTAGTATTTCTTCAGCTTCCACTATCCAGGCCTCTAGAGCTTCTAAACTCTTGGCAAAGGTTTCATAATCAAGAACTCCAGCCTTTTATTCCACAAAAGAAATTGATATTTTAGTAAAAAAAAAAAAAAAAAAAAAAATGGTATTTTAATAAAGTCTAGTAAAAGGGCAAGTGGATATTAAAATTATTTGTCATATTCTTGTATCAAATTGCCATTCTCAAGACATCATTCCTACTGAAAAAACAAAGCTATAACAATTTAAATCTTCTTTATGTAATTTTTCTAAAAACTAGAATTATTTCTATGCACCATAAGTGAATAATAATCAAAATTATTCTTTAAATACTTGATCAAACAACAGGTCTGAAAAATCTTCTGATTCTTGTAATAGTCTAAGTTAAATAAACATGAATATTCATATTAAAGCCGCTTAGTGTTTATTAATTGAACAGACCATGGTGGCAGGCATTGGTTTAGGGACTTGCATCTTAAACCGATTTTTAAATTATTTTGCAGAGAACAGCGCAAAACTTCCACCTTCATCGTCCCCACCAGAATTTCCAAGTTTGTTTACTTGTTTTTTTCTTTAGTCTTGAAGGAGGTATTGTTGCAACGATGAGGAATTCTTTTTCTGTATTTGTGCCCAGATATTAGAGAACACCCAATTTATAGAAGATACTAAACAGGAGTTCTGTACCTGTAACGAAGTCTGCTGTTTGCAGAGAGCCTGCTCTAGGGCACACAAGTGTTGACTCAAAGAGAGTTGATCCAATTGAATAGCTGATGCTGCTGAAGCATCCACTTGTTGCTTCAGTTGCTCTCCCAGCTCATGGAGAACAAAGAGGGAGTCTTTAACTGTACCCAGTCCTTTGAGAAGGTCCTATAAAAGGTGAAAATATGCCCACTCTGAAGCATGTTTATACTCCTTATCATAAACAGCAATTGGCAAAGGGCTATACATCTAGAAACACACAATTCCTACTGGTCAAATTATTATGCTAAATAACCTTCACCTGTGGAAAAATGATCAAGCACTGCAATTTTTAAAAATGCTATGTATACATATTAATATTTTAAACATACATTATATATATGTAACCTATGGATATATATATATGTAATTACTCTTTTGTTAGTAAAAGCTATGTTGGTTCATTATAGGACCTTGGGGAAATGCAGAAAAACATACATAAACAAGACAAGAAAAACATGATCCAAGAGTAGAGCCAATAACTGGAAATATTTTGGCAGTTTTTTTCCCGCCTCTACATAATTCATGTCAAATTGAAAACAAAATGTTATATTTTTCCTTTTTCTATTATTATTATACACACCAGGAATTTGTCAGTGGTATCTTCTATATGTGTGGCCATGTTATTGCAAGTATAACAACCTCCTATCTCAGTAGGGTGCAGAACACAGTGATGATTTTGGTGAGCAGGGGGTAAGAGTAGCCTGTATTCCCATTCTTTTCCATGGCATCTCTTTGCCTCCACTTTCTGTGGGACCCTCTTACAGTTTAAAAAAATATGAGCCAATGGAAATTCCCTATTTCTGCTTTCTATCCTATCATTGAGAGATGACAAGTGACTGCTTCTTCTACTTGTTGCTGGAATCCCACCCAGTCATGCTATGCCTAGGCAGTGACTTCTGTGAGAGAAAGAAAAACAAACGGCTCCTTAAGCTTGATGCAGACAACAGACAACGTATATTTCAATTCAGGAGTATTGAAAATGACAGTTCTTGTATATATAAATTATATGGATGAAAAAAGTACTGTATTATCTTTATTTTAAAATATCCATCTTTAGCTTTAAAGTGATTATTCAGGTTGAAAATATTAGACTAGGTTAAACTTTTATTTATGTAGTTTTTATAGCTTGCCTAATTCTAATAAACTGATTTGGAAAAGTTTATTAAAAGATCCTTGTAACAAGCTCTTAAAAATAAAGACAAATAAGGACAAATAGTAAGAGCCATGTAATGTTTGAAACAAGAGAAGGGCTGTTCCTTAAACCCTTAAGTAGGTTATTGGCAGCTATAATGAAAAAGATAATTATTAAAAAGCTATTAAAAGAAGTATAACAGTAAATCAGGAGAGAAAGACTTCTTTCTACCATTAATATCTTAGATGAAACTATTGTGTAGATGCTTACCTAGGAGATAATGAATGTAAATGGACAAGATCTGGAACAGAAGATTTTTTAAAGATAGAACATTATTCCCCATATGGTCATGTCTTATACTGACCATCCCAGAAAACACAGAGAGCCTCAACTTTTCACATTGACTAAATTCCACTAGGAAAAATAGAAAACTACTCATTTTAAAAAATAAAACAATGGGAGGAGACCTCTTAGTCTGATGCATATGCACCTGTGTTCTGAAAATCAGGCAGGCTCTTTGATCCTAAGACAATTATTTTTGGATAACTGTCTCATATAGAGAAACATACCAAAGCTTACAGAGACCAAAAGCTAAACTTGGGCAGTCTAAGAAGGGCATATTGGGAAAACAAGATAGCTCCTGAACATACGTTGCAATCTTGAATCCATGTAGCAACCTCATCATCGGCGATGTCCTTGTTTGTGGCTGCCTTCAACAGCTCATTGGTTCGATCCTCCTGCTGCTGAACCGACGAAGCACACTGTTTCGAGTAGTCCTTGTATCTTTGCCAAAGCTGAAGTAGGGCCTTGCTGGAGTGTAGCTGTTCAGCAATCTCTTCCAGCAAGTTATTCCATCTGGAAATAATAATCAACACTCATGAGCAGATTACCACCTCTCACCAAATGTTGATATTTGCTATTTTATTTTTCATGATCCTGGTTCATGTGAATATAGACATACTCATTTCTAGTTAACATAATAAAAATTACTGTTTCATATTCATAGTGTCAGGGTAGGTAATGAGGATGATGGCAATCTTTGGGTGTACAGTACTTCTAATTCTTTCTAAATCTCTTCACTACATTTATTTATCCTTAAATTCATGTTGTGAAAGAGAATTTTAAAGGACAGAATCTATGTAGCTCAAATTCAAAATGTCATTAAGTTTTAATTATATCATTATTTATAATAAGGCTGTGATATAAATAGTGTATAAAATTAACATACTCCATACCTCATGTTGACTTCTTTCAGTGTATTGGTAAGAGTTTCTGTCACAGGCGGGTGGCACTCTTTCAATAATTGGTTGGTAATAGAACCAAATTTCTGTAAGCTCCTTTCCTGTTTTTCTAGATCATCTTGGAGATTCTGCCCAAAGAAAAAGACCCACCGATGACACAACAGGATCTAAATTTTAATAAGCAAGTTTAAAAGGAATTTGTATATGTTTTCATAAATATGCATATATACATGTATAAACCAGGCATGACTTAGCATCAATGCTTTATCAGCTTTCTTTAGATAATCATTTATTCTCTTTTTTAGGATTTTGTTATTTTGACTATGAGAAGAGGTTATTAGCAATGAAGCCTTCTTCTATTGGCATTTGGATTCTGCTGGAAAAGCTCACATAGGGCTCCCTTGTCCATTGTCTGGTAGGAAGCTGCCAGAGATGGTAAATTCCTCTTCAAAGGGTTTAATTGTACAATGTTTTGTCCTTGGTTCAGAGGCCCACCTCCTTGTAATTTCTTGTTTCTGGCCTGCGAGCAACCCTCCCACTCTTGTTGTGTCCTGACTTGGCCAGACATGTCCAAACATGCCATGTGCTGTAACACAGGGACCACTTCTACCCCCTCCCTCCCTTGCGAATCACACATTTACCCTAATTGGAGAAGTTTAAGTCTTAGCCAGTCAGGGTCATTTTAGATTATGTGGTTCAACCCTAGCCAACAGGGGAAGGATGCAGGGATCGGGACTGCATTAGGGATAAAAACTCCTTCTCTCCTTTGTTCAGTGTGCTCTTGCAGTGGCCAGAAGTGTGAGTGGCACCCTTCTGCAGAAGTAAATTTGCCTTGCTGAGAAATCCTTTGTTTAGGTGCTCGTTTTCCTTGCTACGCCAAGCTCTTGTTTCTAATAAAGTCATGACAATGGTGTACGTAATGTGCTATCTGCCAAACTGTGGATCTCTTTGGCACTCAAAGCCAAAGTCATGTGTCTATTTTATTGCACACCTAGAGTGCTTCTACCACAAACTCCCGAAGATGAAGACTAACAAGGCACAGCTTTGGCAAGTTTTATCTCTGGGTGTTCTTCCTTGCCAAGAATTATTTTTAATTAAAAAAATGATTTTCAATTGACAAATAATAATTGTATGTATTTGTAGGGTACTATATGATGTTTTGATATATGTTTATACTGTGGAATGAATAAATTAAGCTAATTAACATATCATTACCTCAAATACATTCCATTTTTGTCTAGCAAAGTTGAACTCATAGAAGTAGAGTAGAATGGTAGTTACCAGGGCATGGGATAAGGAATTAGATGGGGAAAAGAAAGATGTTGATCAAAAGGAACACAGTTTCAGCTAGACAGAGAGGGATAAGCTTTAGTGATCCACTGTACAGAATGGAGACTATAATTAATAATAATGCATTGTATATGTCAAGATTGTTTAAAGCAAAGAATATTTATCAGACAGATTTGGCATCTTCCACCAAGCCTATCTAAATAGTCTTCTACCAAGGACCAGTAAGGGAACGGAAAGAAAGTTGCTTCCCTGGAAATACTGCTGAGGTGACAGACTCAGTTCTTTAAAAAACTCCACAGGTGAAGTAGGCTACAAAACTCGAGTATCATTTAACATCAATATCTGATTACCCTCAAATGAAAACAGTCAAGGAAAAGACACTTAATCCTTTCATGTCTTAAGACAGCTCTTGCAAGTATTAAACATACGTTAAATTAAAAAGCATTTCTAACCTCCTCAATGTTATAAGATGTGCTTTTAAATTTACCATCCTCATAAGAAGTTTTAGTGACCTTTAACAACAATTGAAGGGTTAAGAAATTATATAAACAAATTTGTCCTCCCTCCCACCCTATCCTAAAAAATATATTTCCTTAAGAAAGTTATATCTATCTCACATATTTGCACACACTCCTGAGACAGGAGAGAGTGCTATGCTGCAGACAAACATCAGGGATATCATTATAGATGGACACAATGACAAAGGACCCACAGGAAACCAAGCAGTAAGTGCTAGAAAGGAAGATTCTGTGGACACGCTGGATAGGCCACTGATATTTTACCGAATGGAAGCAATTGGATGGTTTAAACATTTACCACTTTTGTCATTTTTCTCTTTGTTTTCTTTTGAACATTCCTTGGAATATGTTTGGAGATGCAGGATAAGAAGAGAAAAGGAAAACAAAAGGCAGCAACAATGAATCAAGGAGGTTGAGTTGGCCATAAAATCATTGTATAAAAGACAATGTGAATATTTTTTACAACAGGATATTGGAAATCATTTAGTTATATACCAGCTAATCCAGAATTTGGCACACACAGACAAGTTTGCTTAAGTAACAATAACACAGGTAAAATTAATTTTAAAGATCTTAAAAAATAATTAAGTGTAAACAACATATGGCAATTTTTCAGGATGATGTCTCCATTTTTTTCAGTTTTCTGAAATTAAAAAGAATGTTAAGGATGTGTTAAATTAATTCCTTACCTGAAGATTGTCCACCTGAACTTGCACAGCTTCTAAGGAGCCAGTCAGCAGACGGAATCGGGAAAGAGAGTATCTGGCCTCCATGAGGTAACTGTTTATCTTGTCAAAGGCCACTTTGTGATTACTCCATTGGTCAAGCACTGATTTCAACAGTATCTTTAATTGTCCAACCTTTTGAAAAAGACAAACATTGCTTATTGCTTATAATTTCATAATATCTGGAATGATAGAATATATATTCAATTGATGGGAAAATATTAACATCTAAGAACTTCATCAGGGTTTCAGGTATCATAAACAAACAAAACTTAAAAGAAAAATATTTCAAAGGTAAAATGTATCAACTTTGAAATTTATGCCTTTCACACTTTTAAACACTCAGTTCTAAGTGGAAATGCTTAAAAGGGTAACATATATATATATATATATATATACACACACACACACACATATGTGTGTATATATATATTTTTAAGTCATAAGAGGTTGATACTTTTAATAAAACAGTTTAAGAATTGTATTAAATGAGTGTTTCAAATGCATTAACTCATATAATCCTCACAACATCTTATGTCTCAGATAGGATAATCATTATCCCCATTTTATAGATGAGGACACTGAGACACTAAGGGGTAATGAAAATTAGCCAAGATTACACTGTTAGAATGTGAGAGATTTCAATTTCAATCCAGGTAGTCAGGTCCCCGAAAGTGAAATATATCTATAGCTACATCAATACCTATATCTATCTCACATGTGTGTACACACACACACACACACTCAGATAAATATCTTAAGACAAAAC
This sequence comes from Rhinopithecus roxellana, assembly GCF_007565055.1. Classification (NCBI taxonomy): domain Eukaryota; kingdom Metazoa; phylum Chordata; class Mammalia; order Primates; family Cercopithecidae; genus Rhinopithecus; species Rhinopithecus roxellana. Next base: position 176,146,593 of record NC_044552.1, on the reverse strand, counting down.
ATCTAAGATACTCCTTCTTTATACTTATTTATCTCTATCAGAAAAGTGTTTAGTTTGGTCTGTATCACTTAGATACAGATATCCATTTTGTATATCCTTTCCTAGGCTGGAGACAGACGTTTGAGAATGATCTATCGCCATGGGAATGGATGAGATCATTAAGAGAGTAATGTTTAAAATAAAGGCTTATTCTAGAAAACACCAGAAACTAGACTTAAAAAAAAAAAAAAAAAAAAAAAAAAAAAAGAGGATAACGAAGCAGCCTTAAAAGTACAAAGAGATAATGTATAGATTTGATTATTTCCTCCGTTACTTTAGGAAAAACAAAACCCCGAGTTTGGACAGAGCTGGCAAACACTGTCCTGGAGCTGGCTTTCGGCAAGCAATATTACCATGTGATCTAAATTCGCCCAGGTTTGGCCGAGCTCTTGCAGTGTGCTCATGACAATGCCAGAGACGTCTTCTTTCTTGTTCTGAATCAAAGCAAGTCCATTCTGCTCAATTTTCTCTACTTCTTTTTCTTTTGCTTTAATCAAATCTTCCAGATCCTGAAAGATTTAAAAAATAGTCACTTTAAATTGTTCTATTATGGAACTCTGGGGTGCACTGAAATTGAGCCATTATAGTTTCATGTCCTAAAAACCTTTTACTAATCCAAAAAGCTTATCTCTTTCAGAAGAGGCACTCCACAGAAGTACTTCTTCCTATGCTCAAATGCAAAAAAAGTCATCTTTTTACACATGGCAAATCAGCATAACTTTAAAAAAGTAAAATTTGATAATCTACCAGATAAGGAAATGGTACTATGTAATTTTCTCAAGAGGCTGTGAGGAAAGAAATACATGTCAGAAACTGTAATGTTATTTATATTATTAAGTTCATATATGTTGGTATTCAAAAAGTTACGCTGCCTACCCCATAGGAAGAAATGTGATCAAATGTGGTATTCTGGGTCCTAGTATCTGAGATTTAGTCACATTTCTACTACTATAAAGCTGTGACACTTTGGGTAGGTGAGAAATTTCTACTGGGTCTCAGTTTCTTCAGATGGGAAATCAGAAGACTGATTTCAGATGGGAAAAGATCATCTGTATGATCCTCTCTCTCTAAAATACCCTGAATTCTACATGATTCTGAAAGATTTCAGGCTTCTTTGATGAATCAAATCCTCATTTTCTTTGGGATATGCATTCATAATTGTCAGTATAAAATGTTCAAGAACGAAAAGCAAAATGAAGAAAAGATCTGGAGCTCATATTGAACCTGTATCATAACCCTAATTTCTATTTTAATGCCATCCGAAAATTTGAGAAGCTCAGTGAAGCAGGCTGAGACTGCTATCAGCATTTTATAAATAAATAAATTGAAGATCAAGTCATCTGACGTGTCTTGGGTAAAAGAGCTGGTGAGGGCTGGAGTGGGGATTAGAACCCAGTCTTTGGAGCCTATGGACTCCCAGCCTGATACCAGAAGGGAGTCGGCTGAACCTCAAACTGTGGAGGGAATATAAATCCCATGTTGGGGTGGCATGAAAAGTCAGGCATTAAGGCATGGTTACAGTCCCATATTCAGAAGTATGAATAGATTTGTAGTTCTTGGAGATTAGAATGGAGAAAATTCCCAAACACTGTAACTTTGGATAACACCTCAATTGTATAAAAAATATTTTTTATACCCCCTCATGATCCATACATAGGTAATAAGATTGAAATTGAGCAGTGCTGCTGCTAAGGTGTTAATGAGGAGTCCAGTCTCTGTTATATTAATTTCAAATGTCATGTCTCCTTAAAAATAATTTTTGCTTCTTTTATTTCTGTTTCTATTGTGGTTCAACTTGGTAATCTCTCTCTATCTAATTTTAAAAATAGAAATAATAACACATTTTCTGCTTACTCCAAAGGGATAAAATTAGATAAATATATACAAAATATATTTTAAGCTGTCAAAAAGTAGCTAAATGTAAGATATTATTATGTTTAGCCATTTGGCAATGTGCCATGCTTCAGTGCGAATTTATTTATTTTTCTCTACTGAGTTATCATGAAGCTATTTTTGTTTTGGCTAATTAGTTAGAAACTCACGCATTTGGCAGCTTAAAGTGATCATTTTTGTTTTTCATATTGTTCTCTTATTTCCACTCTATAATTTTGTCACTATTTTGACAGCTTTGATAATTACCAGAGAATAAATATAGTGATTACTGGGGTTACAGGTCCTTCGTGTAGTACAGAAAATATAATTAATTTACTATTTAGAACTTTTCTATTTCTGTAAAGAGATTAAAAGACCAGAAACAATCCTTCCAATATGTCTTTAATATGATTTCAAAATTCAACCATTACAAATTGAGTTTCTATGGAAACCATAGAAATTGAGTTTCTAATTCAATTCTATGATGCTAACTTTTTCTCACTGAGGAATATTAAATGAATGTTCCATTGCTTAGAAACTATTTCTAAAATGCCCTGCACATGTATGTTGGTATAAGAGCAAAACCCACAAGGGAAACAGGGCTGAAATATATATTATGTAAAAAATAAAGGTGTGTTTCCCTTGCTTTCATTAATAATTAAAAGATGATTCTGTTTTTGATCAAAAACGGGAAAGGCCAAACCTACCATTTTTAAAAGCAATAAAACATTCCTAACTTGGGTTAATTCATAAATATCAGTTTTATGTTGGTTTAAATTAATAAATCACCTATTAAAGACTGGGAAAATACTCAAGATTTTTAAAACAAAATAAAACTGGAATCCAGTCACCAATTTAAGTATACTGGCTTGAATTGGGTCCAAAAAACAATTTCTCCAAAATGACAACTCTAACAAGACTTGTAGTATAGCCAAATAGAACCTTCCAGTTAGGCCACTGTGATCTATTTATATGTGATGTCCCAAAATAATTATATGGGCTACTTTCATTCTGTCTAAATGACTTTTCATTTGAAATCATGAATTAGTATCAGTACACAGTTCTTTAAACCACACTTTAAGCTTTTCCTCCTGACACTGTCTGACCTGACTCTCTGAAAGACTAAAACTTAGGTCCTACACTTGGTAAAACATGGTCTAGCTGCTGCTATATTTTCCAGATGGTAAGGTGTCTCCCTGTTAAATAGAAGACATGAACAGGAAAAGGAACAAAATGGAAAATGGCAAAAAAAGCAATGTTAAAGAGAAGAAAAAAATACTTAGAAAGAGAAAAAGAAAAGTATGGAAGAAAAGAATTGGAAAAAAAAAAAGAAAATGCAAATGATATTAATGTGGTATTTCAGTCTTTCAACAGCAAAGTTTATCACAACCATGCAACCAGAAGGCACCCACTTTGCTAATTCTAATACGCAGAATTACCTTTTAAATTCAATGGATATATTTTAACTTAGGAACTCAGCGAAAGTTATGACATTCTGTCCTCAAAAGTAAAGAGCTGAAATTCTGGATTATTTGTAGATTTTAGATTTTACGGCCTAAATCAGAAATACCATTGGCCTCTGGAAAATCGGAAATGCAATAAGACTAGTTGATGCATATTCTTCATCTTCAATCTTTAAGCACCCATTTTCTGACACGAGGCTTTTTATAATTAAATAAAAAACTATCATTATTTCAAGGTATTTCTTTACATGATATTTTTCTTTATCAATTTTATGCATTCTCAAAATTGTAATCCAGTAGCTGGGGAGCCAGCACTTCTCTTCCTTTTCAGAATCAAAAAGCTTTGATGAAGTGCTTAAATATACCTTTCTGTATATGTGTCCCAAACAGAAAACATGATGATTGGAAGAGAGATCATTACCAAAGTTCTTTCTTTTTGAAACCCAGAATAGAAAAATAAGACTTGCAGAGAGAAGCTTTTCTGTAGAATTACTTCACTGTTGAGTTTTCAATTGTTTTAGGAAACACTATAAGAGAACAGTCATAATCTGTAACATTATATGAACTCATGAATTATTTTCAAAAATCTTATTACAGCATTAACTGCAATAGCTCACTTTTCTTTTGGGTACACAAGAAGACCTGTGTGTCCCTGAGTCACTGGAAAACACTTGGAATGCTACTGCTTCACCTGAACTTTCAATCCTCATTCCTCAGAGTAGAACAAGCATACTCTGTGTACTTCCCCATGTGACAAAAGAGGAAGTAACATGGATATTTTCTATTAATTCATAATAGGATATTAATAATAATATAATAACAATTAATAGTTAGTAGGAAGTCCGCTGTGAAGTGCTTGCTCAGAGGAGGTGAACAGGAATCCAACCAAGCCTCTAGTGCTAACTTCCATTTATAGGACATACAGAGGAGAGAAGAAAAAATTAAACAATATCTTAAGGACATTCATAGGCCAATCCTGAACACGGCACCCATTGACAGTTTCTGCAACAGGTTATGGTCTTAAAAAAATATTCAAAATATTTAAGAGATCTAACAAGCAAATGTAGCGTATGGATATTGTCTGCATCCTTATTTTGAATAAGTTAATGTGAAAAAGACATTTTAAAGACAACTGAGGAAATAAGACTATGAGTTGAACATAAAATAATATTAGGAATTATTAAACTTTTGATGGTGATAATAATATGGATGCATTAAGAAAAATTCTAGTTTTCAAAGATATATATTGTAGCATGTAAGAATAAAGTGACATGATGTCTGGTATTTACTATGAAATCTATTTTAGAAAGAGAAATAATTTATGCAATTTTTTTTTTTTTTTGTAAACAGGGTCTTGATTTGTTACCCAGGCTGAAGTGCAATGGTGTAAACATGGCTTACTGCAGCCTTGATCTCCTGAATTCAAGCAATCCTCCCACCTCAGCCTGCTGAGTAGCTGGGACTAGAGGTATAGCACCACCACATCTGGCTGATTTTTGTAGCTTTTTGTAGAGAGAGGGTTTCACCATGTCACCCAGGTTGCAAATCTTGATAATTATTAAATGTGATGCTTGGTATATAGGGGTCACAGCATTTCTCTCTACTTATGAGTGTGTTTGAAAATTTTCATAATTTCAAATTTTTAAAAACAAGTGAAAAACTCTAATGTATTTTTTTATTTAAAAAAACCTATAAACTCACATAATCAGCAAAATTTGTTACTATATCCAACTTTAAAAAAAATTTAACTTGCAACTCTCAAGGCCTACAAACACATTAGCATATGCCATGAAATTGTGAGATGGTTCATGTTAGCCATCTGGACAAGTTACCTGACAGTCTTTCAGTGCATTCTGAACAGAAGCCTGATCTCCAATTCGATGCTGTTGTTTTAGTCTCTTTTCCTGGGTTTCAAACCATGTTTTCAGACATTGTACATTATTTTCATATTCTGACCAAGATTCCAATAACCCTTCCAACAGCTGGATCTGAACAAACACAATAAAATGAAATTTGCAACTTTATTTTAATAAAATCAAATCATTGGCAGGCTAATTATTCCAGCCAGCATTTTCTCCAAATTAAGAATGCTTAAAATACAGTTCATTGTATACATGATTTAAAACAGGGGTGTCTAATCTTTTGGCTTCCCTGGGCGATACTGGAAGAAGAATTGTCTTGCGCCACACATAAAATAAACGAACACTAACAATAGCCAATGATCAAAAAAAAAAAAAATTGTAAAAGAAATCTCATAATGTTTTAAGAAAGTTTACGAATTTGTGTTGGGCTGCATTCAAAACCGTCCTGGGCCGCATGCAGCCCGCGGGCTGGACAAGCTTGATTTAATAAATGAATTTCATAAAGTATGAATCAATGACTATTATTGGGAAGCAATAAAGGACTAAAGTCAACTTGAACCAAAGGCAAAATAAATCAAGAGGCATCTTTAGAAAACTGAAACATCATGAAATATACAAAGAGCACAGAGTGTAAAAGAGAAAATCATCAACAGGTTAAAGAAAGTCTAGGGTGATTAACCTTCAGCAGTATTATTGGAAGCGTTCTTTGCCCAGTATAGCCACACTACTCGTGAACTCAGTCTTCCTTACAGAGTGTGCCTGTTCTTGGGGTTTTCATGTAAATCTGGACGGTGGCAAGCCAATGGCTTACCTTCTCAGTTACTAGACCTTGCAGAATTTGCCAACTTTTATTCATTGCTCCAAGTTGCTCAGCAAAATCAGTCTTATCACTACGTTTACTTTCCACATCCTGACTGCTGATTTGTAGCACAGACTGGTTCACAAAATCCACTGTCAGCTGTTTACAGTTAATGTCTATCTTAAAACCCTAAAAAAAAGAGGAGAAAATAAGATTATACAATAAATGTCTCATTATTTTTCCATGAGTTGGAAAGCCTTAAGTAACCTCAATATTAATATTATCACTTCCATAACTCAGCTAAAATGGCACAATTTGTCTGTATTCACACAACTCATTATTTTTGGAAGCTGAATATATATATTTGTATATGTTTATATGAACATAAACACAGAAATACATGTGTGTGTGTGTGTGTGTGTGTGTATATTTTTTTTTAGGTAGAAGATTTAGAACTAGATAAATTATATAACCTCACTATAAAATATTTATAAATTTATTTTTATAATTTTCTGCAATTCTGTTATCTTAATAACATAAAATTATTCAAAATCATTCCTAGTACTAGATATTTCTTCTTATTTCTATAACTGATAATGCATTTTTCTTGCTCTTGAATTCCTATCTGGTCACTGTGTAGGAAACATACATTCCAAGACTTGATAACTATAATTTGAATTTTTTAGTTCTTTCAAATAAAATGGTCTCAACATACGAAAAGTTAAAAACAACAAATTTTAGTTACCTTATATTTCTGAAGGTATTCATGAATTGCCTTGTAACCTATGGAATTTTTAATATTATCTTCATCCTTCTGAATAACATTTTCCATTAGAGAAATCCAACTCATGACTTCAGAAATGGCATGGCGGGAAGGCAGTTTATCCATCTGGAGCTTTCCAAGCCAGGGAGAGAACAAGTCCCAAGTGTTGAAATGGAAACCCCAACTTCTGCTAACTTAAAAACCCTCCAATAATTCTTAAAAATGTACCGAGAGAGATAACACTCCTTAATGACATTTGGAGATCTTATCCCTATTGAAAGCTTGAAGTCAAACATCAGGCAAATGCTGAACAATAATAGTCATTTTACGTTCACCTGACATCCAATACTATAAACATTGTATAAACATTAACTAATTAATCAAAACACCAGAAAGAAGAGAATATTATTCTTATTTTATAACTAGTTTTATGAGCTTAAAAAAACTTAACCATAAAACATGCAACAGATGTATTTTATTAATTATCTTGTAAAATCTCTGCATATTGACTCAGGAATGTTAAAAGAAGAAAGAAAAATACCACACTACAAGCTATCAGTTTCTAGATTTTTTGGCACTCTTATATTTATTCCTAAGAGCATAGCCAATTTCCTCAGTCCTTAGCTGATATACAGTACTTACAATTTGAAATCTTAACATATCACACATTTATGCATATGTGTATTATGATGATTTGGAGGAACAAAAGCAATCATTTAAAATCTTTGTATATCAACTTCTGTGTGGTGCTGAAAGATATAGCAATGAACGTGGGTTGGTTCCTGCCCTCTGGGGGCGCACAGCTGCTGCTTAGGAGAGATTAGGCATGTATATGAAACAGCTATCCTGCCTGAAACACAGTGATGAGTGTCAAAGAGAGATAAAGATAAAATGTTCTGGAATTTCAGGGGAGGTAGGTGTATTTTCAGATAAGAGGAGTATTTACATCTACTGAAAGCTAGTTGCTCTCCTATACATACGATTTTTTTTACATGTATTATGTTCTAAATCTTCATAACCACTCACTTTATGAGAAAAGTGTATGTAACTGTCCACATTTTATCCAGGAGAAAACAGAGTTTAAACAAAGTCAGACAAACATTCTAATACACATACCCACACCCACATACATACATGAAAGAAACCCTCAGAGGAAACGCCTTCGGGGCAGGGCTTTGTGGTGTAGTTTACTTTTTAAATTTTATTTATTTATTTATTTATTTTGGAGACGAGTCTCGCTGTCACCCAGGCTGGAGTGCAGTGGCGTGATCTCGGCTCACTCCAACATCTGCCTCCCCGGTTCAAACAATTCTGCCTCAGCCTCCCAAGTAGCTGGGACTACAGGCGCACACCGCCATGCCAGGCTAATTTTTTGTATTTTAGTAGAGACGGGGTTTCACTGTGTTGCCCAGGCTGGTCTCAAACTCCTGAGCTCAGGTAATCCGCCCTCCTCAGCCTCCCAAAGTGCTAGGATTACAGGCATCAGCCACTGCACCCGGCCTGAGTTCACTCTTAATATTAAAACAATGGGAGAGAGGAAGCCAGGTGTCTGGGACAAAGCTGATTTAAATTTGTGAGCAAAAGCAAAAAACGAATATATTTTTCCATGTCAAATAGCTTAAGTCAGTTATTTCCCACGAAAGCAATCTTTCTTTCTGTACCTGGTGGAGCTTCTCCTGGACGGCTGGGATATTGGTTAGCAGGTCAGTCCACTGGCTATCAATGTGTGACAGCTCAGAGCGCAGCGTGGCTGTGTCCACCTTTTTCAGTCGAAGGAGCTGATTTCCAGTACTCAGAACAGATGATTTCAGGGAAGATTTGGCATCCACTTCTTTAGAAAACTCCTGAAACAAGTAGCGATGTTCAAATTAGGGTTAAATAGCCAGACCATTCATTAAAAGCAAAGCCATCAATTTAGTGCATGAAACAATTTCCTTTACATCCTGGAGAGGGTTATACTGAACACTCAAAGAAAATGACAGCAGTACACCCTTGCCCTCGAATGAAAGCAAACTACGAAGCCCCTACTTGAAAACTACTCTGAAGAGGCAATGTTGAGTCATGGAGCCCTATTATTTTGCATAATTATGGAACACACATAGTTAACATTAATATATTTTCTATAGCTTAGTTTTTTAAGTATATTCACTGATGGTTGACTTCCTTCCTTCCTTTTTTTTTTTCTTTTTAGATGGAGTCGCTCGCTCTGTTGCCCAGGGTGGAGTGCAGTGGCGCAATCTCAGCTCGCTGCAACCTCTGCCTCCTGGGTTCAAGCGATTCTCCTGCCTCAGCCTCCTGAGTAGCTGGGATTACAGGCACACACCACCACGTCCAGCGAATATCTGTATTTTTCGTAGAGACGGGGTTTCACCATGTTGGTCAGGCTGGTCTCGAAGTCCTGACCTCGTGATCTGCCCGCCTTGGCCTCCCAAAGTGCTGGGATTACAGGCGTGAGCCACCATGCCTGGCCTGACTACTTTTCTACTGGTGCATGGGTTAGGCCTAACTTACAGGCCTGAATCAAATGCCTTAGATTCTTAGACTTACCAGGAAAGCATTTAGATGATCCCGGACCATTTCCAGCTCTTGTGGGACTGTCACAGATTGCTGAGTCCAAAATTCTAGCCTGTCTTTTGCAGATTGCAACCAGTGAATGAGATCTGCAGATTCACTTTGATATCTGTAAGCACATTACGGAGTCTATTAAGTAAACATTTCATCCCTATCTTCTGCTCACCTACATTACTCACCAATGCCAACAGTTTTAAAACAAGAGGTCTGAAGATTTAGAAGAAAAATGCATGAGGTTGGCACTCTGAAATTTTCTTAATACTGATACCTTTATCAAGCCTGTCTCTCTGGGTTTCCGCTTGCCTGTCTTTAAGCTGGGTATAAAAATATCTTTCCCTACTCCTTCACATTGATGCTACTTAGAAAATATCAGATGATGGTTACAAAAGGTCCTTTGAAATAAAGGCAGCTTAGACACAGACTAGGTCATTGTGTGAAAATCAATCCTCCACCCCGCTGAATGTTTCCCATTGCCTGTGAAAAGCTTCCACTTCTCAATCCACATTTTCTCTTTCTCTCCCTCTCAGGCTTTACTGTGATTTCTCAGACACAGTCATTAGGCAAGGGAGGGTGAAACTCAAAGGCAAGGTGCCTTATGCACCTGCCTCCCTGCTCACTTCTAATTATATGTTTATATGAGTATACAAGAATCCAAGTGGGGACTTTCTACTTACCTTTGTTTTTTTTTTTTTTTTTTTTTTTGAAACGGAGTTTCACTCTTGTTGCTCAGGCTGGAGTGCAATGGCGCAATCTTGGCTCACTGCAACCTCCCCTTCCCAGGTTCAAGTGATTCTCCTGTCTCAGCCTCCCAAGTAACTGGGGTTACAGGCATGCACCACCACGCCTGGCTAATTTTGTATTTTTAGTAGAGATGGGGTTTCTCCATGTTGGTCAGGCTGATCTCGAATTCCCGACCTCAGGGGATCTGCCCGCCTCAGTCTCCCAACGTGCTGGGATTACAGGTGTGAGCCACTGCGCCCGGCCTCTGCTTATCTTTATTTTCCAAACTATACAATAAGTTCCTAGAGGAGCCATGTCACTTTCAAGTGAATATCTACTTGCCTAATTTATTTATTTTTGAGACAGACTCTCGTTCTATTGCCCAGGCTGGAGTACAGTAGCATGATCATGGCTCACTGAAGCCTCGACCTCCCAGTCTGAAGCAATCCTCCCACTTCAGCCTCTCCAATAGCAGGGACCATAGGCATGTGCTACTATACCTAGTCCTTTTTTATTTTTTGCAGAGATTGGGGTCTTACTATGTTGCTCAGGCTGGTCTTGAACTGCTGGCCTTAAGCAATCCTCCTGCATTGGCCTCCCCAAGTAATGAGATTACAGGTTTGAGCCATCATCCCCCACCCCCACTAGCCTTATTAATACAATGTAGCACTTATCTGAAAATATACAAAACAGTCATTGTATTACCTGGTCCAGTGTTTCAATATTGTTTCCAATCTGTGAAGTTCCTTAGACACTTTGTTGGTGTTGCTTAGCCAGTGCTCTCCAAGTTGATTTAGTTGACTTTCTAGATCTGAGCAGCTGATGGATATCAGAAGTCGTTTGCCATCATCTAATACTTGATATAATTTGGGCTGGTATTCATTAAGGCTAGATTTTAAATGCTAAAATCATTGAAATTATTAGGTTACAAGTTTGGATATGCAATTTTTGTCTTTAAGAATTATAATTTCTCCAGTACCTACAATGTTCCCATTACCTGTTATTGGAACTTAAACTATACTCACTCAAGTAACACTGAAAACTTCAAGATGTTTCATCTATATTTAAGTATAGATGGTCTCCTTTTGTTGTTTATTATTATTATTTTGGTAGTGACTTTAGGTGGATTTAAAACTTTCAAATTATCATTATTATTTCAAGAATTGTGTGGCATCAGCATAAACTAATGCTTGGTGGAGGCTGAATCTTCAAAAAGATTTCTCATTAAAAAAAAGACTTTTAATAATGTCCAACTATAAATAACAGAAACATTATCTCCTTTCAATGCCAATAACTTGAAAGAAAAGTAAAGTACTAATAAAGTAATTGATCGCAAATTTGCTTACATTCTGTTAAAACTATTGGTAAGGTTCTAAAGGCAATGTGGCGGCTTGTAACACCAACCTGGTAGAGTGTTATGCGGTCAATAAGCCTGTCCTCGTTCTCCTCCACCAGACCCACGCTTGGGATGCTGCTTTCCACCACCTCCAGCTGTCTGCTAAGCTCCTGCTGGTCCTCATCCAGATGCGACCACGTCTAGAAACACAACACTTGTCTGTGAGCTAAAAAAAACCCTCATAGGGAAAGACATTCTTCCTTGTGTGCAAAATACGGGCTTGACAGATTCTCCTTAAAGTTACATCAGAGATGTTTGCATTGGGGCTTGCTTTGGGAAGCAAAAGATGGCTTTAAGGCAAGTAATCAAATGGTGACGCTTGAAAGCATTGTGAATGGGCTCTGGAATCTGCCACTAAGCCCCTTTATGGCCGTGAGTAAGATACTAAACTCTGTACCTCTTTTCCATATATTACAATGGCGATAATAACAGCTGTCTTCTCCATCATGAGGATTAAATGGAATAATGTGTGCAGTGTACCTTCTATCAGGTATGCACATTTTTTTTTTGAGACAGAGTCTCACTCTGTCACCCAGGCTGGAGTGCACTGGCACGATCTCAGCTCACTGCAAGATCTGCCTCCCAGGTTCACGCTGTTTTCCTGCCTCAGCCTCCAGAGTAGCTGGGACTACAGGCACCTGCCACCACACCCGGCTAGTTTTTTGTATTTTTTAGTAGAGACAGTGTTTCACCGTGTTAGCCAGGATGGTCTCGATTTCCTGACCTCGTGATCTGCCTGCCTTGGCCTCCCAAAGTGCTCAGGTTACAGGCGTGAGCCACCGTGCCCGGCCTTTTATTTTTTATTTATTTATTTATTTTTTTTTAGATAGGCTCTCACTCTGTTGCCCAGACTGGAGTACAGTGGCACAATCATGGATCACTGCAGACTCGAACTCCTGGGCTCAAGGGATCCTCTTGCTTCATCCTCCCAAGTAGCTGGGACCACAGGTGCATTCTACCACACCAGGCTAATTAAAAAAATTTTTTTCTGTAGAGATGGGGATCTCACTATATTGTCCAGGCTGGTCTCAAACTCCTGGCATCAAGAGATCCTCCTGTTTCAGCCTCCCAAAGTGCTGGGATTACAAGCATGAGCCACCACATCTAGCCCAGGTATGCATGGCTTTATTCTTTACCACAGTAAGGATTTAAGTCAAAAAGATGGGGATGTTTGCCTTTCATGTAATGAGTAAGCAAAACAATTACATTTGCATATGAAACAGATATCTATAAATATGAATATATAGTCTATATATTCTATTAAAGAAAAATAGCAAATCACTTATTCCTAAGTTCAGACTTTTATTTTATTTAAAACTGGAAAACACTTTTAAAAAGATGAGTTGAAGTATTTTCCAATAATTTACATCGTGGGTCAGCAGTTTCTCAGTGTGAGTATGCTCACTTTACTGTGCAGTTGGAGTGGCAACAGGGCACAGTAGTAGAAACCCATGCTTTTTAAATACACTTACCAAATATCTATTTCCTGGTACTTTCAATGCCTAGGGATCTAGGAGTAAATACAACAGACACAGACCCAGGCCTTCTAGTGAGGAGAGACAGGTAATCAATAATAAAGAGTAAACCAAAAACAATAAGTTGTATGGTATAATAGAGTTCTTGTGCTGTGGAAGAACAAAACAGAACTGGGTAGGGATGGGAGGGAGTGCACAGGTGTGTGCCGGGGGGGCTACAATGTAAATGGTGTCATCAGGTAAGTTTCACGGAGAAACACACATTTCAGGTTGTGAAGTCAGACAGATGAAGGTGTGATCACTGACTGCCACCAATTAACACGTGTCTTGGCAAGCCATTGCTCCCAGACTCATTGCTGAAACAGGGATTCAAAATACCACCTCAAAGGGTTATGATAAAGATGAGATGGATTCATGTAAGTGTAAGAAGTCTTGCCAGGGGCCAGACATGTCAATAAAGCGTAACTATTATTACAGAAATTTCGAACGTTAAAGGTAGACGTCTCTCCAAAATACAGGGAATTCCACATCAGGGAATTCTACATCTGGGATTTGGGGGTTAGCTAGCTATGAAAATGTTGGCCCAGGGAAAAACTCATTTGGAAAAAAATGCAAATAGGACCTGCAGACAACCCAGCAATATTCAGCAACATTCAGTATTATTCAGTAATATTCAGCAATATTATTGAATATTCAGCAATATTCAGTATTATTCAGCAATATTCAGTAATATTGTGGGAGTGGGTGGGGAAGCCAAAAAAGCGGAGAGAGATTATAATCTCTAAAACTTCCAAGGGAAAGAGGAAGAATGAGAAAGCAGGAACAGTTCAGGGCAACTGATACAGTTACTGAAGAAAGAAAGGAGGGCACCGTCCCATCAATAATGTCCTACATTTCCACGGGGTTCTACAGCTTGCCAGTAGCCACCACTGAGCACGTATTCTGTTCCAAGAGCAACTGCATTTGGGACAGAAAAAAATATTTCTACATTTTTCTTTTTTTTTTCTTTTTTTTGAGACAGAGTTTCACTCCTGTTGCCCAGGCTGGAGTGCAGTGGCATGATCTCGGCTCACTGCAACCTCCACCTCCTGGTTCAAGCGATTCTCCTGCCTCAGCCTCCGAAGTAGCTGGGATTACAGGTACCCGCCATGACGTCCGGCTAATTTTGTTTGTATTTTTAGTAGAGATGGGGTTTCAACATGTTGGTTTGTTTCACCATGTTGGCCAGGCTGGTCTCAAATTCCTGACCTCAAGTGATCCACCCACCTCAGCCTCCCAAAGTGCTGTGATTACAGGTGTGAGCCACTGCACCTGGCCTATTTCTATATTTTTCATACGCTTAAGTAAGCTATCAGTCTGAATATCAAAACCCCAAATATCTTCATGCATAGTCTGAAGTCAGTGTGTATATATCTTACTTCCAACATGGCACAGCAGATACCCAAATGTAAACAGAAAACACAGGGGGAACAAGCAACACAGAACCATAGGAAAAGTACAGTCCTGAGCCGGAGAGCACAGCTAGCTCTGAGGTTACATGAGGCAAACTGCATGGATCAATACGTCTTGCATCAAAGGTCCATTTTGTAGCAGGAAGTCTGCAGCACGGAAGACATGACATCAATGGTCTCACCTCTAGAATGTACTCCAGCTCCACACCCCTCTTGTGAGCCCGTTTCAGTACAGCAGAAGCCTGAGCCATCAGCTCTGTATGGAACTCGGTTTCCTTCTGGACTGCAAAGCTAATTATCTTTCTGAAGAGTGTTTCAGTCAAGATCATATGAGATTCCAGGCCCTGAAAGTATTCCTGCAATTTTTCAGGGAGAAAGAAGTCAGCAACTCATTCATGTATTACATTAGAATCAAAATTGGTTTAGGGCCGGATGCAGTGGCTCACGCCTGTAATCCCAACAGTTGGGGAGGCTGAAGTGGGTGGATTACCTGAGGTCAAGAACTCGAGACTAGCCTGGCCAACATGGTGGAATCCGTCTCTACTAAAAATACAAAAATTAGCTAGGCATGGTGGCATGTGCCTGCAATCCCAGCTACTCAGGAGGCTGAGGCACAAGAATCGCTTGAACCTAGGAGGCCGAGGTTGCAGTGAGTCAAGATCGTGCCACTGCACTCCAGCCTGGGTGGAGAGGAGTTGACACCAACCTAGCCCTGGAGCTGAGTAGACAGCTCTGCATTTCTAGAGGAGGGTGAGGAGTGAGTGAGGAGTCCTTGAGCAGGACAAGGGAGGGCAGAGAGAGCAACTAGGACCAGGTGGACAAATGGACGAAAAGGAAACACAGGGAAAGGTAGAGTTAAGAACGGAGGTGGGCTCCTTTGAACAGAGGCTCTGGGTTTTCCTTTGCCAAGCTCAGGTTGGAGCTCTGGTTGGAGACTCCGTCTCAAAACAAACAAACAAACAAACAAACAAAAAAAACCATTGCTTTAAAGGTGAAAGTTGACGGAACTCAGTTAATGTATGAGCAATATCCTCTCACTCCCACTGGTCTCCCCCTTGGCCCAGGCACTTGTCGCTGTCTACAGAGAAGGGAGCTCTAGACTCCTAATCGGCCTCTCCACCCTCTCCACTCAAGTGCATCCTATACCTGGCTGTGCTGCACACACAGTGTCCCCAGAACAAGGATCTTCACGTGTGCCAGCTGCAGAGAAAACACCTCTACCCTCGTAATACCTCGTCCATGTGCAATCTGCCTTCCTTACTTTCCTGGCCTGGCCTCTCACCTCCATGTACCTCCATGTGTTTTGGACACATTAGCTCCCGTTCCCCACCTTTGGCCTCTGCTTCTACTCTGTTCTTAAGATGTTCTCACTTGACACTTTTCGATGAATTTCCTTCCTCCATGGCTGGGCTTGGGCTCTACTTTCTGGACTTCTAGGATGTTTGGGTGCTCATTCCATGTTGTCAAGCACAGCTTTTTTTTTTTTTTTTTTTTTTTTTGAGACGGAGTCTAGCTCTGTCGCCCAGGCTGGAGTGCAGTGGCCAGATCTCAGCTCACTGCAGG
Organism: Rhinopithecus roxellana; assembly: GCF_007565055.1. Lineage (NCBI taxonomy): Eukaryota > Metazoa > Chordata > Mammalia > Primates > Cercopithecidae > Rhinopithecus > Rhinopithecus roxellana. The sequence continues at coordinate 176,130,619 of NC_044552.1, read as the reverse complement.
CTCCGCCTCCCGGGTTTACGCCATTCTCCTGCCTCAGCCTCCCGAGTAGCTGGGACTACAGGCGCCCGCCACCTCGCCCGGCTAGTTTTTTGTATTTTTTAGTAGAGACGAGGTTTCACCGTGTTAGCCAGGATGGTCTCGATCTCCTGACCCTGTGATCCGCCCGTCTCGGCCTCCCAAAATGCTGGGATTAAAGGCTTGAGCCACCGCGCCTGGCCAAGCACAGCTTTATACGCATTGATTGATATTAAAGATTTGGTTTCCTTGCATTATACCTACACATAACAGAACTGTAGGCCTTGCGCCATCCTACAAATGTTTTTGAAATGTTACTCTTTGTGTATAACAGACCCTGGAGGATAGAGATCGACCTTATCCCATTTCCTGTACCCAGTACTATGACAGAATGGAAGAACTGGGAACTGATAATGACAGTTAACATTAATTGTACGCTTACTGTTTGCTAGGCACTCCATAAATACTTTATCTGACTAATCTCATCCTCCTAACAACTCTATAACTCTATGAGATAGGCAGTTTTGTTTCTAGTTTTACAGATGAGAACACTGAGCCTCACCCCCACCCCCAGTCTATGTAGCTTGCCCAAGGTCAGATAGCTAGTCATGGCAGAGCTTGGTGTTCAAACCCAAGGGCAGTGTGGCTTTATCTGTGCTTCTCACCAGGACTGCAGAACTTGCCCTCAGAAAATGGGCTGGTCAATAGAAGCTAGAATCATTATTTTTAACCAACAATTACCAAATCACAGTCCTAAAGTTGGAGGAGACTTTGAAGTTCATCTAGCCCAATGTGCAATGAAAGCTGAGATTCCCTTTGTAAGTCCATCTCCCCTGAAAGCCTTGGCTGGACTTCTCATGGCCAGAAGGGCTGTCTGCTCAATGGTAGTTTACTCCTTTTATAGTTCTTTTTCTATTGAGGTTTATTTCCCTGTTATTTATACTCATTGATCCTAGTTTCCCCTCTGGAATAACTCAGAATGATCTTTTATTGCTATGGTCAACAATTTGAGAAACACCAGCTGTGAACTTTAAAGCAATGGTTTCAAAGCCAAATGACAAGGCTTTAATAAATCATGAAGCTTTGGGCAAAAACGTCTGGGAAAAAATAGGAAGAACAATTTGAAAAAGACAAAAAAAAAAAAAAATCCACCTTTACAAGCCACCAGAGAGCTACACAATGGTAGAAGATTTAAACTTCTATAACCTAATGGGATTTTTTTAGTTTCCCTACTGGAAATTCCCATAGTCTAGAAGGCTGGGTTTCTGGACTAGCAAAATTGCTCTTTCCGTAATCATTGCCAATAATGCAAGAGGGGTGTGTGTGTGTGTGTGTGTGTGTGTGTGTGTGTGTGTGTGATAGGCATTCTTTTACCATGGAGTAGTGTCCAACCTGAGCTTTGTTGTGGCATACAACGATGGAGTGATTTCAGGCCCCCCAAGTTTGATTACATAGTAAACGGCCTTGCTGTTCCCAGGGAGAAAGTCTGAGGTCTACAGCAACTAGAGGAGCATATGTGTAAAAGTCAGAGGATCTAAACGATGCATGTAAAAGACACCGACTCAACCCTGGAACTGAGTAGTCAGCTCTGCATTTCTAGAGGAGAGCAAGGAGTGAGTGAGGAGCCCCTGACCAGGACAAGGGAGGGCAGAGAGAGCAACTAGGACCAGGTGGACAAATAGGCGAAAAGGAAATACAGAGAAAGGTGGAGTTAAGAACAAAGCTGGGCTCCTTTGAAGGGAGGCTCTGAGTTTTCCTTTGATTTTAGCTCATCTAGGGAGAAAGCCTGGCTAATACTAGTGAGAAACTGATAGGTAAAATGTAAGTTGATCTTCTTTTTTAATTCACAACATTATAGAAACATATCCCCTGTAATTTCTCTGTGCTACTGAAAGCCAGTTGGTTTGAATATACATTTTTTACCATTTTAAAGACTAACTATACAGGTAAGAAGTCATAAAATACTGAGAATATTAGGTTTTACTAAATATATATCAAGGTTTGAGAGTATGCTTTCCAATTACAATCTCTCTCTCTCTGTTTCTCTCTCTCTCTCTCTCTTACTCTTTTTTGTTACGTACCTTATGTTTGTCAAGTAGTTGCTGGATTTCCTCTTTGGAAGACACGATGATTTTCTGGTCTCCTGCCATCTTCTCCTGACCAGTTTCTAGCAGGTCAGCCAGATCTTGTAGGGCCCTCTCATACTGACTCTTGAGTGTAAGGTTCTGGTTCAGGCCACTCCTCCGAGAGCCAATGGTCATCATCAGCTCATCATACATGTCCTAACAGGCAGAGACCACAAGACTCACTCTCAATTCATATTCTGACAACTCTCTAAAAGCATATGAACTATGAACGTACTAAGCCCAAGACCCAACCAAGAAAACGCCTTCAGGGATGTGCCCTGTGGAAATGCTCTGCCTATAGGCCATCTGCTTGTCTTTCCTATGAGCCTTGTCTTACTTTGAAAACATGTTTCACAAAAAAATAACCTTTGGACCTTTATTCTCATGCCTGTGATATATTTGCTGTGACTTTACAGTGTCGTGATACCTGGTAGTTCAAGTTCTTTCATTAATCTTATTTAGTATTCTTATCTTTCTGTTTTAAATTTTATTTTATTTTTAACTGACAATAAAGCACAATGGAGAAACTGAAAAAAACTGAATTGATAAAAATGTAAGTATGAAGTGACTGAGTGAAAAGATAAAATAAATATTCAATAAATAATGTGGAAACAACTCAACTCTTTTAAGAAAAATAATGTCTTATCTCATGGCACATATCAAAACGCAATTTCGATTGACTACAACATAAAAATTTAGTAAGTTAAAATGTGAAAGGAAATAAAGATGTGTCTACAAAAACTAAGCTTAATATTTTAAGATTTTAAAGGACATGCAAAAGTATTTCCTAGAAATGACATATGAGGTAGATTTGACAACTGTTTTCTCAAGATATTAATTGTTTATGATGAAATGTGGGGTAAAACTGTTGAAAAAGTGTCCACGGGGCTGAGGGACACATCATAGAAAATGTAATTCCCATTTTTACAGTGTTCTCAACATTCACATAATTTCAGAGCAACTGATTATAGTATCCTTAACATTTTCCTGCTAAATAACAATCATATTTGGGACTATCCGTCAAACAAGGAGCTAGAGAAATAGGTGAGTTTAATGTGAGCAGAAAGAGTCACAAACTTAAGAAGGCAACATTTTTGCCAAATGTGGTGGGGTAAATAACTATTTAAACTGGAAAGACATTTTAGGAGATGATGACACACCAAACACAAAATTTATTTGAGGCATATGGACCTGATTAACATATCACATTAAGGTTTAGCCTGCCAAAATGGCTCGATCTGGAAAAGTTCAATTTTAATGCCTATTTACGGCAATGACATTTGACTCTTACACCTGATGCTTAAGTGCTGTCGGAAAACTGTCTAAAAAAGTACAAAGTGGGGGTGTTGGGCTTATGACATTATGAAATGTTAGATAAAGGAGAGATACAGTTAAAATAAAAATGTTCTTTTGTTTATAAGGCCTATTTTGTTTTCTCAAAGAAAGAACTCATAAGGCTGTACTGGACTGAGGTTACAAATTCTCAATAGTTCTGCATATACAGAAAATCTAACATGTGTGTCTGTGTGACCATACATAATTGTACACAATTTCTTCTTGATCGAACATAACTGCATTGCCTAGCTGTTGCTAAATTTTGCTGGTTTAATATCTGAAGATATTCTTCCTACCCCAGTATCAGATTCTTGCCTAACTGTCAGATCTAGGAAAGGAAATTAACCCAAAGCATTATTCTCTATTCCTGAAAGGATGATAGGAAGTCTGTTTAGATTTCAATTACCTTCCAGTTTAATTTTTGTTGTTGTTGTAGTTCTAGAACGGAAACAATGTCTCCATTCCATTCAAACATATATGGAGGATAAACTATAGACTGAAAGATTGTTTTCTGGAGAAAGTCAAACAGACTGAGGGACACTGGACACATAGCTCTTACCTTAGAAAAAAACACTTTCTAAAAAGTATTACTTTGATTATTTGCTTTTTAAAATAGTATTTGAAGAGATAGTGCAATACAAGGATAGATATCACTTTCTTAATTTTTTCTAGCTAGGATTAAAAATTATTCTATTTTCTACAGTAGAAAATAATATGCCACAACTAAACTATACTGCAATGCTTAACCATGAGAATAATAATAAAGTAACTGTCAGAAAAACATATAAATCTTAGAAGCATGAAAACAACTCACTTCCTTGTACTAAACATGTTAAGCTTCAGAAAATTTTCTAAGAGTTACTTGGCAGAAAGGTGAGGACCTAAGTGGCATGAATTTTATACAAAAAAGCCTACAAAAATAAAGAAAGTGATTTTTTCTCGACTTCAAGTTCGATGTACCCCTGCAGCTGAATACTACTGGCTGAAGGCTGCACCTGGAGCTTGGAGAGTTCTTGCATGGACGGCTGCTCAATCTGTAACTTGTCACCACGCCTCTTTAATTCAATGATTCCTGCATCCAATTCTTTGAGTCCATCTTCAGCCTGTTGTATTGCCTAGGTAAGATCCATGACATTTTATTAAAACTCCCACAAACAATTTCCCCACAGAAGATGTGATTATTGTGCCTCTTTCTGTGTTCCTCCTCTCCACATAAACATTCTCAATATATACAAAAGGAATTATTTCAATGAAACAAACAAACAAAAAGCCATGTTTACAGACTATATAGAAAAGAGAAGAAGGCCCCTTATTAGTACAGAGCAGTTATCTTACAGATAATGAAGCAGGAGAAAGTCAGGGTAGAGGGCTGGGAGAAGGATGTCTTGCTTAAACAAAAAAGGGAGTTTTTGAAAAGCAACACTTGAAAAAAAAAGGAGCATGATTTAGGACATAGTCAAAAAAAGGTATTTGCCTGAGGTTTTCTAAGGGACCATGTTCTGCTGCCCTTGAAACGTAGTTGTGAGCATCTTTGGAGAGAGATTCAGCGAGGCAACAAAACATATATTACAGCATGGTCAAGGAATCTGTGCTCCTTGTTGTGAAGTGGAAAATCAATCAACAAGTGTTCAAGTGGCAGTTATTGCTAAGCCTTGTCTTCCCAGTGTGAGGTCTGTAGAAGCAGAACAAGATCTCATCTTGTCCTTCAAGGAGCTGATGGTCTGGTTAGGAAGCCAGAGTAAACAGAGAAAAATAAAGCAAGGCTGACTATAAGTAAGTACTAAACTCGATAATGCAACTCATCCCCATTAGTGGACATTAGAGAAGGGAGACACCAGACCACAAACCCTGGAGCAGGCATTTGGAAAGAGGGCAACAGAGGTTGCCCCTGAAGGAGGACAAAAACAAGACTCCAGATGGCAGATGAAACACATGTGTCCAGTGTTCTCTTTCCTGAAAAACCCCCTACAGCCAGAGTGAGTATTTTGTTTGCTTGTTTTTTTGGCATATTTTTTCCCCATAAATCTAAAAGGACAAGGGAACAGAAAAGAAAACAATGCTAACAATATGTTGGGAAAAGAATACATGATAATTGGCTTAGGAAATCTGGGGAAGCTGAATTCTAAACCAGTGGAGGATCTCCACCACCCAATTCAGAGCAAGAGAAATCTCCAGAACTCTGGGTGGAGTGAGCTGGGGTGCTAAGTAAGGAGGGTTAGTGAAGAGCTGCTTAAAGGACAGTTAACCCACAGATGCCTCTCCTTATTCCATACTGTCCCTTTTTCTTCCCGTGTAAAAGACTGAAAGATTGTTTTCTGGAGAAAGTCAAACAGACTGAGGGACACTGGACACAGCTGTGAGCTTGAGTGCTGGACTGAAAGCAAGGGATGAAATAACTGGATGCTCCCTGAATGCTGAATGTGGGGCCCCTGAGTCTTCTCTTCCTGGAGCAAGAAGGGCTGCAGCCAGGGCTCTAGTCTCCAGACAGGAGAGGGACAAATATCTGAAAATATCTGAAAACACCAATAAGACAGGCCTGACAATTTGACAGAAGGATTCTCTAACAAATAAATGGTCCACAGAGACCATCCTGCAGGAACTCTTGAAATTGTCATGTTCCATCCACACACAGAGTTCCCTTTCAGCTGTTTAGTCCTCCATCCTAAACTTGAATAGATAACAAAAGATTTCAATATGCCTTTCGATGACCTGAAAGATGGGGACTAACAGAAGCAAACAAATAAAGGCAAGCTGGAGGAAAACAGATTATACAGGAAAAGTAGAACTTCAAACATAAAAACCATTAATACATCAAGAAAGATATAAACGATAATGCATTCATTAAAAAAAATCAAAAATACTACAAAAAGGATCATTCAGAGAATCAAAACGAGTTCTGGGAAAATTAAATACAAGAGAGCAGAAATGCCAAACTCCGTATAAGGGTCTGGAGTTGAAATTGAAGTTTGTCAAAAAGAAGAGCAAAAACAGAGAAAGGGCTCTTGGTAAGAGAATTCAAGGATTGAACCAGAGTATCTGACAAAAAGGAGTTCTCCAGAAAAGAAGACAGATAAAATGGAGGAAAAGAAACATATTAAATAAATCATTAGAACATTTTCCAGAACAGAAAGATGAGAGCTGCCAAATCAGAAGAGCCCCTTGAGCTCCCAGCCCAGTGGATAAAAATAGATCCTCCCTAAGGCGTGTGATTGTGTAATTTCAGGACACTGGAAACCTTTGGGAACTAGAATGTCTTTAGATTCCTTAAAACAACACTGGGAGCTAGAAAACAATGGACAAAAAGCCTTGAAACTCCAAAAGAATTCATATTCAACAAATGACCCTGAAGGATGACATAAAAATAGCAAAGTGATCAATAAAGTGTGAACATGGTATAACAACATTTTCAGACATACATTTGGTACACTTATCATACACCCTTTCTAAGAAAGGATATGCACTAACCAAACAAGGAAGCAATGCAGTAAAGAGAAAGACTTGGGATTCAGAAGAGAGAAGATCCAACATAGGAAGAAATGAAGGGATTCTCAGGATGGTGGTGAAGGGAGATCCAAGAAGACAACTAACTGTGCACCAGGCTTATGAGGCAAGAGAACTGCTCTGGATTGGAACAGCACGACTCAAGAGATGACTATGTTGAGTGAGGTGTGTCTTCCCCATGCCTTCTGCTGTTATTGCCTTTTTAATCTAAGTTGGGTGGGCACGGAATTAGCACGTTCATTAGTTGCGTTCCATTTATTCGAAGAAAAAAAATCTAATTGGTTATTTCTTCAACTGTGACATTCAGTTACATTGGTCAAAAATTAGTGAAAATGATTGCTTGTGATCATACATATCTTATAATTCATATTAGAAATCCAAAGTAAGTCAGCACTACAATTGCTCCAGTCTTTTTTGGAATCACACATTATAAGCCAAGGAAAAAAAAAAAGGTCCCTTCATGTGGAAGATATGACAGAAAATAAAGAGATTTTTAATGGGGGGAAATGAGAAATCTCTTTAAAAAGCAGATGAAATTATGGTCAAGAAAAATGCACAGCCAGATGCAGTGGCTCACACCCATAATCCCAACACTTTGGGAGGCTGAGGTGGGAGAACTGCACGAGCCCAGGAGTACAAGACCAGCCTGGGCAACAAAGTGAGACCCTATCTCCATATATATATATATATAGATAGATATACACACACACACACATATATACATATATATATACACACACATATTTTTTAAAATAATTAAATAAAGAGAAAAATGCACACTCACAATTTTGAAAACTATTTTAGATTCCTTAAGACAACAGTGGGAGCTAGAACACAATGGAGAAAAAGCCTTGAAACTATTTTGGGAGGTGTTAACACACACACACCCACACACACACATTATATGTCAGATGATTCTCTATAGTCTATCCATAGATTCCTGGGAAGTTCACTGAAATTAAATCAGAAAATTCTATTCAAACACATACTTTTCATAATTACTTAGCTTATGAAACAGGAGATATTCTAACATCCCTCCCATTTCTTCTATCCTCCCCATTTTCATGCCACCATGCCAGTTTTTGTTCTCATTCTTTCTCTTCAGTACAGCTACATGAAGCCCCATGATAGATCCCCTGTTTCCTGACCCTGGTGCTGTCATGTAAACTATCCAGAAGCAAGATCTAGAACTGCCATTCATTTTTACCTGCAAACATCCCCTACAACTTTACATGGCCAGGGATCTCCCAGCTGAGTCTAAACACCCAAAAGCGCACAAGATGATCTACCAGGATGAAACACTACATCTTTCATTTATATTCAACCACATTCATTTTCTATTTTGGTTGCAGCATGTACACAAACAAAAACTGAAAATAAATGTGGCTGAATTTAATTATGATTTATAACATAAATTGCTTATAATTTATAAATAAATAAAAATACATACATTTATGCTGCGTATTTATTTCCTTTTTTTTTTTTAGCTAATGAGGCATGCAACAAATAAAGTGTACAGGTCACTCATTTATAGAATAAAGTCCAAAGTCTCACATGCAACAGGCCCTACAAACTGCCTCAAATTTACATATCCAATCTTGTTTGTCCTCAGTCACATTCATTTATCTTAAATTCAGCTAAAATAGGATTACCTGTGTTTCTCCCTAAGTGCTCAGAATTCTCTAACAATTTGTGCCTTTATTCTTGCTGTCCTCTTTACTGCGGTAACTTTCTTTCCTGTCATTGTGTGTCCAAACTCTCAAATTCAGTTCAAATTTCCCTCTACAAAGCTTCCCTAATCCTACCCCTGCTGGAGGTCAGAAGGGTCTGAGTATCCACAGTGCTTTGTCAGTACCTCTCCCAGGACAGTTTGACTTTCTGCCCTGTGTCATTGAGGTTCATATCTAATCTCGTCATTGGGTGGAAAACTCCTTCAGGTCAGCATCTGCCATGGATACCTTTTCCCAGCTCACATTTCCTAGTTCTGTGCAGATGTAAGTGACAGAGTCAATGTCACCTGGTACGTTATTCAAACCCAGTACTCAAAAACAAAAATACTACAAACAAAAGTGCTACTGTGAGCCATTAATCTTTCATAGAATATTTAAAATTTCAGAGTAAGTCATATCTCCTCGATGCATTTTCTCTTCTAGGAAAAGGCAGCTATAAATACCTCGATTTGTTCTGCTACGGGTTGTTCAAACACATTTGCCAGTTTCTGCAGAATGATGTATTTGTTGTCAGCCAGTGATGTAAACAGCACTTTCAGATCATTCTAAGGAGGAAAGCAACAGGAAAACTCAAATTGTGTAACAGGGAATTGGAAATACTTGTAAATATAACACAGATTCTAAGAAATTATAATAGAGGCATAGAAATTTAATTTCCAGGAGAAACAATACTGTGCTATGGGAAGGTAAAAGGAACTGGTAACAATTTACTTAGGTGCTAAAACTTACTCCTGAAGAATCTGTTACCCAAAGTATTTTCTACTTAATACAAATGAGGTTGAATCACACATGTAAAAAGCAATGCTTGTCACTCTAATCTCATTACATCTGAAATAAATGAGCACATTCAAATATTGCACAGAAATATTATGTTAATGGCTCTTATCTAGGGAAATAACCTAGTGTTACCCTGATTTGGGAAGTAATATGATTTTTGTTTTTTTTTTTTCTTTTGAGAGGGAATCTCACTCTGTCGCCCAGGCTGGAGTGCAGTGGCGCCATCTCAGCTCACTGCAAGCTCTACCTCCCGGGTTCATGCCATTCTCCTGCCTCAGCCTCCGAGTAGCTGTAGCTGGGACTACAGGCGCCCGCCACCACGCCCGGCTAATTTTTTGTATTTTTAGTAGAGACGGGGTTTCACCGTGTTGGCCAGGAGGGTCTCGATCTCCTGACCTCGTGATCCGCCCACCTCGGCCTCCCAAAGTGCTGGGATTATAGGCGTGAGCCACCACGCCCGGTCTATGATTCCTAAGAATCATGATTTCGACTTTGCTCTCTCCTCTCCTCCCATTACTCACTCTATCAGTTTCTTCTTCTATTTTTGGAGAATTTGCACAAGTTTTTAAAAAGACATTCGGAAGTTTAGAAAATAAATATTATCCATGATGACCAAAAACATGTGAAGAGACAACACAAAAAGATCTTGTTAGGTATTTTGTTCAAAAATATTACTCATTTAAATGTCCAAATATATTCATATTGAGTTAGATTTGTACAAAAAGGAGATAACTATTAGCATGTTGGTACTTAATTCCAGAGGGAATAATAAATTAGAAGAATATTTAAATGATAAAAAATTAGGCCAGGTGCAGTGGTTCATTTCTGTAATACCAGAATTTTGGGTGCCTGAGGCAGATCACTTGAGGCCAGGAGTTCAAGAGCAGCCTGGGCAACAAAGTGCACCCGGTCTCTACAAAAAGATTTTCTTAAAAAAAGTAAGTGGACACAGTGGCATGCCTGTAGTCCTGTTTATTTGTGAGGCTGAAGTGGAAGGATTCCTTGAGTTCAGGAGTTTGAGGTTGCAGTGAGCTATGATCGTGCCACTACATGCCAGCCTGGGTGACCTTATCTCAAAAAAAAAAAAAAAAAAAAATTTTTTTTTCTCTAAAATATCAACAAATAAGTTCTATTTCATAATAGTCAGCCAACATATATTCATCAGAGGTTAAAGCTCAACTCAGGACCTCTTCACCAGGGCCTGATCACACACATCACCTACCTGCAATCATTCTGACTGTCTAATGAGGAGAAGGATAATCGTACCAAGAAAAATATCTATAAGAACACGTGAAGGCTTTATAATGCAAATTCAGGTCTTAAAAGCAAAATAATGGGTGCATTATGCAGTAAAAAATATAAAATTGAAAATATAGTGCTGAACATGAGAACTAGAATAGTTGCCACTAACCAAAACTCAAAGCAATCTGCAAGCCTAGTGACTAGCTAAATAGGAAATTATAATAACAGCTCTGGAAAAATACTAGAAATAATAGTTTTACATATGAGTTACTAGGTCTGTATCATTCAACTGTGTTCAGGGTAAGGTCACGTGGGCCACTAAAACCATCACACATTTATCTGTTTTTAAGCCCAGTAAAAGATGTCCTTCATTCACTTGAATAGAAGCCTACATTATCTACATATGTATGTATAATGACATTAGCCCAGTTAATCTAAATGAGTAGCTAAGCATATATAACATAACATGGGTTAGAAATGAAGAGTGCATATATAGATTTTCTATATGTCATTTTTATGCTTTGTTATGTTTTGTTTTGAGACACAGTCTCACTCTGTCACTCAGGCTGGAGTGCAGTGGCGCGATCTCGGCTCACTGGAACCTCTGTCTTCTGGGTTCAAGCAATTCTCCTGCCTCAGCCTCCCGAGTAGCTGGGACTACAGGCACCCACCACCACGTCTGGCTAACTTTTTGTATTTTTAGTAGATATGGGGTTTCAACGTGTTGTTCAGGCTGGTCGCGAACTCCTGAGCTCAGGTGATTCACCCGCCTTGGCCTCCCAAAGTGGGAATTACAGGGGTGAGCCACCACACCCAGCCCATTTATATGCTTTTAATAGCATATTTTATCTCTTAACTATGTTCTACTCAGGGTAATAGGAAACACAGAGTTCATATTTCTGGAAGTCAGACTAATTATCGGGAGAGACTAACCAAGAAGATAGTAAAGCAAAGAATATGATTGACTTTAAAATTACTAAATAAAAATTTTAAGAGGTGCTAGAAATCACATGGATAATGACATTTTCTTAAAAATAAAAATGTAAAGAACTTAACTATTTTTATATTATTATACTTATGATACAACAGGATAATTAAGGTATCCATATATTACAAACATAAAATACATCACTTTTTTTTTCTTGTAGTCACTGGAATTATTGGCAGGGCAAAAAAGAGCAGGATTCTAGCCATTGAGAAACAGATTTGTAGAAAGTTACAGGCTTTCAAACCAATTGTGTCCGGGCACAGTGGTTCACACCTGTAATCCCAGCACTTTGGGAGGTAGAGGCAGGCAGATGACCTGAGGTCAGGAGTTCGAGACCAGCCTGGTCAACATGCAGTGAAAGCCCATCTCTACTAAAAAATACAAAAATTAGCTGGGCATGGCGTGCATGCCTGTAGTTCCAGCTACTTGGGAGGCTGAGGCAGAAGAATTGCTTGAACCTGGGAGGCGGAGGTTGCAGTGAGCCAGGATCTCCCCATTGTACTCCAGCCTGGGCAACAAGAGCAAAACTCTGTCTCAAAAATAAATAAATAAATAATAAAATCAGTTGTGCTGCCTCACTCATTCATTAAAGAATTATTCACTTCATTTTCCAGTTTTTAAAATAATTTACAATACACAATTTTATGTTTGAGGAATTCATTTGAGGTTACATCCATCAGTAAAAATTTTAAAAATACAAAATAGTTCATAACTGACTTTATCATGATTCTATATATGTAATGTACATCTACATAACATCTACACATCCTCTCAAATAGCCTTTTTGGTATAGAATAATGTTAGCAGTCTGGCAAAAGCTAACCCTCAAAGATTAAATGCAGAATGAAGGCATACCCTTCCAGTAACTGCTGAGGATTGACAGCATACCAGGTGTTTGATGCAAAGTTAAAAAAAAAAAAGAAAATGGTTTATGACTTGACCGTTAACACTGGAAACTTTCTCTCAACTAAATTGGAACACAAATATTTTGAAATGTCTTTTTGTTCATGAGCTGGCCACCAACAAATAGAAAGTTGTTGGCAGAAGAAAACTAGAGAACACGATTTAAAGGGAATTCCATGATTCTCTTAGATCCTTCAAATAAAATAAGTTCCAGAGCATTCATGCCTAATTCATATATTACTGTGATTGGTGATAACTACTAATAAAATGTAAAAGTATGAAAGTACTAAAGATACTAAATGCAATTCACAAAAGATACGGGGAATGAGAGCAAAAGGGACTGCTGAGGTATTCAGGGATTCTGACTTGACCATCTTGGAGGTAGTAACTAACAGGGAAGACAGCTGGAGAGCAGTGCCACTGGCTCAGGGACAAGACTGAGTTGCTGGTGGTACCATCAACTGGCAAAGGATATTGGATAAAATTTAAGAGACTCTAATGAAGGCCCACATTCTCCATCTTCCCTGAGATCACCCTAATATGATAAAATACAAAAAAAAAAAAATTATTTGAGTAAAATCCTGGCTGTAGTTCTTAATGACTGAGTAACATTGAAGTAATTTAATCTTTCTCTTGGTGTTAGATCCTGTATCTCTTATAATACTATCATTAATAACAATAACAACACTTGCTGAGTACTTACTATGTATCAGGCACTGTTCAGAGTATTTTAAACACAACTCAACTCATTTCATCCTCACCACAGTCTATGAGGCAATTAATATGGGTATGATTTGACAGTTGAGGATACCAAGGTTCAGGAAAGTCAAGCTGCTAAAGTTATACAGCAGTAAGTGACAATGCCAGAATTTGAACCCAGTCTATTAGCTTTGGAGACTACATGTTTAATTTTTACTGTTCAGACTTTGCAAAATTAATATTAGAACAATGTTTGCAGGATGTTGAAAGATTAAAGACAAGGAATATGAGAAAATATTTTGTGAATAAAAAAATGAAACTCATATGTTTGTGATAGTTTTACTCTGTGGTTTTAAGAATGCAGACTACCGGAAGGCAGTGGTAATTTGTGCCTCTGAATGAATGTCATAAAAATTCCATGTTTCTTGGTTAATGCTACATTTATTTGACACTTTGTAGTATTTTGGGTTTTTTTGCAAATCAAAACTCTACATTAAACTCTTGTCCCTAATGACATGTCTCTATTTTATAAAATCTTTCATGATGGTTAAAAATAACATGCAATTAAAACTTATGTATTCCCAAAGGGTGCTTTTTATTAGGAATGAAAAATCAGCACTAAAAGTTTATCAGCAGCTTTTGCATTTGTTCCAGTATATAGTCATAGGAAAAGTTTCCTAAGAACACATAAGAATTCTAATATGGGGCTAAAAGGCAGTAAGTATGAGGAGTTAGGATTGGAAAGTAATGTAATGCATTTTAACACAGGTAGAAGTAATTAGACCACATTTACTTTCAAAGACTCTTAGGTACTACAGTCTATGGCCCTTTCTATATTCCAACACTTTCTGCATACTCTTTTTTTTTTTTTCTTTTTTGTTTTGAGACAGAGTCTTGCTCTGTCACCCAGGCTGGAGTGCAGTGGCTGGATCTCAGCTCACTGCAAGCTCCGCCTTCTGGGTTTACGCCATTCTCCTGCCTCAGCCTCCCCAGTAGCTGGGACTACAGGCGCCCGCCACCTCGCCCGGCTAGATTTTTGTATTTTTTAGTAGAGACGGAGTTTCACCGTGTTAGCCAGGATGGTCTCGATCACCTGACCTTGTGATCGGCCCGTCTAGGTCTCCCAAAGTGCTGGGACTACAGGTTTGAGCAACTGCAACCAGCCTCTTTTTTTTTTTTTTTTTTTTTTTGAGATGGAGTTTTGCTCTGTCACCTAGGCTGGAGTGCAGTGGCATGATCTCGGCTCACTGCTACCTCTGCCTCCCGGGTTCAAGCGATCCTCCTGCCTCAGCCTCCAAGTAGCTGGGATAACAGGCCTGCACCACCACACCCTGCTAATTTCTGTATTTTTAGTAGAGATGGGTTGCACTATGTTGGCCAAGCTGGTCCCAAACTCCTGACCTCAAATGATTTGCCTGCCTTGGCCTCCCAAAGTGCTGGGATCATGGACATGAGCCACCACACCAGGCCATTTTCTGCATATTCTTTCCCAGTGTGTTTAAGCTCCAGTATTAGCAACTAAAAATTATAATTATAAAGAGCCATAAATTTGACTTTTATTGATTGAATTTATAATTCTATTCCGTCCTTAGTTTGAAGTGGGTGGTTTTCTCAACCTTCCATTTCTAGGAGCAAAAAATCTTTAGTTTCTAATCCTTTAATTCAACCCCCTTCATTTTCTACAAAGCTCTCGTTCTTCATTATGCATTTAAAAAAACAACAACCAGGTACGTAACACAGACTCATGACTGACTATTATTGAATACCTAGAAAATGGTCAAGTATCCTTTGATAATGTCTTACTTACCTGGAAATGTAGTATTTGCTGAAGTCTTTCTTTCATCTGATGACATCGTTGATTCACTACTGAGTCTAGCAACGATAACCTGCCCAAAAGACAACCCAAAGTATCTTCAATAACATCTCGATTATCACCATTCTCTGGAAAAGCTTGCGAAAACAAGTTTTTGTTCTTATCCATTTCTTCAGACATTTCCTTAATGTCTTTGGCAAGAATCTAGAGGTGATAAAAGGGCATTTTTCAGTGTTTAGATACATGAATTGATATGCAAATCAAGTTATTTTCTCATAGAAAGTCAACTAAATCTCTCTGGTTGCTTAGTAATAATTAGACCTAAGACAACTGGAACCTCTTTCAAATAGTTCTATACATTTCAGGCAAGTTGCTCTCAGGGACTTTACCTCATTCACTAGTAATAAGGAGCACTGTAAAATGCTATTTATGAATTTGGTACTTTTTTTAAGCATGTGTTTCATATTTGGAAGATCTGTGATACATAATAGTGTTTCTACAGAGTTTCCCATTTTTCCCTCTTACATACACAAGACAAAGAATGAAAATGCAAACTAGAAATATTCTGCATTCAAGCAATGATGTTCTGCATTATTAGAATTGTTCTATGTTTGACTTTCTTTATGCATAAAATTAATTATCCCATCAAAACGTCAAGTGCTTTGTAATGTTATACACACAGGCAGAAACTACTAAACTTACCTCTTGGTTGAAGAGACAAGTTTCTGTTTCTTCTGGTAAAAGTGCTGTGGCAACAAATAAACGTTCTTCAACATCATCCAACCAAGTAGAGGTGGCTGAGACCCCATCATACAACTTCTGCTCCAAGTCTATACTCTGCCTCTTTGTCCCTCCACTCTGGGAAACACACAACAGGGTCAAATAATCAATTTCAGTTTTTGAAAATCCGGGAAAAATATCAGGATGGGGCCAGGCACGGTGCTCACACCTGTAACCTGAGCACTTTGGTAGCTCAAGGCAGACAGATCACTTGAGGTTAGGAGTTCAAGACTGGCCTGGCCAATGTGGTGAAACCCCATCTGTACTAAAAAATATAAAAATTAGCCAGGCCTGGTGGCATGTGCCTGTAATCCCAGCTTCTTAGGAGGCTAAAACATGACAATCGCTTGAACCCAGGAGGTGGAGGCTACAGTGAGCCAAGATTGTGCCACTGTACTCCAGCCTGCGTGACAGTACAACACTGTCTGAAAAAATAAAATAAAATAAAATGTAAAAGCAGAAACAGGATGGGCCTCCAGGGTCCAGTGACTCTTTGTTTCAGCACTCACCCCCAGTGTTGGGTCTCAATTCATGCTCAGGGGTGGATGGAACAGCCTCACAGAGGCCAGGCAAATCAATACAAGCAAAACATGACTCTTATAAACCAAGCCAAACATACTGATAAAATGGCCTTACCTGGGATGAAACCTCCTCGAAGGCTTGGTTCAGTCCATCCAGCAAAGACGTAACTGCAGATTTATCTTGGATCGGCACGTCCCCTTTGTACAGTGGCACACCAGACAAGAGTCGATTTGGCCTGCTATAAAGCTGTAGGCAAACAAAGGCAGCTTGTTGAAGAGCATATGCATTATGTCCCAGTTTTCTCATTTGGAAATGCACACTGAAATAGATGCTGGAAAAACTGTCCATAAGAAAATTTCTTCTAGAGAAATATAACTTCTACAACATACCATGTCCACTGAACACAGTGGCCAGATGCATCAATGGCAATGTTTCCATGGATGGATTTTTTTTTTTTCTTTTTAAGCAGTGGAAAAAAAAGGCCTGAGAGATAGGAAGAATAAGTTCTGGTGTTCTATTACACAGGAGGTCAAACATAGTTAACAATAACATATTGTATATCTCAATAGCTAGAAGAGAGGATTTTGAATCTCCCTACCACAAAGTGATAGATGTTTGAGATGATGAGTCTGCTAATTACCATGACTTGATCATTATACACTATATACATGTATCTAAACATCACACTGTACACCAGAAATATGTACAAATATTATGTACAAATAAAAAAAAGCAGGCCACCCACGATGGCTCATGCCTGTAATCACAGCACTCTGGGAGGCTGAGATGGGCAGATCATTTGAGGCCAGGAGTTCAAGACTGGCCTGGCCTACATGACGAAACCCTGTCTCTACTAAAAATACAAAAATTAGCCAGTTGTGGTGGCACACATCTATAATCCCAGCAATTCAGGTGACTGAGGCATGAGAATTGCTTGAACCCAGAGGCAGAAACTGCAGTGAGCTGAGATCACGCCACCACTGCACTCTAGCCTAGGCAACAGAGCAAGACCCTGTTTCAAAACAAACAAAAGGTGACATTATAAAAAAGAAAATTAAATTAAAAGGTGGCTTGCAAATTTTATGAAACAAACAACATTAAGGCACAAATAAATTAGAAACAGAAAGGATTAGAACAGACATTGCTGAAAATGGAATCACTGGCATAGAGAAAAAACTTGCAATAATCAGATGAAAAGTGAATCCGAATTTTAAAAAAACAAAGATCAGTACAACTAAAAAGAAGTCAATAGGTATAGAAAAAAGATGATCTAACACAAGGATAATTGATGTCCCTGAAGCAGAGATATAATAAATATAGCATAAAATACATCTCATACCAACAATTCCCTACAATTAATAAAAAAGCAAACCTTGATTCTTAAATATAAAAAAGTACATTGTGTCACAGGAAAAATATGATTGGAGAACACTCAACATCAGACATAGCCTAGATAAGCTGTTGAAACTTAAAGAAAACTAAATAATTCTCCTGGCATCCATACAGAGAACAACAACAAAAATAAATAAATAAGGGAAAAAATAGTAGACTGATGTTAGATTTTTCTAAAGCTTCATTCAATGCCAGAAGACAAAAACAAATATAGATACAAATTCTGAAGGGATAAAAGTATGACAGAAAAATGCCCATCAAATATAGAGACAACCGGCTGATACTCCCAAACATGATAGAACCTGAGTTTTCTTGAAAAAAATTACTTGACAATGGAATTAATTCCTGAGAGCTGGATCAAAATTTAAAATTTAGGAATTAAAAAGATATGCTAAAAGGATTGGTTATGAGCACTAAGGAATTTAAAGATTAAATTGATTTACAGTATATGGGAATTGTTAATTGCTCTTTTTCATGTTCATCTTTGCACTTGGCTGCATTATGTGAATTATTATAATGAATATATGTAATTTTTCAAAATAAGAGTAATTTTTCTTAAAATTGACTAAATAAGAAAGTTATTAGCAATCATAAAAATATCTTACCATAGCTTTCCTCTCAACTTTTCTTGTTGGTTTTAGCAATACCTATAGTGAAATAATCCATCCTAAATACAAGACCTAGGCTGATCTCTTTGCTTTCATTATTAGCCCTATTTCCCCTAAACTCTTTTACATATACATATGGCTTCCCAATAAAGGCAATGATATGGTGTAGCATTCAAACTTTTGATCATGTTTTCAATCAAACTCAGTCTCCTTTTTTTTTTTTTTTTTTTGAGATGGAGTCTTGCTCTGTCACCCAGGCAAGGTGCGATCTCAGCACACTGCAACCTCTGCTTCCCGGGTTCAAGTGATTTTCCTGTCTCAGCCTCCCAAATAGCTGGGATTACAGGTGTGCACCACCACGTGCAGCTAATTTTTGTATTTTTAGTAGAGACGGGGTTTTCCCATGTTGGCCAGGCTGGTCTTGAGCTCCTGACCTCATGTGATCTGTCCGCCTCAGCCTCCCAAAGTGTTAGGAATACAGGCATGAGCCACTGCAGCCGGCCACCAGTCTCTTTTGACTTTTCAAAATATCTCTTCACCTTTCAGACTGACTACTCATGATCCTGTAAATATGCCAAGCCCATTCCCCATTGCAGCTGGGATATCCACCACCCAGCATCCCCTTAAAATCTGCTACTTTAATTTCCATACCTATCATAGCAACTTTTGACTATTTTTTCTTAACCTTTGTTTCCTTTAAATTCCTGCTTATGGATCCTGTCATAGTTGCCTAACTTTTTTTAGAAATGTATGCGCTATTTCCCTATTTGGGTTATAGGTTCCCAGAGCTGTATTTCACCCTGAAGCCAAGAAGGTTGTTGTGCATGGAAGCACTAAATACATTGGAAGTAAACAGATTAAGAAAAATTGCTCTAAGAGATTAGTGCCCTTTGACCTAGAGAACTTTAGGCCAAAATGTACCTGTTTTTACATATGAAAGTAGTATTTCTAGGGTACAAAATTGCCATTAAGGTAGTATGAAAGAGGAGGGACTTAGGTAACAGAGAGATTGGCCTCCTGATTCCAGATTCACTTCTTCTTAATCCCAAGACCCTCAGAAATTATCCAACCTCTCTAAGCCTCAGTTTCCAGGTCTACAACGTAGAGATAATATTGGCCTCACCACAACGTTATTAGCTGTTAACACCTAGAACTTAAAATGTGTTCATTATATGATCACTCCCTTTCTGCCTGGAAACTGACAGCTAAATTGCTTCTTCCCTTCCTTTTCCTTCACCTTTTCACACCACAGAGAGGAAAACAACCTGTGAGGCACTGTGTGCAAATGATCAGTGATTGCTGAAACAAAGCACTCAAATGCAAAAATGTCATTAAAAAAGAGCATTCAGTGCTTTTATTTCTAATCCAAAGGCAAGGGAGATACAACGTGAATCTAAACTTGAACAGTCCAAGTATTGTGGAATGTCAGTGGCAGCAGGGCAAGGTTTGTTCAGTAAGCCCAGCATAGAGGACGCTGGAGTGTCGGCTCCGACTGAGAGCAAAAGCAGCTCTTGAAGATCAAAGAGGGTAATGGATGAGACCTCCAGGAGGTCTGTAGATGCCCAGTGAATCACACAGGTGCTTTATGAATGGAGAATAGTAAGCAAGCACGGACTCTAGAAAATATCGCAGATTTCTCTAACTTAAGATAGTCAGAAAAGACTGCAGTCCTTGATTCAGAACTATACATACCTCTCCTATTCAAAGGATACTCGAACATGAAGGGAGAGCTAGCAGTCAAGTCCAGGAGATCCCTATCAGGGAAAAGGAATTTGAGCTACGAGTCTGGGGAACATTTTATCAGGGATTTGAGGAAGGATGAATTAAAACACAGGGAGGAGGTCCACACAAAAAGTATACGGCACCATTTGCCAGGGTGGATATGATTCTGGGACAACTGCTTCCAGGAATACAGTGCTTTCAGTTTCCCAGGGCAGAGCTGGTGACTATTTCCGCAGACAGGGGTAAAGAAGCCTCCTGGCCAAAGAGGGAAAGTGAGGGGGCAGAAAGTTCACAAAAGCATGTGTTTTTATAAAAACAGAATAGAAAGCATGGCTCTGGAGAGATGTATGCACAGCTACCCACAGATGACAGGACACCTCATGACCTTCAGACCACCAATCCCCAACCTTTTTGGCACCAGGGATTGGTTTCTTGGGGGCGGGAGTGATGGTTTCAGGATGAAACTGTTCCACCTCAGATCATCAGGCATTAAATTCACGTTAGAAGCGTGAAACCTAGATCCCTCGCATGCGCAGTTCACAACAGGGTTCACATTCCTACGAGAATCTGGTGCTGCCACTGATCTAACCAGGAGGCAGAGCTCAGGCAGTAATGCTCACCTGCCCACCGCTCACCTCTTGCTGAGAGGTCCAGTTCCTAACAGGCCACGGACCCGTACCAGTCTGCAGCCTGGGAGTTGCGGAGCCCTGCTTTAGAGAGTCTCCTTCCACTTAACTCTGGCAGATTGTGCCTGCTTTCTAATGTCTACTTTGTCAGCTTCAGCCTTTCTCTCCTCCAGTTCACTGCAGTTATTGACACCCTTTGCTTCCAGTTCGGCCTCTCCCAGCCCCTAAGCTAGTTCTGGCCAGAGCAGAAAGAATAGCAGCTTCCTCAGACCAACGGAAAGGTTTTAGAATTCACTCTGATAATACTGCTGACTTGGAATGAGCCTAGATGGACGCTGCTGGCCCAGGACAAGGGACTAGTCTTGTATCTGAAGAATTTCTCTGGGCCACAGCTGTGGTAGGCATCCCAGGCTGGCTTGTGTTTCTGACTCCCTCATTTGCCCTCTAACTTTCTAATTCCTCTGACTTCCAGTTGTTCCCTGGCTTCTGCTTAGAGTGAAGTAATAGCCATTACCTGGAACCATCTGTTCCTGTCTTCAATTCCCTTGGATTTGGCATGTCTGGTGGAACCAAGCCCGACATCACACAGTATCCCTCCCAGGAACCAGCCTCGCAGATGGGTCCGTAACTATTCCAGCTGACCACTGGCTTCACTTCCCTACCCTAGACCCACCAACGTCCCAATATGTTTCTCATTAAGATCTCCTGAAATTATTAAATACTGGAAGTGGCAATGGAAAATAAGATGGCCTCACAATTGCGTTCCAGGTTTGTGGAAATCCTTCTGTCCTAGATGTGCATATCCTTGATTTCCACCCTTACTTTTTCAAGTTTGCAAAACACACACAAAAACAGGGCACTTAAAATGTAAGGGTTTAGGCTAATATGGAATCAGATATTAATTGTCTTTGAGGAAAAATATTATCCAGAAATCAAATTTTCACATATAAATATATAATTATGAAGGGAAATGTGAAACAGACTTGTTAAGAAAAATGTAGAGTGAAAAACTGGCTTCATGTCTTAGTTTGAAATTGATCATGAAAATTAAGATGATTGCACAGTTATACTCCCTCAGCATAAACTCTATTATCTTTTATATTAGTTATCATACAATGTAAAATATTTGATACCACTTGCTCTTGTTCCTGTTCCAGAACATTCTGTAGTAGTTTCTGCTTGGTACTAAATTCTTGATGTAAGCTTTCCCATTTCATCCTCATCTGGTCTTCAGCGGATGATTTCTCCCCTTCCATCCCCAACTCCTGGGATAACACATCAGGTTTTTCGCTATTAGAAGAATAAATAATCTTAGTTTACAATGTGCACAAAAAAGTGATAAGATAGGTAATTTATTGTGTATACCAGACCTGCTTTCTCAAATGAAATAAAATTACCTTGGTTATTAGCTTACGCTTTAAAAATAACAAAAATGTTTAGGCCAATCACAAAGCAACTATATTCCTACTCATTGATACACTGAACCATGTGCAGAAGTGATACTTAAAAATGCATTGAATAAAAATAATTGCAACATTTGGAATAAAAATTTATAGCATGATTACAGACAAGTATCCTTTGGCAAATAGCAGAAATGTTAGTTCAAAACCTTAAAAATGTGTTAGTCTAGGGAGGGTTGCTATTATGAGTTCAGAGAAAATATAGGACACAGGAGGGCGGTGCAGGACACAAGAGGGTAGAACAGGACACGGAGAGATAGTACAGGACCTGGGAAGGTAGTACAGGACACAGAGAGATAGTGCAGGGCCTGGGAAGGTAGTACAGGACATGGAGGGATAGTACAGGGCCTGGGAAGGTAGTACAGGACATGGAGGGATAGTACAGGGCCTGGGAAGGTAGTACAGGACATGGAGAGATAGTGCAGGGCCTGGGAAGGTAGTACAGGACACGGAGGGATAGTACAGGGCCTGGGAAGGTAGTACAGGACACGGAGAGATAGTGCAGGGCCTGGGAAGGTAGTACAGGACACGGAGAGATAGTGCAGGGCCTGGGAAGGTAGTACAGGGCACGGAGGAATAGTGCAGGGCCTGGGAAGGTAGTACAGGGCACGGAGAGATAGTGCAGGGCCTGGGAAGGTAGTACAGGACACGGAGAGATAGTGCAGGGCCTGGGAAGGTAGTACAGGGCACGGAGGAATAGTGCAGGGCCTGGGAAGGTAGTACAGGGCACGGAGAGATAGTGCAGGGCCTGGGAAGGTAGTACAGGACACGGAGAGATAGTGCAGGGCCTGGGAAGGTAGTACAGGGCACGGAGAGATAGTGCAGGGCCTGGGAAGGTAGTACAGGGCACGGAGAGATAGTGCAGGGCCTGGGAAGGTAGTACAGGACACGGAGAGATAGTGCAGGGCCTGGGAAGGTAGTACAGGGCACGGAGAGATAGTGCAGGGCCTGGGAAGGTAGTACAGGACATGGAGGAATAGTGCAGGGCCTGGGAAGGTAGTACCGGACATGGAGAGATAGTGCAGGGCCTGGGAAGGTAGTACAGGACATGGAGAGATAGTGCAGGGCCTGCGAAGGTAGTACAGGGCACGGAGAGATAGTGCAGGGCCTGGGAAGGTAGTACAGGACATGGAGAGATAGTGCAGGGCCTGGGAAGGTAGTACAGGGCACGGAGAGATAGTGCAGGGCCTGGGAAGGTAGTACAGGACATGGAGGAATAGTGCAGGGCCTGGGAAGGTAGTACAGGGCACGGAGAGATAGTGCAGGGCCTGGGAAGGTAGTACAGGGCACGGAGGAATAGTGCAGGACCTGGGAAGGTAGTACAGGACATGGAGGGATAGTACAGGGCCTGGGAAGGTAGTACAGGGCCTGGGAAGGTAGTACAGGGCACGGAGAGATAGTGCAGGGCCTGGGAAGGTAGTACAGGGCACGGAGAGATAGTGCAGGGCCTGGGAAGGTAGTACAGGACATGGAGGAATAGTGCAGGGCCTGGGAAGGTAGTACAGGGCACAGAGGGATAGTGCAGGGCCTGGGAAGGTAGTACAGGGCACGGAGAGATAGTGCAGGGCCTGGGAAGGTAGTACAGGGCACAGAGGGATAGTACAGGGCCTGGGAAGGTAGTACAGGACATGGAGAGATAGTACAGGGCCTGGGAAGGTAGTACAGGACATGGAGAGATAGTACAGGGCCTGGGAAGGTAGTACAGGACATGGAGGAATAGTGCAGGGCCTGGGAAGGTAGTACAGGGCACGGAGAGATAGTGCAGGGCCTGGGAAGGTAGTACAGGGCACGGAGGGATAGTGCAGGGCCTGGGAAGGTAGTACAGGACACGGAGAGATAGTGCAGGGCCTGGGAAGGTAGTACAGGGCACGGAGAGATAGTGCAGGGCCTGGGAAGGTAGTACAGGACACGGAGGGATAGTGCAGGGCCTGGGAAGGTAGTACAGGACACGGAGGGATAGTACAGGGCCTGGGAAGGTAGTACAGGACACGGAGGGATAGTACAGGGCCTGGGAAGGTAGTACAGGGCACGGAGGGATAGTACAGGGCCTGGGAAGGTAGTACAGGACACGGAGAGATAGTGCAGGGCCTGGGAAGGTAGTACAGGGCACGGAGAGATAGTGCAGGGCCTGGGAAGGTAGTACAGGACACGGAGAGATAGTGCAGGGCCTGGGAAGGTAGTACAGGACACGGAGGGATAGTGCAGGGCCTGGGAAGGTAGTACAGGACACGGAGGGATAGTGCAGGGCCTGGGAAGGTAGTACAGGGCACGGAGGGATAGTACAGGGCCTGGGAAGGTAGTACAGGGCACGGAGGGATAGTACAGGGCCTGGGAAGGTAGTACAGGGCACGGAGGGATAGTACAGGGCCTGGGAAGGTAGTACAGGACACGGAGGGATAGTACAGGGCCTGGGAAGGTAGTACAGGACACGGAGGGATAGTACAGGGCCTGGGAAGGTAGTACAGGACACGGAGGGATAGTGCAGGGCCTGGGAAGGTAGTACAGGACACGGAGGGATAGTGCAGGGCCTGGGAAGGTAGTACAGGACACGGAGGGATAGTGCAGGGCCTGGGAAGGTAGTACAGGACACGGAGGGATAGTGCAGGGCCTGGGAAGGTAGTACAGGGCACGGAGGGATAGTGCAGGGCCTGGGAAGGTAGTACAGGGCACGGAGGGATAGTGCAGGGCCTGGGAAGGTAGTACAGGGCACGGAGAGATAGTACAGGGCCTGGGAAGGTAGTACAGGGCACGGAGAGATAGTGCAGGGCCTGGGAAGGTAGTACAGGGCACGGAGAGATAGTGCAGGGCCTGGGAAGGTAGTACAGGGCACGGAGAGATAGTGCAGGGCCTGGGAAGGTAGTACAGGGCACGGAGAGATAGTACAGGGCCTGGGAAGGTAGTACAGAGCACGGAGGGATAGTACAGGGCCTGGGAAGGTAGTACAGAGCATGGAGGAATAGTGCAGGGCCTGGGAAGGTAGTACAGGGCACGGAGAGATAGTGCAGGGCCTGGGAAGGTAGTACAGAGCATGGAGGGATAGTACAGGGCCTGGGAAGGCAGTATAGGACACAGGAAGGATTGTATAGAGCCTGGGCAGGTAGTACAGGACACAGAGAGACAGTACAGGACCTGGAAAGGTAGTACAGGACACAGAGGGATATGGGAGGAAGACCCTCCAGTGTCATCCTTAAAGATAGGCAGCAATTGACATCTGAGACTGGTATGGCTTTTATTTATTTATTTATTTTTGAGACAGGGCTTCACTCTATCACCCAACCTGGTGTGGACTCGTGTGATCACAGCTCACTGTAAACTCAAACTCCCGGGCTCATGCAATCCTCCCACCTCAGTCTCCCAAATTTGTGGATTTCAGGCGTGAGCCACCATGGCTAGCCAAGTTTGACTTCTGGAGCGAGATGGACCTGGATTATGACCCTCACTAGAGCACATTATTTGTGAAATTGGGTAAGTTGTTTCACTTCTTTGTGCCTCAATCTTCTCATCTTTAAAATGAAGATAGTATCTACCTTGCATAATTATGAGAATGAAAGAGAATACATGCATAAGGCCTATAACCCTATCTGGGAAATAGTGGTCGCTCAGTAAATGAAGGTTAATAATGATGAAAATGAGCCGGGCATGGTGGCTCATGCCTGTAATCCCAGCACTTTGGGAGGCCGAGGCAGGTGGATCACCTGAGGTCAGGAGTTTGAGACCAGCCTGGCCAACATGGAGAAACCTCATCTCTACTAAAAATACAAAAATTAGCTGGGCATGGTGATGCACACCTGTAGTCCCAGCTGTTCGGGAGGCTGAGGCAGGAGAATCACTTGAACACAGGAAGCAGATGTTGTGGTGAGCTGAGATTGCACCACTGTACTCTTCTTGGTGACAGAGCAAGACTCTATCTCAAAAAAAAAGAAAAAAGACGAAAACAGGAACAACCTAGGGTGGCCGAATTTCCATGGATCTTCATTTTTCAGGACCTTTGAAGTCCTAACTAAAACCATGTCATCTAAAAGGAATAGTAGATATTAACTAATATTTTGATACAGGGCCTTTTGCTCAAGTGAAAAAAAAGAATAACAAGTGTGTTGGCAGGATGATACTCTATGGTACCCCAAAGCCAATTATTCTTAGAATAAATGTAAGCACAACAGTGTCTTTAGATAAGTCTCTAGAAATAAGACTTAAAATTTCTGTAAACTGGCCAGGCACAGGGGCTCACACCTGTAATCCCAGCACTTTGGGAGGCTGAGGCAAGAGGATCACTTTAGCCCAGGAGTTTGAGCCCAGCCTGGGCAACATAGCCAGACCCTGTCTCTACAAAAAAAAAAAAAAAATGTAAAAATTAGGCAGTCATGGTGGTGCATGCCAGTAGTCCCAGCTACTTTGGAGGCTAAGGCAAGAAAATCATTTGAGCCCAGGAATTCAAGGCTGCAGTAAGCTATAATCATACCACTGCACTCCAGCCTGGGTGACAGAGTCAGACCCTGTCTCAAGAAAAGTAAAACTCTTTAAATCTGTGATGCGGGGATTCCACTCCTAGGATATAATGCAGAGAATCTGTCCCATATGAGAGACATGTAGGAAGTTAATTTGAACAATGCTAAAAGCAGCAATCTTAGGGCCGTGCACAGTGGCTCACACATGTAATCACAGCACTTTGGGACACCAAGGTGGGTAGATCACTTAGGTTAGGCATTCAAGACCAGCCTGGCCAACATGGTGAAACCCCATCTCTACTAAAAATACAATTAGCCAAGCATAGTGGTGGGTGCCTGTAATCCCAGCTACTCGAGAGGCTAAGGCAGGAGAATCACTCGCACCCAGGAGGCGGAGGGTGCAGTGAGCTGAGATCGCACCACCGCACTCCAGCCTGGGCAACGGAGCAAGACTCTGTCTCATAAAAAAAAAAAAAAAAAAACAATAGTAATAATAGCAATAATGGCAATAGCAATATCCAGCAATAAGAAAATGGGTGAATAAATTACGTTCACAAAATAAAATACTATTAAACAGTTAAAATGAAGAACTACATCTATATATCAACATGAATATACCTGAAAAAATAATGGCAAGTGAAAAACATGCCAAAACATAATTGATACCTTTAGTTGAATGTCTATAATATTAGTATCTGAATTTTTCTACTTTTTAAAAATTATTTTTGAAAAGCTTTGAAGTTCCTATGAGGTTAAATTTCTTTATTGCTTTTTTCTTTTGTGGTAATAGCCTATAGTATAGCACTTTTAATTCATTTGTATTTACATAAAAATCTGTAATAAAACCAGAGGAATATTTAATGTTTATATTCTGACATTTAATCATTGACAAATGTACAACACCAGTAGCAAACATTTTAAAACATAGCCTTTTGTTCTCCATGAAAACTTTTTTTTTTTTTTGAGATGGAGTCTCGCTCTGTGGCCCAGGCTGGAGCGCAGTGGCCGGATCTCAGCTCACTGCAAGCTCCGCCTCCCGGGTTTACGCCATTCTCCTGCCTCAGCCTCCCGAGTAGCTGGGACTACAGGCGCCCGCCACCTCGCCCGGCTAGTTTTTTGTATTTTTTTAGTAGAGACGGGGTTTCACCGTGTTAGCCAGGATGGTCTCGATCTCCTGACCTCGTGATCCGCCCGTGTCGGCCTCCCAAAGTGCTGGGATTACAGGCTTGAGCCACCGCGCCCGGCCTCTTCTTTCCTTTCATACTTACTTCAACAAATTTCCAGTTGTTTTTCCTTAGTAATCTTGGAAGGCACCCTCCATCAACCCTCTACAAGTAATATAGTACTTACTCCTCATATTGCAAATGTGTGACTATATGAAGTAGGTCATGTCCTTCCCACAGGGGTTTCCTTACATGAACCAAGCCACATTTATAGTCTTAGAAAAGCAGCCAGCAAGTTATGGGCTGAATATCAGGCTTTTTCCTAGCAAGGTTTATATACATGTACATACATATGTACTTTGGAATGTAGATATCATTAATTCACGGTTAATTGTTTGCTTGATACCCAAAGGCTTGAAAAAGGCTGAACTGTTATCAACTGCATGTAAAGGTGAAGTTTCTTAAACATTTGTATAAAAGTTAAAGAATGTATAAGTAGTCTTTAAAGTGAATCTTATATAGAAAGCCAGCACTGCACTGCAAATTTATTTTTAAAGTATTTTTTATATTTGAAAGAGCAACTTACAGTTGTTTGTATTTCATTTAGGTCCTTTCCAAAGCTAAAGGCCAAGGAAAGAAAAAAATATATATAGCAATAAAGTTGCAGAAGATCCCTTCTGCTCCTTTTGTGATGATACACACGGAGAGGAGGCAATGCTGGATGGGTTCTTTGTCAAAATATTTGTTTGGCAAAAATATTCAGAAAACTAGGCAAGATAAGTAAACATTTCAGAGGAGCTGGAAACAGGTAGGAAAGCAACGTGAAGGCAAGTGTTGCCTCAATCAGCATGAAAGAAACAGTCTCATTTTGGGTTTACTACAGACACATATTCATGGTCTTATCAGCATCTTTAAGAATGATACACAACAGAGAGTTTTTAAACTCCTTTATATTTTTAAGGCAATTTTTACAGTTTTAGGGTTAAAGTCAATCCCTGCCTATAGATGCCATAATACTATTCATTCCTATTCTTTTACATTGATATTTATTAGCCATGTCAAAACTTTCACAGATTTTTGTTTTTTCATTTCTTGAATGCCTTCCTATTTCCTACATATTTTGTCACAATATATCTGCTGCCATTGCATTTTCGTTTATTCTCCTATCATTTGCCCTCAGAATTCATATAAATATATACACATATATGTGTGTGTGGGTATGTAACAGACTGTATGTAGTCAACATTGATGTCATATGTCAGCACTGATTAAACTGCAAAAAATTTTTTTTAATTCCTATGTTGTCCGTCTCTAAAATTTTTTTTTATTATCGATGGTCTATTCTAGTTCTTATCTACACATATACTCTACTTTCAACTTGATATCACATTTTTACTTAGCATCATACATACATTTTCTGATACAGTTACATTGTTTTGGGTTAAGATTATATATGTATAAAATTTTCTTCAACTGTTTTATACTAGTGAGTATTTATGCCTTTTTAATTATTTGGTATCACAAATAATATTTCCAAAACCATCTTCATAATACATATCTCCTCCTTTATGTTATTTCCCCTAAAAATAAATATTCAGAAATGGGAAATGGAGTCAAAGTTATTTGCCAAAGGATACTGCCGAATTCCAACTTTTAGTAATACATAAACACAGAGGTTGCATGAAAACTTTTTTTTTATGTTTTAGATTTCAAAGAAAGTTTTCCTGTATATCTTCTCAGTTGACATTTATAATTTTCACAAAACTTCTGTGATGACATTAGTGGATTATTATTCTAAATTCTACAGAGGAGGCTCACAGTTGAGTGACTTTTCCAAAGGGACCTTTGTGGAGCTAGAATAAAACTCAGCCCTGCCTCAAAATATAGTGGTGCTTCCCAACTGCTGCAATTCCTCTATGACCTTTTAAATAAAAGTCTTCAACTTGAAAATTCTCCAACTTCCTTAATTTTTCTTTTAACATTGGACTTTTCTGTGTAGAAGACTTTCAAACTCTTCACTCCAGACCAAGATTTCAAAATACTTAATGGGCCCATGCACTTATTTTTTAGAATACTGTTAGGGCAAGATAAGCTCTTACAGAGAGAATGCTCTCCAGTTAGATGTAATCATTCAATTAGAAAATCATGTATCTCATTTTATAATGCATCTCTCATTTGATTAAAAAAATGAACTCATGAGCATCTTTGGACAGATAGGCTGCGCACACTGGAAGGAGGGCAAACAAGTTAGCTTACTACAGGCGCTATGTTCAGGTGATGCAACAAAATGTTCAAAATGCAGGTACATTTACTACCCTAAAGTAAAAATGAGATGACTAAATTTTGCTGAAGATGTTTAAAATAAAATTTTGAGTGAGATGTTTACTTGTCTTCAAATGCTAGGAAAACAAAATGAAGAGAAAATTGAAGCATTTTGAAACATACCCAGCGTCACCAGAGGTCTCTGTGGCCGAATGTTGAATTAGAATCTCCTCTCCACGACTGGCTACCGAGCGAAGGAGACTCTTCTGCTCAGCTAATTCCTGTTCTAACTCCTGCTCAAGGGAAAGGACAAATGCAAACACATATGTTACTTTATGATTATTGCCTACAATCATAGTTCAAGGTATAAAATTCTCAGAGAACTTTGGTAGTGAGCTTTTAAGTTTGCACATTGCATAAAGCATGTGGTTTATGTAAATATTCAAATGTGTCTCCAAAGTACTCTGTAGTAGTCTTTTGCTTTGATACAGGATACCTCTGAAAAATCTGGGGGGAAAAAAAACCCATGGGAAAAGAAAATTTTGCCAGGCAATAGTGCCCTCAAGTGGTACAAAATGCTCTCTCATTTTTGAAAATCAATATTGTCATGCTAACAGGATAGATCCTTGGGAAAAGTGACTTAAGTTCTCCACTTACTTGATAAATTACGTTATCAATAGATTTGGCTTTAATTCTTCATTATTTATAATAAATGCTCTTGTTATTTGAGAAAATAAAATATTTGAATATGCTTTTTACACATAGTTAAGGTACCAATGAGAAATCATTCTTATTCATCAAAGTTCATTTGTTTCACTAGGCAACAATTCGCAATCCTATTTTGTGATATCATCTACTTGAAAGTAAAAATACAAACTGCATTCATTAAAAAAATTACAAACAAACATGCAACTTAGACTTTCACCAAACCTCAAAGGCTTTCCTGAGATTTATATTAAAATTAAATAGATTCAGAGGGCAAATCTGAAAACAGAGTAGTTATCTCTGGTAAAGCAGATGATAGCCATGTTACACTATTTGTAAACCTAAACAGAAGCTTTTCTTAAAGACTGGATTTTCAAATGACCAATCATCCCAGCGGTCATGAGTCAATACATTGAAACAGCCACATCTTGCTTCATTCAAAGAGAAGATAAAGAGACACTCTGTCTTTAGCACAGAAGCAACTTGTCCTTCTGAAACATGCTTCTCAGGTTCTTCCCTGGGCAGATCTTCAGGCTAGAGAGAGGTAGGAAACACTTTACTTTTTGTTGCTGGAGACTGCTCTGTCGCTGGTGGGTCCATGTGGTGCGAGCTTGGGCCAGCCATTCCTGGACGCCGGGGCTCTGCGTGGCTGTTAGGTCAACATCGCTCTCCTCCTTCTCCTGTGCTGTTCCCTGCTTTTAACGAGGCAGAAATCAAGTCATGCTACATACACACCGGAAAACCTTAACCAAAAGGGAGAGAAGGCTACTTTGGTGTGTTCTATGTAATGATACCAAAGTGGCTCCACTGAGATGTGAAACCACATTTAAAAAAAAAAAAAACAGTAACACAAAACCCGTCTAAGTTATGGCATTTGCAGGAGCAAGAACAACAAACAGATGATCACACATAGAACTGTTTGAGGAGAAAACCCATGTATTTAGAGGTTAGTCTTTTAGCTGACCAATGTGGTCATCAGATATTCCAGAATTTTTTTCCACAAAAACGTAACTCGAGATTGTTTTTTAAGTCACACAAAGGTAAATTGTTTCTCAAATGATCATTACCCATAATAACTGTGTCTTTCCTGTGGAAGCATTACCCTGCCCTATGTCACTTTCTCTAATCCAGGTCCAGACAATGAAAGATTTTTAGAATAATCTTCCTAAAAATTTTTCTAAAAGATTATTAATCAAAGACATTTTAATATCTTTGAGGTTCTAAAAGATTATTAATCAAAGATATTTTAATATCTTTGAGAAGCAAAAAGTTCAGTTCCGTAAGGCATCATACTCTCTGGAATTCAGTAAGAACTTAAACTTGATTCTCAGTTCATATGGGAGAAAATGTACTGCAGCATAGAGGCAAGGAGTCTAAACAAGGGTTTCCCAGGCTGGCTGGACATCCTCTGTTCCACCTTTCACAGACCAGGGTCTTGACCTCTGTGTCACAGGGCCGCAGCTTCACCGCAGGTAACTCAAATCCCAAGACACTGAACTAGGCAGGAAGCCTCATCCCTGATACTGGTCTGTGTAACCTTCAGTGTCTACCCTACTAGGGCAATAGATTTAAATTATTCCTAGAATTCTCTATCTTTGAGAGTCTGCTATTATATGATAATATTTATAGACTGACCTACATAATCAATAGACTGTACTCAAAGATGAAAACTCTTGAAGAGTCTTTCTTTCAGTACCATCAATTAGCACATTAAAAAAAGTCATTTACTGTAGGCACATGTGGTTACCATTTTACAAATTCAAAAGCTGAATTGAGCCTTGAGAGGTCAGTGGTATGATAATTAAAGGTGAGATCTCTGAAAAAGTACCCTTCACCCCGTCTATCACCATCACCAGAAACTGGCCCATTGCTAAGCTGGCTTACCAAAGTAATGACTCAGCACCTAGGCAAGAGTTGATCCTTCCTGCCTGATTATTCTAATGGAATTTGAAAGGCCCTAAAATGTTGCACATCAAATGGGATTAGTTCTGAATGAGAGCTTTTCTACTCACATAGATTCATCTGTCACCGGATAAATTATAATTTCAATATAACTCATTCACTACTTATTAAGTACTCACTAGACACTGTTCTAGGAGCTGGGAGTGTTCTGCAAAGAAGCCAGATGAGGGCCCTGGTGGAGAGTTAGACTATAAACAAATAAGATAACCGAGCTGGTGATAAGGCCTACACAGAACGTCAAGACAGATAATGGGATAGAAAGTTTTAGGGAGGTCTAAGGAAGCATCTTTAGAAGAGACAATTGCACTCTGCATGATGAGAGACCACCAACCTGGCAAAGATCTAGAGTGAGGGCATTCAGACCCAGGGAACAGTTGGCACAAAGACCCTAAGGTGAAAGAAATTTGCCATTTCAGAGAGAACAGAGCAGTGAAGAGGACAGTGGGGCTGGCGTAGCATGGGGAAGAGGAAGGATATTTTACAGGTTGTTTCTCCAGAGGAGCCTCCTGCCATCTATTTATGGAGCTGCTGCTCCCCTGCCCACTGGTTCTTCTTTGCAATGTCTGAGCACAACATGGGACCCAGCCATTCCAGCTCACCCAACCTGACTGCCCACAGAGACCCTTCTCTCTCTCTCTTATTTTCAGAGTTTTACACACAATTTTAGGGAAATAGATGGGATCTGTTTACCCTTCTGTTTCTTCTTTTTTTCATTAGAATCTCATGATTAAATTGTCTGAGATAATAGACCTTATCTTTATCTTTGCAAGGTGGTGTCGGTGCTTGAAGCTAAATGAACGGTAAAACCTGTAGGTAATAGTATACATAACCTTCTCCCAGATCCTGAGCCCACCCAAGCTCAGACTTCCTTTCCTTTCAGATGATCCAGCCAGAGATTGCAGTTTAGGTAGAACAACAGGGGTGCAATGATCTAACATATGCTAGTTGCATTTTGAAAGACCTTCAGAATTGGTGACTAGTGACACTAAATTCTCCACCTTCTGCAGAATTTCTCAAAGATAAGCAGTGATTTTCCTAAAGATGGGAAGTTTGGGTGGATGGGCATTCTCCCAGAACTGGAGCCCATGATTTTCTGCTTGAGAACAGATTCTCTCTCATCTAAGAATCCACCATCTTCTAAGAATAAGCTCTAAAAGAACCTGGTTCTTCCAAGCAAAGTTGAAACAGCAGTTCAAAAGGAACCTATAGAGAATGACCTCAAGAAATCAGTGGATGAGACTGAAAGTTGTCCCCATCAGAGCTGCTCCAGCTGCCAACGTAGTGGCCCTGGCCATGACCTGCTGACTTGCTTTTGTGGGATCCAGGCCACTTCCTCTCTGCTTTTCTCTTCAGCAAAAATTTGTTTTTCAGAGCCCGGCCTGAAGACTCCCTTGGAAACTTCTCCCAGCCCTGAGCCCAACACACTCTTCTATGCCAGTTACTATGGTCTGATTGAGAGAGGTTGGCTCAAGTTCCTTACACCAAATTTGGTTTGGAACAGTGACAATTGAAATGTTAGGTCTTAACAACTTCCTCACTTTTATATGCACAGATATATATTCAGATTCTATGTGGTTAGATTCAGTTTTTCAGTGAGTGAATTTTTCTCTGAATGATTTAGTCATTTTGAAACATAGACCTGGACCACAGGAAGCAAACCATGATTAAGAATCCAGTTCAAATTTCATTCTCTTTCCCCTGGGGATAAGAAGGCGCAACCAGAAGGAAAGTAATTATGGTAATTACTTTCTCTGAGGTGTGATAACAGTTTTCTGCCATACCTAGGGAATGGGGAGGTTAGGCGACTTCTGTGATCAGTCCCCACTGGGTGGGGCTATATAAACTGTTTATTTTGGAAATACTAGAACAGTAACCACTTTTGCCAGGAACATTCCTTGGAAGATGAATGAGGACTGGGCAATGCTAAACATTAAATAAAACATTTCTTTATAAAGCTTTTTATTATTTTATGGGGCAATCTCTCTGTTCCTTTAATGAATGATAATGTGTGAAAAAGACCTAGCTTCATGAAGATACCACGTAATTCAGGAGATCCTATTACATACCCTTAAGATCTGTGGTTCTTCATATAGAGAAGCAGTCTATTTGATAGGATACAAAAAAAGCGTAGTCATTCACTGATACCCATGTAAGCCAAATTAGTGAAAAAGAATGGAGGTAAGAGGTATTACCATTTCCCAGCTTCAGTAGCACTAAGTAATGGTGTGCTTATAGACTTAGGAAGGTATTCCAACCCTCCTGAATCATCCAAGCCCCAATTAAAGGACATTAACATTGCTGACGGCTGCATTTAATGGAAGATTGGTTTTCTGCAATTAACTTAATTAATTTCAGATTAACTCCAAATTATTTTTAGTTTTCTACATAAAGGGACATGATCCTTTTCATAGCAATAATAATGTAAACAGGGCTCCTTTTCTTCCCACAGATGGAAAAGCAATCTTCCAGGAAGCTCTAATTATTTTGAAAGATCTATTAATATTTTATATGCTGGAAACTTCATTAGATGAAAGACGATGGAATTTATAGATAGTTCAAAAATAAACAGTAACCAATTTCCATGTAGTAAAACACTACCACATTTTTCTGTATTTACACTTCACCCAATGTGGACAGAGTCAGGACTTTACTCAATTTAAACAGTTCCCGCGGACCTGGGCAGCATCTGCCGAGCGTGGACGCCACAGCGGTGTGCGCATGCTCAGTCCAGCCCGCTAAGTCTCAAGCCCGGCCTTTCAGCATAGCAGAAGCTTCTCCGTCTCAAATAATGTGATTTGGAAACAGTTGGTTGTTTTTATTAATTATTTTAACTGCTGCAATTTGAGCATTTATTGTATTACTTGCATTAAATCCTCACTACTTTTTTTCCTTTTTATTTTTTCCACATGTTCTAAAGAATTTTTTAAAGTTAAATATTATTATCCATATTTTACAGATGAGAAAACTGATCCGTAAGAAAGTTGTGGGAAATTTAAGGATCTTGCCCCAGGTCACCTCGTTAATAATGAATGAGAGAAAGATAAACAGATTTCAATCCTGGCTTGTGGATATGCTTTCTTTGGCACACACATTATTTAAAAATTTTAGATTTAAATGTCAACGTTTAAAAATTGGGAGGCTTAAGAAATAAATCTAAATTCCCTATCTCTTGAAAAATTAGAAGATCCAGCAATGCCACTTGTAAATTCTGTGTGATAATAGCTAGAGCTGAGTAACAGCTGCTCCTTAGACAGGAGACAAGCTTGCCAAGGGCCAGGCTGGGCCTGCTTCCCTCGTTGATTTTGCCCTTCCCAGGCCACGAGACCTTGGAATTTGTGGTTCCCGCCTTGTTTAATCCCTCCTGTGCTTGGGAGTATCAGGCCACCCGTTCCCTTACTACTCTGCCTCTAGGGGTAGGTAGGTGGGGTAAGAGAGTAATAAGAGTTTAAAAATGATTGCTATCCCTATCCCTATCCCATTGCTAGGCAACTTTCAAGGCTTTCCCTTTATTTTAGCTTCTTTAGAAATGAAGTTCATTCACAGATCACCACTGAAAACAGAAGAAAGCATTACATATTAGACCTATAACAGTTGTTTACTAGGTGAATTGCTGTCTACTTTTACAGCTAGAAAATCATTCTACTTTTGTTCAGTTTTAGTATCTGTAACCTTTTCTTTTGACTTTAATTACAAAGTCACATTGCATGTGCATTTTCAAGTGTGTAAATCCAAGTGAAATGTTGTATTTTTTATTTGCATCTATTTATCCAACACAGAGTTCAAACATCTTTTCATATGTTCATTATCCATTTGTATTTCTTTTCCTGTGAATTATCTCTTCATATCTTTTGTCCATATTCTACTATTTGATTTTTCCTTATTGCTTTACAAAAGATTTGTGAATTATATAGTTTCTTCCCTCTTTGTCTATGTCTTTTACTTTGTTTTACTCATCCCTCCTTGTCTACGTCTTTCAACTTGGTTACTTTTTTGGGGGCGAGGGAGAGGGATCATACAGAACTTTTTCATTTTTGTGTAGTAGTTATTTATTTATTTATTTATTTATTTATTTATTTACTTACTTACTTATTTATTTTTGAGATGGAGTTTCACTCCTGTTGCCCGGGCTGGAATGCAATGGCATGATCTCTGCTCATTGCAACCTCTGCCTCCTGGGTTCAAGTGATTCTCTTGCCTCAGCCTCCCGAGTAACTGGGATTACAGGTTCCCACCACCACACCTGGCTAATTTTGTATTTTTAGTAGAGATGGAGTTTCACTATGTTGGCCAGGCTGGTCTCGAACTCCTGACCTCAGGTGATCCACCCGCCTCAGCCTCTCAAAGTGCTGGGATTACAGGTGGGAGCCATGGCCCATTTGTTTATTTGTTTTGTTGGTGTCTCACTCTGTCACGCAGGCTGCAGTGCAGTGGCACAATCATAGCTCGCTGCAGCCTCAACCGCCTGGGCTTAAGGGATTCTCCCACCTCAGCTTCCTTAGTAGCTGGACCACAGGTGTGTGCCACCATGCCTGGCTAATTTTTTTATTATTTGTAAAGATGGGGTTTTGCTGTGATACCCAGGCTGGTCTTGAATTTCTGGGATCAAGCATTTCTCCCTTCTTAGCCTCCCAAACTGCTGAAATTACAGGCATAAGCCACCACGCCCTGCCCATGTACTAGTTTAAAAGAAGCTATACAATTCTGGATTTGGGGTATACTGGCAAAAGTTCTCCCTATCCTAATATTTTAAAAAAAAAAATCATACATTGAGTACCTTGCAGACTTAATTTTTATATTTAAATCTTTGATCCATCTGTGATACATTTTTCTGTAAAATATGGGGTAGAAAATACAGTTTACCATGTTTCAAGTGATTATTTACAGAGTGAGTCATATTTTGTCCACTGATTTATCATGCCACCTACAATATTTATCAAATTCCTTTATATACCAAATCTCTTTCTGGAATAGTTATCGTGTAATTTTCTGTTCACATATTTATTGTGCCAACATCAAACTATTTTAATTATTGTAATATTCTATTTTAATATATGATTAGGTTGGCCAGGCATGGTAGCTCATGCCTATAATCTCAGCACTTTGGGAGACTGAGGTGGGTGAATTACTTGTGCTCAGGAGTTCAAGACCAGCCTGGGCAACATTAGGAGACCTCTGTTTCTACAAAAAATACAAAAATTAGCTGGGCATGATGATGCACGCCTGTAGTCCCAGCTATTCGGGAAGCTGAGGTGGAAACATTACTTAAGACTGGGAGGCAGAGGTTGCACTGAGCTGAGATTGTGTCCCTGCATTCCAGCCTGGGTGACAGAGCGAGACCCTGTCTCAAAAAAAACCAAAACCTACACACATATATAAGACTAATAACCCCTCAAAACTCTTTTCAAAATTTTATATGGAATATTACATTATTCCTCTAACTTGCTTTTTGTCTATATAAAAACTATAAATTCTCGACTTTTTTTTTCTTTTTTTTTATGAGACAGAATTTCACTCTGTTGCCCAAGCTAGAGCACAGTGGCACAATCTCAGCTCACTGCAACCTCTGCCTCCCAGGTTCAAGCAATTCTCACACCTCAGCTTCCCAAGCAGCTGAGATTACAGACATGCTCCAACACACCCAGGTAATTTTTGTATTTTTAGTAGAGATGGGGTTTCATCATGTTGGCCAGGCTGGTCTCAAACTCCCAACCTCAGGTGATCCACCGGCCTTGGCCTCCCAAAGTGCTGGGGATACAGGCGTGAGCCACTGTGCTCGGCCGATTTCATTTTTTAATTTTTATTTTTTGTTGGATTATTTTATGGTTTTCAATGACCTAACTTCATATTTTGTAATATGCCAGTCATCTTCCTAAATTTCTCCATTGCTTCTAGTTTTTAGTTGATTAAGTTTGGTTTTCCACATCATATCATCATATGATCAGCAAAAAGCTGAAGAAAAATACTTAGGTTAGTCCTAACAATCATCCTCACACTGAGAAAATAGTAGCAATCACAGTGACCTTCCATGAAGTTTCCATGACAATACTTATGTCCTACTTCCTACCAGTATTTGTATTCCAACATAGATGCTTTCCCTCGCTCCTCATTTTACTTGGAGAACAGATTGGCCTGGTCTCAACCATTATTGCAGGAGAAAGGTGTAAATGGTAAAGGAAGGCACAGTTTGGATTAGGCCACAAGAAGCAGCAGATGATACCATCAGATGCTTGTAAGTTTGAGGCAGCTAATGGGCTTCTCAACTATTTGGTCCCTGGCTTACTGTAGCAAGAAGGGTAGGGAAGACCAAACTCTGCACTTTTCTTTTTTTTTTTTTTTTTGAGACGGAGTCTCCCTCTGTCTCCCAGACTGGAGTACAGTGGCACAGTCTCAGCTCACTGCAACCTCCGCCTCCCGGGTTCAGGTTCAGGAGATTCTTCTGCCTCAGCTTCCCGAGTAGCTGGGACTACAGGTGCCCGCCATCACGCCCGGCTAAGTTTTTGTATTTGTAGTAGAGACGGGGTTTCACCGTGTTAGCCAGGATGGTCTCCATCTCCTGATCTCATGATCCGCCAGCCTCGGCTTCCCAAAGTGCTGGGATTACAGGTGTGAGCCATCACGCCCTGCCAGTGAACTTTTTATCCTATCCGTTCCCTCCCCAACAAGATTTTTCTTGCAATCACACTCCTTTTTCTTTTCTCTTTCGTTTTTTTTTTTTTTTTTTTTTTTTTTAATTATGAGATAGATTCTTGTTCTGTCGTCCAGACTGGAGTGCAGTGGCATAATCTCAGCTCACTGCAACCTTCACCTCCTGGGTTCAAGCAATGATCCTGTCTCAGCCTCCTGAGTAGCTGAGATTACAGGTATCCACCACTAGGCCCAGCTAATTTTTTTTTTTTTTTTTGGCTAACCATGTTAGCCAGTCTGGTCTCGAACTCCTGACCTCAAGTGATCCGCCCATCTCGGACTCCCAAAGTGCTGGGATTATAGGCGTAAGCCACGGCGCCCTGCCCACATTCTTTTTTCATCAATTTCTCCTCTATTGAGTTTTTTCCATTAATGTGTAAACTTACTATTTTTCTGATCTTAAAATGAAATACTCACATTGTGATGAACATATAAGAAAAAAAAAGAGATGAAATTTTCTTTGACCCACTTCTCCTTAGAGCTTATCTCATTCCTCTGTATACCACTTTACAGCAACACTCCTGGAGCAGCCTTTACTTTCCCTCTCCAGTTCCTCTCCTCTCATTGTCACTTCCATGTCAAAGTGCTTTTTGCCTCCACCACTCCGCTGAACTGCTGTTGTTAGTAGTCCTAACAAAATCTATTTGCAAAGTCCAAGAGTGTAAACTTAAAACTGCACACTAAAATGTCACTGTAAAGCAGGTACATACACGAGTATGCGTCACCGCCACCTGTTCCTTTACCTGGCACACCTTAGAAGGAGCATGTGAACAGTGCGCCAGCTTTCGGCTGTGGGCCAGCGGCTGGAACCCTCACCTGCATGTTGAGCTGCTTATCGTGCAGGGCTCTCTGCAGCTCCAGCAGGCTCCCCTTGAGCCTTCTCAGCTTTCCAGCCAGCTGCTCGGCCTCGTCCTTGGTGTGAGCTTTGCCCTCCAGCAGCAGGTTCTCATTGTGGACTGACAGCTCTGATAAAGCCACTACCTTCTGCTCTATTTCCACCAGCATGTTCTGCAGCAACAGAAATAAGGATGAACTCACACATCTCCCCAGCCTCTGCAAAGACTGTTTCCCACAGTGCAACACAGACCTCTGGCGTCTTTTACCAAACAGACAGGCTTTCATGATTTTTTGTAGTTTTCCCACGGCCTTGACGAGTAAGTAGTCTATAGACTTTTGTTTTTTTTCTTTTTTATTTTTTGAGGGAGGGTCTTGCTCTGTCACCCAGGCTAGAGTGCATAGGCATAAATATGGCTTACTGCAGCCTCCACCTACTGGGCTCAAGGGATCCCCCTGCCTCAGCCTCCCATGTAGCAGGGACCACAGACATGTGCCACCACACCTGGCTAAATTTTTTATTTTTTCAACAGAAACCAGGTTTCACTTTGTTGCCCAGGTTGGTCTCTAACAATGTGCTCCCACCTCAGCCTCCCAAAGTGTTGGGATTACAGGTGTCAGTCACAGTGTCTGGTGACTTTTATTTTTAAATTATCTGTTATGGTATTAGAGGGGTCTATAAAAAATTACCTGAGCCTCTCAATTTTTCTTTTCTTTTTTTTTTTTTTTTTTGAGACAGGGTCTCACTCTGTCACCCAGGCTAGAATGCAGTGGTGGGATCATGGCTCACTGCAGCCTTGACTTCCCGGGTTCAGGTGATCCTCCCACCTCAGCCTCCCAAGTAGCTAGGACTACAGGTACGTGCTATCACACCTGGCTAATTTTTTGTAATTTTTGTGGAGACAGGGTTTTGTGGAGACAGGGTTTTCCCAGGCTGTTCCTGAACTCCTGAACTCAAGCAATCTGCCTGCCTCGACCTCCCAATGTGCTGAGATTACAGGCATGAGTCATGGTGCCCTGCCAATTTTTCTCTATTTTAAGATTACCTATTATAAAATGACAAAAACACATTTAAAAAAAAAAATGAAAAACTTTTTTTTTTTTTTTTTTGAGATAGGGTTTTGCCTTTGTCACCCAGGTTGGAGTGCAGTGGCACAATGTCAGCTCACTGCAACCTCCGTTTCCCAGGTTCAAGCAATTCTCCTGCCTCAGCCTCCAGAGTAGCTGGGACTACAGGCATGCACTACCATGCCTGCCTAATTTTTGTATTTTTAGTAGAAACGGGGTTTCACCATGTTGGTCAAGATGTTCTCCATCTCCTGACCTTGTGATCTGCCCGCCTTAGCCTCCCAAAGTGCTGGGATTACAGGCATGAACCACTGCGCCCAGCTGAAAAACATGTTTATATAGTCAACAGATAAGGAGAAAAGGCCATTGCCTTCATGTTATCCATTATTATTATTTATTTTTGTGTTAGATTATGACAATTATGGCTAATAAAAATAAGACATCACATTATCAACTCTTTCCTTGTTAATTTAAAGAGAATCCTCTTTTTTGAAACATTACTGCTTTGGATTGATTTCTTTTTCAGGTGACTGCTCTTACATATTTTTTAAATTTGGTATACTTTTAATCTTACATTTCCAAAAGTTTTCCCTACATTTTTACTTTCATGTTCTGGAATAAGTCTCTGGTGCTACAGGGTTATTCCTCTAAAATGGAGACTATATTAGAGGAGAAAAATAGTCTTCCTTCTCCCTAGATAAGACTTAAAACAAAAAATAAAAAAGACTTAAAAAAAAAAAAAACCCAAACATGTTTTACTTTCTACAGAAATCATTGTTTTTATATTCTTTAATTCTGCATCCTTTGGTACCTGGCAGTCCACAAGCTGGGCCTCCATGTCCATGGGCTCCTTGGGTGTACCCAGTGCAGTATCCAGAGTGGCCTTGGTACTCAAGAGCCAGCTGTCCAGCTCATCGGCTTCACAGCGATACCTCTGCAGGGCCTGTTCCTGCCTTTGTTCCTCCAGCTGATCATT
Organism: Rhinopithecus roxellana; assembly: GCF_007565055.1. Taxonomy (NCBI): domain Eukaryota; kingdom Metazoa; phylum Chordata; class Mammalia; order Primates; family Cercopithecidae; genus Rhinopithecus; species Rhinopithecus roxellana. The sequence continues at coordinate 176,088,281 of NC_044552.1, read as the reverse complement.
CAACTTCTCCTAATGAATTCAGTAAAATGTAACATAGATCACGCTAAGGTAAAATCTTGAGAATTTAACATAGTAAAGCGATGGTTCCAGGCCCTGGCTGCACATAAGAATCACCGGTAAAACTTTAAAAAATTATCTTTGCTTAGACCACATCCCAGAACAACAATCAGAATTTCGAGGGGTAAGTCTCAAAATTGGTATTTTAAAAAGACGCCCTAGTGATTCTAATGTGTACCTAGAGTTGAACAAGGTATCCTCAAATAATATACCTATATGACCAGGCAGTAATATAAATGGTGGAAATCAGCCAAGGATTAGAACAAAACAATGGCATAAAGCAGTTGGTAAATGGCAGTAGACACTGGACCTCTATGGCTGAGAAGAGTAGCAAGTGACGGAGACTGTGGCAAACTGAAAAACATGTGGCCTGCCTAAAATGGCAGCCATGTACAGTTTCAGGCAATTGATCCCTGTGGGAAGGGGTGGTCCAATATTAACTTTCATCTCAAGTGAAGGCAGAAATCTAAATTTCTAGGTTAGCTCTCTGAGTTTTTCAATGATTGCAAATAATTCATGTTAAAAAAAATCAGGCCAATCACTTCATTTTGAAACCCCTACAAGTTTTTCATAGAGTTACTGGGGACAATATAAATGAAATAAAAGTTAACTTTTAAAATAAATATTTTAAAAATTATTTTATGAATAATTCATTATTTTAAAATTTTATTAAACAATTTAAAATGGAAATTAATAAGTAGGGCAGACACACTGGCTTTAAATTTCTCTAATATAAGAAGTATTAGGTTGGTGCAAAAGTAACTGTGGTTTTTGCCATTATTTTTGCACCAACCTAATATATGAATAGATTATTTGACTAATCATATAATAGGTAAAACTAGAGAGAGACTACACATCCCACAACAGGGTCATGGTTAATTGCATTATGTTATAATTAGCAGCTAAATAAAATAATATTTGGTTCATATAATAAGAAATGTATTGAGAACCCATTATGTGCCAGAGAAGCTGCCAAGAGATACAAAATGATAGATACTATAAAGGTCTTTGGGGAGCCTCCAGTCTAACCAAATTATAGAAGCAACAATAAAAGTAGCCTAGAAGCTTAGGGCCAAGAATTTACGAGAGAACAAATAAAAAAAGGAAGATAGCTGATTTTTAACACAGATATTACTGCTGCCCAAATTTGTCTCTATATTAAATAATATTTAAATTAAGTAATGTGGGAACCAGAATTGCAAGAGTATTTTCATGAATTACTATATTTGAATTGGCTAACAGTGACTGAGTAGGATTTATTCTTTATAGTATTAGTAATATCATCCACCAAATGCTGTCATGTAAACACAGCAAACCACTATGCAAACCTTCTACAATTATTCTTCACAAGGCTCATGTCTACCAATAATGTGCTTTCCACATTCTCAATATTTCATGCCTGAAATGAGTCAGAAAGGGGTCAAAGGACATATTCATGGCTACACACCGACTGTACTCTATTCAGGAGACCTTTTTTTTGAGACAGAATCTTGCTTTGTTGCCCAGGCTGGAGTGCAGTGACACAATCTCAGCTCACCACAACCCCTGCCTCCCAGGCTCAAGCAATTCTTCTGCCTCAGCCTCCCAAGCGGCTGGGACTACAGGCGCACTCCACCATGTCTGGCTCATTTTTGTATTTTTAGTAGAGACAGGGTTTCACTATGTTGGCCAGGCTGGTCTCGAACTCCTGACCTCGTGATCCACCCGCCTCAGTCTCCCAAAGTGCCGAGGTTACAGGTGTGAGCCACTTCGCCCAGCCATGAAGACCATTCTTGAAACACAGTCCCAGTTTGGGAGAGGGAAGCAATGAAAATATAGATAGGTAAGTAACCCACATACTTGGTAACATAATGTTAAAAGTTAACTCAGAAGTGAGGAGGCCACTTTAGAGTTATTGGTTACCTCCAAAAGCTGCCGTTTCCCTGAGGCTTTCATCCTGATGGTGGACATTCGCTCGGCTAAGACAGTGAGCGTGGACTGCAAGGCCAGCTGCTCCGCGGGGTCGGCCTCACAAGACTCAGATACCAGCTCCTCTGCGAGAGAGGACTGGAGCTCATTGATTTCATCCTGGAGCATGAGAATCTCATCCATCAATGCCTGGAGGAAAGACTGTGGAATCACACTCATGTATTCATTTTCTTCACTGAGGGATCATTAGCACTAGCTGAGTCTCACATCCATTGGGATTAGCGAAAGATATTTCACCTGGGAATCATTATCAATCAACAAATAGGGGACTACTCACCTAAGTTTCTAAATGAAAGGCCAGGACTTTTCTGATTTTATGTATGTATCACTAACCAAAGTGAGTTTGAGCAACTTAATTAATCTTTCTAGTTTTCAATAGGATCATCTGTAATACAAGGATCATCTGTAATACCAACTTATTATTTTATTTTTTAGAGTCTCACTCTTGTCACTCAGGCTGGAGTGCAGTGGTATGATCACAGCTCACTGTAATCTTGAACTCTTGGGCTCAAGCAACCCTCCCGCTTGAAGCTAGGACTACAGGTGTGTGCCATCATACCTGGCTAAATTTTTTATTTTTTATTTTTATTTTTTTACTTTTTGTAAAGACAGGATCTTGCTATGACACCCAGGCTGGTCTCAAACACCTGGCTTCAGGGAATACTCCAACCTGGATTACAGGCACGAGCCACCACATTTCTCAATCATTTCTAAGAGTCTCCAATACAATGTTGAAAATAAAATGTATTACTTTCTTACCTAACATGATTTTCCCACATTCACCTATTGCTTTCCCCAAATCTGAAACAGCATTGAACTCTAGTCCAAAACGCACATCGTTTCTCACAGGATGGGAGAAACCTGTAACCTATTTCTATGTGGTCACACTGCTCATTTTTTCTTATTTATCAAACTCTAAAAAAATAAAGGTCTCTCCCAGGTGATGTCTTCCATTCCCAAGACTTCAAATGCTTTCTAATCCTGAGCACTTTCAAAGGTACATCCCTAACCCAAACACCTGCCCTAAGTTTCAGGCTGTGTGTTCAACTTACCTAGTTCGTCTGCATAGTGTTAAGCCTAAACCCGCTTCCCCTCCTGTCTTCCAACACCTCTCACTCTGGCTCAAGCTGGAGACTTGGGAGTCACTCTTCACACCTTCCTCTCTTTCACTTACCAGATCCAATGCATCACCCAGTCCAATGGCTTTTTTTTTTTTTTTTGAGACGGAGTCTCGCTCTGTTGCCCAGGCTGGAGTGCAGTGGCCGGATCTTAGCTCACTGCAAGCTCCGCCTCCCGGGTTTATGCCATTCTCCTGCCTCAGCCTCCCGAGTAGCTGGGACTACAGGCACCCGCCACCTCGCCCGGCTAGTTTTTTTTTTTTTTTTTTTTTTTTTTTTTAAGTAGAGACCGGGTTTCACCGGGTTAGCCAGGATGGTCTTGATCTCCTGACCTTGTGATCCGCCCGTCTCGGCCTCCCAAAGTGCTGGGATTACAGGCTTGAGCCACCGCGCCCGGCCGTCCAATGGCTTTTATCTCAAAACTATATCATGTATATCTGAATATCCCCTCTGCCCCCACCTGAAGCCAAAGTCAACTTCCTCTCTTGACTGAGTTGCTATATAATGTTCTACTGATGAGTCCATCTGCTTACACTCTTGTTGCTCCAGCCCAGTCTATATGAAGCAACTACAGCAACCTTTTGAAAATATCAATTAGGTCCTCTCACTCCCCTTCTTTAAAATATGTACTGGATTCTTGCTGTGAAATAAATCAAACTTGTGTGGTCTCACTCTTCCTGCCTCGTGTGCCACACTCCCTTCTTGCTCACCATATTCCTGCCTTCTTCAGCCACTCCAGGGCCCCACTTCAGTCACTTCCTGGCCTCAGGGCCTTTGAACATGCTGTTCCCTCAACGCGGAAAACTCTTCCCGCTCTGTGTGTGATGGCTCTATTCATCCTTTGCTCTTAGTTAATTGTCATATCTTCAGAGAGGCCTTTCATGACCACCCAATCCTAAGAAAATCTCCATCATTCTCTCTCAATAGCGCCCTGTTTTCCTGTCTATCATAATTATACTTCATTTTATTTCTCTTTTTTGGGGGTATTTTACGACTTGCTCTTTAGATGGAATCCTCACAGAAGAAATTTTTATTTAGGATTTCAATGAAGTTGGAAAAACAGGCTCTATCACTACAGAGGCAACTATGATTTCAAGTAAAGTAGCATAGGCTTTATATTTGCCAGCATTTCATAGTTTCCAATGTGCCCTTATTTGCATAATTCCTATTTTTCCCACAGGAGTGGAGGCTTTGCTGTAAGCACAGTGCCTCCTTAGAGTGGGCTCTCACAATGTTAAACAGCAAAAACCCCTTATCTTTTCCTAATATCAAATATCATCATGACAATTTTTACATAAACTATTAATATATACATCTAGAAAAGTGAACAGATTATAAGCACACCAACTATATATATATATATCCATGCTGCCGCTACCCAGATCAAGAAATGGAACATTTCCAGGATTCTACAAGCTCTTTTGACCTCCTCCTTCTTGCTACTGCCGTCCTCAAAAATCAACACTGTGTTAACTCAACAAATGTCAGAGGACTTTGGCCCTTATTTGAGCTTTATAGAAATGGAATCATACACGGTGCACTGCTCTGTGTCTGGCTTCTTTCGTGATTGTGAGAGTCATTCATTTTGTTGCATGTAGAAAGAGTTAATCCATTTTTATCATTATATCATATTCCACTGTCACCTGGCTATGAATTGTTCTCACTTCAAGCTTTTCTGGTGAGTTTACTAGTGCAATCTCATTGTAATTTTAATTTCCATTTCCCCGATGACTAATGAGACTGAGGGTCTTTTGTGACTGACAGCTAAAAATCTTTTGCCCATTTTCTACTAGAGTTGTTCCTTTTCTTATTGAGGTATGGAGTTGTTTGTATATTCTGGATAGGAGTGCCTGTGTTTCTTTTGGTTCTGCATATTGCAAATAATCTGCTCCCATGTTGAGGCATGGTTTTCCCTTAATGGGGAAATATTTCCTTAATAATATCTTTTGATGGAAAGAAGTTCTTAATTTTATCATGGTCTAATAGAATCAATATTTTCCTTTACTGTTAGGGCTTTTGGTGTCCTATATAGAAAATCTTTTGCCTAACCCAAGGTCATAAATAGAATACAATCTCATAGGTTATCTTCTATAACAATGCTACTCAAAGCATGGTCCACGGAATAATAACAGTCTGCAAAATGTTTGTTACTGGCTTATGATGAGATAAACATATTGAGAGCAAGTGCTAAGAAACGTTTATAGTAATTTGACAGTTATGACATCCAAGCAGCATTTGATTTAATGTTACTAAAGTATCAGTCTGTGCTGGATTAGAATGTTTTTAAAAAAGATCATTCACCACAGATATTTTAAAATATTATTTTCAAACTTTTCTTTGGTAATAACTTCACATTTAGATCTACAAACCATATAAACTTAATTTTCATGTCCAGTGTAGAAAGAGGTGAAAATTCTTTTTTTTTTCTTTTCGCCCACTGTTTTGCAGTGTAATCTTTGCCACAAGCCAAGTGTCTGTATAAATGTGATTCTGCTCTGGCCTCGAATTCTGTCCCATCAACTCATTTGGCTGTTTGTGCAAATATCACGCAATCTTAATTATTGTAGCTTTATAAATCTCCCTATCTGGTAGGATATGTCTTTCAACATTATCAATCTTTTTCAAGACTGTCCTGGTTATTCTTTACTTCTGGCATTTTTAATACATATGTTCCCACACATTTGCAGTATACTTTATTATTATTATTACTATTTTTGAGACAGAGTCTCGCTCTGTTGCTCATGCTGGAGTCAGTGGCGAGATCTTGGTTCACTGCAACTTCTGCCTCCTGGGTTCAAGCGATTCTCCTTGCCTCAGCCTCCAGAGTAGCTGGGATTATAGGCATGCACCACCACACCCGGCTAATTTTTGTATTTTTAGTAGAGACATGGTTTCACCATGTTGGCCAGGCTGGTCTTGAATTTCTAAGCTCAAGTGATCTGCCCACTTCAGCCTCCCAGGGTGCTGGGATTACAGGCGTGAGCCACCGCACCTAGCCTGCAGTGTACTTTAGAATTAGCTCATCAGCCTCCACCAAAAAACTTGCTGCAATTTTAAAAATGTGATTGCAATGAATTTACAGACTGATATTGTTTATTACATATTCAAAGTATTTTTTATACATTCAAAGTATTATACATTAAAAAAACTTCCATTCAGTATTTTCTATTATTTCATAATAATGTTTTGTGCCTGAACGCTAAAAGTATCAAATCTATTTGGTCTGATTTTAAATGCTCTTCCATAATTAGATGGATCTTATTATGTCTTTGTTTTTTTTTTTTTTTTTTTTTTACACTGATCCTTCTGTACAAGCAAGAAGAGACTCCTAACAATTTCACACTGTGTTCATTCTCATCCTCTCTTCTGTGCTTTTCCACACACATTTACATTTATAGTATCTCCTACCCACTCCTGTTGCCATTCCAAATTTTCAAACTCTGTCTCCTCAAAGTCCTGGTTAGATCTCGTTTAACCTACTTTCCACCAAATGTAGCCCACAATCAGATTTGTTTTCTGTCTGATGTGCTGGTAACTCTCACCAGCACTACCTCATTAAATCTCAGTGGATTTGACCAACCAGGTGCACACTGAAGTTATCAGCTTCCATTTAAAACTCACAATGTTCTAAAATAGCTCTCTGAATGTACTGCAGTCAGTAATGAAGGAATTAGGAAAATCTGGAACTGTTCACTTAAATCTTTTTTTTATTTTTTTGGGGGACAGTCTCGCTCTGTTGCCCAGGCTGGAATGCAGTGGCAGGATCTCAGCTCACTGCAAGTTCCGCCCCCTGAGTTCAAGCAATTCTTCTGTGTTAGCCTCTCAAGTAGCTGGGACTACAGGCATGCACCACCATGCCCAGCTACTTTTTGTATTTTCAGTAGAGACGAGGTTTCACCATGTTGGCCAGGCTGGTCTTGAACTCCTGACCTCAAGTGATCCACCCGCCTTGGCCTCCCAAAGTGCTGGGAATACAGGTGTAAGCCACTGTGCCCAGCCTCACTTAAATCTTGTTAGAGGCAGTCCTTTCCACTCATGCTTGAGTTTACTCTTAAAGGTGAGTGGACATTTTTGGAAGGTAGCTAGAGTTTTTAACTTCAAGATCTAGCAGCCATGCTCAGGGGGCATGAAATTTTCTTTTGGGGTCATAAAAATGTTTTGGAACCAGAGAGAGACAGTGGTTGTACAACATTGTCAATGTACTAATACCACTAAATTGTACAATTTAAAACGGTTAATTTTATGTTATGTGAATTTCACCTCAATTAAAAAAAAAATTCAGCCATCAAATATGTCTTCAGTCCCATAACTCTGAGTATAAGAGCTGGTGGCCATCAGCTACCTGACAATATATGATTCAAGATAAGGAGAAAGAGATGAAATGCATGCTTTTGGGTTTCTGATTTGTAATTGTAAACTTGGCATGTGTATGACACTTACATAGCTTAGAGAAGTTCTATGAACTTCTCTAACATAAAAACTCTTTAATACCAAGGGTGAAAAGAAACACAGACCTTATGTTATGTGACTTTCAGAACTATCTACATGAACACAATATTTTTTTTTGTTTTTTTTTTGTAGGGGATGGAATCTCGCTCTGTCACCCAGGCGCCATCTTGGCTCACTGCAACCTCCACCTTCCAGGTTCAAGCAATTCTCCTGTCTCAGCCTCCTGAGTAGTTGGGACTACAGGTATGCACCACTATTCCCGGCTAATTTTTGTAGTTTTAGTAGAGATGGGGTTTCAGCGTGTTGACCAGGCTGGAATGTTTCCTTTTCTTTTTTTTTTTGTTGAGATGGAGTCTCGCGCTGTCACCCAGGCTGGAATACAGTGGCGCGATCTCGGCTCACTGCAAGTTCCGCCTCCTGGGTTCATGCCATTCTCCTGCCTCAGCCTCCCAAGTGGCTGGGACTACAGGCACCTGCCACCACGCCCAGCTAATTTTTTCTATTTTTAGTAGAGACAGGGTTTCACTGTGTTAGTCAGGATGGTCTCGATCTCCTGACCTTGTGATCCGTCCGCCTCGGCCTCCCAAAGTGCTGGGGGATTACAGGCGTGAGCCACTGCGCCTGGCTTTTTTTTTTTTTTAAGCCTACAGCACCTGGTATTCCTGGGCAGTCTCCCATCCAAGTACTAACCAGGCCCAACCCTGCTTCACTTCCAAGATCAGATGAGAGACCACAGTTCTTCCCACATTCTATTTTAGTTGTTACATATATGAAAAAACAAAATAACCACAGAGCTCTGTGTCCTATTTATCACTGAGCTTAGTGTGGCAACACATGTCCCCAAAGCACCAGATGCCCACGATAATAAGGTCGCAATGACAGAGGGCTTAACAGTCAGAACAACAGCCACAAGTCAGCTCATGAACTGCATTCAAGCCTTAAAATGAAATCTGTAAGACAGCCAGGCGTGGTGGCTCAGCATGTAATCCCAGCACTTTGGGAGGCCAAGGTGAGTGGATCACCTGAGGTAAGGAGTTCGAGACCAGCCTGGCCAACATGGTGCAACCTCATCTCTACTAAAAATACAAAAATTAGCCTGGCGTGGTGGCAAGCACCTGTAATTCCAGCTACTGGGGAGGCCGAGGCAGAAGAATCACTTGAACCTGGGAGGTGGAGGTTGCAGTGAGCCAAGATCGCACCATTGCACTCCAGCCAGGGCAACAGAGTGAGACTCTGTCTTAGAAAAAAAAGAAAATGAAATCTATAAGACAATTTAGAGAGGACAACCAGAAAGGCACAGCATCCCACACAAATTCAGTAGTTTAGACAAGTGTTTAAAGGGAAAATGCAGGAATTAGGTTACCTCCTTAAAAAAACGTGAATACTTCCAAAAGAGTGTTGGGAAAGAAGTAAAAACTAAAGTATTTCTATTAGTTTTTAGGAAATATAAAAAACCATACTGGACTTCCTCACGCCCATTCAGTTGAAATTTAGAAATAGTAATTCTATAACAGTGCTTGAAATTTTTAAAGTACCATTCCAGAAGCTAAGAACAAATTTAGATACTGTGATACCACCAGCTTTTCATGTAGGCAGCTGTGTTCCAGAACTTGTAGAACTTAGGCACAGATAGCACAAGGTAGCAAAAATAGCTCATATGAAAAATGGTAAATATGTAATGATACATGAAATTATACTAAATTCTACGTTATTGCTATTTTCTTTCCCTCCCATTAGAACATTAATATATTCTAATTATATTAATATAATATATTAATAGAATTAGTTAATATAACATTAATATATTTTCTCTCTTAATAAAACATTAAGCCCCAGTGACTGGTAATCTTCATTAAATTAGCTGTACCTCCTTACTGCTGCAATGGCTAGCACGGCTACTGCCAACTTAGAAAGGGACAAAAAGTCATGTGGTTGACCTTAATGACAAGAAAAGTCACAGATTCACTTCTAATTTATAATTCTCAGAATTAATGTGCAATTTTGAGTTGTCTCCATTAAATCCCTTGAACAGAATCATCATTTTGCTCCACATTCGGTTTATGTGTGTTTCCATCCTAATGCCTGAGCAACAGGGTGGTGGTGCTGATTGGAAGCTAACTTGCATTCTCCGTTAGGAACTCTGGAAGGGCAGAGCAGGCCACCAGGATCCTGTTTTCATGCAGCTGCTAAATATTGTGGGAACCAGTGATGGGTCTTCGGCAATTGTGGGCAGCCGCCTGGGCTACAAGAATAGGGGGCTTGAACAAAGGTGGAGATGTCCTGAAGCTGGAGAGAGGGTCAAACTACTTAAACTTTCTGCAACATCAGCGTCTGATAATCTGAGTGAGTAATCCTCAAATGCATTCTAATCCAGCCCTTGCATAATTTACACTATATTCCTTTTGAATGCTTGAAGAAGGGGGCCTCCTACAGAACAGCCATCGAGGTTGCCCTGAGGAGCACGTACTCAACCTGAAGGAAGTCCTCTGGCTCCTTCCAGTACAGTGAAGCAGAGGTGCAGGGAACAGCTGGACAGACAGAACCGCAGGAGCAAGGAAGACCGAGGAGCCCCAGGGAGCACACTAGAGCAATAGGGACACCCCTTCAGATGAGAAAGAGGTGGCCACTGGCAACAGAAAACTGGGGTACCAGCTAAAGAGAAATGGGAGACACTGAGGCCCCTTTAGAAAGGAGAGGGGTTTGAGAGACTAGCACTCTAGTGATAAAATGGAGGAAGCTCAGAAGTAAATGGCATTTTAATAGTCCCCCAAGCCCCTGACTGTCCTCCTGATTGATCTGGTCTTGGATAACAAGGGTTAATTCTCATTTTGTGCTTTCATGGCACCCTCTACAAATGTGGCTGAGGGTGGGTGACTATGGGATAGCAGAAAGACCTACGGAAGATAGTTTTGTTTTTTTTTTTCTTTACCAAAATAAGGCCTAAAAGTGGACACTATGCACTTTGATCTCTATCTTCAGAAGCTACAAGAGTGTAAAAAACCTGAAACCACTATTTCTCAATATGTTGTCTCTAGATGAAATGTTCTCATTTTTGTGTTATACTGAAATATATATATTGCAAAAGAATGCAATTTTATCTGACTATACATATGAACAAGCAGTGTATTCCAAGGTTATCCTGCTTCCAAAACTAGGAAGATGTAAAGTAGAAGAAAGACAAAGTACAATGTTTCACTCTTAAAGCTGTTAAGTTACCCTGTCTTTGATAAACATGCTGGAAACCCATGCTTTCATAGCTTTTAATTAACATCTAAAAATATCTTTCTTCCCTCCTGCCTTCTGAAGGACTGTCACACGCTCCTTGTCCCAGACAGGCAGCATTTTCCTACATCAGGGTGATGAATATGTAGGAGAATGTGTGCCTCAGTATCCTAAGACCCTACTTATACCAAATAAATATAATTTTAACAGCATACCTCATCAGACTGCCAAAGTATTAACCAGATTTTAATTTCTAAACATTTCTTAGCATGCATTTTAAATGGACACATTTTTAACAATATCTTTCTGCATTAATGTAATCATCTCTGTTTCTCATGTAAAGCTAATATTTTGCCTAGTCTAACCTTTTAAAAAATGATTTAAGTCAGGGACAATTACAAGATGAGACTCAGAACTTATGAAGCCTGAGACATATTTTCTGAAGTAATAATGGAGGGACACCCCCTGGCTAAGTTTCTTAAAACAACAATATCCAGAAAAGGTAGATTTGGAGTATATTTTCTTCTTACAACAACGGCTCACAACAAAACCAAAATAACCTGGCAACTCTAAGGAAACACATTTTGTGTAATCGAAGTTAAAAAGCAACATCAATGCATGTAGCTTTCTTTAATTAGATTCAAGGTCTGAATCTCTCTGTCTCTCTGTCTCTCTCTCTCTCTCTCTCTCTCTCTCTCTCTCTCTCTCTCTCTCTCAGATCCCTGCCTGAATCAGCAGTAGAAATGACCATCATTGGGACTCTTGTTTACTCTGGAAGAACTGATAAGGTAAAAAAAAAAAAAAAAGTCAACTGGCTATCTCAAACACATGCCTGACAGACCAAACAGTCACAAGAGTGCACTTATTTAATCAAGCAGGAAACTGAAGTCATGGCTATTTGTACCTGATGTTCAGCCATCTGGCTTTCTGGACTCCTGCCGGGCTCTGGGCTCTCACTGAGTTTCAGCTCAATGGCTTCCATCTTCGTAGAGATGGACTGGAGGGAGTCCTGGTACTTCTGCTGGCGTTCCAAAGCTTCATAGAGTGTGCGCTGCTTCTCACTGATCTACACCAGAAAAGGGATATTACCAAATACTTCCCAGGCCCTTATCTTTCAGATTACAACATTTCTTTCTTCAGTGCTTTACCTCTGTGGCCCAACATAGGGTACTCAACTGTGGAGTGGATGTGTAAACTCTCTGCATGTATTTCATAAGACAATCCCTAAGTTTACTGGTGTCTGGTGGGCATAAACAAGTCCACCTTGAAGACTTACCACATTCTTTAAGGTTTCCCAAGAACGCTGCAAATCACCCAGTTTGGCAGTAGCGGATGGCTCCAATCCTGGTTCGTACAACTCCTGGGACGCTGATGTGCTGGGGTGAATCTTTGCAGCATCTGTCTGCAACCGCTCAGCAGACAAGGCTCGGTAATATGCAATGTCCTGTGAGTGCAAAGCACAGTGCTGAATTAAACGAAAAGAAAAGTCTAGATTAATATGCTCTGGGTACTGTTGGTCATGTCAAGGAAAGGTTTCAGATCTACACCTTTCATGGAGCACTACAAACTAGTAAATTAGTAACCTCTTGTGACCAGAAAAATTTAAAGACTGTATCGAAGCACACTATAGTTGTTTCAGAATTTTTGTTTATATACATCAAAAAACAACTTTACCAATATTTCAAGTTGCTAAATCTCATTCTTATTCTATGTTTGTTAAATGGAAATAAAAAGGATTTAAGCAGTACACATGTATTTAAAGATTGATTACAATAGCAAAAAAAGGGAATCTTAATGATCTAGTTCCTAAAATGTTGCCTAATGTATTCATTAGTTTTAACTAATTTGAAAAACTACTTGACTTAAATAAAATTAAATCTACAGATGCAGCCAGATCTTCACTATTTGTGGGTTCATTATTTGCAGAATTAATTTAAATATTTTGATATTAAATAAGAAAAATGTAATGGGGAAGTTACAACTACTCTAAGAAACAAATAATAGAAAGGTTTTCTTCTATTCATTTCCTCAAAGTATACACACACACAAAATCAAAGTGAATGATGAAATATCATGCTTTCAAATTTTTTAAATCTATGTGTTATAAGTAACATTACATATTTTATTTGTACTGATAAAATTTACTATATCAAGAGATGTAGTAAAGATATATCAAGAGACATAGTAAAGATGGTTTTCAATTGTCTCTATGGTTATTTATCTGTATTTCAGTAGAAATTTAATTGGGGGAGTAACTGCTATTATAAAGTTCATTGTTTTTGCAGTTGGACTGTTGAAGGGAATTATGTCAGCTTAAAATACCTGAGTCTTATTGATAATCATGTATTGGTAAAAAGCATTGAAGAAGGCTCCAGCCATCTGAGAAACAAATGTAGCAGTGTCACGCAGTAGAATGAATTCAGACTGGGACAGCTGAGATTCTAGGGAAATTCTCCTCTAGTGTAGCTATATAATTGGAGCAAATAACTTACATCTTGCACACTGGTTCACTCATTGGTCCAACCTTGGGTGGGACTGAGGATTACATGAAATAATATTTGAGTGACTATGACAGCTTCTACCCATTTTGTTGTTGTTCCTGAGGTCTCCAGATGAGTCCCCAACATTTATTGATGACATTGGAATATGAAGACTGCTTCCTCTTCATTCCTAACCCTGTCACTGTCTTGAGTGGATTACTCCTCATGTCCTTAATAGGTTTAGATGCATTGATCCTCACTCACTCCCACCCCACTTCAGTCCTCCACACCCTTGTATGCTGTCATCACTCAATTGGACTTGTAGTTATGTCTAAAGTTACTTAAACTCCTTTCTTGCCAAGACTCTTGTTTCTCTTGCTCTTTTAACCTTTACTTCATCCACTTGGAAAACCACAAACATGACTCAATCCAGCTTTTCTTTCCAGGGTGCATATATGCATGTGTGTGTGTTATTGATACACACACACACAAATACACACACAAACACGCACACACACACACATACACATGCAATCCAAGCTGTCACGGAGATACTACAACTTCTCAAATTTTCAAAAGTCTGTGTATATTCACACTCACCCTTATCTTATGCTTGCAAGTTTCATTGCTTAAACCTGACTCTCCCACAGACTCTGAGAATCCCATAAACTGCCTTTTCAAGGACCTTGGTCTATTAACATCCTCTCCTGGTTTGTTGACTTTCACTTTTCCATCTAAAAACACCTATACATACTGTTTCTTTTATTTGTTTTCTTGAAGGAGATCACATTTTCTGAAAAGTCCGCAGTTCACAATGTGATGGGTCATCACATGTGAATGCACCTGCACGCACAGGCTGCATCCTCATTTCTTTGTTTTCTCCCTTTCATTTCATAATCCAACTTCTAAAAGGGTGATTTTCACATGGGACTTTCTCACCCTCGATCCACTTCTAAATTCCAGTTTGGGCTTTGATCCTGATGACTGCAGAGCTTGCTCTCACCAGCTTCTGTGACAAAACATGATGAATTTTCATCCCTTCCCTTGCCAGACCTCTAGCATTCAATAGTACTGAAAAACCCTTTCTGGAAACACTTTCTAAAAAATCTCTCTGTTCTCCTCCCAGCTTTCTAGTCATTCAACTCTTGCTCTTTTGTAGTTTGTTTTCCACTCAGTCGCCAATACTGGTGAATTGATAAGCTCCAGACTCACATATCCATGCACATCCTGTAGGCTCTTCAAAGTCAACATTTCCAAAATGAACCAACTGAGGAGGAAACACTGAAGTACTATCCATCTTGCAATAAATGGAATGTCTTCTCACCTAAGCTATAAACTTGGGATTTATTCCTGATTTCTCCTCCCCCTTACCATCCACTGCTTATGGGAGGATGAAGTGCTAATGACGCATATCCTGGCCACAGCCTTGGTTCAAGTTCTCATTACAGTAACAACTTCCTAATTCAAAGGTTGCAAACTGGCAGCCTGTGGGCTGCCTCTGACCTGCACACATTTAGTGTGGCTTATACAATGTTTTAAATTGTTTAAAATCTCTCTTCATGAAGATAGAGAGATTTCATTAAAATTCACATTCATAGCTTGTTTTGCAAACCACAAGGTATGGTAACACTGGGCCCTGTGTCTTTATTGAAGTAATGCTAACAGAGGAGACATTGCCTCATTTATGTGGAGCAGGAGCTGTCCAGGCCTCTGTAGTCCCTCCTGACCTGTTTCTCTCATTTTTATCACCAGGGTGGACCAAGCATGAGACTGTGCAACTTCTGTTTCTAACTGCTCCCCTGGCTCTGAATTTGCACACCTCTATTCTCCTGTCCACATTGATCCAGAAGTATCAGTTCTAAAACGCAGTTCTATACAGAGCTTCTCGTTAAATTCCCTCAATGGTTAAATATTAGCTTCTGGAGGAAGCTGAAATTCCTTCCTGTGGCATTCAGGGCCTCCATGATGTGGTTCCCATATCCCTCTCAGTCTCACTTCCCCCCCGCCCCCCTCCAATGTTTCTCCAATTATACTGAAACTATTTGCAGTTGCCTTGATGGGCCATTTTGCTTCCCGCCTCCACAGCTTCCCACAGGTGGTTTCTTCTGCCTGAAAATCTTCA
Source organism: Rhinopithecus roxellana (assembly GCF_007565055.1). NCBI lineage: Eukaryota > Metazoa > Chordata > Mammalia > Primates > Cercopithecidae > Rhinopithecus > Rhinopithecus roxellana. Next base: position 176,072,865 of record NC_044552.1, on the reverse strand, counting down.
TCTCACACGACTCAACTGCACTCCAACTGCCTAACTGTGCTCCCCACTTAAAACCAAAGAGGGCTATCCTTGACCCCTGCCTGACCCCAGCTAGTTTAGGTGCTTTCTCTAGGCCCTCCCACAACACTGTGCTGCCCTCTGCCACACCACCTGCCACCCTCTATTGTAAGCATTTGCCTGTCCTTACACACACTGTAAGCTCCCTAAGGGCTGTCTGGGTCAGTGCTTTTCGTCTTCATCCTGAGCATGTTGTGGAGTGTTTGGCAAATAAGAAGCTGACCTATATGTTCATAATAAACCATGCTTGTAAAGGCACTTTATATTATAAATTATATTATTTTATATACATGTAAAGTAATACTATTACTCTCCACAAGGAAAAGCAGGAATGGCTTTAAATGGTGTAAACATTTTACATTAGATACTCTATTATAAATACAGAAGGCCCCCAAAAGAGCTAGAATAAATTTATTACAAATAATTTTTTTCTGGCAGTCTCTCTCTCTCACTGTGTGTGTGCGTGTGTGTGTGTGTGTATGTGTGTATGGCTCATGCCTACAGATAGGAATGACAACTCCTGGTTTCTTAAAAGGATTTGAAAATACATCACCTTTTATAGATGAATAATTTCTATTTATTTGAGGTACATACATAAATTCAATTAAAATAAATCACTCAGTACTATAAATAACTACTAAAGTCAATACTTGATGTAGTGAGGAGTCACTGTTAAAAATACATTTCTTATTGCTTATGTGCTTAAGTTATAAGAGTTATTATGAGCAGATTCCTAAGGAAATAAATCTGGACAACTGTAGCTACTATTTGATCAGCATTTTCTAGTTTAAAAAGCACTTTCATGATTAATGTCACATTTCATTTTCACAACGTTGTGAATTGAGTAGTAGCGCTTCCCAATTACAAATGAGGGTATGAAGGGACTTCCCAGGTGCCCTCAGCTTAGAGGAGGAAGAGCTGCAACTCAGTGTGAGCTTTTCACTTGGAGGCCAATGATTTTCCCATTATACTCTTGCTCGCTCTTTTCAAATCTATTCCTCTCTCAACTCTTCTGCAGAGTCTAAGACTTGGCTTGCTTCTAAGGGGAATCAAGAAGCCTGCAGCAAAATCTGGGAATGCCTCGGTATTTCTACCTTCAAGTAAGCTAAATTGTTATTACGTTTTAGCTAATAGCTACTGTCAGAGACAGAATACACTGACTGTGAGTGGGACTAGGTAGTTATATAACGGAGATCTACTTGCAGGAACAGCAGGCACAAAACCTTTTTTTTTTTTTTTTTTTTTTTAACAACTGTGATTTTATAAAGCAGTTCTATTCGGCTGCTCCCTGAAACAGTTGTACACATTCTGTGCACAAAACTCAGGGTTTTTAATCTGAAAACTGAAACTTACGGGGATCCTACATGTCCTCCTCAGTTTCAAGAGACAATGTTATAAATTCAGTGCATTACTGGTCATGGTGTCATATTTTTTAATTGTCTTCTAACTTATATTATTACACAAAAATAACATGTGGCCATAATGATGGGGTTGATTTGTTTGATGAACACCAAGTGTACTACATTTCCTTTTTAACAGCTCCCTCAGAGTAAACCTGTCTGTCTTAAACTAAGTGAAGGCATTTCCCCCTACTTTGCAGCATCACATGTAAGTATTTTAGATTAACAATGCAATTTTATTGATGTTTTCCTGTGTCTAGGGGAGAGGGAAGAATTAAAGCCTAATCTTACTGAGGGTTAGGATCTGATGAAGCTTTGTGGTTAATGTCAAGAAATAATAATAGAAATGTTTGCATATTTCATCATTTTTAGGGCACTTTCATGTACACTTTGACACTTTACAAGAAGTAGCATGGAGATTTACAATTTTAGAAAAGGTATATTCTTTCCACAAAGTTAGTCTCAAATAAGTATTTACTATTCAGTTTGAAAATTTTGAGAACCTAGACCATATTACATAGAACAACTTTTTTCTATATAATAATCAGCTGACTGTGGCTCAATTTCTCTAATAACATCTGTAACCATAGGGAAGGACAAATCATCAAAGACTGAGTAATACATATTTTTAAATCAGAATTTGAAGAACACTTTCCCAAATCCCCCATGGCTCCCTGAACTTCTCCTTTTTTGTTGCTGTTTTTAGTTTCCTCTGATCACGTTGTTATTATCTGTCCCATGTCTGCCTTTCTCTCTAGATTGTCAGGGCCTTGCAGGTAGGACCATGCTGACTCCTTCTCAGCTGCATCCTCAGGAACCAACACAAGGTTTCATGCTGAGCAGGTGTCAGAATGTGTTTGATGAATGGATGAGTTGATAATTTCCCTAGAGCTATCCTGATTTTTACCAAGAGAATGTGTAATTGTATTAACTAAAGGTTTCATCATTTTGATGTTCCTTTTCTTTTTAATGAGGGAGGATTCTCTTCATCACAGAAATCCTATGATAGTCTGAATGCTTCTGCTTTAAAATAAAAATAATAAAACTGAATTATATTCAATTATAATACAGGTTATAAAACATTTGCTCTGTTTAATGCTTCTCCCTTAATAATACATATCAACTTCTTTGAAAAAACATAATTTCATAGGATAGTTGACATTTTCTAGTTGTCGTCACTAAAAAATAAAGTATTACTTAACATGCATTAAAAGTTTTTGGTTACTATAAAGGCATCTTTTTGATTTCTATCTAATATTTGACATAAAACTTTTTTGACATTTAATTTTAGTATTATCTACATTTAATACATGGTAAAAGGCTTCTTATAACAAAATGGTTATTTTATTTTCCCCATTTTACAGAAAATAAGATTTAAGATTATTGAAAGATAAGTTAAACACTCAGATCTACTAGGCATTCTAGTATAAATATGGTAGACATTCCTTAAATTGGTACACAAGTTGTAAATAAAGAAGCCTGACATAACGACCAGAAGTTTCCCATCTTCAAAATCTGAGCTGGTAAATGCCAACACTATATTCAATGCATGTTATAAAGCCATCGAATCATGTTATTTTACAATGGTGACACAGATCTTTCATTTTCTGTTGGATGCAGAACCCCATTCCAGATGATTGCTAGAAACTAAGGCCATAATGTCTTAAAATAGGGCCTTCTGGGCTATCATTCCCATGACCTAATTTTTGCTCATGCCATTTTCTGTAGCCCAGGAGAGGAGATGACCTACTGAGACACATGACAATCATAGTTTGTGCAACTATAACACCTATTGGTGTGTCCCTGGAACCAAATGCAACAAAGTCTGAGATTCATACCCATGGTCTAATGGAATCAGAGAATGGAGTCCTGCATCTGCCCAGAGAATATTGCTAGAGGAATGCCAAGTGGGAGGTACCTGGTTAACAGAAGCATCTGTATTAGCCACAGGTGAAGGGGAGCGACAGGCAGGTGGAGAGGAAATCTCACTGTTGGTTCCCTCCTCCCCAGACTCCTCAGTGACCGGTGACAGCAAAGTGTGACAGCGACCTGCAGTCATCTGCCACATAAAATGTAGCCCAAAGGACATGAAAATCAATTAGCTATGTTAATATAAGTCCTGTTCAGGCACAGGCCAAAACAGAGTTAATTATAAAACAAAGGTTAGAATTACCGGGACCCAAATTCATATATTAATCCTGTGTTAGTATTTAAAAGTTGTGTTTTCAAGAGACTATGATGCTAGTAATCATTTGTAAAACAATCAGGGATGGGGGTGCATATGACATTGAAGTTTGGTTGTTGATTAAATACTTCATTATTTTCCTTTCTTTGGAGAGTTTGTGGCTTTATAAATAACTGGAAAAATCACGAATCATACAAATGAGGAAAGTTCTACGAAATAAAGCTTGGTCTTTCGTGGACATCTCAAATTTCAAATATCGTAGGGAGATAAATGCACCCAAAGTAGTGTATTGCCAAATGGGCCCAGGTATGGTTACTCATTACCTGAGATACAGCACATATTAGGGAAAATACACAGCACTGGAAAACATTATAGTCACCAAAATACTCAATGCAGTTTAGATATCAAGTGTATAGGAAAACAGTGGTGCAGAATAGAAAATAACAAAGTTGATTTATTTTAATCCAAAGCCAAGCTTTAGATTGTCTGTTTTCATATTTTTTCTAACAATAGCTGTTCTTCTAAATTGTATTAAACATTTATACAGTAGAGTACCTGCACATAGGTAGTTAGCTAGTTGGCCTGCAAAACACAACTAAATATATGTGCCATGAATTTCCCATCCCCCAGACAACTAAAACATTGTGCAAATAAATTACTGTTTAAAGCTCAGAGCCTCTCAGTATTATTGTGAAATTATAAACAAATACAGAGCAGACCGCTGACAAGTTAAGTAATTCAGCTGTCTCGAGCACACAGTTTCATTTTAACTGTCATTGTTTACAGTGTCAAAGATTGGCCCGGCCCAAAGGTAGTCAAAGAGAGTTAAGGAAACTGTTTCTCCCTCTTAATCTGCAAGATCGAAGGCTGGTCCCTGAAATCAGCCACGGAGGGGGAACATGGAGCCACTCGCCAGGCTCCAGTCAAAGAGCAAAGCCGCGGGAACCTACTGGATCCTTACCATGACCACAGAGGGGTGGGCCGAAGGCGCGGGGAGGAGCTCCCCGTCCAGGTCCTCTGTCCCTTCCGCCAGCCCCTCGACCTCGGTCACCGTCAGCAGCATGGTGGCGTGCTTGGCTTTCATCGTCAGCATCTTGCACTTGGAATTCAAAGAAGCGATCTGCTCCTGGTAGCCCTTAATTTTCTGCGCCAGCTCCTGAGGAAACATTTCCCCCACCGGGGTGTCAGAGCAGCATCAAAAGGAAACAGAAGTAGTAGCGTTCATCTTCCTGCACGGCGGGCCAATGAGCGCGCAGAGCCGCGCGGGCCGGGGAGGAAGGATGTGGAGACGGCGAGTCCTCCAGCATCTCGCTACCGAGCCAGACCGCAGGCTGCGCGGCGCAGCGCAGGCACAGCCAAAGTGCCCGAGCCCGCGTCCCCGCGTCCGTACAAAAGGAGAAATGAGGGGAGGAGGCCGAATGAATGGTTTCTAATCGAGAGAGTCCCCATATGGAACCATGAACTTCCGCAACATTAGGAACTGACAACTTTCTTAAAAAGCGGAAAGCATCTGAAATTTACCAGATGGTTCATGCCATGGAAATTAGGTCATGTGATGGCTAAAACCACACCAAAAAAATGCAAGGCTCAGCTCTTACCCTACTGAGTACATTCAACAAAGTTGACAGTCATTATTTTACATAGGGTCACATAGTCAATAGCCTATCTGTTCCTATGTCCCTAGGAATTTTTTTTAGATAAGCTAGATATTGTATATGGAAATCCTAATTTTTAATGCAGATTGACCCCCAAATAAAATTTCGCATATTCATCAAATTTTCTCTTGTGCATTTCATCATGATGCTGAGGCTTTAACTAGAACTTTACACTTGAAGTGCAATTCGGATTTAATGGCTTTTAATTTCATTTACTTTTGAAAAAATAATTTTTTTTGGTTTTTGAGCAGACAAGAATGAAAAAAATTTATTATGACAGATAGAGGTTTTAAATATTTTATTAAGAGCTTATTGGAAATATATTCTGGATAGCACATAGCCCTTAAAAAGGTAACTATAGATTCATTTTAGGAGTATGGTAATTCTAAAATATTAAAGTTTTACTTTCTTGCTTAAATATTTTAAGTATCAAATATTAAAATTATACTTTATTGCATCTTTAAAAAATGAAAATACATATTTCAAAACATGATTCCTAAAAGTACAAAACTATTATTCTTTTTAATTTTTTTTATTTGGCTTCTTTGTTTGAGAGACTGTCATTTATTGTACGCACAGAACACATTTTGTGGGCCAGGTGCAGTGGCTCATGCTACTTTGTGAGGCGAGGCAAGGGGATCACTTGAGGTCAGGAGTTCAAGACCAGCCTGGCCAACATGGTGAAACCCTGTCTCTACTAAAAATACAAAAATTAGCCGGAAATCGCTTGAATCCGGGAGATAGAGGTTGCAGTGAGCCAAGATTGTGTCACTGAACTCCAGCCTGGGCAACAGAGTAAGACTCTGTCTCAAAAAAAAAAAGAACACATTTTGTGACAAAAATATTAAATCACGTCTTTAAAATAATTGTGTACACACATTCATATATATATACACACACATATACACATGAACACACCCATATGTATACATAGTCATCCCTCAGTAAATGAGGGCCATTGGTTCTAGGAACCCTATTAGATACCAAAATTCACAGACGTTCAAGTTTCTGACGTAAAATGGTATAGTATTTGCATATGCACATCTTCCCAAATACTTTAAATCATCTCTAGATTACTAATAACATCTAACACAATGTAGATGCTATGTATTATAAATAGTCGTTATACTGTGCCATTTAGGGAATAATGACAAGAAAAGAAGGTCAACATGTACAGATGCAGCCATCCTTTTCTCTCCTCAAATATTTTCCATCCATGCTTGGTTGAATTCATGGATGCAGAACCTATGGCTATGGAGGGCTGACTGTATGCAAAACACATGCGTGCACATGCGCACACACACACACGCATTTTGTTATTATTGTTGTTTCGTTTGTTTCTTCCCACCCAACCAAAGCTGAGTGGGGGGAAAAACAGTCCAGCAGAACTCAGCCAGCAGGCAGTCTTCTTGACTCATAATAGTATAGGAAAATTTTTTTTTTTTTTTTTGACAGAGTCTTGCTCTTTTGCCCAGGCTAGACTGCAGTGGTGCTATCTCGGCTCACTGCAAGCTCTGCCTCCAAGGTTCACACCATTCTCCTGCCTCAGCCTCCCGAGTAGCTGGGACTACAGGCGCCCGCCACCACACCTGGCTAATTTTTTTCTTTGTGTTTTTTAGTAGGGACGGGGTTTCACTGTGTCAGCCAGGATGGTCTTGATCTCCTGACCTCGTGATCTGCCCACCTTGGCCTCTCAAAGTGCTGGGATTACAGGCGTGAGCCACTACACCTGGCCAGGAATTTTTTAAACAAGGACTTAAAAAGCAGAAATCATTGCTTCTTTACCTCTGGGGATGCAGTTAATTAAACCTAACAGGATTTTTAAAAGCAGTGATTGAATAGCTACTTACTATATCTCATCTAGTGGCTAGCACATGGGTACTCAATAAATGCCATTTACTGTAACTAGTTAATACTAGAAGATAGATCTAGCAGATTATTGGACTCCTTGAATTTCAAGTCACCAAGCTTTCATACAATGGTTTGCCATTGTACAAAAATTTGAGGAATCTTTTTTATTATTTTATTGTATTTTATTTTTGAGATGGAGTCTTGCTCTGTCACCCAGGCTAGAGGGCAGTGGCGCAATCTTGGCTTACTGCAACCTCCATTTCCTGGGTTCAAGCCATTCTCTTGCCTCAGCCTCCCCAGTAGCTGGAATTATAGGCCTGCGCCACCATGCCTAGCTAATTTTTGTATTTTTATTAGAGATGGGGTTTTACCATGTTGGCCAAGCTGGTCTCGAACTCCTGACCTCAAGTGATTTGCCTGCCTTGGCCTCCCAAAGTGCTGGGATTACAGGCATGAGCCACTGCGCCTGGCAACTTGAGGAATCTTTGTGAAATAGACAGAGTTAGTTTTAGGCCTTCCACCCTTTGTAATCACATGGCTGGGCACAGCTCCCTACTGCAGTATCCTGCAAAGATGTGCCCACACTGGCAGCAAGTGACCATTTCTTATGCAGCAATTCTCAACCTTATTGTATACAGAACTCATTTGGATTGTTTCTTTAAAAAATGCAACTCTGGTCACCACTTCCAAAGGTTTTGATTGACTAGGTGTATGAGAGTCTGCATTTCATAATTAGCCCATGTGACTCCAATGCACGTGACTTCCACTGAGAAATAGTACTCTACGACTTACTTCTGTAAGTATAAACCTCCTGTAATCTCATTACCTTCGAGGGTTGGTTATTCAAGCTGTGGTCAAATCCACTAAAATAAAATGGAACACTTGGTTTAATGTTACCCATTCTCTTTATAAAATTTCTGAAAATGTTTATAAAGGTAGGAATTTCAGGTAGAGTGGCCACTAAAAGACAAGCAGCCCTCTGTGGCCAGTCTCTGGTATTCAGGAGCAGGCTTTCCGCATCAGGTGGAAAGAAAAGAGGCTTGAGTATCCTCTCCTATGATTTAAAAGTGGCAGGATGATTTTTTTCAAATTAAATGCAACCTTTGCAAAAGTATTATTGTTATTATTATTATTATTATTATTATTATTATTTTGAGACAGAGTCTTGCTCTGTTGTCCAGGCTGCAGGGCAGTGGCACAGTCTCAGCTCACTGCAACCTCCACCTCCCCGGTTCAAGCGATTCTCCTGCCTCAGCCTTCTGAGTAGGTGGGACTACAGACACCTGTCACCATGTCAGGCTAATTTTTGTATTTTTAGTAGAGACGGGGTTTCACCATATTGGCCAGGCTGGTCTCGAACTCCTGACCTTGTGATCCACCCGCCTTGGCCTCCAAAAAGTACTGGGATTACAGGTGTGAGCCACCACACCTGGCCGAAAAATTATTTTTAAAAGTATAAATTCTTTAGCCATAAATAAATGATCAGTTATTTTTAAAGTTATTTGTAAGAAAACTAGATTCACCATAAGATTGAAATTCAATTAAAACAAGATAGAAAATACAGGAAGAAACCCTCTTCCCAATTTGTATGTTATCATTGGTTAAGCTTTCTCCACTCAGCAGTTTCCTTCCTGTGTTTGTTTTATACATACAATGAAGCTCACACAGGACTGCGTCATTTTTTACATGAAAATGTGTTCTAAGTCACAGTTGGTTTAAAACTAATAAACGTAACATGGATGTTCAGAACTGTGGAAGAAAATGCGACAAAATAAGCAGCTCACTGGACCAAGAGCTGGGAAGACTTAGTCCACTGCTGGCTGAGCTGAGTTCACTCTGTGACCTTGGGGGACTCATTTATTTTCCAGGGACTTCGTTATTCTCTTTTGTTTCATTAAGTAGCCCAGATAGTTTCTATTACAGTGGAAGAAAAATCACAGAATTTGGAGACAAAGATACTGAGATCGAGTCTAATTTCAATCAGTTACTAGATTTGGGAGCTCAGGAAGTCACTTTTTTCTAAGTTCGGTTTTTTTGGTCAGTAAAATAAAGATGATTTTAAAAAAATCCTTATTTCGGCTGGGCGTGGTGGCTCACGCCTGTAATCCCAACACTTTGAGAGACTAAGGTGGGTGGATCACTCGAGGTCAGGAGTTCGATACCAACCTAGCCAATATGGTCAAACCTATCTCTACTAAAAATACAAAAATTATCAGGGCATCGTGGTGTGCACCTGTAATCCCGACCACTCGGGAGGCTGAGGCAGGAGAATCACTTGAACCCAGGAGGTGAAGGTTGCAGTGAGCCAAGATTGTGCCACTGCACTTCAGCTTGGGCAACAGAGAACAAGGCTCCATCTAAAATAAATAAATAAATATATATATATATAAAATATATATATAAATTCTTACCTCATAGGGTTGATATTAAAAAAGATATAAAATTTTGTAAGTTACTTTAAAAAACATAAAGCTGGTCAGGCATGGTGGCTCACATCTTTTATCCCAGCACGTTAGGAGGCTGAGGCAGGCATATTACTTGAGGCCAGGAGTTTGAGATCAGCCTGGGTAACATGGCGAAACCCTGTCTCTACTCTACAAAAAAATGCAAAAACTAGCCTGAGGTAGTGGTATGTGCTCGTAGTCCCAAATACTTGGAGGCTGAGGTGGGAGGACTGCCCAAGCCCAGGAGGTGGAGGCTGCAATGAGCCATGATCCCACTATGAGCCATGGTCTTGCCACTGCACTCTAGCTTGGGTAATACAGCAAGACTCTGTCTCAAAAAAAAAAAAAAAAAAAAAAAAAAAGCACAAGTTTCTTGGGGAAGAAAAACCATACAACAAAAATGTTTAGTAGTAACAATAATTATTACTCCAGAAACGATTTAAAAAATATCCGTACCATGATAGAAGACTTGTTACAACAAAATTTTAGATCTTCCTAGATGGGATTAAAAATAGTTTCAAAATAAACACGTAATATGCAGTCTAACGTACAGACCAACATAAACAATGGTTTCAAAAATCTACATTACATTTTCATTTAGCCATTGCATAAGAAAAATCACTAACATAGATGATGTCTATAGTTGTAGGAGTAAATGTAGGTGGGATATTTAAATGATTTTGTAAATCATATATAAATGAAAATTATTAATGTTTGTGTATGTCAAGAGATTAAATAATTAATTGCATTTGGAGAAGGGGGTGAGATTTTTCACCCTTACAAAGCAATGCTTTGAATCTTTTGAGAATCTCAACGTGAGTGGTTTGGAAAAATTGTTCGTTGTTCTCATGACAAAGTTAAAATAAGAGCATATGAAGGATATACTCCATATACTCTATCATCAGTACAGAAAATATAAGACACCCTCCTCCCAGTTATTTACCAAAATTCACAGTGCTATGAACCAGCCCCCAAGGGAAACAGTGAACTTGACCTATATGGAATTGACAGTTCACGAAAGGAAATTCCCTGCTAAGCTCAATCACTCAAGGACCATGATCTCCGGGACAGGGACAGCACAAGGAGTGGCCAAGTCCTAAGGTCATAATGATGCCAAAGGAACAAACAAAGAAGAACATTTGAAAAAGAGGCACATGATAGCTGGCCCAATCTGAAAACTAGCAAAGTAAACAACCTGGACCATCCTCTGATTTTGGGAAGAGGAACTGAAATGAGTAATATTTCAAAGAAGAATATGTTTAAAATATTAAGTTTTTGTTTGTTTGTTTGAGACCGAGTCTCGCTCTGTCGCCAGGTTGGAGTGCAGTGGTGCGATCTCGGCTTCTGGGTTCAAGTGATTCTCCTGCCTCAACCTCCCACATAGCTAGGATTACAGGCACGTGCCACCACGCCCAGCTAATTTTTGTATTTTTAGTACAGATGGGGTTTCACCATGGTGTCCAGGATGGTCTCCATCTCCTGACCTTGTGATCTGCCCATCTTGACCTCCCAAAGTGCTGGGATTACAGGCGTGAGCCACCAAGAGAGCGATCAGTGCAGCAAAGCTTTGAGCATTGCTGTTTTTGCAGGCATTAAAAACAGGGTATGGGACTGTGTTTTAGTGTATTAACTGTGAGAACTCTAGGTGCAGGAGATGACAATCCGTGAGTCCCATATAATGTGAACAACGTCTAGAGAGGTGGAATCAAGGGGAAGGCATGTGTTACTGAATCAGCAAAAACGGCACTCACAATGCTTAGATAGTCAAAGAGGCCTCCCAAGAGCTCAACACATTAAGTGCAGGACAGGGGAAACTGTTCTCTTCCATTCACTAGAAACCAAACGTAAACGCTCATCAATCCAGTTTCCTGCCCTCGGTATTTTGCCTACATTTCTCTCTCACCTCATGCCGAGAAATCTGAGCCTGCAGCTCCTGTATGTTACTAGTGGCAACAGGTTTATCCTCAATCTCTCCATGAGCTCCTTCTATCAGTTGCTGGAGATGTTTCATTTCTTGCTCATATTGTTCATACTGCACCACAGCCTCCTTTGAAAAAAAAACATAGAAAGATAGACAGTTTTTTTTTCTTGATCAATAACTAGGTAAGTGATTCTGTAGTTTAACTCCCTTTTTACCTGTATGGGTAGGGAATAAAGAAATGATGGGTAAAATTCCTAAATGGTTTGAATTCTTCTCTTTACTTAGATATTTCAGAGCTTTCTCTCTAAAATATTGTAGCAAAATTATTGACGGAATCAAAATAGTTAAGTGGTTAGGATTCTTTCTCTTTTTTCCCTATCGATATCATCCTGAAGATGGAACATGATAGTCAGAAAGGGTGAAGCAGTGTGGGAAACATTATTTCATTTTTCCATCTAACAAATACTGAATATATAAGTAAGACACTTAACTAAGTGCTATGGTAGGGAATAAAAATACGAATTATGGGCTAGGCACAGTGGCTCAAGCCTGTAATCTCAGCGCTTTCGGAGGCCAAGGTGGGTGGATCATGTGAGCCCAGGAGTTCAATACAGCCTGGGCAACATGGTGACACCCCCATCTCTACCAAACAAAAGTGTATATACATATGAATTATGCATGACTTTTACCCTCAGGAATTTTCTGTCCAACAAATTACAAGATAACAGGGGAAAAGGATAGTTGACCAAATGAGCCACTAGTTATTTTAATGAGATGCTATTGATACAATTTTTGGATAAAGCAAGAATTATTAGTTGAAGGGAAACATAAGGTAAATAGTGTCATTTCTTCCTGGTAAATGATTTTCTCTCACTAGGTGAAGAGACTAAGAATTATACTTGAGTGCATTTTTTAGACACTCAAAAGAAAATGGATTTAATGCCTCCATAAGCTGAAATATGAAAAAACTCTGTAACACAAGATAACAGTAAACCTGTATTATCAGTTTGTAGATGATTCTCAGTTGAGTAATAAGAGATAAAAACATTTCATTGCATAGAAATAAATCTTTACAAGTTCTTTATTTAAAAATATCACTAAAAGATAATTTTCACCAAGGATATTTTTTATATAGCATTCCCCATGCTTTTGTGGGTGATCCAAATGACAGCATTTTAATCTCCTTATTTTATAAAACCACAACAGCCTGTCAGATTCAACACCCTGGATGTGTTTTGATGGCTGAGCCCACACAATGCTAAGAAAAGAAGCCCCATGATTCATCAGCAATTGCTCTGCTGGCGTGGGCACTGTTCACCTGCCTGCATGATGTTGCACTGCTGGATGGCGGTGTGCTGCAGCCGGCTGGCCTCTTCCTGCAGCCGCAGAGCAGCATGACAGAGAGGTAAGCTGGCAACCACATCCTCAGGGATCCGGAGGGCACTCTGGCAGAGTTGCACTGCTTGCACCTTCGGCTTCAGTGACTCCATCTCAGACAACAGATGCTGAAAATGCGATTTCATAGTTCAAAAATTTAATATTTAAATTATTTATTTCATAAGCAAGAGGCACTAAATTACAGTTATGTTGCAAGTTATAAACATTTTGCAAAAACATTTTTAAAACAGTGTTGAGTTTAGGGGCTGGGCACAGTGGTTCACGTCTGTAACCCCAGCACTTTGAGAAGCTGAGGTGGGTGGATCACATGAGCTCAGGAATTCGAGACCAGCCTGGCCAACATAGGGCAACCCGTCTCTATTTAAAAATAAATTAAAAAAAAAAACAGTGTTGAGTTTAGGAGGCATTTTTCCTTGCTATCCTCTTTTAAAAGTATAGGTCCCTGTCCCTATTTACTCCAAGTTAGTTCGGCTTACCTGCCGATGAGAGAGCTGCTCCTTGAGACTGAGACGTCCAACTTCCGGAGAAGTCAGGGTTGCCTGGGCTTGCTCCAAGGCAGTTTGTAACTTTTTCAACTCCGCTTCAAATTTTTTCATATCCTAGAGAGTAAATATCAATATATTGTACTTGAAGTCCAAAGTCATAGGTGAAGAATCACATCACAGCCAAGAAACCACATCACAGGTGAGCACTGTTTCCACAGTGGCATTTCTTTTAATGACAGACTTTTTTTCTGTGGTTTTTTTTTTTTGTTTTGTTTTGTTTTTTTTACCTTAGCTGCATCTTGGAGGTTCTGCAAACGAATTTTGATCATCTGTTGCAACTCCTCAGTCTCCCTTCCCAGTTCTGCCACTTGTTGGGACATTTTTTCTGTACAGTACACGCTAGTGAGGTACTGTAATTTCTCAGTCATTACTTCCAGGTCACTGTGGATTTCTTTGGATTCTTCCAGCAGGGTCTAGGGTGAATTGTTAACATTCATGACATTGACACATAGGTAGAGGGGTATAGATATTCAATATGGCATGGCATAAAGTGCCCTGTGTAAGTTCTGTGTGTCCGTTATTGTGTTTAACCTTCGACCCCCCTGTGACCACTTTCTAGTTGGTAGCCACCTACTATTGTAACTATTTCACAGAAAAAGAAATCACAGTTCAGGAACTGTAAACAATGTGCAGAGGTCACATGTTATACTACGCATGGGACCATGGGGCTCCTGCTCTGTCAAACCCAAGCTGCACCCTTGTGAGGGCCAGAACACAGGAATTCTAGCAGTGAAAAGCTCAAACATACTCGGTGTCTTATTCGTGTCTCTGGGTCTACCTTTTCTCATGTTTAAACTAAAGAGTTACTTTTCAGCTCTCATATTCTATAGCTAAGACTGAAGTTCATATTTATCTAAGAAATGAAAATAAGAACAAGAGCATTACAAGCAAAAACCTTGGCTCACTTGCTTTAAGTGAGACAAAGGGGGTAGAAGATACGTGCAATAAATATCAAGAGAAGAAAAAACAGTCCTGATCATTCAGAATGGTATCATCTACTGGGTCTAGCAGAAATACAATGGATAAGTAACCATACAATGTACATTTCATGAAAAGTAGAATGAAACAGAAGCCAGTGTGAAGAGATGACTGCGACTTGGGGAAGATCGGGAGAAGGTCTCCGGGAAGAGTCACATCTGAGCCCAGTCAGAAGGATGTTTGCAATCTGACAGATGAAGGGGAAGATGAAAGACATTTCACACAGAGAGAACAGCATCTGCATAGGTACAGAGGTGGGTGAACCTAGAATGTGCAGTTAGTGGGGTGTGTAATGTGTAAAGAGGAGAAATGAAGAATAGGATATTATTCTTAGGCAATAGACTGTATTTTTTTAATGAAGTACTTTCTTTTCTCACAATAAATGTTTATAAATATATATATTTAACAGATAAATATTTATCTGTATAGGATATATAATAAGATACATATTTATACATGATATATTTATCTTTTTTTTTTTTTTTGGAGACGGAGTTTCGCACTTGTTGCCCAGCTGGAGTACAATGGCACGATCTTGGCTCACTGCAACCTCCACCTCCTGGGTTCAAGCGATACTCCTGCCTCAGCTTCCTGAGTAGCTGGTATTACAGGCATGCGCCACCACGCCCAGTTAATTTTGTATTTTTAGTACAGGTGGGGTTTCTCCATGTTGGTCAGGCTCGTCTCGAACTCCTGACCTTGTGATCTGCCAGCCTCGGCCTCCCAAAGTGCTGGGATTACAGGTGTGAGCCACCACGCCCAGCCCCTATACAAGATATATTTATTTTTACAGATAAACATATATAGTAAGGAGATATATATATAATCTGTTAAATATATATTTAATGTAAATGTATAATTTAAGTATATTAATAAATGATTTAAATATATATTTAATATATAAATATATTAAATAGAAAATATATGACTTGGAAAATATTGAAAATATAAAGAAGAAAACAAAATATCTCATCATCTTATAACCCAGAAATAACTTTAAGAGTTAACTGCTGATACATTTGGGCATATTTTTAGGTATTAATAATTGAGGTCCTAACATAACTATAGTTTTCCATCTTTCTTTTTCACCTGACATTAGTGTTACTGGAAAAAGGTCCCATTCCAGACCCCAAAAGAGGGTTCTTGAATCTTGTGCAAGAAAGAATTTGCAGCAAATCCAGAGTGAAATGAAAGCAAGTTTATTAAGAAAGTCAAGGGATGAAAGAATGGCTACTGCACTGACAAAGCAGGGTGTTCCCGAAAGCAGAAAGAGGAATGCATCCGCCTCAGGCATGATGTCTGCTTACACATAAGACAAAGCAAAAAATCGGCGGAGATG
The DNA here is from genome assembly GCF_007565055.1 of Rhinopithecus roxellana. Classification (NCBI taxonomy): domain Eukaryota; kingdom Metazoa; phylum Chordata; class Mammalia; order Primates; family Cercopithecidae; genus Rhinopithecus; species Rhinopithecus roxellana. Next base: position 176,057,092 of record NC_044552.1, on the reverse strand, counting down.
TGCTCTACAAGGGCCTGCGACAAAAGATTGTTAATCTTTGTGTAACTGCTGTCTTCCACAAGAATCCATGTTAAAATTTTTTTTTTTTAGTGTAGATCCAAGAACGCTTTTATTCATAAGATACCAGGACATCAGGACATTTCCTGAGTCTGTTATTTCCCAGATCTATTAAGTCCTGGGTCTCTTTGGTAAACATTATCAACCTGTCTCTTTAACCATAATTATTCTGTGCCTAAGAATGCCTGACCTGGGAATGCTACCCATTCTCATTGACCTCATCCTCATTTACCCAGCCCCATTCAGGCCCCTATAAAGTCACTCTGGTTCTCACATCTCTGACATTAGGAAAAACACAATAGATTTTCTTTTCTTTCTTTTTTTTTGAAATGGAGTCTTGCTCTGTCGCCCAGACTGGAGGGCAGTGTCGCGATCTAGGCTCACTGCAACCTCTGCCTCCCAGATTCAAGCGATTCCTGCCTCAGCCTCCTGAGCAGCTGGAATTACAGGCGCTCCCCAGCATGCCCAGCTAATTTTTGTATTTTTAGTAGAGAATGGGGTTTCACTATGTTGGCCAGGCTGGTCTCAAACTGTTGACCTCCAGTGATCCACCCCCCTCGGCCTCCCAAAAAACACAATGGCTTTTCTCACAGTGCATTCTTTTTAAATAAACACAGGCTGCTTTACTTCCTAAAGGGTACACGTGAGAACTCACCAAAATAGAGTCTACAGTCTGCGTTCTCTCTTCAGCTTCTGAGCCAGATCATCTCAGGACCTGGTGTCTTTTTCACTGTGCCCCATGATGCAGTCAACCCACCCTACTGCTCAAGTCATAGAAACCTGGGAATCATCCTTGACTCCTCCCTCTCTTTCACCCAATTCAAGTCTCCAAATTGGAGAATTCTAGCTGCTTAGTATCTCTTGGCTTTGTCTTCTCCTCCTAATCTCCAAAGAGAGGCCTTGTTGTCCACTGAAATACTGAAACCGTCTTTTATATTGTCTTACCTTCCTCAATGTGTTTTCCAAAGGCTGCTAAATTTGCTTTCTGAAAATACAAGTCTGAACTTGTCCTTTGCAGGCAGAATATCGTTTCAGAGGCTTCAGAGTGACTTTAGGATAAGGTTAAAATTCCTAAGAGACTTTTAGGATCTTTTTCTTATCTCTCTATTCTTATCTCTTATCCCTTGTACCAGCACCAAAAAACACTCCTCACATTTACTGCTGGGATTTCAGTATGCATTTTTATCTAAATACATTCCACAAGTAGGCTGTCATATTTTTCAGGACTCAGCCCAGCATCACCTTTTCCTAAGAAGCCTTTCTGCACTTTTTTCTTAAACTCCTGGTTGGTGGTTGGGTTGAGGACCGTCCTGTGGGCTCCTTCAGCACCTGGGCCTTCTGTCTCTGCACTAATCACACTATATTGTACTGTCTCCTTCTATCTGTCCCCTCCCCTAAATAATCAACTCCCTGGGGTGGGGATAGGAAATATTCTTTGTACACTAAATGCCTACCCAAAGTCCTGGTTTGGGAAAGGACTCTATGTTTGTTGAATAAATAAACAAATGCCTATATTTCCAGAATTTGGGGATGCCAAGGCGTTGGGGCTCACTTCAGGCCAGGAGTTTGAGACCAGTCTGGCCAGCAAGGCGAAACCCCACCTCTACTAAAAATGCAACAATTAGCCAGGCGTGGTGGCACGTGCCTGTGGTTCCAGCTACTCAGGAGGCTGAGGGACAAGATTCGCTTGAACCCGGGAGGTGGAGGTTGCAGTGAGCCGAGATCATACCACTGATCTACAGCCTGGGCAATAGAGCGAAACACTGTCTTAAAAAAAAAAAAAAAAGTCATGATCACCTTAAAGACTTCATTATATTTTATTATATGCAAATATTTACTCAGAAAAAGGTTATTTCGGATTTAAGTTTTCTTTAAAATTTTAATACAGTTATTAATACTGTGGAAAATATTTTCTATACTTGGATTATAGCCATTAAAAGGAGTCCAAAAGGAGCCAACAGGTCAGAGTAGCAACATTTTTTTTTTTTTTTTTTGAGATGGAGTCTCACTCTGTTGCCCAGGCTGGAGTGCAATGGCATCATCTTGGCTCACTGCAACCTCCACCTCCTGGATTCACACCATTCTCCTGCCTCAGGTTCCCGAGTAGCTAGGACTACAGGTGCCCACCACCACGCCCAGCTAATTTTTGTATTTTTAGTAGAGATGGGGTTTCACCATGTTGACCAGGCTGGTCTTGAACTCCTGACCTTGTGATCCACCCACCTTGGCCTCCCAAAGTGCTGGGATTACAGGTGTGCGCCACCATGCCTGACCCAGAGTAGTAACATTTTTGACAATCATCATATATTTTGCCAATTATTTTTCAAAGAGATTTTACCAGGATACCAGCAATGTTTGAGAGCTCTCACTTCCATAAATATGAACTTGAAAGAAACAGTTATGAACTTGACAGTTAACTTTGTCTTTCTTCCTCTCTTTTTTTGCTGAAATTTGCATTTCTAGACTTCTAAGGATGTTGGCTTTTTTCATTGTTTTCAAATCAGTGGTAACTTAAGTCCTGTCTGTTCATATCTAAGCATATCTTAAAGCAAAAGATTGGAGTTGCTTAAGAAAGACACTGTGGGAAGAATACGCAAGATTGATCAGAGAAGAGAGACTGTGAATATAGGGGAAAATTAGGAGCTGTTAAAGCATTCCAAAAAGGGAAAAATGAGGCTTTTATCTAGAACCCTGTAAGCAAGAATGGATACGGGGATTCATTTAAAGGCCACAAGGATACATAAATAATGTAAGAGAGAAAAATCTAGAATACTCAAGGATACCCATGTAACTCCAATAGAAGTCACCCTATATTTTATTATAAGATAACTAGCCTATTAGCTATCTGGGTCTAATTTAAGCTTAAGTTACAAAAGGATGAAATAATTTCCTGGATGACGTGACTGAGAGAAAAGGAACATTTTTCTCATGTAACTTCAGAGGAAATGAAGTAACATAGCCAGCATGTGGACGTGGACTCGTGGCTTGCTCTGGGCTGCCTGACCTCCTGTGGAAGGCCAGACGACAGGCCTGGGTGAGGGCTGAGGGAGGAGGCAGGAGATGTATGTGCCAGATAGATGTTTGCACATATGTACCTTAAACCATTTGATCTCATGATAAGTCTGAAATATGAATATTATTTACATCTTCATACAAATGATGAGAAGACAGAATTCAGAGAGGCAAAGCATTCTGCTCCAAATCACACAACCCTGGAGGGCGGAGCTTGATTTTCCCGCCAGTCTGAGTGTGGAGTCTAGAATCTTTCCACACTTCATTGCATCTCTTCATGGGAAAGAATTTCCCACCAGATCCCTGCAAATAATTAGTTCAAAGAAGCTACAGAAAATGAGTTCTACAAGGCTGATTGGTTTGCATCTTGGTGTAAGGTAGGTTTAGGGAAGATCAGGGATGTTTATTTATTCAATTTCATGAAATTTCATGAGAAGCTCCTTTCTGTCCAACTACTGAACAACTCAGGGGTACCTTAGCATTCTTTTTTTTTTTTAATTTAATTTAATTTAATTTTTATTTTTATTTATACATTTATTTTTATTATACTTCAAGTTCTAGGGTACATGTGCATAACGTGAAGGTTTGTTACATATGTATACTTGTGCCTTGGAAAAAACTGCTTTAAAGTTCATATGGAACCAAAAAAGAGCATTCTTTTTATCCGATAGCTCCAGTAATTTTACATCACGGCCCTCTAAGTGTTGTGTCAGTCTTCCCGGTTAAATCCAATTGCCCTTGGTTACCTTTTAAAAATTAGTTTTCCTAAGGTTACCTGATGCAAAATATATTGTTCCCGAAGCTGGCTTGCAGAATTCCATGCAATAGTTCCATGAGCCAAGACTTTAGCTTTCTCAATCCACTTCAAAATTAATTCAAGCATTTCATTATATTCTTCTAAATGTGATGCTGCCTGAAAAACCAATAACATTAAGATAGCAAATGTAAACTCAGTTTCTTGAGCTATAAATCAGTCTTCTCTCTTTTTGGACACAACAATCTTAGGGGTTGATAGTTATAATATCGATGATATTCAATGGTATCAAAAAATCATTTCCCTGTTGAAAATCTGTCAAAGGCTTCTCAGTGACCTTGGGAAAAAGCTCAAATTCTTCTTATTTTTTTTTTTTTTGAGACGGAGTCTCACTCTATCGCCCAGGCTGGAGTGCAGTGGCCGGATCTCAGCTCACTGCAAGCTCCACCTCCCGGGTTTACGCCATTCTCCTGCCTCAGCCTCCCGAGTAGCTGGGACTACAGGCGCCCACCACCTCGCCCGGCTAGTTTTTGTATTTTTTTTTTTTAGTAGAGACGGGGTTTCACGGTGTTAGCCAGGATGGTCTCGATCTCCTGACCTCGTGATCCACCCGTCTCGGCCTCCCAAAGTGCTGGGATTACAGGCTTGAGCCACCGCGCCCGGCCAAAGCTCAAATTCTTAATATGATTGAATTATTCCTCTTTTTCTTTCTTTTTTTTTTTTCTCTTTCTTTTTTTAGCCAGGGTCTTACTCTCACCCAGGCTGGAGTGCAGTAGCAGGATCATGGCTAATTGCAGCCTCAATCTTACGGGCTCAGCCTCCCACCTCAGCCTCCCAAGTAGCTGGACCACAAGCACGTGTCCCCATGCCCAGTTAATGTTTTGCATCTTTTGTAGATTTCACCATGTTGCCCAGGCTGGTCTCAAACTCCTAGGCTCAAGTGATCCTTCCGCCTCAGCCTCCCAAAGTACTGGGATTGTAGGTATGAGCCACCATGCCAGGCCTTCCTCTATCCCTTCCTTCACCCTTCCCTGGGTAAGGAGGTGGCAAGTGGGGATTACAGCAGGCAAAGTTTCAATACTATAATCAATGGGTTGCCAACTCCTAGTTTTAACTTGTCACTGATTATATTAATCGGTTTCAAAAGTCTAGTCTATATGCAACAATTATTACAGATGTGCAACCTGAACCTATTAAGTCAATGTAAGCTAATATATATGTAGCTTACTTAAAGGTACTTGAATTAACCCCAAACTGATTTCATAAAACATGTTAACAGGTGAATATTCATTTCACAAACTACTTCTCCATTTTACAAAATATTCACTCCAAAGTCCGTTTATAGGACCACCTTTGTCAGTGACTTTATCATATGACTGGATATAAAATAAGTGCTGGTTTACACCTAAGTCTTAGGAACACAAGTGTAGCATGAAATAAGCTATACCTAAACTACTCTCTCATTGTCCATTTTATCTTTTTATTTATGTTTATTTATTTTCAAAAGAGAAAAGCAGAAGATGGAAGTTTCTGCCTTAGAGGCTTTGGATTTCTGATCCGGAACACATACCTGATTGAGTTTGGAGAGCCGATTCTCAGCTTGTCTAATGGTCTGCTGGTGCAGTTCAGTCAGTTTTCCTATCTTCTTGGCCAGTGGCTTACCCAGTTGGCCATTCTGTTCGGAGAATTTCTGTACTGCTGCATCTAATTCCATTAACTTTGAATTACAACCATCTAATTCCTCTCCCAGCACCTTGATGGTCATCAAAATGAAAGAACATTAGAGAATAGAAAATAAATTTCTTCAGGTTTTCCAAGATCAGACTGATTTTTGTCAAAGCCAAATATCATAATGAATAATTTTACTATAATTCTACTATGATCAGGTCATTTTTGTTTCTTCGGTTGGAAAGGCAGAGCAGGATATGTTGTAATCCTGGTGTTTGTTTCCTATGAGGCTGAGTGAGAAAGCTAACATTTTCCTTCTGCCCCACCCAAAAAGGATTACAGTGCCTGAACTCATCAACAGAGGAAGAACACAGATTTAGCTACCAAGGACACAATTCACTTTGGAATTTATATACTTGCATTCCTAAATCATCACTTAGTCCTTTGACAGTCTTCTTTCTTACACACTCGTGCATGTATATTTATTAACACTGTTCAATTATAATGATAAGTTATGGAAGAGGATCTGTGTAGATTCAGTTATAACATTTCTTTACCACCTGCTGTTACTATTTGGCTTTAATAAAGGTTCCTAAAAGGTTTTTATCCTGTATCCCCAAGTAAAACTGACTCCAAAAACGATTTAATTCATTCAGTAGCACCCTTTAAACTTCTGCTTCTTACCTTTTGGTCAGTTTTAGCTTGAACTAAATTATCTGTCTTCGCTTTCAGCTTAGTTAGAATAGTTGTGAGGTCTTTAGCTATCTTCTGAATTTGCCGGTTGAGTTCCTGGCTCATGGCCTTGCTCTGTTCAACTTCTTTTATTTTGTCTTGGATCTAAAAAATCAGTGAGAACAGCAAAACAAGCCATGGTTAAAATTGTATAATAGATACTAAAAATCTCAAATGATGTTGACAAGACACATTTTAACTGCTTTGGCATTGATACCTTTGGTCACACCAGAGATGTGCAGTTAGTTACAAGCTCTCCTGGCTTTCCTTGACTTCACTATCTTTATGTATTTACTGCACTCCTTGTGTTCCAGCAAAGATACAAGAAACGTGTGTAGAGGAATTCACTTATTAAGTATTTACAGAGTACTCATTATAGATGGTTGTGTAGACAGCTGAGTTTGAATCCTATCTTCTCCATTAACTAACATAATGACCCTGAGCACACAAACTCCTCTAAGCCTTTTTCTTCATAGGATGGAAAATCCTCCCAAACAGTTGGAGGAACACTGATTTGTTTCCAAGCACCTTTTAATCAACGACTGTTAATGATCTGTTAACTCTTTTTGTAACTTTCCAACTACAACTCTATAGTATGCCAACAAAGTATTAAGCACATCCAATGCAAAGGAAGATGAAAAAAGACAGTTAGCATTTACAAATTTCCAATGAATTTGGTTTGATTTGATAAAAAACATTCACACTGTTGCTTAGAATAAAATGCTGAAGAAAAGATGTTAAAGAGAAGAAACATTTCTTTATATAAAGATCTTTAAAAAAACCTCTTTAGTAGGGAGAAAACACACCATTAAAAGAGTGTTAATGGTGTGTTTGGCCTTCATTTTATTGAGTGTCAAAGTAAATGAAATACATATGAATAAGTCTATGATAGGAAAATTAATCCAGAGAAAAGCTTACATTTGAACCAAAAAAAAAAAAAAAAAACCATGGCTGTGCACAGAGGTGCACATCTGTAATCCCAACACTTTGGACTTTGGGAGGCTGAGGCAGGCAGATCACTTGAGGCCAGGAGTTTGAGATCAGGCTGGCCAACATGGCAAAACTTGTCTCTTTTTACTAAAAATACAAAAATTAGCTGGGTGTGGTGGTGCATGCCTGGAATCCCAGCTACTTGGGAGGCTGAGGCATAAGAATTCCTTGAACCCAGGAGGTGGAGATTGCGGTAAGCTGAGATTGTTTCACTGCACTCCAGCCTGGGGGACAGAGCAAGACTCTGTCTCAAAAATATAAAAAGACCATGAACTTGCCAAGTCATCCTTCCCAATAGATCTTCCAATGTCTAAGAAGAAAAACCAAATATATCAAATAAATACTTAAAACAGTAAATAGCATATATTAGTAGTTTAGGTCAAAGTCATGATAAAGTAGGATCGGATTTTGATGAGATTTTTAAAACACTTTGCATCATACACTGAAGATTTCCAAGTAGAGCACAACTGTATGAATTTGACAGTTCGTACAAATGGGATATTACTTTCTATTTCATGTAGCACTTTAGAATTGCAGTATGTCTTCTCTTTGTCTCATATAGAATGGTTTTAATTAAACTTTAATAGCTTTAGCACTAAGCCACTAAGAGAGTCCTAAAAATCTATTATATTTCCATACAGATGTTATTTGAGCCTATTTTCACTACATGAAATTGTGTTCTTCATGAGACCAGAGACAGAAATCTCGCTCTGGTCTCAACACCAAAAAGGACTATTCATTTCTTCTTAAAGAAACAAAAATATTTGACATAAGAAAATAGAAAGACACTCTTGATCATAGGTTTACCTGATCACGGATCTTTAGGTCCAATGCTACTTCAGCCAATTGAAGGGAGAGTTCAGAAGGTAATATGGTATAAAGACCCAAGTACTTATCCTTCTGTTCTTCTGCCATTTTTTCAATGTTCTGTCGGTGATTTGTGGCTTCTGTTAGGAGAATCTGAAGAAAAGATCAAAATAAGAAATTTCTGGGAACCTTCTAAGGAGACTGTTATAGACAAGTCTGTACCTTTTTTCATCAACATATAATTAAGTGTGGAATTAGAGAAATATCTTAAAATAATACAACACTCTTCTTTTGTCTCTGAATATAAATCATGTTCACTTTAGAAAACAAAGGAAAATCCCATGAAGTAATACTAAATATCTTCTATAGAACACATTTCTGAAATTTTTAAATTCAATATTCAATAAATATAAACAAGTATGTTCAATTAAAATCAGGGCAATTGTTTTTGAAATGAGGGGTAAAGAGAATGAGGAGTTTTTTTGTACCTGAAGTTCTTCAAGTTGAGCATCTATTTCTATTGTTGGATTCCCTAAATATTCTTTCGTTTCCTGAACCCAACATTTCACAGAATTGATCTGAGTCTCCACCATTTCTCGGTCCTTCAGCTCTTGCTTCACCAACTTTCCATTAGTCTTCACTTTCTCCTGCATGCTTCAGAAACATTACAGGGATAAAACAGAAGTGATGTGATGTGAAAGGAACCCCCTAATACTTGACAACATTTTATCTAATACATATACAGAAATGGGAAATCTAATATCTTTTTTGCAAGTAAAGACACTTCCTCAACACTGTCAAAAAACACTTCAGTTCATGTATAAATGTCATATAAAGTGAATAATTTGTCCTTCAAAAATTGAGAGTTGACTGTCTCACATGCCACTGAATTGCAATTAATTTCCTATTTAACATAGCCTGGAGATTATTTCATTATTTACTTCCTCTTTGGAAATCTACTAAAATGGCACATTTAAAAGTAATGTATAACTGGAATATATATGGCTATCTATTAGAAAGTAGTTTTTAAAGAAAAAAAATCAAGCTTCGGAAATTTCATAATTAATCATGTTAATAATGTCCAAATTTCAAGTCTTTATTTGAATTAATGTAAATTTGATAAGTATTAGGTTACCCCCACATCACCTATAAGGGAAAGAGGTGAATGCAAGGACATGAATGAGGTAATATTTGTAAATGTAGAAATTAAATTATCTATGAATATTTTTTCGCTGGCCCAAGAAGTGAATCAGGGCTGGCTGTATATCAACATTAACTTGCTCTTTCTACTAAATTCACTGACAGTCAGTGGCTACTATTTACCTGGACTGTGGTGTCATCTTTGCTCCTACATCCTGTCACCCCAGATAGCCAATGAGTTCTCAAGCTTTATCAAATCTAAGTTCTGAATAGCTCTCAATTGTTTCCCTCTCATGCTTCATTTTTCTTGAATCACCCTTCCTCTCCCTGCATCACCCAAGGAGCTCCTTGAAAGTGACATGTTTCTTCCTTTCTTACATGTCATCCCCCTGTTTGCAAAACTCAATGCCTAGCTCCAGGCTGCTCAGGCTTCTGCTTAAATTCTCCTTCTGAAGGGATGCCTTCTTTGACTCCTCTCCTCGGCTGCTTGTCTCTGCTTCGGATTCCCTCAGCTGCCTTTTCACACTTGACTGAAAGGCTGACTTAGTTGCCTATCTCTGCTGTTTGACTGTAAACAGCATGAAGATAGACACTGAGTCTGCATGGTTCGTCATCATATCTCTAAGTACTATGAGATATGTATTTGTCAGACAAATGATTGAAGAATCGAAGAAACCAAAAAGCAAGCGTGATGGGAAGAGATCCCCACATTTTTAAGGTGGTGTGAAGGAGCACCTTCATACTCAAGTACCCTGCTTATCCCTTTGGGTCAAGGTCAAGTTTACTAACAGAATGAAAGTAGGTGCTTAATTACTTCAGGCACCGATCTTGCATCGCGGTGATTTCCTGCATGAGCGGCGGCTCTTCCCCGGGGGTCGGGGCGACTCCATCCTGGAGCATGCTGAGGGCTTGCTGCCAGAGCATGCCCAAGGCCGACTGCTGCTGCTCCAGCTCCAGAACGAACGTGTCGTGGTATTCAAGAAGAGTTAAGAGTTCTGCTTTCGACGCCTTCTCTGCTGAACTTCCAGGTAACTTATCTTGCAGCTGATCAATCATTTCAGTGGCCTTTTTAACCTGATGACAAATGTACATACTATGAAGTTCAATAATAAATAAACTGAAAAAAATAGCGTCATTCCCATAAAAGCCACACACTAGTGTATGAAGCCAATTAAAGATGATGGTATAAATTCCATATTTTAGGTAACTGGAACCTGAGCCACTTTCTTAACATGAAAGGAGATATCACCTCTGTACCTCTGGGTTTAAAGCTTTAATCTCAAAATAATATTAGGACAATCAGAGACTATACTTAACACAGAAAAAGCTTTTTTTTTTTTTTTTTAAAACTAAGAAAACAAAATACTCTTTCCAATATTTAAGGTAACATAAATGAATACCTTTAAATCATAAAGGAAGACATGGCTTAAAACATTAAACCTTTAAAAGATGGAAAAAGTGGCCAGGCAGGCATGTGGTGGCTCATGCCTGTAACCCCGGCACTTTTGGAGGCCGAAACAGGCAGATCACCTGAGGTCAGGAGTTTGAGACCAGCCTGACCAACATGGCAAAACCCCATCTCTACTACAAATACAAAAATTAATCAGGTGTGGTGGTGGGTGCCTGTAATCCCAGCTACTCAGGAGGCTGAGACAGGAGAATTGCTTGACCCCAGGCAGTGGAGGTTGCAGTGAGCTGAGATCACACCACTGCACTCCAGCCTGGGCGACAGAGCAAGACTCCAAAAAGGAAAACGTTGAATATACATTTTCGGTAATGAGTTAAATTTCCGCTCATTTTCAGGTTTCATGGTAAAGAAAAAGTATCTCGTTCTTTTACAAGGCCAGTTAAGAAAGCAAATGGGGCCAAATGGGCTTGTTCTCCTTTCAAAATTTATTTGCTTGGTTTTTCTCACTGAAATAATTTGACCATGACTTGGGATTAAACTGCACATTGCATTTTGTACATTTTGTACTTTGTTTCATAACTTAGTTTTTATGTCATTGAAACAGAGATTTGAAAAAGCCTTTATTACTTTCAGAAGGCTGACTTCAAAAAGCAGCAAAATACCGTGTTTCAAAATACATTATAATTAGTGAGGAAAGAAAGGTGAGCCCACGGACAGTGGAAACTACCTTGTTGTTAAAGCCCGTCCACTCATCCACTGCATCTTCCAGGATCTTCTCCTGGTCTTGGGCCACAGCTCGAAGGCGTGTCCAGCGCTGCCAGACTGTGGTCATTGACCTGCTCAGGGTGGCTTTGCTAGCATCATTTCCGGTTTTCTCCAGTTGTGAAGCTTTTTCCTCAAGGGCCACAATTTTCTCATGGAAAGAGTTAACCACTGACACTAAAGCCTAGAGTTGTGGGTGGAGGATGGAAGAGAGGAGACAAGGGAGAGATTAATTTTTTTAAAATTCTATGGATCTTGGTAAAGCCCAAAATTACCTGCAAAAGGGAATGTTTCTACATATACATTTATTCTCTTCTAGGTACCCTTTTATGTTTATTTTTTAACCAGAGTTAGTCTTAAAGCTTTTTAAAGAGGTGAGGTGAATATTATTTATGTATTAAAAACAAAAGTGTATTTTGCTACTTGAGATGACATTTTTTTCATTTTTAAAAGGCAGCACAAATGTAAGTGAACCAAATTTAATATTTTAGTATGTTACTTTTTCCCTTATATTGCTCTGATAAAGGGAGACTCAGTTATTAATTTTTCAGTTTTATTTAATCTGTTATCAACAAAGAGTATTTACTGACATTTATTAAGTGCCACATCTTATTGGAAGCAAACTGCTCTGAACATCTTTTTAAAATCTTTGCTATGCATTTCCAATGGGAATCCTAAAAGGTAACAGCATTTAATAAACTTAAAACTTCTATAAAATGTGGTTACATGCATCCTTATCATATTGAAAAATTCCAGGTAGAAATGAAGATTTATTGATCATGTTGCAAAGACCCATTACGATTATAGAAAAAGGATTTAAAAAAAAAAAAAAAAAACAGCCCAACACTCTGACCTTGTGCTCTGACAATTTTTCTTCCGCTTCATGACTAGAAGACGTCTTCAACAAAGAAAACTCAGACAGTTTCTTTTCTGTATCATTCATCAATTCAATAACCTCTTCCCTTGCTTTTTGGTAATCGTGCCATTGAGCTGTGCATCTTGAAAGAGTCCAACAGAAATTGATAAGTAACATGAAATCGTGTATTTCTACACAAAGCTCTGGTGTCAGTATGTCTAATGATACTTAAGAGAGAAGAATGCATGTATGTGCTAATGTATGTCATTTGTGTATTACTACTTTCAGCGTGGAAATTCATTTCACTAAATATAAAACACAAAACATCCTGAAATACCTCTGCAAGAGATCCACTTGGGCACAAGAGTCCTGGCTCATCCTCTGGCTCCTGAGTTCCAGAGAAGCCATTTTCTGTTCTAGGTCTTCTTTGCCTGTTGGCTTGATGAGTGGGTCCAGGGTGGCTACCAGGCCGCGGAGCTCCTCCAGGTTACTGTGGAACTGATCCTCTGTACGGAAAAATTCCATGTGGTTTTTGAGATTTTCCTCTGCACTCTCCACGTCTAGGCCATTGCCTGCCAGCTGCAACATTTCTTGGGCATCCTCAAGCCAGTCATTGGCCACTTGAAATACCTGATAATACCTTTGACACTGGCTATACATTTCAGTCAAGGTAGCCTGAAAAACAGCAGTTGCAAACATAATCAACTCTCCTTTGCAATGTATTTGCAGGAAAGAGTTTCATTCATTCATTTGTTTTCCAGTCCTCAGTCTCACGGGTGTATGTGTGTAAGTGCATTGATAAACTAGGGGAATATTTTTGTGGTGCCATCCATCATTAGCCTTGATTTTTCCTTCTGCTATTCTTGTTATAATTGTATTACTGCCATTAAATTAAATAATAAGGACAGAGATGGGATTGAAATTTATGTCAATATCTTGACTAGTTCTGAATGTTCCCTCTCTAAGAAATAATATAATGCTTAGAAATATGTGGCAGACTGAATGTTTGCCAAAGTGCAGTAATGTCTCCATTGGTTAGAAGTATAACAACACGACCAAGCATGGTGGCTCATGACTGTAATCTCAGCACTTTGGGAGGCTGAGGGAGGCAGATCACTTGAGGCCAGGAGTTGGAGATAGCCTGGCTAACATGGTGAAACCCTGTCTCTACTAAAAATATGAAAATTAGCTGAGTGTGGTGGCACATGCCTTTAATCCCAGCTATTTGGGAGGGTGAGGCACAAGAATTGCTTGAACTTGAGAGGCAGAGGTTGCAGTGAGCTGAGATAGTTTCACTGCACTCCAGACTCTGTCTCTCAAAAAACAAATTAACAAACAAACATGGAAAGGAAAAAAAAAGAAAAGAAAAAAGCAAAAAAAAAAAAAAAAAAAAAAAATAAGTATAGCAACATCAAACTTCCAAACTGGCATTTACCAGACCACAGAGCCACAGAGTAATTTCTGGAAGTGAAATAGTAACCTGTGAGTCTTGTATAGAGACTAAAATAGAAAAGTCGAAAAGTTTAAGTCTGGAAGCCTGGTCCATTCAACTCCAGAAGGAAAAGAAACACTCTAACCAGCCATCAATGACTGGACAAGATAAGCTGTGACTGTGCAAGCAAAGATGCATAGAAAAGGTAGAGAAAGTACCCATAAGATGAGCACCAGTTAAGGAAAGAACAGGGACAGCGAAGCATAGAATCAGCGGAGGGAATAAGAAATGCCCCAGGAACCATGATCTTTAGTTATTTGGATGAAGATAATCAATAAGACAAGACGACACAAGTAGAGACATCTTAATAGATTTAAGATTTTGGTTCAAAACTCACCAAAAGAAGCAAGCTTACCTGACAAATGTCCTTCAAGAATGAAAATTTCTGGTAACTTCTGTTCTTTCTCTACATTCTAGATTCTACATCTCTATTTATACTAATAGGTCTAGAAAAATAGTTTAAAAAAATTTTTAAACAATAGCCTTGAATCAACATGAAAAGGTTAAAGTGTATTTTTAGGTTAAAGTTTTTAGTTTAAAAAGTCAGAATTTTACATGAAGAAGTTTATTATGATTTTATCCAATATTAACATTTTTACTATTGAAAGTGTTAACCTTAATCTTTGCGGAAAATAAAGTTAAATGAGAGCTAAGATTCATCTGAGGTTACTTCGTGTCAGACCCGATGCTAACATGATAAACCTAATAAAAGAATCATTAATATCTCTCTTCTACAAAAACAGACAGAGCCTTATAGGATGTCATTTGCCTGAGATCAAATAGCTGCTATTAAAACTCAGATGTGCCCTCCTCCCAGGCTTTAGCTGCTGTATTATCCTGATGAAAGCTATCTTTTACCTAAAGGGTTGGTTGACGTCTCCTAGAATCAGAGGGACTGAAGACAGACATGGAGAAAAGGAGCCAAGAAATTAAAGGAAGTAATCCTCTGGCCACTATTTTTCTCTTCTTATTTTATTTTATTTAATTTTATTTTATTTTTAGACAGAGTTTTGCTCTTGTTGCCTAGGCTGGAGTGCAATGGCGTGATCTCAGCTCACTGCAACCTCTGTCTCCTGGCGATTCTCCTGCCTCAGCCTCCCAAGTAGGATTACAGTCATGCACCACCACACCCAGCTAATTTTTTTTTTTTTTTTTTGTATTTACTAGAGACAGGGTTTCACCATGTTGGTCAGACTGGTCTTGAACTCCTGACCTCAGGTGATCCACCTGCCTCAGCCTCCCAAAGTGCTGTGATTACAGGCGTGCGCTACCATGCCTGGCCCTCTTCTTATTTTTAAATGCACAGAACTTGCAAGCCCCAGAGCAAGACGCAATTAGGCCAATCTGGGAAGTTTTGTACATGCTCCCATTTCTTTTTGTTATCCCTAAGTCAAGTAATTACGAGTATTCTAGTCTTTCTTCTGCTGTGCTATAGGGAAGCAAAAGACGGACAGCACTCATCCCCACAGAAGGGGTGAAGAGACGGGGCAACTAATGGGATACCCCACAAAAAAGTGGCTTATTAGCAAGGTCAGGGCTGCATTGTCTGTCTGCCTCTCTCCATTTTGACTCTTCATCTAGCACTGACTTTAGAAATACCAGCCTTCACATTGTCTACAAAGGGCATCAGTAATTATTCATTGTTAATTAGTTGTACTATCAATGTACTAATATATAATATGAATTATGTTACTAATACCATTTATCATCTCTTTAAAGGTGAGAGATCACTGAGGCATCACTATTATAAGCAAAGTGAAGTCAAGATGGAAACCGCACAAAATGAATAGCATGCACATAAACAATTAAAATCACCTGGCCCAGCACGGTGGCTCCCACCTATAATCCCAGCACTTTGGGAGGCCAAGGCAGGCACATCACTTGATATCAGGAGTTTGAGACCAGCCTGGCCAACATTATGAAACCCCATCTCTACTGAAAATACAAAAATTAGCTGGACATGGTGGCAGTCGCCTGTAATCCCAGCTACTCGGGAGGCTGAAGCACAAGAATCACTGAGATGAGCTGAGATCACACCATTGCACTCCAGCCTGGGCGACAGAGCAAGACTTCATCTCAATTAAAAAAAAAAATTAAAATAACCATTTAAGTCACTGCTGAAGATGCTTCTGTGTAGTGTTTAGAAAGAAATATTTAAAGAAGCAATTATAACCAAGCAAATGAATTTCTTGTACCTGTTTACAAATAAGCACAATAGAAAAAAGAGAAGTGAAGTCCTATTATACCTACCTGTCTGGTGCGTAAGGCTCCCTGAATGTCTCCATCCAGCTCTGAGAGCTCAGCGAGGCTGTGTTCTAAATCCGCAGAAATCAGCTCCTTGGCCTTTGTGAACTTCTCCTTTTCCTTGTGACTCAGCGCATTCATGATTCTCAAGCTGGACTGGACCTCTTCCTGATGAATTTGGATCTTTCTGATTTCCTCTTGGATGTCCTGCAGGTTGAGGTCTAGGTACACCGGTCCACTGAGTTCTGCCTTCACTCTCCTCAGCCAGTCCAGGGAGCGACTCATCTCAGTCTGGAAGTCTATACTCTGCACCATTCGGCTCTCACATTCTGTCACCATCTCACCAATGGCAGAAGTCAACAGTTTTAACTCCTCTTGCCAGGACTGGATCTGATGCCTGGCTTTCTCATAAGCCAAGGGGTCAAGGTGTGGGGCAAGATCTTCGAGATGTATGGTTACTCGTTTCAGTAGAATCCCCGAGTCCTGGAGGCTTCCTCCCAGGGAGTGATACATTTTGAGCTTCTCCTCTGCAGGCAGCGTTTCCTCATTCACTTTGGACTGCTCTTGTTTTACAGACTTCAGTTGTCTCTCTAGCTGTTGGCACATCTTCTCGTGTTCTTGGTAAGCACTGGTGGTGTCTTCTAATAAGCTAACCCTCTGTTCTGTTTGTCGCTTCAGCCTGTGATATAAGGTGACAAGGTACAGCATCTTGTCTGGCTGCCAAGGCTGACCTGTGCTGCGAAAACCTTCTTTTTTTTGGTTCAGTTCATCTACCGCCTCCCCAAGGCCCACCACCTCATCTAGAATGGCTCTGCAACCATCTTGCAGAGTCACAGCCTCCTCAACGGCCAGGTCGGTGGGAACTTTGCTCATCCTCAAGAATTGGGCTTCAAGTTCACTCAGAGACTGGGTTGTCAACTCAATCAAGGAAGCATATTCCTTCCGAGCGAGAATTGCTTCCTGGACTTTATAGAACTTGTCTTTAGCCAAGGCAACAATTACGTTAAATTGTTGGGGCAAAGTGTTTAGCTTTTCACTGAGGTAGGAATGATCAACTTCATTCAGCGATGGTAATATGGTCTGCCCAGTTCTCTGCAGCATAAGTAGAAGATTTTCATATTCTGGAGATTGTTCAAGAATGTGTTGGTATTTGGCCAGTTGTGTATGAAGCTCAGTACTCTCATTCATTAGGTTGATTTCAGGAAATGTAACAATATCTGCTTGTTTTAGCCAGTGGCAAGCTTTATCAAAATCTTCCTTAAAATGCTTCCTAGAAACCAAATTCTTCTCTAGTTCTTGTAACCGGTGACTGCACTTTTGTAAAACACTGTCATAGACACTCTGCAATTCCTGAAGCTTCCCCAGCACTTCACTCTTTTCCTGCTCTGTGACTCCTTTCATTAGTTCACGACCCTGGGCCCAAAGTCCAGTGACTTCATTTTGGTAAGTCTTGAGGCTGGCTTGTGCACTCTTACATGTTTTGACTTGTTTGCTCACATCATCTGGTAACAGACAGATGTGTTCACGGAACATTATCTTTCGCTCGTGTTGCTGAATTTGGCTGGTGGCCTGGAACACTGCCATGAGAAATTGGGTTTTCTCAGACAAGGCTTTGTTTAAGTACTTTCTTCGCTGGCCCACTAAGTCACTGAGACAATTCACATGGCTTTGTGCATCAGAGAGAGCCTTCTGAATGACCTGTCGCTCATTGAGACCAAGATCCGCCATGACCCTGTCTGCGTCCTTTATGAGCGATTTCAGGAGCATCTGCTTGGCCTCCAGTTCACTGCAGATGGCCAGGTGATCCATGAGAAGGTTCTGAGCCATATCTGGAGGAGGGCTCTGCTTAAGGGCCTCGGCGATGTTGGGTTGTTGCTCTTCTGCCCAATCCATTAGCTCCTGAAATCTGGACTGCACCACATTTAACTCCTCCAAGTTGGTGACTGACACTTGGATTTTCCTTTTAATGAGGTCCTCAAGCTGAAACCAACGTTGCTCTAAATGACTCGTCTGTTCTTTGACTAGCTCCTTGTCATCTAAACTCAGATGCTCTATCATTTTCTGCTTTTGATCTTTTAGATCTTCAATAGCATACTTTCTCTCCTGCAATGCCAATGCTAACTTTTTCAAAGCTTCCAGGTGGACAGCTGTACTCTCCGCATCAGATCTGAAAATACATGGAAAGGTGTAAGAGCAAATTAGCTGTAGTCAATATCGATGTTTGTTCATACTATGCTAAATTACACTTCACCATTTTCTTTTTGGAGACCGAGTTTTGCTCTTGTTTCCCAGACTAGAGTGCAATGCTGTGATCTCGGCTCACTGCAACCTCTGCCTCCCAGGTTCAAGCTATTCTCCTGCCTCAGCCTCCCAAGTAGCTGAGATTACAGGCATGCGCCACCACGGTTGGCTAATTTTATATTTTTCGTAGAGACAGGGTTTCACCATGTTGGTCAGACTGGTCTCTAACTCCTGACCTCCACCTGCCTTGGCCTCCCAAAGTGCTGGGATTACAGGCATGAGCCACTACTTCCGGCTGACACTTCACCATTTTCTTTGAGTGGATCTTCTGAGCTTAGAATAAATGGGAGTAGTTCAATTCATGGTTTATTGACAGAAGTGCTATAATTATGGAATACAAGTCTTATCAGAAGTCAATATTAGAAGTTGAATCAAATCAAGTTGCCTACTTCTTTCTGGCTGATAATGCCTTCCAATCAAATCAGAATATGCTTTTATCTTCCTCTGGCTCTTACCAACTGAGCAGAACCTATATGGTAACAAGATCCTTGGATGGTTTGTGTAATGTTAAACAGTGAGAAGCACTGATCTAGTGTACTCTAGAAAATGATACTGAAAGAAATTAATAAGTGATGCATGATTTGTGTGCTTTCTTTTGTGAAGAGGGTTCAACAAACAATAGAGTGCTAGGTAGTATGATCTGTAAGGTATAACCAACAGCTCTAATGGCTACTTGTGTACTTGGATATTTTTTGCTTATCATTAGAAATCTTTAGTAATAAGTGTGAAATGTAAAGAATTGTCATCCCTTTGCTATGAAGCACACATAAAAATAGAATCTTACAGTCTTTTTTACTAAATGATCAGTTCTGAAGTATGAAAAGCAGAGTTGGGAGGCAGTATGAGAAGTTCTGTTTGGGACACAGTAAGTCTCAGGTGTGTGTGGGGCCTGCTGTAAGTCAGAAATATGAGTTGTTAATATTGACTGGACTAATCCCAAAGACCAGTAAATTGTGAAGTATCAAAGAAAAGCAAACAGACCAGAAAATGGTATACCAACAAAACCCCCAAAACCCCACCATGAGTTCATGATATCTAGAACAATGTTTGCAGTTTTCATTGCTGTAAACTAGTAAATCGGTGCAGAAAAAGTGTAGATTTTAGCAATTATAGTGATCAAAAGTATGGAATGGTTTACACAATGATCCAGTATGTGTGTGTGTATTCTTATTTTTCAAAGAAGAAAGCTAAGAGGGGTTCAATCACTACAAAATCACAGAAGACACACATTAACTGAATTTGGATTGCTCACTAATTTCTAGACTCGTATAAGAAAAAAACCTGACTGAATTACACAGAATGCATTCATTACCTTATAGATGTGATAAGAAACCCAGGGAGCATATAGGTTCAAAAAGGATTCATTTAATGATTTCATAGATGATATCCCATAACTTGTAATTAAACAAAATTAGAAATATTTTTAGAATATTCTTTGAGGTCACAGAGAAAATGGTGCCATTTTCCAACATTTCTCTTTTACCCACTGGTTAAATTAATATCGAGCTAGGAAAACCATGACTCTATATCCAGGTGAAAACATTAGGTTTATAATGATGTTTTACGTACCAATATTAATAATAATAAGCAATAGATGATATACCTAAGACATTTTATTTTATTTTTTTGAGACAGGGTCTTGCTCTGTCACCCAGGCTGGAGTACGGTGGTGCAATCTTGGCTCACTGCAGCCTCCTCCTCCCAGGTTCAAGTGATTCTCCTGTCTCAGTCTCCCAAGTGGCTGGGATTACAGGCATGCACCACCACACCCAGCTACTTTTTGTATTTTTAGTAAAGATGAGGTTTCACCATGTTGTCCAGGCTGGTCTAGAACTCCTGACTTCAACTAATCCACCCGCCTTGGCCTCCTAAAGTGCTGGGATTACAGGCATAAGCCACTGCACCTAGGCACATTTTACATTTTTATAGATATTAGGAAATGTCTGGCTTAGCATTTTGGTGACCCATGGGAGAATTTTTGTTACCTGGCCAAATTATCCCATTCTGTAGTAAATTTTTCTAGGAACACTTCAACGACATTCATACAGTCATGGTAATCTCTTGTTCTCTGAAGATCCTCTTCCCTTTGCAAGCACAGGTTATTAGACTGACGGCACAAATCGAGCCACTGATCATTTAAATGATTTATTTCCTTGTGTTCAGGCGACTCCTCCTTCTTTGTTAACTTATTCACCTTTTCTATTATGGTGTTCACGGATGCCTGTTTGCTCTGTAGTTTCTTAACAAAATCCTGAAGGATAACAGCAACAAAAAATATGTAATGTGTTAAGAAATCCCCAAATAAATATAGAGAGCAACACAGACATAAGACCTTTGAACACTCTAAGTTCCTTAATACGAAAAAACTGAAGAATGTATAAGTCATGGGAAACAAAGAGAAAGTCTAAAAATCACCATATCTCTTTATGAACGTTAATTCCCATGTGTGCAAGATTCAGGGTAGCTGTGGTATATTCTTTTATGGTACTATTTCCAGAGGCATAAAGAAAAACTAATACATATGAAACATTACGGTCATTATTGAAAAAAGTCATTATCTTACCTTGAAGTGCGACCTTCGTTTTCTAAGAATTTTTAAAGCGTTCATGTTTTTCAAAATTTATTCTTAAACTAAGAGTGCTTTTATTCTCAAGATATCAGGACATTAGGACATTTCCTAGGTCTGCTAAATCCTGGGTCTGTCAAGTTCTGAATCTGTTCAGTAAACATTATGAACCTGTTCCCTTAACTAAATATCCTGTGACTAACAATGCCTAGCGTTCTGGGAATGCAGCCCAGCAGGTCTCAGCCTCATTTTACTCAGCCCCTCTTCAAGATGGAGTCGCTCTGGTTTGAACGCCTCTGACAGAAACCTTCCAAATGTAAGAGACAAGGCAAAGTAGCTTGGGTCACCAGGTGGGCAGTGGTGCTATGTACAAAGTTGGGGAAGGCTGGAGTACATTTGCCAACTGGAAAGGCAATGGTTTAGATTCATCTACTCCCTGCATACACATCAAAAAGAAATCTCTAACGTACCATCTCTTCCAGCCCAACATGTGGCCAGAGGATCATTTCTTTGGATAGTGATTCCTCCGAGGGGTTGGTTCATGGACTTCCATACTCTCCCACTGCTCACTCCCATTTCCATTTACTTCCACTACCCAAAAAAAATCTCTCAAATCCCCGGACTTATATATGAAATTCTGTCTAGGTTCAATCACAGTTAAAATGTTAATAAAACAACAGTACCATCTTGAATGTTTTAAGTATGTGTATATCTAAAACAAATACAGCAAAATATTAGCATTGTTTATTATCTCTGAATGGTAGTAGCATTAGTGATTTAAATTTGCTTAAGACATTTCTGTATTTACTAAGCCTTTTATAATAAAACTTTTCTTATAAAATACATTTAAAAAATTAAATTTCTAGGATGGTTCACAAATTTTTTTTTAAAAGTTAGTGCTTTTGAGAAAAAAAATAAATGTTATTATCCCTATCCCTATTCTCTTTTTTTTCTGTACTTGCAAACAGCACTTCAGCAGACAATATGTTATTATTGACTCATAATCACGGAGAAAAAAAAATCTTAAAGTTTGTTAAAAATCTTACACAACTTCCAATCAAGTTAATACATTTTTAATTTTCTTTTTTCTTTCTTTCTCTCTCTCTCTCTTTTCTTTTTTTTTTTTTTTTTTTTTGAGACAGAGTCTCACTCTGTGGCCCAGGCTGGCTCACTGCAACCTCCACCTCCCAAGTTCAAATGATTCTCGTGCCTCAGCCTCTCAAGTAGCTGGGATTATAGGCATGTGCCATGCAAGGCTAAGTTTTGTATTTTTAGTAGAGATGGGGTCTCACCATGCTGGCCAGCCTGGTCTCAAACTCCTGGCCTCAAGTGATCTGCCCACCTCAGCTTCCAAAAGTGCTGGGATTATAGGCATGAGCCACCACACCTGGCCACAATTTTCTATGTATTGTAAATTGTTTAAATTATATATAAATATGTAATACAAACTGCATTTACATTATACTTTAAATGAATTACATATAGCTCAAATATAATTTATATTATACTTTAAATGAATTACATATAGCTCAAATATATAATTAATGAATTGATAAGCTTACAGTCCTGCAGCTTTAGCATAATATGGTGATGAAAATCTAAAAAGTTGGCCGGGCACGGTGGCTCAAGCCTGTAATCCCAGCACTTTGGGAGGCTGAGACGGGCGAATCACGAGGTCAGGAGATCGAGACCATCCTGGCTAACACGGTGAAACCCCGTCTCTACTAAAAATACAAAAACTAGCTGGGCGAGGTGGCGGGCGCCTGTAGTCCCAGCTACTCGGGAGGCTGAGGCAGGAGAATGGCGTAAACCCGGGAGGCGGAGCTTGCAGTGAGCTGAGATCTGGCCACTGCACTCCAGTCCGGGTGACAGAGCGAGACTCTGCCTCAAAAAAAAAAAAAAAAAAAAAAAAAGAAAATCTAAAAAGTAATAATGTTCCTTGTTTGTTTAGTCAGAGTCTTCTGACTAAGCAGTCTACTCTGTAGACTAAATCACATCTGCTTTTTACAGGAACAATGTAGAGAATGAATGTCTTCTGGTGCAAGTGGCCATCTGAAGCTTCAGTAATATATTTGAATGTTTACTTTATAATCTGTTTTCCCTGGCACCAAATGAAATTTGTTCAGATTTGCTATTCCTTAAAGCAGTGGTCCCCAAACTTTTTGGCACCTGGCATGGGTTTTGTGGAAGACGATTTTTCCATGAACAGGGCTGGAGGGGGATGGTTTCAGGATGAAGCTGTTCCACCTCGAATCATCAGATGTTAGTTAGATTATCATATGGAGCATGCAACCTAGATCCCTTGCATGTGCAATTCACAGTAGGGTTTGCACTATGAGACTCTGATGTGGCCTCTGATCTGACAGGAGGTGGAGCTAAGGCAGTAATGCTTGCTCACCTCCCACTGTGCGGCCAGGTTCCTAGCAGGACATGGACTGGTACTGGTCCATAATCTGGGGGTTGGGGACCCCTGCCTTAAAGAGTTGTATTAATGTCTAAGGATTGACAAACACTCAGGCATATTGAAGTGAATACACTGAATACATTTCAAGTTTTCTATTCTGTTGGCCTCTTTTATCTCCGCTGGGGACAAATTAATACCCACCTTAACTTGTGAAACCATGTTCTGCGCAATACTCAGCTCCAGCTCAGAGTGCCTCCTCCTCATGTTCTGCAGTTGCTGATCAGCATCTTGCAGGTAAATCCAGAGCTCCGCCTTCAGGTGCTTGATTTCTTCCCATCCCTGAGTTAAGTTCTGGGCCTGGACGAGCCTTTGTTCAATCTTGAGAAAACGCAGGGATAAAAGTTAGCAACCATACATGGAAACATTTATGGTTAATGAATCAGAGATGGAACTCTCCAGCTGGCCTGTGCACTCATTTGACACACATATACACACACAAACACACACAGGCAAATACATAAATTTAAAAAGTACTTCTTTATTTACTTCAGGAAAAGCAGATTTCCTTTTTTATTGAGGGTTTCTAAAGGCTTTAAATGTCTATGAGTTATGCTACTTGGTTTTAATCAGTGTTGTGAAATTCTAGTAAGTTGGTTTTTTTTTTGAGATGGAGTTTCGCTCTTGTTGCCCAGGCAGGAGTGCAATGGCACATTCTCAGCTCACCGCTACTTCTGCCTCCCGGGTTCAAGTGATTTTCCTGCTTCAGCCTCCCGAGTAGCTGGGATTACAGGCATGCACTATCACACCCAGCTAATTTTGTATTTTTAGTAGAGACAGGGTTTCTCTGCGTTGGTCAGGCTCGTCTTGAACTCCCGACCTCAGGCAATACGCCCGTCTTGGACTCCCAAACTGCTGGGATTACAGGCATGAGTCACCATGCCTGGTGAAACTCTAATAAGTTTTATCAATTTATTAGGTCTAAGGCTGCTCTAATGGTTTTTCTCATTGGGCATTTCAGTAGATTCATCTGACTGACTCATGAATTTGGTGTTAAGGTTAACCAGAAAATACTTCTGTTGTCCTCTATTGTACATTTGTTCATCCTTCTTACAACATGCTGAATTATTAATGTTTTGGATATGTCTTTAGATCTGCTTCACTGATTTTTGAAGCTGTGTAATTTGTTTCAATAAATCATTTCTGTAAAAAATAAATGGGTTTTATTGCCTGGGCATGGTGGTTCATGTCTGTAATCCTAGCACTTTGGGAGGCCAAGGCAGGTGGATTGCCTGAGCTCAGGAATTCGAGACTCACCTGGGC
Organism: Rhinopithecus roxellana; assembly: GCF_007565055.1. Lineage (NCBI taxonomy): Eukaryota > Metazoa > Chordata > Mammalia > Primates > Cercopithecidae > Rhinopithecus > Rhinopithecus roxellana. Next base: position 176,032,579 of record NC_044552.1, on the reverse strand, counting down.
AACACAGTGAAACCCTTTCTCTACTGAAATACCAAAAGTAGCCAGGCGTGGTGGTGAGTGCCTGTAGTCCCAGCTACTCGGGAGGCTGAGGCTTGAGAATTGCTTGAACCCAGGAGGTGGAGGTTGCAGTGAGCCGAAATTGCACCACTGCACTCCAACCTGGGAAACAGAGTGAGACTCTTTCTCTAAAATAAAATAAAATAAAATAAATAAAATAAAATAAAATAAAATAAAATAGTTACATCATCTTTCGTAAGGATTTAAAAACAGATGTGTTTTGATAATATTAGAGAAAAAACCTTATTATTTTGACTTTTTTTTCCTGTGAATCATTTTACTATTCTGTGAATATTTAATAAATTAAATACCAAAACTAAGTCTTATTTTTCTTTTAAACTCAAATGTGGTGGCTCACGCCTGTAATCCCAGCACTTTGGTAGGCCAAGGAGGGACGATTGCTTGAGCCCAGGAGTTTGAGACCAGCCTGGGCAACATAGCGAAGCTGTGTCTCTACAAAAAGTATAAAAATTAGCTGGGTGTGGTGGTGCATGACTATAGTCCCAGCTACTTGGGAGGTGGAGATGGGAGGATCACCTGAGCCCAGGAGGTTGAGGCTCCAGTCAGTGATGATAGCGCCACTGCATTCCGGACTGGTTGGCAGAGTGTCTCAAAACAAACAAACAAACCCAAATGTGTTTCATGGAAGAGTTTAAGGCTGCAGTGGCAACAGCAAGGAATACACGGCTCCAGTGCTGCCATCTATCTGTGTGGACCAGTACTGCTACTCATCACAGCCCAGATAGTTTCAAAACCCTTCTGAACACCACACTTTACCAATGAACTAGAAGGATTGTGACAGATGGCATGCTCTTTGGCATCCTTGATAAAATAAAGAAAGGGTCAAGAGCCCCTTTCATATTAAGTATTGCCTAAAGAAAAAGATGGAAAAGGAGAAAACAACAAAAAAAGGTGTGGCAAAATAGGAAAAGAGAGAGAATGGTCATTAAGGAGGAGAAAAAAAGAAAGGTTCTAATGGGACTAAGTGATTCAGTCTCAATCTGATGTCATCAATGTCAGGATGTGCTTAATTTTCTAGGACTTAGCTGAAATTCAAGTATCTATTTATTATAATGACTGTAGAACCATTATATACAGCAAGAACAACCCAAGAGCTATTTTCTTTCAATATCACATGAAATATTCAAGCAAGAGAATATAATAAAACAAATTCAATGTGATTTTTCATTTTCTTACCATTTGCTCTGTTTGTTGAATGTCTTTTGCTGTGGTTTTCACCGAAGCATTTGACAGGTCACACATGGAGCAAAGGAGATCTAGGTAGGTCCTTGCCTGCTCTTGCAAAGCTCTGAAGTGTTTGACCTGGAAAAGGCAAGCGTCAGAGTGAAAGAGATGCATCAGCTATTTAGATAGCAAATACTTATATCATTTGTAATATTCTGTTAACACTTCAAAAATAATCTTGCTATGCTCAGTGTTTTCACCACTGTGTTCAAGTGCCATATACTAGTGACTCCCAGGAAAAAATTCAAATCACTGATGAGGATTTATTTGTCGACTATTTGTTTCTCCTTATATGTAAAGTATTCTGTATGGTATGGGAAAGGGGAAAACGCAAGAAACTTCTATAATCTTTCCAGATTACTTGCTCACATGCCAGCTTATTTTCCATTTCAGAGAAAGAATTTGTAGCCTGCTCTGGTCTCCTTCTTAACATGTTTTTGCATATCTTAGAGACAGAAGGCAAAGGTCTGCCAGTTGGTAGGTTTCATTGGAGTGAGGTTAAAACACAGATGTCTGGGCTTGTTTACTTTGCAGGAGATTTACCTTGTGATATTCTCTTTCCACAAGCCCAAGAGAGGCTTCTCTAGGTGGATCTTTAACCTATTTACAGAAACAAAGAAATGTGTTTCTTTGCAGATGCTCAGATTCTACTCAGGCTCCATTTTAGATATTGGGCATAGAGCAGCCCATAAAGCAAAACCCTTGCTCCCATGGAGTTTACATTCTTAGGAAGGAGATAAATAATATATAAACAAACATGCACTGGAATGTTTAGTACTGTTACATATCATGTGGAAAAATTAAGGTGCTAAGCAGATAGGGTATGAGGAAGAAGCAATGCCACTTCAGGGACAGTGTATCTCAACGGCCCCTCTGAGGAAAAGACCTGAATGCATGGCATGGCATAAGGTAAGAACATTCCAGGCAGGTGGACATGGTGGGCAGAGAGAGAGCAAATGCAAAGCCCTGAGGCTGGAGCAGAGTGAACCAGGTGGGAGCAGAAGTTGGAGGGTGGGGTGGGGGCAAGTCATGGAGCCCCTCATAAGAAGAGCTGACCATCCATCCCTGTTTGTTGGGTTTTATCTTTAGTCTAGAGTTTCTCAACTCAGAACTATTGACAGTTGACTCCAAATAATTCTTTGTTGTGTGGGCTGACTTATACCTTGCAGACTGTCAGCAGCATCCTTCGCGTCTACCCACTTAATGCCAGCAGCGACCCCACCATCCCAGCTGTGACAACCAACAACGTGTTCAGACAGTGCCAAATGTCCCCTGTGGGAGCAAAGTCGCCATCTCCTCCACTCCAGTTGTGAACCACTGCTTTGGTCCCATTGGATTATGTAAAGCAGACTCTGTCTTATCAAGAAGGTTCCATTTGGGAAAACAAATTAACCAGCCTATTCATAAGCCAGGGTAAGAAAGTTGGAATTTAAGTGTGACGGGAAAATACTCGGGGCATCATGATCTGAGACAGGCTTTCAAAGACTCCCTCCTAACATTGCGTGGAGAACTGGCCACCACAGGGGCGGTAGGCAGCAACGGTGCCCAGGTGTTAGGCTACTGCAGGGATCAGATGAACCGTGAAGATGGCCTGACTGGGGGCGGTGGCTGAGGTAGTGAGAAGGGGTTCTTGATTACTACATAAAAAGGAAGGCGGTATTGATGGCAAGTTGTAGCAATAAAGTCGACCTCCAGGATTTTCCCAAATCATAGAGTCAATCATGGCACCTGATTTTGTGACTCTGATCTCAGTATTTTTCCTCTGCACTGTGTGGATTACCTAGACATGCTATGCTCCTGTGGATATAATAAATACAGATTAATTTCCCATTAAGTCAGAAGTAGCACCTTTTCAATTGAATGTACAAGCTAACTATGGTATTGTGAGTCATCACCCACTGCACACAAGTACCATATCATGCACCTATGACCCAGAGAAAGTTATTTGTCTCAAGCAACTTTTGGATATGAGAAGAGAATAAGTTGTCAGAATGTCTATTTTATGAACATGTTTAATAGAAAGGACTGATGCTATATTTTGAGATTTATATAGTTGGTCTGATTCTGAAAGCATTGGAAGTAGCACATAGAGTGTCAGTGACCACACAGCTGCAAAAATGTTTGCTAAAATCAACTTTACAGAAAAATCTTATAGTACTTTTTCCCATTCCCTAAAGTTCACATTTTATGCCTTATAAAAACACATAGCACTCTGAATGGAATCAAATCCATGTGTCATTTTCTTGTGGTAGTAGGGAGTGTATTATCTTCACATATGTATTGAGGGTTTACTAGATGGGTGGTGCTGGGGACACACACTGCATCTTGGTACCATGCCCATTGTAAGTGGATTCTCCAGTCACACATCCAAGCTTGCCAGCCACTAAGGGCCTGGTCAGTTTTACATGAACACAGTAAGTTCTCATTTAATGTTGTCGGCAGATTCTTGGAAACTGTGACTTCTTTAAGCAAGAAGTTGTATGATGAAACAACTTTTGTTCTCATCAACGCTGTAATAAACCTGCATATTGAAGGAAATGACATTATTTGAGGACCTGCTGTACATGGTTTTGCTTAAAGTTTCAGATTCTAAGACCTGTCGATGGCATCAAGTGAGGACTTACTGCACTTGCCAAGGGAAAAACTAAAACAAAACAAAAAACAAAAGAAACAACAACAAAAATAAAATAAAAAAGGAAACAAAATAAAAAAACCTTTCCTCCTCAGAGTGACAGTGGTCCAAGTGTCTCTACCACTTTGAACTCCCTTCTCTGGCTACTTTCAAAGACCATTTAGAGAGACGTGAAACAGGCAGAAACAGGGAACCATACAGTCACATAATCTGGAAGAAGGATCAGTATCCTCCTGTGACCATGGCTTATTCTGGTATGTGTAGTAAATCTCTTCCTGCTCTAGCAAAAGATCACTGGCATTAATACTTTCTTTTCCCTTCATCTATTTTATTTCTTTTTTGGTAACAAAAGAGAAAAATTAAGTGTTGATCTGAATTTATTCAATTTATTCAAAGTGCATTAGAAACAGCCACAAGACAAGGTGGCTTGTGATTCAAGAAAACTCTCAGTCTAATAAAAAAAGCAGAATATAGGCAGTCTTTAATTCATTTTTTTTATTCAAGGAGAACCATGTTTCATTTTTCCTGATCCTATTCTTATAAAGTATTATATGAACACTTTTCTGAACCATTTAATGACAATGTAAATCATTTTAGCCTTTAGAAAGTATACTTTGGGGGATGAATTAACTAGACACATTCTTTATGTGGACTCAATGATCAAATACATTATGTTATTCTCAATTTGTGGTGGAAAATTAAATTATTAAATATTGTTAATTTATATCTGGCAGCAATAACCTTTATAACTAAATTCCTCTAAAATATTTTCCCACAGGGTTAACACTGCATACCAAAGCTGCTTAGTACAAAAGTTTAAAAAAAAATTCCCACATATTCTGGTTAAGTCTCGGCAACAACATTTTAAGCATGTGGATGTCAAATTAATACGGAATAGAATTCCTTTCACATGATAAAAACTAAAATTTCATTCATCATCCATTCAATAATTATTTATGAAGCACCTTGTTTATGCCCCAAAACTATGCAAGAAGCTAGTATTACTTTTCTGTTTATAAGCAATGTTTACTTGTAGTGTGATATTTGCATTTCATTATAACTTTTAGAAGCAAGTATACTTATAAATGTCACTTTTAATAGCAGGAAACTATCTCGGAGGCTCTGAGAAATTAAGTGACTTACCCACGGTCCCCCAACAGAATAAATATCAGAATTGATCTTTGGTTACAGTGCCCATTTTCTTTCTTTCCTTCTTTCTTTCCTTCCTTCCTTCCTTCCTTCCTTCCTTCCTTCCTTCCTTCCTTCCTTCCTTCCTTCTTTCTTTCTTTCTTTCTTTCTTCTTTCTCTCTTTCTTTCTCTCTCTCTCTCTTTCCCTTTCCCTCTTTCCCTCTTTCCCTCCCTCTTTCCTTCCTTCCTTCCTTCCTTCCTTTTTTTTTTTTTTTGTGACAGATTCTCACTCTGTTGCCCAGGCTGGAGTGCAGAGGCATGATCTTGGCTCACTGCAACCTCCACCTCCACCTCCCAGGTTCAAGCAATTCTCATACTTCAGCTTCCTGAATAGCTAGGATTACAAGTGCCTGCCACCACACCCAGCTAATTTTTGTGTTTTTAGTAGAGATGAGGTTTCACCATGTTGGCCTGGATGGTCTTGCACTCTTGAACCTGTGTGGTCTGCCCACTTTGGCCTCTCAAAGTGTTAGGATTACAGGAGTGAGTCACTGGGCCCGGCCCCATTCTCTTTCTTTTTTTTTTTCTTTTTAATAGTTTATTTTTATTATTATTTTATTTTTTATTTTTATTTTTTAATTTTTTGAGACAGTGTCTCACTCTGTCACCAGGCTGGAGTGCAGTGGCATGATCATGGCTCACTGCAACCTCTGCCTCCCAGGTTCAAGCGATTTTCCTGCCTCAGCCTCCGCATCCTCAGGAGGGTAGGTACTCTCCTACCCCAATCCCAGGGTAGCTGTGATTACAGGCGCATACCACCATGCCCAGTTAATTTTTATATTTTTAGTAGAAATGGGGTTTCACCATCTTGGTCAGGCTGGTCTCAAACTCCTGGCCTCAAGTGATTCGCCTGTCTCGGCCTCCCAAAGTGCTGGGATTGCAGGCATGAGTCACTGCACCCGGCCCCATTCTCTTCCTAATATACCAAGTTGGCCCCTCACTATCATGTCCATCTTCCGGCTGGCACATGAACTCCACTAACGCAAACCACAGACCTTCTTCCTACTTTTAGATTCCCAGGAGTCAATACAGTTGGGCACATCGTAGGTACTTCAAACATTTTCATTGACTGTCTAAATGATTCACAAGAATAACACAAACTTTCAGGAGTTTACTACCTGCTTAACAGCTTCTGCCCTACTAAGAGGTGGTTGAGGGCTTGGCTCTAAATCCGGCTGGACTGTAGAAAGCCAGGCCTGGCACTGCTGCAGGGTGTCTTGTCGGCTGACATGCTTCTGAAGTTCATGTTCCAAACTCTGGTACACCTGAGACAATACAACCATGCTGAGATTATGAGAACTGCTTTCTACCTCTATAAAGATCATTGAAATTCAATGAAACATGACCAGTACATCTAAATGGATTTCCCCCCAAGACTCCGCAATTTCATACACATATCTAAGGTAGTTGTATGCCTCCCCAAGTGTTGCAAAATGCAATGGCCATCCCCCAGTTGATAACTTCTCAGTCCACACATCACAATGTAATATCTGGATTAGGGGAAGAGAACATGCGCAGGGTAAATATAACTGTAGAGGCATGTTAGAATACATAAAATCATTGAAGTTAATTGTCATAAACATAAGTCAGAGGTTTATGCAGCTTCTCTTCCTATGGTATAAATATTGTACTTTTTGTTTAAGCTAGCAACTAAAAGTAAAAATAAAACATGACTTCAAAAAAAGATAACCAATGTTTCTCTAACTGTGATGTTTCTGCAATAGAGGTAGGGCAAAATTTGAACTAAATTATAAAATGAGGAGCAGAGAGGTGGATGCCCTCACTGCATCTTAGAAGTTATGTTCCAAGGCAAAAATAATCCAGAATAATTCATACATTTTCTGATATGTCTATGTAATTATCCTTAACAAGCCAACCAATTTTCATTTTATCCATAAAGACATATTAAGAAAAATTACGTATCTGCTTGAGATCAAGAGGAAATATATCTGTGATGTTTCCATTTAAGAAAAAGGAAAAAAGAAGGAAATTAGTTTAACCTGGCATTTCTTTCATTATTGAGACAATAGAAGCAATCATTGAATTCTACTTTTCTCTGTCATCTTTTAAATTCACCACTTTCATCTGACATTAGGTTTATCCCTTATTTAGTCTTATTCCAAGCAGAATTTTTAAAAGAATGGTGTTTTGTTCTCTTTATCACTTTTGCAAACTTTAATTATGAAGTTCTGATTATGTTCTTAGAATTTCATCTGCTTTCTAAATTTTAAAAATTATGTTGGTCTTTCTAACATCCACCAGTTAAAAAAAAAAGTTAAACTGTATCCCTAATGCAAAGAAAATGTTCACTGTGAAGGAAGTCAGTGTGCAAGAAATCTCTGTTGAATGAGTGAATGAATGAACTCACTGGAGAGTTCTATGTGTAGCCTCATTTTCTCTCTTAACTGTCCCTTTTCTCCTCTTGTCATCATTTTCAATTATTTATTAGATTCTTTTATTCCTCTTTTGTTAACCTTTAAAGGTGATTTTTTGTAAGTCTGGGAAGCTATTAATGTCACTCAGAATTTTTTTTATTATTATGGTGAACATGGACCATTCTAACTATGTTACTGGTGTATCACCAGTTCTTACTGGCTAGTCCAGTAAACAAAAATACACAGAATACTAAGTTTAAAGGCTTATAAAAACTCTTTGCAGTGTCATTTAAAAATTCTAGAATAATGTAAAGCAATTTACTTATTTTAGTAAATTTTTGTTAAAATAGTAATTCTTACTCCTCTTAGACTTATTTTTAAAACATTAACAATTCTGTTTTAGTGGAAGTATACCCACTTAAGTGTAAGTCGTATTTGTCACTTACTCCTTTCTCAAATTCTATATGAATGCAAGCAAATATTGATTTAGATTAGAACCCAGGCTGCATACAGTTAAAAACAAAATAATTATGGTGAAAATTATGAAATGAATTTATGTTTTTGTTACAAAATAAATGGCAAATTAGAAAGTATTGATGATGTGCAAAGAAAAACATGGGGGCACACCCAAGATGGCTGAATAGGAACAGCTGCCACCTCCAGCTCCCAGCGTGAGTGACACAGAAGACGGGTGATTTCTGCATTTTCAACTGAGCTTTGAAGAGAGCAGTGGATCTCCCAGCACGGAGGTTGAGATCTGAGAATGGACAGACTGCCTGCTCAAGTGGGTCCCTGACCCCTGAGTAGCCTAACTGGGAGACATCCCACACTAGGTGCAGACCAACACCTCAAACATCACACGGCTGGGTACACCCCTGAGACAAAGCTTCCAGAGCAAGAATCAGACAGCAACACTCGCTGTTCAGCAATATTCTATCTTCTGCAGCCTCCACCACTGATACCCAGGCAAACAGGATCTGGAGTGGACCTCAAGCAAACTCCAACAGACCTGCAGCTGAAGGTCCTGACTGTTAGAAGGAAAACTAACAAACAGAAAGGACACTCACACCAAAACCCCATCAGTACGTCACCATCATCAAAGACCAAAGGCAGATAAAACCACAAAGATGGGGAAGAAGCAGTGCAGAAAAGCTGGAAATTCAAAAAATCACAGCGCATCTCCCTCTCCAAAGGAATGCAACTCATCACCAGCAATGGAACAAGGTTGGACAGAGAATGACTTTGACGAGAGAAGGCTTCAGTTGATCAAATTTCTCAGAGCTAAAGGAGGAACTATGTAACCAGCGCAAAGAAACTAAAAACCTTGAAAAAAGATTTGACGAATGGTTAACTAGAATAATCAATGTAGAGAAGTCCTTAAAAAAACTGATAGAGAAAACCATAACACTAGAACTATATGACAAATGCACAAGCTTCAGTAACCAACTTGATCAACTGGAAGAAAGAGTATCAGTGACTGAAGATCAAATGAATGAAATGAAGTGAGAAGAGAAGTGTAGAGAAAAAAGAGTAAAAAAAAATGAACAAAGCCTCCAAGAAATATGGGATTATGTGAAAAGACCAAATCTACATCTGATTGGTGTGCCTGAAAGTGACGGGGAAAATGGAATCAAGTTGGAAAACACTCTGCAGGATATCATCCAGGAGAACTCCAACCTAGTAAGGCAAGCCAATATTCAAATTCAGGAAATACAGAGAACGCCACAAAGATACTCCTCGAGAAGAGCAACTCCAAGACACATAATTGTCAGATTCACCAAAGTTGAAATGAAGGAAAAAATGCTAAGGGCAGCCAGAGAGAAAGGTCAGGTTACACACAAAGGGAAGCAGATCTCTCGGCAGAAACTCTCCAAGCCAGAAGAGAGTGGGGGCCAATATTCAACATTCTTAAAGAAAAGAATTTTCAACCCAGAATTTCATATCCAGCCAAACTAAGCTTCATAAGTGAAGGAGAAATAAAATCCTTTACAGACAAGCAAATGCTTAGAGATTTTGTCACCACCAGGCCTGCCCTACAAGAGCTCCTGAAGGAAGCACTAAACATGGAAAGGAACAACAGGTACCAGCCATTGCAAAAACATGCCAAAATGTAAAGTCCATTGATGCTAGGAAGAAACTGCATCAACTAACAAGCAAAATAGCCAGCTAATATCACAATGACAGGATCAAGTTCACACATAGCAATATTAACCTTAAATGTAAATGGACTAAATGCTCCAATTAAAAGACACAGACTGGCAAATTGGATAAAGGGTCAAGACCCATCAGTGTGCTGTATTCAGGAGACCCATCTCACATGCAGAGACACACATAGGCTCAAAATAAAGGGATGAAGGAAGACCTAACAAGCAAATGGAAAACAAAAAAAAGCAGGGGTTGCAATCCTAGTCTCTGATAAAACAGACATTAAACCATCAAAGATCAAAAGAGACAAAGAAGGCCATTACATAATGGTAAAGGGATCAATTCATCAGGAAGAGCTAACTATCCTAAATATATATGCACCCAATACAGGAGCACCCAGATTCATAAAGCAAGTCCTTAGAGACTTACAAAGAGACTTAGACTCCATAAAATAATAATGGGAGACTTTAACACCCCACTGTCAACATTAGACAGATAAATAAGACAGAAAGTTAACACGGATATCCAGGAATTTGAACTCAACTCTGCACCAAGCAGACCTAATAGACATCTACAGAACTCTCCACCCCAAATCAACAGAATATACATTCTTCGCAGCACCACATCGCACTTATTCCACAATTGACCACATAGTTGGAAGTAAAGCACTCCTCAGCAAATGTAAAAGAACAGAAATTATAACAAAACGTCTTTCAGACCACAGTGCAATCAAACTAGAACTCAGGATGAAGAAATTCAATCAAAACCGCTCAACTACATGGAAACTAAACCACCTGCTCCTGAATGACTACTGGGTACATAACGAAATGAAGGCAGAAATAAAGATGTTCTTTGAAACCAATGGGAACAAAGATACAACATACCAGAATCTCTGGGACACATTTAAAGCAGTGTATAGAGGGAAATTTATAGCACTAAATGCCCACAAGAGAAAGCAGGAAAGATCTAAAATTGACACCCTAACATCACAATTAAAAGAACTAGAGAAGCAAGAGCAAGCACATTCAAAAGCTAGTAGAAGGCAAGAAATAACTAAGATCAGAGCAGAACTGAAGGAGATAGAGACACGAAAACCCCTTCAAAACATCAATGAATCCAAGAGCTGGTTTTTTTGAAAAGATCAACAAAATTGATAGACCGCTAGCAAGACTAATAAAGAAGAAAAGAGAAGAATCAAATAGATGCAATAAGAAATGATAAAGGGGATATCACCACCAACCCCACAGAAATACCAACTTCCATCAGAGAATACCATAAACACCTTTACGCAAATAAATGAGAAAACCTAGAAGAAATGGATAATTTCCTGGACACTTACACTCTCCCAAGACTAAACCAGGACGAAGTTGAATCCCTGAATAGACCAATAGCAGGTTCTGAAATTGAGGCAATAATTAATAACCTACCCACCAAAAAAAGTCCAGGACCAGATGGATTCATTGCTGAATTCTACCAGAGTTACGAGGAGGAGTTGGTATCATTCCTTCTGAAACTATTCCAATCAATAGAAAAAGAGGGAATCCTCCCTAACTCATTTTATGAGGCCAACATTATCCTGATACCAAAGCCTGACAGAGATACAACAAAAAAAGAGAATTTTAGACCAATATCCCTGATGAACATTGATGCAAAAATCCTCAATAAAATACTGGCATACCTTATCCAGCAGCACATCAAAAAGCTTATCCACCATGATCAAGTGGGCTTCATCCCTAGGATGCAAGGCTGGTTCAACATACGCAAATCAATAAACATAATCCAGCATATAAACAGAACCAAAGACAAAAACCACATGATTATCTCAACAGATGCAGGAAAAGGCCTTTGACAAAATTCAATAGCCCTTCAAACGCTCAAGAAATTCGGTATTGATGGAACGTACCTCAAAATAATAAGAGCTATTTATGACAAACCCGCAGCCAATATCATACTGAATGGGCAAAAACTGGAAAAATTCCCTTTGAAAACTGGCACAAGACAGGGATGCCCTCTCTCACCACTCCTATTCAACATAGTGTTGGAAGTTCTGGCTAGGGCAATCAGGCAAGAGAAAGAAATCAAGGGTATTCAGTTAGGAAAAGAAGAAGTCAAATTGTCCCTGTTTGCAGATGACATGATTGTATATTTAGAAAACCCCATTGTCTCAGCCCAAAATCTCCTTAAGCTGATAAGCAACGTCAGCAAAGTCTCAGGATACAAAATCAATGTGCAAAAATCACAAGCATTCTTATACACCAGTAACAGCCAAATCATGAATGAACACCCATTCACAATAGCTTCAAAGAGAATAAAATACCTAGGAATCCAACTTACAAGGAATGTAAAGGACCTCTTCAAGGAGAACTACAAACCACTGCTCAGTGAAATAAAAGACGACACAAACAAATGGAAGAACATACCATGCTCATGGATCAGAAGAATCAATATTGTGAAAATGGCCATACTGCCTGAGGTAATTTATAGATTCAATGCCATCCCCATTAAGCTACCAATGAGTTTCTTCACAGAATTGGAAAAAACTGCTTTAAAGTTCATATGGAACCAAAAAAGAGCCCGCATTGCCAAGACAATCCTAAGTCAAAAGAACAAAGCAGGAGGCATCACGCTACCTGACTTCAAACTATACTACAAGGCTACAGTAACCAAAACTAGCATGGTACTGGTAGCAAAACAGAGATATAGACCAATGGAACAGAACAGAGCTCTCAGAAATAATACCATACATCTACAGCCATCTGATCTTTGACAAACCTGACAAAAACAAGAAATGGGGAAAGGATTCCCTATTTAATAAATGGTGCTGGGAAAATTGGCTAGCCATAAGTAGAAAGCTGAAACTGGATCCTTTCCTTACTCCTTATATGAAAATTAATTCAAGATGGATTAGAGACTTAAATGTTAGACCTAAAACCATAAAAACCCTAGAAGAAAACCTAGGTAATACCATTCAGGACTTAGGCATGGGCAAGGACTTCATGTCTAAAACACCAGAAGCAACGGCAACAAAAGCCAAAATTGACAAATGGGATCTAATTAAACTAAAGAGCTTCTGCACAGCAAAAGAAACTACCATCAGAGTGAACAGGCAACCTACAGAATGGGAGAAAATTTTTGCAATCTACTCATCTGACAAAGGGCTAATATCCAGAACCTACAAAGAACTCAAACAAACTTACAAGAAAAAAACAACCCCATCAAAAAGTGGGTAAAGGATATGAACAGACACTTCTCAAAAGAAGACATTCATACAGCCAACAGACACATGAAAAAATGCTCACCATCACTGGTCATCAGAGAAATGCAAATCAAAACCACAATGAGATACCATCTCACACCAGTTAGAATGGCAATCCTTAAAAAATCAGGAAATAACCGGTGCTGGAGAGGATGTGGAGAAATAGGAACTTTTACACTGTTGGTGGGACTGTAAACTAGCTCAACCATTGTGGAAAACAGTGTGGCGATTCCTCAAGGATCTAGAACTAGAAATACCATATGACCCAGCCATCACATTACTGGGTACATACCGAAAGGATTATAAGTCATGCTGCTATAAAGACACATGCACACACGTTTATTGTGGCACTATTCACAATGGCAAAGACTTGGAATCAAACCAAATGTCCATCAGTGACAGACTGGATTAAGAAAATGTGGCACATATACACCATGGAATATTATGCAGCCATAAAAAAGGATGAGTTTGTGTCCTTTGTAGGGACATGGACGCAGCTGGAAACCATCATTCTCAGCAAACTATCGCAAGAACAGAAAACCAAATACCACATGTTCTCACTCATAGGTGGGAACTGAACAATGAGATCACCTGGACACAGGAAGGGGAACATCACACACTGAGTCTGATTGTGGGGAGGGGGTAGGAGGGAGGGATAGCATTAGGAGATATACCTAATGTAAATGACGAGTTAATGGGTGCAGCACACCAACATGGCACATGTATACATATGTAACAAACCTGCACCTTGTGCACATGTACCCTAGAACTTAAAGTATAATTAAAAAAAAAAAGAAAAAAAGAAAAACAAAAACATCATCTATTCAAACACATCTACTATTTTTTTCTTTTAAAATTTCCTCAAATTCCTTTTACTAATAAAAAAAAATCATTTTTTTTTTTTTTTTTTTTTTAGATGGAGTTTCTCTCTGTCTCCTGGGCTGGAGTGCAGTGGCGCAATCTCAGCTCCCTGCAATCTCTGCCTCCTGGGTTCTCCTGGGTTCAAGAGATTCTCTTGTCTCAGCTTCCCAAGTAGCTGGGATTACAGGTGCTTGCCACCATATCTGGGTAATTTTCGTATTTTTAGTGGAGACGGGGTTTCACCATGTTGGCCAGGCTGGTCTCGAATCCTGACCTCAAGTGATCCACCTGCTTCGGCCTCCCAAGGTGCTAGGATTACAGGCTTGAGCCACCATGCCCGGCCCAAATCAACTTTTAACAAACTTTTTCATAATCAATTCATGGAATAAACAAATTGGATAAAACAATACCTGAAATTCACTGCTTAGTCACATCAATCAAATGCGAAATGTGTTAGTTTTGTGTTCACATAGCGACTGAAATTTATCCTCATATTTCCTGTCTGGCAACACACCAAAACTAACTAATCCAAAGAGTTGAGCATTGATTCTATTTGTAAAACATCTCTAGACTGCACAGCCTGTCTCCATAATTCCTCGTCATCATGGAATGTTCTGGGGTCACTCACCCTCTGAGCTGTGCTGCAGATCGCTGAGTAGCTGTCCTTTGTGCCCTGCAGATGAGCATGTATGTTTTGTTTAAGTTTCGCTTGCAGGTGGTCTGCACATTGGCCAATCAAAGTATCACCTTTCATTTGAAGATTGTTCAAACGGTCTTCAAAACCAGCAATTTCTTCCATCATTGCCTGCAAAAATGAAACCAATACAGAGTTCTCAGAATTCTATTTTACTTTTAAATAACTTATCCATCAAACAAAGTTTAAGATAGATAATTTCACTGTTTAATACTGTTTTTGAAAGAATCCTGCAATTTATCTTAGTTATATATTAAATGAAAACAAAAGCACATGTTTTCAGGGATACTCCGATGGGAAGAGTCAATGAGCTTGAGAGATTAGTTACAGAAGGACTGAGGAAGTAACCTTTAAGACTAGACTGTGTTCATGGCTGGTCTCAGAGAGATATCTGCTCCATGGTATTATTACCAGACAAAAAGATGTCCCTATATTTTTCAGGTCAATAAGTTATAATTCTGGGATAATTTTTGTCTAAAACAGTCTGATTACTATTTCATCAAATTTATATAATATCTCATTTCTATAAGGTTGGTGCAAATGTAGTTGTGGTTTTTGTCATTACTTTTCTTTCTTTCTTTCTTTCTTTTTTTTTTTGAGACAGAGTGTCACTCTGCTGCCCAGGCTAGAGTGCAGTGGTACAATTTTGGCTTACTGCAACCTCCGCCTCCCAGGTTCAAGGGATTCTTCTGCCTCAGCCTCCCAAGTAGGTGGGATTACAGGTGTCCACCACCACACCTGGCTAATTTTTTTTTTTTTTTTTTTGTATTTTTAATAGAGATGGGGTTTTACCATGTTGGCCAGGCTGGTCTTGAACTACTGACCTCAAGTGATCTGCTGGCCTTGGCCTCCCAAAGTGGTTGGATTACAGGTGTGAGCCACCACACCCAGCCTGTTATTACTTTTAATGACAAAACAATTACTTCTGTACAAATGTAATAATCTAATTCTAGTTTCTGTAATAATCTAATATCTATTTTTTAATTCATGTGATATCTAACTTACATCTACTACTGTTTATAATAATGAAAACAGCATTTAAACTTATCATTTATTAAGCACCTGCTATAGTCCAGGAATTACATATAAGCCCGACGAATGTGTATTATCATTATTTTATAGATGAGGAAACTGAAGCACAGTGAGGTTGTACAACACAGTCAAGGTATGGCACAGACCCCAGGCTTTGGACATATCTCGGCCTGATTTCACCTCACACTGGCATTCTTTAGTGAGCATTCTTATAGATGACTCAGGGAAGAAAAACTTATTTTTTTAAATCACGTTCTGGCCAGGTGTGGTGGCTCACACCTGTAATCCCAGCACTTTGGGAGCCGAGGCTGGTAGATCACCTGAGGTCAGGAGTTAGAGACCAGCCTGGCCAACATGGTGTAACCCTGTCTCTACTAAAACTACAAAAATTAGTTGGGCACGGTGGAGGGCACCTGTAATCTCAGCAACTCGGGAGACTGAGGCAGGAGAATCACTTGAACCCAGGAAGCAGAGGTTGCAGTGAGCTGAGATTGCACCACCACACTCCAGCCTGAGCAACAAGAGCAAAACTCCATCTCAAAAAAATAAAATAAAATAAAATAAAATAAATAAAATCAAGTTCTGGTGTTTTTTCTTTTTCTTTTCTTTTTTTTTTTTTAACTGTTATATGATGCTAATGACAAGTGACACAATCCAACATACGGTTGCCTGGGTAACCCATCATTATATCTATAGGAAACCCAAGTGGCCCTTCAGCAGTCCAGGGTCTACTACTTTTTCAAACAGTGCTGGGCTAGCAGTTATTATATATGCTCAGTTGAAAGGAACCACTTTGTGTCTGAGTTGGAACAGAACCACTCCACCACGAGGTCATTCATGGGGTAGACTACCTTCTGGATTGTCATCTCCTCAGTGCCTACCAGAAGGTATAGTGTAGCTGCTTTTTTATTCATATTTGTTAAATAAAATCCTTTCTTATAGATGGAAATGTTGGTGCCCAGAGAGGCTAACTGGCTTTCCTAAGACACACTATCAGACACCAACCGCATCATGAATAAACTTGCTTTCCATTACGATCACAAGTAAGTTGCTCCATAAAATTGTGACCATAACATCTATCATCTGGTAAACATAATTACTAAAAATATGTATTATTAAGTTCTTATCTTGACAGATTTAAATAGTGCTTTTAGCCTATCACCTGTATCAAAGATAAGAACTCCTCACATTAGTTTTGTACTTTGTGATTTACAAAATGTCTTCATAAATATTATCTCCCGTGATTAGCAAAACAATTTTGAGATGGGCTGGTATTGTTATCATCCTAAAGGAGAAAAAGACAGACTCAGATAGACGAAGTTGTCTCTCCAGGAAGGGGAAGAGTACAGACTAGAATCCAGATTTTCTGATGCCTTTGGCTGCATTTTCTAAAATAGACCCCATAAATACTAAATTCTGAGATAAAAATTATCAGCTGGGGAAAATGTAAGAATGTGTTCAGAAGTTCAATGAGAGGATTCAACTCTTCTTGATTCACTTGAATATCAAGTTCAACTGTTGTCAATTGTCAGAAGTGCTTGAGACTTAGACCTTGATATTGTTTGGCTGTCTCCCCACCCAAATCTCATCTTGAATTCCCACATGTTGTGGAAGGGACCTGGTAGGAGATAACTGAATCATGGGGACAGCTCTTTCCCATGCTGTTCTCATGATAGCAAATAAGTCTCATGAGATCTGATGGTTTTAAAGATGGGAGTTTCCCCGCAAACATTCTCTCGTCTGCTGCCATGTGAGATGTGCCTTTACCTTCCACCATGATTGTGAGGCCTCCCCAGACACATGGAACTGTAAGTCCAATAAACCTCTTTCTTTCGTAAATTGCCCAGTCTCAGATATGTCTTTGTCAGCCACATGAAAACGGACTAATACAGACCTGATTCTCTCAGTACAATCATTGGAAACCAGAGATGCACCTGTGTTTGCATCCCCACACATGCACACACATGCACAGACACACGCATACACACACTGGTGAAGCTGTCCCAAAGGCAGCCCTTTAAAGGTCAGGGGTACCTTGTGGTGGGCCAGTTGCTGGGTGATTGTCTCCAGGCTGCTCGTCTCCAGGAGGTCAGGGGCCACCAGTCTGCCGGACATCTGCAACAGCCACTTTTCAACCTCTTGGAGCTCACTGTTGTAGTCTTCATGGTCTTTGACTTTCGCCTCCAGACTGAAGACATGCTCCTGCAAAACCAGGTGCCCATCAGAGGTGACTTTCAAGTGAAAAATCTACTCAAAACTGTTTTGTATTACAAAAATCCCAGGAGAAAACTACCAGGAATGGAAAAAAATATAGTCATTATGCCAATTAAATATCTATCTGAATTTAAAAAAAATACTAACCCATACCAGACCTTAAAATTATGTGACAGAGAGAAAGGAGTCAGGACCCACATTTTGGAAAATAAACCCTTTTACGGAGTCTTTCATCTCTCCTTACCTTTCCTATGCTGCACAGGTCCTGGTAATCACTTTGAAGTTGATCTATTTTGTCCTTTAAAGTGACATCCTGCACCAGTTCCAGAAGAGCTTCACCCTTCTCTCTCACTGACTTTACTGATGGTTCATGGGACAGCACTGTTTGTTGAAGTGACTTGAATTACAAAGAAAAAAAAATGAGCTTGCTCATCTCTGTGGACAAGAGGAATACACACAAATGCCCGTAGCATGCAAGAGATGATCCACCTCAAAGAAAGATTGGTACATATTTATGAATCAATAAGTGCAAAACATTAAAGAGAGAGTGATTTATTATGGCTAACACAGTTTCTAAATACAAAAGAAGAGTCACACATCAAATGGCCCGTCCTATGTGGAGAAAAAAGGATGGGAAATAGTTCTATTTGGCTAAATTTAATATAGCTCATATTTCTGGCTTCTACCTTATTCCTTTCATCAGAGAAAAAAATTCTCAACATAAAAAGGCCACTATCTTTTGATTTTGAGTTCATGAAGTTAGTTCCAGTTTGAGCTACTTAGGGAGTTAGCAAGAACAATTCTAGTTGTGACCTTGCTGAAATAGGCTAAAAGCACTACTTAAATCTATCAAGAACTCAGTGGCCGGGAGGAAGAGGTTGTGATTCTTATGTGGCCTCTTCAAAGACAAGTTGTCAGGCTTGGCAGAGAAGCCAAGGATAGAAATAGACATCGGCTGGAAGAGGCCATCACAAAAGCTTCCAACTGGGAAAGCTTTGGGGTAAACCAGCACACTGTAATTCTTAAAAGGTATCACTCAATCATCCAGATCAAATTTATAACACAAATTATTCCACATATAAACTTGCATAATTGCTTCAAAAATTGGAGCGGGTCAAATACCTTTGTCTATGTCATGTATAGGTATATCCACATCACTATTTATTCTTTCAAAAATCAATTTCTAAGGTACTTAGCTAGAGTTTGTTAATTAGAACTTATTTTCTTATAAATACGATATGTCATTTTCAATTTACCATAGGTCAGCTTCTAGCCTTGGGTACCAGAAGACGAAGGGAAGCCTCAATATGGGAAAGATATGGGATCCTCGTGTCAGCAATATTTTACCTGGAGGATCCAAATACCTGGCTCACACATCAGAAAAGATCTTCATTGATTGACAGATACATACAATCAATAAATGTCTTGACTCAATCTTTGAGTATCAGATCTCTGAATGGAAAAATAACTCTGAAGTAGTGGATTTAACCCAGTAAATCTCCACAGGTCATGGCATCGCTGGACAGCTGCAGAACGGACACATGTGGGATGCATTCCAGCAGCTGTTACGGGTAACACACAGCAAGAATTACCTCCCTCCCATTTAGTCTCTGCGTGTACTCCGCATGCATCCATCAGTGAGTAAACACATTACCTTGTATTTAGATAACTGAGCTTTTTTCTCATATAATTCCATTTTGGGTTCTTCAGGAACATGTAGGATTTCCTGGTATTCTGCTATCCACTGTGTCAGTGCTTTGCATTTATCTGAGAATTCCTTTGCTAAATGAAGACCTTTTTCCAGTGTCATGTGTTCTTTCCGGACAGTGCTGGTCAGTTCCTTCAACTGTTCCACGTGATCATGAATCTCCTTTCTTACTCTCTCTGCCTCGCCTTCCTCCAAGTATTTAACAGCCCTCTCTCCTTTCTCCCGGGCTGATTTCAGCAAACTGTGACCTTTCTCCATGTCTTTGAGCAAAACCTGAAAAAGAGAGTGAGTAGGAAGCAAATGTAATCTTATTTCTTTTCTTTTTCTTTTTCCTTTTTTTTTTTTTTTTTTGAGATGGAGTTTCACTTTGTCACCGAGGCTGGAGTGCAGTGGCACGATCTTGGCTCATTGCAACCTCTGCCTCCTGGGTTCCAGAGATTCTCCTGCCTCAGTCTCCCAAGTAGCTGGGACTATAGACGTGTGCCACCATACCCGGCTAATTTTTGTATTTGTTAGTAGAGACAGGGTTTCACCATGTTGGTCAGGCTGGTCTTGAACTCCTGACCTCAAGCAATCAACCCACCTCAGCCTCCCAAAGTGCTGGAATTACAGGTGTGAGCCACTGGGCCTGGCCATTTCTTTTCCTTTTAAAGAAAGGTTTCTCAAGGCCTGTTCTTAAGTCTACCTATTTCCCTTTAAACTAAGTTGTGGATGTTCATAACCAGATTTGACCTGCCAGGAATCAGGAACCCTGGCTTCTTTACTTCGATATAGGTTCTAAAAGTCTTGATTGATATATCATTTCCAATTCAGAGAATCAAAAAAGAACTTGATGTATCTCTCATCCTTAGCAATCTTTTTCAAAAGACCTGAGTTTAAACTCTGTACAGGCACTGGGCCATTAATTTGAGAGGTAGTTTTCTCTTAATATTGAAGTGTCACACTGGAATTCAGTTAAAACTTTCATGGGTGTCCATGTGTAAGTCATTCTGGTAACAACACATCATAAATAAGTGAAAGCCAGCTTCTGGCCTTAAAGAGCCAACTTAGTATTTCAAGTAAAACAATGAGCTCAGGATCACCAGTCATAATGGTTGGGATGATCACTTGTGCTTCCAGTATCTATACAGGAGAACGGGAAACTCGGTGAACGGAAAGGTTGGATACAAATCTGAAGTATGTGTGCCTACCTCCAACGTCTTCAATTTCTTCCCCATCATTGTTGTATCTACTTTGTCAATCTTGGTAGCCACATTCTTGAAATTTTTATGCGTAGAGCCATACCAATCCGAATAGGAACTGAGAGATGATTCTGATTCCTCCAAACTCTGAATCTCTTCTTCCAGGAATTTTATTTGTTCCTATGAAAGAACAGAGAAAATTGAATGGTGAAGTAAAGGCCTGTGCCAGGGCCTTTGTTGATGAATATGTATCTTCACTGGATGTTAGTGAAAGGAAGGCTATTTTGGCCGGTGAAGTTTGCTGGCCTACGCTGAGCACCTGGTGACCCACTCACCAGCACTTGGAGAAACAGGGCCTGGTATCTGGAAGTCAGCTGGGTGGCCTGGCAACCCATTCTGCTGTTCACGTGGCTTTCGTCCAGTATCTCCTGAGCTCTAGCTCCCACTTCCTCAACTTCATCTCTGTACGCAGTCACTTCTTCATGCCACTTCTGAAATGACAAAGTATCGAAGGGAAACATTCAATCTTAGCCATTTGAATAAGACTGATATATATCTTCTTAATGGGAAATGGTTTCAGTGTATGTTAAGAAGACGTTTATTTTGAGATATAATTTTGAAAATGCCACATGTTATCTTCATAAATATATTACAACAATGTGATACAAACTGTACACTTGAGTTGGATAGTTTTCTGTATCTATTACACTTCCATTCAAAAATTAAAAATGAAAACAGGCCAGGTGCAGTGGCTCATGCCTGTAGTCCCAGCTACTTGGTAGGCTGAGGCAGGAGAATTGCTTGAACCCAGGAGATGGAGGTTACAGCGAGCCGAGATCACTCCACTGCACTCCAGCCTAGGCAACAGAATGAGACTCTGTCTCCAAAAAAATAATAAATAAATAAATAAACAAACATGAAAACAAAGTGGCATAATTTTTTAGACCTCCTATTGTACTTAGATCAATTTTTAAATGGGTGGATAATGAAAATAAATTCCTAAGGCCCAAGCACTATTTTAGATGTGTGCACTAAAATTGCATAAATATTAGAATAAAACTAATTCTCCAGTATTATTTCAATGAACTATATTGGAGTTATTTCATATCAGAACCATAAACTTAAATTAGTGTAATACAACCATTCATGTATCTTCACAAAACAAGGTAATAGGGTATGGAAGGAAAATATAAAATAATCACATTAAACTACATTGTATCAAAGACTAATTTATGAAATAATTGCTGTAAGAGGAATGCTCTATTGTAATTTATTTTAACTTTCTAGGTAATCAAAAAGATTTTGCAAAGCCTACGCTTTAAACAAAAGTACTAAATATTTTTATGGAACAAACTATGCAAGGTAACTGTAGCTTTGAGAAAGATCAGGAATCTACATGAGCTATACCTTCATCTGATGTAATTGTATCTCCTTGGTTGTTCGGTTAGACTGACGTATGGTCCTGGGACTAATTTTCTCCTCTGCTGTTTTGAGCCATTCATCTACTTGCTGAAACTTCTGCTCCATTAGCCTCAGTTTGTTCACTATGTTATTGAACTGAGTTCGGGTCTCAGACAGCTTGTGCTGGTAAGCCTGCCAGTCTTGCCGGAGAGACTCTAAAGCCCGGTCCTCTGCCTGTGGGATACCTGATGGGATCACATCCTCTCTGGTGTGCAGCACTGAGTTCAACAGGGCCTGCCCCTCTGCACAGTGTACCTGTAGCTCCTACAGGGAAAAAGGTATGGCTGTTACTCTGAATCATATTTCACACTTGCATGGGTTAGCATGTCTCGCCCAAGCCAACTGTGACCGCTTGAACTTCTCATTAGAAAAAAATGATTTTATTATGCCCTATACAAAACTATGTCCCTAACAACATTTTCTCCCAAGTCAGAAAGATTCCTAAAATTTTTCCAATTAAAATAATCAACACACACACACACACACACACACACACACACACCCCAATATTTTTCTCAATCAACAGTTTCTGAAATTTGACTTTTTAGCTTATAGGCAAAAACACTTGTGAGTAAAGGGTTATTGTTTAAAAGAATGACCTAGGCTTATTATGGCTCATAATCTGCTTAAAGTGCCTTAAGCTTCTTGCTTTGACATTGAATAGCTCAGTGCTACATTTGTGACTGAGAAAGAAACAATGAACCCTCTTTTCGCTAAGGAGGAATCTTTTGCCAAAGCTGTACTCTAGGCACTGTGGTGGCCAAGAAAAGTTGAACCTGGAGAGTGCAGGGCACACAAACCTGGGAAATTGGTTCATCACACCTGCCCACCAGGTGCTCCCAGGTGCAAACAAATTTTCTCCACCAAAGCCTAAGCCCCAAAGATTTAGCCTACAAATTTAGTATAAATCAAGTTTTGAAGAGCATATGCTATTTTTTATAGGATAAAAAGAAACTTATATCCTTAAAGATGTTGGTAAAACAACATGGCACACTTATATTTCTGGTGATAAACGAATCTATACTGTCACTTGATCTGATCACCTAAAGTAAAATAAATCATGTCAAATCCCATCAACAATGTTAAAAATATCAATATATGTAGTTAAAACATAGTATTTCCTCAATACCATACTTTAAAAACCACTTAAGATTGCTAAAATATTTTTCTTACAAAAATAACAATCTCATATGGTTTCAACTAATAGAACATTTTTCTTCAAATATGATGTCACTTCAAGCATGGTGTAATGTAAACACATATGCACATGGAAAGAGAAGAACTATAGATATACATGGTAAAATATTAATCAAATTGGCAACAATCACATAAACTTTATTCTAAAATTCTTAGAGTTTTTTTCAAGATAATTTTTTATAATCATTTTCCTAATTCAAGGTTGGCAAACTTTTTCTATGAAGGGCCTGATAGTAAATAATTTGGACCTTGTGGGCCATAGGTCTCTGTTGCAATGACTTAACTCTGCCATTGTAGTATGAAAAAAAACCACAGATGATACATAAATAAATAGGTGTGGCTGCATTCCAATAATATTTTATTTAAAAATACAGACACTGTGGCCCTGGACAGTAGTTGACTGATTTATTAATCTTCTCAGCATCTCTTCCATACTTCCTAAATAACCACTTTATCTATTATCTGAGTTAATATTCTATTAGATAAATTCTCATATATCTCAAATTTCAACTCTGTATTCTGAAGGAAAAACATGGCTCAATGTTTAAATAAATATATATTTATATATAATATTATTAAAAATATAAAATATATATAACATAAATATGTGTATATAATATATTATACATATTAAATATATTAATATATTTAATGTATTATATAAAATATATATAAATTATATATGTTCTATGACCCAAACAAGGCCTTCAGGTTATACAAAATAATTTCTGAATATGGTCCACACGACTGGCCAATCCCCACACCATGTACATGCTACAGAACATCAGGATCCTGAAGAAATTCTGCTTTGTGGTTGCAGCATCACAATTCTCCACCACTGCTTCCTGTCACTAGCATCTTCCTTCCTTTTTAACCTTTGTGGTGGCTCACAATAGAAAATGTAAGAATTAATGCACGGTGAAATCGGGGGAAGTTAGGTTTGCATCCCTTAAATACTGGCTTAAGCGAAATATTTTCTTTTCAGCAACATCTGCTGGTGATGGGTAACTATTGGCTTAGTTCCTACACAAAAGCACAGGGCGCTCAGCATTTGCTTGCCAATGATGTTGGTAGTGTAGAACTAAGAAGGGTTATTTAAAGAAAATAGTCGATTTGAGTCAAATAAATTACAACAGCTAAACCTGTGGACTAGGACATCCTACTCTTTGGAAGCAGGATGGATGAAACCCGTAAGTAAGCTAAGGAAATTGTGACCCTTCTAATTTTTATTATTTACTTACTTCATGAATAGATCATATATTTAAACAAGATTTTCTTCCATTTAATCCTTACAACTCTGTGGACGAAATTGGGTCAGAGAAGTTCTCACTTGCCTGAAGTCACCTAGTGTTGGGTTCCCCAAGGATTAGAGTCCCAACTTCCTAATCCCAACCCCATTCTCTTGACATTATGCAATTTCCCAGACCTAACAGAAAAAGCCAGAAATTTTATATGTGACTAATAATCATGATGGACCCTGGTTTTTCCACCTTGTCCAAGCTGTAGGCAAAACTTACCCAATCCTGAACCAATTCTGATCCGGGCTGATAGCATATTTGTAAGTTCCAAAATATCGCTAGTGGGACATAAAGTGATCTCATTGGCCTTTCTCCATCTTCTGCTGTTTGTTTTGTACATGGTGGCCCCTTCTTGGTGAACTTCCTTGATTCCTACCTACTCCTTAAGGTAAGATTATGGGCCCTTCTTTGAGGCTACCATAAGATTCCTTACATTAGTCTGTTAATGTCCTCACCACATTATTTATAATCATCTTTCTATGGGTTTGTGTTCCTCATCAGATTTCGAGTTCCTTGAAGGCAGAAATCATATCTTAATCACTTTTACCTGAAGTAGCTAGCAAAGTATGTGTAGTGTTTTAAGTGCCCAGTAAATACTGAATGAGTAAATAAGTATACAGGTTATGACCACTTTTTCCACCATGTCTGACTTCTCACCATGAATTATGGCCTGCTGGCCTGGGCACAAACACTTTTTTTTTTTTTTTTTTTTTTTTGGCTTCCCTAATTCCTTCTTCTAGAATTCTGAGCCCGAACCTGTATCATCAGCAATGTGGCAAGTTTTGCTTAAAACCACATGGCTCAATATATTGCCACTAGTTTGACTTCATGTCACCTTCCAATGCTTTCTGCTGTTGTCCCCCACATCTGGTTTGATCCCTTAGGGAGAAACAGACAGGTAGGCCAGACAACCCCATCAATTGGATCTCCAGCCATTCTTGTCAGGGCCACCCTAGCAGCTCTATGAGTTTCCCCAAGTGCTAGTCCTGCCCTATCTAAATTGCTACAAAATGATGTCAACTAGTACATACTACTGAGGTCTCGGAATGTTCTTGATCAGACCTTATGGGGATTGCACTTAATGTGTATCAGCTAGCCACTGGGCTCAAGGTTTCTATTAACTTCCTATTGCTTAAAATAGTAATTCCATAATCAGAATGAAGATTCCTTTGTTTTAGGATAAAGGAGGCTTTACCTGAAGATCACGCAACGTTGTCTCATGAGTGTGGGCATCACCTTCAAGAACTGAATACTGGTCGAGCTTTTCTTGTTCTTGCCCCAACCAAACTTCAAATGCCTTTAGGTCTCTCTGATACTCTTGGTGCAGGCGGACAAGTTTTTCAGACTTGGTTACGGCTTCCTATAATTAACATTTACAATAAGGAAGATAGGAACACATTACTTTATAAAGCATCAATGTGCTGTAATTCACTTTTGTAATTTTAGAAAAGCACAGTTATTAAGACATTGGAATACGAGTTATTTCCTAGAATCATGAATCTTCAAGATTTATGTAAAAATATAAAAACCTAATATTTCAGGAATAAATGTGTTATTAATTATTTTGTTGAATTAACTACATGATCTCTGAACACCTTATAAAATGTAACAGATTAAAAAATGAATTCACTTTACTAATTTCATAAAAATTCACTTTTGCTAATGAAGAAAATTGAAATTCTTATATTGTGCCTTAAATGAGGATTTGGACTTACTGTGGATTTAATTTTCCACAGTAGAATGTGCTCTGAAAAAGCATATTTATTTTCTTTGTGAGGAATAAATGAAGAATGATAAATACTATCATTGATTATTTCCCACCTTAGAAAACTCTCACGATCAGACATACTAAGGCGTTTATGAGTCTTCATTATGAAGCTGTCCAGAATTTTTTAAAAATTGGTACATTTCTAGGAATTTTTAGTTGAAAATTATCTTACTTTCATAGCTTTCATAATACTAACAATATTTGAAGGTTTTTGTTTGGTTTTGCCAGTAATACCTTTAAAATGTTAAAAATTCATTTTGCTTTTGTTCTGTTTTCCCAAGCCCGTCATTCTTGAAAATAAATGAGTCTTTGAAGGAGCACAGCTCCAAACACTGCCCTTTTGGTGAATCTACAAGGAAAGTGCTTTGCCGTACCTTGGCCCTCTCTTGGATGGCTCTGTATCGTTCCTGTAGATCCTGGAGTTCTAGCTGGGTGACATAGTGTTCTGTCATGCCAGC
Organism: Rhinopithecus roxellana; assembly: GCF_007565055.1. Taxonomy (NCBI): domain Eukaryota; kingdom Metazoa; phylum Chordata; class Mammalia; order Primates; family Cercopithecidae; genus Rhinopithecus; species Rhinopithecus roxellana. The sequence continues at coordinate 176,005,809 of NC_044552.1, read as the reverse complement.
CCCTTTGACTTCGATGGTCTCCAGCAAGCTGCTATAACTCAGCACTTCTTCATTTAATAACTAGAGAGCATTTAAGAAAAATAAAGTGGTTACCCATGCACCATCACATCAACGACATGCTAAAACCAAGGTATTTTAACTGTACAGTTGACAAGTGACCTCTGGTTACCCATTCGTCCATCTCTCCATCTATTTATCTATTTGACACAGATATGTGTGTGAATGCATGGAGTGTGTGTGTTTATGTGTGTATTTTATGTCTGACCTAGAACTTTCTCTAAGATATGAATTCCCAATTAATGACTTTATGTTTCTACTTTAACATTTCAAACTGATTATGACCAGAAATGGACCTCTGATGTTCACCCCATCCCTACTCTACCCTAGCCTCCCATGAAACCCCCTTCTCTTTCCATCTCTTTTCAAACAGCAAATGCCATGACCTCCCACCCAGCCGGTCAACCCAGAACATGAGAATTGTTTCAGCATCTTCTCTAGCTCTCTGTCCTCTTAAACCATTAGGAAATCCAGTTAGCTCTACCTCCTTTTATACCGTGACATCCGTCCCCACATCTCCTGCAAACTCCCCAGCCCAGGCTGTCCTCCTCTTTCACTTGGACTTTGCAGTAGTCTTCCAGGCAGATTCCTGACCACCAATTCTTTCCCTGTCCCTTATTTCATGCTCCACACAGCAGTCTAAGTGATATAATGTCTTGCAATTAAAAGTTGAATCATGTCGCTTCTCAGCTTAAAACCTGGATTATCTTCCCCATGCTGCCGGGATCAAGAGGAAAATCCTCAGAGCAGCTGACATGGCTGATGGAGGATCAGGCCCTGTCTCTCCATCAAACTCCCCTCGCAGCCCCTCCCTGCCTACTCTCTGCTGCAACGACACCTGCCTTTCTCCTCACAGCTCCCCATTGCAACAGGATCTTTCCCTCCACAGGGCCTGAGGACCTGCTGTTTATTCTATCTAGAATGCTGGTTCCTCAACTCCTCCCCAGGCTCATTTCTCTGCCTTAAATTGTTTAGTGCATCGACTATATGTCTGCTGTTTCAGAGAGGCCTTTCCTGTCCCTCTCCCCTGGCCTCAAACAACTGTATGAACCTTTTCAAAATTACTTTCTCTCACACCACACCACTTTTTTTCTTCATAGTACTCAGCAATTATAATTATTTATTTGAACATTTATTACTGAGTGAATGCATCCCCACTAATGTACGCTTGACTGTTTTTACTGCTAGAATCAGGCACAATGCCTGCATGTAGCAATTTCTCAATGAATGTTGATTGAATAGATGAAGAATCCAATTAATTAAGCAATTAATTATTATAACAGATAATACATGCAGGTATTTATGAAGCAGATAATTATAATTATATTAATTTACGGATGCACAAATGAGCCCCAGAAACATTAAGTACCTTGGCATAGGTCACATAAGATCATTTAGTCATTTAAATAACTTTTATTCAGCGTGTAATCTGTGTCAGACAGAGAGCCAAGTGTTGAGGATATGAAGAAAATTAAGCATCTCTATCCACTGAAGGAGAGGGACATGCAAATATATATCCTATGAAATTGATAAAGAGCTTTGAACCAAGGGCTATGAGAGAACAGAACAATGAATCAAGCCTGAGCGGTGGTGGTGTAGCATAGTTAAAATGACTTCAAAATTCTTTCAGAAAGATAAGTAGGAGGTTGCCAGGGGCAGAGACAGAGCAAGGACCTTCTGTCAAAATGGAAGAGATTGTGCAAAGGCACAGAACTGTGAAGACTGTAGCATGTTCAGGAGATAGTGTGAGATTCAGCAAGGCTGGAGAGCACAAGGGAGGAGGCTAGGAGCATGAAGGAAAGCAGCATGGCAGAGGAGCTTATTTCCATTCTTACAAACCAGGCGAGGGAGATTGAGCTTATACTGTAGACAATGGGAAGCCAACACAGGACCTCAGGCTGGAAGTGAGACATTCATCTTTATAGGAGATAACAATAGATAGAGGCAAGAAACAAGGTGAAAAATCAGGAGTCTGTTCCAGTTCAGGTGAAGAGGATGGATCAGTAGAACCTAGTGCCTGATGCAATGAGAAAGAAGGCACTGGGAGTAATGAGGTTTCCAATGTAATATATTCAGGGTGAGGTGACACAAATGAGTAGAAATAGAGAATGTGAGAGGTTAAAGGATTTCTGTGTAGAAGATCATAAGTGCTGTTTAGGACAATGGTAAGGGGGTGAAGGAACAGGCTGTCCAATGATCATGCCCTGGAGTGAGGCTGCAGCTGTAAACCAAAGGACTGTAAAACTTCATGTTTGAATACTACTGTCAATAAGTTTTAAGAACATGCCATTATTTATTTATTTTAAAAATCTTTCCATGTAGTACTGTACTAATATAAGCATTATGACAAATGCACAAAAAATAACACAAAAAGATGTGATTAAAAAAAGAAAGTCTTCATAATGATGAGCAGGCTGAAGACATTAATAGATATTTCACGGTGCTACATTTTCAATGGTTTGTATTATAAAACATGGGTCTACATGGTTTTCCTGGAAGGGAAAATTTTTACTCACTAATAAAATAACCACAAATGAAATTCCAGTTTAAGAAGCCTTTAGAAATTGTACTATAAGCCCCAAACATAATTTGGTTATGTGCACAGGCCTAGCATACACATAATCCCGTTTTTGTCTGACTGTGACATTCTAAAGAAGTCTGTAAGACAACAAATGGAATCTGGAATCCAGCTCTCACCTTGGCTTTTCCGAGCATACTTATTTTATCCCGCAGCTCCGCATGCTGCCTTTCGGATTCATTTAGGTTGACTTCCATACTGTCCATCCAACCGGAGAACTGTCGAACATCATCCTGATAACTTGTCCATTTTGAGAGAGCTCCTTCGAGTTGACTGAGAGGGATTTGAAAGGACAATAAATCCACATTGACAATCCTTAGGACTCTAAAACCTGTCATTGTGTCTGCTCCATCCACTCCAGTCAGCAAGGGGTCAACAGATCAGGAAGAAGGTGACTTGGGAGTGAGCAGGCTGCCCAGGGCTTAACAACACTGAGTCTAGGTGTGAAGGGCAGCCTCAGGAAGCAAGGGACATTTAAACCTAGGCCAATATGCAGAAACATGGAACTGGCTATCAACTCAAGAGTCAGCAGGTAGGGGGACACCAGACACTGAGAGAGGTTCAAAGGCAAAACTGGGAGAGATCCCCTGAGTGGGTCTTTTCTGGAGCCAAAGCTCTGGGCAGGGAGAGAAGCAACACTTAACTCTATCAAATTGAGCAGGACATTCAGAGCAGGAGAGAAGAATAAGTACAGTAATCACCCTGCGTGAGATTAAAAATCAGAAAATCACAATGAAATAAAAGGACAATATTTCCTGACTTGGTCTAAATATTAAAACTTAATTATTTCTCTTAGAGATAAGTTAAGCACTTCTCTTGTCTAAACACACACATGCTTTTTTTTTTTTTTTGAGACAGAGTCTCGCTCTCTCACTCAGGCTGGAGTGCAGTGGCATTATCTGGGCTCACTGTAAGCTCCGCCTACTGGCTTCATGCCATTCTCCTGCCTCAGCCTCCCTAGTAGCTGGTACTACAGGCGCCCACCATCACACCCGGCTAATTTTTTTGTACTTTTAGTAGAGACGAGGTTTCACTGTATTAGCCAGGATGGTCTTGACCTCCTGACCTTGTGATTCACTCACCTCAGCCTCTCAAAGTGCTGGGATTACAGGCGTGAGCCACCATGCCTGGCCTACACATGCTGTATTTTAAATTCATTAATCATTTCTGCCTAGTTGTACTACCAGGTTTTGGGTCCTTTTGCAGCAGAAACTATAAGTGCTCCATCCATCCACACCCCCAGATCACACCACTGCAGCAAAGGGCCAACTGGACTTCTAATTGCTCCTAGATCTCTTAGCTTGAAGACATTCTCTAGTCCCTTATGTACTCTCAGTTTGAGGGCAATGTAGCCAAGAAGGGCAGGGGAGCCTCACCCTTAGGGGCAGCCCTCAACTGCTCTTCTAATTCATAGGAGTTTGTTTCCAAATACCCTAGATCCCCTGCTCACAATGGTGGGCAACTTGCTTGATGACATACCTGATATGGTTAGGCTCCGTATCCCCACCCAAATATCATCTTGAATTATAGTTACCATAATTCCCACATGTCATGGGAGGGACCCAATGGGAGGTAACTGAATCTTGGGGGCGGTTCCCCCACGCTGTTCTTGTGATAGTGAGTGAGTTCTCATCAGATCGGATGATTTTATAAGGGGCTTTTCCCCCTTTGCTCAGCACTCGTCTCTCTTGCTGCCATGTGAAGAAGGACGTGTTTGCTTCCCCTCCACCATGATTGTAAGTTTCCTGAGGCCTCCCCAGCCATGCGGAACTGTGAGTCAATTAAACCTCTTTCCTTTATAAATTACCCAATCTCAGGAATGTCTTCATAGCAGCGACAGAACAGGCTAATACAACACCCTTTATTTACTGCCCTCCCCCTGCCTGCTCTTTCTTTCCCACTCCACTATTTGTATTTCTTGGGTTTACCTCCCATGTCCACTACTTGGTTTTAATCCCTATATTTTTACATTATGAATCTTTTTTTTTGTATTTTATGTTAGCAACAACAACAAAAGAAACATGCATTTTTAGTTATATTAACATGTAGACGCAGTATTCAGGTCAATCTAAATGTGAGATTACATCTGCCAGTTTCTTTTGTTCTGATAAGAAAAAAGAAATAAAAAGAAAGAGGAATCGAAGGAAAAGGGAGGAAGGAAGGAAGGAAAGAAGGATGGAAGAAAGGAAAGAAGGTAAGGAGGGAGGGAGGAAGTAGAAGAGAGGAAGGGAAGGGAAGGGAAGGGAAGGGAAGGGAAGGGAAGGGAAGGGAAGGGAAGGGAAGGGAAGGGAAGGGAAGGGAAGGGAAGGGTCTGTTCAGTAGTATTATATTGATCTTTTAGTAATAGCTTCCCCAGTGCTTGGCTGTAGTTTCCCTCACCTTTTACAACGAATCCCTGCAGACAAAAGGGATGCCCACATATCCTTCACACTCTGCAGCTGCTGTTGAATAGTGGGAATGCCTTCTGGAGAGGTATTCTGAAGGACAGATTCTCCCCTGGTCACTATCATTTTCATCTGAATCTCTTTTTCCTGTTTGACTGATAATAGAGCCTGTGAAAACAAATACAGAAGTCCTTTGTCATTTGTATGTTTAACATTTCTGGCTTTAAATATTGCAGAGCTCCTAAAGATCACAGAATAATATGCAATTGTATCCAGCCCTGGAGCTCCCAGTCGGCTGAGATGGAGGGTGGGGAAGTGGCTTGCTGGTGAGTGCCAGTCACCAGCTACCCGCGGGTTTTTACTAAGTGGCCTTAGTGTTGAAGGTCTCCAGTCTTCTCTGAATAATCCCTTCCTTCCAATGAAGTTTTACTTTACTGGTTTTAACAAGGGAAAAATATAGTACAGTAGAATTCATGATTTCTCAAAGGTTATAGGATGAAGAGTTTATAAATGTTATGGTCTCTACAACAAAAAAGCCTATAGAAATTGATTATATATTTCATGTTCTTCATAAGCACTATTCTTTATTTTATTTTATTTTTTTTTTTTGAGATGGAGTCTTGCTCTGTCGCCCAGGCTGGAGCGCAGTGGCCAGATCTTAGCTCACTGCAAGCTCCGCCTCCCGGGTTCACGCCATTCTCCTGCCTCAGCCTCCCGAGTAGCTGGGACTACAGGCGCCCGCCACCTTGCCCGGCTAGTTTTTTGTATTTTTTAGTAGAGATGGGGTTTCACCGTGTTAGCCAGGATGGTCTTGATCTCCTGACCTCGTGATCTGCCCGTCTCGGCCGTCCAAAGTGCTGGGATTACAGGCTTGAGCCACCGCAAGCACTATTCTTTTTCTGTGTGAGAAGGAAGTTTTTTCTTTTGTTTTTTTTAGAGACAGAGTCTATCTCTTTCTCCCAGGCCTCAGTGCAGTGGTGTAATCATAGTTCACCACAGCCTCAAACCCCTGGGATCAAGTGATCCTTCCAGCTCAGCCTCCCTGGTAGCTAGGACTACAGGCACATGCCACCATGCCCAGCTAATTTAAATTTTTTTTTTTTTTTTTTGTAAAGATGAGGTCTCAGTATGATGCCCAGCCTGCTGTTGAACTCCTGGGCTCAAGCAATTCTCCCACTTCAGCCTCCCAAAGTGCTGGGATTATAAGTGTGAGCCACTGCACCCAGCCAGAAGGAAGTTTTAATTCCAAGTTATAAAACTGATAATGTCACCTAAAAGACAAAGCTTCATCTCTCTTTATAACATGGTTCTTGATAACTTCCAAAACCTCAGCTTCAGCCACCCATTGCCACCAGTTTCTGCTGCGGCAATAAGCAACTGGTAGCAATTTCTCACACACTAAGCTGTTCTTTCCTCTGGCTTTTCTTCACACTTTTCCACTCTCTGCCACCATTCCCAAGTCTCCACCGGGTTATCTTTGCCAAAATAATTCCCCTATCATTCTTAAAAACTCGGTTTTGGCTGGCTCACATCTGTAATCCCAGCACTCTGGGAGGCCAAGTCGGGCAGATCATCTGAGGTCAGGAGTTCGAGACCAGACTGACCAACATGGAGAAACCCTGTCTCTACTAAAAATGCAAAATTAGCCGGGCGTGGTGGTGCATGCCTGTAATCCCAGCTACTCGGGAGGCTGAGGCAGGAGAATCACTTGAACCCAGGAGGCAGAGGTTTTGGTCAGCTGAGATCACACCATTGCACTCCAGCCTGGGCAACAAGAGCAAAACTCCATCTAAAACAAAACAAAACAAAAACCAAAAACAAAACAAAAACTTGGTTTATGGCAGGGTGCAGTGGCTCACACCTGTAATCCCGGTACTTTGGGAGGCCAAGGCAGGAGGATTGCTTAAGTTCAGGAGTTCAAGACCAGCCTAGGCAAGAAGGCAAGACTCTGTCTTAATTTTATTAAAAAAAAAAAAAAAAAATTTAAACCCCAAACCCCACATAACTCGTTGTACCTATCACACTTCCTTATTTTATTTTATTTTATTTTTTGACACAGAGTCTCACTGTGTTGCCCAGGCCAGAGTGCAGTGGTGCGATCCAGGATCTAGGCTCACTACAAGCTCCACCTCCTGGGTTCACGCCATTCTCCTGCCTCAGCCTCCCGAGTATCTGGGACTACAGGTGCCTGCCACGACGCCTGGCTAATTTTTTGTATTTTTAGTAGAGACAGGGTTTCACCGTGTTAGCCAGGATGGTCTCGATCTCCTGACCTCATGATCTGCCCTCCTCGGCCTCCCAAAGTGCTGGGATTATAGGCGTGAGCCACCATGCCCAGCAACCTATCACACTTCCTTAGAAACCTGTCCCAACTTTCAACCCCACCTCTCCTGCACGGTTCCACTCCTGTGTGTGTCTATAACACCATAAGCACATCTGCATCTGTGGTTATTGTCTTCTGTATTTCGACCTCCAACCTCAGACAGTAAAATCCTTGAGGAAAAAGACTACATTATTCACCTTTGATTCCCTGGAGTCAAGATGGAGTGCCAGTCTCCTAGAAGGCACCCAGTATACAAAAATGAATGCAGATTCATTGTTTTCATCGCAAATGCAAAATTGAACTCATATCTTGGGATGGGAGGAGAACTGGCTAAATACAGGAAGACAAGTGAGTTGAAAAAGATGGAAAATGTTTTGCCCTATAAAATGTTTCCTCAAAATATTTTCCCATAATAAATATGTCTGTGATCTAATTTAAAACTAGCCTCTTAACAAGTGATCACACAAGTAATCACATTTGGGCTTTATCATTTTTTGGAAAACATCTGGGGTCAGATGATTCAGGAATTCTCTGGCATGTCCACCCAAGGCAGACAGGGTTACACTCACAAAGCATCTAAGATTTCTCAAGGAGAGAATGCGACATCATCACTCCAGGTGGATGGAGACGGGAAATTTTGAGAAAAACAAACAAATTCTGTAGGTTGGAAATATTTCTATCTAAAGATGCACACCTCAAGCTTGAGCGTCCTGCTGTCCAGCACACTTTTGTCGGACGTCGGGTGGCAGTACGAATCCAGCATGTGAATCGCATCTGTCATCCAGTCTTGTAACTCTTTAATCCCGAGAGAGAACTGATTGTGTTCTGCAACGATTCTATCCAGCCTTGACACTTTCTCCTGGAAATGACAGAAACGTTTTTCGAGCTGTCCATCCCGCAGAGACAAATTATAAAGCTAACGGTTTGTTTGAAACAACGGCAATCAGTCATGGCTTCATATGCTGCCAGATACGAGACAAGTCTGGCCTAATTCTATGAGATATGTCAAAGATCTTTCTAAATCATAAAACTGTTAGAAAAACTGGGTCAAAAGCAAGAAAAAGTTACAATTGTATGCCTCTCAAATTCTTTATGACTATCATGATTATTTTAAATCAGTAAAATTTCTTCCTAATGCCTTGTCTGGGAGACTGGTCAAAGTAGTTTCTAACTTTCACATATGACATTGGGCTCATCTGACACTACAACTCACATGACCTACATTGTAGCCAGGATTCTAAAAACAATAATCTGAGATTTTTGTAATATCTCTAAATTTTAAAACTTAGGGACTGTCCGTGTGGTTTTGCATATTAATTATAGGTCAATCTAACACAGTGAAGACTTTACAAGAATAATCTACAGCTCTCAAAACATTCATATATCGATTACTTTTGGTATCTAAGTAAATACAAAGGAATCGAAAATGTTCTTCATTCATTCTAAGATGATTCATTCCTTATCTTAACTTAGATATGTGCCAGATTTTATAAAGACAACAAAAGTAACATTCATAGAATAAACATGGGTGTAAACATAGACTATTTACTTGCAGACCTAAGCTAGTGTGACTGCCTCAGTGATGTGTATTGAAGACCCAAATCAACAGATCCTTCAAGTCCACACTTACAGAACAGATGAGGCCAAATTAAAGATCAAATTATACCGGGGTCCCTATATTCTAACACCTGAAATTTCAAAATCTAGGAAACAAAGGTTGTAAGCCACATAAAGCTCAAGATAGGCCTGCACCACACAGTTCAAAATGGGTCTATGTTATACTGGCTGAATGCTCTAAATGAGGTTGTAGTAGGATTCCATTTGTTTTCTTCTAAGCTATTTGAAAAGAGATTTAATCAGTTGTCTGAACCATTGCCAATTTTGAGCTCTGCTGTAGAATCTGAACTGAAACTCTCAATCAACACATCCTTGACTACCATATAATTAATGCACAGATTCAGATGAATTTTTTAAAAATACCACTATATATACTTTAATAAAATTTAAACTGTTTAGAATTCATGTTTTTCTAAAGCAATTTAATCTGGGATTCTTTAGAACAAAGGCTCTGAGCTTTGTTTTATGTTTATGATTTGAATCTCTGGGGAACATATCATTTCAGTATTAAAAGGAATATCTTATGCAATAATGAAGACTGGAAGTCCCTTCAATTTTTGAAACCTGTTTCGGCCTTTTCAGAGAGCCACATCAAGCTGATGCAACAACAGTGATGAACTCAGATTGCAAGGCGAGGGAAACAGCACTCACACCCCTTACTGCTGACCTGGAGACCCACACTGTCGGCAGGTCAGAACACAATGCACACCCTGCGGAACCTGCTGCAACTCCAGTTTTGCGACATCAGTATCACACTCACACACAGCACATGCCAGGCATTACCTTTGTTAAATTGCTTAGCGCTAGATACTGAGAAGATAGCTGCGACACTCTGTGCCTAAAGCTCTTGCTGGCAGCTTGTCCTTCCCACAGCTGCTGAGCTTTCTCTTTCAGCCTGTTGAGCTGAGGCTCGTAGCAGTGTATTTCCTCAAGGACAGACTGAAAAGCACAAGCAAGTTACTATTCAGAGGCTGGGGGAAAGCACATTGCGGACGAAGCTTTGGCCCGGAGAACATGGAAATCAACACTGGCAGGCCGTCCATGTACTCTGGAGGCTTTATTATCTCCAATCTACACACCGTGGAGCACAAATCATGGAAGGAGACAAATCATACTTCCAAGGAAAGTCAGAAAACATAAAATCTGCCAGCAATGGGGAAAGAACACACTACATCTCACGGCGGCACAGTCTAACTCAAGGGTGCTGAGCATGCATCTGTAGAGTCGACAGAGGACGGGACAAAGACAGGGTTAGATGGGGATCTGGGGAGGCGGGTTCATCACCTGGAGCTTCTGCTGCTCCCTCCTCTTTGCTGGCAGATCATAGAGGCGATTGCTGCTTTCATGGACCATCTTCTCAGTTTTACTCAGCCAGTCCTGGATAGGCTCAGCGCTTACTTCAAAGTCTTTCATTTGGATCTTTAGATTCTGCAAGGTTTTAGATAATGTCCAGGACAAGAAAATATTTTAATAGCAAGTCCAAGGTCCTTCACTCGGCATTCAAAGCCCACCCAGGCTGGGCACAGTGGCTCACGCCTGTAATCCCAGCACTTTGGGTGGCCGAGGTGGGCAGGTAGCTTGAGCTCAGAAGTTCAAGACCAGCCTGGGCAACATGATGTGACCCCGTCTCTACTAAAATACAGAAAATTAGCCAGCTGTGCTGGCAGGTGCCTGTAATCTCAGCTACTCAGGAGGCCGATGCAGAAGAATTGCTTGCACCCAGGAGGTGGAGCTTGTAGTGAGCTGAGATTGTGCCACTCTACTCCAGCCTGGGCGACAGAGGGTGACTCTGTCTCAAAAACACCCACAAAAAAACAAAGTCTGCCCCAAAGTCTGAAACATTCCATCTCTTACCTTGGCACAAATACATTTTTTGAACATCCTTTAAGAACTTTTTAGGGTTCTCCTTTGGAAAATAGAATTTTTACCCCCTAACATTCCAGCCCACTTCTGAGATCACACCCACTTCTCAACTTCTAGAGCATTTGTTGTCTATACCATGCCTATATACTTCATCATAGACTAGGTTGGATTGTGAATTTTCATCTGATGCAGACATGCCTTGTCTCCAAAACTAGACTGCAAGCTCCATGAGGGGAGGGCCCGGGTCTGACACTTCCTGAGACACACCATAGTACCTTACAGGAATGTAAAGAAATGTTAGTCAACATTTGGTTGATTTTCATTAATGGGGGTACAAGAAGTAGCATATCCATGTAGTTTACATGCTTATGTTGTTAATAAATAATTTATTCTGATTTATAAAGTGATAAGAAATACTAAATAATGTTATGTGCTTATCACATAAGAATGTCATAAATACTTTCACAGTTACTATGTAGTACCCTAGGTGTAAAATGTGTTTGATACAGTTTTATATGGTACTGTTTAACTCTGGCAAAGGTGTCTGCATCTACTGTGTCTTACTTATAAAGTGGTAGGTGGATGTGAATGTGAATTTGTTATTTATGTTACACTGTGAGTCAACTAAAGGCTATAAAAACAACCAGTACTTTAGGTAGTTTTGTCCGAGAGGGAATACATAAAGGTTAGCTGAAAAATCTAAGTGGCAAGAGCTAATGAAGCTTATGAGAGAATAGCTGCAGGTTCCACCTGTATCTGGTCTGGGATGTCTACAGTATGGGGAAAATCACATCTGCCTTACTCACCTCTGAGGGAGATGGGTTAGCTGTAAGAATCCTTTGAAAAGTTAGTATCTCACAAATGTAAAATACCAAAATAACTTCTGGAGTATTCTACTAAAATTTAGATTGCATGAAGGCAGGGACTTGGTTCTGTTTTATTCTCTGCTATAGCCCCAGAACCTAGACTAGTCCTTCACAAATAGAGGATGCTCAACAAGTATTTGTGGAATAATTAAATTCATAAATTCAAGGTGTTTCCATCTTCCTGCTACTGGAGTCTCAAGGAGTGCACTTGATACGGTTTGGCTGTGTCCCCACTCAAATCTCATCTTGAATTGCAGTTCCCATAATCCCCATGTGTCTTGGGAGGGACCCGATGGGAGGTAATTGAATCATGGGGTGGTTACCCCCATGCTGCTGTTCTCATGATAGTGAGTTCTCACGAGATCTGACGGTTTTATAATGGGCTTTTCCCGCTTTTGCTCATACTTCTACTTCCTGCCACCATTTGCTTCCCCTTCTGCCATGATTGTAAGTTTCCTGAGGCCTCCCCAACCCTGCAGAATTGTGAGTCAATTAAACCTCTCTCCTTTATAAATTACCCAGTCCTGGATATGTCCTCAGAGCATTGTGAGAATGAACTAATATGCCACCAAACAGGGCAAATGGGGGATCATGACCAGAAATTTAGGTTCTAAAAGAAAGGAAATGAGAAGGGAGGGGAGGGGAAGGGGATGGGAGGAGAGAGGAGGGGTGAAGGGAAGGGGTAGAGGGAGGAATAAGGAGACAGGAAGGGGAGACGAGGTGAAGGGGAGGAGAGGGGAGGGGAAGGCAGGGAAGGGAAAGGAAAGGACAGGGAAGGGAAAGGAAAGGACAGGGAAGGGAAGGGAAGGGAAGGGAAGGGAAGGGAAGGGAAGGGAAAGGGAAAGGAAGGAAAGGAAAGGAAAGGAAGAGAAAGGAAGAGAAAGGAAGGGAAAAAGGAAAGGAAAGAATCAAAACAGACAGACACCTATTCTGAGGGGAACAGCAGATTGAGAAAACAGGCAATTCATGACCCACTCACCCACTCTTGGGCATCTCTTGAACTAGATAACCTTGTAATCAATGCTAAATATGCTACACTCAACAGCTGATGCCCCCCAGGTCAGACCACATAGCATTAATGATTCCTGAAGGATTAAGGAAACATTTCTAGGCACAATGGTTATCACTCTGTTAAACGGAGGATGCTGGCCATGAAAAAACAGTCACCATTACAAAGGAGAGATCAAGGGTCTTGGATCAGGAAAGAATTGAGGAAATACACATTTTCTCTTACTGAATATTATTTCTCTATCATTATCTTTTTCCAACCTTCATTAATAATGATCATAAGCAAATGAAGGATATATTCTGCCAAAAAGTGTTTTAAAAGGAAAAGATATCCTCTATGTCTCTAAATTTTCCTCTGAAAGAAGAGTCAATACATAAAATAGATAATCTCAGAAGAAAAAAATAATTATATTGCGGCAGTAACTATTTAATGGTTATGATAGATTCATCTTCTATTGTGTCTGGAAAAAATAAAATTATATAAACATTGTTTCTGCATACTAAATGCCTAAAAACCTACTACCTGGTGTTTGCATTAGTTATAATATACACTCTCATCTGTAACATTTTGTGGCTTATATAGATATTCTTGTTCATTCTCCTAGACCACCTTCCAGAATTGAGGCAGTTCACATGAAAGGCTAAGTGTTCTGCTGAAATGTAAAACTTACTGTCCCTGCTGGGAGAGTGCAAGGGCAGGTCAGTGACAAGAGACCCTAACATGCAAGAAGCTACTTAATTCTTCAGGGAGGCTCCCACTTCTAGCATTGGGCTATATCTTACTGTTAGCCCTTTGTCCTCTTATGTTCAGAGAGGGAGTGACCAAAATCATTGACAAGGGGACTTTGATATACAGAAACTGTGGTTTCACTAACAACAGCAATAACAAATAACACATAATATTTCCATGTGGTTGGCTACATATACCTCCAGAGCAGATTCTTTTTGGTGGAGATTTGAATGAAAATTTTTCCAATCTTCTTTTGCACCTGAAACTTTGGCCTGGATCCCTTTTGCTTTCTCTTTGGTCAGCAGGGTACTCAGAAGTTCCCCTTTGGACAGCATCACGTTTAGCTTGTGCTGACCATTTTCACTTTCTGACAAAAACTCCTACAAAAGAAAATACAGAATTAGGCATAATAAAAATGTTCTGTGTTGTTTCTATTATTTCTTTTCTTTTCTTTCTTTCTTTTTCTTTTTCTTTTTTTTTTTTTTTTTTTTTTTTTTTTTTTTTTGAGATAGAGTCTCGCTCTGTCGCCCAGGCTGGAGTGCAGTAGCATGATCTCGGCTCACTGCAGCCTCCGCCTTCTGGGTTCAAGCAATTCTCCTGCCTCAGCCTCCTGAGTAGCTGGGACTACAGGTGCATGCTACCGCACCCAGATAATTTTTTTTGTATTTTTAGTAGAGACAGGGTTTCACCATGTTGGCCAACATGGTCTTGATCTCCTGACCTCGTGATCCACCTGCCTCAGTGTCCCGAAGTGCTGGGATTACAGGCATGAGCCACCATGCCTGCCCTCTATTATTTCTTAACAAAGTCAAAGAAAAAGAAATAAACTCTTTTTATTGTATACGTTAAATGACCCAGGTCATCCTTTAATAGTCAAATTGCAAACTACTTTATCTACTAAATTCTGACTTGTTTCAAAAAGGTGGTGAGCTATCTCATAAAATATTAAAAATTTGATAAAAATAAACAGAAGAAGAAATGAAGACCAAGGGAAAATAAGAGTTGTAAAATAGAATAAACTCTGGCTAAGACTCGTTTACAAAACAAATGCTTTGTAGTTCCATATAGTTGGTGGAGCTGGATTATGATTTTGGCTCTGAAGATCCTGGCTGCCAAAGTAAAAGAGTCAACACAACTAGGGATAAGACTCACAGAGCCCACAGGATAAAAACACACCATCTACTCAGCAGAAGCACAATTCTCTCTAGGAAAAGACAGGAGATGAATTTCCGTGGGGAATCTTATTAAAATAAATGTTATAAAATAGAGCAGATTACATTATTAGTAGTGGCTTACAAAAAAACAACAAGAGAGTGTTTCATAGGGTTGTTCTTATGAGGACAAAGTATAGTTTAATAAAGTGTAGCTACGATATGTACTTTTCCCTTCATGTGGCTAGATCTCAAAGAATAGTCTTCCTCTAGAAAAAAATGGGTAGATTCTGTATTCTACAGTTAAATCTCAATAATACTTTCAAGTGCTAAAGAAGAAATTGAAAGCACAAGCTCAAAGTTATTTATTCTGACAAGAAACAGAAGCACAGATATTCTATTGTAGATTTTGATTAAAGAAACTCTGCCAGGACGTGTGTCTTAACGGATGGCCACCCCTGTCCATGGAGGCATGCTGTGGTGGGAGGGTCAGAGAAAACGCCAAAGGCTGTCCTCTAAAATAGTACTAGCCATGTGCGGTGGCTCACACTTGTAATCCCAGCACCTTGGGAGGCCGAGGCGGGCAGATCAGCTGAGCCCAGGAGTTCGAGACCAGCCTAAGCAACACGGTGAAACCCTGTCTCTACCAAAAATACAAAAGTTAGCTGTGCGTGTTGATGCATGTCTGTAATCCCAGCTACTCAAGAGGCTGAGGCAGGAGGATTGCTTGAACATAGGAGGCAGAGGTTGCAGTGAACCAAGATAGGGCCACTGGACTCCAGCCTGGGTGACAGAGTGAAAACTTTTCTCAAAAAAAAAAAAAAAAAAAAAAAAAAAGAAAAGAAAAGAAAAGTAAAATAATACTGTGTTTCTCCAACACAGAAAAATAGGTGATTGAGGTTCTGCAGTTCTACCCCCGAGCCTGAAACAAAACAGGAAGAATTTTACTATTTATTTTATTTATTTATTTATTTATTTATTTATTTATTTATTTATTTATTTATTTATTTTTTAAGATAGTCTCGCTCTATAGCTCAGCCTGGAGTGTGGTGGCATGATCTTGGCTCACTGGAATCTCCGCCTCCCGGGTTTAGGCAATTCTCCTGTCTCAACCTCCCATGTAGATAGGATTATGGGCGCCCACCACCATGCTTGGCTAATTTTCATATTTTATTAGTAGAGACAGGGTTTCTCCATGTTGGCCAGGCTGGTCTCAAACTCCTGATCTCAAGTGATCCGCCCACCACAGCCTCCCAAAGTCCTGGGATTACAGATGTGAGCCGCTGTACCTGACTGGGAGGAATTTTAAATGGAGCAAATTTTCAAAGGCAGCGTTGTCCTGTTATATTATTAACTAAGAATTTAAAAAGGTGAACTAGATATGAACAATACTGTTTCAGAGCCTGCTCCTACTAGAGACACTTCAAGCACGAGTGCTTACACACAGTGTTCTACATACCTGTGCCATCTGAAAGAAACTCAAACTTCATAACCAATCACTCAGAACTGCTGCTATGTGAAATGAGCGGACATACAAGTACAAAAGGCAATTTCAACAACTGTGCCTAAAAACTGCTATTGAATGAAGGTGGTGTGTGAATTGGCACCATGAAGTTACAGTTAGGTAAAGAAAAGACTAGAAAAATAAACCCGAATGAACAAACATAAAATATACCCACAGCTCTGGCTATCTTAACACACCAGCTTTGTGACCTCACTGATGCTTTTACCCTATTGTACACTGGCAATAATAAATTTACATACCTGAAATGGTTGTTGTGAAAAGTAAATGAGAAAATCCACTTAGAGTGCTCAGGAACAATGCTTATCACATAGAAAAAACGTTTTATTATTTCCTAGATCACTATTAACATGTAAAAATAGTGTGCATTTATATAAATGAATTGGTTCCTCTTCATATACAGAATCAATTGTTTTAAGTGGGGATTTATTTGAAATTTGAATTTCTTACACAAAATTTTTATATGCAATGCCCTTCTGAAAAGATCTAGAGAAGCGGTCCCCAACCTTTTAGGCACCGGGGAGCAGCTTCATGGAAGACAATTTTTCCACAGACGGGGTGGGTCTGGGGGATGGTTTCGGGATGAAACTGTTCTACCTCAGATCATCAGGCATTAGTTAGATTCTTATAAGGAGCATATAGCCTAGTTCCTTTGTGTGCACAGTTCACAGTGGGGTTCATGCTCCTATGAGAATCTAATGCTGCCACTGATCTGACAGGAGGCAGAGCTCAGGCAGTAATGCTCATTGGCCTGCTGCTCACCTCCTGCTGTGCAGTCTGGTTCCTAACAGGTCAGGGACCTGTACCAGTCCGCGGCCCAGGAGTTGGGGACCCTTGATTTGGAAGTAACTTTAATTCACATCAACCCTGCTTCTAGAATTAATTGATAACACCCTTACCTGTATTTTCTGAAGACTCGTTGAAACTTCACTAATATTTTGAGGTATATCAAAACACTTGGCGGTAGTGATTTTTGCATTAACCAACCACTGCTGAAAATCCCTGAAGGCTTTTCGAAATCTTTGCTGTAAAATCTGTTCTTTATTCTGGCAGCCCTTGGATGCTTGCAAACAAAGACTGAAAAGGTGATGCAAAAATTTAACGGCAGGAAAAAGTGATAAAGTTGATGAAAATCATGTTTGATAGAATCAGCAGTTCTTAGAATGTGCACTTACCTCATTTAGTAATATATTTAATGCTGAATTAATATTATTTTGAAATTACACCTTAAAATAAACCTCTAGCTTCTAATTTGTATAAAAATATCTTGAACTCCAATAAGGTTCATGCTCACCAATTATACTCTTTAATCAAGCCAGAAACTTTTCCACTGTAGGTACTCAGGTCTCTGGAAAATCGACAAAGTTCATTCAGCTGAGACTTGAGATCCTCTGTTCTAGGCTCTGCTTTTTGCAAAGCATCCAGTATCTCCTGTTCAGAAATAATGAGACAGAGAAGCAAGCACTTACATATGGTGATCTCCATATCTTCATACTATACATGCATCAATCATTTTATAGGTGAGAGAGGAACCAACATAGCAGATTCAATGAAGAAACAAGTCCTATTTTCAGGATTTCTCTGACAAATAATAGCACCCGGCTCATTTGTCCCTTTTTT
Organism: Rhinopithecus roxellana; assembly: GCF_007565055.1. Classification (NCBI taxonomy): domain Eukaryota; kingdom Metazoa; phylum Chordata; class Mammalia; order Primates; family Cercopithecidae; genus Rhinopithecus; species Rhinopithecus roxellana. The sequence continues at coordinate 175,988,090 of NC_044552.1, read as the reverse complement.
CTTGCCATGAATAGACACTCTAGCATCAAATATTGCAAAGTAGTTAAGTGATTAAGTGGTCAAATGACTTAAAAATAAGACAAGAAAAAGAAAAGAGAAAATAGCCTACATTGTTTACAAATAGTCTGACTAGGCCATAAGGGGATATGTATATTTTTTAAAGGTGAAAAAAATCATTTTAAAGAAAAGCAACACTTATTTTGGATTAAATATGTATATTAAGGGCTGGGTGTGGTGGCTCATGCCTGTAATTCCAGCACTTTGGGAGGCCAAGGTGGTTGGATCACCTGAGGTCAGGAGTTCAAGACCAGCCTGACCAACACGGTAAACCCCATCTCTACTGAAAGCACAAAAATTAGCTAGATGTGGTGGCGGGCGCCTGTAATCCCAGTTACTCAGGAGGTTGAGGCAGGAGAACCACTAGAACCTGGGAGATGGAGGTTGCGGTGAGCCGAGATTGTGCCATTACACTCCAGCCTGGGGGACAGAACGAAACTCTGTCTCAAAAAAAAAAAAAAAAAAAAAAAAAAAAAAATATATATATATATATATATATATATATATCCAAAATTCAATCCTGTTTCAATGGATTTTATGTAGTATATACAGTTTTTACATTAAAAATTTCTTATAATCCATGAGATTATAAACCAAATTACTATTTAATCTGGTTTAAATAGTAATTCATTTATTTCATAGTTTCATTCATAAAGTCATCAAATATTTGCTAAATGTCTACTATGTGCCAAGCATTTTGCTGGATTCTGGGACCCCTCGTTCCCCCCATGAATAAAGGTAATATTCTTGTTCTTGAAGAACTCACAATTTAATAGATGAGGGAGACAGGTGAATAGCTACAGTACTGTGTACACCCAATCCAAAATAAAGCCTTAGGACTTGAAAAGTACACCTCTGAAGTCAAGGCCATGGTCAACTGAGTTACACAAGGTGCTCTGCAATCAGAGTGTTCCTCTCATAGGGTTGTCACAAGGAGCAAATGAAATCATGAATGTCAAATACTTAGCACAGTTCCTAGCACACTAAGTGTCTAATTCATAAAATCAGCAGGAGAATGACTCCCAAATATGTAAACGCTGTGTAGATAACGGTAGCAATGAAGTGAAAACCAAAATAAATTGAGGAGGAGGGCCAAAAAGATGAGTGAGTACTCAAACAGCTGTTGCTGTGACCATTATTGTACGAGATATTTGTCAAGAGATGGCCCAGATTTGTAGAGAAACCACATCCCTCAACAAACCAGACCCGTGCTTCATTCCTCGTCCTGGTAGATGGCACCACTGTCCCCCACTGATGTCAATCAGAAGATCAAGCATCATCCTGGCCTCTCCCTTTGTTTTCCTTCTCGCTCCATGCAAGAGATACCCAGGCTAGCTTATTCTGTGTCTCAGCTTCTTTCATCACTCCCCTCTTTGCCTCTGCACATTGACTTTCACAGACCCACTTACATATTCATTATTTCTTTCTGGGGTGGCACTACATCCTCCTAATCTGATTCCTCGTCTCTAGGTTCCTCTCCTGTGTTTTCTGACTCCTCAATGATCCTGCATCTTGATGCTGTTTCTTTACCTCACCTGTCAGGTCACATTTTAATTATACCTCAAGACTCAGCTCGAAGAACAACTCCTTTAAGTATCCCCTACCCACCTTCCCACCTCTTCGGGCTTCTCATCTGAGGATACACAGGACCTTGAGGACATTCATCACAAGGAGTATCCCCATTGGCTTCATACTTGTGTATCTCCCCACCTACACTGTGATTATGAGAGCAGGAATGACGTTCTCTTGGTTTGTCAATTCTCTTTTTTCTTTTTTTTTTTTTTTTTTGAGACGGAGTCTTGCTCTGCTGCCCAGGCTGGAGTGCAGTGGTGTGATCTCTGCTCACTTTGCAAGCTCTGCCTCCTGGGTTCATGCCATTCTCTTGCCTCAGCCTCCGAGTAGCTGGCATTTCAGGTGCATACCACCACGCTCGGCTAATTTTTTTTTTTTTTTTTTTTTTTTTTGCATTTTTGGTAGAGATGGGGTTTCACTGTGTTAGCCAGGATGGTCTCGATCTCCTGACCTCGTGATCTGCCCACCTCGGCCTCCCAAAGTGCTGGGATTACAGGCGTGAGCCACCGCACCCAGCCGGTTTGTTGATTATTTAACTCGGTGTCTAGGCTGGAGGAGTCTAAGACATTTTTATTTACAAAAATTCATAAACAACTAAACAATTTCTCTCTGAAATTCTAAACACTAAACTAGGGCCAGCTATTTTACACCGTATTGAACCTTATACTTAAGACAGAACATTGTAAGAACTAAAGAAACTTAGCATTCAACAAAAACACAAAAATACTAGAGATTCAAGTCAGTTACTTAAGAATGGGATGACATTAAAAGTGAAAAGTTGGCCGGGCGCGGTGGCTCAAGCCTGTAATCCCAGCACTTTGGGAGGCCGAGACGGGCGGATCACGAGGTCAGGAGATGGAGACCATCCTGGCTAACCCGGTGAAACCCCGTCTCTACTACAAAATACAAAAAATTAGCCAGGCGTGGTGGCGGGCGCCTGTGGTCCCAGCTACTTGGGAGGCTGAGGCAGGAGAATGGCGTGAACCCGGGAGGCGGAGTTTGCAGTGAGCTGAGATCCGGCCACTGCACTCCAGCCTGGGCGACAGAGCGAGACTCTGTCTCAAAAAAAAAAAAAAAAAAAAAAAAAAAAAAAAAAAAAAGTGAAAAGTTTTTGACCAAAACATTACATTTAAAACATTTCTATAACTTCATCCTAAATTAAAGTATGTCAGTAGAGTCTTTCATTATATAAATATCAGCTATATATATTTCTGATTCTGTTAAGTCTTAGAATGCATTTTTTCACCTTATACGGCTTAAGAAAATTATTTCCAACACTAATGTCCCAATGGATATTAAGATAAACGAGTTTTGCAAACACAGTAAATAGAATTCTTTTTGCAATATTATATTCTATAGTTTATATATCATCTGTTTTTATGTTTTAAAGAATTTCTTGAGTATTATCATCTAATTGCATAAAATAAATACTAGTAATTTTTACTGTGATCAACAAAGACAAGTCCTCCCTAAAAGCAAAACAATGCCCTAAGAACCCTAGCATATCTACTATTTCGTAAACATTTTCTTACATATTCATTGTGATAGAAATATCTCCACTTTTAGATAAAATGCCATTATTAGAAATAAAAGAAAATAGGAAAACTGAGAAGCAATGTAGTATTTTCATCGAAAGCAGTGACCCTGGGGTCAAATCTGGAAGCAGACATACACAGAGGGCTGTCATTTTTGAATTGTTTAATACAACTGAAAACCCATATTTGCTACTGCATTCTCATGTGTATTTTTATAGGCCTCGACTACTACCTTCACTAATAATATCAATGTAAAAAATAACGATAACAGAATAGTAATGTAATCTAGGCACAACCAAATCTTCCCTTTAAAAAAAAAATTCACTCATATTACTGGGATGGAAAGAAAGGGAAAGAAAAAGGAATCAAAACAGTATAACTGATTTTTTCGTATTGTACCATGTAGAGCAACGATCAACTTTGTCCCTGTGTGACAGAACTGATTTCTATGGTTTATTCTGGCACATAAATCCAAAAGACGAGAAATGCAACAGAATAACAAAAACAAACCCCCAAACCTAGGAACATTATAAATAAAGTAGAATAAAGAGGTAGAAGGCTTTATTTTACGGCTTGCTGCATTTGTTTCAAATACTTGATTTAAAACCAGACACTGCTGGAAATACTACATGACTTTCTTACTGGCAGGAGCTATTTTGAAATGATTGTAATATAAATAGGAGCAGAGAAGTTTACTAAACTTCCTTTTAAGGACATCCATGAATCAGGGCATTATAAAATTGGAAATATTGAAAAGCCTTTCACAGATACTGTTTAACAGTGAAAGAAAGGATGAGGAGGTTAAGCTTTTGCTCATTCTTCAATCTCCCTCGTAGGCTTCCCTTTCACACACTCTAAAGAAGCTGCCATTAGCTCTAAAAAAAAAAAAAAAAAAAAAAAGTCCCGGGAAGGTGACCAGGGAGTGTGACGTAGAGTTCTGTTAACGGGCTAATTCAAGAACAGATGTCAAAATCACACAGAGGAGAGCTAATTGGAGCAAAAACTATTCGTTGTGTTTTAGGAGATTACCAAATGAGTCCTTTAAGGCTATAAATTCAATCATTTAGTTGTGTGAAATAGTTAACTGGCAAGAAAACAGCTATGACTCTCTGTCTATTTATGCCCCTGCCCACAGGCCATTTTTCAGACTGAATGGCTGAATACAGTGTTACAAACTGTTACACCATGGGAATGAAAGTAAAATGTCTCCACTAACAACGAATGTTTCCTACCGCAAATAATAACCCAAATCTTTATTTTTACAAAAGTTTGATATATGAGAAAAGGAAACAAATCAGATTTTGCTTATTTAACGAGATAAATATTTCTTCCAAGTGTGCAAGTTGCGTGTTTTTCATTAGCAAGATTTTTTTTTTTTTTTAGGAATGATGAAAGTCAAAACATTTTTTAAAGCATAACCACCAATAGAAAACAGGAAGCCAACTTACTTGTCCTTTGTGCCAGCATTCCACTATCTCCTCATCCGTGTTCTTGCCTTCCAGGAGGGTTAACTGCTGAGCCCAGGTTTCCAGAAGGGCACTGAACTCTTGCAGGGCCTGCTCCAGTTGAGCCGCTTGGCCTGAGAATTCCTGCTCCGAAAGGGCCATCTGGCTGACCAGGTTCTCCAAACAGCTCTGCGTTTGGAATACACTGTCTTCCCACTGCTTCCAGTCGGCACGCAGGGCCTGCATCTCCGTGTGCATGAGCTCACACCCACTGGCAGTTGTGTTCTGTTTCACTTCAGGAGCCAGCGACTCCACTCTGCTGAGGCGGCTTGCACCAATCTCTCTGGAATCTATCAGCTCCTGTAATGGAATATCACCATGGTAACCAAAGAGCCCGTGAGTCACTTGGACTGCAAGTTTTCAACTGTGTACACAGGGGGACCCTGTCCTGCTAGGAAGTTGTAAGACGTGTGCCACAAGGACCCAGAATCAATTCATCTGCCCGCTCTTAAATTATAATAGCGGGAGTTGTCATCATGAATACCTAAGGCTTACGGCAAAGAAAAAAAAAAAATCCCGAGAATCCTCAATATCCTGAAACAGACTAAAGAGAGACTCTGAAATTAGGCATTATTTGCATACGTGAACATGTTTAGATAGTGACTCAAGTGTTTGCCTGTGGTGGATTGCTCTTGTAAATGATCCAACCCATATTTCCCTCAAAGTGGATGCTGAATTAATAAAGATTGTGGCAGAACTGTGTTCTGCTCATGGTCTCTATCCTCAATTCATCTTCTTCCACAGGGTGGTGGCTTAAATCACACTTCCATTCTACTAGGAATCAAGCAGACTCATTGCAGCAAAAGAAGGAGCCCAACTCAATTCCAAATACTTCAATACTAAAGTAAACATTTTTGTAGCATATAAAATGAATAATTCATTCATAGACTGACTGACTCAAAAGTTTAAAGTAACCTCTAGAATGAGTTCGTTTATTAGTATTTTTTTAACCTTAAAAAAGTCATTAGAAATTTAATGGTTTAGCTACAGCCAAGTTAACAATTTAGCTTGGTCTTAAAGCACACAAATACTCTAAAGGACAAGATAAAATTAAACCCGCATTGTTAAATTGATATAATCGTGGCATTTCTCTCTGAGAATAGATCCTCTTACTACCACTTTTCTTGGTGAAATAATCATCCGATTATTTCATATTATCACCAATAGATATGTTTATATATTTACATATCTATTGCTAAAGGCAGGATTTTGTTAATATTATTACAAAATTATGACTTTACTACCTGATTAAATAGAAACAAAAGATAATTAGGCACAAAAATGTTCAAGAAGAAAATCAGTGACCAATTAGCAAGTAAAAAAACATTGGAATGTTAAGTAGGAAGCATGCTTAATAAATTATGTCAAGCATAAAGTATGTCTTAACTAGTCTATATAATATAGTTTGAGTCTCATTAAATTAACCTGAAATAAATATATCTGTTCACAATTATATACAATAGAGCCATATTTTAATATAGATCATTTGAAAGTATTCAGTATTCAGTTGTGCAGTAGTCTAAATTATAATGACATGAAAATCCTTACACACAGCATGATATGCATATTCAACCTTTTCTCAGCAGCAGGATTCTAAAAACCATCCCTGTTTATTAGAGTGTATAGTAGTTATTTGATGAAGAAAAAAATATATAACTTTTTAACGAGTGCTATGTCTAACGAGTATAGACCTTAATACTTGTAACTATTTTGCCTTTGTGACTAATTTCCAATTTGAAGTTTCCCAAAATACTCTCTTATGCGTTATCCCAATTTTCCTTAGTATGAAAACGGAACACTTCAATATTTGCGATCAGAAATCTAGTCATTCAGAATTTGAATCAGGACATCATCATTGTCAAGAGTTTTGAAATGGCTTTTGCATATATTTTATCTTGTATTTACATTTTTAAATGTATGATATGTACATACACACATATGTGCATTCACGCCCTCATACCCATACACCGTTTGCGTTAGAGTTGCCTTTTCTCAGTGATTATTCCTGTGGATGTGATAGGTATGGTGTTGAAGGACAGAGGACGTGCTTTATGTATTTCCTCCAAAGTTTTTAAAATCACCCACACACTAACCTACATTCAGGCTGGACCTGAACTTCTGAGAGGCAGTTTCTGATAGTCTTCACTTTCTCCATCCCAATTTCTTTCCGTCAATTCCTTCTCCTATATTCCCTGTCTTTATGGAAGCACTTTATAAAGGCTTTTCCAAATAAGAGTATTTGTCAACCCAGGAAGCAGCCTTTGTAAAATAATTATCTTGCTTTCTCTTATTAACTTTTCGAAACCTTAGTCCATTTCTGCTATCTCCTCTTCCTCAGCTGCCATTTACTCCTAAATCCATGTAACCTGGTTTCTCACCTTCCCTTGCTGTGCAAATGTTTCTCAGAGTGGTTGTCCAATAGCCTCACTGTCAAACCTAGCTGAGATTCTTCAGTCTTCCTCCTAATGGCAGCCTCCTGCTGTACCTGTGATGGTGACCACCTTCTCTACTTAGAGCCTCAGTGGCATCACACCCTCCTACTCTTCCTCTTCTGATTTCTCCCCTCCTTTTTCTCTCTACCTTTCAAATCATTTTCTCCTATGGCTCCTTAAGTATTGGTAGTACCTAGCTTTTGGTCCTGTGCCCAATGTTCTATTTGCTGTATACATAGGTCTTGGTTTTATCCATTTTAGTGGCTTTAATAACAAATTAGATGCGATTCACTTTCACCTCTGTGCCTTCAATCCATCTTCCTAGCCTGAAATTCAAGCTTGAATATGCAACTGCCCCCAAGACATTACTACTACCTCGAAGTTCAAATTGGATCTGATCATCAATAAACAACAACTCACGTCTTCGCCTCTATCACTAGGCTCCTCTGCATGCAATTATTTTCCTCAGGTGGTAATAGTCCTGAGGATTCTAGGTAAAGACTTGACCATCACCCTTGACTCTTCCCACCTTGTCATGCTACAGCCAATTAATCACTCATTTACCAAATCCACTGCATTTTCTTCCTGGGTGTGTCCTATGTGCCAGGCATGATGCTACAGGTTTTATGTGCGTGATCTAATTTGGTTGCCAAAACAACTTTATCAGACAGGTACTATTTTTATGTATGTATTTTTTAACCAATTGAGAGGCGGAGGCTTGAGGATATCAGGTAACTTGCTGAAAGACACAGCTAGAAAGCCAATAGAAGAAGGATGCAGCATTGGGTTTCTCTGATTCCAGAGCCTGAACTCTAATAGTATAGTAAGCTCTCATTACATTTTTTGTATTACTTTATAAAGACGAGTTTGTGGATCACTGTGCCTCACTAGACTGCAAGTTCCTTAGGGAATGCACAGTCCTGGCTGAATAAATGGATAGATGGGTAGATGGATAGATGGAAGGATGGATGAATAAATTAGAATATTACTAAGAAATGTATCAAAGAAGAATTTTAAAGAATCACACAGAAAAAAGGACTTATGTTATTAGTTCAGTTAAAACATACATAGTTATAAGATTTAAATAAGATAATGCTTTTAAAGCACTTAGAAGTAGATCTTCAGGGACCAGGCACTGTGGTTCATGCCTGTAATTCCAGCACTTTGGGAGGCCAAGGCAAGCTGATCACCTGAGGTCAGGAGTTTGAGACCAGCCTGTCCAACAAGGCGAAACCCCATCTTTACAAAAAAAAAATACAAAAGTTAGCAGTACATGGTCGTGGGCACCTGTAATTGTAGCTACTCAGGAGGCTGAAGCAGGGAGAATCGCTTGAACCCAGGAGGCGGAGGTTGCAGTGAGCCGAGATTGTGCCACTGCACTCCTGCCTAGGCCACAGAGCAAGACTCCATTTAAAAAAAAAAAAAAAAAAAAAAAAAAAGTAGATCTGCAAAGTGTAGTTACAAATGTAACCATCAGCTACAAATTTTATGACTTTTGGCCGGGCGCGGTGGCTCACGCCTGTAATTCCAGCACTTTGGGAGGCCGAGGTGGGTGGATCACAAGGTCAGGAGATGGAGACCACCCTGGCGAACACGGTGAAACCCCGTCTCTACTGAAAATACAAAAAAACTAGCCCGGTGTGGTAGCGGGAGCCTGTAGTCCCAGATTCTAGGGAGGATGAAGCAGGAGAATGGCATTAACCTGGGAGGCGGCAGAGCTTGCAGTGAGCGGAGATTGTGCCACTGCACGCCAGCCTGGGCGAGGGAGCGAGTCTCCGTCTCAAAAAAAAAAAAAAAAAATTATGACTTTTATATTCTGATCTTGGAATCAAAACACAATCTGAGCTTTAAATTCCTGACCACGATTACACTATTTATTCCCAACATTTCCCCCTCTAAAAGTAAACTACTGAGGATTTCATTCCTGCTTCATTTTAATGTTAAAATCCATTTTCCATGGGGGAAAATGATTACAATTTAATATTGAAGCAACTAGAAATTTACTAAAATGTACCAGAGTCTGCAGCTCCCTGAGAAAGGTACATTTCTGTTTTAGAAATTGTCCCTATGTGGAGTAAACGAAATGATAATTTTAAGATCCTTTGAAGTACTCCCTTCTATTATGTTGTTGGATGTCTTCTAGGAAAGCAGAATAAAACATCCAGAATGACATTTTGAGGTTATTGTTAGAATACACTTACCTAAGTTACTATATAAACTTTTCTTCCATGGTGCTAAACAATAGTATCTGGTTTTGTCAGCCCACCAAATTAGCCATTTCCTAGCCAGTAGTATTACAGCAATAAGCACATTTGCATACAGAAATGTAAAGACAATGTTACATTGTGTTCACAAGTGTAAAGTCTTTTGAATTCTTCTCATGACTCTTGTTTATGTTTAGAATCAGTGAGGCATCAAATAAAAAACAGGAAGGAAACATTTTAAATAACAGAATCTTATCCACAAAATCTTTATCAAAAGGGTGTTGTACTCAAGAAGTAATGAAGCAATGTAGATATAGCATCTGTTCATTTTCTGACCTTAATTTTTGACAACTTTTTCTGGGTGGCTGATGAATCTCCAGACATATCTGACCACCGGTGAAGTTCTTCCTTTGCTGAATGGAGCCAATCTGTGAACTCATGGACCGCATCTAAATACATTAGATGGTCTTTCACAATCTCTTCCACTTTCCTCATTTTTTCCTAGTAAACAAAGAAAAGACTACCTTAACAGTGGTCCTTTTGAGAACATGAAATCAGATAAGGCAACAGGCCTGATAGAAGTCTCTTAATAAATCTCAGAAAATTTCATTCTTGTTCTTGAATTTTCTCTGAGTTTAATATCTTAAAAAGAAGCTATCAAATTTAACTAAATGTCCAGGCTTTGGAAAAGCAACTATTTTCCTGTAAGTTTACTATTTTCTACCTTAGTATGGAAATATATGCTTACTGTATGTTGGCTAACATCCCTCACTAACAATCCTCTTAATAATTATTGTCATAACCATTCTTATTAAAGCAATTTTTTGTTAGCTTGGTGTCCAGCATTCTGTTCAGCACTTTAAATGCATTTGCTCATTTAATCTTCATAACAGTCCTGTGAGGAAGACACTATCATTATCATCATTTTATAGGAAAAGATGTTCAAGCTTAGCGAGGTTAGGTAACATGTAATAGTGGCCAAAGTCACACATTCAAAAGTGTCAAGGCCAGAATTCAAACTTACATCTTTTTGACCTGAGTCATAGCTCTTAATCATTACCAAGATGAAAGTGAAGATAAACAAGCACATCTGTTAATAATTGTAGTGTCAAGAAGGCAAGAGTTAGTTCCCAACAAGGCAAACCAAAGAAAAGAAAAAGCAGCAAACAACAACAATTCTCTCCCTTAATTTCTATAATATTTACAAATATGCCAAAGAATAATCATGAAGGAAATGAAAGATTCATATGGAGAATTGGAAGTACATTTTTGATATTATATAAAGGAGTTTATACTTTGGAAAATAGAAACCGTTTTTACTAAGAGGAGAGATGAACACAATATTTCGTACGTGATTGAATCTTGAAGGTAAATAGACTTGCATTTAATATAACAAATATAAGTGTAGCAAAACAAAAACAACTTTAGCAGTGACATTTGATGTGCAAAGTAGATAGATTAACTAAAATAGCGGAGAAAGAAAAAATAAGGAATAAAGAATAATCCCAAGATTGTAGAAAGAGAAAAATGAATAGGCATTCATAGTAACAAATGATCTTTATGTCATACCCATTTACTGAGTGTATAAATAGTTTTAGAGCAGCCAATTCTCCAACAATTTAATCCACAGTTTCTTCTTTACCTGACCTTGGCAACCGTCATTATATTATTAATATAAATCAATATATTATATTAATGTATTATAAAGCATCTACTTTCAATATAAAGCACTAACCTTGGCAACAGTCATTATATCATTAAACTGTGTTTTCAGCTCCTCTTGAGCTGTGTCCTTGAAAGACTCATCCTCTGTCTTCTCGTAGAGCTCCCTGGACTTGGCAAGTAGACGGTGAAGGGCTCTCGTGTGATCCTCTGCCTCAGACAGGATGGACTGGAGGTGGTCAAGCAGGGCAAACTTCTCTTTCAGATCTGGCTGCGGTTGTAAGGGATGTTCTACTTTTTGATCCACTGATTCCATCCACTGCTCCAACTGGTTTTTCCTCTCTAGATAGTCATTCCATTGGCTAATCACAGACTCTAAAGTGCTAGAATTAATGTCACATATTAACAAAAATGAATTATTTTGACATCTCTACTGAAAACCAATCGCAAAGTCATGACATCCATGCCAATCGTTTTACTGAATGCTCCTGGAAGTGATGAACATGTTGCTTTTGAGTGCAGGGAAAAACACTACTTCTCTGATCCATAAGATCCTTACCTCAGGTCCTTTGAACAAAGTCAATCTATATTAAAACATGAAATAAGAAGTTGTGGTCATACATGCATCTGGAATTTGTCTTCCAAATGCTAACTGTCCTAAATGAACAAGATACATTTATATGTTATGTTGTTAAAAATCAGCATGGGAACATCAATGAAATTTTATTTCATATAGATCGGTTCTTAATTTTCTTGGAATTATTAACAGTTTATCTTATTAAAATCAGATGGTGATTATTTGTTGATTGGAATTCAAAATTCAAGATATCCTTCCTGTGTAAATGATATATCATTAGGTTGATTTTCATTTAGGGACAACACACACACACACACACACACACAATATACAGTGCTTTTGTGTTGAATGTGTGAATGAATGCTCAAGTATTTATAAGAAAAATAGTCACAAATATAATAGCTTTCTGGATAGTCAAACAAAGGCTCTCCAGACTGGCATTTAGGAAAAATCCCTCCATTATTAAGCATTACAAACTATTCTAAACTCATCTGCAGTGATTTCCCCAGCCCCCCTTGCATACAAGCCTATGAACCTGAAATTAACATTCTGTGGTAAATGAATTTCCAGCATTTGCTCAAACTATTGCTTTTGCATATTTGCATCCATCGATCCACTGGAACCTCATCATTCAGGCTTTAAAGTCCTACCTGTTCCTCAAATAATTTTCTAAAAAGCACCCCCTCCCAGTTTGTGTGTTTGTTTGTTTGTTTGTTTGTTTTGACAGGGTCTTACTCTGTCACCAAGGCTGGAGTGCTGAGGTGCAATCATATAGCTCATTGCAACCTCTGTCTCCCCAGATCGGGTGATCCTCCCACCTCAGCCACCCTAGTAGCTGGGACTACAAGTGCGTGCCACCACACCTGGCTAATTTCTGTATTCTTTTTTCTTTTTTTGAATTTTAACTGTGACTTCATATAATTTTTGCGTATTTTGTAGAGACATATTTTCGCCTTGCTGCCCAAACTAGTTTCAAACTCCTAGGCTTAAGCAATCTGCCTACCTCAGCCTCCCAAAGTGCTGGGATTACAGGTGTGAGCCACTAAGACTCTGCATTCTTCTACAGCCCCACAGTGCGTTTTGAAAATGGTTAGTAACATAGTCTGAATCAGAGTATTCCAAAATACATCCTATGCTAGTGTCTGAGCTTTTAGAGGGCAAAAACCTTTCTGTTTTATTTTATTATTTTAACAGAATAATTTGAACATTGCTATTGCTCAATATGTCACTGTCAAATTTAATTTCTTGCTGAAATAGTGGAGTCAAGGACCAGAGTCTGCTTCCTGCATGTAACATCTTATTCTAACATCTGAAAACTATCTACCCATATTCTTATGAACTTTTAGGACACTGGCCTAGGCCAAGCCTCTGGAAGCTTAGTTCATGCTCCAGCAGTCTATGATATAGAGTAAGACAACCATAGCATCTGATTTTTTTTCTTTGCTGACCATTGTGAGTTATTACTAAGATGCAAAGTCCTGCTGACTTTGAGAGTCACTGCCTATGCTCCATATTAAAGGAAAAAATGAAAACAACAACAACAACAACAAAACAAAACCTCCAAGTTGTTAGTTGTAACCAGGGATTTTTGTTTACATTGCCGTGGGTAACTGTAGTGTTATTTTTGTTTTGCTTTGTAATAAACTTGAATCATCTTTAAAGATTTTTTAAATGTTATGGTAGGTTCAAGGGTACCTGTGCAGAGTTGCTATACAGGTAAACTCGTGTCATGGGGGTTTGCCGCACAGATTATTTCATTGCCCATGTACTAAGCCTGGTACATGACAGTTATTTTTTGCTGCTCCTCTCCCTCCTCCCACCTTCCACCCTCAAGGAGGCACCAGTGTCTGTTATTCCCTTCCCTGTATGAACTTTAATCTTCTATTCATCTATTTTGTTATGATCATATTGGGCACCCAGTTTGTCAATGATCTAACAGGATGTATAACCATCAGAATACGGCTCTTTTTTACTGTAATTCTGACTGATGGTCATGTGTCCAACAAATGTGCCAGATTATTTATGGATACTCTGAGAAGAGGGAGGTAGGTAGAAACCTCTCACTTATAATTACAACAACAAAAACACCACCTGGTATAACAATCAAGGTCTTCCCTACTTCCTCGTCAGTGTTCGGACAGGTGATTTTCAACAGAGGCTCTACAGCTGGGCTCTATTCCAGATGGATTGACTGTTGGTTGTGTGAGAATGTTCCACACTTTATAGGATATGAGCTCTCTGTGCCTCGGTCACTAAATGCCAGGGATATTCCCTCATCACCGTGACAATCAAAACCACCCTACCCATTTCCTATAATGTAAATGGGGGTGATATGACTTTTAGTTGAAGAATAGATTTACAATTAAGCTCAACAGCTGCCAATAGCTTAATTTTCCATATGTTCCTTAAGCTAAAATGTATCAAGTTATTAAAGAACCATATATTCTTGCTTTGATGGCTTGAAAGGAGATGTTTTGCTGAGCCCATGTCATGTAAGATTCCATTAGAGATAATAAGGGACATCTAAATATTTTATAAATGCAGCAAGAACACAGAAACAAAGCAAGCTAACAAGCAAAAACCAGTCATCGCCCTATGGAAAACACAACTTAGACAAAGACAATTATGCCCACAGCAAGCTACAGTAACATGGTTGCAGAATTCCACCCTCCATCATTTTACTAAGTCACTGCATTGGACTTAGACAAATAATCACTAAAATTAGGTTATGTACCTTTGAGCGTGGATGGAGGAGCTCATGATGTCAGCCCACACTTCTTTAAGGGTCTCTAGCTGAGTCTGAATCACCCTCTGACCTTCTTTGTTGCTACTTCTCAAAGCCTGTTCCCCTTTGCCAATGGCCATATTCAACTTAACTTCCCCTTCACCTTTCATCAGGAGAATATCCTGGGAAGGAAGAAAGAATACACATCAGGAGGCATGTAAAAAAACTTCTTCTATTTTAAAAAAGGTAGTTTTCCATAAGAATTGAGGTAGGAATACTTATCTCAAAATGAAAACAACAAACTCTGGGCCTTATTGCAATGTAATATTTACTTAAAATTGGTATCCAGGAGTCTAGGAGTCAACGATTAATCCCAATATAAATTCTTAGAAAACTTTGGGCCACTAACCTAGAAAGTATAATTTTATTGACTTCAGTTTCAAAGAGTCACAATAAATTCTTTTGAACATGAAGACACACCTGTCTAAAACCCAGCAGTCCCCTACATTAATTGCCTGGCTAATTTATCTCTTTCAGGGTCACCTTCATTGGCTATAGTCTGGGTTAGTGATCTCCTCTGTGCTTTCAATACACTCCTTTTTTTTTTTTTATTATACTTTAAGTTCTAGGGTACATGTGCATAACGTGCAGGTTTGTTACATATGTATACTTGTGCCATGTTGCTGTGCTGCACCCGTCAACTCGTCAGCACCCATCAATTCATCATTTATATCAGGTATAACTCCCAATGCAATCCCTCCCCCCTCCCCCCTCCCCATGGTAGGCCCCGATGTGTGATGTTCCCCTTCCCGAGTCCAAGTGATCTCATTGTTCAGTTCCCACCTATGAGTGAGAACATGCGGTGTTTGGTTTTCTGTTCTTGTCATAGTTTGCTAAGAATGATGGTTTCCAGCTGCATCCATGTCCCTACAAAGGATGCAAACTCATCCTTTTTTATGGCTGCACAATATTACATGGTGTATATGTGCCACATTTTCTTAATCCAGTCTGTCACTGATGGACATTTGGGTTGATTCCAAGTCTTTGCTATTGTGAATAGTGTGCAATAAACATACGTGTGCATGTGTCTTTATAGCAGCATGATTTATAATCCTTTGGGTATATACCCAGTAGTGGGATGGCTGGGTCATATGGTACATCTAGTTCTAGATCCTTGAGGAATTGCCATACTGTTTTCCACAATGGTTGAACTAGTTTACAATCCCACCAACAGTGTAAAAGTGTTCCTATTTCTCCACATCCTCTCCAGCACCTGTTGTTTCTTGACTTTTTAATGATTGCCATTCTAACTGGTGTGAGATGGTATCTCATTGTGGTTTTGATTTGCATTTCTCTGATGGCCAGTGATGATGAGCATTTTTTCATGTGTCTGTTGGCTGTATGAATGTCTTCTTTTGAGAAATGTCTGTTCATATCCTTTGCCCACTTTTTGATGGGGTTGTTTGCTTTTTTCTTGTATATTTGTTTGAGTTCTTTGTAGATTCTGGATATTAGCCCTTTGTCAGATGAGTAGATTGCAAAAATTTTCTACCATTCTGTAGGTTGCCTGTTCACTCTGATGGTAGTTTCTTTTGCTGTGCAGAAGCTCTTTAGTTTAATCAGATCCCATTTGTCAATTTTGGCTTTTGCTGCCGTTGCTTTTGGTGTTTTAGACATGAAGTCCTTGCCCATGCCTATGTCCTGAATGGTACTACCTAGGTTTTCTTCTAGGGTTTTTATGGTATTAGGTCTAACATTTAAGTCTCTAATCCATCTTGAATTAATTTTCGTATAAGGAGTAAGGAAAGGATCCAGTTTCAGCTTTCTACTTATGGCTAGCCAATTTTCCCAGCACCATTTATTAAATAGGGAGTCCTTTCCCCATTTCTTGTTTCTCTCAGGTTTGTCAAAGATCAGATGGCTGTAGATGTGTGGTATCATTTCTGAGGACTCTGTTCTCTTCCATTGGTCTAGATCTCTGTTTTGGTACCAGTACCATGCTGTTTTGGTTACTGTAGCCTTGTAGTATAGTTTGAAAGTCAGGTAGCATGATGCCTCCAGCTTTATTTTTTTGACTTAGGATTGTCTTGGCAATGCAGGGCTCTTTTCTGGTTCCATATGAACTTTAAAGCCGTTTTTTCCAGTTCTGTGAAGAAACTCATTGGTAGCTTAATGGGGATGGCATTGAATCTATAAATAACCTTGGGCAGTATGGCCATTTTCACGATATTGATTCTTCCTATCCATGAGCATTGTATGTTCTTCCATTTGTTAGTGTCCTCTTTAATTTCACTGAGCAGTGGTTTGTAGTTCTCCTTGAAGAGGTCCTTTACATCCCTTGTAAGTTGGATACCTAGGTATTTTATTCTCTTTGAAGCAATTGTGAATGGAAGTTCATTCATGATTTGGCTCTCTGCTTGTCTGTTACTGGTGTATAAGAATGCTTGTGATTTTTGCACATTGATTTTGTATCCTGAGACTTTGCTGAAGTTGCTTATCAGCTTAAGGAGATTTTGGACTGAGACAATGGGGTTTTCTAAATATACAATCATGTCATCTGCAAACAGGGACAATTTGACTTCTTCTTTTCCTAACTGAATACCCTTGATTTCTTTCTCTTGCCTGATTGCCCTAGCCAGAACTTCCAACACTATGTTGAATAGGAGTGGTGAGAGAGGGCATCCCTGTCTTGTGCCAGTTTCCAAATGGAATTTTTCCAGTTTTTGCCCATTCAGTATGATATTGGCTGTGGGTTTGTCATGAATAGCTCTTATTATTTTGAGATATGTTCCATCAATACCGAATTTATTGAGCGTTTTTAGTATGAAGGGCTGTTGAATTTTGTCAAAAGCCTTTTCTGCATCTATTGAGACAATCATGTGGTTCTTGTCTTTGGTTCTGTTTATATGCTGGATTACGTTTATTGATTTGCGAATGTTGAACCAGCCTTGCATCCCAGGGATGAAGCCCACTTGATCATGGTGGATAAGCTTTTTGATGTGCTGCTGAATCCGGTTTGCCAGTATTTTATTGAGGATTTTTGCATCGATGTTCATCAGGGATATTGGTCTAAAATTCTCTTTTTTTGTTGTGTCTCTGCCAGGCTTTGGTATCAGGATGATGTTGGCCTCATAAAATGAGTTAGGGAGGATTCCCTCTTTTTCTATTGATTGGAATAGTTTCAGAAGGAATGGTACCAGCTCCTCTTTGTACCTCTGGTAGAATTCAGCAATGAATCCATCTGGTCCTGGACTTTTTTTGGTTGGTAGGCTATTAATTATTGCCTCAATTTCAGAGCCTGCTATTGGTCTATTCAGGGATTCAACTTCTTCCTGGTTTAGTCTTGGAAGAGTGTAAGTGTCCAGGAAATTATCCATTTCTTGTAGATTTTCTAGTTGATTTGCATAGAGGTGTTTATAGTATTCTCTGATGGTAGTTTGTCTTTCTGTGGGGTCCGTGGTGATATCCCCTTTATCATTTTTTATTGCGTCTATTTGATTCCTCTCTCTTTTCTTCTTTATTAGTCTTGCTAGCGGTCTGTCAATTTTGCTGATCTTTTCAAAAAACCAGCTCCTGGATTCATTGATTTTTTGGAGGGTTTTTTGTGTCTCTATCTCCTTCAGTTCTGCTCTGATCTTAGTTATTTCTTGCCTTCTGCTAGCTTTTGAATGTGTTTGCTCTTGCTTCTCCAGTTCTTTTAATTGTGATGTTAGAGTGTCAATTTTAGATCTTTCCTGCTTTCTCTTGTGGGCATTTAGTGCTATAAATTTCCCTCTACACACTGCTTTAAATGTGTCCCAGAGATTCTGGTATGTTGTATCTTTGTTCTCATTGGTTTCAAAGAACATCTTTATTTCTGCCTTCATTTCGTTATGTACCCAGTAGTCATTCAGGAGCAGGTTGTTCAGTTTCCATGTAGTTGAGCGGTTTTGATTGAGTTTCTTAGTCCTGAGTTCTAGTTTGATTGCACTGTGGTCTGAGAGACAGTTTGTTATAATTTCTGTTCTTTTACATTTGCTAAGGAGTGCTTTACTTCCAATTATGTGGTCAATTTTGGAATAAGTGTGATGTGGTGCTGAGAAGAATGTATATTCTGTTGATTTGGGGTAGAGAGTTCTATAGATGTCTATTAGGTCCGCTTGGTGCAGAGATGAGTTCAATTCCTGGATATCCTTGTTAACTTTCTGTCTCGTTGATCTGTCTAATGTTGACAGTGGAGTGTTGAAGTCTCCCATTATTATTGTATGGGAGTCTAAGTCTCTTTGTAAGTCTCTAAGGACTTGCTTTATGAATTTGGGTGCTCCTGTATTGGGTGCATATATATTTAGGATAGTTAGCTCTTCCTGTTGAATTGATCCCTTTACCATTATGTAATGGCCTTCTTTGTCTCTTTTGATCTTTGATGGTTTAAAGTCTATTTTATCAGAGACTAGGATTGCAACCCCTGCTTTTTTTTGTTCTCCATTTGCTTGGTAGATCTTCCTCCATCCCTTTATTTTGAGCCTATGTATGTCTCTGCATGTGAGATGTGTCTCCTGAATACAGCAGACTGATGGGTCTTGACTCTTTATCCAGTTTGCCAGTCTGTGTCTTTTAATTGGAGCATTTAGTCCATTTACATTTAAGGTTAATATTGTTATGTGTGAACTTGATCCTGCCATTATGATATTAACTGGTTATTTTGCTCGTTAGTTGATGCAGTTTCTTCCTAGCCTCGATGGTCTTTACATTTTGGCATGTTTTTGCAATGGCTGGTACCAGTTGTTCCTTTCCATGTTTACGGCTTCCTTCAGGGTCTCTTGTAAGGCAGGCCTGGTGGTGACAAAATCTCTAAGCATTTGCTTATCTGTAAAGGATTTTATTTCTCCTTCACTGATGAAACTTAGTTTGGCTGGATATGAAATTCTGGGTTGAAAATTCTTTTCTTTGAGAATGTTGAATATTGGCCCCCACTCTCTTCTGGCTTGTAGAGTTTCTGCCGAGAGGTCTGCTGTTAGTCTGATGGCCTTCCCTTTGTGGGTAACCCGACCTTTCTCTCTGGCTGCCCTTAAGATTTTTTCCTTCATTTCAACTTTGGTGAATCTGGCAATTATGTGTCTTGGAGTTGCTCTTCTCGAGGAGTATCTTTGTGGTGTTCTCTGTATTTCCTGAATTTGAATGTTGGCCTGCCCTACTAGGTTGGGGAAGTTCTCCTGGATGATATCCTGGAGAGTGTTTTCCAACTTGGTTCCATTTTCCCCCTCACTTTCAGGCACCCCAATCAGACGTAGATTTGGTCTTTTTACATAATCCCATACTTCTTGCAGGCTTTGTTCATTTCTTTTTCTTCTTTTTTCTTTTGGTTTCTCTTCTCGCTTCATTTCATTCATTTGATCCTCAAGAGCTGATACTCTTTCTTCCAGTTGATCGAGTCGGTTACTGAAGCTTGTGGATTTGTCACGTATTTCTCGTGTCATGGTTTTCATCTCTGTCATTTCATTTATGACCTTCTCTGCATTAATTATTCTAGCTATCAATTCTTCCACTCTTTTTTCAAGATTTTAGTTTCTTTGCGCTGGGTACGTAATTCCTCCTTTAGCTCTGAGAAGGTTGATGGACTGAAGACTTCTTCTCTCATCTTGTCAAAGTCATTCTCTGACCAGCTTTGATCCATTGCTGGCGATGAGCTGTGCTCCTTTGCAGGGGGAGATGCGCTCTTATTTTTTGAATTTCCAGCTTTTCTGCCCTGGTTCTTCCCCATCTTTGTGGTTTTATCTGCCTCTGGTCTTTGATGATGGTGACGTACTGATGGGGTTTTGGTATAGGTGTTCTTCCTGTTTGATAGTTTTCCTTCTAATAGTCAGGACCCTCAGCTGTAGGTCTGTTGGAGATTGTCTGAGGTCCACTCCAGACCCTGTTTGCCTGGGTATCAGCAGCAGAGGTTGCAGAAGATAGAATATTGCTGAACAGTGAGTGTACCTGTCTGATTCTTACTTTGGAAGCTTCCTCTCAGGGGTGTACTCCACCGTGTGAGGTGTGGGGTGTCAGACTGCCCCTAGTGGGGGATGTCTCCCAGTTAGGCTACTCAGGGGTCAGGGACCCACTTGAGCAGGCAGTCTGTCCCTTCTCAGATCTCAACCTCCGTGTTGGGAGATCCACTGCTCTCTTCAAAGCTGTCAGACAGAGTCGTTCGGGTCTGCACCTCAATACACTCTTGATGGCTTCAATCATGGCCCCTACGCACTGTATTGAAAGTAACAATTTACGAATTGGTGTCTTCCCCTAGACTGTGAACTCCTAGAAAACGGGGCCTAACTTTTATCTTTATATTCCCAGCAACTTGCAGAGTGCTTGGAGCAGAGTAGATATTCAGTAACGCTTGCTGAATATTTACTAAATCAAATTTAAAATGATTTAAAGCTATTAAAACAACAATGTTTCCTTACAAAGGGGAAAAAATGATGCCTCCATATCCTTTTTGCCCCGTTTCTCCATTTTGCCCACACAATCCTCATTTAGAGGCTTACAGAACAAGTAGGACACAACACAAGCACTTGTGAATCTAATGAAATTAACATTCAGCAGTTGTCAGTGTCTGGCTGGTGTCGCATGTACCTGTATTTGTGACAGCCGTTTCTCCAAGGTGTCCTTGCTCCCCAGAGTGCTCTCTGCACAGGCCAGTCTGTCCTGAATGGCCTTCACCCAGGACCACATGCTCTGCAGTGCTTCCTCCAGAGCTTCGTGCTCCTGAAGGGCAACCTGGCAGCTCCGGAGTTTCTCTTTGGTCATTCTAAGTAGGTTCTGGTGGCTTGTGAGGAGCTGGGAACACAGGCGGCCCTCCTGCCCAGCACCGTGGCCTTCTTCACTCAGAAGCTGCCCTCTCTGGGAAAGCTTATCAAGAGACTCTCTGAAAGAAAGACAAAAAAAAAAAAAAGAAAAGAAAAGAAAATTAATTCTGACATTCTGGAGTGCAGGGGAGCAACAAACGATTGTTGATATTGGAGCAGTAACCAGACACAGGCTCATAGCTGACATGCCTTTTAAATAAAGACGTTGGGAACTGACCTGGCTATTTCATTCTCTTATGTTCTCTCTTAATGTTGTCAGTATCCACTCAGGGATACTATTCAGTCTGTGCTGTGCCTGCATCCAAATAGCAGTGGTGGAGCCTACCATATTACTTACCATATTTCCAAAAATTCAATTCAGAAAATGGGCTCAGCTGCCTCTCCAGGCCTCTCTGTAGTATCTCTCCATTCCTATTTAACGGTCAGATGATGAAAAAGCTCCCTGAAATTCTCAAAACCGCTGCTGTCTTGTATCTACACGGAGATTCCTCCTTTATGAAAACCCTTCTGCTCAACACTGTTACATTCCTAGTTGCCTGTTCAAAGCTCGGTGCAGGCATCACGTCCCCAGGAGCATCCACACCAACTCAGGGTGGGTGGAGAGTGTGGGACCTCCTTGTGCCCTCTGCTCCTTGTCTTGCTCTATCGCCATATATACTGACTATCTCAATCCAAAAGGCTTTCACTTTCTAAATGCCAGGGCCATTATATTCATCTTATGTTCCCAAGACCCAACACAATATTGTGCAGAGACTAAGTGGAAAAAAAAAATGTTCTTTCGAAAAGCCATTGTAGGAGTGCTTACAAGTTTTCTTATTATATCTTGGGTATTGAGCTCATCTTAATTTGGAACCATGCTAATTAGATCAAGGGAAAAACATAATCACTATGTGGCACGGTTGGTTTTATTCCCATTTTACAGAGTTCTGAATTCTTATCCGCATATTTGCCAGGAAAAAGCCCAGGATACCAGAGAGTGGCATGGGATGTCTTAACATAAACTGTTGTGACTACTAGAAAAAGAACACAAAGCAAATCTCTCGTGAAAATGGAATGTTTCCAAATTTTTTGGAGTGGCCACTCTACAAGTATGTCCTATGGGCCACCCTGAGATCTGCAAAGAGTTATACAACAAGACACTTACTCTTTAACAAACTTGCATCCTGCACATGTACCCTGGAACTTACAACATAAAATAAAATAAAATAAAAATAACACCTACTCTAAAAGACATTTATTATACCTGTTATCTGTTTGGTGAGACAAGAAGGTAGCTTAAGCAATGATATGAGTTAAATAATAATTCAAGAAAAGAGTTTCCTTCTTATTATGAGATAAATTGCTAATGCACCATAAAAATTCAATGAGTCTTAAACTGAGGTACCTTTATACAGGGTATTTCAAGTAGTGAAATATTATGGTGAAAAGAAATCTAGAAGACTGGGAGGAGCAAGCAGCAAGCCAGTGAAAGAAGTCAGGTGGCCCAGTGGAGAACCTGAGTGACCAGAAAAGCGTGTTAGGATTGTCTGCAGAAGTGGCCAGGCTGGAGGGAAAGAACCCAGAAACAAGCACACCGAAGGTCTCTTAGCATCTGGTCCTGGCATATCAGAGAGTGAAACTGCAAGAAGGATTGCGTGCTTATCAATGCCAAAAAAGTTGCAATTATTAGAAAAACAATGAGGAACATAAAAGACCTTGAATCTGATGATGAAGTATATTTGGGCCACTTTCTCTAATGCACTTTTGATGTAATGATGGCAGGAGAAGCAGATACAGAGGAAGGTAATGAGCAGTCTGTAGAGAAGAAATAAAAGCTGAGAAGATGGAAAGCCATTTAAAACATCTGGAAGAAGGGAAGTAGGTCTGGCTGTGTTATATTGTATCTAGACACGAGTCAACATTTAAAAGCAAAATTTAAGTGCAACGTAGTTTTCAGAAAGTTTTATGGTTGCAATGATGCTATTCTGTTAATTCAGTGAACATTTTGTATTTTTCTGGCACCGTACTAGATAATGAATAGAAACGATATAGATCTTAAGTCCCTGATTTCGAGAAACTCGTAGCTGGAAATTGGGGTGCATAGAGTAAATGAAGAACTTACACTATAGTAAGGGCTTTTAGAGAATGTTCCAATGTCTTTCAGGGGCAATTTATAGTAGACATCAAACTAGAACACCAACAAGTAGCCATCAGCATGGGTTCTTTTGTGCATTTGTTTGTATGTTTGTTTTTCAAGACAAGGACTACCGGGCATGTTTAACTAAAAAGAGGACTCAGTGGAAACAGAGAATGACTATGATCTGAATTTTGGAATTTCTTTTTTTTTTATTATTATGTTTTAAGTTCTGGGATACATGTGCAGAATGTGCAGGTTTGTTACATAGGTATACATGTGCCATGATGGTTTGCTGCACCCATCACCTGTCATCTACATTAGGGTATTTCTCCTAATGCTATCTCTCTCCTAACCCCCCATCCCCTGACAGGTCCCGGTGTGTGATGTTCCCCTCCCTGTATCCATGTATTCTCATTGTTTAACTCCCTACTTATGAGTGAGAACACACAGTGTTTGGTTTTCTGTTCCTGTGTTAGTTTGCTGAGAATGATGGTTTCCAGCTTCATCCATGTCCCTGCAAAGGACATGAACTCATCCTTTTTTAAGGCTGCATAGTATTGTATGGTGTATATGTGCCACATTTTCTTTATCCAGTCTATCATTGATGGGTATTTGGGGTGGTTCCAAGTCTTTGCTATTGTGAACAGTGGTTCCAAGTCTTTGCTATTGTGAACAGTGCTGCAATAAACATACATGTGCATGTGTCTTTATAGTAGAATGATTTATAATATGATTGTTTCTGACTTGTTTGATAAAGTAGAGTGGGCGCTATCCTCTTCTGCTTCTCACATAAAAGCACTGGCTCTTTAAGAGGACAGTTAAGGAACCCAAGGAGCCAAAGCCAAGCTGCACTTCCCTGTGGAAAGTGCCCTATCTTCCAAAGGAGAGCAAGCAACTGAAAATGCCAGAGGTGGAGCACAAATTTGGGAGCAAAGCCCTCAGTGTGGTAGGATCAAAAGCACAGATCGGGGAACTTTGCCTGGGAAAGGAGCCAGAAATATTTTCTCAGTGGAAAGCAATGAACAGATAAATACTGTAGTTGGGAACAGGGACCACAAAGAAAGTCAGACTTGATCATACCTTTCAGTTTATTAAGATTAAAGGATGGATGGGTGGGAAATGAAACTGGAAGCTGAAATGTGTGAATAACATATGGAAATTGACATATACAGTACTCATTTTTTTTCTTTTTTCTTTTCTTTTCTTTTTTTGTTTTTGTTTTGTTTTGTTTTGAGATAGAGTCTCACTCTGTCACTACTGCTGGAGTGCAGTGGCGTGACCTTGGCTCACTGCAATCTTTGCCTCCCGGATTCAAGCAATTCTCCTGCCTCAGCCTCCCGAGTAGCTGGAATTACAGGGGCCTGCAACCACACCTGGCTAATTTTTGTATTTTTAGTAGAGACAGGGTTTCACCATGTGGCCAGCCTGGTCTCGAACTTCTGACCTCAGGTGATCTGTCCACCTTGGCCTCCCAAAGTGCTGGGATTACAGGCATGAGCCACTGTGCCCTGCCACCACTCATTTTTTTATCTTTACAGTCAGTGTGAATTTGTGGTTTTCTTTCCTTCATATCAGCTTCACATTATGTTAACTGATCCTCAAAATAACTCCAGATAGGAAAGCACAGTATTATTAACGCAATGTTTAAAGGCTAAAATTAAGAGTGACAGGAGACAAGTGACCTGCCCAATTTATTGAACAAACAGGAGTTGGATCTGGAATGCAGATGAGCTTCTTACTTCCATCCTGCACTCTCACCAGAATATTGCACTGTTGCAAAGAGTGCAGCATGGTCCTTTGTATTCCAGACATTCAAGGACAGGCACAAACCACCATCAACAAACCAACTAACCAACCAATCAAAACCAAACCAACCAACCAACCAACCAACTAGTCTAAAACATGGTAAGAGTTAAAGGACCTACTCCATTTCTGGACAATACCTCGCAGCCAGCAGTTCTCCCAAAAACATTTCAACTTTATGAACTTCATTTTTCTTCTCAGGAATGTGCTGTTTACTCTCTCCCAAGTTTTCTGTATTGAACCTTTCTTCCATTTCATGGATCCATAAGTTCAGTTTTCTGTGCTGATCTTCAAAGCTAAGGAAAAGAAAATGCCTTAGAGAAATTCTTACATGTTTGTTATGATAAATTAGTTTTAATAGCTGGGGTCACAATGTCTTTTAAATGGCAATTAAGACTTCATGAATGTTCAGGTTACTAAAACAAAACAAAACTTAAAACTAACCCACCCAAATTATCACTTATTTTAATAACAAAGTGACAGTCATTACAATTTCTTTCGAGATCCAAGCAGGGAAAGAATCATCTCACCTAGCAGAATTGATTTCATAGCTGGTAACTGCCAACAAGATTACAATCCCACGTCAATGAGCACTTAATTTTATGTCTTCCTACGAAGACCCCTGAATTGGGGCCAATGGATATGAATTGATTTCATAGCTGGTAATTGCCAACAAGATTACATTCCCATGTCAATGTGCACTTAATTTCGTGACTTACTACAAAGACCCTTGAGTTGGGGCCAGTGAATAAGTAGGGCAATGGAAGCCCTGGGAAGACAAGGGAAAGTGGCCTCTGTGTCTTTGTGTCTTAAGGAATTTTCAAATATAGCTCAAGAGCTCTAAGTTTTGGAAACAATGTAAGCTCTCCAAGAAAGCTGGACTAGAGTCAGGCAAATTATTCTGCATCAGAGAGGCAATTTGATTCTACTGACATCTTTTCTCACCCTAGTCATAAGTGGCTTTTTCTCCCTTTCTAATTGTGTATTCACCATAATGACATGTATTCCTTATTGGTATCTAGATCTACAGAATTCAATCGTTGTTTTCTGCTATGACTCTATCCCAAATGAAGTGCATACAAGGAAAAGCCTTGTATAATTTAAAAATTGAGGTGTCAGAGCTTTATACATTGGTGAACCAAATAAATAAAAATTATATGCATTTATATAATTTTCAATTACTAGTAAATATAGTTGGTTTTCTCTACATTAAAAAAAGCCAAGTCACAACTTCAGAGTCTGAAAAATTGATTATTGCCCTAGTATCAACCTGTGTTTATGATCAAAGCTTATTATAATTTAAACTCACAGTGTCAAACGTTATTTGTTTATTCACAGGACTCTTTTTCTCTAAGCCTGTAAAAACACACTTGGTGTATGATGAAATCTATGTTTGTTAACATAACCTACCTTCCAAGTTCTGAAGCACAGTCTTGAAGAGCCTGCTTATCCTTAAGGCACTGTTTCAGAAATGCTTGAAACTCTTCATTGGCCTTTGTGATTTGTTCCTGAATGCTACTGACAATTTGTTTAGACAAATGTGCGTACAAAGTTTGTCCTTCTTGAGTCACCACATCAAGTTTGCTCTGCCCATC